>NC_084664.1:64523779-65887529 GCF_028389875.1 Rhea pennata
GCCCTTGATGAGTTCCAATGGATTAAAAATTATACACTGACTCTGTTCTCTGGGCACCCTGTTTCCATATTCTTTTTGAGTTTATTAATCAAGGGTACACAGCCAGGTTGAACTGCTGCTTTCCTCACTTTGACATAAAACAGCCAATGGAAATAAGCATGCAATGAGCTTATTCTTGAAGTTCAGAAGTAACGGGCTTTTTTTCTTGTGCATTTTCATTAAAACACTCATTAGGGAGAAAGATGATCAAAGCTGACTCTGCCTTGGCCTTGAGAGTTTGTTTTCTTTCTGTTTCCAGGTAGTTCAGAAAATGCAGTGGAACCTTGTTATCCTGGACCTGACTAATGCAAAATCTTGGGTGCTTGAAACTTCATCTGACCAGCTATGCTCTGTACTGTTCCTGATATTGTTTACCATTTCATTAATCATTGTATGCACACAAATGTTAAAGTAATTGTTTTATTTTTTGGTGTTCCATCAAAATGATCATTTTCAGTAAAAAAAGAAATAACCAAAAGCAGAGTTTGAAGAATACACAAATACCTCTTTAATGAGTTCCAATAGATTAGAAATTACACACTGACACTACTCTCTTACCTCTTTTTCAGTTACCTCTTTGAAGCCATATACGCTTTGCTGTGGTGCAACAGAGTTGAGATAAGGGATGGACATTGTACTTAGCTGTGAGTGCCTGCACAGCCCCACAGCCCACCCTTGGTAAACTGGACGCAGTACCAGCAGATAGTGTTGCAGGAATGGGAACATAACACGTGTGTGACTGGGACCACCACACACTAGATACTTTGTAAGCACCCAGTAGTGTGGTTTATCTGTTGAACTGCTGATACTGATCTTGAACGTACCATTCCCTGATTGCTGGTTAATTATGTGTTGTTAACAAACCAAGAAACTGCTTTGATGCTGATTTGCTATAAACTATGTGAACTCAGCAATATTTCCCTACAGCATTTAGTTTTTTGTTAACCTTTATCTTGCATCTTAATTATTTACTTCAGCTTGTCTGACCAGCATCTTAAGTTGATGTTCAAAACAGAATGAAAACATCATTGCTCTCTCCAAGAAAAAAATTATAACAAATTCTATGTGTTTGTTAAAAAGATTAACATTCAAAGTATTAAAAATATTTTAAAAATGTGATTCAATATTAAATTATAAGTGTTCTCAGTCTTCCATCTCAGTTAACCTGTTAAAGCATTTCAGTGTAAACTTGTTTGTTCCAAGAGGTTCATCTTGTACTATGTTCATTGAATAAAGAAAAAAAAATTTTTGATTTTAGCCTCTAGAGTAAAGGGGGAAAAAAATGCAACAAGATATCACACTATGGCTTTACATTAAAGTTTTGAAATGCACATAAATTTGATTGTGATATTCAGTAAATTGAATCCGTAAGTATTAAGCAGCATGATTCTTCTACAAATAATTTGAATATTGTTGCCTTTAATGTCATAAAATAACAATTTATTTTACATTTTGCCTATGGTTGTTGATAAGATCTGTCTAGTTAATGTCCTGCTAATTGGTTGAAGATGATGATTGATAGTGTGCAGGGTTCATCTATATGAACATAGTCACAGATAGTCACATTTAATAATTAGAGAAATGTTAAATATTAATATTTTCCTCTTTTAAAATGTTTATTTAAATTACTTTTTGCTTTGCATTTTTTTGTGTGTGCATGTTCCATTTCTCAAATTTGCTGTTAACATCCCTTGAATGCAAAGCAGAAAACACTCACATTCTGTTATTTTCCTACTATCCTACTTCCTATTTCCTATTATCCTACTTTCTTTATATGCATAAAAACTATACACAGTCAGAATCATGAAAGCAATTAGAAACAGAGGCTGCAACTTCTTTAATTAGTAGGAATAAGTCACCCAACAATCCCCAGTAGAGTTGCAGCAGTATTGATTTTTCAGTATAAGAGTGAAGAGTTTTATGGCCCTCAACAGGTCCTTCCTAAATCACTAATATCATCTGCCAGAATTGCAGTGGTGGAACATAAATCTCCTAGATAAGCCCTGTGCACATCGAGAATAAGATGGGAAAAGGCCACATAGCATATTGCACTCATACCTTGTGGGAAAAATTCCTTCTAAACCCCAGCATGGTGATCCATTGGACTTCTTGTGGTAGTCCAGAATGCCCCATTTAAAGAGGAGCTGAAAGACAGCCCCCAGGAATGGCTCTGTACTCTTAAAGATTTGCCTGGATTTATTTTGTATCTTGCAGGAACAGGAGCTGATCACAGATATTCACTTTTTTCCTGCCCCGATCCATAGGTAATGGATGCAGCTGTGGGTGAGGGAAAGCTTTAGTCACACCCCATGAATAACATTGTAAAAGAGAGAAAGACAGCAGAAGCCCCAGACAATGCAATTTAAACCTTTTCTTTCCCGGCTTCATTTTCTTTCCCTTAGACATTTCCAAGGTCTTTGTATTCAACAAAGTTCCTCTTCTGCTGGCTATTCAAATACCTTTCTTGAGATAGCTTTCTGCTGCTTTTAGAAGACTTGAAGAGCATATCCTTGCTCTAGTTACATCTGCATATTAAGAATGATACAAATAGTCCCAAAGGAGACCTGTCTTTAAGCATGTACTCTTTCCTTAAGGACATCACTATATTACAAAATATTCCATATTCATTTTCAACCTTGATTTCTTATAACCACTGTAGTAGGGTGCTGAGGGCTCCCTAACGCTTTGGTACTCTTCCATATATTCAGTTCTTGACACCGTTGGTGCTGGTTTGCTTCACAAAAGAAATAAAAGATCTGATCCCTTGTTTCGGCTGACACTCCCAATCTCTCTGGCAAAGGGAGCATTTCAGAGGAGACTAACAAGCTTCTTGAGGTTGCACCAGCTAATCACTGTAACCATCCACTTTTAAGTCATATAAGTAGCACAAGCTGTTCAGATACTACATCTATAGTAGTAAAATGCAAAGTGAAAATATGTAATATAACATTTGACTCTAAAGAGTGCAGATATTGAATTTTCAAATTTATGATGTACTAAATATCTTCCTGATTAGCAACAGGAAATCTCAGAAGCCTCTTCTTGTGCAAGCAGCAGGAGAAGGTATAGAAGAAATAAAATTTGCTCAGAAGTACAGTACAGATACCCCTTTCCTTTCAAATCAGGATACTGAGAAAGTCTTCACTTCTAATTAAGTTGTCTGAAAAATAAAAGGTATGAGTCCCCACTGCACAGGACAGGTACATGGAAATCCACGTATTTTAATATATGAGATAACTTATGAATATGAAGGCCTTTTACTTTCATTCCCTGCTAAGTTACTTTCACTCACTAGGGAAATAAATTGAGCCTGCTCGTCTCTGCCTTGCAGTTTACATTTCCTCTCAAAAAGAATATATTGTGTTTTCTATTTTCTTTTCATACAGATCGGTTTTTATGTTGCATGTCTGCCTTTTGAATAAGCAGGTAGGTAGGATAGCAAAGTAAAACAACAGCAACTAAACATAAAACAAAACCTTTCATGCAAGTGGTGCTTCAAAGAGCAACTACAAGCTTGGAAATTAAAATAACTCTTCCTTCGTATACATTAATTTAGAGATTGACCCTTTATTCTACAAACAATACCATTTCGTTATAATACATTGGATTTGACAATTAACAGTACTCACATACAAAAGACTTACACAATAAAGAAGAGTTAAAGTGACATTCAGAGCAGCAACATTTCATATAGCTGAGTCTAAAAAGCTAAATCTTAATACTGCATTCATCACTATTACATGTAGCATTTAAGAACCTGAGAGCTGATTTTGTCTTTTTGTTTGTTCTTTTTAAAGCACAGTTAAACAAAGACAGAGGACTGCTGAGGTTATTCTGTGCCTTGTGATTCATTACGATCCACTTAAATTTGGAAACCCTGGAAATAATTACAAGGTATTTCAGAATATGAGTTTATGCTCATAAAATCTCTGACACAGTTCAAGGATTCGTCAGGCTTATTTAAAGAATGAAACTCTATTCTTTTGAAAAATGAGAGAATCAAGGAGTATGCTCGTAATACAAGAAAAATCCCTTATTCCCGTAAGTCTTGCTAAGTAATTTCAATCATAGCTGCTTGCCTCTGAAACTGAGCAAAGATATCCCGAAATTTTGGTTCCCCAAATAGCCACAACAGCTCCCTAGAGCTGTGGATCCACTTATATGCTGCTTTAAAGGCCACAGGTTCCCTAGTTTATGTGGATGTCCTGAGTTTTTTTCCAAGTGCACAGGCACAGTGAACTGTCCCTGCTTTACATCTGCTTCACAATGTGTTCTAGACTTCAAGTTTTCTCTCCTTCCTGGCCCTTAATGCAGCTCTCTTTGGCAACTGTGTGCTGCCACGTACTAGTATTGGGTTTGTTAGCTGCTCAGAGTATCGGTTTAGTTATTTCATGTTCTCAGTCATCTATATTACTTCATATCCTGGAGAGGACTCTTATTCAGCTCCCCATATTTGAATTTCTTACACTTACCTTGGCAATGCAAGGCAACATAACAATACACAGCATAGAGAAAAATCCTACTTCCTCTTTCTTCTTGTAGAGTAATAAGAGTTCCCTCTCTTCTCCAGAATAACGTCCAGGGAAGAGAGTAACCTTTCTCCAGTCAAATTAATATATGTGTTAATATCAAACTGCTGGATCAACTATTGCCCCCTCCAACAATTTACAAAAATAAGCTTACATTATTCAGGGTTTATTTATGACTAAAACGAGTCATTTCCATTTCCTAAATGTTCCCTCTTTTTGCATTTACTTAAGGGTTCTAAAATATATACTGTTAGTACTGCAGATATTTGGTAACTTTGTTTCACTGAAGCTTATACATAACACACCTGGTTAACCCATAGCCTCAATGGAGGATAAATGCAATGATAACATTTAAAATTGTTATTGTATTTATTAATTTACAAGATAATTCTCAGGGAAATTGTATATATTGGTGATCCACTTAACTGAAACTAAATACTTTTAACATGAATAAAGTGTTACTGACTCATTGCATTAATGTTGGCAGTAATTTATGTTTTTCATTAATTCATCCTCTCTAAGTTTATCTCTTTCTCCCAAAGCTTACTCTAAAAGCTTACCACTTTTCCTCACACTTTCCTTTCCCTGTTTTCAGTTGCATACTGTATCTCCAGGAATAGGATTTAGGGATGTCCCATCCCATTTCTTTTAATCTTTCTAAGGAAAATAAATAAATCAATGATTGTAATTGCAGTTTGAAATTAAATTTTGGACAACTTGCCTCCTATCCTTTACTGGATTGCTTTCAGTCCAAGCCACAATTGGTAAGTGAATTGCACCTTGATAAATAATTAGAACAGGATCAATAGTACAGGAAATTAGTTTCTCTAACCCACTTCTCATGATAAGGAACAGAAGTTCAGGGAGTGAGGCGAGACTGGACATACAGGAACCTGCTGCATCCAGTGCTGCTCAGAGGGTTTGCCAGTGTCCTAAACTCATGCTGTGCATACAACTAACTGATGACTGTGGCATCCAGCATGTCTGTCAATATCATCACTGTGCAGTCAGGCATCCAAATATATATTCAGCTGAGAAACTGCAGGCCTGCAAGGTACTGATTTAAGAGAGTACATAGCCCATAGTTGTCCCAGGAAGACTGGATGACCTAGGATGCTACTGGGTAAGCAATAGCTGATACAATACTGGATGTCTCTCAGGTTCATGCCAAAAATTCTAAGAGGATACCTCACTGAATGGGAATGGAGAATCTCAGATGCTGTAACTGCTACAGACAAGCACCATGACAAAATCACAGAATCACAGAATCCATAAGGTTGGAAGAAACCTCTGGAGATCATCTAGTCCAACCTCCCTGCTCAAGCAGGGTCACCTAGAGCATCTTAGACAGAATTGCATCCAGATGGGGTTTTGAATATCTCCAGAGAAGGAGACTCCACAACCTCCCTGGGCAACCTGTGCCAGTGCCCTGTAACCTTCACAACAAAGAAATTTCTCCTCATATTGAGGTGGAACTTCCTGTCATTCAGTTTGTGTCCTTTGCCTCTTGTCCTGTCACTGTGCACCATAAAAATAGTTTGGCCTCATCCTCTTGACACCCTCCTTCAGATACTTATCCACATTGATAAGATCCCCCCTTAGTCTTCTCTTCCCCAGGCTGAAGACGCCCAGCTCTCGCAACCATTCCTCATAGGGCAGATGCTCCAGTCCTCTGATCATCTTAGTAGCCCTACGCTGGACTCTCTGCAGTAGCTCCGTGTCTCTCTTGTACTGGGGAGCCCAGAACTGGACACGGTACTCGAGATGAGTTCTCCCCAGGGCTGAGTAGAGGGACAGGGTCACCTCCCTCCACCTGCTGGCAACACTCTTCCCAATGCACCCCAGGATACCATTGGCTTTCTTAGCCACAAGGGCACCTTGCTGGCTCATGGTCAACTTGTCATCCACCAGCACTCCCAGGTCCTTCTCTGCAGAGCTGCTTTCTAGCAGGTCAGCCCCCAGCTTGTACTGGTGCTTGGGGTTATTTCTCCCTAGGTGCAGGACCTTGCACTTGCCCTTGTTGAACCTCAGGAGGTTCCTCTCCACCCAGCTCTCCAGCCCAGCCAGGTCTCTCTGAGTGGCAGCACAGCCCTCAGGTGTGTCAGCCACTCCTCCCAGCTTGGTATCATCAGCAAACTTGCTGAGGAGGCACTCCGTCCCCTCATCCAGGTCGTTGATGAAAAAGTTGAACAGGATGGGACCCAGGTCTGAGCCCTGGGGGTTGCCACTAGCCACAGGCCTCCAGCTAGACTCTGATGAGGACCCTCTGAGCTCTGCCTTTCAGCCAGTTCTCAATCCACCTCACTGTCCTCTCGTCTAACCCACACTTCCTGAGCTTTTCTAGGAGGATGTTATGGGAGACAGTGCCAAAGGCCTGGTTGAAGTCAAGGTACACAACGTCCACTGCTCTTGCCTCATCTATCCAGCCAGTCATTCCATCAGAGAAGGCTATCAGATTGGTTAAGCAGGATTTCCCCTTGGTGAATCCATGCTGGCTACTCCTGATCACTTTCTCTTTCTCCATATGTCTGGAGAACATCAAATGGGGATGTGAATCCCATCACATACAGCTGAGAGGATCTTGCTGAGCAGAAGATACCATACTGTTGTCAATATTGGTGATGTGGCTAAGACACAGGTAAGCAGACTGGCAGGTGACCTCACTAACCTCCAGCATGATTCTTCCAGCTGCAGGCTTGTCCACAGACTAGCCTGCATGAGAGAGAGATAACAAGGCCCCAGAGGGTGATGACAGCCCATCAAGATCTGAAGAGATCAATAAATCTATGACCAGAATCAGTGGAGAGACTAAGCTCTCCAGACTAAGGTCGTCTGTTCCAGAGCCTTGTCTTAAATGACATCACTCTCTCACTACTGATGATAAAAAGAGCCTTGATAACTGGCTTAGATGAGACTTTAACTTTTAGATGTTTTCTAGGTAATTGAAGCAAGACAAATCTCTCCCTTAGGATCAGGAAAACTTCCCTCTACCCAATACTGTCACAGAAAAATCCCCTTTGCCCTAACAAGCTTAGAGACCTTTAGCATAAAAGACCAAACACATAAAAACATCATAAATATGCCAACAGAAGAGAGCAGGAGAGATCAAAGGCACAGACAGTCCCATAAATTTTGGAAGAACAGAAAATATATGAGGTGAATATGTCCACATGACACTCAGAAATGGTGGAAATTGTACTGAGTAACCTAGTAGACATTTTACTTTTCCGAATTCTTGAGTTCTTCCTGCTGAGAAACAAGTTTCTCCTGTTATGATTCTGCTAAGAATGGTTTCTTAGAAGTTGAACCTGTTGGTCCACTGTTGTATTAGTCCACTTTTATATTGCTATCTAGCTATCTAAACAGAGCTTCCCTTTTACTGTCTTGCCTGATGGTTTTTCTTTGTGTTCAAAGGATGACAATTTTGCACCAAGCATTTCCCTAAATCACAGAATCACAGAACCACAGAATCACAGGATGGGTAAGGTTGAAAGGGACCTCTGGAGATCATCTAGTTTAATACTCCTGCTCAAGCAGGGTCAGTCACCTACAGCACATTGTACAGGGTTGTGTCCAGGTGGGTTTTGAATATCTCCAGAGAAGAAGGCTCCACAACCTCTCTGGGCAACCTGGTCCAGTGCTCCGTCACCCTCACAAGAAAGAAGTTCTTCCTTATACTCAAATGGAACTTTCTGTGTTTCAGTTTTTGCCCATTGCCTCTTGTCCTGTTGCTGAGCACCACTGAAGAGAGTCCAGCCCCGTCCCCTTGACACCCTCCCTTCAGGCACTTATCCACATTGATAAGATCCCCCCTCAGTCTTCTCTTCCCCAGGCTGAAGAGGCCCAGCTCTCGCAACCGTTCCTCATAGGGCAGATGCTCCAGCCCTCTGATCATCTTAGTAGCCCTACAGTGGACCTCTCCAGTAGCTCCATGTCTCTTGTACTGGGGAGTGCAGACTGAACACAGATGTGGCCTCACCAAGGCTCAGTAGATATGGAGTATCTTCTGCTACTTGCTCAAGTTTATATACAATTCTCATTGTGGGTCATATCTACTATTTTGTGGCCTTGTGCATTGCATGTATTCAAATATTCTGGATACCTAATTCCTTTGTTTACAGAGTTTAGACCACATATGGTTTTATTTCCATCTACAGCAGTGGATTGAAAGCAAATGGCTCTCAATCAGCTAGCTAAGTATTTCCATAGATTCTATCACAGAACCTTATTTCTCAATCCCTGTAGAAAAAGCTTTAATATCCCTTATTTACAAGGGAAACTGAAGTATAAAGAGATGAAGCTACTTGCTTTTGGTTATACTGAAGCTGATTGTAATGCCAAGAGGTAGTGAAAATAAAACTGTTAAGTCTAAAGTTCAAAACCAATTCCTGATTCTCATCAGATAAGGATACCAGCAGATACTTCTTCTGTGAAAAAAATACATAAAGACCAGAGTATGTTTGAAGAGTTCATATTCTCCCTCAGAATGAATATGAAGCTATTACTTGGATACTGTTTAAGGACTCAACTAACTAATCACACAACTGATCCCACAGCAGGGAAATTTTCTTATTTATTTTTTTAAATAAATATATCAATGCCTTTAGCATACATATTCTAATGCTCCCAAACAACTTTAATTGTACATTGTCATGGCACAACTCAGAAAAGAAAAGGAAAAGAGAAAAAAGCCCTTCTAATCTTTAAATATAAGTTTTAACCTGCGGTCAAACTTCTAGAAGGCTTATTCATAAATTTATGGCTATTACATGGCATGCCTACAGGCATATTTTTTCATCGTTATTAAATGCAGACCATATCAAGCATCTTTCCTTTATTTCCTTTAGGCAATGCATAACTTTACTCAAAATTGAATGATTTAGAAAGCTATGAGGATGTTAAAATAATATTTTATAATGTAAATGTTCTTGCAATCTTATTATAGCAGATGGAAGCATATCCTGCTAAAAACACTGTACTGCTAGAATTCAAAATATTTTGTATAAAAATGAATCACATTTTTGCTGTCATGTTCTTCTGACATATACATATTCTTTATGGGAAATACAGTGCATATGCTTAACTTTAGTCTTGAGCTGGTCCATTACTTTCAATTGGATGACTTCTGTGCTTAAAGCAAAGCATGTCTGCAAGTGTGTGCAGAGTCAGAGTTTACATGTACAGAAGATATCCCTGTAAATTTCCTGTTGACTCATAGAATAACTCTACAGCCAATTTAATTCCACAAGTAATCCTAAAAAAATTCTACGAAGATCCAAAAACAAATATGAGACTGATCCTAGATGTACATGTATAAGGACCGCAGCAACAGCAAGAAGTCTTTACAAGTTCACTTCATTTGTAGGTGTTATATATATTTAAAATAGAAAGCACAGCTAGTTTTTCTAATCTCTGGAAGAGACAAAAGTTTGTAATCATGACCAGTTGTGGAAAGCACATCTCTCAAGAAGTCCAGGCAGTAAGCAATAATTAAAACAATAACTTTAATACTGTTATAGCACAGGGAAACTTATGTGACATGACATTGTATATGACTAATGCAAATATATGACTAATGCAAATATCACTGTGTTAGTTTTGATCATGTACCTGATCATGTCAGACAGTTTATATATCTGTAATCCTTGGTAATATGAGTATTACTGTCAGGAATGTAGGATTGAAATCCCCTTTCTAGAAATCAATCACAAACTTGAGACACAATTTAAACCATCTTTTCATAGTGACACTCTATCTTTGGCTTGATTCTATTATATTAGTACAATAAGGTATGATATTGTTTCTAAGAGGGACTTTAATGGCTAAGAAGACCATATGATCAAACCCACAAAAGAGATCTCTTTGTTAGCTAAATTATTGAGGTTTACACCAACATATTTTGTATTCTCTGCTAAGAACTGTTTTAGAAAACTATTTTATTTTTTTCTTTATTAAAATTTATTTCTTATTTTAAATGTTACTTGCATTTCTCTGCTTTCAGAGGTCTTTTCTGTCTTGCTTCTACAGAAATACATACTGCATTTGTGAAAAGAAAAAAAAGCAAAAAAAAAAAAAAAAAAAAAAAAAGCCAAACTCAAAACCAAAAAGATGCTCCAAAAGAAAAATGATAATAGCTATTTTAAAATAAAGTATTTTTTAAACGACCTTATTTTGTCCCTTTCCTTTTAGGAGAGGTTCTGGAAACATTAGTTCTCTGCTGAATTTAGCCAAAGCTCCAACTCATAGCTTCTATCTACCTGTTCTCACTTTTTTAAAAATTCAAAAACTAATGACTGAATCTAAAAAAAAAGACGAAAATATACCCACAAAACTCCTTTCAAAAATTCATATTCCTGTATCCCCAGTCTCAGATAGTATGAAGTTCAAGAACTCCATTGAACTCCATTGACATTAAAGAACTCCATTGTGGGGTGAAGAGAAGAGAAAACAAGAAAGCTCCTAGCAGCAGATTTTACACTTAGTTTTGACCAGGAGTTAAAATTGAGTCACTCTCAACTTCTCCCTTTATATAATGCTATGAAATGTGTTTCTCCATATGTGCAATAGAGGACTGCATTGTGAGATTTAAACACTTTCTTACCGGTCTATCAGAAGTACTAAGCGAAAAAGTGTTGGTCTAGTCAAGCTTTCTCTTGAAGATTTCAACTAGGTGCTACAAATACCAATTTCCAAAAATAGTTCAAGGCATTATCCCATAAACTAAGATAATTAATCTAACAATCTAAGATTGTTGGATGGAAGCAAAAAGCCCAGCAACTCCACAGCTGAGGTCTATTTTGGCATAGGATTATGCTGGGAATGAAAGAAGCTTGATAGCTATAGTGTTTCTGTGGTTATTCAGGAATCCCACACCTCTTGCAATTTCTTGGAAGCTGCAGTGACAGGAGTAGACGTGTGCCTCACCGTCAATCTGACAATCAAGTCAGATCATATTTCCTGAAATTATCCCCCATTTTCCTTTCTTCCCTCATTCTTACTCCTGTCTCAGGAGTAATTCTGGCCTGGGGAAAGATCTGGGACAGAACAAGCCAAATGGCTTGCAAAAGCTGTCACGATCACCAGTATTTAAATACAGAAATAAGGAAATTGCTCGAGCACTGTGAGGGAAAAAACCTTCGGTTAAATGAACAGAAAGTGTCTCATATTACTCTTCATACATTTCTAGTAGGACTAATAAAACAATTTAAGGACCTGCAAGGAATAGCATTGCTCTCCTGCAAGCGTATCTGCACTTTAACTGTCAAAGTAGTAAAAGGTCTTCTGTGTGACTCATCTCTATCACAGGCATCAATAGCAGTATTAACCAAAAATCGACTTTCCTTTTTCAGTGAGGCTGACATTTCTCCATCATGCCCTCCTCTTGCCTCCGTGTCTTGATCCCAGCTATTTACAGCTTCTAATATGGATTGCTACAGCACACCTTTGAATAGGACTGACTATGCAAAAAAAGCTGGGAAAAACACCAGTGCAGGATTAAGAGTTCATTGTCAGCACACCACTCTCCTTTTTCAAGTTTTATGCAGGCTTCACAGGTAGTTCTAGAAAGCCCTTCTGCTCTACAGAGAAAGCATTCGTACAGACCACTTAGCATTAAACCCACCAAAATCTCAGAGAGCGTAATCATACTACTTTTGAAGCATAAGTCATTTAAATTTAGAAATTCTGTTTACAGAGAAAAACACATAATCACAAAAGCTTGCTGACTGCTGAAAGAAAGGTTTTCCTAACAACCCTACATCAAGGCTGAACTAGGCTTGATGTTGAGTATGTACATAATATAGAACATGCCCTATTCCATTCAATATTTTCAGATAGCAATAATCAGGTGAACATTTTTCCAGAGGAAAGAATCACAAGACTCAGTGGAAGGGCTTTCCTCTTTCCCTTGCCCTTCCTCCCTTCAAATACATGTGTAAATATGCATGTGTGAATGCACACACATGTACACCCCCCCATGCAAAAGATCACTTTACTAAATGTCCTACCATTATGGGATAATATAGGTGATGATATATATTAGGTGAAAACCCTCTTAAATCTCTACTTGAGCCAGGAAGTGATTAATATGATCCATTACTTTGCACATAAAAATACTTAGCAAACCAGTTATCTCTCTTTTACAGATGCGGTGAACCATTACCATTCCCTTCTCTCCAACTGCAATAGCAACTGTAAAATGCAATGCTTCTTTGAGATCTTGGGATATAAATCTTTTTGTGTTAAGAAATTCTAAGGCTTACAGGACATTGCTGTGTGTAATACATCTTCAATGTCTTAAAATGCTTTTTTCCTTTTTAAATAAAAAAGTTAGCTTTCATACGTGAGAAAGATTCAGAATGAGAATATGAGAAAATTCTCTATTATTAGAAAGTCCTCTATTTACCTGTACAGGAGAGACAGCATAAGTGGTGTAATTTAATGTTCCTTAAACTGATCCACCAATGTTTCTTGAGACTCTTCAGTGCATCAGTGTGGGGAAGCTTGTAGAGTTCATTTGAAGAGATTGCTTTTAAAAAGAAGAGAAAAATCAGTTTGAGGCCTATTTATCCTAACATGGGGGTTAGGAGACAAAACTGTAGCATGTACTGCTTGGACTTTTTGTATAAACAGTGACTACCAGAACAAACGAAAACTCAGGTGAGACTTCATATTGTAGCAGTTATGATACTCAATTATTTTCTCTCTACATATATATTTTCTAAATATATAGTAACATTTTCTGTTTTTCAGCCACAATTTTTTTGTAGATGGTGAGCTATTAAGGCCTTCCAGAGACAACTGTGGTGTAAAAGCTTTTCAGGATTAGTAGATGAAAAACATGTAAGCAGAGGGAAGGCATTAAGAGCATGCTTCAAAATTATAGACAAAGAGAGAGATGCTATCTGGCATTCTACTAGTCATTTTGGAGGATCTGTTAAAGAAATATATTTCCGTTACTATATTTGCCTGAGGTTTAGAGTCATATCTTCTAGGACTGAGTGCAGTTCTTGTAAGGAAAGCAGAGAGTTTTTCAGGAGACCTCAATCTACCAAAAATTTGTACATCTTCTCTTTAAAGGTAAAATGTTGTGACCCAGTAAAATCTCTGTCCTCTTACTTCTGAGAGCTGTCTTTCAGCTTCCATCTGGCCTTGATGACAGAGAGCAATTGGCTCACTTGTAACCCATAATTTTCTGCTTCATCATATACCTCATGTTGACTGTATATACAGGCTATGTTAAATCTTGTATCACTACTGACTATAGAAAGTACAGAAATAGAAGTCAGTCAGAGTTTTGTAGTTAGGTTTCATAACTGGTTGACTATTTGGACCTTAGTCATAAGAACAAAACCAGCAAATACTGCCTTTATAAATCCAAGGAGAGAAATTTTAGTGGACTAGTATGACAAATTAACTTTTTCTCAGATTTATGGGTTAATTTTAATTCTTTTTAAAATAGGTAATAAGGCTGTTTTACATCAACATCACCCTGTGCCTTGTAAGTCACCAGTAAAGTCAGGCTAGGTTCTTCAAGATATTCACATGGGTAAAAAGTGATGAGAGGATTTATCCCACAAGATGACAAATTAGGATGGATCTAAGAGTAGTGTTACTCAGTAGCAGATGCTTATAATCACAGGATAAAATATCAAAATATGAAAGTAAATTAGATAGTTTGGGAAGGGATACAGTGTTTGAGGGTTCTGATTAGAGAAATATGTTATTTTCTTAAAAAAACACTCATAATGGCTTTTGCTCATCTTGCTTCTTTTGAACCTACAGGATTATGAAGACTTCAAGGGATATTTGTTAGAAGATTACAGTGATGTTAGCAGTAAATAGGGGTAAGATTTTATCTTATAGCCTTTACTGTGCAAACAGAAGGTATTTCTTAGAACAGCTTCACTCTTTGTCATACGACTGTTTGGAAGGATGACCCTAACTTAAGAACAGGCCTATCTTTTAACATCTGACACCTGCAACTCCCAGCCTGGATGAATGATAAGGAATATAGGTAGATGCTACTAATTTAGCCATCAAAAACAAAAGGACATAAGTTGTTTGTATTAAATAACCCAGCTCTCCTCACTTCCTATTAAAGTAGATACTCTCAACCAAGAAGCTCAGCCACTACTGACCCTGATACTCCAGAAAGGAGTATAGTCATGGATTCATTCATCTATCTTGTTTCTGACATGTCCTGTTCATCATAAATCATAATTCATCATGAATCTTGGGGTTAGCCTATATATTTTATCTATCATTCTAATCAGGTGGCTGGTAGAGCCAGCACAGACCTTACTGCTCTTTAGCTTCCGGGAATATTTAATTTGGATCTTTTGGAGTTGAAAAAGCTCCCAGTGATGCTTGTGTCACTGTATCCATCCTTAAGAAATGTGTGACCTATTCTTCTGGATTTTCCACTTTAGTCTCCTTATTAACATTGAAGAAGGTCTCTGGTCAGGGAAGTGCCATCAAAAAGATGCAGGCAGAATTGTCTCAGGTTACAAAAAGGTTTGGTGGCTTTAATACACATCAAATGTGCATTCTCTTACTTTGAAATATTTTAAGTTTTCAGAGATATTTCTCTTAGCTTAGACTGTAGTTCCAGATTAAGCCTTAAGGTCTATAAGATCTGAGACACATTTTCATGAAAGAAGAAGAAAAAATACTTCTTTAAATACAGATAAATTATTTGTAATCTATTAATTTTATTTTTGTGTATATATTTATATAAAAATATACATAAATTATATAGTAGGAAATCCTAGCAACTGTCTGCAGTGCATGTCTCAATTAGAAAAATGTCTGAGCATTACATATCTTTTGTTTTTAACAGTCTTCCCGCAAAAGACCATTCTATTATATGAAAGGCTAGAGGGACCATCAGTCTCCTTAAAAGTCATAGCTAGTCAGTTAAATCCACCCTCTAGGTTCTGTATTTCATTCTTTGAGAAAGCCTTATTCACAGCCTTATTAGAGAGTAGTCACCAACAGTACCATTAATTCAGATATTATCTTTCACTTTCACTCTATAGCTGCTATGAGGAATGTTAAAGGCAGAGGTTAGGGAAATGCTGAAAAAAACATGAAAGCTTGGAGAACGCATATAAAGAAGAGACTAGTCCAAGAAGTTTGAGTATTACTTTTGATGGTAGAATGTAACAGTGGCTGGAAGAAATAAAAAAGGCTGTTAGCCAGGGATAATTTTGGTGAGAAGCTGAATGAGTTTGGGTAATTGGCCTAAACAGTCAAAAACAGCAGTAAAAGAGCCCGTGGCAAAAACTTGCCATAGAGCAAAATGATATTGATCTTTTTCCTAAGACAATTTCAAAACTAAACAAGTAATGAATAGCCGAAGAGAAGCAAGGAAGTAGGTTTCTTCTTTTTCTCTTTGACTTTTTTTTTATTTTAAAATAGAGTTTAAAGGACTACTGTGACCACACTGTACAACTCCGAACAGAAATTTTAATCTTCAGAGAGTAAACTAAAAAATGTGCAGTACTGCAACTGCAGTTCAGGAAGAGTAAGAAAAAAAATCGAATTAAGTAGTACGTCTCTATCTCAAATTAATGTTATCTTCCATACTGTTTTTTTCTGAATACAGTACATGGCTCACGTTGGTTGTGTCTGCACTGGAAAGAAACATGGGCAAGAAGGCAAGGAAGAAACTGCTCTGGGTTGAATATGTTACACTGTGTCATAAACCCTGGGGATCAAGATTGCAAGAGTACAGGTGTCCTGCAACGCGGAACTCTGTTTTTATAATAGATGTCTACTAGTCATGATATCTGTTTTTGGAGGCAAATTATAAGGGAAAAAAACTCACATCTTTGAACAAGTATGACTAAAAGAGATCTTCTGGGGAAAACACAATTCCTATGCTTTTACATCTTTACAACCAAATTCAATTGACTTAACGGGTAGATTTTATGAAGTAGTTATATTAGTGGCTGAATTGCCTTGCTCTCTGTGAGGATTAACATCACCAGCCAACGATATTTGTCTGAGGTGCTAAGAAATGAATTACTATAACTGCTCCTGTGATACTTCTGGGCATTAAGTGCGTAGCATGACAGTCTATACCATGAGGCAGGCATTTTGACCCCAGCTGCTATCTAATTCTTTTTAAAGGATTTGCTAAATTCAGTGTCTATTTTTCAGGAAGCTGAATGGAAGGATTCCTATGCCTCTTAGAAGCAAATCATCTCCACATAGCAGTGGAGGCTCGTTATCAGGTACAGAATTAGATAGACATTCTTTATTTACCCAGGTCTTTTCACCACACACAATAGAGGAGTTTCAGCCAGCCCAGTCGGTTTCAAGTCAAATTATCTGTGACCATAATGTGGAAAGGGAATTATTCAACCATGGAATTATTCAACCATATGTTTTCCCTGGTGTCTAGGAGTATTTCGTACAACTTGAGTTATTAATGGGAGAGAGGTGCTCCATTAGCAATATTCCTTTACTTCAAGTGGAGAGGACTAAATTAAAGGCCTGTTTTTAACCTCAAGGTATTACAGTGAAAGCCCAGAGGAGTCATTTGACTAATATTGTTATGTTAGTCATTTCAGTTCATAAACTCTTTCTTCAGCTATATCTTATAGGTATACTGTATGAAGAAATTACTGTTGTGAAATATTTGCAGGGAAGAAATAAATAGAAGTAGTAAACTATTGTTTGATAAAAGAAATTATCTCTTAATTTTAATTATCAGTGTTGGTTTTATTAGGAGATATTTTTAATGCACTCCTTTGTTTTACAGGAGGTACATAAATGTAGTTTCCACGAACTACAAGGAAAAAAAAGCTTCTTTGCTCATAGTATCAAAATTCCTTCCAGCCATCACTTTACTTTAAAGATTTCCTGTTTGTTCCTCACAAGATCATCATGGAAGATACGTTTTTCTGATTGACTTTGAAGCTGCCTTCTCTATCAAGTTTCTGGGGTGGTTCTGCTCTCTCTCTGATACATGCAACTCCCTTGGAGACTACCTGACCCTTTGTACCTGTATTGGTTTGCTAAGAAAAGCCCTCAGAATACAGGGATCTACCTTCTACTTCTGTCTTCTCTAGGGCTTGATTTTGGCCAAGATTTCCTTTTATTCTTTTTAGCTCTCTATAACTCATAAAGAAGCTTAACCACTTTCCATAACTGTTCCGTAACTCCTGCCAGTTTCAACCAGGTTCATGTTTAACAATGTGTTTCAAAGTAAGCCAGCTCTGCACAGTAAGATTCCCTATGAAGAAGTTCACAGGCCATGTTTCATACAAAAGAAACCCTAGAATCTTTCCAATGAATCAAGAATAAAACTCTAAGGACAGATATGGAGCAAGCACATGGTTTTGGGGCCTCCCTCTGGTCTGTCTTTATGTTCCTATTACCAGAAATTCATACAGGCCCCTGGAAAATATTTTGGGTCTTCTGTAGAAAAATATCACTAATTACCTATGGGGACACATAAGAGCGCTCTACAAAATACATTTTCTTCTTTATCAGATTTGCATTGCAAAACTGGGCTATGAGGTTTAGAATATTGATTATTACTTATATTCTGACACAAATATTCTGCTGTTGCAAGCCGACTCCAGTGGAGCTATGAGAATTTCCAGCACCTGAGGATGTATTTCCAGATGGCCCTAGAGGGATGGTATCTAATTATCTGAAAGTTTAAGAAATGTGTGACTCACCTCAAGCACAGACTTGATTTCTTTTTTTACTGTCTCCACAGGATTTTTTTTCCTACTTCCACTAAAAACATAATGATTTTAAGGAGAATATATAGACTGGCGGATGTTCAGTAAACAAGTACCAATGTAAATGAAGAGAAAGTAACAGATTTTCCATAGTCAATTGATAGATGCATTGAGGACAGAAAAATAACACCCAAATCAACATGTGGACTTTGTAAAGATTCATTCACGTTACATGTGAGCATTTATATAAAAATATATAAAAGATATAACTTATTTATATGTAATCATACATTTTAAATGTTATTTTCTTATCTAATAATGGTAATTTCTCCTCTCAGTTATGACTGGCTTTATTGCAGATAAATACTATCTAAGTTAAGTTCCTATGTTTCTAAAAGATTTTTCTTACTGCTCTTATTCTATGACTCATTGTAGATTGTCTCTTTTTCCTCAGTCAGTGTGTAAACCTTCCTTCCTGATAGTCAATAAAGTTCAGCATGAATAAATACTAATTTTGTCCATTTTTCAGTATTATATCTTCCTGGAGTATTCCCTGCTGCCAGCAATTCATTTTCAACCCACTTGGTCCAATCCTTGGACTGTTGTTGTCGGCATTTCCATAATACTAATTATCCATTGATTTTTCCACTAGCATCAGAAAGAGTCACATGTTTAATTGTGTAAATGCTGGGTGAACATATTCAGTTATATCAGGCTGCTGAATCATAATTGGCAATGTTGTAATATTCCACAAAAGTTTTTACATTTGGGAATTGAATAACATAATGATTCTGAAACTGCGCATTGAGGAAGAGAAAATGAACATGCTGTTTACCATTGAATAAAGTCGTCTACCTTGAATTGCCATATTCAGATTTTTCAGACAGGATTATGTTGTATAACAAAAACCAACACTGAAGTGTATGAACTCTGAAAATAAGAAAGATGTAATTCCTAATTTAAAAAATGTAGTACAGTAACTTCGTGCTATTTCATGCTTGTGATTACTACTGAAAGCATTTATCTTCTTTTCACTTAGGTAGTATATGGTGAACCATATTTTTTAAAGAGATGTCCAGAATTATTACTTTATTTGGGCATGTAAAGCACTATAATCAGTTTAGCTCAGTTTAAATGAAAAATTAATGTTTTCTCAGAAATGATATTTTCCTAATGACCGATGTATGTTAAAAATGTACTTTCAACTTCAGGAAGATGTAAAATTCTTGAAATTATTCATCTCATACACTCTAATTTCAGCATACATTCCTGCTTATTTTCTTGTGGGGACGCTATTAAATATTTTTAGGAATATCTTTTATTAGATTAAAAGTTTTGTGCATGAAAATCTGGTGCCTACTTTGCAAATGTGAGTCTTCATCTGTTTTGAACCCCTACTATCAGCAAAGGAATTTTCTTCCTTGAATTAGCTTTGTGTGTCCTTTCGGCGTAAATGTAGGAAACCTGTAGCTTGCTGCATGTGTCCATCGTGTTTACAAAGGTATTGTGCAGTCAAGCCGTCTACCCTAGTTGTCTCGGGCTGGCCAGTCATGTTACTGCAGGAGGAGATGGCATACGTGGCTGTGTTACACCAACACTGTCGTGCCCTGGGCTGTTCACACATGCAGAGTCATGTGTGTTTATGCTAAAAGGCAGTAAAGGCTGAAATCACTGCATGATCCATCACACGTGTAGAAAAACAAGCACCATAATGTTGTGAGTGACAGAATACCATTCTGTTCTCTGTGTTCCCTTGAGCCTTGGCCTGTTTGTTTCAGTTACTGGAAACTAGAGTGAAAAATGGGTTAACAAGTGTCAGAAATGTTCCAATCATAAAGCTGATTCCCCTGTAGGACCTAGCTGGGGCTGGCTCCTTCTCATCGTTTCCTTCAGCAGTGCTGGATGTTTTAGCTTAACTCACTGATGCCTTGCAGCTCTGATTTCTCTAGCAGCAGTCATAAAGGTTTCAAGACATAAAAGTGGTGTTCCAGCATGGTCCATTGGTCAAATTGAAGTACACCCACCCTGACAAGATTTTATGTGGTGCTTTCAGTGATTGTTCATTTCCAATCAAGAGCACACTCTTGATAAGGTAAGAAGAAGTCTGTATGATTGAATGAGCTTGTGAATTTGAAAGCTAGTTGGATTTGAACAAAAAAGCCTCATGAGATTCTGCAGAATTGCTATTAGGACACAAAAATTCTGGTGCCTGTAGCATCAACTGAGTGACTGAAAATTGGGTTCATGAGAACAGTTAGTCCTGTAAATAGATCTTCCTTCTTCCTTGTTTCATATAGACAGAAGTCACCCATTACATATATCTTAGATTGATTAAAGGTATCTTGTGGGTGATGTTTCACCTCTTTTGTTCCCTGTACTGTGAAGAACAGACCAGATAAGCGTGGACTTACTACTTTTGTCTAAGACTGAGGACTCAGGAAAAGGCCAGATAATCATGTGTGGCAATCAGGCTCCTTTAATTTAGATGTGCCTCCTCCAATTTATGACAAATGAGTCTGCTATCAAATCCATTCCTCTGCTACTCACTCTTAAAAAAAAAAAAAAAAAAAAAAGTGTCATCATAAAATAAAAACAAATCCTCTCTGTGGTATAAAATAATTCATAAATCAGTCTGACCTATGAATGTTAAAAGTTGTCTGCAGTGACATTTTTTTCCTATGTGATGATGTCCTAAGGGAATTAAGAGGTGGAAACCAATTCTGTGTACCGTGCATTGTCTATTCATGTTAGATATGGTGCAATGAGTGGAAATTTGTAATGGAAGTGTTGTTCAGGAGGACTACTTTATACAGAAGTAGCTTTGGATCACTCTTCCTCCTCCAATTTTCTTGGCTGGGTAAGATTAAGCAAATAAAAAGTACACAGTGGAACCAGCAGATAATTCATTAACATTTTAATTTCTGTATTTTTTCTTAAACTCAATATTAAAATTCTAGAATTCTTATCATTTTCTTATTGCTTCTTCCTCAGACCAAGGAGCTTAGTGATTCACGAGAGAGTACTTTTTTTTTTTCAGTACAGAATAATTAGGTAAAGATGACAGAATACTTCTCAGAGTTCTTTCTTTTTTTTCTTCAACTTATTCCTCTCAAAATGCTTCACATAATTGTTCACATTCCATTTTCCACATTCAAAAAAGAGGTTAAATGAGACAAGAGGAATCAAAAGAGGAGTATTTTAAATATGGTTACCTAAAATTACAATGGGCAGCTACATCCATTTTTGTGCAAGAACAAATGGAAGTGCCTAATAAGCCAGTTCTGTACAGTCTCCTAGTGCATTTTTTTTTTTTTTTCTGTTCAGGAAGAAACACGTGGATCCTGATATCTCTACAGGAAGCAGGCTGTAATGTTCTTTCTTCTATAAACAGTGTATTTCAAATGTCCTTAAGTTTTGCAGTCTGCTAGTATGTGCGTTTCCTTTACGAGCCTCTCACTCATTAGCTGAGAAGTTTGATATTTCCCTAAATGTACTTCCTTTTTCTTAAAGCAGGTCTCCACACCAAGCTGGAAAAAGAGTCTGCTTGATGCTGCAGGCTGAGTAAGAATTTTTACTTCCTTCTTTCTTCTACCATGCAATATAATATTCACTGATGAGCTTCAATTGCTTGGAAATTCATAGCATTGCAGCAAAGAAAAAACAAAATAACAAAATACTTCACCTTTCTTTTAATCCTCTTTATTAACAGAGAACAAAATACAGCTTTACTGTTTCAATTTTTATTGATACGTTATTTGCACAGCTTTGCTATTTCTAACTACTCAGCCATGACCTTCCCAAAATGTGTGATGATTGCAGCAGTTAATTCTGTAATCAGACTCCATTGATTTGGCAGAAGAAAAAGATGGACAAGTTCCCAACATTAAAAAAAAAAAAAAAAAAAAAAAAAAGAGAGAGCTTCATCTGCATTTGTCATTAATGTCATCTACAAAATCCCTCATGTCACTAGAGATTTTGCTGAATGTTACATACCCCAAGTGACTGTAGAACAGTTTTGCAGAGGAAATGGTCAATGCTCTCTGACCTTGGCTGTGTCAAATATTAACACAAATCTACATTAGTAATAATGATTGTCTACCCTCCCAAATGTCACTTGAGTTATTACTCTGGTCCTCAAAGTAAAGAATTTTAACTTGATGTTTCCTAGAGAAGGAAAAAAAAAAAGGAGCTATTCTTTGTCTGGCCTCCACAAATAGAAGCATACATTTGTCTTTTCATTGGTAACATTAAGTCTGTCTGATCTGGGTGATAAAAAGCAGAGATTATCTATTCCTGTCTGTCATTTTTGGCAAAGTTGTGAACATTTCATAAAAACAGAACGATAAATCACAGGAACTATTATTGTCTTTGTCTTAATCTTTCTAATGGATCAGAGTAATTTTTGGTATGCTCTAGTAGGTCGAGGAGGTCATCTCTGTAGGAGAACAACCTTGCCTACTTACTGAATGCTAAATACTAGTCACCCACACAAATCCAGATAAAGACTTTGCACATGGAATTAAGCTCCTGGTGAGGCATAGGAGTCCTGTGGAGCCACCCAGCAGTCACTAACAGTCATTTTCCAGTCCCTTCCAGGTGGAGGCTGAGGCTAGTCAATCCATATGGCTTATGGAGAGCAGTCATGCCCTTATTTCAAAAATTTTTCCACATTGATTTACAAATTCTTAGTTTCAAAAGCAGCATGCAAACACAAGCACTGAAACACCTCACCATCATACTGCCCGTGGTTTCTGATCTATATAGAGTGAATAATCAAAGATACTGGTGGATAAAGTTAATTTATTATTAAAGCTAATAATTTTAATGCACACAACAACACTGGGTATGATATAGAGAAATGATCATTATTTATCAGTTATCTGTGAAATCTATGTTAATGTTTTCTTCCTCCTTTCAAATAAAAAAATTAATTTATTTAGAAAAAGTAAACAGTTAATTTGGGTCTAGCAATGGATCATTAAATACCTACTGGGCAAATGCAGATAAAAACATGGAAAAACACTGAAGCTGACAAAGGGAGAAAGGGGGAGAAAGATGCTTTTCTGTCCTTAATTGGTGGGCTGTTAGGGTAATCACATTACTAAATCAAAATGTTTTTCCTATATTAGTGATTGTAGAAAAGTCTAAAACAACCCTCAACAATTAACATTCCCAGGTGCTTACTGTCTAGGTAGGAAGAATCTGGTACATAGTTCAGAGCTGCTTCTGCTTAAAATGATAAAGATTTCTAAATAAAAAGTTAAAAATGTAGAAGTAAGAGAAAGACTGAATGAGAAGTGGTAGAATATTTATGAAGACAGCTATAAAGGAAAACTGATTATTTTGAAAAAAAGAACAAAACACAACATTAAATTTCTAGCACGTTGCAACTAATTGGCCTGACCAGCTGCCTTTAATGCTATCATTTCTGTTCCTCCTCCGCTTTTTGTTTTAATATATCACTAGCTTTATTTTCCCCTTGAATATGCTCTTGACATCTTGCAGAAGACCATCATCTTCAGAGCTCTTTCCTTCCTCTCCCCATAGTCTTTGGGTTTTCTCATAACAAACACATCTTCCTCCCTCTTCTTTCCATATATGTGTTCTTCTGTCTTAGCCCAGTTTCTCCCTGATCAAGTTAATGTGAGTAAATAAACATCAAATGGAGGAATATGATGCTATTGTAGCCTGACCTTTCGGGTCAGGTTTACCATACCACAGCCTGACTAAATGACTTGTAAGCAGTTTCTTCACTGCTGAAGTTTAAGTTCCTGGGTAATTAAATAATTTCAGCTGATTTAGAAATAAAAAAGAGCATACTTTATAGGATTCATTACAAGTCTTTGATAAAAGTCTTTTGAAAGGCAAAAGCCTAGTAGATCGCACTTACTCTATTAATTTCTATATAAACATACTTAAGCAGAAAATGCATGTTAAAATAATTTTCTGTTCACCTGTAAATATCTATTAAAGAGGTACACACAGTCACCTTAAAGAAAAAGTATATGGGCAAACAGAATACTTACCTCTAAATTTTCAAACATATAGCCAAATATTAACACAACCTCATAAATGATGCATATCCACACCTATACGTACCTGAAGTGTGCGTAACTAAGGTCTGTCTAGCTACAGCTGGTTTGAATCTTATTTGATGGATGAATCTGACAGGTTGCTCATTGAAATACATACTGAAAATATATACAACCAATTCTTCTGGCATGACAATACACAAAAGTGAAAGTAACTGTCACTTATTTCGATGGTCCTCTACCATTAGGAAAAGCTTTGAACAATTGATTTTTTTTCTTGACCTCCTCACTATGACTTCCAGGATACATTTTCTTCACTGAGTCCTACTTAAAGGCCAGTCGCAAGGTTTTTGATAATTTCAACAGAGACAGGATTTTATTATAAGTCTTATAGAGCTGACTCCAGAAGAAATGTAATACTATAGGTGTATTCAAGGACTAAGACAGATTTCCATTTCCTGGGATAGAATAGTAAGGAAAACACATAATATATATACCTACTTTCAATGTAAGCCAGAAATGTTAGCTTATCTATCTATGTTATTGTCTACTTTGTATTTCAAGAAAGTGAAAATCAGTGCATTCTCTTAACTTTCACTGTAATGACATCTCCTATTTACTCTCATAAATTAAGTGGATTATGTTTCATATTGCTGTGAGAAAGGCTGGGAAAATGAGTTAATGCTTTTCTTGTATTTATAAATGCTTCTATTTTTTCCTAAGAAGGCAGCTTCAGTTTTGTTTACAGATAATGACAAAAAAAATTAGTTTGTTTACCAGTGTATCCCATTTCCTCAAGTATTTTAGTTATAAAGTCTGAACATCAGAAATTAACTTGTGTTAAAAATCACCTATAGAAGAAAAATAAATTATTTCAAGATTATTAAACAGCTTCAAGAGAGACGTAGATTTTTTCTTCAACTAAAACATATTCATTCAGAACACTTCTATTTCTCCCTCTATATATTTACAAATACCATGTAAAACTATCCATATAATATTTTTAGTTGTCCCCTGAGATGTAATTATTAAATCCTCTCTTTCAGAATAGTAAATTTAAAAGTCAAAAATGAGGTATGCAGGGACAGAAAGTTTACTTACCTGGTTGTAGAGGAACTAATGTTTTGCCCTTGTTTCTGAGTGCTGCCAACTTGACAGAGATCAGAAGGAGCTGTTTGCCCAACTTGAGGAACAAGAGGGTGTTTGCTACCATCAACCAAAGTGCACCAGATAGAACGAAGAACTGAAATGGACTTCTTAGACTACCAAGTCTCAATTGCTGCAATTGCAGGCTATGTTATATAATCTCTTTAATAAAGTGATTCCAAATCATAAAAGTACGCAATGCTTTCAGCTGTATAGCTGCAGAAATATTTATCTATTTCTTTCTCCTTGTAGGGTTGTATCTATAATTAAAGTGTAAGTTTTCCAAGACAGGAACAGTGCTCATATCTGGTTTTGCAGTATCTGGGAAAAAAATAACATGCATTAATCATGCCAAACTTCAAGTTTATGTTACCTTTAAAATAGTCAATAAAAATATCATTGTGAAATTTCCAGCAAAAAGGGAGAAATTTGTGTTTTCAAAATAAAAATGAATTCAAAATTTTTAGAAACATTGCTTTAGTGCAGGACTTTTTTTTTTTTTTTTTTTTTTTTTTGATCTTTAGGCAGAATTGTGACTAAGCATGGATAGAAAGAAGATCTATAGATGATAGAAAGAAGAAAGGTAGATAAAGAGAAGAGGCGGAAGGATCTCTTTGCACCTTTGCATGTGCAGTCCTGGGCAAGCATACTTGAGCCTTGTTCTGTTAAACATAGTGAGCACCCCTTTAAAATCTAGTGGCCCTGCTGGGCTGACAGGCTGAGGATTAGACAAGTCATTGATCTGTCCATTTGCACTGACCAGCAGGATAATTTTTATTCTCATTCTCCATGTCATAGAATCATAGAGTCAATAAGGTTGGAAGGGACCTCTGGAGATCATCTAGTCCAACCTCCCCATTCAGTAGGTTTACCTAGAGCATGTTAGACAAGGTTTGAAGATCTCCAGAGAAGGAGACTCCACCACTTCTCTGGGCAACCTCTTCCAGTGCTCCATCACTCTCACAGTGAAGAAATTCCCCCCCACGTTCAGGCAGAACTTCCTGTGCTTCAATTTCTGCCCATTGCCTCTTGTCCTGTTACATGGGACAACTGAAAAGAGTTTGTCCCTGTCCCCTTGATACCCTCCCTTCAGGCACTTATCCACATTGATAAGATCCCCCCTCAGTCTTCTCTTCCCCAGGCTGAAGACGCCCAGCTCTCGCAACCGTTCCTCAAAGGACAGATGCTCCAGCCCTCTGATCATCTTAGTAGCCCTATGCTGGACTCTCTGCAGTAGCTCCGTGTCTCTCTTGTACTGGGGAGCCCAGAACTGGACACAGTACTTGAGATGAGGTCAGAGCAGGGCTGATTAGAGGGGCAGGATCACCTCCCTCCACCTGCTGGCAACACTCTTCCCAATGCACCCCAGGATACCATTGGCTTTCTTAGCCACAAGGGCACATTGCTGGCTCATGGTCAACTTGTCATCCACCAGCACTCCCAGGTCCTTCTCCACAGAGCTGCTCTCCACAAGGTCAGCCCCCAGCTTGTACTGGTGCCTAGGGTTATTTCTCCCTAGGTGCAGGACCTTGCACTTGCCCTTGTTGAACCTCAGGAGGTTCCTCTCCACCCAGCTCTCCAGCCCGGTCAGGTCTCTCTGAGTGGCAGCACAGCCCTCTGGGTGTATCAGCCACTCTTCTCAGCTTGGTATCATCAGCAAACTTGCTGAGGAGGCGCTCTGTCCCCTCATCCAGGTCTTTGATGAATAAGTTGAACAGGATGGGAGCCAGTACTGAGCCCTGGGGGTTGCCAATAGCCACAGGCCTCCAACTGGACTCCACGCCACTGATGAGGACCCTCTGAGCTCTGCCTCTCAGTCAGTTCCACCTCACTGTCCACTTGTCTAACTCACACTTCCTGAGCTTATCTAGGAGGATGTTATGGGAAACAGTGCCAAAGGCCTTGCTGAAGTCAAGGTACACAATGTCCACTGCTCTTGCCTCATCTACCAAGCCAGTCATTCCATCAGAGAAGGCTATCAGATTGATTGAGCAGGATTTCCCCTTGGTGAATCCATGCTGGCTACTCCTCATCACCTTCTTTTCCTCCATATGTCTGGAGATGACCTCCAGAATGAGCTGTTCCATCACCTTTCCAGGGATGAAGGTAAGGCTGACCAACTTATACAGGAGCCTGGGTCCTCCTTCTTGCCCCTTTTGAAGACTGGAGTGACACTGGCTTTCTTCCAGTCCTTAGGCACCTCTCCAGTTCTCCACGACTTTTCAAATATGACATATACTCTGTATCTCTAAAAGGAGGTTCTGCCACAGCACAATACATTTTCCAGGGACAAATTCCTCCAGTAAAATCTGTTTCTATCCTCACTACATGTTTTCTGTCTCTTGTAAGCAGTCAGTAGCTCAAAAAAACCTACCGTAGTCCTTTGTGTTGTGTTGAAGATGAGTCTCCCTTGTTAACAAAATACAGTATTTCAAAAAAATAAAGTCTGAAGTCAATCTTTCTGTTTTCTAAGCTCCGTTTCCTAGCATAGATGTAGCAGGGAAGTTGTTATCATCTACCAGTTTTCCCTTCTAGAAAGGGGAAGCAAAGGGAACAGTTTTTTTACCATGCTACTGGAGCACTCATAGTGCATGTGATTGAGGTTAATATATATCCAGCAGAAAGTTCGTATAGTCAAATCACAATCCAAGAGCACATTTATAATGTGGTCACAGCATGATTGGATTATTTAACACAAATTGATGATAATTGAAGCCCATTCAAAATAGAATAAATGATGTTGTTTGTGTTTTGCCTTGGTCATATTACATCTCTGTCATTTTTCATCAGTCAAAAATAAGTGGGTTGGAAATGTTTTAATGATATAACATAGCTAATACACATACTGCTGAAAAACAAACAAATCTTTGTTTTCATGCTCAGGAAAATAGAATGGAATCAAACAATATCAAATCAGATTTGATTTAACTAAACCTTCCACAAGTAGGCAACCTCTAGCCTCTACCTTACTCAGTGGGCTGTGTATAATTACGGTGACTACGTTCAAGGAAGTCTGTGGTTTACAATTCAAAGGAACTACATTTTCCTTCTTCCTCTTCTTTCTTATTTTTAATGTCTGAAATGCTTGTCTTTGTAGCTAAAATATCAAATAGACAAAGGACAATCTCATAGTGGCTTCAGTACCAATTTTATAGTTGAGCATTTGCGTGGAAACTACCCTTATGTGTTCCTATCACAAACTCAGAATTAAAATCAAAATTACCAGTGATTCTTAAAATATAGTCATCACTCTAATTTACCAAATCTCTGCTTCCTCCTTGAAACATCTCCCCAGACCACTTCACTTTTTACTTTTGACTCCACTCATAAAAGTAACAGCTAATTTTTAAGTTTTAAAAATATTTTTATAGATGTTTCTTCAAAGGAATCTTATGCCATGTGCTACAAATCAGAATATTTGAATTCAGATTGCTACTGTTATTCAGGACTATTGCCAGATAGTTTCATCTCTCTTTACTTCACTCATCAATTATGAAATGCAGACAGTAAAACTTTCTCTCACTCAGAAAATTGTGAGAAAGACCCATGTATTTATGCTTGGAAATTGTTGTACTAAATTCACTTGGATTTGTTTGGAAGTATAAGATAACTGAAAGGATAAGATCTAGATGAAAGATAGAGGGAATGAGAATCTTAGTTTCATACATTTATCAGAAATGAAGAAAAATAAACCCATATGATGGCTGAGCACGTGTAACAGTGCAAAGCAGTGGTGGTCATTCTTTAACTTTTTAAAAAAGAAATGCATAATAGCCATGTTTTCCTTCTGTTTTCAGTTGTGCAGCTGAATTGAGCATGGCACAATATCAAAAATATTAGCAGTATCAAAAACATAAGTCTGTATAATTTGAATGAATGGAATGTTCTTTCCCATTTCTTTTCAAAGGAGTTTGATTTCATTCTTGCTCCATTACAAGGCTTAGATCAAGACTGAACTGTGCAGACTTTTGTGGTCTTGCTGGGCCAATCTATTCAACTAGGACTACTTTTCTGACTATAGTTACTTCGAATTTTAATTTGAAGAACAGCTGCCATCAACAAGATTGGAAAAAGCTAGTTTTACTTCAGGATGGCACAGTTCACTTACAGCAGAAATTTGTACTAAGCTTGTTTCTTGCTGTCTTCTATCTTTTATTTTACATGAATTAAAAAAAAGAAAAAAAAAAGAAGAGACAAGAAGAGACGAGGTGAGACGAGACCAGTATGCTCCGTCCTTCTCTTCAGCTTGTATGTATCTTTCTTCCAAACTTGTTCTGCATTTGAAGGGCACTATTTGCTCTTCTTTTTCACATCTCTCTCACCCTACAGGGTAAACATGTTTGATAGTTTATGCTTATTCTCTGATGACAAAAGAAGGAAGAAATATAATTCATTTAGAGCCTCTAATATTCATTGGTAATTACTAATGGCAAAGTAATGAAAACTAGAGCAGAAATGCACTAACATGGCTGCTGTAAATCTGGAACTCTTACTTAATGTTATGGTTAAAATTTTCTATTAACTTTTCTGTTATTCAAATATTTATAAAATAGAAGCCTTACATAATTTATCTTAGCATACCTGTCTCACATACATGTGATGAGTTTTATGGATTTGTATCTGCATTTATAGGGTAATGACATCAGTGTTTGAATTATCTTCAGACAACCAAACATCAACAATATGACATAAAGAGTTTAGTTTACTCAGAAATAGATGCTACTATCAAGTAAGGAAAAGGGATAAAGATGTGGGGATGGGAGGGAGTTCCTTTCGATGTAAATCAAGAGCCAAACCTAATTTCAGCATTAACAGAGGCAGAAAAATTGTTCCCTGTCTTTAGGATGTTGATGCTGCTGAAAGAGCTGAGTTGCATTGCTGATTACCAGCGTTGACAAAGAACAAAATTAGCTGAAATAACTTATTCCCATTGGTGGTCTTTTGCTGTGACTGCATTTCAGGATTTCAGTGCATGAAGAAAAAAGAGAAAAATCCCATAGATTAAACAATGATAACACCTGGCACAGTATTCTTGCAAAACAAGAGTCTTAAAGCATTTTAAAAACGTGGGTTTTTGTTTGTTTGTTTGTTTGTTCGTTTGTTTTTTTATTTATTGTACACAAGTTTATTTATGAACACAAGTCGAGGTCTTCCAAAGGCTAACAGAAAACTCAATTAAACAGATCAGTCCCCTGATCTATAACATAAACCTTCTGTTCCAACCACAGGCTCTTTCTAGCTTGGAGTTTTGATAAATTTATTTATGTTCAGGATTGTGCCTCATAGATAATTTGCACATAAGAAAGCATGAGTTGTTTACAGTTGTCTTCCCCAAACAGCTTCCCTGCCTGATTACAGAACATCTAAGAGAACTAAAAAAAATAATGGGAAATTAATAAATTTCTCAAATCTATCTACTGGAACTCTTTCACCTTTAGGCTGGAAATACTGCAAGAATAGGAATGATATATAATAGGTGAAATGGCCAAAATAATTATATGGCACGGTGCAAGCACAGATGATCCCTAGCCTGAAGCAGGTACTTCCATGTAAACCTCTATGTGTTATCTGCGCTTTGTATCAGCCACACCAGCAGTGTTACCTCTGCCATCTACTCTACTCTCAGTGCAAGACTGACAAATATAGCAGATGTGTTTTAGTATAGGAAAAAAAGCAAACTAGAAATGTAGTTCTCTTGATCTCTTTCATTTTTCTGAGTGGTTTGGCCTGCAGCACACCTTATATAACCAGTCTGATATTCTGAAAAACAGAAAGAAAGAGTTGTATAGGTTTGGTGAACAGAAATGCTCTCCAGGTCTACTGTGATCCCATTCTTTCTAGGAAATAAACTGTCCCTTTTAGAGTCAACTGGATTTTCTTGTAGGCTATTTAGTTTATAAAGATGGAGAACAACTCATATTTATCATATATGCAGATATAGGATATGCACGTCTGTGTACATGTACATGTAGATTTTCCAGTTTTATAACCAGCAAAATTCTCAGAGACATTTCATTTCAAACACAAAGGTAATGTTGATATCAGAAGTTTTACTGAGTTACAAGAAGAATGTGCCATAGAGTCACAACTATCTAATATGAACATTTTATGCTAAAAATATTTTTAATATGTAATTTATTTTATTTATATGCATTGTTTTCCTTTGTGGGCAATGAATTCCAACCAAATAGTGTTTATCTGCATACTGTTATCAAGTATAATGAAATTATTTTTCAAAACCGAACTGTGGTACAAAGATTATTTTTCTTTTCCTCTCTCTTCAGTGCTTCCAACACCTTTTCTGACGGAGGAAGAGAAAAATCACAAAGACAACAGAACAACCACCCCAGTGTTCAGCTGAATAAGAAGCTCAAAGTGCTTAATTGTCTACATATTAATTTTCTTAAATACTTCTAGGTCACATGTTTCCTTTGCTGCTAAATCAACCAGCAACGAGCCACTTAGAACTCAGCTGGGATGAAATGGGAGTGTTTGAAAAAAGGGGGGGCGGGAACAGAACAAAAGAAAACAAAGCAAATCATGCCAATTCATTTTCCAATACCTCACCCTGTTTATTCACAGATGAAAGCAAATTAAATCCATTTTATTTTTTGGCAAACAGTCCTCTTTTTTTTCTTACCTGACATGATAAAATAAACGTTTCCCATGAGTTGTATAATGCTTTTTACAATGGTCATTCCTCCCCCATTTCAAGGTTCTGTTGTACACTTGAAGGCATTGAAAAATTTATGTAATAGGTAAACTTTTTGCAGTGTGAAACCACTGGAATAGTTCACCCATAAACAATTGCTATAATAATGAAATAATTCTTTCTCTCAAAACAGAGATGGCTATTTGGGTTCATTATGCCATATTTCCTTTAAAAAAATAAAAAAAAAAATAAAGAAAAAAGAAAACCATTAAAAAACAGAACAGAAGATTCTTAAAAGCTTGCTGGCTTAATTGCAGTTGAAAGTCTTGTATATGTACAGAGAGTTCAACAATAATAATAATTGAAAAAATAATGGAACATAGAAATGGGCACTTATTTGTGTGATCGCTCATTAGATACCAGTCAACGTCTACGCCTCTGTATACGCACAGATGTAACTCACTGCTCAGCATGTTTGAATTTCTCACTTCCCCCACTTTGAATGTTAGGACTGCTTTCAATTTGAGGGCTTTGCTCTTTAGGGCAAGCTGCCATGACTCATGCTGCTGGCCAAGTCTGAATAGCAAGCTCAACCTGTGGGCTTTTCAGCCTTGTGGATGCAAATAAGGGGGAAGTTTTAAAAATGTGAATTAATATGTGAATCTACAAAGCCTTATGCATCTCACAGACTTCTGGGAGATATCTCAGTACCTTCAATTTCAAAGTTCTTTCCAGTATTTTTCTTCCTATTTAAACAATATTTCATAGTAACTTATTCCCAAGACTTCTTAAAGTCATTTTCAACTTTTCCCTTGCATCAACTCAACAATTTTAAAAGCAATTGTGCATTGCTAAGATGTGTAAGACCTTAGCTCAATAAGTGGACTATGGTTCCTTCATAGAAGGATTTTATGTTACAGGAACCGCATTCCTTGTGTTAAAGATCTGTTGTGAATTACCTCATGGATATTTCTATCTCTTCTATATATCATGATTTTTCAAGTTATTATTTTATCAGCTATCTGTTTTGATAGGTCTTTGAAAACACTCTTAAATACTGATTGTCTCAGGATATGAATATATTGGCTTACAAACTTAAGATACTTTTTCTCGGTTTTTATCATTTTAATTACAACTGAAATTTTTCTTCAAGAAGTTTTAAGTCCTTTCCATTCCAGAACAATCATTTATTTTGAACATTAACTCCAATTTGTATTACCTTTCTCAGTAAGCTCACACCTACTGAGAAGCACACTGCAGAATTTGTTAAGTATTTTAAATCGTATTTGATTAGATGACATATTTAAAAATTTGTTGATTGTTCAAAATTTCTCAGAGTCAGGCTTTCTCATTATGTTTTTGTATTAAAACAAGTTTTCTTCCAAATTTTTTGGCAGGATTTCTTTGTACTTAAAGGTAAGTCTCCTCTCCTCCTCCCATAGGATTGATTGTCTGTTTTCATATGCTGGAACTGTTTTTTTTCAAAGTCTTAATATTCTCATTTCTGCTATTCTCTCAGCATTGAAGGCCAGGTAGGTTTTGAAGCAGACACTGAGAAACATGCATTCAGGGATTTGATAAACCCATAGGTAAACCCCTTACAACTATCATCAGCTATTTGTAGTGAGGTTTTATCCTGTTCTTTCTTGGCATTCACTAAGATATCCTTGTTTTGGGCTATACTCCTCAGCATAGCTCTTTATTAAATATTTGATTCTTAAGACAGAAGGCAAGAATGCAAATAAAATAGTCCTTCTGTGTCATGTAGCAATACGTTAATTTTCAGTTGTTTCCAAATTCTTATCTGCATGTTTGTAACATCTATCTACATTGTCTTTATTCACTTATTTTACTTGAAAATGCCTATTTCCATATATATATACATATACATATATATATATATATATATATATAAAATATATATCTGTTTTAGATTCTGCTTAATGCAGAAATGCCTTACTTGAGGGGGCACAAAATAAATACATTAGGAGGAACAGTATGATTGTATATACAATGTATTAAAGTTTTTGTGGACCATTGGTTTCTAACTGCCCTATGTGGTTCATTAACCTTTAAGATCCAGTCTGTGCAATTCACATAGGTAGATAAAATACCAAAATATAATTTCAAGCTGGCTTTTGCCCTTAAGTCATGCAAAAAACTGGAACAAATGTATTTTTTAACAGTAAAGCTACTTCTGCTTACAACAGGGAGTAAGATACCATGACTACTAAGTTTATGGCCAGATTACTAGAGATCTTAGTAAGCATTTAGTACATTATTAATAAACAGGCCTTGAAAAACGTATATCTTATAATTTTCATAATATAAAAGTGTCATTTAGTTTGTCAGTTTATTTTTACTTCCAAAATAATACAAAAGTAATACCTAAGAGCTGTAACACACTCTTCTGCTCACTTTCACTGCATTATTACAGTAGGAGAGAGAAGCAGAAGTGTGATATGCATTGAAGATACCTACTGAAAGAGAATTGACAACAGTAGTAAAATGGTAAAACAGGTATTCCCAATGATCATTTGACTAACATAAAAAATGTCTTTTGGAATGAGGAGAATACAAGAAACAGAAGAAAAAAATATGAATATAAACAGAATCTGCATTAAAAAAACAAGGACATCAATACTTCATAGTATCGAGCAATATGAGAGAATAAAATTTATCTATTTTCCTCATATATGGTACTACTTTTTCTTTCACATTACTTTCAGTGTATCAAATTTCCATAAGATCAGATCAAAGTCAGAGAACTACACAAACAATGTAAATCTTATTTCAGGGTGGGAGAAATGCAGTTACTTAGATATTAGCCTTTCAGAAAACATTCCAATAATGTCATTTCAAATATTCTTTTTCCCTCACCTTTAAAAAGTATATATCTACTGAAATAGATCAGAGAACAGGAATTTCTGCATGGCTGCATGATATGACTGTAGACTTGCTTCTTTAATGTCATCTTTGTGAAAGACACCAGAATAAAACATCTCTAGGTAAATAGGGTATTTTCACTGTATCCTTGGATGCTTTAATGAATTTGTATTAGCAATATTCTTAGACTGGAAAGTAATGCTTCACCTACTACAGTTTCAAAGCAATGACTGAGTATTCCCTGGAGGCTAATATTTTCCTTTGAACTCAGAGCTTGTGTGCCAGACAGAGGCTCTGAGCAATAGTATTTCCCACCACTTATCTAATAAGGAATCTCTTCAGTTCATTTTCAAGGCATGCACTGTCTAAATCCTTGGATTTAATCTTAAGTAAAACTCAGCTCTGTGTGTATCTGAGATTTACCTGAAGAATTAGCCTACATTAATGTAAAAGGACAAAGAAAAATAAAAAACTTTATTAAGCTCTACCCGAGGTTACCAGGAGGTATCAGAGACCTTGAGGTAAAAATTCTATTGTATTATTAGAAAACAAGACAAACTGTTTCATTTACATTAGAGTGAATTTGTAGCATTGAAACTATTGCTACATGTTTGTCTTACTGTCACTATACAAGAAAATAACTTTTGGCTGCTTGTTTTATACAGACAGAAGAAAGAGAAAGAGTAAGTTATAGTGATGTAATTTTTTATTTATTTATGGAAATCTTACATTATAATCTTTTCTCTTTGCTAATAAGGCCTCCAGGATTGCATCCAGATTTCCTTGGCTGACTGAAGAAGATGGAAATTTCAGCAATCATTTATTACGTGGTCTGTAGCCATCATTTGGAGAGGTGATACATGAAGTGCTCTACCTTTGGATTTATCTCTGACAAGTGAGGAATTTGCTCCTGTTGTACTGAAGAAAGTTGTAGTGCTGCCAAGCACATCTGTCACTGACTTTTACTTCAGAAAGAAGCACAAGCTTGGCCTCCACGTATGTAAAGCTGTGAAATCACAGTCACGAGGCTTGTTAAAAGCAGAGCAGCATTTGTTATATTATATATAGCAAACTCCTATTTGAACCATACGGAATACCTCGTATTTTATATCTGTACGCATAAAGATAAGCACAACTTTAAAAAGTGAATGTGCTCAAACATCCAGAACCCTCCAAATTAACTTATCTGCTTGGAGAGAAGATATTTATTTAACTACGTGCCAGAAGTTTTCATGCTTGAGTACAAAGTCTGAATAAAATCTTACACTGAAACACATGGAATAACATTTCTGTTATGACACCAACCCAATTTTAATCATGATCCAAGCAGATGTAATAATCAGCTTCAGTAGCATGCCATGCCCTTAACATTGTTGTGAATATAAGTGAAAGGATTTATAAAAAAAAGAAAAAAATCTAGTGAGGGAAGATGAAGCATGTACTATTTCAACAGTTGGCAGCCACAGAAAACTCGACCACTTCCAACCCCTTCGACTGACATGTAGTACCAATGGTCAAAGGCCTGTGAAAATGGGGCCAAAGAGAGAAGGAGCAGCGTTTTATCTGCCCTTGGATCAACCTCTGCTAGAAAAGAGAAAACAAGGAGACAGCAAAGAACCCAACTTCTGCAACATGGAAAATTCTGATGAGTTAGTAAGTAAAAGCTTTCACAATGATGGTGTTCAAGTCCTGTTGCAGGTTGTCCAGAGATGTTATGGAATCTCCATCTTTGCAGCTGTGACTTCTGGGGTCACAACTTGACTGGACACAGTCCTAAGCAACCAGAGCAACCAGATATAAATTGGCCATGCTTTGAGCTGCTGGCTGAAGCAGATGATATCCACAAATTCCTCCCGATCTACTCTATAACTGCATAAAACCACGTGAGACCGTAATATTGTTCTTTTCTTTTTTCTTTTTCTCTTTTTTTTTTGGGGGGGGGGTCCTAGTAGAGCTCAAAAATCACCTGTTTTAGGAAAAATCTTATCATTGTAATTATCTTTGGTCTGAGATCTTGCACAGTGCCTCTTGAAAAAAGAATATATTAATGGCTTGTTTATAAACCACTGAAAGCAAGTTCTTAGGGTGAAATGTGCAAAAGACATTTGAATATGCACTGAGTCCAATTAAACATGGAAAGAGTGTGATAATTTTTTTTACCTTTTTCTTCCATTCTTGAATAGTACATAAATTTTGTCAGTTTTGGGGCATACAGCTATTAGTTGGGATAGACATATTAGAGTGTAGATAGTAGATAGTATACTGTATGAGTCTCTCAGGTGCTGGAGTTATTATTTTTTCTCCCTTGAAATTTCCAGCTTCAGTGACTGAGACAAATGATGTTATAAAAACTGACCACTGGATGCAAAGAAGAGACTTCATGAGACACTTTCATGGCTTTTACAATCAAAATGTACTTTTAGGATCATCCAGTCTGCTTAATTGCCTATTACATACTGCAGCACCTCATCATACAGTTTCTGTATGAAGCTCATAACTGTTTTAAGCTGTAATTCATGAAATATTCTTTAATGGAATTTGCAGTATATTCTAGGGCAATTTTTCCAATGATTATTTGACCGGAATGCCCAAATCTCCACTTTATGTCTACTTACATGGCATCTGACTTCCATTTCCAACCTGTCAGTGTCACTGAGCCTTTTGTTTGGATTAAGAATCTAAAATATTAAGAATGATCTACCATCAGAAATTTCTTCCCTGGTATACCTCTCAGGGTAATGATTAAGCCATCTCTGATAGTGATATTTTTGGGTGAAAGAAACTGTTGAGCTCCTTTACTCTCTCATTGTCTCACAAGTTTCCCAGATTTTGAATTATGACAGGAGGTATTCAGCCTCCTGTCTGCAGAGTGAATACTGGAAACAGCTTTACAGTAATGGACTAATATTTATACATAGGTAGTACAGCTCCACAGCTTCAATTTGATATTACTCTGTTGATTCAAAACATTTGGAACGCATTCATTTTCCATGACATCAGAGCAGATCACTCCCCCTACAGGTAAGACATTGCATTTAGCTCTTACCAGTTGTAAAACTCATCTTGTTCAAGTCAGCCTATCCAATAAAATAGCTTAAGACACTTTAAACACGGATCTTTCACTGCTGATAGTTATCACTCCAACATTTTTACAAGCCACAATTCCCTATTTTTCTTCTAGATCACTGAGAAACACACTGAATACAAAACAATAAATTTAGAAGTGAAATTATACTTAAATACTCCTATCAGTTGTGGTCTGTCAGTTAAAGTGCTTTTTAGCACTCCTTTCGATAGAAGCTATACTGGTAAGTCAGGCAGTTTACAGGTTATTTTATTCATATGGTTATTTTCATCTAAGCTTTCCACTTCAATGTATAACATCAAATTTATGTGGTAAGATTTTGCATTATGTCTGGTGTTGATTACTGTCTTTCCTTTTATTACTAGTAGCAAATCATAGGGATCTAGTACACAGGTGAGGATTCATATCTTGGATTTCTACCCTGTTTGGTTAGTCTTTCCACTTCCAAAATCTCAAGACTCTGAGGTTCATGGAGACCTCAGGGTTTTTTTATGCTAACTTCCTGATGCACTTAAAGTTTTACTGCTGGGCATACTCAGAAAAATACTAGGCTTGACAGTGATGAGCAGCTCAGTCCCTTATGCATGTCCAGATCCCCTGGATATTCTTTTTTTACATTGGGGATTTGATGCAACAGGTATGTGCTAAGAACACCTACCCCTGTTCCCAGGGTATTCAGCAACAATAACTTTTCTCTTGAAAACTAGTAGAGGTGGTGGGAAGAAGAACCAGTCATGTGATTCCAGACTTATCTATTAATTTAACTGTTAGAGTATATATCAAGCATGTTAAGGAATATACCTAGTATATCTATCCTGCTAGAATAGATGCATCCAGGGAGCGAACTTCTGACTGTCCCCACTGGAGGACTGTAGTATCATTCCCTCACTCTGCAGAAGGTTTCTCTGCAGCTCTCTCAAGGAAAAATTGCCAAGCATGATTTGGAGGAATTCTACTCTAGGAACCGTTCCCAGTAGGCAGAATGGGTGACACAGCACTTCCAATTTTTTTTCTGGCTGACATGGTCGCTAACATGACTGTAGCATGCCTTGTAAGCTCTCCTACCACAACCTCACATCACATCCAAGACAAGTGGAGGGAAGATGAAATAGAGATCATATGTGCTATGTGGGGCTTACCACAATGGCTCCTCCTTGCTCATCCTGTCTGTTCAGCTCCTCAAGAATGAATGGAGCACAGCAGCATTGCCATAGGTAGGATCACCTTCAAGGCTTTTCCGCAGCTTTGGATTTGTAGCAGGGCACTGGCTTTCCTGGCCATTTGGTGTGGTGGGCATCCCACATGTAGCACTCCAGAGGACTGTACCTCAGCAGAGGCAGCATGTAGTTATCTCATTAATACTGGTAAGATACAATGCTACAGCAGTGTGTATCTTAGCAATAACACAGCGTGGCAAAAGGAGATGGCATCCCTGAAGTCTTCTCAAAGGCATCCTCTAATAGACAGGCAGATAGGGCTCACAGCTCCTACAGAGCAGGGAATGAAGCAAAGACATAGCAAGCAATGTTATGACCACAGCAGTCTTCTAACAGCTCACAGAGCCCAGGCTGATGCTCCTTCGGTCTCACAAGCACCCTGTTGCCAAGCTACTTTTGTCCTTAGACATGCCCCAGGGTGCTTTCAGCCCCTGCATTCTGGGGACACAGATCAAAATGTGCACCCCTCCAGGCAGCCTGCCTGGGACATGCGCCTGCAAATGTTCCTATGCAGTTGTTTGTTTCTGGATTTTCTGTTGGCTGCTATCTGCCTACCCAATTGCTTTATATAATACGTTGGAGTTTTGACAAAAAAACGTTATTGACGATTACATATTCCCTTTTAACCAGGCTGATTATTTTATTGAAGCAGTCTTTCATGAGCGTAGGATTGTGGGAGATTTTGGCATTTCATAAAGTGTTCTTAAAGAACTCACAATCCTCATTCACGTTTTTAAGTTTCAGTATTTTCTCGCACTTGAGTTTGCTCATAACTGTTTTCATTTGTGCAAAATTGCCCTTTTCAAAGAATCAAGTCAGTTTTAACTGGTCAGGATATTACTTTGCTACTTTTCATTTGCAGTCTGAACTCAGTCTATTGTCTCAAAAAATTGCCCTTTAGCAGAGACGAAGCTGCAGAAAGTAAGCGAATGCTTTTAAAAATGATGTAATGTGTCATATTTTATATGCTGTGATCATGGTGCAAGTCAATTCTTAGGGACGTGTTCTTTCAATCATCACAGCCCAGCACACACACATTTCACATAATCATAAGCTAACAACTTACTTAGGATAACTACATTGGCAAAGGGGGCAGATTCTGCATATGTAAGCATAAAATGTACATTTTGAGGAGGTTATTCAAAGGGAACAAACCTTTCTGTATTTGAATTAGCTTATGTTTAACTCACACAGTTAATTAATAGGCTTTAAATAGGAAATCCTGAACACTCTGCATTGACCCTATGGAACTGATTAGGGTTTTCTTTTAAATCCACAGTGTTCTGGGGTTTTAGAAAGAGCTTAGGGAGTGCAAAAGCTATGTGCCTAAGACAAAATTTAAATAACTTTTCCACTGAAATATTTAAATCTCCTTTGCCTAACGTTGTGTCTACTTTCAAATCTTACCTAGTAGGTCTGCCTATACAGTTTAAATGAGAACTATTTTGAGTATGTGATCCCTTCATCTCTGTTCACTTCATGTTCCTTTGGTTTTTGCAGTGGTGTTGGTGCAAGAGGACTGATGCTTTTTGTTTCAGACAAGAGTAGAGAGGAAATCTTGCTCTAACTCAGCTCCTGGGGAAGTGTGGCATGAGGCCCCTCTGTGACCTAAATCATGAGGAAGATCATTAACACATAACTAGCGTATATGTACCTCTAGAAGTCTCTGGAAACAAGGCATTACAGATTATTAGGACTCCTCACATGGCAGCTGTGCCTGGCTGTTGCTACTCTGACCGTCAGCACCCTTACCAGACCAACACTTTTCTGATCTGACCTTTTAGCTAACCATCCTTTCCCCTTGCGGCAGTTTGTAGTGTGACATGCTCCCCTTCTCCCCCACCCCACCCCACACACTATTATTCTTGCATTTTACTGTTTCCATTTTCTCCTTCTTCTTCTTCTTTTCCTCCTTCTTCTTTTTTTATTTTTTCTTTTTAAGGAAAAAATCATTCAAGATCACTTACTCTTCTCAACAATTCTTACACAGGTGTGTGACCTTGGTAAATGTATGCCCTGTGTATTAAGCAGGCTAAAGCATTTTGTAGCACTTTTCTGGTCCTTTCAGGAGGTGAGCAACCAGCTAGCTGCTGGTAGTTATAAAGAATGGTGAAGAGGTGGCATTTCAAGCTTAGAAGGTGGTAATGTTCTTGAAGAAGGAAAAGTCGTAAGCCATCAGGGATGGCATGTTGCCATATGCAGATTGCTCATGTTTTTTGATAGGAGGACTCAGCCAGCAGTCAGGACTGACTCTTCAGATTTAGCAGGGGAAGAAGAAATCGCCTTGTAAACTAGCTATTCATTTGTTCAGGGTCTTCGCTTATGCCTCTGTTGAGAAACCATTCCAGATTTCCAGTCCATCTGCCCTAGCCAACATCTCAACTTCCAGCCACAGCTCATGAGATCTTAGTCTCATGACCATCTTAGACCTTATCCATCCTTCTCCGATCCTACCATAAAAGCAAGGTGCAGCAATAGCACTGTCCTGTTCTAGTGACTTCTTCAGACCACAAGCATACCCCTAAGATGTAGGGATCACCCTAGGAGGAGAAGAGGCAAACTGTAGAAGAAAAGCATGACAGGGCTTGTTACTTAGGTGGGGAAAGCAGGGTGGTTTCTGCAATGCTTCACATCAACATGCTGGTCATCAACGTGCACAGAGTCTGCCACCTGCCAGGTCACAGTGGGGAAGCAGACAAATTTGTGCATCAGCAGGTGTTCTTGGAAGTGGTTATCTGGGGAGAAGGAGGATATAAAGTGACAGAGGCAAGGTCAAGGCTTTTGTGCTGGTTTGAATGTGCAGCAGATTCATAACAGACACAGATAAAACTGCATTTCCCTGCTGTGCAGAAAGACTTTATTCTTATTCTGAGTCACTAAAACAGCAGAGTTTCATCCCTCTCTCTGTGAAGTGTTGGCTATATACTTACATATATATATATATTTATATATATTGTTCTAAGTGATTGATATTGTCACAGGTCATTTCTTTCCACTCACACAGATAAATCCTCTTTCCTCTTTCTCTGCATTCTCTCATGCTTGTGTTGCAAGAAAGACTCTGCTGTGTTGCAGCAGTACACAAGGTATAAAAAGTATCCGTCACTACTCAGTGAACCATCCTACTGAGGACTGTCATCTGAGCCGTCATCCTAGTAGATGGTCAGCAAAGAAATGGGTGCACATTCGGCACACTGTGGTCAAAGCAGAGGTCTGTGACCTTATTATAAGTGTACTAATTAGGCTATCACTAATATTAGCTTGTCTTGAACCCAAATATAAACATACTAGAATAGTGTAACCAACAACAATGTATAGCAAACGCTGTGATGGCATAGACAAACATAATGCATAAGCATTTTACATAAGTGTGTGAGCAGCACGATTAGCAGAGGGAAAAACAGAGATTTGTGTAGCTACAAACGAGAAGCATGGGGGTAAACGGTAAGTGATGGAACATGCAAGGTAAAGAACAAAGACCAAGATGAGCACAAGCGACTGCAAATACACTCACCACCTAACTGGCAAAAACAAAATAAATAGACCAACCAAAGACCAGCACCGCCTGATCATCTTGACCTCAGCAGCTAAGATCATCACTAACTGTAAGTATCCATGCTAACTATACAGCAGTCACAGCTGATGCAGGATATAACTATCATGGACTAACAATTTTGTTTACATAGTTATAAGTAGTGATACATTAATGAAGGCCAGCCTAGTAAGGTTTTAAGATCTATAAACAACTTCAGTGCTAAAGGGCCTGGAGACCACCAGCCCTTTTCCCTTTTCTCTTCCATTTCAATCATTAAACAAACCTAACTCCCGCTCTTCCAGTCACCATCCGTAAGGGGCTAATGGCCTAACAGGTTGAGACCTGGCAGTCATTTCAGCAGGACCCTGAAAGTAATAATATCAAGGGAAGCAAAAACAAGCTATCAGTATCTTTCAAGTGTAGAGTAAGGGGGAAAAAAGACAAGAATCAGAAGAAATCTAGCAGTTAATTATGTTTCCTATTAGACAGACTATCTTAAATGCTTTGTATTTAACTCTAGTAAAATCCAGTTGCCTTACAGTGGAAACTGCTGGATGCCTAATTTGTTCCAAGACCTCCTCCAAAAGGAAGGAGAAGACAATCTGGACACAGGCAATTTTCTAGGTGCCCTGAAAGAGGACTTGTGGAGGTGAGGGAAGGAAACATGCAGGCATGCAGGCACAGAGAGTTTACCATTATTGCTCTTTGGAAGCTCTTCCACACTGGCCAAAAACCTGATACAAAGCTAGTTCTAGTGAATAAAGATGTCTTTGATGTTGAAACTATATATTTTCCCTTCACTAAATCAGTAAGAGCTGTACAGGCATAGAGAAATGTACCTGCTTAAACCTGTAATCACACAGTGCACACACAAGTATTGCTCAGCTGACATAGGCTGGTTTATAGAGTAGATCCAGCTTCCATTATCTAACCTCCACCTTGTAGCCTTATCTAAATCAGGCCCATGGAACTGGAAATGAGCCTTAAGTACTATGAATAGTAGGCTGCCGTTTTGTCATCTAGTAATTATATTCACTTAACCCTAACACACAAGATTAGATTATTCCAAGGCTTCCTTACACAATTAATTTTCATGATGTAAAGATCAATTCACAGAATATAAACATTCAGAAGCTTAATACTGCAAGATTTACCCTGATTAAGTATATGTCAAGGGAAATAACTTACAACTATATTTATGTATTTGATTACAAACCATGTTTTAAAAAAATCAGATTGACCTATATCTGTGTTAGGAAATGCAGATAGTTAGGCATGACACTTTCAAACAGAAATCTTATTAAAAATGTGCAATATAAAAGTTATATTTTGCAGTTCCCTGTATGTACAGAAAGAATTCTCAGAGGCTTGTGGATATTGTTATGTATTGATGTTGTCTGAAGAGACATGAAGATCAAAGCAGGAAGTCTTTGAACATAGCTAATAATCTGGTTTGTGGAGTTGGAAGAAATGTGTAACATTTTTGTATATTTTGTTAGCACTGATTTTTGTACACTCCTGACTAAACCTTAAAAATGTCTGTGTGGGTTTACACATATATAAGAAGTAAGTTTACTTTTTCAAAACTTCATGACAACCATAAACATAAAAGACTGGTTTTATTCTCTATGTTATTCAGAAATACTTTGTATATATATGATAGTTCTACATTAAATGAAACATATTTCTGGCATTTGTCATGTATAGAGCAACTGAGCTATTAAACTAGAATTTAATACTGACTTTCTCCCTCTGAAAGATCACAAGTCCTTTAGAAAGGTGAATGAAATACATATTTCAGAGATATGTTGGCTTCAAAGTTGATATGAACACTGTCAATCAAAGAAGTTCATCACAGATAAATCAAAATGACTAGAAATTAGCCTGATTTCATGATCTGATGATAACAGCTAAAATGAAAAGGCAGAAGGGGGCAGAGAGAAGAACTAAATTGATCCTATCTGAAGTTATAAAAACAGGATTTTGTACAAACTTATTACAATGAATGGATGCTACTGAGTTATATAGAAAATGAAAAATATTTAAATTATTGTTTTTCCTATTAAAATGCTGATTAAAATGTTAACACAGGGTTATATGCTGATTGTATTTCAATAATGTCAAACCTTGACATTATGCTTTGTTTATACATGAAAAATAAATAAATGTCAACTCCGAAACCTGAACCTAGAATTTTAATTCAAAGTGGGTTATTGTTAGCTAATTCAACACACTAACAGTAAAGGATTTAAATCAACAAATACTGGCAACGTATGAGCTGGGAAACAACATAGCTTACTCTCTCACTATCCTGAAGTACTAAAAGATAATGAAAATGGTAAGCATATATTTGTGCTGCCAAAAGAATATGGTAGAACACGTATATATGAATAGCTCAATTGAATAGAAAAAAGCATTTTGATATAGTCACTACTTGGGAGTTTAATTCTTGTTTTTTTGGATAGAATTGTTTCTTACAATAAGGTGTTTACAAGCACAGTATTTCAGTGGAGCTGGAAATAAGGATCATGATACGTATGAATCTATAGATTATTGGTATTTATCGTAAGTCTAAAAAGTCTAATCTCAGAAGAGATTAGAAGCCAGCCTGCTGAAAGGTCCCCAACTCAGCCTCTGTGTGTAGATTTGCACTGTGTTTGCATTTTATCAATTTGCAAATGGAAAAAAGTGATTGATGTAAGCAAATGGCCAACAGTGACTGATATGGACAGTAATTACTTTATAACCTCAGTGCAACTAAGATAGAAATAAAGCTTATTTTTTCATGCACTAATGATATAAAAAATAGACTGAATTAGGCTAAATCCAGTCCAATGAAAATGCCATTTTTTTGAAAGCTTGGCCTTAAGTATTATAGGAATAAATCAGTCTGTTTCCTGTGTCTTACAGTAAACAGTTTACGTACTTGCGTTGGAGAAACTAAGCCCTGCACAGAAAGCCAAAAAAAAAAAAAAAAAAAAAAAAAAAGCTGAAGAAAAAATTTCAAATAGCTAGAACAGAAGAGCTTCAGAAAAATACTATTTTTGTGCTACTTTAGCATGGAATGTTTAGTGCTTTGCATAGGGAAAGATAAAAACTATTCCATAGATTGAACATACTCCCAATAACACTGGGGAGAGTTCTTGTTCTGAGGAGCTCTTCCTCCGATTATTCTTAACACCAACATGTTAAATTACGTAGTTCCGCTTTGAGTTGTACCTGTCATGTAATCACAGACACTGGTGACTCCCTCAGAAAAATACCAGCAACACCTATTTCATTTCTGATCACTTGAGAGTTGATTCAGATAAGTTGGTAGAGACATAAACAATGATGAACTGTTGGGTCTCTTTCTGTTTAACCATTTTTTTTCATTGTTTTTTGTCTGTAACTTCATGATTGTATGGTATGATACTTCCTCAACACACTTCACACACAAAAGAGTCAATAACTTTTATAACACAGAAACCAGGAGTTTCGGAATATTTTGTGCAAAGATAAGAAGAGAAATTCTTATTCCCTTATCTTCTCACTCACCGTCATTTTTTTTTTTTTTTTCCTGATCCTAACATGTTGTCTTGTTGTCTTAACAAGATATCCAGGCAGATATCTGAAAAATTTCTAAAAGGAACCTCCATACTAACTATTATGAATGATGAAGCTCATGTAGCTTTATGCAGGAACTCGCATGATTCAAAACCTGTGGGTGAACCCACATAATATATCTGATTCTTCAGTTCTCCAGTTCTCTTTTCCCTAGTGCCATATTGCATGAATGACCAGCAAAAAAAAATCTTTCTTTTGTAAAAAATGTTGATTGCTCTGTCTCTTTGCATTAAGACACTATCCTCAGGAAACAACGATAGAGCACTCTACAGGCTAACTCCTTTATCAAATATTCACACAATTGAGAGTCTTTGGGATACAACTCCGCTTCATAACATTATAGTCCTATTCACAGAGACCCTTGGCAATGACTCCAATAGTGTTACCTTTGCCTAGTTAGCAATGAAATAGAACGAGGAAAGGACAGCAATTAGTTTTGCTGCTAAAAGCTATTCATCAGTGGAGAGTCACTAGGAAAAAGATAATGATCATATTAACTTAATATATTATGCTCGAGGGGTTCATCTTCACCTTCTATTGTGGGAGTGAGGGTAAAATTAATCCTAATAGAAAGAATGTTTTATAGACCAAAAAATGATAAAGTGTACCAAATGTATGTTCTTAATCCCAGGACCCATGTTTAGAGGATGGACATAACCTTTCATTGTTCATACACGTTTTCTTGTTGGCTTCCCAGTGAAGGAGTATTTGCTACATGTAGCTTCAGATACCAGCACAGGCAGTGGGGCCCTCTCAGGAGACGTTCTGGGCAGTCAGAAGAAGGAGAAAACAGAACAGGTCAGAGCAGAAGCCTTACCGAGGTGCCCATTTCCCTCTGGAGGAAGATCTCTCTCCCTCTCTCTTCTTTCTGATCACAGAGGCAGTACAGCACCCTGGCATCTGACTTAAAGCCAGGCAACATGAATCTCTCTCGTAATACCTATTTTAAGATTCTTTTCCTATAACTCTTTGCTTTTGCTCCCTGCTATTCTGAATAACTCCATCCTCTTCTTCCCCCTGCCCCCCATGGGAAAAATAAATTAGAGCAGATGTATGTGGGAATTAAACATCTTACTCTCTTGTACTAGGTTACCCAATTATTTGTATGTTCATTATACTCAAATCCCTACAACAATTTCTCATTCCTAATTACAAGCATGTTATGCAATTTTCATATATAAACTGTGAATGCCTTAAATGCTCTGAAAGAAAAGAATGAGAGAGAAAAAGGGAGGGAGAGGGAGAGAGAGGGGGAGGGAGAGAGACGGAGACAGACAGAAACAGCCAGCTGGTAATGTGATGCAGCTAAATGCTGGATGTTCGAGCCTATCCGACAAACAGCAGAACACCAGGCACGCACTCTGGAAGCTTTCCAGTTGCCTAGAGGCCACAGATCCTAATTTCCACATTCGGGCATCAGCATGTTCACTTTGCTTCTATCGTGGTCTGATTACTTAGCTGGAAAACGTTGCAACATTAACGACTTTTCTTCAGTTGGCACATAGTAAAATCTGCATACTGCATTCGTAGTGTCTGTCAAGGATAGCTTTATACTACACTACGTGTCAGTCTTTTTTTTTTTTTTTTTGGGGGGAGGGGGGGTTCTCATCCATGATCATTTCTAACCAGGTAAACAGCAGTATTTCTGCAGGGTATGAAAGTACCAGGTAGGAGAGAGTGCTTACAAAATTGAGGTTTTGTATCATCAAATGTAGCTTCTATGTTTGAATGAACTAGTTCTTTGGTACGTAAGCTGAATTTGTATAAATAGGATTGGTTTTTAGGTAGTAGATACTCAGACTCTCTTTTAATATTATTTTTCAATATCAAAAATAACAGATACATCTCAAGTAAGGTGTTTCAAAACTAAGATTCAAATCTAAGACTCTAAAAAACTAATCATTTTAAAGGACGCAATCTAGCTTGTATAAGATATTCATTTAAAAAGATTCTTTTCGTAATTATCGTAACTAAGGCATTTTAGCTCAGAAAAAAAAAAAAAAACAGAGAGAGATGGTGAAGGGGAGAAATAAGGCAATGAATTTAGAACTTATTGAAACTGCCCTGAAAAGTGAAGATTGCAAAGTATTTTTCAAGGACTAATTTAGTTTGTGAAATTTGATACGCAGAGTGAGAATACCTCCAGGAAGGGAAGATTTTTCACATTCAGGGAATACAAATGGAAGCATTTTAATCAAACTTGCACATGCCCTAAAACTGGTCAAGAGCATAGAATATCTTCCAGAATTTCCACAGATTATTTTCACTCGGATAACCTCTGCAGAAGCCTACATTCTGGTATAAATCCAAATACTTATATTAGCAACAATGCTGACTTCTTGTTGAAAATATGTTTACAGCAGATCTATTCACCTGAATGATAAATGCAAGTGAGGCTTCAAAAAGAAAAAAAATATATATATATAGCAAGACTCTGCTACTTCAAAACAGCAAGCTTATATTTATAGTAATGCAACTCCTTTATCTTGATAGCATATAATAATCTTAATACACAAATGATACATAGAAAAAGTGTTATTTTTATCACATATAAAATATATAATCTCAATTCTAGGCCACCTGATTAATATAAAAATCATTAATGTATAATATGTATATGTATTTTTCTGTAGTTTTGAGATGGATAAAATCTTATCTCTTTGAAGATGTCATTATCACATTTGAGCAAAATCATTTTGAATGAGATCTTTAAGTACAACCTAGCAGAACTTCCCATTCATTTACATCCTCCTAGAAGAATATAAGGCTGAGTGGCTTGATTCCAAGCCTTGAAATGTAGTTAATTAATGTTTCACTGAATTTTATGCATTACACAGTTCATGTTCAGAAACAGATTTCCTTCTCTAGTCTAAATCCTATACTGCCAACTAATATCAATAAGGTCATTTCATGCCATTCTTTTATTCCTGTTAGGAAGACCTTTGATAAGAGAAGGGTAAGAGGAGATTTATTCTCTCAATCAGCTCCTAAAATGTATTTAAAACAACAATTTAGAGTCTCTGAGGATAGCAATCCTATTAATGAATGCAATCCATTTCTTGATGGGAAACTACAAAGGTTAATTTAAAGATGTATCATGAATTCCTTCAGGTGAGTAAGCAAAGTAAAAATTGAGTTTCTAAGTGATTGCAGCAAATCAAAAATTCCCACTCTAGATTTTTGAGCAGTTGTAGCAATGAAGATAAAATGTTCTGTAAAACTGCTCATTTACTATCAGAGCTTTTGTGATATGAGGATGAACATGCGGCTTTTTTATTTTTAATCACAAAAACCAGTCAGAGAAATACAACAGAAGGCTTTGTCTGAGGCTTTTAAACAACATGTTGTTTTTCTAATATGTAAGGTACCTGGCAGTGGGGTCAGGGATCACAGGACTAACAGGTATTTAGTAACAAACCCTGTCTTGTTCAACTATTAGTGAATTTTAAGGATGATAATAATATTGCTCTGTGTATCTTCTGTCTGGTCCTTCAAGAAGTCATACACTGAGGCATCTGTATCCAGAACTCCAAGGTAAAATAAAAAAAATAGTTGATCAATAGTTGTTACCTTTAATGTGTACAGCCCTAACAACCTGGAGGGACTATTTCATGAGATAACTACATGTTATTTTGGAGGGTACTTTTCTTTATAACCTAGTGCATATCAGACATTTAGACTTTCGCTGTCCAACCTACTTCTTCCTTGCACTCCAGGAATACCGTTGTCCAATAAAGCCAACATTCGGTGAATCCTTCTCTGTTTGCCAGGAACTGCCCTAGGATGTCTCCACGATGTTAACAGCTTGCAAAAGAGTTTGTTTTTTGGGTGGCTGGCCACATGATGTTGTATTTGCCATGAGTGCTTGCACAGTGGCCTCCAAAATGCTGTAGTGCTTTCTCATCTGCCTCCCATCACCAACAATCCAAAGGGGAAGGTGACTACTTGCAGTGACAAATGACTGCTGACATGGTGCCTTCTGCACATTTCCCTTAATTTAGGTAGCTAATCCGTCATCCTCAGGCCATGGTGTTCAAGTACAACATTGGGCCATCATTATGTTGGATAAATTCTTTAGACTTATTAAAGAGATAATTATAGCAATCTGGGATTATTCCACTGCATTGTCTTTACTTCTGCTTTTGACACTGATAAGGATGAGGTCTCCTGGCTGAGGAATCCTGTTGGATATACAGCTATATTCCCCATGTCAAAAAACCAAAAAATAAGAAGCAAAAATACCCAACAACACTGAAAAAATAATCTAATTTATCAGGCCATTTGTTTATTGCTCATCTGGAAAGAAATCAAACTAAAAGTGTGAAAAAAAGCTTTAAAAGAAGATAGACTTCAAAATCCTCAGGTTTACTGAAAATCTTGTCATGCTACTGTTCAGTTCAAATAAAGATAATTTGCTAAAAAATTTACATTCCCAGTCATCTTCCCGCTTTTCTTATTGTGGGAATATTCTTCATATTCTTATTGCTGAAGATCTTAAAGAATGGGTTTTTTTTCATTCACTTGCTTTCCAAAGCCTTTTGACTAGTACGAGGCTTTGCTTGAGATTAGCATCTCATTTTTAAATTGGTATAAAAAAGCTGAGAAAGAGGATTTTACTGACCATCAGCCAGCTGCAAAATGTGCCTGGATTCAGACACAAAGAATGTCTTCTCATTGGCAATTCTCATTGATCTTCAGTGGTAAATGACTTTAAGAATCACACTGGATTGACATTATATAAGGTGATTACAAAAGGGCTTTTAAGTCTGTCACAAGAGAGTTATAGTATATAACGTTTATCAAAAAAAGAACTGGACGATTGAAATCATCCACTGAAACAGCTAATAAAAAGATGTTTCATTTTTCTTTCCTTATTCAATGGGGTGTTGGTGTCCATTCTCACTCTCTCATAATTTTTAATCAAGAAAATGATTATTGTAGCATAATCTAAGAGAAAGAGGAGCTCTTGATAGAAATTCTCCTATGTAACTTCTATAGCAACAGCTGATTTTTAACATATAATATTTTTAAGTTGATGAGGCTATTTTTCTCTATAAACTCAATGGGGTTTATCTAATTTGAAGCTTATTTCAAAATGCAAACTTCACTACATTAATTCATCAGAATCACAATTTCAAGCTAGTTCAAAATTATTTATAAAGGATCAGAACTTCAAAAGAAATGAAAACTGGTACCTAAGGCAGGGAAATCCTCATAATAACTCATTAGAAGAACTCTGAAACCCACTAGCTAGTGGCTGTTTCAAAAGTTTAATTTCAGACCAACAGTAGTAATATTCTATGTGCAAATGCATCCAATTAGACCAAAATAAGTTCATTTATATAAAAAAAGTGCAATGAAACACTATTTAATATTTAAATAAGTTCCTAGGGTTCAGCTTACGACATCTGCTAGCAGGAAATGTCTTATATTTGTTCTTGACTTTCGTATTAGTATTTTCATTACATTTTTTTAATAAAATGAGCAGTTTCTGAATATCAGTAACTGACAGTTAATAACAAAAATGTTTTTTTTTTCATAACTGCTTATCTTGAATTTTGTCCATTTCCCTTTATTTTGAGATTTTTATGGTTTAATTATATTCAAAATCCCAAAGGCATACAATGAAAAGGTGATTGCATTACAGCATTTTAGATCAAAAACTGTTGGATAAAAGGAAATAGTTTTATTTTCCATAAGATATTCCTGAGAATATTTGGCACAGAGGAGGTCATTTTGACATTGGAAAGCAGCAGAGCAGTCCTCTCTGTACATCTCTTTTCACTCTTCTTCTTTGCCTTGTTTTAACCTGCTACAGTAAAATTGCTTCAGCCTTTCAATCAGTCTCGTTGTTTGCCCTCTCATAATTCAGCAACACTGGTTTGATTTTGGTAAGGCTACCCAGACATTTGTCTTGCTCCGTAAATGCTGTGCCTAACTGAGCTTCCTCACAGTAATTTATACAGGTGTAATTTCACTGGCTCAGGGGAGCGACTCAGGTCTCCGCAATCTGCAAGAACCTGCAAGCAGGAGGAGACCTGGCACGCAGAGAGCACACCTCAAGCACGAACTCATGCTCTACATACAATCTGGGTACATGCAGCACCTTTTCTGACGTCAGCTTTAGATATTAATTCAGTTTAACCAGTTTTGCATCAAGGTCGTAAAAACCTTTTAAGAGAACTTTTTGATAATGGTGCAAGGAAAAAGGTAGAACAAATTCTTTCAGGGCTACGAACTATCATATGCATTAGCAGAAGCGCTTTTATTTGATCCTTTGGACGTTTCATTGGGACTCATTAAGTTAAATATTAGTCTCACTGTCAGGTTTGCTTTAAATTGCGGAAGCAAGAAGAAGAATTTGACCCATTGCATTTAGTTGCAGCTTTAAGATGTAATGTATACAGAGTAGTAGAAAAATAAAATAGAGTTTTGTAATTATCTCCGTAGTGGCCTGCTCTGCTCTATTTTGAAAAGCAAGATCCTGAAGTAAAAATAAAAGTGTCTTTGGATTAGTAATAAGCATCAAAAATGGTGCAGGACATCTTTTGGGGAATAATTTTGTAAAGTTCAGGCTGCATAGTTTTGTCTATTCATATCATGGGGTCAAGGTTTATTTCTCAATTGTTCTTTACTGAGTTCTTGGAGGCCAGAAATGAATATAGGAAATAAAAGCACATGCAGCATTTTCATTTACGCAGTAATCAGTATTTTGTTTACTAGGTATTTTATACGTCTCTGAGACATTGACTCTTTTTCTTGGTTTTCCAAGCTTTCTGTGTATGTTGAAGAATTTCACATTAAAGCTACATTCCCGGAGAACTGAGAAAACAATATTACCTTTAATAGAAGATACTAATTTGCATACTGCCAGCAGTCTGTGGAGACTTGGAGGCAGCTGAACACTGCAGGAGGCTGCCCAGAGAGGATGAGAAGTCTCCATCCTTGGAGATATTCAAGAGCCATTTGACAATAGTCCTGTGCAATGTGCTCTAGGTGGCCCTGCTTAAGCAGGGGCTAGACCAGATGGTCTCCAGAGGTCCCTTCCAACCTCAACTATTCTGTGATTCTGTGATTGTAGTGAAAGTGAGATGCATCTACGAATGCAGTGTGAAGTCTTTACAGATTGTGATAAAATGCTAAGAGAAAAAGTGTATATGAATTGTATAGCCATCTAATAACTGTATATAATTAATCCTCACTAATGTCAGTGCATTTCCTGTATAACACTGTTGTCCATCCAAATTACCAAAACTATTGCTTATGCCACCACGAAAAGGACAGGGAAATAAATAGTCTTTTTAGAAGACAAACTATTTTAGTTTTTTTAATTTAAAAATAGTGATTTTTCATACTGCTGAGATATTTACAAAATGATGTAGAATGATCACCAAAAACCTTTCCTAAATGATCAAGTTGAGGCACCAAAGAGACTACGTTCACCTTTTTCCAGCATTTTCTTGCAACTAGTGATTCAACAAATGGCACGTGATATTAGTTCTGTGTTTTTATTTTCTGTTTTTTTTTTCTTTTATGTAGACACTGAAACACTATATCTCCTACTTGTTACTTTCTCCAAAACTCATCCCTTTATTAAGAGCAACCAGTAGTTTCCAATCTCATTTCTTTTTCCTTTTCCTTAAATTCAGCCTTTTTTTTTGTCACCAGCTTAATTTTACATGCATGTGGATTATACATGCGCATGGATCACATGTTAGATGTTTATTTTAGAGCTCTCTTGCTTCTGTCACAGCAGACCTAATGCCTCTGATTTTACATATGCTATCCAAGAACTTATTTTCGAGTAGTATATTTTTAAAGGAGTATGGCCACATGAAATCTCTATTACAGGACCAAAAGTTTAAATTTAATAACTACTGTTTAACCTAAACAAACAAAATATTAAAATTGAGTGAATTGAATTACTAATTAAGTTTCTTTATTAAAAAATAGTGCAAATTCTGTGTTACTATTTTTATGATTTTATGATTAACTTGAAGGACAAAAAGTAGAAAATCAAAGTGCTGGGGACCCGTTTTACATGCTGAATAGGCCTGCCTAGAGGAAAGCATTTCATTTTACTATATATACTATATATATATATATATACACTATATATATATATATACACACTATATATATATATATATACACTATATATCTTACAACTTGTATAATATTTATGTGCATATTGCAGAAAGGAGAAGAGATAAAAAAACATTAAATTCCAGTGCTACATAATACTTAAATGACCAACAAATCTGATTTTTTAAACTTGTTTACTATCGTTTTCAACTTAGCACAGGCAAAGTATCTTTCAGTATTACTTCACATTAACAGACTTATCCGGTCTTGTTGCACTGATCATTACCAAACTTATTTTTCAAAGAAAGAGTACCACTAAATAATTTTGAGAAGTGAGACTGCTCTAAATTGAGCTAATTAGTTATTTGAGGTAAAACATTCACTGAGCCCTTCATAGGCCCTTCAAGTTTCCCCTATGCATGTATTTCAATTCTTTTGTACAGATAAAATTCAGCGTGCTACCAAAAGTTATGCTCTAAAATATATCTTTAAAATACCACTACTGTTTTGCAATCCAAGATTATGAACAAAGTTGAATATATCTAAGCCCGAACAATTCATATGACTATACTGAATGTCAGCAGTAGCAGGGATAAAAAGCCCTGGCACTGTCAGCAATGAGTTGAACTACTCGGGACAAGTAACGTGCACAGCTTGTGTGGGTAACCACCATTTCCCGTCTTCCTGACAGAGTCTGAGTGGACTCGAGTTCCTTAGTAATACTCCAAGAATTACAGATACGAAAAGCAGAGAAACAACAGCAACTTCCCAAAATGTGCATCATGTGAGCTCAGCTGTGAGACTTGCAAGACAGTGGGTCTGTTTATGAGGTGAGGTAAATCACCAAAATTCCACCAAAGTCAAAGGAAATATAGACACACATGCTAAGGGATGAACAGACATTCTAGCTAATAAGAAATGCTATCACTGCCATGCCACTGGGAAAAGAAAATCAGCCAAATTATAAGATTTTAAATTCAGGAATTGTTCCTTTTTCTGGTTGTATAATACCTATCACATTTTGAGGGATTACTGCAATATGAATAAGAAAAAAGAAATCTGTCCATATTAAGAATCTGGTTTCATACTGAAAATAGCAAAGGCTTCCCCAGATCAGATTAGACAGCAGATTACGGAATTTAACACACACTACTCTGAAGAAGAACTTATTTTTAAAATACAGCAAATACTCAGCTGCCTCAAACCGTAGTCTAAGAGAAAAGTTTACAAATATGAATCCATTTGCAGTAAAGATTGAAAAGAAGGAAAGTACATATAACCAAGCTGTAGAGAAAAAAAGTAGATTAATTTTGATAACTTACTCCCATGTTCTTTAGGGGATCTGGTTTATAATGGTAGAATATTTGGGGATGGCAATATTATATGTCAACTACACTTTTCATAGAGGTATTACAAGTGAAGCTGGCTGGCCCAGAAAAGGATTTCAATTATTTCCACCCCAATACAGGACTAGCCTCTCCAGAGTTAAAAAGCCTAATTTCACTTCTCTAAAATAGACTGAAATGTTACTCAAAAATAATAAGAATAGTGAGTGGCATTAATTGCCTTACCTTTACTTATACCTCAGGTTTAGGTGAAATTCTTGTAAAATGTTAGGATGTTACAGCTCTTAATCAGCTTTTATATTTTGTCCAACCAGTGTGAAGGAGCTTGTACTACCACATGACTCACTTTAGTTTTTTCTGTAGATACATTCATACTCACCTAAATGCCCTTTTACACTGCAAAAATCAGCCCTTCGCTGTCCAACACTGTAACCTTTCTACTTCCCTTTTAATTGTTCTTTTAAGATTTGAAAAAGAAAAAAAAAATAAAAGAAAAGAAAAGAAAGAAAAAAGTATATTTCTCACCAACAATGAAGTGAAATTTATCAAAGGAACAGAAATTCTGAACATGACTAATATTTGTGCCGTATACTTCTGGCATCGTCCACTAAATATAAAATGCTCAAAGGCAGGATAAGCAAGTATGTTCTGTAAGCATTTTTCAATAGATTATTAAAACACATTATGTTACATGTCATTTATATGTAAACCAAAGCCAAGATAAGATTTTAATAAATAAAGCAACTCTTTGACAAAGAATTATCATTAAAAACAGCCAATTAATAAATATAATTATTCTACATGCAAAAAGAATATAAAAATATATGTAATAAAATGACTTTTACTAGTTTAAAAAAGTTATACATAGCTGCTATAAGTAAACACAGAAATCCATAGCGCTTAGTATTTTAAAAAGCCTACGTAATTCTGGCACGTTGCATCTAAAATTGTTTGTTGAATGAAAGTCTGTAATTTTTCAGTTTGCATCCTCGACTAGTACAGATGGTACAATGCCAATTACAAAATCTAATAGATATTCCCATAAGTTCAATGCTTCTGCAAAAGGTGCTTATTAGATGCACACTTCCTGTGATGAGATTTCCTGATGAATTGTGTAAATGTGGGTCGCCTGTGTTGCAGATACTTTCCTGAGCTTTCTAAGCTTTCTACTTGGGCTTGTGGATAGCTTTCAACATTTAAAAACACTCATAATCACACTTTCCCATCTAAGCCACAAATTCAGTAGACTGAAAGTACTCTGTTGAATTGTAGAGTGTGAATCTAATTTAGGTTGTAAGGAGAGGTAAAAGATAGTATTTGACACTAACAGGTATTTGACTGACTAACCAGATGCGGCGAATGCTGACAGTTCCTAAGGGCCCATGCACTAACTGCTCTATAAAGTTGCTAATTCCTTCTGCTTCTGCAACCTCAGAATGCCAAGAGCGCACGTGTACAAAATGCCTTGGCTAGAAATGCGGAGCTGCACCTGTAGCAGAGGCCCCCGAGTTGCGCGGGTGCTGCCTTGGGATCCTCCCTACCTTGTGCCGTAAGCTTCCATTACTTCCTCCTCTAAAAGCGAGGCCAAATATCCGTGTCGCCATTACTAGGGTCTGCCACATGCTCTGGCTGGAATAGGATGTTGTATTTTAATCATTGAAACACACATGCCTGTCTTGCCACCAACTGCACTTTACCTCTGTTCACCATAGTCTTGTCATCCCACAGAAAGTGAATGTCCATTTTACATCACCTGCAGTATTGTTATTGCTATCAGGATGGGGTAGGGGGAGGGAGAAAAGAGCAATGTGATTTTTTTCCATACTACCTTAATGAGTCCAGCAACCGCAGCTTTCACCCCTGTCCCACTGATGTGTCCAACAGGGCTTGACAATCTGGAACAAGACTCCCTTGACACTGTCACCACCCTGCAGACAAAATTTAAGTATCTGGCTCTGTATGAGTACCTACGTCTGCTCAAGGATTTCTTTCTCTGCAGTTGTAATCAATGTCCTACATTATCCTGATTTCCTTCTTCCTCTCCCTCTTCCCTCACATGCCTAGCCATTTGCCTTGCTTAATTTCCAAGTGAGTCAGTCTATACTGAGATTTCTCTCTTCCTCTTCTATTAAAGGGACTTGTATCTTCTAGCTACAGGACAAATGTTGCTCTGAGTCGCTCCTGCTCTGCTATTCCCATGCTGCTGGCAAATACTAAGTCACTGAGATAATGTTTTCCACAGCAGCATGTTATTGACCATTGCAGCACGGTGCTATGCTCCTTGAATGCTACACAGGCAGCTGAGCAACCCTCGGGTCTGGGTTTTACTAAAGTATTGCCCTTGAAAATGAAATCCCAATACATTAATAATCAAAGAGTCAACAGGCAAGATGCCAGCCAGATGCTGCATTTTGTGAGTAGTGCCCCTGGACCATAGGTTTCCATCACTAACACCAGTGAGTCAATCAAGTACCTTGTACAACACATCTGTGAGTCAACACTGCCCTTTACTGATGCTGCCCTTGGGCAAGACTGGCAGTGAAGCACCCTAAATTTCCCTTGCTCTTTTCTGGGCAACTAGGAGATTCACAACTAGGATGTCCCAACTAAGAGATTCACAGCCCCTAACTGGTGACACACTGAATGAACCAGTGATCTTCCCTGCAGCTGAGTCACTCATTATTTTTTTGATGTGTTATTTCCTCCAGACTTGATACTGGTTTTCAGTTCTACACTGCAATAGAGGTTTTTAAGCTATTGAAAGTAAAGTGAATATGTACTTAAAACCATATGAGTAAATATACTGCATCTTGTGTCTTATGAAAGACTTTTACCCAGTTTCTAAGGTCAGACAGACTAACGAAGGGGTTATAGCCCAGAAGCCAGCTGTCTTGAGGTTACAATTTTTCCTTGCCATCTTCTTCATAAACGTCCTTGCTTGCCACCACTGGTTAACAATTTATGTCCACTGCTCTTCATCTGATGCAGAAGGAGACAAATGTGTAGAGGGCTCCGAAAACACCATCTGCTATTAAAACTGTAGTGTATGTGTATCATAAAGATAAAAATATATATATCTGTGGGGTAAAAGCTCCTTTCCCCCGGCTATTATTTTGTGAAGTAGTCCCTCATCTTTGTTGCTGTTTTTAATCCGTGTCTATAATTGTGCAATGCTGGTCCGTAGCACCAGACATCCTATTTCCAAATTGTTTATGCCCTTCCATCAGTACTGTTCCTGAAAAACACATTGTGGTCTTGTTTTGAAATATCTGTATTTCTAAAACTCTTGTTTTTTTCCTGTCACTGCTGTGGGAGAGCTGAAAACAGTCAGCAAATTGTGGAGGGAACCAGCCCGCTGCATGACCTCAGTTCAGGAACAAATTCTCCTAATAGCAGCTGCACAGGGCTTCTACTCACTCCCTAGCCCAAATCCAGCCCTTGTAGGACTTGATTAAGTGGGGACACAGAAGCCAGGTCCTACCTTCATTAGTGCCTCGCAGACTGTGCAGCATCTGGGCACTGAACTGAAGGAGAAGCCAGCATTTGTCAGGACACAGAGGCTGTGAGCCGCAGGATGTGCTGTCAGGCTTCAGTTTCTTCTTAAGCCTTATCTGCTTACCCTCCAGCTCCAAGGGAGAAAGAAAAGTCACCTGTTCACCTTTCCCCAGCCATCCTGCTGCATTCATCCTTTGGAGATCACTCAAAACTTTTGGAGCAAGAGAGTCTCCACCTGGAAAATCCACTTCAGTCATTTCCCACCACCCTCAAAGATATCTGTTCTATTTCACTATGTAAAGATTTCTATTTCTCATGGGAATGATGTAGAAATTCTGATAAGGAAAAATAATAAATACAATAATTTGGCCCAAATTCTTTAAATCAGGAATTCTGAGCCTAGTTTGCTGTCAGCCTAAGATATTGTTGGCTATGTTATTGCAATGACTTTTACAGCCTTAAGTGTAAATGAAGTTTTCTTCATTTGAAAAGTAAAATAGTTTAAAGTCACTAGTTGTTTTCATTGTTTTTATTTATTGCTTCTTTTTTCCCCTCCTGTGGTATCTCCATGGCATCTCCATATGAACATTCTCGACTAGCCATCCTGTCAGCTGAATGTATAAAATCTCTGATCACTTCTGCCAAGTGCCTGCCAAAGAAATGGGAGTATAAAGTCTAAGTTTTTGAGGGAAATGGAAAAGGGACATAGTAACAATACATTATGAGCAAGTGAGGATAGGAAAAAAGAGTAGAAGTGAAAAGATTCAGAAAATCTAACGTAAGTGGCAAACATTACTTGCACATGAAATTCATGCAGCATTGTTTAAGTATATTTTAAAACCTTCAACAATTAATTAATGTAGTTTTTCAGTCTCATCTTTTAAACTTGTCAGATTTATGGATGTATGATTATATAGTGTGTCTTCAAGTTCCCCAATTTATTGTAAAAGTTGGGTTTTTTATCCTCATCTTTTGACTCTTCTCCCTCTATAAGGCATAGCTAATACAGTTTCCTTTTAATGAGGCTTTCAGTCCCCAAACGGCCCCAAGTTGTACAGCTTACCTCAAATGAGCTTTCATTTTCCAGCAAGAAGTTTTTAATCAATGCATCAATTAGTACAATGAATTCACAGTCCCTCGACAGGCTTAGAAAGAATCTTCATCTTGGATTAAAAGAGCAGACAGAAAGAAAAGTGAGAAATGAAAAGCAACACAGTGAAACATATTTAAATGTGATAAGCTGTGATAGAGATGGAAGGAAAAAGTTATGAAAAGCCATGTTTGAATAATATTATCAAACTCAAGCTATTTATTTTAAAATATAATAAATTTCCCAAAGACAAAACAGAAAATGACTTCTTTCTCCTTTTAAATGTAGTAATGAATTGTGAGTTTTATTCCTGAGTTACTTGATATAGAACACTTAAGCCCATTCCTTTCCTTAACTCAAACCTAGACCAATGACTACTAATTCAATGTTAATTCAACCTTCATTTTAAGAGGTTAAAAATGTTTGGGATACAAAACGTAAAATAATGAAGGTGTATTTCTACATAACAGGTGAGATCTGTATTGTTTATTATACTCATGTACATATTCTGCCATTGAGAGAGAGCTTCTAGAGAAAAAAAATAGATGCTTATTTCTTTCGTTTTTTCCTTACTATTTCCTGAAACACAAGATAAACACTCATTAAACAAAGGACCTTTCTTCCTTTCAGATATCAATGACTTCTCCCAGTGAAGTATTTCTATTCAGCTCTCCAGGTATCCTACAAATACACCAACCTGCAGTATGTATTTGAAAAAGCAAAACCCCAAAGACTAAATGTAAAACCTTTTACCCTTTCTGAAATACTTTTAGCTCAAAACAGAAAAATTAAAAGAGGCTTAGGCTAAGAAACCTGTGGAAATGTTGTTGGAAAAGAGTTTCAAATGATATTTCATTCAATGTGCTGAGATTTATCAAGTTATGTTTTCTGCATCTTATATTAAACTTCCGAGAATATTTATAAGAAACATTACAATTGTCAGAAAATAAAACTTACAGTGTTTGATATATCCTACCATATCAAAACAACTTGCTTTAACTGATAGGAAGAGATAGGTAGTTTTAAACACATTTTAAATGGTTTGCATTTGATTTCTCCTGACATTTTTAACATTTCCTTTATTGAATTTTGAAAATAATATTTTCTGAATTCTTTCTGTTGACTTTCTAAGCTCTAGTTACTTGTAATGCTTTGATAGCAAAATAGCCTCCATTTTAAAATGACATTTCTATTGCACACAAAAAAATCTATTAAAATCCCATAATTCTCAAAGGGAAATACTATTCTAAACTTTTTCAATTGTTCTTTCTTGGGGGACGGGGGGAGAGGGGAGAACTATTTTCACAAGGAGAGAGTGGTGACTGCTGTATGAATAATCTCTGAGATTCCAGAGACAATAATGTGACAATAATGGCATATTTCTTAATCAACAAATGATGATCTCAATACCAAAAGGCAATAGAATAAGTCTCAGAGCCTTCACTGGGTGCTGAATAGTAGTGTATCGGAATGGGATCTAAAGATGGTGAGAATCAGCTTGCAACTTTATGTGATTAATGCATGATTGAAGAAGAGAAATATAGCTGTTCCCTTGTATTACATTCTCTGTATAATTTCTCAGATCATCTATGCAGAAGGGCTCAATAACCATTGCCTAACAGGTAAACTTCTGAAAATGGAAAAAGAAAAGTTTAACGAGACACAGGAGTTGCACAAGAAGTGATGTATTAAAAAAAAAAAAAAAAAAGCCAGTATCACACATGAAAGCAGACAGCAAATATTGATCCTCCAGCAAAACGCAGTTCAAGTTGTGACATACTATTTAGATTTCTACAGTAAGCCCCCAAACAACCATGCCACAATTCTCCAGAGGCCTGGAAACACTATATACAAAAATATGGTTTGACAAGAATAGCGTCTACACACTGCTAATGTAAGAACCACCACCACAGCATTTGGTGGTGGAAACCATTTCAACATTACACTCTCAAATATTCATGTCATCAGAAGTTGCTGAAATCACTTCAGCTTCATCTTTGATGAGAATAATGCAGGATGCAAACACAAGGATTCAGATATGGCAGCTTCTTATAGAAACACCTGGCTCAGATCTGACATTCAGGGCTGTCCCTCACCACAGGTTGCAGATTTATTTCTTCCTTATTTGCAGGGCTGTTGTGCTGTGTCAGCATACAGAAAATGAGGCAATACTAGAGAAAAGTGATGCAGGCATTTCCCATGCATTTCAGCCTTGCAGTCACTGTCTACCCTTTACACAATATATGGCAATTAATATATGCAACTGAAACATGTTACAAGGAAACTTTAATGATGATCCTCACATGTGCTCAGCTGTGGGGATATACTGGTTATAAAAGTAGATTGACCCGTTTGTCTCACATCAGCTCGAATTCAAGGTTACTGGTTATGAGCCGAGGACAGTTTCTCTTTTAAGAGTGATCTCATGCAGTGATTTGTCCATGAAATATAGTGTGATTGTTAATACAGTGAAGAGATATTTGGTTGATTTGGTTGGTAACTAGTGAGGGACCTTTCTGAAATGGAGATGGCCGCCAGTGTTCAAAAGGCCATTTCTTCTTTCTCATCATCTTCCTGTAAGCATTCTTCTTTTCTTGAAGTTGAAGTATTTAGAGCTTAGTTAATCATTCAGTAAAGGAAATCTACTTTGCTGCAGCTGACTGACTTCAAAATAGCTGCAACTATTTTTTATATAATGTATATCTAAAGATATTTGTTTCATAAAGGGAGAACTGTGGTAGTTAGCATTTGAGTCCTTATCATACCCTACACAAACAGATGAGTAACTTGTTTTTTTTTTTCATATGGACCATTCAGTAGAAACCATCTTTTAGCTCTGTTAGGACAGCAAGGAGTTATATAACATCTTCAGGGCTGAGAACCATGGCAACGAAAAAAATAGGATCTCCTGAGAGACAAGAATAGTCATGAGAAATATGAAAGACATAATTTATCTGTGACCTTTTCATGTTTGGACAGAATTTACTCATTGTCGGTATTTGTACCGGAGTGTCATTTGAACAGCAATGCCATAAAGGATTCCCATGAGGTAGAACTCACATCTGCAAGTCTCAGATCCAATCCAAGATCTCCCAACTTACCTGAATGCAATTGCCTTTGATTCCCCTGTCAGATAGTGTGGCAGAAAGACAGCTGTGAGTCTGGGTATGATTTGCTTGCGGGTAATATTTTTGGTCCACCACAGTTGTTCTCTGTCACGAGCCTGGAGTACCCATGCAATGTCACTGCTGCCTGGGAAATGTGTCTTATGAGGGTCATGCTGGCTTAGTGCACCACTCTAACACCTGGGTTTCACAGGAGCTGTAATGCCATGGAGCAGGAATGGTGCAGTGAGGTGGGTCAGCTCTGAGTGCTGAGATGGAGTGGGGAGAAAAGACCACTGGTCATTAAAGGTAGCTGAGCACCATCAGGAAGATCTTCTGCAAAAAGAGCTTCCACTGAAACCCTTGGCTGGAAATCTGTTGCCAGATTTCAGCCCTTTCAATCACTTGAGATTGAAAAGACAATAACCTTGTTTGAAAATCAAGCATTGTCTGTTTGGAGAAACACTTTATCTCAACATAATCTAGCTATATTTATTATCTATTATAATTCCTGACATTATAAGTAAAAGGATGAAGAGGAAAATCTTACATAGGCATACAACTTCTCCACTTGCTGTTCATTATCATGTAATATAACACTTAAGTAATGAGCATCTGGAGCACAAAACAACTTCACTCATACAATATTATATATACTGTATATACAGTAACAGATTATAAACTTCAGGGAAACACGTCTAGAAGCCAGAAAATGACATTTTTTTCTCTTTTGGTACAAGTAAGAAAAATACAGTAAGCTAGATTCCAGTGGAAGATGTATTGGGGAAAAATATCAATGGCTTCTGTTTCACAGTTCTGTGCTTTTTAGAGTTCAACATAAAGTGCTATAATAGGCAGTGTTTAGCTGAAACATATGAACTTCAGGACTGCAGAGCTTCCACAAGGCTTGACAGCAGTAATTGTCGTTACCTGATTGAATTACAGGCATTTTTAAAACGCTGCAAACCAGCAGTGCCAAAAACAAAACAAGTTTGGATTCTGCTTTTTGTGCCAGCAGCATTACATAATGAGATAAACATTGGTAATTGTGTTTAGTTCAATAGCACTTTTAATTATAGCTGAGATTTCCTTTAAAGTGTATGGATTTTACTGACGTAAAGTAAACAGCTGAAAGCCAAATGAAGGCAGCCTCATAGATTTCTACTGTCTAATTAAAGCACAGAAGCGTTGCTTAACGGATTCAGACATTTAGAGGGAAAGAAAAAAAAAGTTGTTTATACTTTTGATACGCATTTTAATCATTGTAGGATCTCAGGTAATAAAGTTAGATTGTTTTACATCAACATAAACATCTTTAATCTGGGAATTTAACCTCTCTTTCTTGTTAAGTAGAGCAAGCAAGTCATCAATAGTCTGTAGGATTCTTGAATACAAAGACAAATAGGCAAGGAAGACCCATCACAGTCACTGTGGCCCTGATTCAGAAGTGTGCTAATACACATTCCTAAATTTTAACCATGTCAGCATTCCTGCTAAAGTGTAAAAAATCCCTGCATACATACATGTTAGTTGAATCAAGGTTTAATTTCAGATAATTAAATTGCTGAAATGAGACAGAATTCTCATCTTCTTATGCTGGATGTGAGATTTGTAGTAGCTTCTTCATCAGAGATTCTGCAGCAATCTATACACAGAAATACCACACCTGGGACCATGCTCCGTTTATGAACCAAATGGGTTCAAAATTATGGGTTCAAAATGACAAATTACTTATAAAAGTATTACAAACATTTTATACAAAAGGTGAAAAGTAATACGCAAGGCATTCATTAGCATCATGAATATTCACAAAGCACATTTTAAGTTGAAACCAATGAGTAATTCTTGTCTTTAGCAGGTTGAGAACTCATTTAACCAATCGTGCCATGTGATTTTTCTCACCAATCGCCATTACTTGACAATAATGAAGAATATCAAGTATGCAGAGAGAATTCTATATGATCAATCTCCTAAGGCTATGCCTGTACTAATAAATTAAACAGTGTCCAGGAGCATTCCTGCATATTGTAAGGACAATTGTTTACACTATTTGCATTTAATTGCACTTAATTGGGTGTTCCATCTCATAGATATGGTCAAGGATAGACAGGAATGATCACAGGATCAAACTACATTGCAACATAAAAATGTGTGCAACAAAAGAATGAATTCTACATATTTGCATTATTTCTGGTTATAATGTCAAATATAGACAGTAATTTTTAAGAATAATGTTAAGCTTGTTCAAAAGGAGAGTTTAAAAGAGAGGTTAATTCTGCATTGGATTCACAGAGGCGCTCTTAATCAGTAGTGTCATTCTGAGAACAGGAAAAACAACTTAGGAAATGGGAAGCTAAGAAGTAGTGAGAAAGATAAAACCTCTTTTTTAGGGAAATTTTAAGAGTGTCATGAGAAACTGTGATTGCCAGAGAAATAGAAGATTTTTATGTTTTATTGGACAAACTGTTGAGGAACCAAGAAAGGTTAAATCCAAACACAGGTTGGGTTTGACACTGTTCAGAAGGGCTTTAAGGACAGAAAAAAATTCTTCAGCTCAAAAAAAGAGAAGTAACTAGAAGAGAAACTACTCTGACCAAGTGCCCCAGGCCATTTGGACACCCAGCTACTATCAGCTTTGAAAGTAATTAGGGACCTAGGATCTGGATAAATTATCCTTTCAATAAATCTATTGCAATAATCAGCTTCTCAAGGTGCCTGTGTGCTTTTCTGGGCCCCTTCATTCAATGTATTGCCAGAAGGGTAGAGTCAAGGGTAGAGTTAATGTCTGCCAGAGTCAAACAATTGAAAATTTTTAATTTGGACAGAAAAAAAACAAAACATTCTTTGAAGGTGAGTAGGAGGATGGAAGAGTACTGTGGCTTTATAACTTTAATTAGAAAAGTCCAGTGAACACTATTATCACTTAAAAAACTAAAGAGATATTTCAAGGAGTCCATATATTTTTCTTTAACTGTTTTCAGAAAACATTATTTTGGAGCAGCCATTCTGACACATTACAGTAACTGGTTTACAGCAACTTTCAGTTACCCATCTTTGTTTAAAGCAGAGGAAATTTGGTCTCTAGACTGTTACTTCATCTCACCAAAACAAAAATACTGCAGATATAACTACAGTAGGGTTTCTTAAAGCTATAACAAAACAAACAAACAAACAAAAAAAAAACATAATATTCTGTACTCCTTAAAAAGTGAAGTCGGACATGTTCATTACTCCCTTAATCCCAACTGGTATATTGCATTACTGCCTTTTCATGACCTATATTTTTCTTTGACAATTTCCTGTATCCTGTCCAGGAAAGTGAAATGAAAACTTTAGAGAAAGGCTTTGCAATGCCAAAACAATTATGTGAACACAGAAACTGGAAATTGAAAGAATGGATGAATACCATGGATAGGTAAGCATGATAATATGAGGGGGGAAAAAAAGCCCTAGCAAGCTGTTTCTCACATTTACTGAATCGATTTGGTCTTGATTCCACTACTGATGTAAAAAAAACTATTCAAATCTTCAAGTATAAAAGCTGAGAACCGCTATCCAACTGGTGAAATTTCTTGGAAGAAAACCTGCCCTCTTTTTCAGAAGGCCAACAAAATGATGGTATTTGAGAAAATACATTGTTATTTGTCTTAAACATCAGTGGTATAACAATTAGAAGAATTATGGAACATATACAAAAAGCCTCTGAGGGAACTTCTGTATCCAGCATGCATTTTAAGTTTTTGTCCTCATTCTTCCTAAAAGAAATAAAATATGATTTTAAATTCCAGCAATAAGCAGGAAATCTTGAAACACTATGGAAGCTATGCAGCTGCAGGAGGGAGAATCCTAGAAGAACCATGCTGTGTTCAGATAATTAGGACATTAATCAATTCCCTGGATAGGGTGAAGCTAACAGTCAGAAATGCCTAACGTTAGTTCTCACTTCCTTCTGCTTTAAAATTAATAGAGTCATGTCAATGATGATGTTAGCACCTCCTCTCCCTACTCCCTTGCCACCTACAGCATCCCAGTACGGTGACTGATGGGCATCAAAGTTTAAGCAATTGCAAGCTGTTGGACAGACACCTCCAGGCTTAGAGCCTGGAGAATGGTTGAGTGCACAGCTCAGCTCTGGCGGATGCTGCCAACATGCATGATTTATTGTTGCTTGCTACACTGTTAGTATTCTATGTCTAACCTAACAACTTAGTTTGGAACTAGCTTGATTCAGATCCCTCTGCTGTCCCCAGCTGCCTTGTAGTGTTTCAGGTCTCAGTTCTGGCAGAGGAGAAATGATCTGGCTCCAGATGGAAGTTAAGCAGGTGTCCTGCTCTAGCTGTGCTCGCTTTCTAATGGGAGCATGCTGGGCTGAACCCACACGTGGCTTCTTTCACAGAGGGTGATTAAGGACCATCTCCCTCCACCTTTTTCTGTTGGTCCAGAGGACTATTTGACTTGTGCCTCCCATACTCTTCTTCCCCTTTCTCTTCTTCTTCTTCTTCTTTTTCTTCTTCTTCTTCTTCTTGCTGCCTATGCCTGTTTCATCTTGTGACTCAAGCATTTCAAGTTGCAACCGTAAAACTCAAATTTATTTTGTTAGGAACAGATATGAAACATATGGCAGACTATTAAAAATAAGAAAGCTATGTGCCACTGAGCCCACTGCCAAACACGAGGGAAGAAAAAAGGTCTTGATACTGATGCAATTCTGTTAAGTGCTTCATGAGACACAGAGAAGGGCCTACTGGAAAGATACTGAAACCAAGGCACTTGTGGAGAGAGACACACTTTAAAAACTGGAAAGAATAAAGAGAGAGGAAAGAATAAGGTCACTGTTTGAATAAAAAGCCCAAGACCTGGTGTGGGGCAGGGAAGGAAGTGATGAAAGGAGGTGGTTGTTGAAGGCGGTGAAGAAAGATAGGGACTTTAAGAAGGCAGAAGCAAAGTGGTAGCAGCAGTGAGTATTTATGAGGAAAAGATTAATATTCATGTGAGGGAAAGAGAAGTGGAATGAAAAAGATCAGAATTTTTGAATTTTAAGAGAACAACTCATGTATTTTTCTTATAGTTCAGAAAATCTAATCTAATGCCTAATTTAGCACTACTCATTTATCTTAGTAAGGGAATTGTGGGAGCATACTCTCTAATCATATCAGGCTCCCATCCAGGTGCTACACTCACTGCTGGATGGTGTGACAAGCTGGCCTTGCAACTATTGCAAATTTTATTCTTATCTATTCCAGTGCAGCTAGAAAGGCTCATCCTTGCATAGACTGTAAGGTGCATTAGGCTTCAATTATTTTGCACAGGTTGGATACATTTCTGTTCATGTCATCTGCATGGTATCTTTCAACTTCCAATGACATGACTAAATGCAGATTCCAACTCAGCCCTAGAGAGAGACAAGGCACAGTTAAACTATCTATAAGTTGTGACCCCCTGATGCAGGAGGTAAGTAAGTATCTCCCCTTCGTTGACCTGCATTCCAAAAATGATTCTATATTTCCTGAAAGAGCGTGCCTATATCCCTACAATGCACAACTCTGAATTATACAGTGTAGCAAGATTGTTCAGAAGCTGGTCCATGAGGACAGAAGACTGAAGCCTTAGGAGGTAAAATAGGAGTAGCAGTCATTCCATAGGCAATAGGCGTTAGAACATCTGTGTCCTCTACCCTTCACCTGCCATACCTTGGTAATAAAGGAGAACTCTGGGTCTCAGACAAGAGGTGATCCTCTTCACTGGAAAATTTTGCACTGGTGGTTGCTGCTCAATGTGCAAGACTCATCCAGTGCAGTCTCTATAGCATCAGATTATAAAAAGAAAAAATCTTTGCACGTTAAAGAATTCAGACAACTCATTTGACTAAAAGAATAACTATAAAAACTCTCTGTGCATGGCATTAGGTGCACAGGTATAGAACCGCAAGCCATTGTACCTACTTGAAGCAGAGGTGAGGTGGTCTCAACATACTGTCTGGGCTGCTTGATATCCCTGTTAAGAGAACAGTTCCTACATCATCTGGTAATTCTTTGTAGGTTTCTCACTTTGCTGTATTTTTCTGCGATTTGCCAGATGCCTTGTAGCTCTGAAGTAGTCACAACAGTGTTTGTCTCTTTCTCGTGGCCACCTTACCAACCCTTAGCTTCCCTCCCTGGGCAGATACTGATTTCTCTCCTCCATCATTTTGAGACATCAGAGTCAAAGATGCACATCACATGTGGATCAGAGGAAGAATTTGCCCTGACCTATTGCATGGTGGTCTGCTCCAGGGCTGACTTAACCATGCTGAGGCTGCCTGTGAGCAGGGCTCCATTCAGAGTCTAGGATGGATCTTGTGTCTCCCCGACACCTTGAGGAGTGCTGTGCAGGTATGGAGAACTGGAAGGGCATCTGGTGTGTTCTGAGGCATTTTAGTGGTGCTAAGGAAAGAGGTAGGCAAAGAACGGCAGAGTGGTACTCTTTCCAAGAGAAAGCTAGAGGCCAAAGTGTTTCCCAGACCTTTTGATGCTGGAATCTACTCTCTCCATACAATGTCAGCTGTCTACAATCTCCTCAACTCTTTCAAAATAATCACCTGAGTCTATAACAGATCAGTTCTTCTAGGGCAAGGGGGTGTGAACCTACTACTATTTATTTGCTGTCAGTCCCAGAGTAAATGAGACCCTGCTAGCAACTACAAGTAGTTAACAGTTCCCTAAGTAGAATAAATATCTGCAGTCTCTTCCTCCACTCCTGAAAAAACATCTACTGCAAACTCAGGAAACTGAACTGCTACTGACTATTGCTGCCTAGCAGCTGGCAATTCTCTTTCAGTCCTTTTATAACCCACAGTTTGAGAAACATTGATCTATAGGACCTAACTAGAGGCTGCCATGGAGCAGTTAATGACGGAGGAAGAGGGAACATTTAAGTGCACTTCGTTTAACTCAGCTGAAGGTTCCACTACAATGAATAATCACATAATACCTAGGTTGAATAGCAACACTTACTGCAAGCGCTAGTCAAAATAGGATTTCTGAAGACTTTGTTTCTAATGATGGATGAAAGTTTTGAATAATACAGAGAGAAACAGGGGTTATTAAACAGTCTTAGAGTTTTCCATTTTCTTTATAGAAGACACAGAAACTAAATTGTTACCTTCTCAGCTCTTATTTTTATGACTAATGCTGCACCATTTCCTCCCTGTCAGATCACAATCAAAAGGAATACAAACAATAAAATAAAAACAAAAACATTCTACATATCTTTCTCTCTGGTGTTTTCTGATTACTGAAAACCTACTCACATTACCATCAGAGTAATGCAGAAGCATCATGACTATCAAAATAAGAGGTGGTGATTACTTCTGTATTTATGATGGAGATCCCTGAAACTGCTGGGAAATTTTCTCATTGCTGATAGGCACTTCAATTTTCTAAGCTCTGCCAACCTTGAAACATACAATTTATCTTATTTCAATAACTGTATCCCTTTTCTTGAGAAATGGATTTAGTGATGTAACCTCTAGCAGTTACAATATGGACAATATGTACTGCACAATATGCAGCACAGTACCCGAGGAGAGTGTGTGGAACCTCTACCCACAGTCACTTTCTCTGAGTAGCTAATGAACTTTTTAAATGAGATTGTCAAGGAGTTGTCTGAAAAAGGTCATTGATTCAATATGCACTTTTATTTGAAGAAAAGGGGTCACCTAAATTGGGGCAGGGTCTTGGAATTGTGACATTGCACTGCCTAGTTACACACATTCTGTCTAATTTGGGGATTCATTTATTTTACATTAAATGGGACAGTAGCTCTTACATTTTAAGATAAGGACTACCTAAACACTCTGCTTTAACACTGAACAAACCTGCAAGTTGCGAGTTCCAAGATCAAACACCTACTGGATATTAGCTGTAGATTTCTTTACCCCATTACTAATTAAAACTTCGCTCTGAAACCTGCTGATATTGAAACTTTAGAAACATTTTTAATTGAAGAACTAAATTTACTCATGATTAATTTATACTTAATTTACACATTTGCTACTAGGCTAACTAAATCATTTATTCATCTATTTGTACTCCAGAGCAATAATATCTCTTCACATTTTTGAGTTTGCTAGGCTATACAAGATAAACTCTATTAATTTTCCATCATAAGTGAGAACCTCCAATTCTCCACTCATTCCAATCGCTCTTTAGAAGACCTGTTTCAGATTGAATTACTCATTCTTGAAGATGGGCTGAACAAGACATGTGTAACGTCTTTTTTTTTTTTTTTTTTTTTTTTTTTTTCCTTAAGTATGTGGTATGTGTAAGTACATTTCTCTCTGGATACTCTTCATTTTCCTTTTTTCACATCTCACAGATACCCCTTAATCATCCTATAAACAAATTATACATATACTTTTTTCTGAATTTTTCCCACATTAAGAGTTTCTGGTTTACGGAAAAATTATTACCTGCCTGCACTTTGTCCTGCTGGCTTAGAGAGGAATGACAGACATGGAAATGGAACTGAAGGGCAGTAGCAACTGTATCTATCATTGCACATCCCAGCTTTTTTCTGTATTGATAATGTCTCCTAACTCTGTATTGCTATTTGTTAATTTATTTACTGGCTAAGCAAAGGCTTTTAGCAATAACAATTAGTGAGGTAGACATGTAGAAACCAATTAGAATTTTGAGAGGCCTAGCTAATGATTTTGTTAGTTTTTTAAAAACAACCATAAGAGGAAAAAAACATTTAACAGTTTGCCTTTGAACAGGAGAGATATTGTTTATGTTGATGGAGTAACAAAAGCAATTAATGTTTTTAGGGTATTAATTTATAAGTAGATGAGGCTGTAAGGATATTTTCAGCGTGTAATATGCTGCTGACAAGACAGCAGTGAAGTCACACTGTGCCAACACCAAACATTTTAAGATATGTGCAAGCATAAGGCCTCTGATAATAATGCATTATAGTAGTGCTCCACTATCTCTCAAGTGATATAAGTGCAATGTTAGCCAATATATTAAAGGGTCTCTATTATTCATTAAGCAATACATGACTATCACATATTTGGAAAATTTGAGCTTACTTGGGGGATATAAAGGCCTCACCTTGACATACAGCCGCTTACTAACAGATCTACTAACTTGCCTCCAAATGCTAAGGGAATGGAGCTGGGAATGACTTTCAGGAGGAAGCACGATCTGCACCTCTGAAAGCATGGATACAGCCAGACTCCACCCTCAGTGCTGCACCTTGTTCAGCAAAATGAGGAAAGAGGAAGTCTGAAAGTAAAAGCCTAACTGCTCATCAGGGACCTGGAGAGAAGAAACATTTCCCAGGCAATGGAAGGGGTGAAGATGAATGGCCTGCCGGGCCTCGGGGCAGAGCGCTACAGGGAAAAGTCTTCCCCAACAGTGAATCTGATGGGATTTTGCCCCCGGCTGCTCGTGTTGGCCAATGTACTTTTCATTCACTTCATAGGCTTAATATGCATTACTGCATTTGCTTGTTTAGAAATGCTCTTCCAAATATTATATCAGTTATAGTGACTGTTAGTGAACTCTTTCACTTACAGATGTCAAAGGAAACTTCAAAAGCTATTTGTGCTGGAACAAAGATGTATTTATTTGCCAGGTTTACTGATAATAGTTATTTATCTGTTAAATAATGTTGTGTATTTCCCTGTTTCTGATATGTTACAATATTTGGTATTGGGAATAGAAAAATCACAAAATAAAACTGGCTTCTACTCACTGTACTGTAAAAGTTCTTGCAAGACAGCTGGGAGAGAAAGGACTTGCTGGGATAAAGCACACTCAGTATTTATCTTAACTTAGGCTTTTGATAGCTTTACTTAAGCCTTGAGGACCTTGGCTTTATCGTGACAAAAATGCACATTCAATTCTTCTTGACACTGTAACCAGAGTAGGTAAAAAAGGTAAGGAATTTCTTTTCTTTTCTTTTTTTTTTTCTTTTTTTTCTTTTTTTTTTTTTTTTTTTTTTTTTTTTCAGATTGTGTTAAAGGAAGCTAAAGATTCAGGAAGCTTTTCTCAGCTTATAGCCACTGATGTTTCCTGTAGATTGCTTGCAAATATTTTATTAAATATTTTTGAATTCAGTTACCAATGCACATTAGGTATTTGAGGAAAGCACCTATTCAATGCAAGCATTAGAAAGCATCTAGCACAGAAAATTTCAGCTGTCTTTTGTTCATCCAAACGAAACTTCAGGGTGGAGTCACAAAGCAGTTTTCTTACACAATTTAATGCTACAGTGAGGAGACGTTGAAGTTACAAAAATTTCATCTGTCATTTTCTGCTCAAGATCTATCTGTTTAGTCCTTCCCTATAACAGCAGAAGTGATAACCTTCCAAAGATGCTGATGCTGGTCATCAGAAAAGGAAGTAATAGAGAAAACTGTTCTCTGAGTGATGCCAGAATACCCTCCCTTCCACAATAGCTCACTTCTTAAGATATGTCACTAGGAAAGAGAAAACATCCATCTCCACCTCCACCTCCACCTCCCTCTCCCTCTCTGTTCTCCTTCTTTATATTTTTCAGTGGCTGGACAGAGGGGAATAGGTCTAATAACCATTCAAAGCAACATATTCACCCCTCAACTTCCTATTCAGCTCACTTGCAGATTTTATGTCCCTCCTGTTAAGGCCTAGGATTTGCGACATCTAGCAATGCATATTACATATTTAGTTGATTGCTGCGTGCGTACTGGAAAGTTACATCCTCCTCTATCAGAGTGCTTGTGCTGGCATTAGTAGTCTTGATAAGTGTTCAGTGTATGCCAGCATCAATATTTAAATGTAATTGCATCCGATGTGATGTGCAACCTAAGAAAAGAGTATTTTCTCATGGAACAGAAATCTTCCATGCAGAGTTGCTTTTACTTTGAAAGGTGATCGAAAGTTGTTCAGTTACTATGAAGTTTTTCCACCTCCTAAAGAATCAAACTAGGCTCACAGTTACCAGTGATCTTTGCTGAATTAATTAACAAAGGTCTGGCCCCCGGTGGTTTAGTATACCTTCATTAGCGTAGTGGATGGCTGAGTGTGTGCTTCTGCTGCAAATAACACCATCCGCACAACAGTCCTCTTGAGATAAGCATATGCTAGTCAGCAGTGATCAGCAGCTCCCAAATGGGCTGGAAAGCCTAACCACATATTTCCCTCTCCCTATCAGATGTGCAGCACAGCAGGCTAGCGGGAGCTCCTGTGTGGGAAGAGCAGGGAGCATCTAGCACTCTTGCTGTGAGCCTTTGCACAGCACAGCACATCCCTCAGTCCTGCACGCCTACTCGAGAAGCTTCTCAGCAGCGCTGCTCAGCCCAATCTTTTAACCACTCTAGGCTTAGTCGTCAGTATGCTACAGCACTGATACAACAAGAACCGTTGTTTTATGGGATCAAGATGACAGTGAAGGACAGAGACAAGGGCACTAGAAGATTTCACTAATGCTATGCTATACATTATACACAGGGATAGTAAAACATAATAATCTGTGAGTGGTTTGGCACTTTACAGCGGTGATTACATTGATGACCTGCTTACTGATTTGCCTAAATTCAAATAGCCACTCCCTGTGGTTGGAGAGGAAGGAGTTTGACATATGTTTCTTCCTTCTCTCTGCTTTAGAGGGGGTTACTGTCTTTTATAGTGTCAACACCATGCTATTAATCTGGTAGATGACTTTACCTTCTACACACATATGACTGACACATGACAAGCCTTATCAGAACAAGTGTATTTGGTAAGACAATGAAACTATTCACATTTCAGCTTACTTTGTCCTAGTTTCATCTCAAAGTTTTTGTATCAACAGAAGTTTCATGTCAGCAAGCTATTAAGATACATAGAAATCTTATAAATCAGCAAAAGATACTTCACAGCTGCAACATGCAGCAAAACAAAAGTTTAAAAGTTTATATTGCAAACAGACAGGGGAAGAAGAAGTCTATGTATTGGCCTATGCAGAGGGCAGGCTTGCGTTAGCCTGAATAAGTCTCTCCACACGATTTTGACAATGTTCTGGTTATTTTAGCTTAGAGTGGAAATATCGGTATAACTATTACACAGATTTTTTGCAGAAGCAGTAACAAGTTTCTTCTGCATTGCTCACTATGCAGAATGCAAGCAGTTGTTGGTATTTGTGACACCAGCTTAAAAGGTTCCCACTCATTCTTGGAGCCAGCAGACATGACAAGAAGCTTGTGGAGCCTCCGTGCTCCCTGAGACAGGAGATTATTGACTACTGCTCTGGACTTCTAGTGTACTATTCTGCTGCTTGCTGCCCAGCAGCAGCCAGGGCACTCACAAAGATCCACACTAGGTGACAAATATGCCGTTTAGTCCCCTTCACAAACATCGGGGAGTGAAAGGAACCAAAATAATACAGTACAAATGGCAGAGGCTAAAGGTGCCCCAGCAATGGGAACAATTCAAGCTTGCAGGTCCTCCTTTTGTTGGAATAAAAGGTATCCTCCAGCTTAGGTGGCAGCCACAGTTAACAACTGAAATAAAAAACTTCTTTCTTCTTTCTTCTTTCTTCTTTCTTCTTTCTTCTTTCTTCTTTCTTCTTCATTTGAGGAAGCTACAAGAAAAGGTAAGAGTGTCAAGCCATGGTGACAATGAAGAAGATATTATAGGATGGAGGAATTTGTTTGTCCTCTTCAGCCTGTCACCGTCATTGTTATCATGGGTCTCTGTACCTCTGCTGGGAAAGAGTCTACAGCATGTCAGATCAAGACCCAACACAACATGGGATACTGACATGCTTCTACAGTGAGTACTCCTTGTCGCTAGTTACTAAAGCGAACAGCTCAAAGTGTCCTGGAAGTGGTAAAGTGATCCTAAACCAAAGTAAATCCTCCCTTCTAGATGAAGAACAGGACGTCACATAGTCGCTTCATGCCAAAAGAATAGGATGCTGCTTCTTTCTCTAAGGATCTTGTCTTTATACAGGGAGAAATCAGAAGAAACAGGAGGGGGTCAGCCCAGCCTCCAAAAGTACTGGGTAAAACAAGAATGGGCATCCTCTACCCTGGCACCTCTGCTGGAAAGAGATTGTACGTAGGGCATGGTCAGTTCAAAAATTGGCTTGAACTGGGAATACTAGTTTATAAATGAAAGTGTAGACTGTGTGGCAATAGGTCAGTAAAAAGGACTGTTTTAAATAAGGGTGCACAAGAAGAAAGTGCAAAGTAAAATGTGTAGCTGCAGCCCTAGTTGCCTGAGAGGAAGGTTCTCTGGATTATTAAACCACTATCAGGGACATTTTTGACAAATGATTGGGTTTGCTTGTACAAACTACTTTAGTCAAGGAGAGAAATTATATAGCCTATCCTCAAGCCTCTTTAGACAGGATCTTATGTCACTTTGGGTACTGGGGCTGCTAGCAGAAAACAGGGTGGAAAAATTGCTGCTGAAGTATTTGCTATTTACAAGCCCAGTCTGAGTACAAAGTTCATTTCCTCACAGGGTAAAAAAACTAAAAGACCAAAAACTGCCATGCTGGCATTGGACTTGATAGCACATAATGTCATTCGCAATCCATGACTAGGCAGTGAGATGACCCAATGTGCGTTCCAGGTCCATCCGCGAGACGGATAAAACATGGCTGAACTACCTCCATGACTTGGCTTGTCCGGATGAGGCCTTATTCCACCAGCATGGGGTAAATATCATTCCTCAAGACTCATATGAGGACCCAGACTTATTAAGAGATCATATCCCTTTCTTATAGGGAAAGAGGTTACCAGCTTTCCTCACATTGCCAGACTCCAGTTTCCATATAGTGCAGGAACCATGAGATCAGCCAGTAAAGCCAGCAATGGAGTTGGTGAATCTCCCTCAGTGGCCCATAAGGCTTTTCAAGAAAACAGAGTAGGCGCTTTCCCAGTTAATAGAGTGAAAACTCAGTGGATAGGAATGAAAAACCTGTAAAGGCTCCCAAAAGCTGGCGGATGGACATTTGTGTGACTCAGTGCTCCCCAAGGGTATCTTCTGGAAAAGGAAGGACTGACAGGCAGCCTTGTAGACCTTGATTACCAGCTCACCAGCAGTGAGTTTCTGTACCCCAAAGAGTATAGCAACTAACTGGCAGAATATAACACATCAAGGCTGCACAAGGTAATATTTGTAGTTCTCATGACAGGCTCGGGTTTCTGGAACATGACAGGCTGGTGATACTGGGAGAGCATCAACTGTTGGCAGAGAGTGCTAGATGTCAGTGCTCCACTTCAGAAAATGTTGTGCTCATGGCTCATTATATCTGTATGATGATGTAGTCCTAGAAGTCAGTGCTGTTTCTGCAGTCTAGGGATGTATATTTGTTTTATGTAACCTCAGCACAACTGGAAAAGGTGAGACCTTCCAAAAAGGCTGAAGTCCTGGTGGACAGAAGTCTTTTTGAATACTTCAGTATTACTTTAACTTGAAAGCTATGCAAAATGAACATATGCTCTCTCTTGGAAGATAGTATTTAACACTGAATTAGCAGCCTGCATTCAGTAAAAAAATTCAAAAGTAAGCATCCTGGTTCATCTGGAAAAAAAATATTCACAATGAAACTCAGTATTTCTTCTGATAGATGCCTCTGTCTGTAAAAGTTCCAGCTCAATAAAAGTATTAATTTGAGGGAGGTGTTTATTTATAATGCTGATAACCTATTTATTAAACTAATATTTTATTCTTTTTGCAATAACATTTCTTAAAGTGGCAACCCATGTAACCACAGGAGGCAACCATCGTTCCCCACATCACTTACTGCAACAACACATGATTAAAAACAGAGGAATATTTCACAGGCTGTGAGGGCCCTGAGCACATTCTTCCCATCCTGGATGTTCGGCTGCCTGTACATGCAGCTTGTACAGGCTGAACCTCTGACCTGAATGTGTGTGTGTGTGTGTGTGCACACATGTATGTGTATGTGCACGTGTGTGTGTGCGTGTGCGTGTGTGTCTACAAAACAGGAATCACTATTCACATGCTATTCCCTTCCTTCCAAGCAAATAAACTTTCGATTATACGTCACTGAGTGCTGTGGTTGTGTTCTGGCAGCCACCACAGCCTCTGTCCCTGTGATACAGTTGTCAAACTGACAGTTGTGATACTTGCAGAATTTTAGAAATATAGCTTCCACCTCCTTCAGAAAATGAAATGTATTTCATTTCTCAGAAAACTCTAATTTATATTTGAAGATAGATTTTTTTTTTGTCTTAACGCCTGTCCTGTTCCAGAAAGAGTGCATTTATTGAGAGAATCCCACACCAAATAGGAAGCTGAATGTAAAGCTACTATGTGTCTCCTTGCTCTCAAGAATATAGATTTCTTCCTGACAAATTTACACAGTATAAAAGAAGCTGACTGCTGAGAACTGTACACAGATCCTAAGATGAAGAGTTTAACTAATCTTAAGATTAGCAAAAGTAATCTAAATAGAGATTTACAGTCTTTAAACAGAAGACAAATAAAGCTTTTTCTGCAACATAGTGACATCTTACCTTTCACATAGGACTTCCAGCTTGAAGGATTCCAAAATCAAGATCATTTAGTGCCTAATAAGACAACAAATTCCAATTGTTTTGTCCTTTGCTCCTTAAATATACATACATACATATACACACACACACACACACATATCTAGCATTCAAATAACAGCATTTACTAATCACATGCAAACCTAGTTGCTCAAATACATATTGCTGCTATTTATCTTGTGTCTGGCCACTTCTAAAACATAGAAGTCTTTTAGCTCTTGCTAAAAGACTCCGTCTCTCAAGGAATACCAACCTCTTTCTAAACAGTGGAGCTAGGTAATTCTAAACCAAGAGGGTTACTTTTCTGCTTATTAGTTAGGGTGAGACTGCTGTTATATCGCAAATGTGAACAAAACTTCATCCATCCTTGGAAGGAATCATTCAGAACTCTAACCAAGCCAATTCAGATAAAGATACTGGGGCTGATGACCACGTGAAGATTTTCTAAATGTTACATGAATGTCCTCTGAAGATCTCTTTGGAATAGTAGTGTCTGCTAGCTGCCTCAGAATGCACCAGTAATATTCTCACCTCCAGTCAACCTCCTCCTAAGACCCACTGCCTTGATTTCACTTAGGTAAAACAAATTACTTACAAAAACTGTATTTCCCACATGCACCAATTTGAAAGCATTTCCTGCTTGATGTGAACCAAACAAAGTAGAACAGCAGAAATCAAACTATATGTAAAAAATCAAAGACCAGGGGACAACCATTTACAGATAAAGAAAAAAGAGCATATAGAAGAGGAAGAAACCTCAGATAAAGATAAATCAAGCACGTGTCAATACGAAGACCTCTCTGACACAACTGCTCCTGGAGCATTAAAATGCATACAGAGACTCTGACTGACCACACAGCTCAGTAGCAACTGGTGATATCAGAGCATAGGCACATGAGAGCAGGACACCAGGTAGGCATGAGTTATGGATGACAACTTCTTTTTTTTCCTAAATAAAGTGTAATTATCTTGTACCAAGATGCCTAGTCCGTTGAAACAATCCAAACTGCAACAAACTGGTGGCAAATGAGACCTCCTGAAAAGGTCTCAATACCAGGAAATGTAGACAGTGAGCGGAAGGTTCTGGCACAACAGAATCTGGGATTTCCAGGAATGGGAGTCATAACCTGGTTCTACTGAACTGGTCATGGCCAATTTGCTTGTATGGAGCTCCCAGTGGGGATAAGATCTCTGGACCACCAAATCCCTTTAATTGTTAGCAGAAGCTACAGGAAATTGTTGCAGGAAGCAACACGACCATAGTATATTTTAAAGTGTGCTACTGCATGGACTCTTTGTAGTGTGGCCATGGCACTGACAGCCATTGATCAGGACCTAGAGGCCACAGCTGCTGCCTTGGAGGTTGGAGAAGACAACTGGAGAGAGAACAAAGATGTTTGAGGCTGCTCCTGTGCTCAAAGCTATTGAAACTTAGGAAGTGAGGGAGCAATGTCAAATTGTTGCAAAAAGTGAGGAAAAAGACAGAAATCAAATGATGGAGTTAGTTAATGAGATTAAGGAAAGTCACTCTGCCCTTGGTATGTTTACTCAGAAACAGAAACATGAAAGGCCACTAGTGAGGCCGATCACCATGGACATCAGGCTGATCTCTCATACAGGAGGCTCTGGGATCAAGAAGAGCCACAGTAGCAGCAACCAGGAATGATACTGAGAGACCGGCATAGAAATATAAGGAGGATGTGCTTCCATATTACAGGAATATGATCCTTCCCTATCTTATGCCCTGCTTTACCAGAAGTAATAAATTTGGAAAAACACGGTTCTGCCAGTTGTCACTTAGTGATATACATGCCACATGAACACCAAATGAGCAAAAGGGGGAGCATTAGGGCCTCACAGGACAGGAGGAGAGACCAATCCAACTCATGTGTGGTATGACCTAATCGAAGGAGAGGTCAAAGGGAAAAGGGGTCCAAAAACTGAAGAGTCACCTGGGACCTTGACCCAGCCCCGGGCCAAGTACTCGATGAGAGAAAAAACATACAGATCGGTTGCACTGTCTGTCAAGTGTAGGTTCCTCCACTGAGAAAGACAAGGATCCCCTTGGGAGATTAGGTACTGGAATTCAGATGGACAGTGATCAAAATGTCCTTAGAAGAAGATAGGAAGGTAGATGAGGATGTTGTAGGTACCACTGTAGTTTAAAAGCCATGATCAGACATTCTGCTGTGGGAGGAATGTATTAATGTGAACAAAAAACAGTTCAGAAAGGCATTGGAAGTGCATGTCCACTGGAAAAAAGTTTCTTCTTGTTTCTTTTGTAAAGTATATTTCCTTCTTTTCCCAGATGAACTGTATTTCTCTCACATCAGGATGCTTGGTCTGTTCAAATATCCTTCCTGCAATTTATCTTAAAGATAAGAAGGTAAAAAAAAATAATGATAACATGGAAGATAACTAGTTTGTCTATGTCAACAAGTAAATAGTTTTTGAGATATCTCTATTTAATAGTGGCTCTCAGCAGCCATTCTGTTATTACTATGCCACATCAAAAACTAAGATGACTTCTCCTACTCTAGCAATACTACTGTGTAGTACCACTTTATGCCACTACAAATAAGCTTAAGAGATAAATATCACCATCATCTAACTCCTTTTCAGACAACTCTGAGATAAAATAATTTTGAGGTCAAAAGCTGTCACATTTGTTTTCAGACTTCAACAACATTCAGCTGAACAACAAATTCAAACCATCAGATGCAACACAAAATGAAGTTATTCGTGCAAACTTTCTTCTGTCAGAACAACTTTGGTATAGCCTTCCAAAACAAAATATGTGACATCGTTTCCTTTAATGAAGAACTAATGCAACTTGTTTTGTTCAGTAATCATTTTGCAGTTCAATGAGCCTTTCCATACATTATTACATAAAATATACACAAAATACATGAAGTACACCACAAATAAAAGAAATCATGAGTATCATATTCTGGAAATATTGCATTTATAACAATAAAAATCAGGCTTCTAATTCATCTTACAGGATTTCTCTTTTGGTCTGTTCTGTTGCTTATTCTGTAAGAGGTAACTGTAGGACTCTGAAAAAAATCTCTGTAATTCAAAACAGGCAAAATTCTAAAGCTGATTATTCATGCTTGGTAATAAAGAAGAAATTTGTCTCAGAGCGCCATACACTGCAGTAGAAATTGCATATTCTGTATTCTTCAATTCCAGCAGACATTATAAAACAGAAGAATAGATATTATAGATGACATTGGTAATCTGATCATGGTGAAGCCTCAAGGTGAGGAAATCCTACTAAAATTAATAGAAAATTTAGGTAGTTGCTAGATACAGCTTAAATAGCAGCATGTAAAAGGACAGAAGTAAAAGGAAGAAAAATGATGCAAATTGAGTAAAGGATAAAGAGAAGTTTAAAAATGATGCTCTGGACATTTGAAATAGAATACCCAAAGTAGGAATTTTTTAGGGAAAATATTTCTTTAAAAGAGCTACTGCTCTTGATTTTAAGCTGAAATTAAAATTATCCTGCACTCTAATGTGAAAAAAAAACACATTTTCCATTTTTGCAACTGAAAAAGAGGGAGAAAGGTAAGATTATTTGTTCATTTTAAAGAAACATTCAGTAAAATGAATAGCAAGATTAACCACAAACCAACAGGTTGACCCCAAAAACAGATGATAATTACAGATTTAATTGCCAGCCCATGTATAAACTTCCCTAGTGAAACATTTGCTTTTAATACGGCTAGTATCATTAAGCTGAATTTAGTCCTTGAAGAAAAACTCCAGAATTAATTTCTCTAGAATGATGGAAATAATTACCATGATTTTCCAAACACTACATCTCTCTTTCGACAATGTATAAACAGAAATAAGCGAATTTTTCCAACTTACCTAAAAGCACCTTGAGTTTTTGTTTTCAGCTTGAGGAAAAGGAGCTACTTCTTCCAGAACTACAAATTGTATAAACTTCTTGCTATATCAGTTTTATCACGGAAAAAACAGACTATGTAACTATAAAGTTGTACTGGATGTAGAACATAGAGTATCATCATTTATTTTACTAAATCAAATGTTACAATGACCTTGCAGCCTTTTTGAAAGTTAAGACAGCCAAGAGACAAATTCAGAATAATGATACAGGCATCTTTGTGTAAGAGGATAATAACTGTAATCGGAAAGGGATACAAAGAGTCTTATTGTTCCTCGTGCAAAAGAAACCTCCTTTTTCTCATATTTCTCATATTCCTCAGGCTTATTTCCTTTTCCTCTGGAGAAAATCCTACTCCTCAGCTATAGAAGAGGTGACACATAAGGTAATATACACAATTGCATCAGATTATACTCAGTGTCATTTTCTCATACTGTACACATTGTATGAAAATACACAGCAAAGTGCAAGCCATGTTCCAGTGTCTCATTTCAGTACAAGAAAATATCACTGAGTCCAAAATTTAAATCTTTCTCACTCTAGAAAGAAAACATATCTCCTCAATGGCATTTGAATCTGCTTTAACCAGGACTATGACAGGAACCAGGAAGCTCATGCTGCTGTTGTCTGAGGCTGATGTGCACAGATGCTTTTAGAGTGGAAAGCTAAAATTATGACTCTTTCTTTATCATGCAGTATCATCATGGAATGAGTAGAGGATCTCTTTACTCCTGAAAACCAAGGGATCCCTGTGCCCAGGTCCCTTGCTTTACTCTCCCTCCCTTAGGAGACTCTGAAGAGGCTGAAGTAAGTTGTTGAGTACCTCATTTAAGGAAAAAATAAAATAAAAAATCAATGGATGCTTTTGATCTTAGAAAGGGGTTAAATCATTATATACCCTTAAAAACTGCTGGTATTAATCTCTGTTCCTTGGTCCTCTGTATCTGAGAAACGTAACTGATTCTCATACTGTTTAGGTATGAAGGATATTATTAGGAAGCCCAGTCTTTGCCCTCTGGGCATTTTTGCATAAATGTTAGAGGAAACATATTGGTCTCCACTGACCAGAGAAGGTAGACACAGGTGGTGAGAGAAACAAGAAGTTTATTATCTTGTTGTATTGCTTTGGTCAGTATGAGTGATCAATAAACCCATACAATGGAAGAAGGCTCAGGGGAGAAGGACAACGTGATTTTCCCAGGAAGCTCAGGTAAGAAGGGAGAGAGTGGCTGACCACAGCAAAGAAAGCTGAATTTATCTCAACACTGAGGGGACTGGAAGGTGGCCTTTGTTTTAGGTAAGCAGCTATGTAAGCTGAATGGGTCTACTGGAGTAAAGGCTTCTTCTTGAGCTCACCAGAGGAGCGTGAATGTCTCCATGAGTTCTCCAGATCAGCATGGGGGTAGCGCATACATCACTCAAACAAACATAGAGTGTAAAAGCAAAACAACTAACAAAAGAATTTTGAAGAGAGCAACTTGAGCTGGCTTCAACCCACCTATATCTTCCCGGTGATTCAGGATGCCCAGGATTGTGACTGTGAACATAGAATAGAGACTGGCAATCGGAATTACATCTGTATTGTGATTGAATAGTATACTGCAATTGCTATATCTTGCTAAGTGTAACTTACACATGTATTGTGATTTCAGTATAGTGCTGTATCACTCTGCTAAATCAAAAATCCCATATAACATCAAATACCTTCAAATAAGTAAATTTGATATTAAATATTATACCCTCCACATGTGGAGTATCTAAAAGAACCTAGTCAGAGAATATTAGATTCTAACAATAAGGCAAAGGACTACTTGAAAGATATCCCCAAACAACTGCAATCACCTCTTCTGTTATAGCTTATATTCTTGTTTCCCCTTAAGTTCTTTCCCTTTACAACCCTTATCACCTTCTAAATATGTTGTCCTTGTTTACTCTTTCTCCATCGCCCCCAGTTTTGCTGACATTATTTGATATTTGCAGTGTAGTTGCCCAACTAATTTCTACTTTGGTCAGCAATTCCATTAAGCAAGTAAATCCCCCCTTTTTTTTATCTACAACGTTTCTCATTTCTGCTATTTTTTATGCTGTTGTCTCATTAGTGTAGCCATGCATCAGTATTGATCACCTGCATACATACCCTGACAGATATTTTAACTCTGTATCATTAATTTATATTGAAAATAACAAGTATATAGATATATGTACCATTCAGTCCTTGTGCTGTTTCCATTTTTCAGATGGTTTTCCTACAGGTAGACTAAAAGTGCACTAGCAATTTGGATGAGACCTATGCTAATTTTCTGACATAAATTCCCCCCCACTCCCTCCATCTCAAGAAATCCACCCCCTGTTTTATATGGCTCTAGGCCTAGATATCTTATCTAAGGCTTAGATAAGGCCTAAGAGAGCCTTATCTGGCTCTCTAAGTAGTTTTGATGGGCCCAAGATGTATTTCATACAAAAGAAAGTAACTGAGCAGCCCTAGTTCATATGTCTTCCAATTCCACCTCATACATCTATGTTTGGGCCGCACGACCAGAAGTAACTAATGATGGTAATCCTACCAAAGGATTGCGTAGAAGAGGTTCATTGATTGGGAGACCAGTACCAACTGGTAGCTAGCTGGTGCTGTCTACCAGTCACCACGTCTGAGCCTTCAGGAAGCTTCTTCTGATGTAGAGAACTACCATCACCACTATTCTTAACTTTTACCAGATGATGATAAACAAGAAAATCCACACAAGACAGGATCATGGTGGAGGTTTGCAGACTACCATCCAGATCTACTGTCAATGCTAGCTATGTTGACATACAGAGCAAAACTAGGAGAAGGATCCAATGCAACTTAGCATTGTGGAATTATACTTCTAGACCTACACTGAAGAGAAAGTTGACAGTCTTATATAGACCAATTTTAGCTTTTTCTCCTAACTAGATAGCTCTGCACTGGGTAGTTAGGCTGTGTATTTTTATCACCTCCACAGGCTGAGCTGTATTAGCAGAGGCAGCAAAATGAACTGGCCAGAGCTGATTTGGCCAGAGCCCCGAATGTTTCCTCAGGGCTCCTTCTTAGCTCACGGTGCACTGAATCTACTACCTTGCATGTTAAAAAATAAATGAGAGGGCAGCTCTGCTGTCTCCTAATCCTACAAGCACGCACGCACACACACACACACACACACACACACACACACACTCCCCCTCTATATATAGATACAGAAATAGATATATATACATACACACACCCTTCTCTCTATAAATATATATACATATACATAGAGAGAGGGGTGTGAGTATATATTTTTATGCATAAATACACACACACATACACACACACACATAAACATATACATATATATATATATAGAGAGAGAGAGAGAGAGAGAGAGAAGCCTTGACATCATGATAGCACAATGTCAGGGCCTGTATCTGGTGAAGTCTCAAGCGCAGCATGCCAGATGTGAGGACCCAAGGCCATCTGGCATAATACTATCCCCACAGTCTGGAAGGACTATTCCAGAGTGGCATGGTCTCATCTCTACCAGCGAGCAGGAACATTCCCTGTAATGTTTTCACTGATGAAATGGGCCTGTGAATTCTGAGGAATGAGTGCTGGTTGAACTGGAATTAGTTCTGCCAAAGAAACAGCTTGCTAGAATATTCATGTTCTAGTGCTAAGAAATGTTCCTGGTCATGTTTAATTTACCAGAATAGACACAGTCTCAGAAGGCAGTTTAATAATTAAGTTTGTTTCCCTCCAGCACAGTACAGACAATCCAAGTTTTGACTGTGGGAGAGCAGTGGAAAGCATGGTCTCAGTGAAACAGAAGTGAAGGAAAGGAAGAGCTTTCATATTAGGACTAGTTACTGGTATAATAACTAGGATGAGTAAAATCAGAAAGAGGTCCAGATATGTGTAAGCCCAGGGTTGTGGGACAGCTTATTAGGGTAAGACCAAGGTAATAATATACTGTATGGCAAAGATATGGTCAGGAAATTTTCAAAACCAAAACAATACTGTTCTAGCCCTAACAGGGACATGAAGGACTCATTGGAAACTAATTTCAGACCATACTTTGCTTCACTAAGGAAAATTACTGAGACTGAAATATTGCTTTTCATTTTCCTTGCAGGACATGATAATTGCCAATAATTCTGCATCTGGACAAAATGTTTTGTTAATTGCACTAATAGAGTTACTGCCTATTGCAAGAAGTATTTGCTCTTATTGTTGATGGAAGCAGTGACTCAGATGACGAAGAGGAAATAACGATAACAGCTAATGACTAACAGAAATACTGGAATTTTAGTAACTATCACAGCTGATTTTTGAGCTAGTCAAACAAAGGAAGGATAAAAAACTATAAACTGGTTATTATACTCAGTCGTAGATTATAAAAAGAGAAAAAAAATAATCTGCTCTGCCCAAAGGTAGACCAAGTAGTGCCATGCAGCTGACCTCAGTTGTAGCTGTCATTTAGCAAATCAAAGTTGCTAGCAAGTATTGCAGTTGCATTGACTGAAGAATCTGAAAGTGGTAACTACCATCTTATTGGAAATAGAATAAAGTATTCAAGATAAATGGTTCTAAAATGTTTTTTTATTATTATTATTTTTATAGTCCCTGCATTTCAAGAAAGCTTCAATAAGCACATTAAGAAGGTGTGAAAACAAAGTGTGAAATCTTCCCACAAGAAGCCAATTTCTTTCTTAGGTCAATTTGCAAATTCTATGATGATGATATTTATAGAAGATTATGTTTTATAAGCATAAGTTTCACACTAAAAGCATTGCCTCAGAAATGTAAATTTTAAGTTTCAATCAACTCTAAAACTAATTTAAATTTACAGGTAGTTTTATGTGAATGTTATCAAATGACTACTGCAGGCTCTTGTTCAGATCAAAGCACCTTTAAATGCTTAGCCAGCTGCAAGACCAGTCTAAGCACAAACTCTGTTCAGAAGACAGCAAAAGTGTTTCACCTGGAATCCAACATTAGCATGAACTATTAGATTGATCTAGACTGTGGCAAAGATTGAATTTTTTTCAAGAGGACTAAAATGGCTGCATTTTTAAATAGCATTTCACAGTTCAAACTGTAAGATAAAATTTTCTTTGCCAAAGAGGAATGATTCTGATTCTCTAACCAGTCTGAACAAAATCCTCAGCTGGATATTCCAGGTGGCAAAAATTCCACACATTGAGCATCAGCAAGATATGAAAAGTGGTATTTTAGCATATCGTATCATATACATCTGAGATTTCTATTCCTGTTTGCCTAAGATCTTCAAGTGGGACGGAACCTCCTAATCTTGCAATCAGTATTATGTGTTACCAGAAAATATTAGTAACATTCAGTATTTTCCTCTTAATATTGTTAAATGCTGTGCTCAGTGTTCACTTCTGCAATTTGACTGCACCACCTGGAATTCTTTCTGAAGTCTGCAAGTCTTGCAGACTTTTGCATTTCTCAAATCAGATAAGTCACTAGTAGTCAAAATGCACTAAACTTGATATCTGCTTAAAGGATGCTTCGGTTTGAGAGCAGCATACACTAGCTTTAAATGTCAGCAAATAAAACACTACATTTCTGCAAACACAGGTAGCATTCCCAAAGAGTATAACCTATTCCAGTTCCCCTCATATACTTGGACTTTCTGACCGGAGTATTTTTTCACCTTATGGTTGTTTCCCCAAACTTGCTTGACGAAGGACAACAGATTGCACTACAGAACAATTTGACTAGATCCTACTGTAGGAGCTGATTTGGACTTAGTACTGATTTATAAAAGTGGATAATACAAATTCCACTCCTGCTTTCTTCCCAGAGTGTTCCTCATATTCTTGCATAACTAAAAAGAGAAAAAGAGAACTGTCTGCATATTTTATTTCATTACACTTGCTTTTCTCTTAAGCATACTGGTTATCATTTACTGCTTTTCAGTAAAGAACTGTTCTAACCATCTCTTCTCTCATTCAGACCTTCCAATTGCTGTTCATTCTTTGTCCTTGGTTTGGGGATCTTTATATAACACTTCCTAAAGTGTTATACTATAAAAAACTGATTAAATATATATTGAAAGGGAAGCTGTGCCTTAAACTCAAAAAAAGTTACCATATCCTTAGTTTGCCTTTAGTATTAAATGATAAGAATGTTTGCTTATTTAGATAAGCAAAATTAAAATATATTCTTTTCCATAAATTCCAACTTAGTTTTTAGTATATCTGTAAACTCCAGAAAACAAAGGACAGAGCTAAGTTAAACAAAGTTGGCCAAAACTAAGATTTTGGGTTGTCCAGAACTCCATTTCATAACTGTCCTTGTAGTTCTTGCAAAAGGCTTTCCTAGAACAAAACTCAGTAACACAGGAAATAGAAAAAGAGAGCACTTCATTAGGTGTGTATGTGAGAAAGTATACTAATATTTATAGCTTGGAAAAAAAACTTAGGGTAATTAAGTCTATCAGACTCTATATATTGTTGGAGGAAGAAAGCCTTTTTAAATGCATGGCTTTGTTACAGTTTTAAAGGAGAGCCCTAAAATACATCTTGGCAGGTTGAAAGTCAGCAATTTTGCAAATTGACCACAAATTCTTCTCATACGTACTCAGCAAACTGAAGTTTCTTCCTATTACTTTACTTCCCTTCTCCTGCGGTCTCTGGTACTGATTGAGCCACAGAACAAACCATAAAATAGTTAAACTAACTTAGATGGGCAACATCAAGCTATCGGCACCATCCCAGCACTTGAGCTGTACTGTAATAATATCAGGCTTCTCTACCCATTTCCTAGTTTTTAATTTTCTTCCTCTGCAATTTGCTATCATAACACAAAAAGACACTCCACAGAAAAAAAGAGATGCAGATAAATACATTCACTAAACCACAGAACTCTGCCCTAAACCCTTTCCTATGAATAGAGAGCAGCCCCTGCCTGTGTCTGCACCTCTGCGCATGAGAGGTAGCCAGACACTGTCTTAGGCACAAACAGCAGCCACCACAGGGTCTTCTTATTCCAAAAGAAGTTACTTTGGGGAACCTTTTTACCTATGAGCCACATCCATCACCCAGATGGCTCTGAGAACCTATTTTTTAGTCTCAAAATATTATTTAGTCTCACTTAACTTCTCACGCAGTTTCTTGGAAGTTTTCTATAACTGATGTGCAGAGCAGAAAATAGAGAATAAGGAATGTATATTGGAGAGAAGTTAAGTATGGAAAAAAAAAGAAAAGATTTGGAAGAATGCCTAGATCTTGTTAAGCATGTCCCTAGGAATACAGCAACAATCAAAAGTTATTTACATAAAGTTTCCTAAATTCCCCAAATTCTCAGTCTGTGAATTAATTCAGCATGGCTAGGAGCATTGAATTGACTTATCTGTGATTGTTAACTGTTGGTTATATGGCCTGGCTTGTGTTTTAAGTTAAATTAAAGTAGAAGATCCTTGCTTGGAAGTATTAATCTAAAACCATTTTGTACATGTTTTTTAAGTTAACTTCTTCCTGCCAGTTATAAGGCATTGTAAATTTGCACTGGGTTAAAATGAAAATGATAAAACAACGACAGGCTTAATCCAATCCTGTCAATATTGTATGTTTATTGGAGGCAAAAGACAGATGAAGTGATTTTGGCATTTGATGCCAGATAAAAAGAAAAAAGTTGTAAGTATTAAAAGAATCTATAGTACCAGTTTAACATTTATACTGTAATGCAGAACAGAGACTGTAAACAGAAAAGGCTTAAGCTAGTGCAGGAAATCATTAAAAAAAAAAAAAAGACAAAAATAGATGCAAACAAGGATGCCACAGAAGGATGAGGGAGAGGAATGCCAAATAATGTGCCATGCCAAGTTCAATTTATTAAGTGGACCACATGAAGGATATGCTATCAGAGAAAGAGGCCCACCTGCTTGCTCACTCACTTCCGCTCACAGAATCACAAAAATCACAGAATGGTTGAGGTTGGAAGGGACTTCTTGGAGATCATCTACTCCAACTTTCTGCTCAAGCAAGGTCACCTAAAGCACATTGTCCAGGGCCGTGCTAGATGGCTTTTGAATATCTCCAGAGATGAAGACTCCACAACCTCTCACACACACAACATCAACTGAAACGTACCTTGTTTCTCACTCTTTTGATATAGTAGGGTAGAGCTGGCAAAGGGACACAACACTCCACCAACCCTTGGGTAGGGGTTTTGCTCCAGCATGTAATTCTCCAGGGCACTCTGCTACCATACCATACAATGTTCCCCTGACCTCTACTGATGGGGGGAGGGGGGGGGGAAGAGGGACTACAGTCAGACCTGTCAATCAGGTCCATCCACAATGATATTACAGTTCAAATTTTCAATTTCATTGTTCTCCTACCTGTTGTTGACCCATGGCCAGCGCCAAGGACCATTCCCCTCAGTTCTCATTTGCATTTTTTTATTTGCCACAGCTTGCCATGCTAAGCTCCTGTTTGCAACGTATTTAGCCCTGGGCCAATGCAGGGCCGTGATACTCTCGTGCCAAGGAAACATTTAAATATCTCTTTAAAAAGATGTATGGTAGCTGCTGTGGTAAGAACACCATTGCAGAAACTTGAAGCAAGTAAATTAATTCCAAGGACACATCTGTGTAATCTCTATAAATGGCATGTAGCATATAAGCCTTTGGCTATTTTAAGTGAGACCTAGAAAAATGAACAGAGCTGTTGAACAGTAAACCAATACTCAGGTCATAAAGTCCAGATATATGATGGGAAATGGAAAAGCTTATGAGGCAACAAGTTATTCTCTTTGGGAATGCTACTCATGTTTTTCAGAAATTTAGTGTTATCTGCTGACATTTTAAAGCCAGTTTATGCTGTTCTCATGATGAAGTGTTCATCAGGCAAAAGAAGACTGAAAAGTCACATTGTCATACTGTCTCATACTCACACTATCATCCGAAAGAGCCTTTGAAGAAAACGTGGGATATGTTTCATCTGAGCTGGAGGGTAGTTCCTGTAAAAACAACCCACTTGCACTTTAGCTTGATAAAGTACATAGCAATTAGCTTGTTACCTAGAGAATCTGAAGATAATCTGAGTTCTGAAATGAAGTCACCATATCTTTTGTCTTTCAAAACTTGAAGTTGAACTTTGTATCATAGCTTTTATTATTTTACAGTGATCTGGGCAGGATTTTACCTTGGAAGAAAACCAAAGGTAACAATCTTATTTCACATAATACACATTCACTTTGACTTTATGCTGATCTTTCTGATCTGAGCACATATTGGACTCATTTTAGAGTGATGACAATATGGAACTCTAGCCTCTAGGAATGCCAAGGTAAAAGGAAATAGCAGCAGGCAAAACTCAGGAGAATCTCCAAATTATTTTAAGTTGCAACTGTGTGTGTGTATGTGTGCATGTGTGTGCACACACACCAGCTGCAAGTAAGAAGAACCTTTGCTGTAGGTTAAATATTTTACAGTTTTTGAAGGGAAATTACCTTAATTCCAGAAAGAGGGTAATTTCAGCATTTCTTCTGAAGAAAACTAATTATCATATAGGTGTAAAATTATTTTAAAATCACTTTAATTTTGAAGCTTCAAAAGAGAAGATTTAGTATCTTCAGGGTAAATATTATCATAAGTATCCTTAGACATTAAAGTTCAATGACATTGCCTTAGTACTTTAGAAAACTAAAATTATATTTTAAATGAACAATATAAGTGTATTTAAATTTGGGAAAATACTTTAAACAGCACAAAATTTAAATAAATGTGTAAGTCTCTGTGTATTTAAGAAAATGAAGGTTTTATAATTTTATTGACTCTTTAATGTTTAAGCATATTTTTCCTTCTCTGCTGGTAGAAGTATATCTGAATTCTGACCCTTTTCTGATAAATGGTACTTCTATGAAAATTTTATAGGTACTATTAAAGATTTAAACTAATTTTAGCAGAGTATTCAGATGTATTGATTCTTCTATCATAACAGAAATAGTATTGCAATTAATTTTGTACTGTCCTTTTTTCTTTTCTTTTTTTCTCTCTCTTTTTTTTTTTTTTTTTTTTTTTTTTTTTGGTCCCCCCCCCCCCCAATCTCTACATATAATAAGGAGTTTCTTCTGTGGTCTTACACTCAGTATTAGGTATGTCCTAAAGATTTTTCTTACATTTGCATGGTACTCACCTGCAGATTGTCTGTGGGAGGATGGGGTGTTAATAAAACTGGCTTTTAAAATAGATTATTGTCACTAAAAGCTCTGCCTTTGAACTGCTTTTATGCTAGTCATGGCAAGTCATGGTGGCTCTTACATTTTTTAGCACGATTCTAATTGTCAGTGTTCATTAGCAGATTCCTTACCTCTATAATATCATAATGTCATACAATATGTTATATCATAATGTCTTTATCATAGCATGTCAGTGATTAGTTTTTGTAAGAATAGAGGGATTTCTCTGAAATGTAAACCCTGTTTATTGCTTTATTTCAAACCTATGTCTCTCAGTACGGTATTAGTTCTTTTTAGTTCTTTTTTTTTCACTGCATGTGTTAATTTAATGCATTTTCCAAGTTTAACTGTGTTAAATAGTTGTTTAGGCTGCTGTTTGTTAAAGTATCTGTTTACTTCCACTACACCAGTATGATGTTTTATTGATAGGTGAAAAACTAGTGACAGAAATACAACCACCAACATAACACTGCAAATGGCTGCATTCCTAACCGGGACCCACTCTGAAGAAGGTGGAGTCAGGCGAGAAACCATGTGGTTGTAAACTATGTTGCTCTGCTCTGTATTACAAAGCTCTGTTTCTTGTGGTTCAATTTGAAATTGTGCTGCTGAAGATCCAGATTTTTCTTTCAAACATGGAAGAAAAGGAAAAACACTTATTTTTCCTTTTTTTTTTTTTTTTTTTTCCTAAATTAAAGATGTGAGGGGGAATTTTTTTTTCTTAACCATCAGTAATTAGGAGTCAGGGCCCTGAGAGTAATAATGAGCCTTAATTGCCCTGACCCGCATGGGAGGTCTCTTCTCTGATCTTCTCTGGAAGTTTTTGTAAGTTAAAACAAAAATTGCAGCAACATTCCTTTTCTCTTCTTCCAAAGAGCTACCAGACTTTATTAATAACATGGTAATTATCTCTCTTACAAAACTTATAAACTTATAAAACTCTACAGACACTTATAGGTGGTTCTGTCAGTGGTAGCCAAGTGATTTAGCTGGGAGAAATAAACCTTGCACTGCTCTGTATTAACCTGTGTGGCTTTCTAAGAGTAGGATTTATGGAAGCAATTGATTGTGGGTGTTTTTGGTGAGTCCTGATTCTAAGATAGCTTTAATCTTCCAGTATTATAGGTGTGATCTTCAACATAATGAATCTGGTTCTGAGTCCATCTGGGGAGCACAGGCAGGAGCAGCAAGAGATGGGCCTGAGTCTATTACACAGTACAGCTCAGAAAAGGAAAGGCTGCCCCAGCCTGAGCTTAAAAAGACCCCTCAGGCCCACAGTAGGGAGAAATTGGTGGTGGTACCAGGTGAGGTTAGTCAAGCCAATTAAGGCTCATTAGTACTCTCAGGACCCTGACTCCTAATTACTATAAAATGAAAGCAAATGCTTAAGGAAAAAAAAAAAAATTCCTCTTTTCATCTTTAATTTAGGAAAAAAAAGTCAGAAGAAAATGTATTTACTCTCTTTGTAAAGTAAGTGCACTGAATCCCTTAGGAAATGATAATGGATGCATGAGTTAGTGTGTGGAGGACAGAAGAAATCAGGCTTTCTGTCAGAATAGCGTCACTGCATGTTGTAACAGAAAGGAAAAGAAGCAACTGTGCTCTTATGGATGCTTTGCCTGCCTCTGTGCTCAAGGCATCTTGCTCTCTGTGGAGCCTTGTGGGGTCATCAGGGAGAGGATTATCTTCTCCAGTTACTGCCTGGTGGTTGATAGATTATAAATTGACTAAGGTGTGCCTAACATGTGCCTAATGGGCCCACTTAGTGGGAATTTGTCCTCCCACTGTCTGTAAACCATATTTAAATGCTGATAACTTGTAATGTGCTGTAAAGTAAAATATACCATTGTGTACATAATATTCCAAATAATAGTTTATATTGTTTCTTTTCTAAAATGTCTACTGCATTGTGGTCACATTATATGAGGTGATGTGGCATGCCTAGATGAAAAATGACATGGACCAGCAACCAGTTTTCACCGCTACATTGCTAATTACATCCCAGACTAACTAGATGCTAGCAATGAATAATATTTATATTCCACTCAGATGTTCGTACTAGGTAGGTCTATGTACAAATTCTTATAGAAAGTCTGTTTTGGTTTTAGAGGCTCTTCGTGGTGAAACGTGCTTAAATGGAAGAGCGAGACCTGCAGTGAGGAGGAGCATCACTGGCTGGTTTTGATGAGCTTAATCCAAGCAAACCCAGTTGCTGTGGCTAGTCATCAACAGGAAGAGCTTTTCCTGTTTTGTGCTTAAGGTAATTGCAAATGATTGCAGCATCCTTACTGCCATCAATTCCAGTTAGTTTGCAAAGCTGCAAGGAGTGTGTGTGTCCTCTAATTCCAGTCTGACTGAGGTCAACTTTAAGACTGTTTCCATTTGGTAAGGCTTAATGAGATCAGTCACTTCTTTTGCTTGATGATCCTGCTTAATCCCTGCTAAGTCATCCTATTAAGCTATCCTTTGGCAACTTGTCCTTCTCCCGGAAATCTACCTTTATCTGAGCAGCTATGTAACTAACTATGTAAGCAACTATGTAACTTCTAAAAGGCAGCTGGAGAGCCGTCAAACTTCAGTTACTGAGGAAGACCCTGTTTGCTCATCGTAACCTTCACTACAGCTACTACCGCAAGGGAAAGGAGATGGGACAGGATGGGGCTGTTAAAAGTAGAATTGCATACACATGCACTTGTATGGTCCAGTGCTTTTTGTGCACAGATCTGAATTCCGTATTAACCATCAGAGAGAGTGCTATCAAAGGGTGAATAGGGACTAGTCTGTCACTTGTGAAGACTAATAGGAGAATTTCAGTCTCCTCTTAGAGTGGTCAGAAGTTTGGTATAACACAAGCTGAGATTCACGAGCACTTGAGCTGTGTAAGCAGTGTAGTGGACATGTGTCCATGCTGTGTTGCATGCTTTCATTAGGTATCTATGTTGAAAATTGTTTTCTAACAGTAGTATTGCACTGTATTTGTAGTTACTAATTTTTCCTATTGCTGGTACTGCCAAGGTGGGTCAGTACAGGCATGTTCATCTGTCAATCTTGTAGCACAAAGCCTACTAGTGAAACATACACTACTTGCCTTTTATCCGGGTATACCAAAAGTCTGCTTGACTTAAAGTAGAGACATGAAATACCCTCTTTGCCATGCACTCAGACATAAAAGACAGTTTCAGAGTGGGAAGTGGAATATTTTTGTAGTGCTTGACTTAGCTGTGTAAAAGGTAAAAAGAGGTCTACAACAGATCTCCTGATGTTGCTGTTTTGCCATCTTTCACTGAATCCATCAAAGATAACAATTTTTGTCTTGTTGTAGGATTTTACGCATCTCTGTGTTAGCATTTTTATCTTTAAACCTTGAGCTACTTATTATCACTATCTCAAATATAAGTTTAACTTTACCTCTCTTATCTTGTCTGGCTCGTTTACAGATTTCTTGCAACTTATCAGTTTCCTCAGCAATCAGAGCTGAGGTTGCACAGCTTGGTCATGTTACAGCTTAAGTCTTGGATCTTTGAAAGGCAGCTGAACCTTGGGAATGAATGAGATCAGGCAAGGTTAGAGGAAAGGAGTTACTGTAGGCAAAGTGGAAAGTAAATTCTGTGATGCCTATGCAGTACACCATTTTATCTGGTAAGATGAGGTACTCTGAAGATCTACTTGTTCTAGAGAGATCCCTTGAAATTGAGACATAGTCCTTTTTTTTTTCTTTAGCTGGAGAAGCGATGGAGAACCACCACAGACCTAGACTACCTGCTTCCATTTGTCAGTTGTTAAATATTTATCTAAAACACACCTTCACACTTAACCTCCAAATGCTGTAAGGCTACGAAGACCTGAAGAGAAATTCAAAGTTGTGCTCCTTGACTGTTAAATTCCAACATTTCTCTGCATTTAAAAGATCTCAATCTGTTATCTAGAGCTTGTAGTCTTGCTTCAGAAGAGCTTGAAAACAGATTGTTTCCTTCTAGTAACATAAGTATCTTGGTATATTGTTAAAACAAAATGAAAGTCTTGAGATGAGTGACTTGGATGATACGCTCACATTTTGAAGGAAACCAGCCAGTGAATTTTTTAAAGTATTTTTTGATGTTTCAAGAATTTAATTTCACTGTCTTGACATGCAAATTTGTCCTGTGCTTCAAAGCCACATACAGTACTGAAGAAAAGAGATTCCCAATTTCAAGCATCCTGTGTACTATGGTCCTTGCTGCAGGACCTAGGACTCTTTCCGGCCAGTGTCCCTGCCGCTTGCTGCTGATGCATTAATGTTCTCAATTGAAATGCATGCATAGAGCAAGTGTAATGGCCATCTGTGGAGTAACCAAAGCAGCCAGAGGTGGTGTCTGAAAGAGATTCAGAACGAAGATTTGAACAAAACACAACTCTATGGCTTGCGAAGGCTGAACCCAGGCACAGCTACCATGTCTTTTGCATCACCACATCCAAATTTACTGCATGGGGTGCTGTGTCACCATATCCAAAGCATATGCTCTACTACTACTACCTGTTCTGAAATAACTACTGATGCTCATAGCAATAAACCTCAAAAGTAGCAACTTTTTTTTTAATGGATTATGCTGACTTGGACATGTTTTCTCAACCTGCATTGTAGGTTGTCCACTTCAGTACCAATGCTTCTGTAGCATTCTTGGTCTCTTGGCCTTGGTATGTTGACTGCTGTTTTTCTCTTTTAAGAAGCCAAATGGCTTTCTTGCCAGGCAAGTTAAGTTATCTTTTGAGGTGTCTGGTCTTTCCCTGGGTAAAGCCCTTATGAAGAGGGAGCTAAGGTTTTATAAGGAAAGTATCATTGTTTTGTCCTTGTATCTGCAAAATTTCTAAACATGACTGTCTTTAAGACTTGAGTAGGAGTGAGTGTATCATTTTGACAATATTACTGTGTTACTAGACCGATTTCTAGGCTCTTGGCTCAACTTGTCTGGCTTCGCACAATCCTAGGAGCAAAACCTTTCAATACACTGGGAGGAACCTGGATACTGTCAGTGCTGGAAATGTCATACACGCCCTGAAGTACTTAACCATCAAGAAAGTGTAACTAGTATGAGCATTCACAAACTGCCACCTTTTTTAACCCAAGTTGACTTGACAGTTGTAGCTGTCAAAGGATAGGTAGTGAACATGCTTAGATTCAGGTAAGCAATGGTGGAAAATGAAAAGATATTGTCCTTGTAATTGAGTTCAAAGTTGACTAGTACAGACACCTGGCAGCAGTCAGTTCCCCATCCATCTTTGGGGAGGACTAACAACAATTGCCTATATTTTTCCCTTGCAAAGGTGTATATTTGTACTTTCTGCGAAATGAAATGTTATTGCACTGAGAAATGACAAATGGCAATATATTCTTTTTCATGCTTATGAATTCATAATAACAAAGGAAGATATAAGATATCTATCCTTAATATTGCAGTTCACTGATATATGGTATCTTTTGTTGTGGCTGTATGTATTGTTTTGTTTGAGATTTTTTTTTTTATGTATTAATTCTTTCATTACTGCACTAAGACACTAACTGTTTGAGGTAATGTTTACTCTGGACAGCTTTCATGAATGAAAACTATTCATGTAGGAACCTTCAAGCCTTTCTCTGGCGGTTAAAAATTTGGAAAGATGGTAGAAGGCCAAAGTCTGGATTGAGCGATTCCATTATGAGTATATCTTGTCTTTAAAGCAGTGTTGCATACTCAGCTTTATCTCCTGATTTTCAGGAACCTATTCTGTTTGCATGCACAGAATAATCCATGCATCACTGAGCATCATAGTGAAGGCTATAACCTGCCACAGACCTTGTAAGTTTTAAAAGGGGAAAAACTATAGTATTGTTAATGCTATAGAGAAATAATGTTTTTTTGCTCAATCCTAATGAAAGTTGGCTGGTATGCTGCGACAGTAATTCACAGCAGTGAATGACAGTCGCTACTTGTGTGACATTCATGTGGAAAAAGAGCTGGATTGCTATACAAATACAGGTGGCATAAAAATAATGTAACGGCATTTAACAACACTGGATCTATTTTCATGAAAAGTTTGGAAAAACAACATTCTGCACATTCTGCTTCAAAAACTAGGTGATGTCTTTTTCTTAAGTTCTCAGTGTAGTGGACTTGTGCATCAAAGGGATATGGTCTATAAATTGATCCTGAACAGATATCATTTTGTAGGTGAAAATCTTGCAATCTGTTTACCAGTGCAGCATCTATTCTGCTTATGAAATTTGTCATGACAGTAGGTAAGTGCTTGAGACTATGAAAAATAAAGACATGCAAGTGAAAAGAATAGACATATTGATTCAGACTGAATACACCTAATCCAGTATTTTGCCTTCAATACTGATAATAATGGACACCTGAGGAAGAATAAGAACTAGGAAAACATGATACTTACCTTGAAATAGTATTTTTTGGCAAGGGCGTGGGTACTTGGTTCCATACGTCTCTTGGCATGTGTGTGAGGAATCAATTCCATTTGCTTTAAAGCTTGCTCCGTCTTGCTTTATTATTGACCTCCTTGATATTTTATTGCAAGAAATGGTGAACAATTGATTCTTATCCTCTTTTAATACCATTCTTTTGTAGGCCTATTTTATACCCTCTCTGAAACATTTTTTTCCCAAACCTGGAGACTCACAGTCTATTCAAGATAACTCACTATCGCAGCCTTCCCTGCCTACAGCTTCCACCAACAACTATAGCACTGACAGAGTACCTATAGCTGAGAAGGTCTTCTCCAGATTTGAAGAGGGCTATGCACAGGATGCACATCCAGAAGTTCCTTGTGTAAAATAACTGATTTGTTTGAAACTGCATATATTATGTACACATATTTTACAGAATATTTCATATATAGGATTAAAAGATACTAGAAGACACTAAGACGTCACCCAAGCAATCATTCTGTCTTTTGTACTGTGGCAGCAAAACTCATACTTTTGATACTTTCCTCACTCCTGGTAAATACAACACTGAAAGACAGCTACTTTATTCTTCAGCTCTTCTCCTTTCAGGGCTTCAGCAGCTCTTCTGCTTTGCTTATGATTCGGTTTAATATATTTGGTCTTACTAGTTAGCTGGCTTGTTATTGGCAAGTTCATCCTCTGTCAGCCCCATACCACTGAGGACCACACAGTGATATCCTTTATTGTTATCTTCTCTAGCTGATGCAGAACCTCCTTTAATGCCCAGTGGAGGGTGGATGAAGTCTCCACCACATTGTCTTCCATGAATTTGCTGTGTCTGTGTTGCTGTCTGTCCATATTCTAGAGTGGTATAATCTTGTATGGTGTCCTGATCATTGTGCATTGCTCCCTTTGTCAACCAACTACTGCAGTACACGTGGATGTAGAATGAAGTTGCACATCCTCATTTTCAACTTGATTATGATCCAGCTTGCCTGTGAAGAAGCACACTGACAGGAAAAGGAAGTCCTGGGGGTCTGACAATCCTTCACTTAGATGCCTCCCCAACAAAGGAGGAACAGTTCTTTCTGAGACAGTGTCTACCTGTGACTGCTCCCCTAGAAACTCACCAGCCAGATCCTTTTTATGGCAGGGAGGTCATAATAAGCAGCTTCTATGCTGGTGGACATGTCACTATGTATGTGGATCACTAAGTTACTTCTGTTCTGGTAGGTGCAAGGTAGACCGTTCATCAAGGTGTGTGCTGGAAGTTCACTACTGTTTACTACTGCCGCAGTTAGCCATCTTCTAGGAAACAGAATGCCTATAATCTGAAGTAGCTCTGTTTAAGGGAGAGAGAAGCCACCCGGAAGTGTTTGTGCTGTACCATTTTTGATGCAAGTTTCCTGTTATCTGCCATGTTTAAATAGGATTGTGTGTGACCTAGCACAGATGTTGCTGGAGAGTGCAATGACCACTGAAGCACCATCCTTGGATATGGGAAACCGAGCAGAGCAGGCAGGGACCTAGGCTGTGATACAGCTTGTTATTTCCAGCTCCCGTCAGTGATGATGAATACTGTTTAAAGAGACAACTGCCTCCTGTTTTCATCTGATATACTGCATTTCCCAGTCTCTGCTTAGGAACAAAATGATGCCTTTGAGTAGTGATGGAGGCTTTCTCAGTAGCAAGAGAATCGCTGAATGAACTGGCGTGGAATTCAGAAATGGATTTTCGATGGTAGGTATCCCCAAAATCATCCACATAGAGACTAGAATGGTGTATCTGTTTGGCACAAACTTGTCTGGAATAAAACTGGCATCTTGACAGCCAAGGATTCTGGGACTTGGGTTGAATCTAACTTTCACTGAAAATGGCTGTTGTAGGCACAGCCAGCAATCCTGTGAAGCTGAGAGAAAACCAATGCTTTTCCATTAACAGGAGTGAAAAGCTTTCTATATAACTCCACTAATGGTGAGCTCTCTGGAGAGTGCAGTCATAGTTTTAATTAATATTAAACTAGGTTACTTGATGCTTAAGATCAAAATGTTAGCGATTCAGTAGGCTTTTAAGATTCACTTTTTTAAAACTGGATGAGGTTGGACTTTCTGAATTATATCCACCAGTAATTAACCTCCATCATTCTTTCTAGTTCAGAGTCCAAATTCTCTAATTCTTTGTAACTTTATAGTTAACCTAACATGGCATGCTTTTGATTTTGAACAGTTTCTAATTGAGAAAATTATTATCACAGTTCATATTCAGAAGACTCAATGCTCTATGCTTTTGTTCCCTGCTGTTTTCAATTTTCTTTATATTCCATTCTCGATTGGCTACTTTGCTGCTTAATACAATATTGTAGATATGTTCTCTGCCTCCTTGAAATCTTTTTGAAAACCTTAAAACCCTAGCTCAAACCTGAGTTAGTGAAAAAAGATTGAAAACTGGCTGTTTATGAACAGATCCAACCCTCCTGTGTTTGGGATGGTAACAGCTGTCAGAGGCATGGAAAGAAGCTGCTGCACCTACCTGTTTTTAGTTTAACAACATTCTGCCAAAGACTAAATTCAAATAATCTTTTCAACGTGGCACCTGCTCAAAACAGAAGGATCCTGTCACTTGAGTAGTCCAACAACCATGGGAGCCTGCAAATTGCTAGCAGAGTATGCTAGGAATAAAAGACCTGCTTTTATACCTGTTTGAAGGAGGTCAGGCAGATCGCAGGATCTGGTTAGTCCTCTGAAGGTGACAAAGGAGAAACAGGATTGTAGGTCCTATAAAAGGAAAAAAAAATGAAGCTAGAAGAGGAAAACTGCAGAGGAGGACAAAGAAGGCTCCAACAGAGGAAGTACAGAGGTCTACAGAGGCCCTGATGAAGAGAAATGTGTTATTTCCTTATATTGTTTTCAGCCTACAGAAGAGGTCTACTAAAAGGCTAGAGGGCTAAAATGGGAAATTTATTGCAGTCAGTTTTCTTTTGATACTTGCTTCTACCTTCTTGGTTTAGCTAAGTTTTCATATTGGCCACATTCTTTACCTTCTGCCTGCATGAAAATTTTCTCTTAAATGTAGCAATATTCTTCCTGTTCATAAAATAGCTTCCGTTTTTTTCACTGTCTTCTGTTGTACCTGTAGGAAGGTAAGTAGTAGACAGTGGGACTGAATGTGGGACTTGCTTATTTTAAGCAGAGAGATATTACTTACTTTAGTAGTGCTACCAAATTATGAAAGAAGGAAACTTATCAGTTTGCATCTGTAATTGGTGTACAATCATGTTTAAGGGCATTTTGGAAGTGGTTTGCATGTTCTTGCTTTATCCAGTAAAGCAAGCTCTCTTAGTGCTTATAAGTTAAGAGTAGGTGTATCCATTGCCTTGTGCAATATAACATAAGGCATAAACTTTAAAATAGTATGGTTTGGGTACTAAAAGTCTAGCTGCAGCAGCATGAAGCTTGTGTATTGATTTATTCTGCCCTTTGGACAGTGTCTTCCATGGTGGGGGGTGGGAGGAGGAGGGAGAAGAATCTTATAAAGACAAAAAAGCATCTAATGTTTCTTAGGAAGAAACCATTCTGGGTAGAGCTGTGCTTACACAGGTAGTGCACTGGAAAGCATTTGGCTTATAAATAAACCCAAATGCACAGATACACATTCATCAGCTGAGATATATAAAATAGTCTGGTAGTGTTTCAGAAAACCGGAAAGATTAGAAAGTGATTTTTTTTTTTTACAGTAGGTCTAAGTATGCAAGCAAAGACTGTTAATTGAAGCTTCAATTGTAATTTCACCATTTAACCAGGCTTATTGAAGAATTATTTTATTTACTTATTTATTTATTTTTACTAAAATTTATTGCTCCTGTGGGATAAATGCTCATTTTTAGCTGGTTCTTGTAAGATAAGACAAATGGCTAAGATGTAGTGGAACGTTCTCCTGATACAAAACCATAACTGTAAAATGAAAACATCTTTAATAGAATACCTATTGACACCTATAAACAGTGCAAGAATTCTGGAAACTATAAACAAAAATTGAGAACAGTTTTCAAATTAATAAGCACTTGGTGTCAAATAGAATCCACTCTTTGGTGTTTTTTGGTTTTCTATAATTGTACTAGCATAGAACTTAGGCTCACTGTTACATTTTCGTCATTGTAATGAACCTTACCCTTATTCCAGGCTTTTAATCCAACCTTTACTGTATCCACATTACAGAGGATGCTTCTACACTGAGATATTAACAATTTGACTTTACATTTCTTAATCTTGTGTCTGTATTGGTAGGGATTTCTACAGATTTTAGTAAGTATTTGATGTATATTGCTGAAAAATGGTACTTGTAGGATATATTGAGACCATAATAAGTTTTACAGCCTTTTGATCAAAATAGTTTCAGTAGATGGTCATTGCAGGATGAACTTCCTATGAAGAGTCTTCATTTAAGATAATTTTTTTCAATATCTTCTATAATCAGCAATTCTTATCACCTGTCTTTGTAAAACTTGCCTCATAGGGACATTTTTTCACCTTACAAACACTTGGCCAGCTCTTAAAATATATTCCTTTAAAAGGGCTGTTTAAAAATATGCTTTGAAGAATTTAAAGCTAAAGGAACCTGTGGAGAACTTCTGTGGCTTTTTTTTTTGTTTGTTTGTTTGGTTTTTTTTTGGTTTTTTTTGGTAATTAGCATTCTATAAGCTTTTCTTGCAACTAGAATTTTAACTGTGAGGTGTTATACTTGCTCAAGTAAAATCTAAAATACCTCTGCTTCTTACCATTGCCCAGCATGACCACATTATCTTGGAATGTTTTACCATAAACATAGAACACAAAAAAATGTTACCTGTTTTAAATTTAAAACATTTAGCTGTTTCTTGTCTTCACTGGGGGAAAGGAATTAAAATTAAAGTAACCTTCACAATATGCTAACTAAATGCTTTTGCACCAAAAAAAAAGAAAAAAAAAAAAAAAAAAAAAAAGGAGGCTTGCTATTTTCCCGTGGTTTTAAAGCTTTAATTGTTATAGAAGTTTTTCCTGTTAAAATCAGTTTAACCAGTTGACATTAGCTGATTTTAGCCAATTTCAGTGAACTTTAAAATCTTTCTTTAAGCTACCTACTTGCACATAGGCTGTCATGAATCTCAAATAATTCCCAGGTGTGTGGTCAGACAGACTATTTTTAAGTAAATTTCTATCTCAAGTACTGAAATTAGCTTAACAGGTCACTATGTTGCCAAGTCTGTCCCATTTTGGAAACTGATACTGCGTTACGTGGTAAAATATATAGTAATCCAGTCAGCTCTGCCCAGCGTGATCCAGGTTGTTAAAATGGAGGTTAACACCAAAATAGGAAAGTGTAAAAGTCTAACTTTCTTATGACACAGATGGTCCTCTGTGCTGAGGTGGGGAAGGCTCGATGAAACTCGATGGGAAGCTCGATGCTTGGACAACTTCACTTATTTTCACAAGCTGCAGCATCTCTTCCTGTTCTCCTTTTGTCTGTCTCATACAAATGAAATGACTACATCTGTGGCCACAGCAGAATCTAATATATAAAAGCTTGCAAAAAGCTGTTTGCATCACTAAAATTGTACCTTTAATTTGGTACACAGCCTCCAATTCAGCTGCCAAGCCTGAAATATGTGCGCAGCTGATCCCAGGACACTGTTTTCCCAGAGGCTGGTTAAGCCAGAGTCAGTAGAAGATCAGAAATATGAAGGAGAAGACAAAATGAAGAAGAGGGATTCTACTAATACTACTAACGGAAGAAGTGCCAAGCAGCAAAAGTAAAAATAATATTTTTGTCAATTTTGTCAACAGTATTTATAGCCTTCTGTAGGCTAGCACTGAATGCTTGTTCAAATGAAGTGTATGTTTTATATTTCAAACAGCTTGATGTGAAAAAGATCCCTAAGACCCCTAAGACTCTGAAGATTAGGTTTCACTTGATTGCTCTGAAAAATCAATTTCTTTATCTTACCACTTACCGAGGTTTCTACAGTATTTGTTTTCTTGAAGCATTTAGACATTTGGTCTTCCTAAAGAGATACAAAACAATTCTGTTATACTCACTTACCAGGATACATCATCTACCCCTAGACTTAGTGGCAAAATGAGTAGCAGTAGGTGCAGCACTGACTGGAGTGGTAGACTAACTGTTAAATGCTCTGTTCATTCACCCTTGAATAACTTTTTCTTTTTTTTACTTAGATTGCTGTAGTATCTAGAAGCCATGGTCATGGCTCTGAGCACTAGTACTGTAGATGCAATTGTGAAAGCATTAAAATAAAGAGAATAGTTCTTTTTACAGTTTCTAACCACAAAAATAACATTACTCTGAATGTGTAAACGTGTGCTGTATTGCTATGTAAGAAATGAATGCTAATGCAATATTGTTAGTACAATAACCCTGCTTTGATCAGGAGACTGAACAGTATGACTTTTGGTTCATCCTGTCCTAAACTATTCTATGCTTCTATGAGCTCTTTGAAAAGCTTTATTCTCCCATGAGTCTATGAAAGGCTTAATTTTTGCAAAGATATTGAGGACTTCATTCTGCCACCTAGGCATTGCTGCATCTAAAGTGCAACCAGGGCTCAAGGACAAAGTACCAGGAAAAAACAAGAAATAAAGTATGTTTTCCTTCGTGCCATGAATACATCCTTATGCCCTAAATAAAAAATGCACTCCAGATTAAGTGAACACAGACCTTTAAACTCATTCATACACACAGTAGTCAAAAATCAGGTCAGAATCAAGCTCGTTATTGTCTTATGCACAGAGACTGTATGGTGAGTTATTCAATGCCTGGTTAGCTTTTATTGCTCTCCATCTCCTTACGGACATAGAATGTTTCTCGTAAACCAGCTGCTGCATCATGGGCAGCTCAAGTCTTGTTTCATACAGAAAATCTTTTTTTTTTTTTTTTTTTTTTTTTTTTTTTTTTTTTAGAGATATGAAATAGTGGGAGGCAAGGTAAAGGACTGATACAGATACAGAAGGAATGACTTCCATATTGTGACCACCAGACCAATTCTCTCCTATACCATAAACATCAGAACACTGATGCTAAAGTCGTGGCTGCCAGGGCGTCTTTGCTGGTGGTTGCATCTGTTGGCTGTGTCATGGTACTGAGCGTTTAAAGACTTGTCTCACTGGTGGGAGTGGCAGCTTCTCCTGTGTTCATTCTTCCCCTCCAGTCACTGCTGTGTGTATATGTGGCCTGCACGTAGGAGGATAAATGAGCTATGTTGTTCCACCTTTGACATTGAAATGCTTAAAATTGTCTCCTGATGTGATTCTGAATCCTCCTGCTTCTTCAGGAGGATTTGTTTACTGAAAGATTTAATGTTTTTAAGGGTTTTAATCCAGCCATCTCTAAGATTTATTATTCCTGATGCAGTGAGATTGAAGAAGGGAAACCTCATCCTATATATGCTACCCTAAGGCAAACTGAAACTTTATTCATCTGTTATTTTTCCGAAAGCTAGTGGCTGTTAAATCTTGTAAGACATGTCTTCCTTTACTTATTAGAGAGTACCTAGCTCTTAATCCTTTTTTTATTGTTGCTTAGTCATGTTCCCTGGCTGGCTCATGTTAGGAGAGTGCATGGGATGTGGTGGCATCTCTTAGTTATTTCTCATTCTCTTTCCTGCTTTACAGTGTTCAAAAGTAATACTTTAGAAAGTTGATTTTTGTTTCCCTACATCTTTAGGGAAACCCTTTTATTCTTGTGTTCTGTCTTTTCACAGCAGTTGTTATCTCTTAATTCCCCTGCAAAGTCTCTTTCTCCTTCCCCTCCTCACCTAAGCAATTTAATTTTATTTTAAGGTTCCAAGTTCCACTCTTTATTCCATATCTGTTTCCAGGTCAATTGTTATGTTCCTACTTTCTTTGAGGTCAGCCTTAATTTTACGGGCCTCATAACTGATGACCAATTACATTTGCTAGCCCTCTGACTAGGTAGAATGTAAAGTATTTCTCTTTTTCTTCAGTTTTTTACCCATAGTTTACTCTGCACAGGAAATGACATTTTAGACAACAAAGCAGTCTGTTTACTCAGTTTTCTCATGACTAGATTAACTTATTTTAAGAAAGCTTGCATTATTTTTATTGCTACTTCATAAAATACCCACTTATTGGACAAATGCTCTGGCAGGGATCAGATAATGTTGAGTCTAGGGTAGGTAATATGTTATGCAGATGACCTTGAGGCCCTAGTGGCTAAAGATGCTGTTTTAATCTCAACAGATATTTCCTTACTGCTTTCTACCTCTCTGTCCTCCAATTCCTTCAGCATTTTTGTCAAAAAGTAATCTTAGAACAATAAATTCCTGCTGAAAGAAGATCAATATAATTTGTGTAAAAGTTATATTTATTACAAATGTTCTGAAAACTTTCCTAACACTGATTACATTTAAACTCTATACTTCTCTTTTGTCATTTGTTAATTTTCACTGAGGAGTTCTTGGATTAAATGATTGTAATTTTCTTTCATTTTTCTGTGGCTTGGGGGACTTGGGGGAAAACATGCATGAAAAACACGCATGAGAAAACATAAAACTTTCAGTCTATGTAACCTGAAACTGTTCACTGAAATACAAAAACAAGTGAACTAAATAGAAAATCTTCATAGATGAAACTCCTCCACAGAGCTATTGCACCAGAGAAATTGAAATCAGTGGGAAAGATTAAGGCTGTAACTTTACTGAAAGTATTGCCTTTTATTATAAATAAAAAAAAAGACAGAGAAAGAAATGTTTAGTTTATCTGTTATATAGAACATAACTCTAAGTGCAAACAAGGTTTCACAGAGGTGACTAGGGTGCTTCGTTAGTCATTTGCTCAGTGCATATTTGCAGTTTACATGTCCGTTTGAACTGAAATAATAGCTTTTAATCATGAGCTCAGTTATAACAGCAAAAGAGCTGCCTGTGAATCCTCTGTTCTATCATGCTTCTCAGCAGAAGTTATGAAGTCTCACAACTCAAATAATAGATCTATTTCTTATACAGCAAAGCGATTTTTGTTTAAGGGAGTTTTTGTGTGAATAGCTGGCAGGTGTTGAGCAATGAAGACTCTCTTTTAGAACATGAATGTGTTTCTGTGAGGGATTGGAACTGTAAAACAGTAGTATCTAAACCTTAAAAAATGCTATAGATATAGATTGGAGAAGTTAACTTGTTTTAGCATTTTCTAGCACAAGTGATGTATAACTACTGAAATAAGAGCAAAATAGTCACATAAACATCTAATGAACTCAGTAAGTTAGTGCTATATAGTGTGAACTCATTTATCTATTGATTTGTTTTCTACAAAAATCAGAGTAAAAAATGAGATCTGAACATATAAGCATTTTCTTTTCATTTCCCACTGTGTGGGGTGCAGGGGAGGTCAAATACAGGTCTGCTGTAGAGCACAGTGGACTGAGTAGATGCAATAAAAAGTAGAGCTGTACCAAGCAGCTGTCTGAAACAATAGTTGTCAGTGTCTGAGAGCAGTTTACAGTATTAATGTCTATTCCCTCTATATCATGGGTCACAGCAGCTTGAAATGCATGGTGTTAGATTTCTAACTACAGTTCTTTTATTTAGGCCAAGTTTTGTTTTTGTTTGTTTTTTTCCCCAGAGCCAAAATCATGAATTCAAAGGGTGGGAGAGTTCACCTGCTGTGTACCAGTAAGACACTTTTACTCATCTTCTCTTACACTGGACCCTAATGCCTGCTAGAGAGAGTAGTTGTTGTCTTTGTGTCTGACAGCTGAAGTCATCAGAAGTCATCAGGTTTAAGAAAAGATAAGGCTGTTAGAATGAGTGATCTTGTTTTCAGCTCTAGGAGTTCAACAGTTCTAAACTTGATTGTCTCCCTCCACTCTGTTACTTTTTCATTAGTAGTACAGGACCTCCTTTATGCAGATGCACAAACGCTTCCATAAAGCCAACATATAAATTCCATTAAATATTGAGCACAGTGAGTGAATACATCAAATGAGCTAATAAAGTATTGCATATTAAGCGAAGAACTGCTTTAGGAACTTGATGTTTGGCCATGGATTGTCTATGGATTGCAACGGATTTTTCTACCTGAGGAAATTTCTGATCATCCATTGTAATTTTGAAGAATGTAAGTTTTATTTATTTATTTTTTCAGGAATAGTTGCAAAGGACTGACTGAGTCAGATTAATTGATTCTGAGTGATTAGTTACGTTTCTTCAGGATAGCTTAATCTACTTCAAACTTGGTGAATGATTGCTGAATGCTACCACTTATGAAGAGGGAGAATATCTTTATGGCTAAAAATGGTTATTAAAGCTTATGAAATGAAAAGTTTTAATTTATTCTACCATTTAAAGTTCTGGCTTGTTATCCTGACCTATCAAAATGGGAGATATTTGCACATTACTGCTTTTTATCCATTTCTTCTGGTAGTGAAATTCCTTCAAGAGTTCATCTGTTTAATTCTTAACAGAATATTAGCATTATGATATTGGAATAAAGCATTTGGTGAACACAATTTTTTTTCAGTGGTCTTGCTAGAGTTGAGTACCATTTTGATGGGCACTCTGTGAAAGATTAAGTTTCAAAAGCAAGTAAGTGCAGTTTGCTGTTACCTGTGAAATATAAACACTAGCTTTAGCAAAACTAAAATATTTCTGATTCATGGGATGATCTTTGGACACTACTTTTACTACACTTTAAAGAACACAAATCAAGAAACTTTAATCTGGAAAGTTAGATAATCCATGAATCAAGAGGAAGTGTTACTTAATATCCTTCTCCCCCACTTATAAACTCAATCTATTTGTGCTACATCAATATAGTATGCGCGCTACTGCCGTTTTTGTGTGAAGTTGTCAGTTTTGCAAGCTATTTCTTACCCGGTTGTCTTCCTTGAGGTGAATTACAACCTTTCCCACAGATGCAGCTGACAGGTATAAGGTGTTAGATGAGGCTGCAGACTTAAAGCAGCAGAGCGTCTTGGAGCTCTATCGAACATTCAGTCACGTCACCACTTACACGTCTAACAGTGTCACTAATGCAGGTAGAGGGCAGAACATTGTGAAGGGGGTTGCAAATATGTCTCTATGCTTCATGTGACAAATTGTAAACGCAGCAATAACAAGAAGGGTATTTGCTTTTGAGTCAGGTTTTTGGTTTAGCTTTAAATACTACACAAGTCAGGAAGAAACTTCATAAGCAACCATTAGTAATTTTAGAAACGTTTGTTTTCGTCATTATATACTGCTGAACTTTTAGCTCTCGTTTTTTCTGCAGAATAAAATCTACTGGCTCATCAACATTCAAAAAGATTTAGTCTGCAAAGGCCTCTCTGGTTTTACAGATTTCAAGCTATTTTCTGCAAGGGCTCTGTTTATAGAACACCGGACAGTTCTCATTTTAAGAGATGAAATAAATGTAACCATGCTGTATGCAGTTCTGATATTTCCTCTTGACCTTATTCTGCATCAGACTTACCTTTACACTTCAGTGCTTGTTTGTCTCATATCACTTAATTTTATGGTGAATCTGTTGTGCTAGCTTGTTACTGCTTTTTGTACTACAGATCTCATTTTAAGAATAACTCAACTGTTTTGTGATTTTTTTGCATAAATGTGCATGCTGCATAGCAAGCAGATATGAGAATGTAAGCAGATATGATTCAGTCATAATTTAAGGTTAAGGTTCCTGCTTCAAAGTTTGATTTGTAATCTGGTCAGTCTTCTAGTGTCTTCTCTCCTCAAAACAGCATTTCTGCAGTTGTTTAGAACAGTTCTAGATAAATTTAGGGAAAAATCCTAGAGCATTTATGTGACACTTTTTCTTTAGTGCATTGTGTTTTAGAAAATGTACTAATCAAATTAGAAACGTTTGAATAACTTGTGGTAGCTGAATGAGACACCAGCATAACTTATATGGAATCAATTACTTTAAAAATGAAATTCAGAAAAACAGGATGTCTACATGAAGAACTCTGTCATGAATCTAAGGGCAGTGAAATATACCATCAGCATCTCAGTGTGGTATTTGGTACTTGCTGAAAAGGCTTTCTGACAATTCTGCTAACAACTCAACATTTGTTGAGTTGCCTTTGAATTACCTCCTTCCTGCTTCACTATTAATCTGGGCAAGATTAAAAATCTCCAACACAGATAATGCCTAAATAATGCCTCTAAGAAGAGGCTTATTTTCTTTTTCCATGATACCTTGATGGCTTAAACGTATCAGCCTCTTGAAGGGAGGACAACGAGGAAGATCAGGGCATGCAGAACATGAATATAGTGTAGAAATTCATGTGGAAAACACTTTTAAAGATTATTGTTCTGCTTTAAGTTCAAGCATATAGTATGTAGGGCAGCAAGCGCACTGAGTGGACAGTGCCAAAAGCTTTACTAAGGTGTTTTTTTTTTTTTTTTTTTTTTTTTTTTTTGACCATTATTAGAAGACTCATTCCTCCAAGGTTCTGTGATACATTCAAAATGCAGTTTGTAGTAGCTGCAGAATGTTTTCTGGGTAAGAAAATGGATGAGAATGAAGAAATGTTGATGGGTTTGGGAAGTTTGTGTTCTGGGAGCTGTGAGTGGGGCTGGAATTCCACTGTCTTTCTCCAGCCTGTTGTAAGACTCCACTCAGCTAAGGAGTTTCACCCAGATAAAAGTGGGGTGGGGGGGGAAATGTACTGATTTTTCAGGTCTTCCATTGAACTAGCACATATATACAACAGTACAACAGAAACATCTACCAAATATCTACAGATCTTCTCCCTTCTTCTCGTACCAAAATTTTAAGATTTTAAGGTTATACGAGTGCAGGCATTGTTTTTAATATTCCACTGAGACAGAGCAATTGTTGAAAGACATGGTATCTTGAGGTTATATGTAGCTACAGTTCCAAGGTTCAGTCAAAAGAACCTTTCTTTCAGAGGAAGAAACAGCATTTTGCACTACCTAGCCCTTGGTACTTTATCTTAACAATGCCTCACACTTTTTGTTGCATAATCCTGGCATTCTCTCTGAAACGGATGGTGACCACCTCAGTTCTGTTGAAATTAACATTAACTATTTTAATTAAAATTAACTATTTTAATTGCTGCTGGTAGTGACTTTCAAAAAAAAAAAAAAAAAAAAAATCTGCTACCCTTATTTTCTCTGCCCCTTTACACTCTTCCATCTTACACCCAAATCCTATCTTCTTGGACTGTAGTTGCAATCCAAGTTATCCTCCCTGCTATTGAATGCTGGCTTTGGAAATGGGAAGCCACTTGCTTGGATTGTGTCGCCCAGTTTGATCTACAGTAGTCTTGAGCTTTGCCGAAGGGAAGCCTGCATCTGAAGTAACTGAGTATTTGTGCTTGCCACATATGGCAACAAAAAGGGTTGTGCTATGTTAAACAAATGGTATTCCTGCTACTTGTCTCAAGTGTGCCAGGAGGATGCTGATACTCATAGGGTCTTCTGTTTTGAAGCAGCTGACCACAGCAGGTGATACAAGAGAAGAGTATATGGGAGTCCTGTGCTTTTAAGTGCAGGTGCCAAGGAGCGAGGGAACTTTCTCAAGACTGCATGAGCAGTGCTCATGTGCGTACTGCTTGGCAAGAAACCAAGTTGTTAGTCAGAAGGACTTTCAGCCTATCAAGTGTGCCTTTTCTGCCATGAGTCTGCAGAGGAGCCTTATCCAGGAGGGAAGAAAAAAGTGCATGGAGAGCCTACAAAGGATTAATGAAGTGCGGTTTGGACTTGTGCTTAGATTGTGTACACAGGTATGGTTTGCATATGCTTTGTTCTCTAGTCCAGGACTGGGTTTCTTTACATTCTACCCTGGTAAGCAGCCAAACGAGCAATCTTTCCCATATATGTTCTGGTTTGGAAACATAATGCAAGTCTGCGTGTAGGTAGAGAGGATGAATAGAAGTCTGGAACTTCACAGTAAAATCTGTGACACACCGTAGCTGCAATATAGATGATCTAGAATGACCAGGAAAACTGAACTGGAGCCTAGACCGTCTCTTGCTCTGTGTATGTGTTTTAAAAAAATCTAGATAGAATTCAATAATCAAAAATTAAATACTATTGTATCTTTTTAAATATACAAATAGATTTCACTATTCTGGTCTGTATTGATTGTATCTGTTATAGCCACAAATCCTGATTAAATTTAAGCCAGTGTTAACATCAAAAAAAATTAAATAAATAAAAAAGTAGAGGGAGCTTTCATGCAAAGAAACTGAATTAGAACCTCTACATAATTCTGTTATTCTTGATCTCCTGCAAACTTTCCCAAATTTCATTAGCTGTGAATAACTGTAAAAGTTTAAGCAAAAGATGGATTTTACCTATGCTTGGTACTATACAATTTTAAATGCAATACAGCTAGTCATGATTTCAAATCTATTGTTAATGCTTTCAAAACTGATATAAATGGAACAGTGGGAAAGCTCATCATCAGACAATAACTCCTCCATTTAAAAGCTATACATATGACAACTGCTATTGAGAATTATAGCAAAGGGATCTATATCTGTAACTGCATTACCTATTAGTGTTGTCATATTTTTCAACCTAATCTGAAATGAATGTTCATACTGAAATCTGTGCTTGCACCTCATGAATTACAGTTTGCCACACAGTAAAATAGGATCTGTTGACACTCTTATGATCCCTGGTAAAGCAAATTTGCCACATAAAGCTATAGACCACATAGACCAGAGAACTCTGTGTAGATATGTGTCTTGTTTCTGTCTTGTTCAGATTTTCACAATGAGGAGGAAAAAAAAAACCCTCTTTGGAAGAACAATTTACTTTCTGCAGCTTCTTTCTCTGGGAATTGATAGATTCTCTGCTTGTTTCAGAATTGAGACAGTTCTTTATTTGGGACCTCTTGACCCTTTGATGAAGCTACTACTCTACCACCATAGGTGTTGCAGATGATAGCTACCCTGGAGTGAGTAATCAGACCAGTAAAACCCCTGAAGAGCTATATGTTTAAAACAAGATATCTATATTGGCAGAAACTTCTAAAAACAAATTGACGTGTACCTGGAACACCATGAAATGTGGCAGAGTCCTAAGGTCATTTAACGCATGTCTTAGTAGCTTCTTGTATTGTTTTATAATTGTTTTAGAATAATTTTCATAGCTTGAAAAAAGCACTTGTGCATAATAGTTGCAAAGATCTAATATCTGGGTTACGACTGACATATTGAATATATTTACTCATGTGCTGGTCAGTGGGATCCCTTAGAAGAACCACTTATGATTTCAGGATCCGAGATTTTAAGGCATGTGGGGTCATCCAGACCCCAGCATTGAGATGAGGTATCTCCTTTCGTACCCCATCTTGCTCTATCCCTTTTTGAAGAGGCCAGCTACTGACATTCTCACTTTCCCTACGCCACAGCATGTGTTTGGGGAATCACCTTAAGATTAGAAGTGATACTATGGGCTGGTCTGCTACTCAACAGACCTTTTCTATTTACATTTTATAAACCCTTTTTTTTCTCACTTTCTGAGCTTTCTATTTCTGAAAATGAATCAAACTGTACTGTGAAAATAATCTCTTTGTAATCTACTAGATGTGTCCAGATCCACTTATAATATTCAAACTCAGGAACAGTTTGTGCTTTTTGTAGTGTTTACCTCCTTTTTTAATATTAAATCTTTCATTTCATTCTTTATTTTTATTCAATTAACATTCTAATTAAAGGAGTATTTCTGCAGTTCATCCTAAAGTATATGAAACATAGTTCCCAATTTTATTCTACATTAAGCAATTTCCAAGGATCATTATTCATTAATAACCCAATTCTAACTATATAAACATTTACACTAAAATATTTAAAGACAGCGGAAATATATGCAACAAACTGATCGTAATAGCATTTTCTGACATTGACACAAAAGTGCTTATGGATTAAACTAAATGCACTTGATACATATATCAGCTTGCATAAATTTGGTTCTTGATTATGAATTTCTGAAGCTATTAAAATAAATAATTAGAACAGTTAAGGTTATTACAGTACAACATAGCAAAATTTGTAAATCATAACTCGTACTCTGAATTTTAGGTGTAATTATTCAGAGGATGTTATTTCCCATACCGTAGACTGTGATTCCAGGCATCGCTCTGCCAGTCTACTGCTATGTCTCTGCCTGCCATGTATCTCAATGCTGTCCCTTTCTAAAAGGGCAGATCAAATGTAAGGCCACGGAAAGGACACATCAGACACCCTGTGCTTGTTCACTTATCCTGCTCTCTGATAAACGCCCTTTGGCGTCTCCTCCCTCACTGAGTTTCAGAGCTTTTCAAAAGGCCGTTTGAGCTCCTTAGCCATTCATCTGTCATTTAATCCCTAATTAATATTTTCTAATGTTTATGTTTGGGATAGCTTTAAACATTTTAAACATTTCCTGTTTACCTCTTCTTTTAGCAGATACCTCTACTTTAAATATATTGCTCTGAAACATTTTTTTAATCAATATAAATTCTTTATTAATTTCACCTCATTTCTGTGTTCTTACCATGCTGAATAAATTCCATGTAATCTTTCTATTTACGGGTATTCCTTGCTCTTTGAATATAGTCAGTGAAGTTCTCCCTCTTTTTTTACGAGGAATGCTCAAGCTGGATATACTTTACTGAGTTCTTATGTTGTGGTTCTAGGAATTCCCTGTATTCCTGCACATATTTCTCCCTGGTGATAAGGCATTTAGATTATCACAACAGGAACATCTCTTTCCAGACTTAGAGCCAAAATAGTATTTCTCATATTTAATGAGATACTACAGTACTACCAGTACTGCAACAGTACTAATAGCAAGAATTTTAATAAGATGTAGAGCATTGTAACAGCTTCTCAAGTGATTTTCTTCCTCCTCCTCTTCCCCTAAAACTCTAGATTCCCATGAGCTTAAATACTTTTCAGATCTTTGTATCATTGTGCTCTTAGATAAGTAAGTCCTAAAATGCATTAACTGACACTAAACAATAAAACTAGCATTTATCACCTGCTAATTCATTCTGTCAAATTATTATTATTATTTGAAACAAGGCAAAGAAAGTTTAAACTTTTAAAATGGATTGTTTAACTGCATGCTTTGAATTAGGCAGCTGGCAATATCTCTCATCAGAAGTGGTGAATATGGATATCTATTGCGTTTTTTGGTTTCCCAGGGTGACTTTGGCTATATTTTTGGAACAGTGATAAAGTTGATTCTGTTGCATATACAGGCTAAATTTGTCTTTGAAAGAGCAAAATGGTTTTCAGGAATGGGATTTTGATTGTCCCTTGTCTTGATGCTGTAGTAAGTAAAATGTATAAATATATTTCACAAAGGTTTCCCACATTGGCAAGAATGTCTTGGTGTAACTGAAAATGCAGCACGTTCTTCAGTAGAAAATGTGATTTAAGGGTACAGTCTGGTCTACTGATGAAGGCCAGATCAAGGTCTTTGCCAATAGCTACTAGTTAAGGATACTTGTTTTGAACTTAATATTGTAAAAAGAATAAATTAGGTAGAACAACAAATACATTCTTAATTTTTTATCAAGACTCACATCTGCATGTTGGTTTTATTTCCTTGTCCTTCTCAGTCTTCTCTTCCCCATTCCTTTGGGTTTCTTTTATCTCTTTGACTTTCTGTGCTCTTTTCAGACCTCAGCTCAGGAGTTTGCCCTTTCCTAAAGGATTTGAAATAAAAAGTAAGTGCTGTATGTCCACAATTTTAACATGCCTATAGATCTCCCAAAGCGAGTCTGTGAATTTGATCTTTAACACTGGCTCTCTAGTCACTATATTATTGTTTACTTAAGTGAAAAGCTAGGGACAAAAAAACTGTCTGCTGCAGGTAGATCAAGTGCTTCTGGGCACTACATAGATGTGTAAGGATGAGATATTTTGCATTTCAGAACTATAGCACAAGTTTTTAGTCTTTCAGAAGTTTGCACAACTCTTTTACAAGGGAAAAATAACAATAGCCAGAAATGTGACATAGTTTTTGGTAGCTAATCTTGTCCACCGGGTCGCCTTTCACTCATACCAAAGAAGTAGCTTCACTGCTTAGACTTCTTAAGGAAGTGTCAGTCTGGTGAGCTCAGTGCTCCACAAGTTTGTTCTTCACTTTCCCATAGGAACTGTTGCTGGATTTTTTTCTCTCTGCAGCCGGCTGCCTGTTTCCCTTGTTTGCACCAAGAAGCCTTTTATTGTGTAATTTGACAGGTCCATGCTATAGAGCTGGGCAAGGACTACTGTAGCCTTGCTTGTCTGCCACAAGTTCGCCATTTTTCATATGTGCTCGTAAGTGGATTTGACAGCCACTGCCTTGTCTGCTGCGTGTTGTCTCTATCCACATTGTTAAAGGTGTGCATTCCAGGGAGCAGTCTGTGGTATCTAGACTTGACTTCATGGCTAGATCAGATTAGTAAGGTCTGTGCTGTGTGAGTGTGAGGGAAACTAGCCCGCCAGCTGTTACTTTCTCACTTGTGCTCTACTATGGCAAACTTAATGTAATTGCTGTTCATTTTCTCTTTACAGATTTTCCCTGTTCACCTTCTGGCTCTGTCCATGGGTCTTTTCTGCTTTCCAGAAAGAGATCAAGTGAGGTGCAAAGCATGGGCACAATCGTGCCAGACAGGAGGGCAGTACTTGCAGAGAACACAAGTAGGATATTGAATTTTTGCCAAAGATGTGAATCGCCAGTTCAGGCTGATGACACCTGTCTGGGAGATTGCTTTGACTGCCGCTTGTGACATGATCTTCATGGCAGATTTGTGGCCCAGGAGAGCCCATATCCACAGGTTAGGACCAAACTAAGCTATGCAACTTGGATGAATAATAACGAACTTGCTCAAACAGAGGACATTCCCTGTGTGCCAGCCATGGCAAGACTCCATCAAACTGGTATGAGCCAAATGTGGCTTGGGGATGATGGTAGCACCTAATCTGGTCATGAGGGTCTCCTTGAGGCCTGGGTTAGGAAAGAAAAGAGTCTGCTACTTTGGGGGAAGCTATAGATTTGGAGCCAAGGATGTGCGAGAGGATATAAGCTACCTCCTGCACTAGCTGTGAAAGTGGCATCGTGTCCCACATGGTTGATAAGAAGGTCCAGATTTCCTAGGAAGTTGTATGCTGTGTTTGCCGCTACCTGCTGTAATTCTATCAGTAGGCAGCAACCCAGACAGCAAGAGCACCAATTCTTACTCCTACTGGAGCTTTGAAAGGCTGAGACTTGTTTTCATTATGGTACCCAGGACATCCAGTACTATATAGGCAGCTGATGAGGACAGCCAAGAGTTTGACTGAAGGAGGTGAGGAATCCAAGATGAAGGCCAAGGTGCTATTTCTTCTCCCTCTCTTCTGGCTAGGTAGAAGGGCAGACTTAGTGGTTCACAGAGCCTTCATAGTGTGCTTGTGGCAAAGGATCTCATTCAGATTTTCATAATGGGGCTGCCTATGATGTCTTCATCTGTCGCATCCAAGTCCAGGCAGGCTACTCTTGTTTGCTGAACAGCTGTGTGTCACTGGTCAGCCTTGCCTCTTCCTGGTACATGGAAATTCTGCCAGAGACAAAGCTTTCCTGTTTCCCAAACCATGGATCAGGCAGAGGTATAAATTCTCAGAGCCTTTCACATCTTAAGAAAGGAGTTGGGGAGGGTGCCCAGAGGTAGTTTTAAAAAGATGAGAAGCTCTTCAGCTGGGGAGATTGGTCTCTCCTACTGCTTGAAAGAGCTGCTCTTTCAAGCAGAGGTATACCTGAGGTATAATGAGTGATCTGGTTTGGGGATGTGAGGCCTACTGGGCTAGTGTGGAGAATTTGTGAGGTAGAAAATCTGAATCTGGTTTAGTCATACGCATGCAGCACTTAGAAATTCCCTGAGCTGTCATTCTCTTCAATTGCTTCTAGATGTTATTTCAGAGACAGGTAATTGGGTTGCTTTGAGACCAGTCTTGCAGCTGACCTAGTATGTACAGAGTGTGTATATCCAGGGGATCTGCTCATGGAGTCAGTCCTTGCTGTTATTTTATTTACTAGCATATTTTCAGCCATAAATCATAATCTTGCACAGCAGATCATTCATTTTAACTCTTTTTGCTAAGGTGTTAAATAGCCTGTTGTGCCTTTTAAATTAGAAGCATTTCTGATTACAATTCTTGCTCAAAAGTGAGAAAATGTCTTACACCAGAAGTAGCAGTATTAGCTTGACAGATTGGCATTTCTGGTGTCGCACTGTTTCAAGTGCAGTCAGGTATTGCTTCTTATGAAGCAAGAGTATTAGGAGTACTGCAAATTAGATGCTAAATTAAGTAAAACTTTTTAATTTTTCCACTGAAAGGAAGTGTATGTTAGTACTGGTACTGTGAAGTTCTTGTATTGAAGTGAAGGCTTGCAGGGTTTACACCTAAGGTAAGGTGTACAATTGATTCTGTCTCATCAGTGACTTTTTTTTTTTAACCTTGCTTTTAGGACTCTCAATAACCTAACCTTTTTTAATCCTGCTTTGTGTACTATATCTCCCCAAGATAGTTTATTTAGAAAAAGTTACTCGTTCTTTAAAGATGGTTTAAAGTTTGAAAGTATAGAATCAGACACTAATCTGAAGCCACTATTTTCTTTTAGTGTGTGTATTTACAGGTGTAAAGAACAGATTTTTCATCTCTGTTATATTCTTTATATTTCTACATTTCTACATTTGTTCTCTAGAAGGAATTGTTTCTATTTTATGTGTGTGTTCTCTGAAGTGATTTTAAAGGAATTTTTCATAACCTCTAGACACACTCAGATGTTCTCCTAGATCTGAGTTTGTGAAATTGTTTCAGCAATCTGTCCTGATCCAGAAGTATCATTCTGCACTTACAGTGTGGATCACGTCTAATTTATATTTTTATGAATTAGGAAGAGTCTTTAATATTAACTGTCTGTGAATTATGGGTAGGTATTAAGAGGCCAGAGATGCTGAGAAAGCTCATTGAATTCCAGTGCACTTGCTCATGCCTAACTAAGAGTCTCTAGTTCAGACCAAAAGATCAGCAAATATAAGAGCCAAGTTATCCAAATGGATTGCAGAAGAATATACAGATCAGATTTCAGTTCTGTAAATAGTGCACCTAAAACTAGATTAAACACAGAATCAATGGAGACATAATCTTGCATCTATTCACCTGTATGAATCATGCTGCTTGAAGTAGCTCTGGTGTCACATACAGACCTTCTCATCCTATTAGGGTACGTAGTGCTGAAACTGAGTATGCAATTCATGTGGCAGGGACACAGCATTTCTACAAGGACTAACATCTATTTAAAGGGGCAGGCAGCTAGCACAACACCACAGTTATGTCTTAACTAAAAAACAATTTATCTTCAAGTCACAACCTGATCCTACAGTGTCTTTGCTAGGATAATGCATTTCCTGCCAATTCAGGTTTTAGCTGTGTTACAGAATGAGGTAATGGCTGGCACAGACTGGGGGTGGTATTCATTTTCACCTTGAGAGAGGTGGCTGCATGACTCTAGTCTTGAGGCTGTCGTCACCTGACCTCGGCACTGAGGCAGTCCCTGGAAATATGGGCTCAGGAAAATAGCCTTATGGACAGGATTAAAGCTGGGAGGCAGGAACAGGAACAAGACGACAGGAGCTTGCTAGCTCCCCTGCAGCTTCTGCTTGCCTTTCAGTCTGCTGTGCCATGCTATGCCCTGGCCCAAACCAGCCTGATCCATCTCTGAGTACCTGCTCATACCCTATCAATGTCCCTGTGTCCAGCCTTACACTGCCCTAGAGATACCTCATTCCTAGTGCACTCTCATCCCTCTCTACACTAACCTGCAGCTCTCCTACAGTAATTTAACCTCCTCAGATGTGTCACTCTTCCTAATTGCTCTCACTAATCCTAGAATCAAGCTAAGTGTGCCTGTAGTTGACATTTTCATATCAACAGTCAGTACTATTTTTCACCCAGTAGATCCCAATTTCATGTGTGCCTTTTCAGTGATGTGATTATACCTGGCTGAATGTTGCAGGGAGTGGCAGTGCTGGGTTCCAATACACATTGCTTTTTCAGTGCTAAGGCTGCACATACTGTTTCTGTACCTTTCATTAGAAGAAAAAGGTAGATATATTGAAACCGTATATGGAGCATAGTTGCATAAGTCCAGTAGGCATCATGTTCCTTAAGCCTGTGAAGCTACTTAATCACCTTTAAGCTATAAGGAGGGACTCTACAGCAGAAAAAAAGTCTGCATTAGAGAATTAACCCTTAGTCTGGTACTCTTTCATCTATTTGTGATCTCAGATTAGATGGAAGCATACTCTGATATGAGGTATTAGTCTTGTACTTCTGTTTTCTAAACATGTAAGAGATCAGGCTTCAGGTAATGTGCGAGTCTGAAGCCCCAGCATTACAGAACTAGCAGCTTTCTTTCCCTGTCAGTACTTCTGGAACAGGAGGCAATGGCTTGCATTCCTTGAATGTTTTCGGATCCATTGAAAGTTCAGACAGTCTCTTTTGGGGGATTCTCTGGGATGTTGCATTTTTATTTGTTCCTGAAGCTCACCTCCTATTAGTTACCATATTGCTTTCCTTTGGGCTTAAAGTTTCTGCAAATGTGCTGTTCTCAGTAGGCTGTAATACCATTCTCTGTAATGACATTCCATATTCTCATCCTTCAATATACTGCATATACCTTCTCAAGAGGGAGCTGGCACTAGATAGACCCCACTTTAGCAGAGATGAGGGAAGCAAGCTCATTTCTATCTTTTTTATTTTTGTTTTTATACAGCCACTGACATTTCATATGCGCTTCTCTGCGGGCTTAATTGCTCTTTCCATTTGGCCCTGAAAAAAAGTAGTTGGCCCACCTATTGGATTTAATGATGTCTGTGATTGCCTGTAAGTAAAGACTCTCTTGGTGGCAGCCATTAGCACCTTCAGTGTGACAAGCTGTCATCTCCCATACTTATGTCAGTGTGTCTTACAGCAATCCAGAATGACTGTGTTCTGAAACCACCGTATTCACTCGCTCAGTGGGACCAGATTTCACAGCAAGTGCCTTGAAATTATCTAACTATCTTAATTTATTCAAATTCCCATCTTTTCTCTCATTCTCTTCTTAAATTTAAATTCCTGTATGGAAATATTACTGATAGAAAACATTAGGTAACTTTATTTTCAACTGAGATGTTTTGATATGATGCTTGATTCTGCATCTTTGTGCTGAGTTAACAACACAGGCTACAAAAACTGTGATGCTACATATCACCCACTTTAGAATTTTTTTTCTCATAGCCCTACCAAAAAGGAAAGAGCTCATAACTCATTAGGTTTTCTCTTTCACTTCAATAGTTCATGACCTCGATTGCTGTACCATTTTCCATATGAACAAAAGAAGTTCAGTTCCCTCTGCACCTCAGCTGCAATTTGGTTACTGGCTCAAACTTTACCTCTGCTCTCTGCCTATGTGAAACAGTATAAGGAACACACACTGTGCCCCACTTTACCTCATTGGGGAAAAACTAGAGCTAGTAAAGGGACATCCCAGCAGAGCAAAAGACAAAGTACAAATTGGCTGCCTGATTACGAAGAAATGAAAGATTTTACTGAACTTTAAAACCTACAATATTAGGTATCAGAACTCCTCAGCTAAAAATAAGTAACATGTGAGATGGCTAGACTTTCTTCAAGATCAAAGAAGGTATATGCTTTTCATGTGGTTTATGTTTTTCAGCTATATTCTTAAGCACTAAGGTTGCTATCTTTATTATAAGGGAAAAAAAATACAATACACTTCTGTGGCAGAGGTAGGCCCTGGCTGCATTATGATAGAATATATAGCCTACTTCTGACTTCTCTGCATTGTCATTGATTCTTCAAATGTCACCTTAGTGTGACAAGCACATAACAGACAGTTCTAGACTAGAATCTTATTGACAAGTATACACATAATTTCACATATGAAATATAACCAATATTTTCACAATATTTTCATGTGAGTGAAAAGTGTATCTAGGAAAAATGCCCCTTCTTAAAAAAAAAAAAAAAAAAAAAAGTGGGGGGGGGGAGAGACAGAGAGAGAGAGAGAGACACCTTCATGGAGATGGAAACTCATTTATGTATAGTTTACAGGAAGAATTTTCACCTTATTAAGTGGCTGACTTCTTGCACACAGCCCTGTGTATTAACTGACTATGCATCTAAAAGACAAAAGTAGGAGGTGAAAAATCTGTAAGAATCTTGTTTGTGTGAACAGTAAACTGTTATGAAAAATCCTCAGAAATGAAATGGATGCCATAATCATCCTTCTTCTATTAGCTAGTTTAGCTACATGCCTAATGTGAAAAATATATTTTTCCCTGTAAGCCTTCTATTGTGAGTACTGATTTAAATAGAATTCCATAGTCACTTAGAAGCCTCTTTTATTTAAGCTAGCTTTACTTTTGTGTAGCTGTATGATTTTTCTCGTGACTTTTCCGCTAACTGGCATTACTACAAGCTGGTGAAAATCTGACCTTTTTTGCTCTGTTTGAAGTCCTGACAATGGACCTAATCCTCTTGAAAACCTAACAGATATCATGGTCCTTGACTATAGGGAAAACTTCTTCTGGCTACTCAGTACCCTTGCTCTTTTGCAGTTTTTAACTAACTACATCTTTCATTTTGTGTTAATGTGCATGATTCTGATTGGATGCTATATTTACCAATAATAGCACTCTTATTGTTCCATGAAGCATTTACAATTGTGCTTCTTTTGAAAAGAAACACTCCTTCTATTTTTCTGAAATCCTCATATTGTCTGACAATTTCCATGCAGTTGATTTGGAAAAGCAGGAACAATAGTAGCTCATAGTTAGCTGCAACAAAATCATTGTGGCTGAGAAAAGTAATGAAATTCATTCCTTTCATGGTCATCTGTGAATACTCTCAATTTCCATGTGAGGACGTGATGCTTCCTTTGAATATTAATAGCTGGCTGATTTCTTGCATTTTGAGATTCCCTGAAGTAACTTGCTGAGTCAACTAAGGAAATTCTGTAAAAGCCATAGTGTCATAAGTAAACCTGAGGCAGTAATAATCTTTCAGTCTAATTTTTTTGCCTTGTTCCGGTATTTGCAGGAAACTCATTTCTGTTCTTGGGCATCAGGAACCTTTTCAGTCGCTGATACATATATACATATATATATATATATGTATATGTATATATGTATGTATATATATATTTATGTGTGTGTATATATATGTGTGTGTGTGTGTGTATATATATATAAATATATACATATATATATATATATAAAATCTCCCCCCTCACTGAACACAGTGCTGATGTTTCTTCTAGTTTTCTGTAGAAGAAATTATGCTGTTTCAGTGGATTATCGTGAATGCTTACAATCTTCATAACTATTCTGTGTGTTAAACTTAATGAAGACTTAGCAAATACCATAGGGAAAGCTTGATGAATTATTGTGATAAGCAGTAAGAAGTATCTGATTATGCTTTCAGGCAAAAAATGTAGAGCTTTTCCCATCACAGCTGAGAACTTGCAGTGGCAGCCATAATCACATCAACAGATTAACATTGTTTTACCAGAGCTGTCCCCAGAGTCCATACACTTCAGACAGATTATCTGTCAGAGGTACGGTCTTTGCACTAAGTGTTACTATTATTGGTGAGATAGGTATGAAGTAGTGCTATTCTGCTTTTGTTATTTGGAAGAGGATGTCAGTTTGTTACTCCTGGCCTTTTCATACTGTCTTTTTGCAAATTCTTGACCTTTAGTCTTAAATTGAGGGTTAAAAGAGGAGAAATATTTGCTTAGACATTTGAGTGGTCTGATCAAAGTAACATTTCTTTACTGAATCTTCTCATTTTTACCTTTCTATATGGATCAATCTGCTATTTCTGCTCTAAAAATAACAAACTGAAAGATCCAAAATATGAGCCTGCACCCTGTGGTTTGAATTACTCTGAATTCCTGTAACTTGTTTGTCTGTTTTCTGCAATGAACAGTACTCCTCATGACTGCTCTGGAAGAAGCTTTCAGTGTTAACCTCATGGGTTATAGCAACAGCATTCTGCAGAATCTTTCCTTCATCCTATTGTCTTCTCCTGAGAGATGACTAAAGTTTCTGATTAAATTATTACTTCCCTTGCCCTAATAGTGGGAAGAAAATCACAGAGTCAAAAAATCACTGATTGGCTGAGGTTGGAAGAGACCTCTGGAGATCATCTAGTCCAACCCCCCTGCTCAAGCAGGGTCACCCAGAGCATGTTATTCAGGGTTGCATCCAGGCAAGCTTTGAAGATCTCCAGAGAAGGAGACTCCATAACCTCTCTGGGCAACCTGTTCCAGTGCTCTGTCACTCTCACAAAAAAGAAATTTCTCCTCATATTCAAGCGGAACTTCCTGTGTTTCTGTTTGTGCCCATTGCCTCTTATCCTGTCACTGTGCACCACTGGAAAGAGGCTGGCCTTATCCCTTTGACACCCTCCTTAAGAGTATTTGTCAACATTGATAAGATTCCCCCCCTCAGTCTTCTCTTCCCCAGGCTAAAGAGGCCCAGTTCTCACAGCCGTTCCTCATAGGGGAGATGCTCCAGTCCTCTGATCATCTTTGTAGCCCTATGTTGGACTCTCTCTAATAGCTCCACGTACCTCTAGCTCCATGTCACTTTTGTACTGGGGAGCCCAGAACTGGACACAGTTGAGGCCTCCCCAGGGCTGAGTAGAGGGGCAGGATCACCTCCCTCCACCTGCCGACAACACTCTTCTAAATGCACCCAAGGATACCACTGACTGCCTTGGCCACAAGTGCACATTACTGCCTCATGGTCAACTTGTCCACCAAAACTTGCAATTCTTTCTCCACAGAGCAGGTCAGGCCCCAGCCTGTGCTTGTGCCTAGGGTTATTTCTCCCTAGGTGCAGGACCCTGCACTTGCCCTTGAACCTCATGAGGTTCCTCTCTGCCCAGCTCTTCAGCTTGTCCAGGACTCTCTGAAGGGCAGCACAGCCTTATGATGTATCAGCCACTCCTTCCAGCTTGGTATCACAAGCAAACCTGCTGAGGAGGCACTCTGTCCCTTCATCCAGGTCACTGATGAGCAAGTTGAACAGGACTGGGCCCAGTACTGAGCCCTGGGAGACACTGCTTGCCGCAGGCCTCCAACTAGACTCTGCTACTGATCACAGCCCTCTGAGTTCTACCATTCAGCCAGTTCTCAATCCACCTCACTGCCCACTCATCTAACCCGTATTTCCTGAGCTTACCTAGGAGGATGTTATGGGAGACAGTGTTGAAAGCCTTCCTGCAGTCAAAGTAGACAACATCCACTGCTCTTCCATCATCTACCCAGCCAGTCCTTCCATCATAGAAGGCTATCAAATTGGTTAAGCACGATTTCCCCTTGGTGAATCCATGCTGCCTTCCTGATCACATTCTTGTCTTTCATGTGTTAGAAATTGTACCCCATATGAACTGTTCCATCTCTGCATGAGCTGTTCCATCACTTTTCCAGAGATGGAGGTGAGGCTGACTGGCATGTAGTTGCCTGGGTCCTCCTTCGTGCCCTTTTTGAAGACTGGAGTGACATTAGCTTTCTTCCAGTTCTGGGAAAATGACTGTACTTGAGATGGGTCATTCCAACTCAGAAGAATCAGCTGTTCAGGCCTGCCATCACTAATGTGATATTGCCCTCTCTGCATGGGAAGCATGACTCTTCGTTCACCACATCCCTTTGATTCAGAAGACTCTTCTCCAAAGTTGGTGTGGGAAGGTAAAGGGAGTAATCATTGCTACCTTGCTATCTTTTGCTTAGCAAGCTGCTGCTTTTTCCCTTGCACATATGCAACTTTAGGAAAAAAAATCTGCTCCAGAGATGAGAAAGGAGATGCAGAAGAGTTCATGTTAGCTCTTTCCTCATCATTCTTATTCCCCTCCCTGTTCTGGCCCTTATTCAAATCAGCATAACTCTTCCTAAAGTTCATGGAAGATGAATGTCGTAGTAGATAAAATTGATATTTCTTTGTGTTTTTTTTTTTTTTTTTTTTTGTAATGGATTCCTACAGTAAGTGTTGTTCTGTATTCAAAATACATTTGCCTGTTGATTTGTTATGAGTTAATTCCCACAGAGAGAAATTATCATGCTGGTGAAGTCCTGTCTCTGAAGTCGCTAAGAGTTTAGATATGGATATCCAGATCTAACGCTCTACATTGAGGAGTGGTGTGAGAGGAAGGGGTTAATGTCCTCAGTTCAGTTGCTTCTTTAAACAAATCTGGGTTCATGAGAAGCTATTGGAAAATAAAGCATTGAAAGCTGTTAAATTTGCATGCTTTTTGAATAGTGCTTTACACTCAGAAAGCTTTCTTGCACAAGGCCATCTCTCATTTCTTTATGTGTATCTCAAAGTATTTCAAACACTATTTTACAGGTTCAGGGTAAACTTGTTGTTTTGATTGATACCTACTGGCAAGTGTGGTTGTTAGAGTGCTAAGAATTCAGGATGAGTGTTTGGGTTATCATGAGAGATTCTATAATATTCTTGTCTGATGTATTTTAAGTTTCGCATGGTTCCCATTGCCAACTGTGTGTTGAGTACTTTTCCTCTCTATTAAAATAAATACATAATGAAATATAAACAAATTTGATTCAGTAGACAATATAAAAAAAACTTTTGTTTTCTCTAACTGTGATCTTTAGAATTAGAAAAAATTCGATCATGTACTCCATCTACATCTTTTTGCAAATTCTAGCATTTTTATGAACTCATTTTAAACAAAATCTATGTAATGCTGTAACTCAATGACCCACAAATGATAGGCTTTAGGATATAAAGCCTTTCAGGTATGAAAAAATATTTTTGAGGCTGATGTAGACTATTAAGAGACTGTCCTGATCTCTTGTTAGGTTTATTACACTTATCAGCCAAAATGTGGTATGTCAACATCTGTGCACTTATTGTTGTGGTTCTGATCTCATGTGAGGGTAACATGATGTAATTCCAGTTTGGTTAATTCTGAGCATCACCCCTGTAAAATCAGAATCGGTCTCACTTTTTTGATCTAAGGCAATCTTTCTCTAAGCATTTATCACAAAAGCACTTTATTCTTTGTGCGGCATTTCCAGCTTTACTTTGGCACAAACTAATGTGTATATTACATGCTTGTCTATTCTTAAATATTATTAATAGCTGTTTATCAATTGCTAAAAGCTGCATGCTGAGCCATAAATAAAAGTCTGGCATGTTATTACTGCTGTAAATAAGCAGCTGGAAGTCATAACCTAAATGCTTATGGAGAAAAATAACTGCATACTGGTTTACTGTACATGACTACAAAGAGCTCCATGTAGTTTTATTCATTTGAAGATAAATACCCCAGATATTCTGAGAAACACTAAGAGACTACAGATATAAATGATTTCTTTATCTGAAAAGTTATTTCCAGCAGCTACTTTATATCATTTCCTAGCAAATGATTTTATTACAGCTAGAGCTAGTTTGTCCTTAGATGTTCACTGATTTGGGAATGAAGTCTCTCCTTATTACTTTGGTCAGCAGAATGAAAGCTGACAAATACTGCAGAACGGTGAAGTTTCCTTACCTGAAATATCTCCTGTGAGCTAGAGTGGAGTCATGTAAGAGATGGAAGAGGTGAAGCTCTTCTATGTCCCTTTCTTCCTGGCAAAAGTAACTCTCTAGCCGTGTAGGTTCAAGGTGAGAAAGTGTCAGCTATGCACGAACCACAAGTGTGAAATAAGCTATTTCCTCTTGTTAGCCAAAAGGAGGGAAGAGCTGCACTTCTCAGAGCTGCCAAACTGTTTGGCATTTCCTTGTAGGCATCTGGAGGAAAACTGTACTTTTCCCCCTTGAACTGCTTACCAGCAAGATCTAATGGTTAAGTATGGTTAACATGAGACAAAGTTAATTAATTCTGGTTTTTAATTGGATTGCTAGTCTCAGAATACAAATGTAGGGGAAGGAGACTTCTGCATTTCACTTGACACAGCTCCCCAAGACTGATATTCAGTAGAATTAGACAAGTATAATGGGAAATGCCCTTCAGGGGCAACATGCCTGCAAACCTGAAAAACACAATGTGAATGATACACTTTCAGCTATGCATTTGACAGTAAACCTGCATTCTATTTTCCCTAGAAATGTTTGCTGCTCGGATTTTTTAGTACTTTCTTATTGAAGTAATAAAGGGAAAACCAACCCCACAGTCTTCTGTTCAGTGTTTCCTGCCTGGGCCAAGTAAACTGCTTTGGCTTGAAATGGCAGTGGTCTTGAGCCGCTGCTTGGTGTTCTAACTTGAGCAAATATTACTTTTCAAGGTTACTTTCCTCTGCTAAACCTCTTACGAAAAGAATCTCTTGCTTAGGCCAAATCTCACAGAGTTAAATAGTTGGAGTTGCACTGTTGGGCATTGTGAGTGGATTCAGAAAATCTTTTTAATAAAGAGCTTATATGTTTTCTTTCTTTGCTTCTAAGAAGCCTTCAGTCCCAAAGTTCAGATTGGATGTTATGTCAAAATATCGCAAAGTTTTGTCCCTCTTCATTTCAATACTAAATGTCTGTTTTTTGACAAACATAAGTACTCTTTCTACCAAAAAAAAAAAGTCAATATTTAATTGCTTCCTCTAATCACACACATTTAGCATTGCAGTTGAAACCACTGAACTTAGGACCCCATGGAGCAGGGGAAGGGTGAGCAGAATGTCAGGAAAAGGGGTAAAGGGGTAGAAACAAAGAAGTGTGTATAGTAACTTTAACAATATTACTGAAACTTTTCTGCACAGATGTTTGCTTTCTTTCTGTAGTAATTAGATGTGGACTAATAATTCCTGGAATACACTGTTCTGCCATTAGGGAAGAGGGAGGTCTATTCCCTGGTCTGTAATGCAACAGAAGTTTCACTGCTGAGCAGCTGGAAGCTGCAAGGGAAAGCAGAGAACTTTGGTCAGATATATCCACCTTTTGACGAACCACAGTGACTTGATGAAATGCAGCAGACCTTCCAAAGCACACTAGAGCTTCTCCAGAGACTTAGTGTGGAACACCTGGTTGGTATGGAGAGCATCGGCAACCAGTATCGTCAGGGTGGGGGCACAGTGGCCTCAGGGCTCTGCTGAGGGGGAAGATTTTGTGGTTCTCTTGTCCTCAGAAACTGCTAGCAGTTTCTTTCTCAGCCTACCTAATGTCACTTGTCATTCCTCACTAGTGACTCTGCTAGGTGAGGAGTCTATCTCAATTTCTTCAGCTTGCTCATGTCATTACCCTATGAGCTTGGATAGAAGGCTATTCTGTTCAGTAGAGTGTATTGACTATGCTCTGAGAAGCTGATCTTTCACCACATCCAAAAGGTTCGTACATCAGGGTGTGAAGGCATAGTTTTGAGGAGAAAGGCAGTGAACTTCAAGGGGTATGAAGGTTTCAAATAGATCTTTAATTTTTGCCAGTGCCAGGCTTGCTGGGAGGACTGAGACACTGCCTGTGATTGCAAGCATATTTTACAGGAGTTGAGGAAGAGAGTCTGAGGAGGTTCCAGGACATAGATTTAAATCTTGCTGGAACTATAGGAGCTTGATTGCATCAGTGGTCAACACCAAATTCATGACACATGCAACTAGCTTATTTTTGGTGCAAATTTTTGATATATAGGTATCTGCATAGAACTGCTTTGCACCGAGTCGAGTCCCAGCATGGACGATGACTAAAAATGGGAATAAAATGTACTGAAGGTCCTTCTGCTTTCCTCTCTAGTTGGCAATATCTGAACCTTGAAAATGCCTGTAAGTGGTTAAACTATTGTATATCACAGAAATGACCTGCATATCACAGTAACCAAGATATTACTGAACTCTCTGGTCACAGTGTGAATGTTGCAGTGATAATATCAGATGCTAGATGATACTTGCACACGCAGACATGTTCTGACAGAACCAAAACCAAAATGGGCTGTAAGTAGACATTCTGGCTGTTGCTTGGAGGTAAGCTTGCCTCTCGTGTGTTAGCCATGGGCTTTATTGATCAGTGTTTTGGTGCATGATGTTTTCCTACATTTTCCTTCTTCCCTTATCTGATCATCTTTATTCCTGTCCCAATATAGGCTGGCTATCCCAGCTGCCTAGATCCCTTCTCTGCAGTTTCATTCCCACACAGAGTAACTTACTTTTCCCTGTCTTTTATTGCTTGCTTGTTCAATGATTTAAACAATACCCACATTCTCTGTTGGACCAGATCCCCTCTTTGGGAGGGGATTATGTTAAGTTACTTTAACTTTTATAGACTCCCAACCTTCAATCGTAAGTCCTGAAAGCAAAAGGCAACAACTGTTAGGTATGCTTTGAGAATGACCACTAGATCAGAGCTTTCTGGAGACTGATATTTGAGCTCCTGCTCGCTAAAACTTGGATCACAGCAGAAGTAAAGCAGGGGAGTGGCACCTATTTTCCCAGCTGAGAGAACAATCAATGAGGTATCTAAAATCTGGTGTAAATATCTGGTGAGTTTTTAAGCTTGTATTGGTTAAGGAAGTGCTAAAGAAATGAAATGAACTGTGCTCAGCTTAGGCCAGTTTTAGTCACTTCTGCTTTATTGGATCAAAACTGAATTCACGAGAAGTCAAAACCAAGATGTTTATCCATCATCAAATATCTTTTGTTCCTTCTGCTAGGCATCTCTGCTAATAATTGCTCTACTTGCATTATTTATCTCTCCAGCACAGAAAAACAGTTCTGGATTTTATTTAGCAGTAGAAAAAAAATTACTCTGTGGTGCAGTAAAAGTATGTCACTATTAATAAACTTTAGTCTTAAATATATTTTTTACAGCACGAAATCAATAAGTACTAAAATGATAGTTTCTGAACTTCAAGCCCTGTTTTAAGACCATCATTGGTGCCAGAATAGATGAGAATATTACTCCTAATCAAAGACTTGGCTTGCTTTTTCTTTTAACATCCTATTAAAGCTGATATGACTGTGATTTGAAATTAGTAGCAAATAATCTGCAGCTATTTCAATAGGAAAATAGTGAAATCCTAATATTTGTTTGGCAAGAAATGAGACTTAATGTAAAATAAAATGGTAGTATGGATGAACACTCACCACATAACCAAATAGTATAAGGCAAAAGAGAATGAACCTTCTTGCCTACGTGCTCCAGCAAGCCCCCACATACTCCATGAATGCCTACAGATTCTGATTTTGAGACTGCCTGCTAGGTATAAAGGCAAGACAGCTGTATAATAAAATCAGATGAGATATAATAAATCTTGCTTAGCAAGATCAGGGCTGTTTTTTGGTTGTAGGGCTTACATATTTTAATGATACACATTGTTCTTCATAATAAATAGCACTAATGAAGATGCTTAGTATAATTAAGTGGTCTACTTGGAATGTATATTAACATTCATCTTTTTTTTACTGAGAAAACTAAATATAGATTGTATACAAAATACCATCTATAGCACAGTATATACCAAGTACAGCAAAAGAGTGCAGTTAATTAGTCTATCTCTTCTTGAAACAAATTTTGTCATGTTTTATTTTAATTTTAAAAACATTCTGATGTAATCTACAGGTTCTTTCTCCCTTCCAGAATGAATAAATCAACTGAGTGAGTTGTACCTATTATCCCTGACAAACAGCTCACAAGAAAATGAGAAATCTTAACAAATGTATTTGTAATATAGAAAGATTATTAGTCTTGATAATACTGGCAATCATCTTTTTTCTCTCTAAGATGAAGCAATCATCAGGATAGAAATTCCAGGTCACATGTCACCTTGTTAACAGAAAGCATTCCTCTAACTCTTAAAATAAGATTTTAAAAAAAAGTAGTAAATTCATATTAAATATGAACTACCCGAGCTGTAAATAAATCAGTCCTCAATCTTGGATAAATGCTGTTACAAGTATTTTAACAGCAATCATTACTTATTGTTTTTAACTGAGTAACCTCTTATCCTTATCATAAGAATATCTTGCAAAATATACCACAACTGCATGAGTTGTCAAGAAATAAAATAATGAATAAACTCTGGAAAGCAGCCCTGCAGAGAAAGACCTGGGAGTGCTGGTGGATGACAGACTGACCATGAGCCAGCAATGTGCCCTTGTGGCCAAGAAGGCCAGTGGTATCCCGGGGTGCATTAGGAAGAGTGTTGCCAGCAGGTGGAGGGAGGTGATCCTGCCCCTCTACTCAGCCCCAGGGAGGCCTCATCTCGAGTACTGCATCCAGTTCTGGGCTCCCCAGTACAAGAGAGACATGGAGCTACTGGACAGAGTCCAGCATAGGGCTACGGAGATGATTAGAGGGCTGGAGCATCTGCCCTATGAGGAATGGCTGCGAGAGCTGGGCCTCTTCAGCCTGGGAAAGAAAAGACTGGGGGGGGGAATCTTATCAATATCTACAAATATTCTTAAGGGAGGGTGTCAAGAGGATGGGCCCAAACTCTTTTCAGTTGTCCCATGTGACAGGACAAGAGGCAATGGGCACAAACTGAACCACACGAAGTTCCACCTGAATATGAGGAGAAACTTCTTTCCTGTGAGGTTTGCAAAGCACTGGAAGAGGTTGCCCAGAGAGGTTGTGGAGTCTCTTTCTCTGGAGATATTCAAAACCCACCTGAATGACATGATCCTGTGCATCACGTTCTAGGTGACCCTGCTTGAGCAGGGGGTTTGGACTAATGATCTCCAGAGGTCTCTTCCAACCTCAACTAATCAGTGATTCTTTGATTCTGTTTGCTGCTATTAGCTCAAGCAAATCCCCCTTAAAAAACTATTTTTAACTAGTTAATATAGCAGTTCCAAGTTTTGATATGCATGTCATTAGTGATATGCTAATACTTTCCACAAGACATGCTGCCCAGTAGAAAAGAGCTGTGGCTTGCAACACGACTATCACCCATCATCTCACTTAAAAAAATAAACAAGAAGGAGGGGAACCACATTTAGGATATTCTGTTTTAATAGAATAGTAATATGTCTGTATATAAAATACTGTGACCTCTATGGCCTGAGAAAATCATTTGTTCTTATTGATTTCACTAACGATTTTATTGGAGGAATTAATGTTATAACACAAGATTTAAAGTACAGCCAGGATGCAGAAAATGTCAGAGCACTAGCATAGAATATTGGCCCGGAGGATTGTTTAGCAGTAAGATACGGATGGCCAAGAAGTGCTGAGAATCAACTGCAGTGAAATGTATTTGAGACAAGCCATAAGCAGTACGGAAACATCTCTCTCCAGTAAAGATGACATAGATCCCAGAATGCAACAATAATAAGGTGCTAAAACATATAAAAGTAAAAACTAGTCTTTTTTCTAAGCCTCATTAAGAAAGTTTTCAAAGGCAAAAATGATGAGCTGAAATTTTTCAAGAGAAGGAAACAGTAGAATTTTTTGAAAGAATCAGACACCTCTGTGGATATTGTGAATGCTCATGGTCACATTAAGTTAATTCCATATTTGCTGAAGTTACTGGATACAAACTTGTTGATTTGGTGCCTTTACAGTCTGGTGAAATAACTATGCGCTTGTATTGAAGTAGCAATAGTTCTTCAATATGTATTGTCCATACTATTTATTTTCTTAGTCTACAAGAACTTCTTAAACTGTTTCTCATAGCAACGTGAGTTGTGTCTGACAGTCACAAACCCCTCACATGCACCATCCCAGAGGGTTTAAAAACGGGAAGCAACCTTTACCACTTCATCTCTTCAGTGATAAGAAATTTCATATGCTAACTTTCTGTTTGGAGATCAGGCTGCTAGCAGTACATCTTGCTGAGAGGACTACTAAAACTGTTCATTTTTCTTTGCATGTTTTCTATCCATTCCTCTTGCTCCTTTGAAGCACTATCTGACAAGCTTTGGATTACAGCTGTGGGATAAGTTTCAATCATGCTGTATAAGAGGGTCTGTCTTGAAAGCTTTTGTAGATAGCTTGTTTGCTAACCATGTTAACATTCCTCTCCGGGTCATTTTGTTTGGGCACCTATAACTGTGTATAGAGTCTGTAAAGTAGGAAATAAACACAATAACAACATAAGCAGTTATTTGCTGGCTAGCGCACACAGAAGAAACCTAGGACTTAACTAATTGTTAAGCAAGTAATTGACTTTCTCACCACTCCAGTTAAGACAACAAAAAAGTCTTTGCTAGCCATACAAGCATCAGTCAGGAGAAAATGGATCAGTCTCCACCGATCTCTGGAACAGATCCTCAGTATTAGTAACTTGCCAGCTTCCATCAAATCTAATCAAATGGTTACCATAATTTAATGGTACTGGCTGTCCTCCCCCCCCCCCCCCCTTTTTTTTTCTTTCAGATTTTGTACTTTTCCACATTGATGCTTTACTTTCTTAAATCTTTGAGTTACTAATATTACAGAATCACAGAATGGGTGAGGTTGGAAATGACCTCTGGAGATAATCTAATCCAACCCTCCTCCTGAAGTAGGGTCACCTACAGCACATTGCACAGGATCACGTCCAGGTGGGTTCTGAATATATTACCCCTAGTAATGTCCACCTTCACAGTCCTAGCATCAGCCTGTACCAAGGGTGCACAGCTGTGCTGTGTCAGAGCTGGGCCTTGGATCTCTGGAGCAGGAGACTCTGGGAGGGAAGGTTAGAGAGCGAGGAGGTTACAGAGGGGTAAAGGGTGAGATTGCTATTAACACCTAAAAATAGACAAAAATCTGAACTATCTATCCAAAGTCTCCTTTATAGTCAAGGAAAGGAAATAGATATTTTAAGGTAAGTTACCTTTATACTGAAATAGGCACCTAACATGAAATGACTCAGCTCTATATGTACTTGTTTCTCTGCACTGACTGAAAGAAATTTTTGAGTGACTAGTTTAAAGTTATTTATCTAGCTGTTATGTGATTAAAAAATTTATCATAGCATTCTCTTTTTGAGAATGAGTAAAAGCAGCTCTCTTAGACTATATGCAGAAGGGTGGTATCAGATTGCTTCTCTGTTGTAATGCTGCCTCATACGTAGTGCCTCCACCTAGTAGTAGTGCTTACTAACTCTTTAGTTTATGATAAGTTGCAGAGAAATATAACATTTTGTTTCAAGCTTGTTTAGCCATAAAAATAGAAATCATAAGGGAAATTGCACTGTATATGTCAGGTGCTGCTTGGCCTGTTTTCGGTTTTAGTCATACCTATATTACATTTTTGTGGAATAAAATTTAAGAACTGTAGAATGGTTGAAGTTGGAAGGGACCTTTGTCGGTCATCCTGTCCAGTCACACCTGCTCAAAGCAACATCAGGTACAGCAGGCTGCTTAAGACCATCCAGTGAGCTTTTGAATATCTCCAAGGATGGAGACATCACAACCTCTCTTGGCAACGTGTTCCAGTGTCCAATTGCCCTGAAAATATTTTTTTTTCCTTATGTTTAAGTGTAACTCTCTATATTTTAATCTGTGCCCTTTACCTATTCTCCTGTTATTGGATATCGCTAGGAAAATTCTGGCTCCATTTTCTTTACTGTTTCCCATCAGTTACTTATACACATTGTTAAGGTCCTCCCCCTACCCACCACCACCTGTTGAGGATAAACCACCCTGGCACTCTTGGCCTCTCCCCGTATGAAAGATGCTCTAGTCTCTTCATCACTTTTGCAGTTCTTTGCTGGACTTGCTCCAGTAGTCTATGTCTGTCTTGTACTGGGGAGCCCAGCACTTCAGGAGTGGTTTCCCCAGCGCTGACGGAGGGAAAGGGACACCCCCCTTGATTTGATGGCAACACGCTGACTAATGCAACCTAGCATGCTGCTGATGAACTTCTGCAAACTTATGTATCAAAGCTATCTGAGAACAAGAAATAATCACGGGCTGACTTTGAAATTCTAGGTTAGAGTTCAGCTGTTGCAGTTAAAAAGAAACTAAGTAGTAAATGCATTAATTTAAGTACATTTTCCAATATTGTACAAACTTTACTAATAGAAGGAAGATACTATTGTCTTAATGACAAGAATAAATAATAATAAAATGTTTATTTATTTCATATGTTAGCATGACCATTTGACAATGAGCAAAGAGAATACCTTACTGTAACAAGGATTCAAAAGAAATGAATGCAAAAAGTAGTGTTAATATATTAGTCTTGTTCCCTCGTGTTCTGGATACCGGTTTTGTGTCAAACAGTACCCTGGAAAGCCCTTCTTTTTCTCTAACTTTTGTGGGAAACCATATCAGCTAGGCTAGTGTCAATTTTCTGCTCATTTAAACTCATAGCAGATTATCTTGGTTTTGTTTTTGTTTGGAGAAATATGAGAACATTATCCTGTCAACATACTGACTCATTTTCTTCCTCCTGCTAGACTTCCGTTTGTTGTTTCCTTGTGAAGCAGTTGATGAAACTATTTTGAAAGTGCTTGTCTTTAGTGCAGGAACGTTCCGAAAATGTAAATCTAGTGTAACAAGTTTGCATGAACATGGGAGGTGAGTCTGAATTTACTCTGTGTGTGTACGTGTGTGCATATAAAAACACTCACATATATATATATATATTACTACATTACTCTGAATATGGGCTGATTCTTCACAGTTTTCCTCTGCTGGAAAATGCAGATGAGAACTTTTTCACAGCTGCTGTTGTAATTCTCACATAATAAATAATCATAATCATGCAGTAACTCTTGTTGCTGCATGATTTTGTCCTTCTGCACATGAGCTGATAAACTTCTTTTCCTAGCAAGTGCAAGCTGAACAAGTTGTCATTCCAGTAGATTTTTAAAATCTTTTTATTATTGCTATCAGGTCTGATTGAATACCATGTACTAGTATTGGTTTCTGCAGCTTGATAAAAGTAAAGATTTTCCTATTTTCAGTTCATTGGGAAGGAGCAGGTCTGAAGTTCTAATAATAAGGTAGTAAATGTTTATTATATTTATAACATAGTTGTATTGTTGTATAACTGGTTTATTTGCTGTAATCCTGTCAGTTACTTTAATGTCAAATGTTTCAATACTTAAGTATACTCCTCTGAGGGTGAAAGCTATGGTCTGTTTCTTTAGCTTTCTCAAAAAAAAAAAAAATATATAGTTAATTGTGCAAGTACATTTATTATGTTTCAGTTTATTTTCAAATGTTTTAAATGCACTTCTCTATCAGATTTTTCTAGCACGTTATGGTGATTCTTCAGCTTCGACTGGATTTTAAAGTATTTAGGTTTTCTGTATATGCGTTTATATTAGCAATATTTGTTCAAAGATTTTGCTTCAGAATTTCTACATGTTTATTTACCCAGATCTGTATATTTCTTTGGACACCTTTCTATATATAGCATAATATATATTTTTTTTAATTCCTCACAGCACAAAGAGCTTTCAGACTGCAGGGGTGAACCAGAAAGGGAGAGCATGTGCATTCAGGGTGGAGAGCTCAGGAAGCCCTTAAATGATCCTTCAGTTTTATGCCACCTTTCTGAACAGCTGTGAATTTACCATTGTAAAGCTTACAGAAGAAAAAAAACTCACCGTGGATTCCCAGACTAGTGAAAGTACTTCAAAGGTTCATTCTAGTCCTAAAGATATTACCAGTGGAATTGGAGTCATTATTTTAAGAGCAGAGAATTCTGCTGGAATCCATATCTTTAAAAGTAGGCTGTTGTTTCTAAGTACAGCTCCTTTCAAAATGCATGACTGATTTATAAATCAAAACCAATGTGCTCAGGGGGTGGTGGAGAGAGAGAGAGAGATACTGAATCTTAATTTCTTTTTTTCTGTTAATTGAATAATTCTTCAGACTGAACAAGACCTTCTGCATTTGCCTTATGTTTGCAGTCTCTCGAGGCTTGAAGTTGGTACAAAGCAATTAAGCCCTAAGCCTGAAAGTGAAATGTTCAAAAAGCTTGTCATGACTTTTGATAGGAGGTTGGACTACTGGAAACAGGTATTGCAATTCTGAGTTGAGGTACTTTCCAATACTGCTATAATAGTCTGTCTATAAAGAGAAACCTTTGCCCTGAAATCCCAGGAACTATAGTAACTTTGTAAAATGGAAATAGAAGAAGAAGAAGAAAAATCCACCATGGTATCCGACAAACTGTTATTTCCTTCCCTAGTAAAGGGAAAAATATTTAGCCTATGATACCTCATGGATAAACACAGAGGCCAGGTTCTTTGGTAATTTGCAGAGCTCCAATATCAATACCAGAGCTCCAAGTCAATATACCACTGAGCTGATACAGAACAGCTCAGCTACTTTGTTACAATATGCAATATTTTACTCAAAAATACAGCATGCACATGGCATCATAGAGAGTTTTTGCTCAAATATTGGGTACAACAGTTTTTAGAAAATTAATAATATATTTTGGATGTAGGGGCTTGTGTTTTAAGTAGGAGGAGCACTAAGAATGGAACAAAAGTGACAACAATCACAAACATAATGCTACTCACCTACCTGATAATGTCGCTACATGAGTAGAAATTGAGAAGAGGATTCCTGTTTTTATGAGGTATGTTAAATTAGCCCAAGCCTTTTATGGGACCATTTTACCTATCCTTTTTCTGCTGTTCCAAAAGCTGTTCTATCTGTTTATCGAATACATATATATCTCGTATATGCATAGACATAGATATACGCATGTATATACCACACTTGCACATATTGGTCACCCAAGACTATTTGATAATATGTAGATATTAAGATTGACTTAAATAAGTTTTTATAACTGATTCTGGGCTTGAGATTGCTTTATCAGTGTGATGTGAGCTTCATGTTCACTATGGAAGATACCTTTTTATTATCTATAGTAAAAATTATAGTGCACTTTTTAATTATATTAATCTCAAATTAATTTTACTAGTATGAAAGTGTAGGTGCATCAAGACAATGATTATTCTTTTTCTACAGTGCTAAGTGTTAAGTGTTATAAGTTCATTCTCTAATGAGCCTGCTTCAATTAATATCGCCACCTCTATTAAAATAAGAGACAGGAGTTATGAGTGCACTAAATACCAGAAATCTGGTTCAGGAGCTCTGGATCATCCTTCCATTTGCTCAGACTCAACACATTAAACTCTGTCCAAAACTCATCAGGTGACTATTGTTGCATCTTAAATTTAAAACCTTTAAACAGTTTTATGAATATAAAGTCATTCAGAATGGGACAAGAGAGATTTAAAGCTAGCTCTGTATCAGAAAGATTATATAGTAGAAATAGATCCAAACAATTTGTTTTAAGTGCTTTCTATAAATCAACACTTGTTCCACTGGGAGGAAATATGTAAATGAAAAAGTGACTTCCAACTCCTGGTCTCCAAGGACATTAACCAAGCTTCTGTAACTTCTGTTTACAGTGTAAATTACCTCTATAAAGGGCTGGTTAGAAAATATGCTCTTCACAAGAATCTTTTAATCTAGTTTCTACCCATCATTCCTATTGGCTCATTGTAGAGCTTGGAAAATCAATTTTCAGAGGAGGACAAGAGCTTTGAGGGATATTGTAGATTCATTTTCAAAATGCCACTGTTCTGAAAGGCTTTCTTGCCACCTCAGTTTTATTCTGTACAAAAATATGCACCTAAAAGTGACCAGAATGTTTAAGTTCAAATTTAATCTTATTGCTGTTGCTCTGTGTAATGCTATTGCAATGGACACAAGTCCTGGTAATTCATTAAAAGTTACCCTGAGATCCACCAAACCAACAAAGACTAATCTTTTCTATAATGCAACATTATATTAATCCAGAAATTATCACCTGTTTCTCTGGCCTTTACAAACCTCAGTTCCTCTTAAAAAAACATTTTTACTCATACGTATCACAATAGAATCTGTCTGTGTTTAATTCTCTTACCTGCTTTGACAAAGTCTAATTAACTGACATTCAGACTCTTGGTGCCTTTGTATAGGTGCTGTCAATTCTAGTGCTGAAATTTTAGTTTCCTGGCACCTGCGATTTAAGCAAATCTATCTAAAAACATTTCTCCCAATTTTTTTACACAGTGAGTGTGGAGATGCAAGCAGTCATCTAGCCCACTTTAGAAGTTTACAATGGGAAGTGGGAAATTCAGGCTTGGTAGGATGGAGATCCAATTAGCCAGCCAGCAGATGCGTGAAAGACCAGAAGGAATTAAAGCCTCAGGGCACCAGACATCTTTCAGGCAGCACGTAGAGACAGATACCCTTGTGCCTGCTCTGGGGAGATTGAGTATGACAGCAAACTGCAAACATCAAGCAGAGGGTCATCCCAGATGATATTTCAGGAAACTTCAAAGCCATGTTGTAGGATTTTTTTTTATATAACTATATGCTTTCAAACTGATAAAGTATTTATTTTATTTCCTGCTTCTCTCTGAAACAGAGCTAGGTCAGATTGTGGAAGCCTGAACATCTTACCAGTGACATTACAGGTACTTTGGGCACCTGCCCATGGAGACATATGAGAGTTCCCAGGCACCTTTAATAGAAATTAAACCCAAAACTAATAGATTTATTTGTTAAAAGGCTGGCTAATCCCATGTTAACAAGCAGTCTGGAGGATAATAGGAGAAAAGCTCCTTCCTTTGCCTTTCCCAGTCTCCCCTTCTTTTGCTACCTTAATGCTTCCAAAAGCATCAACAGGCACAGGCACATTACTCACTTTGACAATAAAACAGCTTTGATTTTTCTGTGGTGCCACAGATATTTGTTTATACCTACATCCTTTTCCTCTGTGAACTCTTCAATGCCTGGAAAGGTGTTCAGAAATCCCTGCCCTGGTGAGGACAGCACCCCCACAACATCCCCCCAGCTTTCTGGGAGAGTTGTGCTGAATAGGGTACGTGGAGAGGAGCAGACAATTCTGCTTTCCCCGCATTCATATTACTCTGTGATCCAGAGACAAAATAAATTTGGCCTCGTTCAAAAATTCCTGCCGTTACTAGACTCTTTCCCAGCATGCCTGTTTCTCTAAGCTGCAGATTTGAGGTATGGTGCCAGCCGCTGGCTGATAAGTGACAGAAATGCAATGATGCACCTCCCATTTGGATTTTATTTGGTGCCATCATGTAGGCTCTGAATAGCATTTATATTTAACATAGACTTAGCATACACAGGAAGCTGATGCGCACAGGAGCCCTCTCCACTTCCTGTGCATCTTTCTTGGTGAACTTGAGCTCTGTTTAGAGAACCTAGAGCATTCCCCCCCCCCGCCTTGTCATCTATGGACTCTCAAAGCTAAAGTTTTGGGGGATTTCCAGTGATTTTTCCCAGGGATTTAATATCATTCCCCACTCTAGTGGTGGCCACAATTATATATACAACTCTTGGTGTTAGATATGAGCAAGGTATTGAGGTCTTAGAATAGAGTACTGTGATGAGAGAGCCTGAACTATCTCGTAAAGTGATCTCACCATGCAACTAAAAAATTTGAAAACATTTAATTCAAAATCCAAAATTTAAAACACTTGCATTTTATTTCTGCTTATAATTGGCAGTTTGCAATGTTTCAAGCTAAAAAGTCAAGTGTAAGGATATTTCTCAATGTATAAATTATACAAAATTTTTTTAAAAAAAAAAGTCTTCATGTTTGGCAACATTATTCTCCTCAACATCTTATTTCTTGATTTGGAAGTCTTGAGTCCTGTGCCTCTTGCCACAGAGTGATACAGTGTCAATCTGATAGAATAATTATTGTTTTCTAATTTATCAGTCAATAAGGGGATTTAGCATATACTTTTTTATTTACAAAATTATTCTGTAGTAGAATAATTCAACGTAGTAGAAGTTCTGTAAGTAGAATAATAATTCAAGCTGCTGAATATTGAGATTAGAATACTTTTTAAGGTTTATGCTAGAGAAGATACTAAAATGCAAAAAAAATGGACTCCTTCACTCCAGTTTGTAGCCTAGGCTTACTAAAATTACACTAGAATCTTCTTTGAACTTTTACCAAAGTGATTTTGTGCTGCCATTAATTTAATTTGTTTGAGGCTTCTCTAACTGAACTGTAAGCTTTGTTAATCATACTTCATTAACACACAAAAATACCAGTTGTAATCACTAGACAAGGACTTCAGACAGTAGTCTTGTCTGCCTTCCTTGCAGCCGTATGTATCTGTATTGTCTTCTATATCTGATTTTCACATTCTTTAACTATGAGGCTTACTCAAACTGTCCTTCAAAGTACTTCAGACATTTTTCACGAGTTCTGTTTCATACCAGTACACTTCAGATTCAGTGCATTAGCATGTCGTAATACATGAATTCTCAAATGCACATTTTTTACCATATGTATTTATCTAAGTGATAGTTATAGTCATAAATGTTAAAAGAACGGCCAGATATAAAATAATAAGGAGTACAAGCATAGTGGTTGTATTTTTCCTTAATAACTCAGACCAGGAAGTTGTCTATTATTGTACATAAAAATGGTTTCGATTTAGTAGAGGAGTCCGCCTTTTCTTTTGCTGAGAAAGGAAGAATTGTGAGTTCAGTTCCACGCAACGTGAAATGTAGGAAGTGAAAAAAATTGTGGAAAATAGAGAAGAAAAAAGTATTTTTTGTAAATAAATTTTTGTAATTTTTGTAAATAAATAATTCTCATTTTCTGAACCTATCTGTGGAGCTTTACAATCCTTGATACCAGTCAATCAGAGTGGTCATTTTCATACTCAATTTGGAAATAGCTTGGAAGATTTAGGAATACTGAGTATCAATGGACTATGCTAATGCATGATATATGGGAATCTCCAGAAGGGATATAATTGATTATTCTCCTTATTCAACCTAGTTAAAGCTGAAGTCCCTATATATTATTTGCCTACTGAACCTGACAATAAACTTATAAGTATGGAAAAAACTGAGAGAATTACAATAGTGTCTGATTTAAAAGCACTATGATTTCCTAAATTAACTGAACACAGTTACAGGTCTACATTACTTCAAATCAAGTAAAAAGATTTTTGAAGATAGGGATTAACTTTAGTCTGGAAATAAAGAATTAAAATTAATTATATTAATTATGCAAATTAATAAATTTATTAATTTATATAAAATTAATTAAGCAAAATACCTTGCTTAAGGTATATACTTATTTTTTGATTTCTGGTTTAAGTTTAGCAACTTTTAAAAAGCTTTATTTTTCACTATTTAAAACCCAAATAAGTAGAACTAAAGCCAACAGGAAATGGTTCCTATATGTATTTAAGTACAGCCAGTACATCCATCTATTAATGAGTTTATCCAATGTTTTCCAGTATAAGAATCTGTTAATCAAAATTTTCAAGCTTCATGTTTGCCTGATCTCAGACTTGAAAGTAGGTAGAGGACTGGCATTTGTGTCAGAGCTCAGCTACACATGATTTCCACAAAAATCAGTGATGTTAAGCTATTTCACTTTACAAAGGCTCAGTAGAAACCACTAGCTCTTCGCTGAACCCCAGGAGCTCTCCAACCATGGTTGAGGACTGGAGCTGGACAACTCCAACAATGCTTGTTCAGGTCTCTTCAGCCCAAAACCAGGCCCTGGACTTGCAAAGACCCTCTTGCTTTATTTGGTTTTTCTGGGGGGGGGGGGGGGGGGACATTTCCATTCTCCTCTGCTAGACCCTAATAGTTGCTTATTCAAAAGAAACATTTCTGAGGGCTTAGAGGTAACAGGACTAGACAGGAACAAAAGGTAGCAGGAGTCTAGCTACAGGAGAAAAGGAGAAATGAAAAGAGGCAAGAAAAGGGATAAGCTCTTGGGGAAGTAACTAAGAACCTTCACTCCAGAATCCAGAGTGGGTTTATCATCCTGCATGGTGATGCCAGACAGAAAATAAAATAACTGAGAAATTTTTATAGAAATAATAGAATTTTCTTCTATTCTTCAGAATTATGTGTATACTTACAACATATAATTAAACATATAAAATATATAAATATGTACTTGTGTTCAAGAACATAAGATTTGTAAGATTTCAGAAACACTCTAGGAATAATGAACAGAGAATGCAAGCTACAGGCAGCCAATTCTCATGAGAAACATTTTATTTTCCTACAGTTTATTTTTAAAATGGAAGGTGACAAATCTTCTTTATTATGCACAGTCTTGAGACAAGGAAAAAAAATTGTAAGAAAAAAATATATTTTTTTAATTGCTTCTTCACCCTGTGGCAATAATTATCTCCCCTGGCTTGCATCAAGGATGAAAACAAGACTCCAAAAAGTTGTCCAGCTGCTAAACAGGGACTATATAGATGTAAATAGCATATCTAATATTTGTAAGATCTAATGCCATACAGACATCACAAACTCTCATTAGTTCTCTTCCTTGCCTGTTTTCAGAAAACAAATGAAAAAGTAATTATTGAAATGCTATTAAAAATCCTCTTTAATCTAGCATTTCTGAAGGGAAAACATACTTCAATATCATATTCTTCTGCAGCAGTGAAAATCTTGGTTACGTTTGGCAGTTTAAAAATAAGTATATATGAAACTTATGTTTGTACATAGATATCATGGTGATAGGCACTGTTATAAAGACTTCAGTATGGTAAACATACATTAGCTTTAATAGGAAGAATGTAGTTATATATGCAATCAATAGGGAATCAAACATCTGTGCATATGAATGTCTTTCATTACTCCCAGTTAAGTAAAAAGATTTCCTATTAACTTATACATGTGCACACATGCATGTGCACTCAGTCTCTGAATCAACGCAAACCGGATACATGCACTTGCTGTAGTATGTGTTGATATATTGAAGTTGATTATGTGTGAAAATAAACTGCATAAACACAGACAAGAAACATGGAGGTGAAAGACAATATAGCTGGTAGAAAGATGGAAAATAAAAAAAAAAAAAAAAAAAAAAAAAAAAAAAAAAAAAAGAGAATTAGTGGGGTAAATGAATATTTTGCCAAAGTGATAATTTCCATGTGTGCATTTATTTTCTAGAACAGGGCAAACTGAAGAATTTTGTGTGAGGATTCGCTTGAAATTAAAGCCAAATCATAAGCTGTGCAACTAGCCTTTTATATTTGCTTTCCGTCAGCTTTTGCGTAATTAAGTTTTATTTCTGTCAGAAAGTGAATTTTAACTTTGCATGAGCAAGTTCTCAGGGAAGAGGTGGCACACTGCATGGATGTTGGGATAATCCTGAAGAAGGATAATGTCCCTTTTCCCTTCACTCCCCTTTGGGGGTGAATGTGCAAATTTACTCTTGCCCTTGCACAGGTAATTAAGCAAACTACAGAGGTTTGATTGCAACATTCCTAGTGTTCCTAAATGAGATGTGTAAAAGTTTAATGTCACTGCTGAATGCAGCCAATAAAACTTGAAATCTTTCTTTTTAAATAGAAACATTGACTCTGGCAAAGCCAGAGAAGTGAAGGAAAGTTTGTAATAGTCTCTGCTTCCTTCACTCCATTTTCTGTGAAGCCTCTTCCTCAAGCATTATTTTCTTGGGAAAAATTCTTTGCCTCCTTGTTTGCTTTAAACGTTTCTTTTCATTATCAAATTAAGTTCACTCACGCAAAGCATAGAAGTTCTACCCTGTACTATATGAATGTATTTTGAGTTCTAAATATCCAGCATGAAACTTGTTGGTAAAAGAGTACTAAAGAAAATCTCACCAAAACAGTATATAATGAAGTTTAAAAATACTTTATAGAAAATGTTAAGATATCTGTGAGGAAAAATAGAGGCTAAATTCACTAAATTATTTATTGTAAAATATTTGCTTATTTTTATTGTGACTTTTCTGTTGAAAAGTGTTTTTTTTCTTCCCCCAATATTAAAGTTCTTGGCTAACTTAGAAAGTATTCGTTTTTTTTAAATTTTGATGGTAAAAAATCAGCTACACAAGAACCATGCTACGTTAAGTGACAAAGTTGTATGCATTGGTACTTGCTCTTAAATATTCATCTATCAAGTTTTGTAACTACTAGGTGTACCTTGAACTTGGAAATGTGGATTTCCTCTAAATAACAATCTGATTGTCATGTAGTGGATGCTTATTAATGAGTAAGAATAATCCCTCAGGGGCTTTCTTTAGAGGCTTATTGTCACAGAATTATGGGAGTCACATATTCCATCGTATAGCTTGTTAGTCATTTACCCAACTGCAAGGCTCTGAATCAGAAATTCTGTGCAACAGCCTAGCAATCCATTTTTATGCACTTATGCTATGTCTTTATTCTGAAGAGAGAAGACAGTTAATTTGACTTTGAAATGCAGGCTAATACAATCATCAGATCTGTGCATTTTAATTATTTACAAATTCCATTTCAAGTATCAGGAAATCCCTCAAATTAGGATTTGCATTAGACCTTGGTGTATATAAATGCCTTTTTCTAAAGTTAAACTACTGTTATATTTCTCACTCTTATGATCTTATAGCATAGCAAATGTTTATGCTGACCCTGGGCAGGAGCATTTATAAGTATACCATAACCATGAAGATAGTTTAACTGGTGATTTGAGAGCCTTCCTTGCTCATATGCCACATCTATCTAATTTTTTACTGCAGTGATCATGAAAAGTGAGAAAAAGGAAAGGTCGGGTTGCTGTAAACCCTGGGAGTTCAGAACTGCAGTAAGTCTTTCAAAGAGACCTGTGAAAGAGGGAGCGGACAGTGCAGAAACCCATGCGTGTTGCATGACCGTACAAACTGAACCACACTTAATGTTTTTACCTCATTCAAAACTGGCGACTTCGGATTATCCTGATTTTAGAAAGCAGTGGCCAGCTAAGATTGCCTACTGCCACTGCCTACTCCACTTGTCAGATTAAATTGTACTAAAGGGAGGAAAGAGCAAGCAGAAGCATTTCTCTTCTGCAGTTGATGGATATTTTATATTCCACTCAAGCAGAGCATCATAATCATTAATCATTAAATCATTAATGATCTTAAGCGATTAGTGGCCAATTAAGTGTTAACAATAACCTAAGATCCAGCTACTGTGAGAATTCTGTCAACAGTCATAACCAATGTTCAGCGTTTCTTGGCATATAAAAGAGGGCAGCATGTGTTTGGAAGAGAGCAGCTAGATGATTTGGGGGGCACTAGTAGTCGAAACTGTCGCTGTAACTTTTCCTAGGGAAATTATTCTCTCCATCACTGGCAAAAAACTGTAACTAATCAATGAATCAAATAACTGACATAAAGCTGTGCTTACCAAGGTATGAGAAAAAGTCTCACCTCTAGGCTTTCTATTACTTCTGTCTTTCAAGATATTGAAGAATATTATATCAATTCCCTAGCGGCAATAATAAAAATGTAAATAAAAGAGATTCTAGTATAAATAAATAGATGCTAAGTGCACTCAGTATACATCTGAATGCTTAGATTAGAGGCACTAGTATGCTTACATTTATTCTTTTTTTTATGTGTCATCACTAGGTTGAAGAGAAGGAAATGTCAAATGAGATAGGTACCTAGTACAACAATTCTTTTAAGTGAAATAATCGTTCTACTGAAGGTTGCTTATCACATGGATAGTTTTGTTTGCTTGTTTAACAGAGGCGGGGTAGTTAGCAAGAATTATCTACAAACAGAAGACCTGCAAGAGATCAGTTTGGGAAAAGTCAAAAATATTACTCTTAAGAAATATCTTTTTTTTCTTCAAAAGTGGGTATACTAAAAGGAAAATACGTTTCTGCCTTTTTTCGTCCAGATCCTTTTCGAGCTATTAAAAGAGGGTTTGACTATTGAATTAGTAACATGCTCAAACATCTGTAAGAACAGTGGGAACAATAAGCCAACTAAGATGTATATGACTGATACTACAGTATCATTTTAGATTCTGTGATCATAGTTTGCATTCAATATATCTGCAAAACTGTTGAGCAGTTAGACATCGGCTTAACTTTTAAGAACAATTTAAGAAATCTAAATTAAAAATTTGTAATATATGTATATGCATATATATATATATATATATATATATACATACATACACACATCTATGTGCACACAATCATACTCACTATATTAAAAACTCACATAGGTGTGGCGTAAGAGCAGGGAAGGCTCCTACATTCCTAGTTAAACAATCTTTATGGTTCTATTTATACTTTTTGATGCTGTTATCCTGTGTAAGCATAAATACCTGCTTTTATATATGTGTGTGTGTATACATGTACCATGCACAGACACATATATAGACTACTTGTATGTATAAATTTCCTATAAAAGATATGTGTATGCATCTATGTGTATACTTATCTATATAAGTTATATTCATAAAATGACATGATAATTTTAAGAAAGCCTTTTTTATGGCCATTGTTATTTGGGGTAATAAAGTGCTTACAACTGCTACAAAGCCTAAGTAAGTGAAAGTATGGACTTCATTGGTGTAAATATATCATATTTACTACGTTCCATATGGGATGACATGTACTATATATGTTATCTTAAAATTACCCACAATTTTATAGAATATAAGAAAACCAAGAGCATCTCTGAATTCTTTTCTTGGACTTATTAAAGCTTGTAGAAAGACCTGTTAAAAATCTGTATTGCGAATGTTATCCAGATTAAGTGTTCTTGTAGTAAATATTTAAGATTTCTGCTTGATCATAAAAACTGGTAATCTGTTTACCATAAAAAAATAGTAGTACTTTGCAGATAATTTGACCACAGCAGGTGCTACTGAAGGGCTATATCTACTCTAGCTCTGATTAATTTAAAAGATCAACAGAAAATAAAAAGAACTGATTAATTCTCTGATTACATCATGTTTTCTTCTGTAAGGACTGCAATAACCAACATACTTACTATATTGTTACCAGTTGCCATTCTATCCTGGATAAATCATCCTGATGAATTAGTGATGACTTTGTCTTCTGACTTGGAACACACCTGATCCAGAGAATAGCATACAAAAAACATGACATTCCCCTTGTCTGGCTCTGACACTGGGAGAGGACACCTGTTCCTAGCCCCCACCTCAGCTCTCTGCTGGTCTCCACTCATTCCACCATTATTTGGGTTTGGATTTCTCCTATATCTCATCTCATGTGATTACTTTCACTGCTACTCTGCAACTTAAAATGGAGCATGTGCTTGCCTTGAGTAGCTGGATGCCTATAATGCCACTCTATCTTGTCTGGGAAATGCACAGCAAAAGCGGGAAAGATGTAAAAACAAGCATGATACAAAAACTTAATTACAACCATTTTCTGGGATCATCCAGCCAAAACATTTTAAGTTAGCCCCTGAAGTACTCAATAAAATTGTAATTAGTCATTTTCCTTATCCTCCAACTATCGATTCATTTTGTCTTTTGGGAAAAAAAAAGTAAAAAAAAAAAAGAAAAAAAAAAGTCCTGTAGTTTCATTATTCTATTCTTTGGAATGAGCATATACTACATTGTCCAGGATGATTTAACCTTAAACACAGTGTAATTTAAAGCTTTAAAGAAGAAAAAGGATGATTTCTGTCTGTGGCAATCAAAGTAGTTGTGGACTGTCATGGCTACTAGGCATTTAGCAGAACTTTTTCAACCCAGATTTAGTACAATTGTACCTTAAAATGGACTGTTTAGAGCAAACTAGGAACATTCTTTAAGTATCTTGCATATAAAACAAAATAAAAAGCAACAACTTGATTAAAGAAATACACAGTCAAAATGGAGAGAGGAATTGTAAAATGCAGTGATATTTCTTGACTTACAACTTTTTTTTCTTCCCCTAGCAATGACTGCATCCATTCAAATGATTATAATTGTGGATAAACCATATGTTTCAGCTGGGCAGCAAGTATAGCATGAATGTTATCTTTTCAGTGAAATCAGGCTATATTTTCAGCTGCCTTTTATAGGATCCATATGGCACTTGCTAGGCTGATTAAACTTTGTTTCTAGAATGTTGTTGTTTTCCTTGTTTTAATATAAGCTGGTTCATATGCAGGAGCACACTCCAAAGCTTCTCTGACTTTATTGTTAAACATTTTGACAGATTTTCTTTTATATCAATTCTACTTATGTTGCAAACATAAAACCTACTTTAAAGATATTCTAAGTGATTACCTCGTACCCTTCCCTAATGGAGGCTTAAGTTTTTTGATAAATCTGCTATAGAGAATATTGTATCTTACAAAAGTTTGTCTTCTTCAGTTTCTTTTCTTCCATAGTTTTGCTGAATTGGAAGTTTTCTTTTTCTCTATTTAGTTATTTGTATGTAGATTTTGTGATCTCTGGATATTTTTTTCTTTTTATAGAAGTTCAAAATTACAGTCCTTAAAGATACACGTAAAGTATCACAGATGAACACTGATGTTTCATCAAAGCTAGCATATGAACTGGCATTTGTCCTCTTTGTGTCATTTCCTTAAGTTTAACAAAAGAAGCTCTTCAGTGAAGTGGACAAACCCATCGCAACACGCAAACTACTTTCTTTATCCTATGTCCTCAAGCAGAGGACTTTGGGAAGAGATTTTGCGGTGGTATCGCACCTAGGACACAGAAAGATGCTTGTCTGACTGTCCATGATCTCTTGCATCTCTAACACTAAGAATAATTTTCTACCATATAATATTGGTTAGCTATCTCATGCAGTGAAGGAACATATAGAGGTCCTCACTTTCTCGTGCTACTGTCTGGTGAAGAAAGGGAAATGAGCTTGTCGTATTTGCTAGTGGGAGTGAGGACAGAGGATGGGATGTGTGCCATCTCCGCAGAGTCCACCCTGCAGCTATACTGGCACGATGACAGAGAGAGAGACTGGATAATACCCAGCAGCTCTCTCAAATCATACCCAGCCTTGCAGGATGTTCTCTCCAGCAGCTCAAAATGATGTTTTGGTTTAGTATTGCGGGTTCTCTTGTCTTAGTTATTGCATTGATTTTGCTCCATATGCTTCATTTTCTAAGGATGTGTAAAAATGCTCTGGAATAGTCTTCCAGACACATTAACTCAACCAGTATGTTTGATTCCTTCCTAAATCTTTTGTCATTGATACTATTTTTGTATTAATATTCTTTAGATGTTTATTGCTGTAATGGAATATTTTTTACATATTTTCACCATGAAGGAGAATTGGTTTTTCTATTTTTTTGTTAAGGGATTTATTCGCCCCCCCTTTTTTTCCCCCCCAAAATATGGCAGCTGCAAGGCTCAGCCTTTAAGAAACAGCTCTGCAAAAGTCTGTGGGCCAATATACAACATACACAGGTCCTTAGAGAATCATTTATCTTGGCTAGATTCTGTTTTATGAGGACAAGAGATGCAACAGTTTCCTCTTTCAAAAGTGTTGCCTGTTTTTGTCTGATAATTTTGGAATCTCTAAATTTAGATAGATAATCAGCTGAAAGTTATTAATTCTGTTCAGCTAAGTTAAAATACTATTCTTCAGACTGTTTTATGTGATATATTATTAAATAATTACTACTATTTTGGAATTTACCATACCTTTCTTTGGTCTCATCCTCCTTCCTGATATGTTGTGGATTCCCTGCAAAACCGTACAATACTTTTGGAAAAATTATGGACATTCTACGTAAGGAAATAAGAACAAGAAGGTTTGAGCAAAAGATCATTTTTAACTGAAATAGTCAGAAATGAAGGTATATGTATAAAATATACTGTATGATCTCAAAAACTCTCAGCTCTGAAACAGGAAATGAAAAAAAAATAAGCAGTTTCTTAACAACAGCAATTTTGCCTAAACAGTTTAATTCTACATGCTGGTTCTGTAGTTCATATGGAGCAGTACAGTGACAAGAGCTAACTCATTAAACTTAAACACAAATTCTTACTATTTTCACTGTGCTTCTAAAATGGTTTCAAATTTGTGTGTGCTCCGCACCTATGACTTGGCAAAATACTTAAGTAAGCAAGCTATAATACTGCAAAGTCATCTAGTCGAAAGACTAGATGGAATAGTTCTAGAAAGTACTCATTAAGTAGTTTGTAAGCTGTATCTGAGAACTTTAGGCAGTAGTCAGTGCTTCCAGTTCAGAGGCACATCTCTTGTCTAGAAACCTGGCCAAGAGTTCAAACCGCTGACAGCTGTTGGGACCATTCTGCCTACTTTAAACTAGGTTGGATCAATATGTGAAATATATAACCCAAACCTAACAGAGGCCTGACATGCCCTTATATTAAAGAAGTTGATTCCTTTGAAACTATATATTGAATAGCCCAACCTGAAATACAAATCTTTACGATGAACCTTTTGAAATACTGCAAGATTGCAAGGACTGATTATCAGTCTGACTGGCAGTTTCAGAGAAACAAGTCTGCATACGGTGCAGATCTAGTCAATTTGTCGCAAAATTGTACCAAAGTGCATACAACTGCTTTCATATGGTTTCATTAAATTTTATCTCTTACTGATTACCAAAATTTAGTGGTGAGTGTTTCCAAGATTCATTCTAAAAATCACAAATTTTATGGTCAAGAAAATTGATATATCTTTGGGGAAAATAATAAAAAAAAGTCAGCCTTGAATTGGTTTGCCACGTAGAAATTTTACCACTTTTCGAACTTTTGAGTGAAATGACTTAAGAGCTTAAACTGCTTGTGCTATTCCAGAGAAATTATGTTAGCATCAGAATGATTACATGCATATCACATTTGCAGTTTAATGTGAGGTAGTCTTGTGGGTTGTGCAAGTTATAAACCTTGGCTAGGACAATCACTAGAGCAAGGTGGTTTAGAAATAAAGTGATATTCTTTGATTAAGTGACTTCTTCAAATGTCTGAATTTAATTAGAAAGATTTGGCTGAAATAACATTAGCAGTCCCATGATCCCACTGGCAGAACATCTTGATTGGTGATAAATTCGGGTCTATATTTACGAATCCCTGGTTTCATGTTGACTAATAAAATGCACCTATCCAAACTGACTTGGAAAAATGTTTGTCTTTTTAACAAGACTGAGATAAGACTATGGAATCTAATGAACTGATTTGTTATCTCTTGACAATTGTAACATCTTATGCTGTTCTCATGTTATTCTACGTTAAGAGCACTATCAGTTAATCATCATAATCTTCTTTTGCTTTCTGAAGCCTTTTTTAATATATTTTTTCTCCTCTAATGCTTTTAATGACACTGTGGGCTGTACTTTAACCTAAGGAACAAATCTAATGAATGAGAAACTAAGGATTGGTTAACTGTGCTTTTTAATCATTGTTTCTTTTATCTTTCTTGTGGTCTTTTTAGCTTTTCCACCTTGATCTATCAGGGAAGTCCTTGTAGAATCAACAAAATAGAGATATTAAAAAATATATATCACAAAAAAAATATTCTTGTGCATTGGCCTGCTTTTTACACTCAGGAAGGCCATTTCTTATGCTATGTATGTTGTATAGAAACATCTGTAAATTGAGGATCACTTACCCAGATGTGGTTGTGAGGATGGATGTGGTTTAGGATGGATATGAGGATAACTGAAAATGGACTTGAACTCTACACTTTGTATAGCTGTTTTTTAAGCATTTATTTTTTGTGTGTTATGCGAACATTTACATTTAAGTGTACATTCAACGTGTACCTGAATCTTGAATTTATACTTAATAGAGTGTTGGTGATTTTCTGGAGTGCTGATATACTTCTGCTCACTTTCTGTTATGTGGTACTGGAATAACTGTCTCGACCTTTAGGAAAATGGGAATTGACACAAAGCTTTACCTGTCTGTAAGGAAAAATAATTTAAAGTGAATATGGAGGTCAGTGAAAAATTATTAATTTTATGCTCCAGTTACTTTTATTATTCAAATATAGTACCAGTGCCAGTGCAACCATATAAGAATGGGAAAAAAAGTGCATACCCATCTTTCTACCAAAGCCTGTTTGACTTTTTTTTTTAACCTCAACCTTTGTTTTACATATAAATTAAAATTCAGTTCTCTTCAGTTATCCATAGTTTAGATTCTTTCACTCTTGCAGCACTATGTGTGGCACTTTCCACTGCAAGGCTTAGACACTTCAGAGACTTACATTTATTATCTCTCATTGCTCACACATGCACTGCATACTTAAGCAGGAGAGTTTAGAATAAAGAGCCTAAAATAATACGTGCCACCCAAAAGGAAGGCAGGACCACCTCCTTTAGACAAATTGGTAGGTGCAGGCTCTGGGAAGGGAAGGCTTGTGACGGTCCTCAGGAAAAGACAAGAAAAAACAGAAAGGATAGGGTTTTTGAAGTGAATAAAATTAAGCAAGGAGGCTTGTAACATTATCCCTCAGTATTCCTTTCATTGGCATTGCATGATCATCCAGACACCAGAGATGCTTTGATCCCTTACCAAAAGGAGTCAAAAGCTTTAAATATCATAAGTGGACAAAGACATACCACCTAATAATATATATCCTACCTACAAACTTCTGTATCTTTGAGAAACCAGCTGCTTGTGGACAGAGAGAGCACATCGTCTTAAAATATTTCCACTGTATATACCATACATAACATGAGGTGAAAGCATAATAGGTTATTAGTGAATCTGCTCCTTTATTGACAGAAAATTGCTGCAGTGGGCTACAAGCAGTAACTGTTCAAACTTGGAATTAGAATGCAATAGTCTTATGCGACAACCTTCTATTAATTGCAAAACAAAGTCAAAATGCAGAAGGTTAAACCCATTAGATGTGGTCTGTATGTTTAATTTCTGACACATTTTGTACAACAAAACCTAACCCTTCTGATGATCAGTTTTTGGAAAAGTGGTTGTAAAGCTGATGGTTAAAATCTAATTTTAGGTTTCTCAGACTTATTTGTCAATGCTCGGAAGCCACTGCCACCCATCTTTCTTCCTCGTCCAGGCTACTGTCCCCTTCATTGTCGGCTAGAACTGCAGCCTCTCCTCACTGCTTCAGAAGTTCAGGTCTTTTCTGAATTCCTTTTTCCTCTGAAATGACTTAGACATATTTACAATCTTATCAGTTCAGCAATGCTCTAGTTATATGTGCTAAATATCAAGCTCACCAATAAAGTGCATTGAAGTTTTAAGAACTGGTCTTTAAAAAATAGGATTTGAGCTGTTACTTTGAAAAACACTTAAGTGCTTTGCTGTATCAGAAGGCTTTTCTATATCAGGGTTGTAGGGATCAACCTGCAATTGAATCTTTCCTTCTTGCACACAAAGATATTGTGGGACGTAATTCAAATATGCCTCAGCCTCCTTCATGTACCTGCCAGCTGACCCAAATTCATAGCGCCATAACTGAGAGAGCCTTATATAAGAGTCTGCTTGCAGAAAAGTGGAAAATGCCATGCTACTGTGTTTCTGTGACCTTAAGTTTCAGAAGATTACTTGAAGTTACTATGATTTCTCCTTGCAGTCTGAGAAGATGAGGAGGATTTGGCTCTAATTTGTAATCACAGTGATTCTACAGTACACTTTGTAGGAATATAAAGGTTTTCACCAGCTACGCCGCATAATAATATTTCTCTTTGCCTTCTTGATCGTTTACATTAATGACAGCCAGCACATGCATTGCCCTGACAACCTGCCACTGATTTACAAAATGTAGCAACACAAATTATATTCAGCTACACAGTGCACTATGCTTAGCAGCTATCCTAATAGGCAATTGCAGCTACAAATCAGCTGAAAAAAATCAGCTACACAAATATGCCTTGAATCACACTCACCAAACTTAGGCTATATTGAACTGACAGGAGGAGTAAATTGCAAATGCCAAAAAAGCCCTTGTTATCTATCACTCCCGGAAAGTTCAACCCCCATGGACAAAAGGAAGACGTCAGCTATTTTTACTGCAGTGATGGAATACAGGCCAAGAGCGATCCTGCAGCTAACGAGATCCTGGTTCTAGTCTGATGTTCTCATGCTTTATAAGTTGCTACTGGGTGATTAGACACCAAAAATGGAACAAAAACTGAGAAAGTGAAGCCCCAAAATAATATTATGTAAAGATTTTAAAAGTGCATTCTTTAGTTCCATATTTCATGTGGCTCATTATTGTCTTTATCTCCTCCTGTTAAGAATCATATTTGTGAAGGACATTCATTCACTTGTCCTTTCATTTTCTGTGGATGATGATTTACTTTTCTACTTTACTTCAAGACTATGAAATCTACCATATAAAAAAATCAGAGAATAGAGCTATGCTATGCTAAATAATGTAGAGACAAAAATATGGTAGAGTTTTCAAGCTGAGGCTTTGATTTCACTATTTCTCTTACGTATCTTACACTGTTTCACAAAAAGGAACAAGTTACAAAATGTAAAGCTATGAGGTGGCACATAACGGATAGATGACAACAGCAGGACAAATGAAAGTAACTGAATTAAGGGGATGATAACGTAACAGAACAAAGAGGACAACAGACTTCCTCTCTTGTTCAGTTACTCCAAGATCTAGTTTTCCAAGGCTGTAGCTCAATTTTTTTTCTGTAGAGAATGAGGAAGAAGATTGCTGTATGCTCAAGAAATCTCCTCTACAAAATTAACAATCAAACTATTTTAAGGGTTTTGACTTTTAGGCAATCATGCTATGAAATTGTTCTGTTAGAATCAAAAACAGATTTCATGCTGCAACCTGTGCAAAGTTGAATCACACCCCTGGAGATCTGCCAAACTACCCGAAAATAATTTGAATGGTCAGTGATCCATGTTGCATGACCTTTACCTCCTCACTATGTCTGCTTTTGTTCATCGTTTGCCTCTTTTTTATTATTATTATTATTTTATTTTTATTGAGTGATTGCTACTTGAATAAGGAAGGATGACTGATTGTTTAAAAATATTTTGAACATCTTTGGAAGCACTCCATTACAATAGCTTATATCAATGCTGCAATACTTTGCTTTTATCTCTTCTCCTATTATGTTAATGGCAGGTGAACTGCATGGGCTAGATGTTCAATGCAGTGTGAAGGGTACTTGATGCACAACTCCTATTAATAGTCAGTGTGGCTAATTTCCTGTGCTCTGATAATATTAATATTTAGCATTAGCTGTTAATCCATACAGGAGCCTTGTGCGGACTTCTACCATTGTATGCTACTAAATTCCAAGCCTGCAAATCCAGATTTTAATGTCTGAACAAATCTGGCCTGATTTTGAAAGGTGGTCAATGCAAACCACTGTCTGACAGTAGGGGAAGTAGATTCTTGTTATCTCTAAATTCAGGTTATTTTACTGGAATCCCTAAATATGGATTTCAGAGATTATCTATGTGAGCTGAGGAGAGAAGGGGGAAGAAAAAACAGCCCAAATGGCCTAGGATAAAATTTTTGAGCTTACTCAAAAATTTGTTCAGTTCTCTGTATTCCAGCTATTTCTTTTTTAAGGCTTAAAGGTATTACTCCTTTGCCATGAGGGCAGACTAGGAGGGCAGGGGTTGAGATAAGTAGTTGTTCTTTTTTTCTGTTGGTATCTATGCAAAGCGGGCAGGTATCCAAAGACTTAAAAAAAATGCATCTGTCCATTTTTTTCGGAAATGGCCAGAGATTGCCATTGCTTTGAGAGTTAATTATTTTGATCTTTGGGGCGAAAAGAGGGGGGAAAAAAAAGAAAGAAAAAGGGAAAGCTTTATGTGACGAGTGTAAAGGTTGCCTCTGAAATCCAGAGAGCAGGAGCAGATTGCTACAGCTGCTAATCCTCTAATATCCACACATGTATTGCAGGTGCTCTGGAAACAACTCAGCATTTTTCCTGCCAGGGCGTTCAAACTTGTAGCCCCAAAGTTCATAAAGCAAAAGAAACAGCAGGGGAATGTTATTCTCAGGTACAAGTAGTGACTTTTGAACGGTCGATGTGAGCCATTGTAGAGGGGTCCATCTTAAACTGATGAGCACCCATTCTGTGAAAATCAAGTATCCAGCTGAATAGCTAACGGAGAAGCTGCTGAATAAGAATGAATGAATGGGGCCATGTCAAAGATCTGGAGTCACCACGACTTGAAAATCTCAGCCTAACTGGTATTTTATTGGTATTCACAGTAACAACGAATAAAAATGTGTTTTTCTGAGGCTCAATAGTGCTATAAAATGCATACTAAATTTTTGATCAGGCTCAGTTTACCTGATTGTTTTTGGACTGGATAGTGCAGGTACTGGATACCATTACGTTTTCAGATCTTTATCGTGAGCTGCAGTGGCAAAAATAATTACCAGAAAGGACACAGCTGACTAGTTTACAGGAAGGCCAGCTGCTGAACAACTCACAAGGTCTCTCAGGGGAAGCAGGTGGTTCTAGGCTAGTTCAGTCAGAAATTTAACTTTCCTTGTTTTCCTTAGGGAAAAAAAAAAAAGAAAAAAAAAGAAATAGGGGGGAGCAGAGAAAAGAAACAGATAGAGATTATATTTAAAAGAGTGTGTTAGAGTGGAAAAAAAATGAAATTTTAAATAGGAATTAGTTAGCTAGCATGTGTAGAAAGAGGGCCTCAGACCATTTTAAGCATTCACCTTTTAAATGTTTTTGTTTTCCTTTTTGTTATTTTTTGAGTATTATTTACTTCAATTCTCCTCCACTGGGCTGCTGAAATCTCTATTCTGTTTCGTAGTAGATCTATCTAAGCACTATCACTTTATCTCCCCAGTACAGGAAGGGGCATGCCTGCTAGGTTTTTAAAAACTTTCTGGATATTAGCATTCAGAAGAAGTTTTGCAGCTTCTATATGTTGTGTTTTGGTTTTCTGTCAATCTAAGCTGTAAGTCCTACAAAATCAAGATCCAATTTGAGGTGGTGATTATAATTGCTAATACTAGTTTGCCGTAAGTAACAACTGCTAAATATTCCAGGCAGTGTCAGCTGGCAAATGTGTGTCAGTGAAATGAATTAATCTGGAAATCTTTGAGGATCATGTATTGAACACTACCAGGAAGAGAATAGGCATACTAGGCTGAGAATATATGTTCTTCTCTGATATTACTAAATACTTTAATGAAAATCCAGGTCCAAACCCTCTGACAAGTACAACATTTTTAAGCACACTCTGGATTTCTTTAGCCTGTCCTACTTTCTCAGCTGAGCACAAAGGACAAGGAATTTCTGGTATCCAAGTGATATTTCAAATTGACAGCAAAAGAAGGAAGGAAATTTCATATGATATACCACAAAACACTTCTGCTTTGATAAAAGATCCCCCCGGTATTACCATGGTTGCAGCATGTGGTAGGGTGGGGAACCTCTCAGCACACTGGAAAAGCCTAGTAAAAGGAGATCAATTACAGAAGGTGAAGTGATACAATGATACTGGGTTTGGGGAAGTGCTAGCAAGGACAAAGACTCATAATTTTAGTTTCTTGCTCTACCTGGTGAAATACGAGGGGTCTAGGCTAGTAAAACCCTATTGACAGGGCTGATATGCAGAAAAGCCTGGAGTACAAAAGAGTGTGACCAGCAAAGTCAGATCCAAAATTTTGACACATCAGGCACAAATAGGAGAGGTGCAATTTAAAGGGGAATTTGTCTTTCCTGTTTGTGTCCTTCTTCCTGTGGCCCTTTGCACCCGGAAGAAGAGCACGGGAGCTGGTGGTTTTACTGTAAGTGGTCTAGCAGACTCCCCATCTGTGCCTCGTCTAATGAAGTCCACATTCATACTGATTCTTTCTACAAGATACTCATGTTGACACTAATTTTAGCAGTGGTATGTGGGTGTCAAAAAAATGGAGAGAGGAATCTCCTAGTATATGCAAGCTTGGGTTGACTGTCAATGTCAGATGATAGGAACAATCGTGATTGGTAGAGAGGGAATAGTAATCAGAAAATTTATTAAGGAGAGAAATAATTAAGATGAGAATTGATTAAGGAAGGGAGAAGAAGCCAACACTCATCAACAGCCGCATGAGACAGAATTTTCTGCAAGATAGAAATGGGTGTAACCGTCTCTCTAGTTTCAAGAATTTGATAGGCACAATGCAGCATGGAGTGAAAATTGGGCAAGAGAAGAAAGCGAAGGGGGAGAGGAGTGCAAGGAGCTCTGAGGCAGAGCAGTAAGTCAGTGATGAGCGGCAGGTGAGGCTGTGAATGGAGACACATGGCAACAGGTGGACTAAGGGGAGAAAAGAGCTAAGCCTTGGATGGAAGGAATGATAGGATCCATCTGAGAGAGATGGAAAGTCTTCGCTGATGGTGTAAGAGTTAAGGAAAATGAGGCTGATTGGCTTGGGCAAGAAGAGTGGGATGTTAAAATGTGACTGCTTTGTTATCAGAACAAAACAGTTTAACCCAAAGGTCTTCAGAGGCTCTTTATTGCCTGACCACTTATTTCAAAATGAAAAGTTATTCTAAGGGAAACTAGTCTCTGATGGGTGACATGAAACATTAGAAATTTCACATTTGTATTTTTTTTTCCTTTTAACTTTATCCTTTAGATAAATTTCCAGGGATTCTGTTGCATGGAGTGCTCTCTCACAAAAGGTAGATTAAAGAATATGTATGTTTACTTTCTAATAATAATGCATCTTTAAAGTATTCTTCAGTAAGAGGGGGAAAAACACTCTTTATTTTCATAGAAGTTCAATGAAAATTGATGTACCCTGCTACCCTTTACATTGCATTTTCTTTCCCTTCTGCATGAAAACATGACTCTAACTAATTTTATTCCTCCTGTAGAACCTCCTTATACAGTATCAATCAACCCATGAAGATTAAAGTACATTTGTCTCCCTTGTGTACCATCAAGCCAAACTGTTGGAGACTGCTATTACGCACTTAGAAGTGCTTCAGCTTGCAGAACATTATGGCTAAATTGCAGCAAATACCAATGGTATTTCATGTTATGTTGTCTTAAATACCAAATATGTTTATCATGGTTAATATTTTAACATGAAAAACTAAAGAAATTGATAACGATTTGTCATGTATTACAACCTTGTGTCAAATAATACATTGTGCTTTTCTATCCATTGATTTTCTTTTTTTTTTAAGGGAGTATATTGATTTTTAATATACTCATTATAATCAAGTCAGTTTGTTTTGATTTGCTTTATTTGGGAGAATACTTAACAAACTAATAACGGTGGAGCACTACAGATAGTACAGTACAGAAAGCGATCGAGTATTCGTCAGCAAATTGTTCATGGTTGATAATGAAATTCAAAGACCACATTCATCCTTCCTTTTTACTGGTATAAATCAAGAATGGCTTATTTTATTTTCATAGACTTGTCTATGTATAAGACCATTGTAAGTGAGAGAAATTCTAGGATGTAGCAAATGTCTGGTTGTTGTAACATGCGTGTGGGTCTTAACTTTACTCTCCGTTATGCTTCATAGCAATGTGCTATTGTTTTACTAAGATATACTGCAATTATGCCTTTCTGTATTGAAAAATACTGTAAAGCATATGAAAGTATCTCAGCTTAAATGAATGGGAGTTTCGCTTTTAATTTTTGTAAGTCCAGAAAAACACTATCTGTATTTGTCTTTCCTTGCTCTCATTTCTGTATTATATACTTGCAAGAAATCTTCAAAGAACTCCAGTTTGGAGGAAAAAAAGGTTCAGCTGTTAGGGTGCACAGCTAGGCTAGGAGAGACCTCTGTCTGATGCTCAGCCCTGCTATGGTCTTGAGTATGCCACACCCCCCAAGCCATGGTACTCTGTTCTCTCCCACTCTCCTGCCAAAGCCCTTCACTCTATTGCACATAGAGTCTTCTTATTATCTTTTTCTTTTGACAGGCCCTTGAATAACAGGGCTCCCACACCTATTGGACCTTCAAGTCCTGTTACGGTACACACAATAGTACCCTCGGCAGGTACCAAGATTACCTGTATGCTTTGCAAACCTTGTTACTCAATATACAGCAGAACTGCATCCTTAATCAGCATTTATGTGTGAAAATTGATATAATTTTCCCAGGAACACAAGTAGTATAAATTTGTATGGGTAATCTGTTATTTTGTCTGTGTATTTTGGGACCCCAAAAGATATTCAGCCTCCTGATCTGCTGTTGTAAAAGTATGATCAACCATATTCACAGCCAGGAAATTGGAGAGTGACAAGGTAAACACCGCATGTAAGTGGCTCATATGGAAGAAAACATAACAAGGGAAAGGAGGAATGGAAAACAGCAAGACAGAAAAAAATAATGAAAATAATGAAGAAAAATGAGAACTGGAACCTTTAAGAGGGAAACAATTTAAAAAAATGCTGAGAAGAAGCCATTTGAAGATGGAATAATTAAGCAGTGCATTCATGAAGAAAAGGACATAGTAGCAAAAGGAAAAGAGCAAGCAAGAGGAAACAAAAGTTATGTTTAGGCATTTGTGCAGACAGTAATACTAACAAAGACCATAATAGAAATTCGGATGTACTGGGTAGCAAAATGAACAACTGTATGTAGCAGGGCTATGAGGATGATCAGAGGGCTGGAGCACCTGCCCTATGAGGAACGGCTGCGAGAGCTGGGCCTCTTCAGCCTGGGGAAGAGAAGACTGAGGCGGGATCTTAATGTGGATAAGTATCTGAAGGGAGGATATCAAGGGGACAGGGACAAACTCTTTTCAGTTGTCCTATGTGACAGGACAAGAGGCAATGGGCAGAAATTGAAGCACAGGAAGTTCTGCCTGAACGCAAGGGGGAATTTCTTCCTTGTGAGAGTGACAGAGCACTGGAGCAGGTTGCCCAGAGAGGTTGTGGAGTCTCCTTCTCTGGAGATCTTCAAGACCCGCCTGGCTGCAACCCTGTCTAACATGCTCTAGGTGAGCCTGGTGGGCAGGGAGGTTGGACTAGATTATCTCCAGAGCTCCCTTCCAACCTTACTGATTCTATGATTCTATGATTTTAAAGTATGGACAGATTTTCCCAAGCATTTTGCATCCTTGAGACATGGTTTTTGAAGGAGCTAGAACTATTTAATAGATTCCTCATTGTATGGAAAACAAGTTTTGGGTGGCCAGTCTATATATATATATATATATATATATATATATATATATTCTCTATATATATATGTATGTATTTTTTTTTTTTGTCTACATATGTCAGTCACAAGGGATAATTCTGCTTCACCTTCTGTCTTTGCCTGGTGAGCCACTACAGCCGCATCTGGTTGGCCAGCCTGGATCCCTAAACAGCAGTGTGTATACAACTAGAAAGGTTGGACCTCATTACTTCCAGTTATGTGTTGTAAAAATAGGAGCTATCATAAAAAAACTCTTTTCAAAACCCAATGTATTGTTTTTATTGCCCAAAGACACTTAAAACGAAGAATATATTCCTCAGTTGTCCATCTCTTGTTTTCCAAGAGATATGTCACATTAAAGCATATGTGTAAGGCAGATATTCAATGTGGTAGAACTTCAAAGTGAGAAATAATCTTTCTAAAAATATGGATCCAAAGGATGAACAATCATAGAAAAGTCTTAAAATACAAACGGAAATACCCAGCTTAACCTGAATAGCTTTAACAACTTTTCTGGAATTAAGGGTGGACTCTGTGTATCCCATTTAAAAGACTGCCCCTTTAAAAGACATTGGTAGTTTTAAGACTAAACTGATCTATAAGTTTAACCGGATGTGTATCCATAGAAAAATTTTGATGAATATGTATCAAGGCAGAATAATGTGTGATTTAAACTAAAACGTGTAGATAAGTTTGTTGCATAAACAATTGCTTGTCCTATTTTATGAAAAGAAAAACTGCCTTGAAACTTAAGTAAACTTTGACACATCTGCTGGTTTTTCCCATCAGCCATGGTGACTCTATGATGAAAAAATGGCAGTATATTTTTATTTCATGAATTAAAAGTCAGAAAAGTTGTTTGCTTAGAATTTCTTCATTATTGTTTCATATAGAGGGTAAGTATGACCTAACAGCATGTTCAGTGTAATTTGTGGCCAATGCCAAGTGAAAGCCTCCAAAGTACGCATTTGATTTCCTTGTCAGATAGCAGCATACCTGCTTATTAATTATAACAATTCTGTGCTTCTTTAAGGCTGTCATGTCAATCTGGATGTATAGTTGGCTGCAAATAACACAGCTTTGACTCAGCATGTCTCTTCTTACCTTGCCAAGCATGAAAAGTGCAAGTAATGAGACTTAAAAATGAAATATTGCCTGACAGAAACCTGTCTGCTAGACTACAGAATCCTGGTATAGAGGCTCCTTGATGAAAAGTGTATCACTCTTAGGACCCTTCAAATCAGTGGAGTGATGCAGCTTTATTATCAGACATTGTTCAATTCATCATAAGTGTCTCACTGCCACTGTACCTTATGTGTGAAAGGGGCTATATAAAAGCATACTATATTCCAATCTAATTCACACAATGGCTTTTTTAGTAATTAGGATCCAAGTACTGTTACGTTTCCAGGGATTCTTCTATTCCCCACATGAATCAAATGATTTAGAAAGGCAAGATTAAAATAGTTGGTGCCACTGCCAAGAGGAGGAGTGAAAAAGAGATCTTTAAAAGGGAAGAAATAAGGTTGATTTAGAGACTCAATTTATTGCTGAGTGACCACCCCAAATTGATCTGAAAAAAATGGATGAAAAGAAGATCTCTATAACTTTTCAGCTCATGGCAGTATATCTTTTGAAGCCAGCATTAAAAGCCTGTTCAGCTGCCATAAATACAAGCCGGCATACGTTTTGCAATGAAATACTTGGTGGTGTTGCACACACAGCTTCGAAATAGACAATGATGATTACTTTTGTGGGGTTTTAGATTTTTGGAGGAAAATTATCAACTCTACTTCTTATTGCATATTCTGTGCCCAAGAATATTCTGTGTGTCTCACGGACGTTTTACACAGAGGACTTAACCAAAGAAATACTCATAACCATGACCTGAAGGCCCAAATCTCTGCCCATCTATGTTTCCTAGCCAGAGAAATTCCTCATGGAGACCAGGAAAACTCTTTGCACACCATGCATAGTGAAGGAAGACTTAGTGAGGTCCTCTCTCATAAGTCCTTTATGGCATTTAAACACACTGCATCAATGACCCATGTGCAGGAAAGCTCTTATTTAGGGTGTCAAAATCTATAACATCATCCCCCTATACATGCAAGAGTTATTCTAGTATAACACCACTTGGCAGTGCTAGTTAGCTCTTGAAAAACTGCAAAATTACAACAGAACAGATTGCACCACTTTGATGTTTATAGCAACGCCAACAGTAACCCGGAGAGGCTGGGGCAAAAGATGAAGCAGGGAAGAACTTCATAGTCTGTTTTTCTATCTGGAAGCACAATTTTGAGAAAGTGACCTATAATAAGCATTTAAGTAACAGGACCACAGCCAGGATGATAGAGCAAACAGGTTGCTCAGTCTGAGATTATTGGACTGGTGGAAATGGTAAGGGTGGCCTGCTACTAGATCAAGAGCAATAATTCCCACCTGGCAAAAAAGAATCACGTCTGTCTTGGGCAACCTCAACAGGGAGGCATGAGGCAGCCCATGATCTTATAAGTAGCCTCAGCAGATAGAAAACCTACCATCTACCAAGAAAAGAACACATAGACCTCTAGCAACACAACTCTGGAAAGCAAGTCATCAGATTAGGCATATCCATATCAGACTTTCCCTTCTTACATGAAATTTGTGAGTTTAAAGGAGAATACCACCCTGCTGAGTAGTACTGCAGAATAGCAGCTCAACTGGGATGGTAATACTAGCAATGGGCATCTTATCACAGATATTTTCATCCAGAAATAGGTTAGAGGATGGATGCAGTTGCCAAAAAGTGGCTTCTCTCCTAGGTTGCCTGGCAACAAGGATTTCTCCACCCAATGGAGCAGGCTGAGAGAAAGAGAAGTACCCTCAAATACTTTTAATAAGCTACATGTCCTTTATATTTCTCTATTTCTCCTGGGTAAACTGTATAGAGGAAGATATAAAAGACTGGAGTTATTAGCTAGGTCACTTGATCTGTCCAGCAAGAAACCATGGCTGTATTCCAAGCTGGGCCAGATTAGTATTGCAAAGCTCTGGGGAAGAAAAAGAAAAAACAAAAGGAAAATAAACCTCTAGTTTTTGAGCACAGATCCCATGAAACTAAGAAGAAAAATAACAAATTGTATTTTTGAGAACATATTCTGCTTTCATATGGTTTTATTTGTCTGCACTTCTGAGTTAGTATAGCATTTTCAACAGTTTCATATTAGCACAAGACTATACTGATTAATGGGGTTTGGGGGGCTAAAAAAGTCAAAGTCAAAGTAGATGTTATGTATATTTATTTTTCTGTACCTTTGATTTGTGGAAAGGGTCCATGCTATTGTAATGGATCTGGGGACTACTACAGGCAATGGAACCCACCAGTGGTGGTGGTGAAGGGCAAGGTGGTGAAGCAGAGTCACTGTAAGTGCTTACATGACTGTATTTCGTTAGTAACTGCCATGGGACTTAGCTGCGTCCATTGTGTCACTTCTTTTGTGCAAGTTTTAAAACAATTGACCTGTCCAAAGAACATCTACGTGAAGGACATCTGCCTCCAATCTTCACAGCAAAGTTAGGCTCTTTTAGCTATTAGAAACTGGCCAAAAGTATTAAATAAAACTGACCCTTCTATGTATCTGGCCAATGGAAGATGAAAACAAAGTAACTTCCTGCTGTCATACTAATTCAGTGATCTGAATTTATTGAATTAATCTTAATCATGACTTCAGCCCAAGTTTCTATTTATTATTTCAGTCTTTTTGGCTCTGAAGAGGTGGAGAACACACATACTCGATCAGAGACCAGTATGAGATGTAAGCTCAGAGAATAAAACTGTTCTCAGGTAAGAAATTTGCATGACTTATCTCTGCTTCCAAATTAATGACTGTGTCTTTCATAATGTTTAGAACTGTGTAATTTCAGGTAGATATTGTGGTTGTAGTTGAGAGTGGATCCCTTAATTATGGCTGGTTCCTTCAGACTGTTATGCTTGTAGTTACCTATTACTCCTGCATTTTTCTTGAAGAATTATCAGATTTTCTAATAAACAAATCCACTAATGAACTAAAATATATATATATATATATATATATATATATATTTGATCCATCAGCTGAGTCATTTTGCTGTGAGACCTATGGGGCTTTCTGGTTTTATTTTGTTTTTTTAATCTCTAGGAGCAGAATGTACTTTCCCTCATGTTTAGGGAACACAGCCTTATATAAACCTCATTCTCAAAAATGAACAGGTCTCTTCTGTTTAGTTGTTATACCTGCATTCAAACAAAATACTTCTCTAGGCTCCTATGCAGGCCACTACATTTCTGTCACTTTTCAGATCTATTTCCATGATTCTTTTAACTGTGAAAGGCAACTGAACTGACTCTTCCTTTAATTGTGTGCTGTTTTTATCCTTTTTACTATCTGCATGTTCTTACCTGTGGCAGTTTTATGCTGCAAGCTTAATGGAGCTAGGGCCATGCATTTAGCAGTATTTGGGAAGAACCTACCTGTTTATGGTCACTATGGCAACACATAAATGAATTGCTGCACTGATTTACTGATTCTTCCTATATGCTCTGCTGTATCTTTTCTCTCTTTGGTCTCCACTAAATCACAATGCCCTTATCTGCACATCTTCCATGTGTATTTCCTGCAAGACTCAGTGAGGTTTTCATTTATTTTGAATAACACCAGTTAAAGTGACAGAAGTCTGGGCATCCTCTCTCATGGAAAAACCTCCAAGTAGGAGAAGTGGACAAAATCGTTTTCTCCAGCAGAGTCATCGCACTGCCTTGCTCTCTCTTCTCCCTATGCAGAATGGTCTGTAGTGTAGCTCTAGGCAGTCTGACATACCTCCCAGGCTCTTTTCCTTCAAAACAGCTTCTTGTCATTTGGAAACAAACAGAAAAGGAAAAATGATACAGCTTTACTTACTCATGTAACCTGACAGACCAGCCAACCTTGACCAACCTTATGCTGAAGTTTATATTACAATCCCACTGTTTGCTCCTCTCCTTCTGCTGCAGCCTACACAGCACAGTTAACAGCAGAAAAGTTGGCTAACCTTAGCCGTTTTGATGCAAAGTGCTATGTCTTAGAGTATGCACCAGCAGAAGAATTTAAAATAGATGGCCAGCCTTTCCCCTGAACCACCTGAAGCCTCATCAGATCTTTCTCTCTGTCAGCTCTGTAGAAACAGTAGTCTTCAGCAAAGTGAGATGGTGAACCACTGCAGCATTGCTCACTGGTCTTGTCTGTCCTTCCTGTTGATCAATTTAAGTAGCCAGTGCAGGATGATTACATCCCTACCTCATCTGTCCAAAGTCCAAGGCCTCAACCCAACTAAGAGTTCATCACTCTTCTTTTAACTCCTGTGTATTCTCATCATAGCACACCTCACTCAGTCTAAAATCTTGCCACAGGATGTCACAAATGAGGAATTTGACTGATTTCCCATTTGAGAGGTAGTTATGTCTCCATGCGTTTAGCTAGGATGAATAATAGATAATCAGGTAACACAGTCACCACTAGAGAGAGCTCTGATACTAGAATTATTATCAAATACTATTTTATGTAAGTTCTCACTGCAGAGTTCAGGGGCAGTTTCTTGAATAGATGGAGTGTCAAAAATGAAAGAGCAATGCAAAAAGAAAGAACTGCAGTGTGTTAGGGAGGATTTTAGACTTAATGTTATTGGAATGTGATTGGTCTACAGGAAGAGGAAAGAGTATTTTTCTAGTTTGGACTCTTTCCACTTTAATTCAGCAGTTTTTTGACACTCCACTTATAATACTTATTGCTGTTCAGCTGCACAGCTTCATGGTTTATGACTTGATATTGCTTTCAGGAGAATATAAGATGAAAATGGAATACAGGAATTTGGGGAAATAAGTGATTTATGAATCATGCCATTTATTGGTGATTGATGCTTCAGTAAAGATTTACGTAATTTTATATAATTCTGAAAAGTAGCTGGCTATCTATCCATTTTAACTATTTAAGTAGTTATGAGAAGGGGAAGTTATCCTATCATGAACACCAGAAAACCATACCTGAGATACAAACACTGTCCAAAAATATTTATATCTTATTATCACAATTTAATGAACCTTTACAGAACAGGAAACATGAACCATTTAAAAACAGAGACTGACAAAGCTTGAATAAGCAAGACCAGATAGATGAATCTATTGGGTTTTTTTTATAAATACTTGAGGAAAGCTATCACAAAGACAATTTGGTGGATGCTTTTCTAATAGCCACTTAAATACGTTCTCTTTTCAAGTCTTCTCCTAATTATGTAGGGGTAGGGGTGACATGAAAATGTGTATGAACAGTGTTAGTAAAATAGAAATCAGACAGTCTGTGCCAGAGCTGGCAAAATAAAAGCCATCTTCCAAAGCCAGCATTTCAAAACTGTACTGATTCTCCATTCATTCGATGTGCTTCTCAAAAAGTAGTGCCCCTGTTTGGGAACAATCAGTCCCAGCACTACTAGGAAATTGTCTTCAGTTTCAATTGTCTTCTCTTGTCTTCAATGACTGTCTCTGTTTTTGTGGAGAACCTGGTTCTGCTGGTTTTTGTTTATATGGAGATGTCCCGTAACTTCACACCCCCACAGATTTCACCTTAATTAAACTGTCAGAACTTGTCCCTCAGTGAAACTCCACCGAAGACACCAACATTTCTAGTGACTAGCAGCCTGGTGAATGTTAATTCTTACTAGAAAATATAAGCTCATTTTGGATTTTATAAATTTATTTATAAAATAAATAATTTGTTTAGATACAGACAGGCCTGACAACAAACAATGGAAATTTCCCCAAGATTATAAGGATACTTTGAGACTGGAAATGGCACATAGAATCATAGAATCAGTAAGGTTGGAAGGGACCTCTGGAGATCATCTAGTCCAACCTCCCTGCTCAGCAGGGTCACCTACAGCATGTTAGACAAATATCTAGAACCTGAGTTACCTGAAGTCAAAAAATTTACAAAAACTTCAGATACAAGAAGACATGGCTAGGATAAATACAGAAAAATAGCATAGACATTTAGAAATAAAATAAATAAGACTCCGGGGTAAATATGTTACAAAAGACAGAGATACAAAGGGCAATACCTGTAAATGCTTTTAGTACAAGAAGATAAGAAAATGTCCTCTCTGTTCTTAACTGGGACAGAGGATAAGTACAAGTTAAAAGATTCAGAGAAAGATTTTTTTTCTTTCTATAATAAGTGATTAGGACCCCAGAAAATATACTAGCTATAACACAGGTTAAGAACATTTAGGCAGGCTCAAGCTAGATCCACTAGGCAGGAACCAATGAAAGTTATCATAGCGTGTTTAAAGAGCATGCTGAAGTAACCTCTGAAATGCTAGCAACGGTTGTCCCCACAGGGCTGGCAAAAGTAGAAGACTTAGAAGTCTTTTAAAAAGTGGGGAAAAAAGGACAAAAATAAATAAAGGCTGGTCAGTTTTACTTCAACATCTATTGATGAAGAGCAAACTATTGAATAATCCACATTAAACAATCCACCTAAAAGCACCTAGAAAATAATAGGATGATGAGAAAAAGCCAAAGTAGCTTTGTTGAGAACAAATTGCATCAGATTAGTCTCTCTGCCTCACTTACCTGACAAAAAGGAAGCAACAAATGCCACATTTCTTGACTATAGTATGACTTCCCATGTTCAAGACATTTTCAGTTTAAGCAGCCTAGAAGAAAGTAGAGTCTAAGGTAAGCATGCAAACGGTTAGTCGTAGGATGATGCTCAGTTTTGCAAACAACTCAGGAGGAACATTTTCAAGAAAGGAGAAAATGGGAGAGAAGGGTGTCAGAACTATGTTTGGATTCATCTTTCAACCTCAAACCTTCCCTTATTTTATCTATGAATATAAAGGGAACTTGAAATAATTAAGTTTGGTCACCCTCAGGACTGCAGTCTTTCAGTCCACCAAAGGCTGGTACAAAGTGGGCAGTGGATGACCAAGAGTCAGGAGTGGCAGCCAGCTTCTGAGACTGCAGTTTTCCCTCAGAAGCCAGTTGGATTCCGCCCAGGCTCAAGTGATTTGATCGTAACGACAGCAACTGCTTAGTCTGTGTTCTTCTGCCTAAAGATTTCAGTGAAGCCTGCCCTTAGAAGTCATTTTAGAGAACAGAGGCAGAAAAATGTGTAATGCCTTGGAAACTGCAAATGAAAGCAGGATGCTTTAAAAATTAACATGGTGTATCTATTTACAAAGCACCAGTTTTACAGCTGTAACCATTACCTTTTTATAGTATATTTTATAAACAGGTTCTTAAAACACTTGTGAGTTTTTCTTTGGTAAAAATACAAAGCAAAACAGAGATTTGAATGAGCTCACTTGAAGTCAATAATATTATGCTGATTTACCCCAGCTGAACATCTATACCTGGATAGTACATATAGGAATATTGTGCTGTTCAGTAAAATCAAACACATAACATGGTTAAGCTACTTGAGCAAGAAATGTGTGTCTCTAAATAAGTTTGAGTATTGTCTGGAGAATTGCAGTGGTTTGAAATACAACTATTGTCATGTATTTTACCTGCTCCACAATATTAATTTGTGTAGAATGCCTTTCATACAAAATATGCCGAGAACTGACATATGGGCATAAAGAATAAAGTGTTCACTGTTTTAAACTGTAGGAGTTGATTTCAGTAAGGCCAGTAGAGTTGTCTTGATTTTTACCAGCAGAAAATAAAGTTGAAAAAGAATTTTGTTATAACTGAAGTTAGTTGTTTTAGAATAAAAAGGGGAAAACTAAGAAATAAAATGTGATGTCAAGAAGTTCTTTTCAAGAAAGATTTAGAAAGAGACAGTGAGGCAAAGGAATACAGAAATGATGCTATTTGTGGTAGACACTTAAATCTTTCAAAACATCAGCAAGGCTACACAGAATATCATTATATAGCAAAACTTTATCTCAGTACATCAAAAAAGCAGCAGTCAGTGTCCTGAAGGGTTTGAATGCAAGTGAAAATTTTAAGTACACATGAGGTAACTTGGAGGAGATTTCCTCCAAAGGAGGAAAAGGTAGGTCCTTTGTAAGAAAGTAAGTAAGTAAGAAAAGTAAGTAAGAAAATCAGAACAAGTAAGAAAATCTTTTTGTTATTTTTTATTTTTTATTTAGGAGAGAATTATGATTTTTGATTCGAATTCATGTGAGAAGCTGGCAGATTTCTTCATCAGCCAAACATGGAGGCTTGTGATCTCCATGAACTTCACAGCCTTCATGTCCCTTAAGTTAGCTACTCGCTAGTGCTTGTGTCACGTGAGTGGGACACAAATGTGGATTTCAAGTTGAATGGAGTCAGTGAGGTCAGGATAGCAATAGAGACCCTGCTTTTGACACATGGGAAGAAAAGTAATGGCAGTATGCCAATCTGTAGGACTTGGTCATTCCTACTTAAAAGAACCTTCCTAATGGGAACTGCTAGCTGCATTCTGGCAATATTCTGGAGGCAAACAGGATGATAAGTAATATTCTTAAGTGGGTGGACAAGAAGGAAACTTCTGATGATTTGAACATTTGGACAGACTGTAAAGATAGATGACTTAATTGCATGTGAATTTCATGCCTAGACACTAGCATGTAATTTTATCAATATTTGTTTAAACTTGACATTTGGTGTATATTTGAGCAAGACTTATTGAATGTCCTAGTCTTTTCAATTTAAAGCAATCAGAAAAAATGCCCTATTATAAAGAGCTTGATAATGCCTGTGTGCTCAGCTGTCGTTTGCCCACACAAAGGGAAACTCAAAGAGGAATATTATCAAGGAGAAAGCAGAAATTAGTGTTGCAGCAGCTGTTATAATTTCATCGTGTATTTCCTTGATTTTGATGTCCTTTAGAGGTGTACATAACACCACGGCAATGTCAGCTTTCATGTTTAAGTAACAAAAAAATCTTATTAAATCTAAAAATTTGCAAAAAAAACTTTAAAATCTCTGAGCCAGATGGAAAAGAAAAAGAAGAATTATGTACTGTATTTAAGATGTTGGTTTTTAATCCAATCTCAAGACTTAAGATGACATAACTTTTAAATATATTAGTACCAAGTTCTTAAAATTTGAGATTGACAAACAGCGAAGGTAGGTATGAAAGAGGCTGAAAACTGAAAGATGTGAGTTACCATAAATCAGGTGATTTTGATCTGAGAAGAGACCATTCACTATAAGGGAAAACACAAAAATAGAATCAATTAGTAGGAAAGATGCTCTGGCAAGAAGGAACTGGACAATATATGCCTAGTTTTGCAGGGAGATGATGGTATTGCCAAATCCTATCTATCATGAAATCAAAAAATGAAAACAGACATTTGCTAACATTGTGAAGTTGCAAGATAACAAAACCGCTAGTGGTACAGGTGGTTCCAGCTTTGGAGATCTGAGCCACCAGAAAACGCACAAAGTGTTGAACTGGTAAAAGCTGTGGACAAATTCAAGATAAAAGCCAGTTATTTTGTGTTTTCTCTAACACAAGTAAATCTGGGAAATTCTCTAGCATCACAAAAAGTGTGGAAATGTCTTCACAGCAACTTAATTATTGCAAACACTTCTTGTTCTCGCAGACATATTTAAAGAAAAGATAGAAAAAATATTTGATCTTAGCACGATTTTTTTAGAACTTAAAATTCAGCTCTTTCCTATTGTTCGTTCTCAGTCCCTGTGGATTTCTTTTTTTTTTTTTTCCAAATAAAGTCAAAAATTAAAAACAAAGGACAAACTGCAGTGACTTTTTATATTCACAAACCATTCTGAGGAAAAACAGTCTGATTTCTAACAAACTCAAAGTGGTTTTGTTAGCACCCACTATATTTCACATATTTTTGAATATCCTATTGTTATTTTTTACTTAAACTTAGGAGAGTGGAATGGTAATGTACCTTCAATAGTGATTAGAAGCCCATCATTTTAAGGTCTATCTGATTATCTATCTGCTTATTTGGTCCTCACTACTATACAGTCTTAATGTCGTCAGTGAATTTATGCTCAGAACAGATAGGGAAGGTGGAATTCTTATACTGATTTCTTAGAGCGTGCTGAACCTTGCTAATGCCCTACCCAGGGCACCAGACTAACCTACCTCTTTCGTTTGCTTCTTCCTCTTTGGGGTCTAAGAAGGGCAGCAGTTTTGTCTGTCACATACCTGTGAAGGAAAAAAAAAGGGGGGGGGGGAACAAATTTATCATGTCTCTTCAGGTTCACAAAAGTCGCTCCTTCAACACTTCAACTGCAATGCTAGAAGTTATAAACATATATAAAACCTTTTAGTTTAAGTACAGTCTCTTAATTAAAAGTATTGTCTCTTTTAAATATAGCACTCTCAATTTAAATCTAGTAACATTTTGCCCTGGTGGCAGGTATCCAGATCCACAGTAACAGCTCAAGATGATTCAGTGGCTTTCTCGTCTCAGAAGACTCTTTACTTTATCAAAAGCTTGGCAGGTGAGTAGACAGGAAGTAAAATGAAGAGGGAATAATCGAAACACAGGAGCTAAACACACCAGAAACAGGAAAGCTGGCTCAAATAGTGGGTCAGGACTGCTGACTGGGGGAAACCTCAGAATCAAATAGCTTGGTGTTACCTGGGGGAGTTGAGCAAAACTGAATGATTAGCAGAGAGGCAGAAAAAAGAAAAATGGATTCTATTAGGAAGAGGGACCATGAAAGACTCATTTTCCCTAAAAACTGTACAGGGCATCATTGTTACAGTCCTAGCAGGCATCATTTGTTTTCTGTTTCCTTAGAATCTTGTACAATTACTGTATTAAAACCAATTAAACTAAACTGCCCATGATAAATATCTAAAAGAGAAGCCCTTTCTCTTGCTGAAAATGTTGTCAACAAAAATAGAATTCACAAAGGCTTTCTGAATATTCAGTTCTTACATAAATTTGTGTAGTAGATATAGAATTTTTGTAGATTTGTAGAAAACAACCTTTCTGTGCTCTGAAAACATGTGGAATAACACAAAAGTAATTTCTGTGTGAAAGTTTGTAAAAATGAAGGCTAGTGCCCCCCCATTTTTTTCTCTCTATTCTGATTTTGAACAATAATAAAACTCTGAAAATAAGAATGACAGTCTCCTCGATAGCTGCAAATATGTTTTTCTTCCTAACTGCACATTAAATTTTTCATATGAATAACCTCAGGAGATTGATTATGTGGTATGCAATCTGTCACTGTTCAGCATTTGGACCAGATCGGTAGTATCTGAAAGTCAGTCAGACCTTTGAAGTGCTAAATCACTGGGGTGAGTTCTGTCCTTGATAAAAGGATAAGAGCATCCCCATTCCCAGTTTTAGCATGCTTGTTGGTCTGAAACTGAGCCAAAGGAAGAATGAGCTTTGGGCACTCTCCAGAATTTTCCCACCGGTCTCTCCCATCTGGAAGGATCTCTGAAGCCTGCGTGAAAACCTTGTAAAGAAACTTCCATGATTACTGCATGTGTCATATCTACTGTAAGGATATGAGGAGGAATTCTGATCCTCAGATTATCAACCTACTATTTTTACTGAATGTTGAACTCCTTCCTATTAAAATACATTTCTGATAGATATATTAGCTGATAGATGATAATAATATCTATCATCTTTTACGTCAAACTTGCTAATATTCTATAAATATGAAATCCAGAGAAAATAGGCCAGTGTATTTGTTTCTCAGAGAAGATAAGTGAAATGCATGTGAATAAATTTTTCATTGTTTGTGTAAAACATAAGGATAAACTTCAGAAACATTGGAAGATAGAGCATTAAAAGCTTTAGGCACCAAGACACGTGATATTTTCAAAGCACACACTGTTCAAAAACATACAAACTATTAACCTTCTTATTAGGTATTTGATACTGATATTCATAGACTGGAGAAGAGGAGATGAGAGACAAGATACATTTTACTTCCATAATGGAAACTGTTGTCAGATTCAAACTTGCCAAGAAACTATTCAACAGCAGCAGCAGCACAAGAACACGTAAATGAGTTGACAGAGCACAGTAAAACTCCAGCCATGCTGGACATCCTTAGCTAGCAGCTTGGGTTTATCCTGAGATGAATTCAGAAACAGTAAGTATTCTGTTTCTAAATTACAATGTTCGAACATATTTTAAAACCATGTTCCTACCACCTGTTTCACACTGATGAGCACGAGTATGATTTCCATCTTACCAAGGGAGCTATCAGTATTGCAAAGCGTATAGCAGCGCGAGCAGCAGTGGTACTAATGAATATCAATAGTGGGTGGACAGATGATCTTGCACTAGCATGCCTGCCGAGTTCGATAATCAGGATTCAATTCCTTGCTCTGCCACCAGCTTCTACAACTTTAGCAAAGTTATGAAAGTTAAATTACGTGGAGGATGCAGGTGGATGTGAGTTCAGTCTGACAAAGTTTAGACTGAACGCTCAGGAAGCTCTTTAGCAGCTTTAGCTAAGTGCTGCTAAACTAATAACTGCTATGTCTCAGGAAGAGAGATTACCCCATGTACCATGCTACGTTAGAGCACTGATTTGACTTCTGGTCCAGAACTAGCTCATATCTCTCCATATCGCAGCACAGCAAGCTCAAGATGTAGGCTCTCAGTGGTCTCATACTGTTCCAATTTGATGAGTTAGCATACTTTGAGAAGTGATTTATGTTTTATTTTGGACATGGTAACTCACTATGTGTCACCCTCTTTGTGCTTTGACTCTGCTGAAATGAAGTCATATGAGTTAGGTGAAACTTATCTTAACTCAGGGTATTATTATTATCATCATCAACTGTGGTGGCTGATAAAATGCTCAGAGCAGTTGGATTATGCAGGTTTCTAGGAGCCTCTTGACAGCCTCCCTCTCCCTTTGGAAACAACAAAGCATATCTTAGACCAATTTTCAGGCTGCCATCAACAGAAACTCTTCCCTGAGCAAGTCAGATGTGGATTTGGGCGAGATGAGTGAAAATAACATTAACGCTGCCTGTTGCTTCGCTTTAGTCCGACCTACACTGCCTGGAACAACCCCTGCTCCCTATTACGTGAGGAAGTAGAATACACATCTCTCTAGACCTTCCCTTTCATTTAGACTGGGGTTATATCACCTCCCCTAGCCTTGCACTAACTGACCCTTGAGACCAAAATAATATGGGATGTTGAGAACCCTCCCTTATGAAAACAGATTTTAAGCAGATACAAGGTGTATCAAGTATACTGGAAATAGCTTACTACTGAGAGCTGGGTTTTTCTCGGACAACAGGTATAGGAAAATATAAGGCATTTTCTCTCCAGTGTTTTCTGTTAAGGAGTTTAAAGCAAAAGAAACTAACACAGGATCTACAAGGTTGTACCTTCATTAGCAATAACCTTATGTCTAACTTTCACCTATTAAAATTGCCTGTTTATCGTAATTCTCCATAAAGCTCCACTGGACAAAAACAGTACGAATTTTCAAGACAGGTGTGAACATAGTTTTTGAACTGATCTCTAGTAGTGTCATATAACAAAAATCATACTCTCTTAGGCATTTTTCCTTTTATCTCCTTCCTTAAAGTAGCAGCTTTTTATTTAATGGCATATTCTGCGATTTTTTCCCTTTGATGGCATCTCTCCTTAATAAAGAGGTCTCTTAAAAAAAAAAAAAAAAAGAGAGAGAAAATCTCTGTCTGTATGTCTCTCTTTTTCTCCTGTTCATTTATGTGGTGAATTTAGTTAAACTTTAAAAACTAAATCCAGCAAAGATAAGAATTTTTTTAATATCTAAGGCTGAATGACATCAGAAATGCCTATATGGCATCTACACACATGTCAGAAACTGATGTATTAGGGAAACACATAAATATTGTTGGATATCAGACTCTTCCCTCTTCCACCTGTTTTTCCAGTTAAAAAAAGGAAAACAATAGGAACAGTATGATATTCTCTGATAAAGACTGTCAGGTGTGCTACCATGGAACAAGGAATGCACTAGAATTGTATGAATTATGTATATGAATAATCACCATTATGAATTCAACCTTGTTTTTATGCGTTTATTAGTTATTCATGATCATTCACTTCTTAATGTGAAGATCAGTTTTAAGCCTCTGGACTGTTTGTGAATTGTTAAGGTCAACCATATATTACATCTGGTATAGCACAGTTCATCTAAATTAGACAGTATTTTTGTTTTCCCTGACTGGATGACTAAATAAAGTAGTTGTGAAAATAATGACTAGCTACAAATGCGAAAACAACCCTTATGATTTGTGCCCCATAATTCTTTTTCATGGAAGCCCTTATGTACATGATAATATCCATTGAACTTAGTAAGTATGCGGAACAGGATTCACAAAGATAAACAGATTCACAAGAGGTATACATGAAAACATATAGAGCCTTTTCTTCTTACACTTTTTGGGGGGGGCTAAAATGTGAAATATTTCTTTTTGGAGGTGTTGCTGTGTTTCATTCTGGAAAAACTAGATATAACTGTTCATGCTCCCATATCTGTCAGTTACATGGATGGACTATCTCTCGTAATGCATCTCATAATATATTCTAGTTTTTATAAGTTGCTGAAGGATGTAAAATGTCACAAGGGTGTTTCTTTGATCAGTATTTATACAGAGCAAAGTAAAACCCTCAGTCTAAACTTCTTATGCTGGTATAGAAAGATTTTTGCAATGATGTGGTTTGACTTCAAACTGTGATGCTTTGATAGTGCAGTTCAGGTCTTCCACAGTCTGTACACATCGATAGCCTTCATGGGGGAAGATACATGCTGCAAGGACTCTTGGCAATGAAAGATTCATTCTTTTTAGGTCAAACTGGCTGAAAGGAGTAGCTTTAAGAAACAGTAAGGTTCGTAATGAGGCCTACAGGGATGTTACAAAGCAGCCCCACCTCCACTGAGTCTAACCTGTGTTTTTGAGGAGGATGCAGCTCTCAGGGAAGGCTAGCGTGCAGGTGGCAAGGAAGGAGCTAATCTTTTAGATGAGATCTATCCTCCAGCTGATGTCAGGATGCCCTCTTGCACCAAAGATGCTCCTGTAGCAGAGATGTTCCTCATGAAGGATGGGTAAGATGTAGGCAGTGGTAGTGGGAGACTCTTATTAGACCCCTGAAAAGTATTCGTGACACATGAGAGGATCAGGAGTAACTTGTCGCCTGGGCTCATCACATGGGTGTGAAGAGAAGGAGTAATTCATGACCCATGTTGGTACCAATGATACAGGAAAAAGCAGGAGGAATGTTTTGGAGACTAAATTCAGGCTGCTGTGCAGGAATCTGAAGTACAGAATCTCTACAAGAGCATTTTCTGAAATACTGCCAATTCCATATGCAAACCTTAGGAATCATTGAGACATGTAGTCTCAATCTATGGATAATGATGTAAAGAGGAGGGATTTAAACACACTAAGAAGTGGAGAATCTGCTGGGAGAAAAAATCCTTGTACAGGAAGGACAACTGCATCGTAATCAGGCTGTTGGCACCAGAAAATTTAAAGGCTGTACAGGTTTGTTTCAAAGTAAAGGCAGGAAAAAGCCAACAAGGGCAAAAGACCAGTGCAATTTATGAAGCAGATTTCAGTAAGCCTCTGAAAAAGCCAGCAAGGAAATAAAAAGCACATTATCAATAAATAAAGAAGGCACACTGGACCACGTACAGTGCCAACTTACCTGTGTGTGCATAGGGAGTACAAAACTTTGAAATCATTCTGGATTTGGACTTGAGCACTACACTAGGTCTAATCCAAGCAATATTATTGGGAAAGTCACTCTAACAGAAACGGCAGTTAAGATAGGTTTGACCTTGTAGTGGGAAAAAAGAGGTCAAACAAATCCAACATACAGATATTCAATTTCAGGAAAGAGATACATATAGAAAATTTGGCAAAAAACAAAACAAAACCAAAACAACCAAAAATAGAAATCAAGAAAACAAATAGCCTGCAGTTTAAAAATTCTATGTTGGAAGACAATGTAAAACTCAGAAAAACAAAGCAGAGCTGTCTAGATAAAAACTGCATTGCTCAGTAAAAAAGTTAAAGAGGTCATCATCCAGAAAGTACCGGCATTTAAAAATCAGAAAGCTTGCTCAGATGAGGAGAACAGAAAAATCCATAATATATAGCAGGGCAAACACAAGCAGGAAATTAAAAGAGCTAAAAAAGAATCTGAAGAGCATCTTGCAAAAGATGCTCAAACTGATAATAAAAAGTTATTAAATACATCAAAATCAGGAATTGGTGGAATAGTTTGGTGACAAAAGGTGTAAAAGGAGAATTCATGAATGATAAGTCCACGGTAGAGAAGTTCAGTGAAATACTTTCGTCGGTTTTTACTGCACTATATGCTAAGGGGATTTCCCACCTTGTAAATAGATCAGAGCAATTAAAAGAACTTGAAATGAATATGCAGAAAGGATTATATCAAATAGATGTAATAGTAAATAGTTAATGGGACACTAGGACTGGATGGATTTGACCTATTAAGTCTGAAGGAACCTAGGTGAGAAATAGCAAAACTGCTGGCTGATGCATGTAATCTACCCCTTCAAACAGCCTCTGTGATACTTTAAAAAAGTACCTAAAAGGGATCCTGCAAACTACAGATCAGTGAGTTTGACTTCCATCTCTGACAAGATAGTAGAGACTATAATAAAATCACTCTGTGTGTGGATAATCACAGCATTTTGGGAAAGAACCAGCAGGCTTCTGTAAAAGGAAATCCTATTCCACTAACTTGCTAGAATTCTGCAAAGGTGTCAGTAAGCCCATGATAAAAGGGATCTAGTGGACATAATTTATTTGAATTTTCAAAAAGGTGTTGACCAGTTTCCACACCAATGTCTGTTACAGTTTGGAGAAAGATTCTTTCATGGACTAAAAGCTTGTGAAGGTTGGCCTAAAGGTCACTTTTTAGGATGGAAGATATTAAGCAGTGTATTTCCTTAGGGATCTGCGCTCGGACCAAGGAGCTGCAATGTAGTGGATTAGATGTATCTGTCCAGGAAGAGACCTAGAAAACACTCTGCGAATGCTTCTGTGGCATTAAATATTTTCTAGCAGGAGTCCCTGATGGGTCATGGAGTCAGCTCAGAGTTAGGCTGACCCACTGGGATTTCGCCCTCTCTCCTGGTGGTAAGATGTACTGCAATTTTGTGACAAGACAGTGAGGAAATGGAGCAGAGCACAAGTCTCTTATAATAAAGTCTCCATGGCATGACTTAGGGGTAGATGGGCTAAATGTTACACCACCCGCCAAAACAGTAAAATGGAGACTGGACACTATGAAAGAGCTCTGAAAGGTTATGGATGAGGAGGGTAGTGTCTACCCTTCTGCAGTATTTACTTCAAATGTAAGAGGGCTGAAGATTCAAGATATTCTTCAACTCCTGGGGTAAACAGTGGGGAACATTGTGGATAGTTGCCTCCCCCTTCCCGCCCCCATTTCTGTGCTCTCCGTAAATAATATCTTCTGTTGCCACTATAAAAGACAGACTACTGACCTAGGTGGGTCATTGGTCTCACCCAGTAAGATATTCTGTATGTTTTTATATACACAAGCAAGCCCTAAGGCAGAGCTCTTTCCCTGAAATGAGCTTAACATCTCAGCACCACAAGGTACTGTTTCTAGAGGAGAACACACAAGAGCTAAACTAAAAGAAATTGCTTGCAGTAGTGGGCTTTAAAATACAGCAGTTGTAAATCTCTTCTCATATTTCAGGGCCTATGTGGACCTTTGGTTTTAATATCTAATGCTTTCTGAAACTGTATCCCTATAACTTTGTGTATCATTTCTGTGCCCTAGTCCTGCAGAGGTGAGTTTTATATTTTAGCATATTTTTGAATACAGGCCAAATCAGCCTGAGCCACCCACATCTAGAATAAATAGTAGGTGGTTGTGAATTACAGAACAGCTCTTCCAATGAGAGGCTGTCTTTGTGCTGTAAACTATGAGAAGGTTTAGTAACGAAACACATGCATTAGCACGCAGCCTGAGCAAACAGGCTCTGTGAGGTGGAATTGCCCCAGCAGGCAGAGCTGCAGCTCAGCAGCTATTGCGGTCCTTTGTGCCGGAAAAGGATGTGTGAAAGAGGGAGCAAAGCATGAGGGAAAAATATCTCATGAGTTCTGCTGTCAAACTCCCATTCCTTTCCATGCTGGGAAGCCCAAGAGTATCTAAAGAAAAAGACGTTGTAGTTAGTAGGTTACCTGCTTCCTGGTTCTGCAAAAACTGAAACTAGACCCACTGTTTTCTGTGGCCCTGACTTCGCCTTGAAAGCCCTGCACTTGGAGACTAAATTATTAACCTTTGATTGAGAATGGTTCTGCTTTATAGGATATATGAGTCATTCTTCTTCCACTGTCCAACTTTCTAACTTAACCTTCCTTCTGTGTCTTTCCCCTGAATTTCCCCCATATTTCTCTTGGAGCATCTAGGACTGAAGCAGTGCTCCTTTGACCTTCTCTTCCTAGCAAGTGTATGCTTTATTTCTACCACCACTTTTCTCCTTTTGCTGTGAAAAGTGATTATTTTTTCCTGTGGAAGCAGATGCCTCAATAAATATTCTTTTCTTCAGCTATTTGTAAAGTGTTTGCCATTGAAGACAGCACAGAATATCTGACTATGACAAATTATCAGTCCTCTCAGTGGCATAACTCTACTGATATGCCTATTTAAAATCTCAGCTACCATATTTCCTGATCAAGTTTGTATCTGCGTATCCTTGCAGCTGTAGAGCTTAATACAAAACCTCCAGAATAAACAGGATAAATAAATAAATAAATAAATGAGTGTGAGTAGACCTTGGTAAAGAGAGTTGATTCAAGGCCACAGGATGCCATCTTTGTTTACCTCTGTCTTTCCTCCTTAAGCTGGCATGGGATCAGGAGCACAGCGTCTTACATACAAATGATTTTTGAACATGAAGTTGAGCCTTAGCTTTTATATTAGCTGAAATCAGAGCTGGCATTGCTAATTTGTCTGAACAGCTGGACAAAATAAGGTTAGATTTTTTCCGTGTTTCAAAAATCACTAGGGGAGCTTATTATAAGAACCACTGTAGCAGAAAGAAAACTGAAGTAATAAACAAAGTGGCTTTTAGGAGAAAGGAATCTATAGATCAACATGTTTGTGTGTAAATCCTGAGAAAAAATGATCTGCAGCACACCTGTCACATATACATTTTAGACAGTGTTCATTATATTATATATATTTTAAAGTTATATTATGTTATTTCTTCAGTTTCATCTCATATGTTCAGAAGAGAGCCAAGCCTATCATTGCTAGGTTTTATAAGAACAGCTTAATGCTTGATGTAGACATTTTTTTTCCAGGGCTACGTGTCATCAACAAACCACAGACTTGTAGTTGAAGTACTGAATACGGATCTAGGCGATCTACGTTCAATTTTGGACCTTTCTATATGATTCTGGGCAGTTAAGTTGTGTGAGGTTCATGTCACCTACCTCTTCCACCTATACGTTTGGTATCAAGGCTATGTTTACTATCACCGAAGTACTTCCAGAGAGCAGTTCATCCTTTCCTCATATGCCTAGCTTCTGGGTGGCTAACCTTAAGTGAGATGTCCTCCAGTTCCTTATTCCTAAGGGCGGGGAGGGGGGGAGAGGGGAGGGTAAGAATATGAAAAACTGAACAGTCTGGAGGATTTTTGCGCACAAGTGAGCACTCAGTACATACAATTAGCCTAGCTAGCAGTCTCTTTGCAGATTGGCCCCCAAGACAACTTTATGGAAAACACGCTTTATTTAAAGACGCTCACATCTGTCTGTCAAGCATAATGTAGATCTCACAGGTGGTCTCCAGGGGGAACTAAGCATAAATATTCCTTTTGCATTTGACCATGTCCTTTCCAATGGCATGCTGCTCTAGCTTGCTGTATGGGATGCCAGTGACCTTGGATTGTCCAAGGGACTCTTCTCCCCTACTGGTAGTAAGCACTTCTGAGAACAGTTTTTGTAGGAAAATAAATAGTTTTGGAGGGAACTCAAATCAGAAGGGAAGTAAGAGATCTCAAAAGCTTCTTCTTCATCCTTGCACACTTTGAAATTTTCACGGTGTGATGTGTCTGAGACCAAAGAATGGTGGCTCTCTGAGTGGGAGAGAAGTAAAACTCAGATTAGGGTGCTTCTCTGCCGTGGCCATCTTTGGCTCTTTTAAATTACAAACTTCTTATCTTATATGTTAGTTATCATGGTAATGATTTTATTTCAAAATACTAAGTTCCCTCCACAATCAAAGGAAATTCTTATATAATTGATCATATGCGCAGCTAGACTTAACATGCCCTGCTGCAAGGAGTTTCCTGCTTCTTTTAAGATAAGATATGTATTTACTTGGTAAAATTGAAATATAATTTAATTTAATTTATGATTATAGAATGTTCACGACCACAGTGTAATAAAAGCTGTATCCTAAGTACCACTGTGAAGTGCATTTTCCCTGTATTACAGATAAAGAGCTGAGACACTAGGGGGTTTTCTAAGAGTGATATTCTAAGAAGTATATGCCTGACCTTCTCATACAGCTAACTGACCAAACTCATTCTTATTGCATTAGGGTGACAATGAATCCAACCTCATAAACCTTTTTGAGAGGAAGGGTGTATTACATTTAACTCATCGTTGTGCTAATGCAGTCATAAGGATTTTAGTCAGCTAAAAATCCTCAGAGGTAAAATTGCATCTCTATCTATATTAGGTAGACTCACAGGCTCCTAGAAAAATTCACTTTGGAAGGGACCTGGGGAGGTCTCTGATCCAATTCCTTGCTTAAATTAGAGAGGGAGCTGTGAGATAAAGAGAGTGAACTAGACCACTCAAGCCTTTATCCACCTGGATCTGAAAGCCTCAAAAGATGGACTCTTATAGCATTTCTGGCAACCTGCCCCAGTGCCTGACAAGTCCACATGGCAAAAAAAGATTTTCTTAATATCAAGCCAGAACCTTTCTTGTTTCAATTTGCATCAATTGTCACCTATTCTCCTGCCATGCACCACTTTAAAGAGCCTGTCTCTGTCTTCTTGATAATTTCCTTCTTAATAGCCTCCTCCTTCCCCACTCTTTCATCCTCAGCTTAATATTCATTTGTAAAATGAATAATGTAGACAGTAAATTATGCAAAAGTGCTGGTTTAAATTGAAATATTACTGATGTATTTATACAAATCTCTTGGTCAAAGTCATGCATCAAGTGTCTGAAAAATAGAAATGAAAACAGTATCTCTGATTCCCTTTACCTATTAAACAATTTTCCTACATAAGCAGTAATTCCAGTGTTCATGGTTGACTCTTGATTATTGTAGATTACCCCAAGAGGTAGCCTCCATTAAAAAAGATTGTTTTCCCCTTCTGTATGTTGTTCTTTCTCCTGTATCTTTTTTGGTTGTTTTGCTTTTGTATTCCATTTTGAAAGCTCCCCCTTTCTGCCTCCTTCTTAAAGGGTTTTTTTGGAAAGAATTGATGTTGCTCCCTCTATTTTTTTATTATTTGCTTTCTTGGCTTTCTGCTCAGTGTGTCATTTAAAATTTTAACCTAGTATCCCCACTCGTTCATCCACACCATTTTTAATTTTTTTAGTATCTCTTGGATCTATATTATAATATACATTTCCCTTTTCTTCTTTTCTCAGTACTTTTCTAATTACCAGTTATAAGCATGAATCTCAATTTATTCCTCTTGCCTTTTGCTTGAAGGTGAAAAACATGTATTTTTGGCTTGCTACCTTTAGAAAATGAGTTCTTTTCAGTGGTAAGATTTTAACTTAGGTCTAGTTTGACACTTCATTTTTAAATAAGCCATGTAGGTCATATTTTACAATGTCTCTGTTTCTGATTAAAATTTCACTTACAGATTCATACAAGCATCATAATAAGAATAAGAATTAATATGAAGGAACAAATTAAATAAAATTAACCACTGTGCCGTACAGAGATACATTTCTACTGCAAATGGTCCTGAATATCAATCAGATAGTAATGCCTGTCTGTGAGATTTTGGTCATTTATTTATGTATATTCACATTTGCTCAGATTTCAAGAAGTACTTTCATTTCTTGATATTTCTGGCTGTATGCAAAAATATCACTGATTATTGGCTAAAAATACCAATATATTTAGATTACATTATACTGGGGATTTTCTGGAATTTCTAAGTAGGAAGTGTAGTTATTTCACTTCCTACTCCACAGTGGAATTACTGAATGTCATGTGTGTAGCCCTCAAGTTATCAGTACAGAAGACTTGAATTTTGCAGCAGGTGGAGTTACATTTATGTGTTGATTGTAGAAGGGGAAGGTTATGAAAGGGGAAGGCTGTTCCCTTTTGGCATAGAGCTTAATATAAGTCCTTTCCCTTGTAGTGAATTATTGGAATACTTATTCTACAGGACTCTAAGGAAATGTGGATGGGAGTTATCTGAGACTAGGTTATATAAATGAAGAGATTTTACTGGTCATTGATCCATGACACTTTGCTAATTTGTTTTGTTATGTATATACCTCTTACAACAGTTTCTAAGTTGGAGCATGCTTGTCTATATGAAGAACACTGAGGCATGTGGGATTTTCTGAATACAGTGTGCATATACATATGTGGCTATACTGTTCTGCTAAACAGGGCTTAGCACATCAGTCACAGCTGCTGCAGCAGCCCTTTCCAATCCCTACATATATCTCTAGAGGGCTGATAAGTATCTATATAGCTGGTGATCCATAATCCTTCAGATTAAGAATTATGAAAGGGTATTCCTCTAATCTATATAAATTGTGAATATGGCATATCATATCATTTTTATTGCTTGTATCACCATAATAAAAAATCCATAAATAATATTTGCTTAAAATCCTTTTCCTATTAGAATTATTTTTAGATTTATAAAATCCTGTTTTATTGCCTATACCTTTGGCTGGATTTGCTTCAATAAAAAAACAGTTAATCAAGAATATCACATTGTCAACAACAGGCAATATTAAAGGACAATCATTTCATTGATGAATGTGATGAATATGGCTATAAAAGATATAAAAATCAAAGAAAACATCTCAAACTGGTTATTCATAAAATCATTAGAAATCCAGTGTTCCCAATTAGTAACATCTACACAAATAAATTTCTCTTAAAGATATTTTGATATATATTAGCACCGTTATACAATGCCCATTAAACAAACATTGGTATTTTTACATCTGTTAGTTAATTTTCTTTGGTAATAAGATTTTTTTTCAAAGATGAGAGTCCTGTCATAAGAGCATTTCCTGTAGTTTCTTATAGGAATATGATCACCATAATACAGAAGCACTGAGCCATCTCTGATGGATTTCGTCATTATGATAGCACTAAGAAGTGGCTATAGATTACCTCCTTACTGCAGATAAGAAATTGAGACCTAACTTAAGCATGTATTTCAAATTTCTAAGCACTTTTGTAGGCTTTGCAGTGCCCTAGGGTATCTGTCACATCTGCATGGGTCTAGACGATGTGACACTGGAGCTATAGAAGACCTTCACCCTTGCACAGTAGTAGCTGAAGCATAGTAGGATACTGTAGATTATCTTGATATCGCTAGACTCCTATGTCTGGACAAATGAACTGAATCCTAAATATGACTTGGTGTTGTACGAGCAGTGAAATGAGCCCAGACCACTTGTACTCTTGGCTCTAGTCATTAGATTGTCCTTTTTAGAAACTTACAGCTGTATAGATAATTCAGTCATTGTAAGTAGTCTTACTAAAGTCATTGTTCACAGGATCACAAATATGGCATGCTAAGTTAAGGCAGTAAGTACAGACAACACAGTGGAACAGTTTCTTTTGGTTTTCTGCAGGATGCAGAAACATAGGGGTTAACTTTGTTGTTGTTTGAAAAATCTCAGCTTTCAAGATCCACATGCAAATACTTCTGGCATAAATACATATTTGCACAAGGATTTGGAACAGTATCTCTTTAATCAAACATTATTCTCTTGAATATTCACAGAAAGCAAACAAAGGGGATTGTGAATACTTGCTGGAGCAGATTTGCTACATGTAACTGAACAAGTACTAGTGAATATGGGATTTTTTGCAGTAATCCTGCAGATGTTGAGCTTTTGGGGGCAAGTAGATGATATTTCACTATGCAGTTCCCACCCTTCTTCTCCTCCAACAAATTGCAACATAGCATCTTTCTTATCTCTCTGTTTCTTTTCAAAGGAAAAAAATACATATATGGAGAAAAATAGGGCACTTCTTGCTATTCCCTGAGAATGTGATCAGGATGCACACCTTAAAATAGAAGTATGGGATGCAACCATCTAATACATGTACCCCACAAATTAAACGCAGCTAATGAAAATCAGACCTTTCTCAATAAATCTAAACTTTTTGGAAAGCCTGTTCTGCTCCAGTGAGCATCCAACAGATCTTCTCAGCTACAGTACTCATGTTGCAGGAGGCATCTCCTGTCAGATAGTGAACCTGTTACATCCGCTTTACCCTTCATCTGCATAGTAAGCATTTTTTCTTCACAGCAGCCTTTTGTTCTTTTATTTTATTCTAAAGGACTATAAATATTCAAATATATTTAAAAACATATCAAGGATGATTAGTTTGTTTTATGCTTTTTCATGTGTTTTATCTTCAGAAGAAAAGTCTATATTTGCCCAGAAAGACAGCCCATAACCATAGTGTTTTGTACTCTCCCACAGCTGCAGGAAGCTTTGCAGAAATTATCACAAACATTTATCTCAATTCTTTCACTTAAAATTGTGAGTTTCTGAATTTCATTGACAAGGGAGTCAGTATCTCCACATAAATTTGTAGACAGGTCTCTTTGATGGGGGTCAGAATGTATCAAAGGCAGATGACATACCAAAATATCTACCTTAAATCCAAGGACTATTCAGCCTGTTGAAAAGATGAAGTAAACCTGGATGGATATATTGCTGCAACTAATCTGGTTTTGGTATCTTAGACGACTCCTTTAACTTGCCTATCTCTGCACTACACTGCAGTCTTCAGGGAAACATACTCAGAAGAGTATCATATTATTTCCCTACAAGCAGCCTTTATATATGTGCATGTACATATATGTATACATATTACAGATGAGTATGTAGGTGTATGCATTTATAGCCATCTCTCCTTCTGCTATGACACCTGGAGGTAAGTCTTGGAAGCCGTGTCTGGGAGGCACAGGCATAACTTCCACGCACTGCTGGCTGGACACGTGTACCAGCTACTCAGTTTTGCTTTGAAAACATGCATCTTCAAGGGTCTGCATCTAAAAAATATCAGATTTCGCTGCTGGGGCAAACCTAGTATGTTCATGGGCATCTCAAAAAGAAATCCTTAGCAAGCAGAGAGAGCATTGCAAACTTTTTAATGCTTGTGCTCCAAGAACCAACAAAAAAAGTCCTTTTATAGAAATGTACTTCACCTATAGGCCATTAGGATAATACTCTCTGTTTTGTGTTGAATCAGTTTCAGTGTATTAACACTGATTCAAAGTCCATAACTGCTTCTTCTCTAAACTTTTCAGAGAAATTTAGGAAAACACTAAATACCGCATATCACTCCAGTGTTTCCTGAAGCACCATTTCATCAATACTGTGATGAAAGTCCTACAGCAATGATATTTAGGATGTCCTGACTAAGAATTCCCAAAAACATTTCAAACTTGCATGAATGATCACAAGCCTTCAAAGGTATTTTCATTTGACTTCAGATCTATATCTGGCAGGTTTAAAAATAACATTAATAGCTATAAGAGTGAGCTTTCTCTAATTATGCTTTCAGAACGATCTAACTTATTCCACTGCCAATCAGTTGCTCATTTAAACCTGGTGGTAAACCGTTTCCTAATATCGCCCATAATAATTAGCACACTTCCATGGAGAGACATTTTTACTGTTTTTAGCAGAGCTTTGCAATATAGAGTTATAAAAACTAGAAAAATGCTACAGACATTTTTATAGAGGTTTTACAATCCTAAGTAAAAGATGCTTACTGCAGATGCTTGACAAAGGACCTATTAAAGAAATCAATTGCACACCTGTGTCAGAATTACTGCATGTCCTCAGTGAATGCATATATTCAAATATATTTCTGCTAGGGATGCATCAGAAAGAATTGATTCATTTAGCCACTTCTAAAGTGACTGGAACTAGAAATGGTTCTTTTAGTATCACCAGCATTTTGGATTGACTTTGCATGAATGAGATCTCCAGCCAAGTCAGAAACTCACAGCTTGGTGGACTGCCTAGTTAAGCAGTCACCACCATGGCAAATATCTAACAAATAGCCAGGATGGTCATAGGCTGGTTTGCCCCATTAAACATCACCTAAATGAGAAATAAGCCAGTCCTATTTCATAGGGGAACTTAGTAAGAGCATTGAAGGATTCTTCAAGCCCAATCTGGTGATCGGAAGTGTTGGGTATGGTGACTGTCAGTCAGCAGATACAGAGGCTGTCCCTTTGCAGAAGGCAACAAGGAAGAAGATTTTAAGGGTCAGGGAGCTTTGGCGATCAGGACAATTTGATTACTTGTTCCACTAGGATAGGAGGTATTTACTTCATGCTATAATTCCTCTTGAGAACAGAAAGAACCTTGTTATAAGGACTGACTTGCTGGAGTGTGGTAATTTTAAAGCCTATCAAGTAAGTGCCTTAATCTAAAAGAGAATAATGTGAGAGAGGGCAAGAGATCTGAAGGCAATGAGATTCAGGATAAGTAAAGAGGGCCCAGTGGAGACAGTGGTGAAAGATACATACGTAACTGGGAAGAAAATGCGTATACAAAGTAATTTGGGAATAAGGGGGTATTTGAACAGCACAGAGGAAGGGCATGGTTGGAGCAGATACATGACTAAAGGCAAAAGGGGCAAACTGGCCAAGAAAAAAGAGAGAAGAAGAATCCCAGGAAATGCTTGTGTTTCTCCTGATAAAATAGTAGCACAGATCGGGGGTGGGGGGTGTTCATTTATTATTCATGAAGAAAATTGCAAAATGTCTATTTCAGAAGCTGCGCTACATGCTGAATTCTCAAAGCAGACCCTGTAAAGGTCCTAATAAAGTCAGCTAGTGTAATGATAGAGACAGAGATATGGCAGAGTAATTTTTAACATTGCTCCCTTTGAAAAAGTTATGAGAATTCTCTCCTTTTTCTGGTCACTACATGTTGGAAAAGTATCTCACATCACTAATCTTGTACTGGGTTTTGCGTGAAAAAAACTTAAATGATTAAGTGACCATGGGTCACCATTGATGTTTTTCTTTTCCATTCATGGTAGTGCTACATAGTGTGGTCCAAAGCCTTTGAAGTCCATGAGTCCATCTTGGAGACAGATTAGTTCAGTTTAGAGTTATAAATAATTGTTTCAGGGCAAAAATGAATGCAGGTTTTTATTTAAAAGAAAGAGACAGACTACTATCTAGGGAATCTCAAAAGAAGTACATATATCTCATGGGCATATTCTTCATCTAGATAGTCATACATGCCCTTTTTCCTAATCATCGCAAATCATTCACTCATTTCTTGGTACTTTTTTTCTTTTGATTTTGTGGGGTGTAATATTTAATATATCTATCTTGGTTTATATTCTTCAAAGCAGTGGGAAGAGATATCAGTACCATAACACTATTCCAAATGACAGAAATACTTTGGCACCATTGGAATTTGTTGAACTGTTAAGCCGACGTGCAGTTGTACAGTCTGAGTGAAAGAAATGGCTATTGAGTTTTTAATTAAGACAGTAAGAGAGACATCTGAGGGGAAGCAGCTATACCATCAATAAATCCATAGTAGTGAAATTACTCTGTCAGGTTTGTCCTTGACAATGAACCCGGTGGAAAGGACCAGACTCTTTCAGGTATAGAGTGGGATTTGCCTTCTCTAACCCAGGTGCCTTGAATTTGGACATTTAAGTAAAAGCTAGTCTTCTGTGGCTCACTTTTTTTATATGAAAGAAACAACTGTGTTTCTAATGTGTGATGAGATGACCTGCCCCCTGCGTTAAAAGATTGCATCCTTTGATTTGTGAAAGGTTACATCCATTGACTACATAGGAAGCCTGAGGGGATTAGCTCAGACTTGGATGTCTGATGTTAGAGTAGTTAAATCTCTTCTAGGCATAAATGGCCTGGGAAGTGTAACTTCTACAGAGTAGGAAAAGAAATTAATAAGAAATGGCAAAATTATGTAAATCTAATTTGTAATTTCCTTTCAAAAAGGAAAAATCTGCTTAAATCTCTGTTCAAGTTACTTTGAAATTCAGCTGTAAGTCCTTAAAAGATATACTAATTGAATTTCAGTGGTCAAGTTTCAAACCAAGTGGTTTAAGTTTTTGTAACCTCCTTTCTTTTCACAGAGCAGAAGGCAATTTGAGTGGAAAAACACTTTCCCCCCAAAGGCCATGTTTATGTCACTAACTTTTTTTTCCCTTTGGAAATAAATACAAAGTTGAGAGAGAAATGTTATTGGGGATAGAGTAACTGTAATCAAATTTGTAAAAGATGCTGAGGAAGAACACTTCTGCTGATGATGCACAGAAAAATAAATAAATGGGCTTAAGCTTGGTGTGAGGGGGAGGGAATCAGGTCAAAGCTTTTTTTATGTGAAAAAATGAAAGAAATTGCATTAGGAGATTATGCAGTCTCTAGTACTGGGGCAGGGGGGAAGGTAGTTTAGAGAAACATCTCCCTGGAACTACATAGTGACAGTAGATCATGCTTGGAATGGCAGATAGACTTATGTCCTCCTCCAGCTGTATTTTTCTGTTACTGTTACTTGAATTAAAAGTGTGTGTGGGGGGGAGAGTTTCATTAAATCAGAATATAATTTTCAAGAAAAAGAATAAACCAACAGGCACACAAAGCATGAGGCTAGCAAGATGTGCACTGGGTTTTGTTGTTGCTGTGATGTTTTGTTTGTTAAAATCTCTCTGCCTGCAGTGCCGCCAGAAATGAACTACAAACTGCTCATCCTTATCTAAGAGAGACATGGAGCTACTGGAGAGAGTCCAGCATAGGGCTACAAAGATGATCAGAGGGCTGGAGCATCTGCCCTATGAGGAACAGCTGTGAGAGCTGAGCCTGTTTGGCCTGGGGGAGAGAAGACTGAGGGGGGGATCTTATCAAAGTGGATAAGTACCTGAAGGGAGGGTGTCAAGGGGATGGGGACAAACTCTTTTCAATTGTCCTGTGTGACAGGACAAGAGGCAATGGGCAAATATTGAAGCACAGGAAGTTCCGCCTGACCGTGAGGGGGAATTTCTTCTCTGTGAGAGTGACGGAGCACTGGACCAGGTGGCCCAGAGAGGTTGTGGAGTCTCCTTCTCTGGAGATCTTCAAGCCCTGCCTGGATGCAACCCTGTCTAACATGCTCTAGGTGACCCTGCTGGGCAGGGAGGTTGGACTAGATGATCTCCAGAGGTCCCTTCCAACCTTACTGATTCTATGATTCCATGATCTTGAAGGTTGCTCAACTTTCAAGGTATTTGGAATATCCCACTTGATTCTTATGCTAGGGATGAGAGTGGATAATAAACATTTTATGATGCCAAAGAATGGCAGTAAGCAAAGGAGACTGGAATTCAGACTTTCCAAAGAGTATCTTTCCATGCAGATTCCTGTTAGTAGGACAGGGAAATTTTTTGTTCCTCCCCTCTGGGAGGGGAGAACGGGCTCGTCCACTGTGGTTGCTCTTAATTCTAGAATAGGAAGAGTTATGTAAGTGGTAGAGAGATCCTGTGTCAAACACGGTATCTCGCCTCTCAGCACACTTAGTGTATGTATGCTGACACATCCACTGAGTGCAGCTATTTTGGCATCTGAGAGAAAATGAATCTGCGTACTTATTTCCTCACGCAAATGTGGGCAACCACATGCTGAAGGGAGACATGCAGAATGCATACAGACGTTTACCCTTGCTATGAGGCAAAATAAACCTCCTGGAGGAAGCAGCACTAACAATCGCAATTGGCTTCACTCTTATTTTTCACTTACTCTTACTTTAAATCTTTTGCTAAATAACAGCATTTTCTTTAATTGTTCAAAAAACAGGCTAGTCTAATTGCATTTTTATTTATGCAATGAGTAGCCTTTTAAACCTTTTCAAGTTGGTCTTTGACCTACTTAGAGGTGCTTTACAATTATCAAAGCATATAAACCTGATTTTTAAACTAGACATGCAAGCATCCTTCTCCCTTTGGTTAAATAGATGTTATAGGACAGCAAACTTCCAACAGACAAATCTATGAGATATAAGCAATGTTCTTTTTGAATTTCCAATGTTTATTCTCTGCAAATAGGCAATTTAGGAGTTATATTGAATGACAAAGACTGTTTGAGCCACTTACCAGCACTAAGTTACAAATCAGTAGCATGCCAGTAATTTTAAATTTCTCCCAATATCACATGTCTGGAATACCAACTTTTAAGTGAAAATTTCTTTATGCAAAATGTACTTTTAAAAGTCACATCTGCTCAGTAAAAACACATTCTTAACTCTGTTTTGTAGAGCCTATAAAAAGATGAAGAGGAAAAAAAATAACAGTTGTGTCTGGTCTGAGCAAAAACAGGATGGTAATTCAATGAGAAAAATGTTCAAGAGGGACAGGAATTAGCAACTCTTGATTCTAGTACTTCAATTCTGTTATTACTGAGATTCTTGCATCATGTAATCATGGCCCTCAGTGAGGGTATAAATTAAATATTTGCTCTCTGAGAAGGACTGAGTGTGTTGCAAGCAGCCTGGGAAGCTTCAGAAGCAGTGTGCATGTACATTCGCTCTGAAAACTCCAGTCTGAACACTAAGCTCTTTAGCTGTTTGAGGCAAGCTGACAAGAAACCAGTTAGATTTCCAAAAACTGTGCATTTCTTATGTTTAGTTGGTCAAATGTGAAATTGCTCTAAAGACTTTAATGGATTTCCTGAAATCAGCACTTTCTGACAAAAATCAATTCAGGTCTAAAAATCCTCAATTACTTGTAGCTAAGCCAGGGCTCCTATATTCTTGTGTTGTTTTCTCCCCTTTGCAGACTGGCTAAAGTGTGGGCATGTTTTTCAATACTTTGTGCTGCAGCTGCACCGTTTTAAGTGTGTGTGTGTGTCTAATATATCTATCTATTAGCACTAGAACAGGTTGCCCAGAGAGGTTGTGGAGTCTCCTTCTCTGGAGATATTCAAGGCCCACCTGGATGCAACCCTGTCTAACATGCTCTAGGTGACCCTGCTGAGCAGGAAGGTTGGACTAGATGATCTCCAGAGAGATCCAACCTTACTGATTCTATGATTCTATCTATCTATATATGTGTGTGTGTATATGTGTAGTGGTTCCTATCTAATATGATCATTTTCATTTTTTTGTTTGCTTGTTTTCAAAAGGTCCTTTATTATCTGCATCATTTATCTGATTAAGTTCATACAGATGAAGATACCACCAAGGTGAAAAGAATGTGAAAGAATAGAAAAAAATCATTTATTCTGAGAGCAATTCACTTTTTTCTCTTTAACCAGAAGCCAGCTTATTGAGATTCACATCTCATAACAAATATCTCCCTTGGTCTTATGGATTGTTATTTTCAATTCTGCTAATTATTAATGGAGAATAATGGCCGAAGCTTAGTCTCGGTCAATGGCTCGGCTCCTCAAATGAGGCATTACTCTGTGCAAACAAAGGTGGCAAATCATGACCAGAATAACATAAGGGCAAAGGGGAAACTACATCTCTGAATTTCCTTGATCTGTGGGTAGTTTAATTCAGACTTTGAAATTACGTTTTTTTTAATGTGTTATTAGTAAGGACCATAGAATTCTGTGGCAGGCTATTATCTATATACATATATATTTTTTTTCCTGCAGCATAAATGAGAGCTGGAATGTAGTGCTGGAAACACTTTATAAAATCAGGTGCATTTTGGAGGGCATACTGAAACCAAAATGATTATAGAATTTCTGAAAACACAAGTTTGGTGGTATTGATCAGCTTTATAACCTGGGCTTTTCACCAGGTGAACCCAAGTTCTGTGCTTCTGTTCTGTTTTAAATTAACAGGATTTCCTTAAAAATTAACCTCAAAACAGTAGCTCCTGTAGACTGGTAATGCACATAATATTTCGGAGAGCATTTCAAATAGACAACATTTTATACTGTTATTTGCCAGAGAAGGAAGAAAAAGAACTCCACAGTTAGTAACTTTGCCAAGCTAGTAAAGGTGCCAATGCCTATGTTGGATATTTTGAAAGGAATTAGGAAATTATTGAAAGAGGCTAGTATCTTCACAGAGGTTAGTAATTCTGAAGTCATGAAATTCTAGGTTATTTAACCTGAGAGATTTTAGGAGTTGTTAACTCTTAAACAGAGCACTATCAGCATTTTCTAAAATCAGGCCCTTCAGTGTCTTTCAAGGTGGGAACTATAAAACATAGTCTCTTGTGAAAATCTTGGCCAGAGATTTTTGCTGATCAAAGAATGGACTCCTAGAAATGAGAGATCACGTGGCCCTGACCTCTGATATGGACAAAATTTTGAATTAATCAGATACTGACTTCTTCCATTTTTGAAAGGGCAATGATTAAGAAATTAAGCAGTGATGGAGATAATATCCTTTGCCCTTTGTGCCTCTCTTTCTGTTCTAGCAGTCAGCCACAATGGTTTGAGTGGTTAAAAATAAGAGGAGAAAATACTTCAGGGAGCAGGAGGGTGGATTAAATGGGCAAGGGCACATAGTAATCTCTCTGATTAAAAACTAGACAGAATCATCATCTCTACCCACAAAGAGGAAGAGCTCTAGGAAGAGCTCAAAAGTAGTAAAAAGTGTACTATCCTATTTTCTCCCTATAATGGATTGCTTTGTTCATTTAGCAGCAATTTAACTTTAGACTAATATGATCACAGAGAATAAGCTGAAATACTCCTTTCTTCAGTATCCCTGACCAATCTGGAATCAAGGAATATGTATCTTATTGTAATGACTTGTATCACTTTAAGAGTAGGGTTACATGAGAAATAGGAAGCTCATGAAACACTTTGTAATTTTATCTGTGCCATTTTTTGCTAGTGTCATTTCATATATATGTGTGTGTGTGTGTGTGTGTGTGTGTATGTATATGTGTAAAATTCCTTAGAATCAAAACATCTGAATTCATATATACTTCCACAGTGCCTCATGGCATTTGGTTTTGCTTCCCTATGTATCCCTTTTGCTCAGACAACCACCTCGATATGCAATGTGGCCAGAGATTTCTGTGGGAGAGCAGAATCTCCTTATTGTGAGAAAAAGCCATTGCATAACACAGCAGAAACAGTCTGACTAGAAATATTGTGCTGTCATAGCACTACAGCACTATATTAGTTCATCTTCATCTTACTTTGTGGCCCCTGAGCCAAGCCCAATTTTTAGCCTGTGTTTGTATACCAGCAAATCTTCTAACCGAAGATGTTACCCGATTGAACAGTTACATTTCTGCTGTGTACCATAGAAACTAATTATTCACGCCAAAATTATGTCCTGTAATTTTGATATCTTAAAATGTTGTCATGGATGAACAGATGGGCAGCCATCATAACCACTGGGAAGAAAGCAGCTAGTGTTCAAGAGCTTGAACAGGCTTGATTCTTCTATTAGGGAGTACTTGTTAGATAAGGTGAATGGATTTCTTGCATATTATCTGCAGCTTTGAATTCCCTGCATTTTGTTTATTACTGTTTTATACGAATATCTTACTTTGTAGACCTCTTTCTCTCTGTTTGTTTCCTCAAACACAACCGCATCAATTGCAAGAACACTCTATGCACCTTGCCACGTGAAAGACCAGCAGTGTAGTTTTCTGTTCAAATGAAGCATTGATTTGATGGCTATAGCCTTGGCAGTGGGTATTTAAGCCATGAGTGGCACTGCCTGAACTCCTGATTTTTGAAAGAACCTGTGTGATGATGAGGGACATGCACAGCTATTACAAGATCTTTGCAAACTGAACAAAATCTGGTACTACAAGTGCGTGGAAAGGGGCTCTTAGGATGAACTGAGAGGTCATGAATGTTTATTCAGGGTTTCTATTTGAACATTTATGTAGTGCTGAGAAACTAAGGAAAAAAGACTTGGAAAACTAGCTTAAATCAACATAGTTCATGAAAGCAGTAGAGCTGCACTGATTTATATCACCTAAGAAATTGTCCCTCACTTAGAAAAAGTTCAAGGTTCTGCCACATATTTCTCCTTTTTTGAGGGTTGTGTGCATGTACATGCATTCCTATCTTTCACTATATTACTTATGAGTATTTAAGAAATTGGATCTCTGTTCCTATGGCAGATATTAATTTTTTCCACTGCTCTTTTCAGAAAATAATACTGGCCTCAGGTGAGCCATAGGTTGACGATTACATCACAAGCACAATTTCTAACTTCACGAAATGATTCCGCTGCCACATGGCACTTCGTGATGTCTGACGTCTTTACAGAAAAAGCAAGATGTGGCTTAGTCTTGTAGAAGCTTTCTACAGATTACTTATTTGTTTGTGGAAGACTGAGCGTTGATTCAGCGGACTGCAATCTCCCAAGTCAGCAGTGAATGAACGCCCCCAAAGGGTGGTAAGAGACACCACATATCGAGAAGTGTTTGGTTTTCATAAGGAAAACCTAGACACAGCTGCACTTGGATCAAGGCGGGCTGTACAGCAAGATAGTCATTTCTCATCACGGTCTTGGCAGGCTCTGCATTATGCGGACTTTAACATGGAGCTACGGGCTTATTGGTGTGCACACACACTTGCGTGTGTGTATGTACACCTACCATACACACAAAATCCATTCATGAGACAATAATTTGTGTCTAATTACTCTTCTTAAAAAATCTGTGTTGTTTACTACCTCAAGTTTACCAGGATCCATGCCAAGTTATAGCTCTGAAACTGAAGGGATAGTGCAGAAACAGGAGAGAGTTGTGAATTCTAGAGCTGTTTAAACAATTAGTGCTTAAAAAGAAACAGCTTATGGTAATACATCTCTGGTGGTGGTGCAAAGACCTCCAGGCATCACTTTTGTATCATGACTCAAGCTTTCAGTCCCTTATGTGACTATGTTTAAAGCAGTAGTGTTGCTGTAGTTGTAACGCAACTGTGGGACATAAACTCCCCTTTGAAGCTAGAAAGATGTCTTAAGTAACCAAAAAGTGTGTTAGACACATCAAGTGATCTAATAAGAGATGTTACCTCTCTGTTATTTTTCCTCATATAACATCAAATGAATATAGTGCCATGGATTTCAGGACTGCTGATAGTAGTAAAGATCTGCATCTGTGTAAATGATTACAGAATTGCAGCTGTAGCCACAAACCATTTCTTCCTGAAAGTATAAATATAGTAGGTTTAGTACTTCTTATTTGTTATTCAGAACACACATAGAAAAATTTCAAATGAAGAAAGATCTTTTCCATGTAAATATCTCAGGAAATAAAGGATAAATTCAGAAAAAAATAAAATCCACAAACTAGCCTATATTATGGTTTTGATTTTCATTTTTGCTGGAGAACATCAGCAGTGGCTACTTAATATTTCTCACATAGTCAATAAATTTTATTTACTTGCAACCTGTGACCTCCAATTATATAGTATTTTATTCACAGACCACCCTGGTTCCTTTCCCAGCTGAATACTGTCACAGAAAAATATTTTCATAATAAATTTACATGTACATAGAACAATAGAAAACCACCACCTACATTTATTCATGCAAGCCTTAGCCTGTATTCTTGCAGTCCATGTCTAAAATATGTTATTGAAGTTAAAATTAAGCCATAATGTTTTCTCACTTTGCCTTTGATAATTAGAATGCCAAAACCAAATAAAAAATGATACCTTCCATTACTTGCTGCTAACCATACTTTACAGGGAGAGTATTTCTCCCCTAACTAGGGAGAAATTGTATTTCTAAAATTTTTATTACATGGCATTGTCATACATTCTACCATAACTTTCTTCGTGTTTAGAAAAGTAATAAAAATGAAACTCAGTGTTTGCAGCCTGCATACAGAAGCTCCACCAGGAATACATGCTTTCCTACTCTCTTTCAGTCAGCAAAAGTGATTTTGCGGCAGGGTTCAACAGCAAATGACACAGTTGCTTTTAAAGGCTGACTGCATATTACTTCATTACAGATATTACAAAATTAACACATCTTCTGCCCCTCTGTTTTCTTGGCAGAGGTATAGAATATGGAAAAGTACTATTCAGGGCTTCTTGAATCCTTCATAGCACTGTGCTCTCATTCCCAGAAGAATTATTTCCAGGAGACACTGTAAAGGCAAAGCAAATCCATTATCAAAGGATATATTGTGGTTTGTATTGTGGATCTGTTGTGGCTACCAGTTTGTTAATTGAAGCTCTGTTCCTATTTTTCAAAGCTCTGAACTGGTGCTACAAACATTTGCAAAATAAATGTGGACTATGACAAAGATCTATAATTGCTTTCTATGGTCTGGCCGGTCTCCCTGTTCCCTTTTCATGAGAGTTGCTTATAGAGTTGTTTTTTCTTGTGGCCATGGCACACTGATGACCACAGAAAAATCAGAATCCTGATTCTGCAAATTTGGTCTGATGAGTCTGGCTCTGCAGCTGATGAGCTACTAAGCTGTAGGAGCTATTGCAAATATGGCCTGTAGTAAGCAGCTATGGGCCTACTTGTTTGGTTCCTGGGGACTAGGCTCTGCAAAAAGTTTGAAGTTCTCCTATTAGGAATTCATAAGAAACAATCATTAACTTTTACTACAGTCTGTAAGCTCTTAATTCTGTAAGATACTCCGTCTCTATTCAGTTCTCACACAGAAGGTATCAGTATGGCAGTTCCTACAAGGCTGCAACGACTCAAAATTTAATATTCTGACAAGTTACTTCAGTTTCATCTATTGAGTCCTTTCCGTAGACACTGACTAGTTAAGCTGTGTTCTACAAAATCAGAAGTATCTCTTATTTTCTATTTTTCATAAGATCTCTGATCTGCTTTATCTTATTTCTGGAAGGAGGTAATGTGTTTTGCAAATGGGCCCTTCCAATGCAATCTGATCTCACTGATGACGCCCCACCCTCCCCGGGCTGGTTACAGACAAAGTGGCAGAATAATACACATATCCATTTTTACTATTTTATTTGATAGGATGTAATGCTTTGGCATTTATCCTATTTGTATAGTGGTTCTTACATAAAACTCCAATCCCAGATAGGCAAATCAAATGACCAGTGAATGCTAACACTGTTTATATAATGTATAAAAATGATAATGTCTCAACATGTGCTAAGCACAAATCCCATACTAACACTTCCAAAGGAGGCCAGGTGTTTCAAATGACACAAATGGCAGAGTGAAGTCAGGTGATGAGCCATCATCACCAAAGAAATAATAACTATCACTTAAGAGGTCTTAGGCTGTAGATCTTTTGACCTCTATATTTTGATTACAGTTTGTGCTGAAGAGGTATGTGCGGACTTTTTTGCAGTTGAGCTCTTTTGTACAGAAATGTTGCACAGGGCCTCCCTTGGATAATAAATTTGGCAAAGGTGAGCAGGAATGGAGTTATTACAGTGGCATCTCTTCAACTATCGGGAGTCATAGGTGGGAAGTATGCCCTTTTCATGTAGGTAGGTAGGTAGGTAGGTATCAGCCCAAATTCCAGCTATAAGGGGTAATCTAGTATGTGGAGTTTTGTTCTTTTTTCCCACCTACACAAAATTTTCTTCAATCAGTTCAGGCTCTCATTATACTCAGTAAGCAAAGAAGGTGAATCTGTAGTCCTGAAGAAAGTGCTTAAATTTAAACAGTGCAGTATGAGCTTGCTATTCTTCATTATTTTCAGTATTGCTAAGAAGCACAAAGTATGGTGCAAACTTTTCTACTTAAAATTCCCAAATCAGTTATATAACCGAATGAGTTTCCTTCTTTTCTCTCTGATCTTCTCTTCTTTTGCTTTATTTTTTTTCTCTTTTTTTTTCCAGTCTCTATCTTCTAATTAGCTTATGAACCATAAGATTTGAAGATATTCCTGAATCTATGGAATGGTTTGAGGACTGGGTTTTTCATTTTGTTGTTTGCTTCTTTTTTGAATGATTGTTGCTATTTCACTATTACAAAGTTTTGCATTAGTCAGACTTTGCCATCTGCATTGTGCAAAGACACACGTTCTGAATGAAAAAAATCTGTCAAACAAATTGAGTGTACACTCATGTCATTGTCCTGATGATATACAGTAATATGCCTAGCAGCATTTCCCTAACAAAATTCTATTAATAAATTGCATAGGCAGGTTCCTCATTAAAGATCATTCACCTAATTACAATGACAAGTATCATTAACGTTTTGGTAATCCCAGACTTTTGGTACTGTCATTTCAACATTAACATAGAGCTAACCCACTTTAACAACCATGACAATCCATATTGTTGCCATATCTTTGTCATACGCTTTCATTAGGAAGACCTAACTGTACTATATCTCTTTCTAAGCTAAAAGGAGGACTTTTGTTTGGATAAATCATTGTAGTCCTTACGGAATTTCTTTCTCAACATAGATATTCACAAATGATCGTATTAAAAAGTGATTATCTATACTAATGTAATTTAAATGAGTGATTATATGATCTTTATTCAGTAATGATATGAAGGTTTGCTTAAAAAGAAATCTGAACAGTATCTGCTCAAAAAGTTTAGACTTTAAGAAAGTAAGCACAGAGGAGCTGTACCTCCTGAGATAGTCACATAGAGTGCTGATAACCAGGAGAGTCTTGGTTATGCACTGCTTGTTTTGAAAAAGGTGGTTTCTGCATATTCATCTTTTATGTGAGACTGAGCGAAATATCTTGTTAGACTGAAATGAGGAAATCGTTTCTGGGTAGAGGTAGTGGAAAGAGGTTCAAGGCTCAACACTCACTTGAGAAAATTATATGAGCACACATGTAACATCAAGCATATCAGTTTTTCTGTGTCTCCCTTAGCTACAGTCATGGCCTTCAAGCCAAACATTCCCTTTTCGTTGTTCAAGGATCCACGTGTAATGTAGGATTTCAGTGCTAGAGGGAGATTGCAGCTATGACACTGGTATTAAGTTAGGGTCTGCCAATACAGTCTGAAGCTAGGAGACTGAAGGGTAGCTACAAGTGGGAGCCACCTTTAGATTTTCAGTTACCACTGCTTTTCTTTTAGATTTTAGCTAAATGATGCCATTCATACCTAACAAGAACAAAAGAGACTTTGAGATCCAAGACAATGATTTTTCCATAAGTACATCTGAGTACGTTGCCTGACCAAAGTTTGGCTGGTGGTTTTTATTCTTTCTCTGTGCACAACTCACTAACTGAAACAATTATTCATACTTTTTTTTGTTTAACAAAAATGAATAGATGTAAGAAAGTACTGAAAGACTCTTCGTAAGAGTCTAACAAAATCCTTTCTTCTTTTTTTCTCCTTAATTAATGTATTTCAAGGTTACTGAGGAACTGCAATCAGTATCACCTGGAGGGTGGTAGGGAAAGAAAATGCAACTGACTTTCAAAACGACATTATTCAGCTTTCTCCTCAAAAATTATTTTGAGTACATACTATTTCTCACATCACGGATGTATGTATTAAGGAAAGAATGTGGAGAGGAGAATGAAGATGAGGAGCTTTAAGCAGTGGTTTTGCTTTCTGTTCTATATCACTCAGCCATTCTGCTGAATGGGAGCCTGTCCACCTGAGAACACGAAACAGCTAAAAAGTCCATTTGAAAATTATTAATGCTAATTTTGTGTTTTTTTCTGGTAATATTTTTTCAACTTTTGAGTCCATTTATATAGAATTTTCAGAAAAACAAACTCTTTTTTCCATCATTGCCATCCATTTGAACTATCTACAGCAGTAAATTAAAGAAAAAATAAAACATAAACAAAACAAAAAGAATGGATGGATGCTTTAGATATTTTAAAATTACTAGGAAGGATGAACATAGTTGCTTTTCTTTTTATCAGCGACTCTATATTATCTACTCTGTCTGTGATGGATAGCTTTATAAATGTCACACTAAAACAGCATTATTCTAGATGCCTAACATTTATCCGGAGCTATCTCTGCCTCAGGTTTTCTTTGAGATAAAGCCAGGCTGGCTTTATCTCAAGTCTACCCCTCTCAGGGCGGAAAGGGGCCAGAACAGAGAGGCACTTTTGTGCACAAAAATCTAGCATTTTTTACTCGCGTCTGAGATCTCCATTCATGCCGGGGGAGCTGTTTGCAATTTATGTTCTGACCAAATGTTCCTTTGTGTTAAAAATGACATGATGCGAGCGCTGGCAAGCCAGACTGCTCCTCACCTTGCTGCTGGGGCTGTGGCAGGGCATCAGGGAAACCCTGCTTTTGGCACGAGAGCACTCATCCCTGACGAGCCCCTCTGCACTTGCCTTCAAAACTCCATGGGGCTGCCTAGGTGGAGCAGGGACTCAGCCCCACAGCAGAGGAGTACAGGAGGCTCCAGGAAGAGCAGGAAGCTGGTCCACATCTGGGCCTCACACAGGAGGTGAAGGAAGCCACTCTGGTTTGCAAAACTCTAAAGTTCCCGAGGAGCCCAGAAGCTTGCTGAGCTGACAGCATGATCAAAGGGAAAGATGCATGAAGTAGAGGAAAGACAGTTTTCTTGGATTTTTAGCTGTGTCCATTTCACAAATCTATTTTTCTAACTTCAATGCAGTTTGGCTTTTTGGTCTCATTGACTTAGGTGATAGAGAAGACTCTGAGATTTCAAATAAATAAATAAAATAAAAGCCTACCCATTCTCATTTCAGGCCCCTCATCATGCTGCCATAGGGGAAAAAACAAGCAAACAAACCAGGAAGGTGGTCTTGTTGCTCACTTTACAAAAAGCCCCAGCATAAGTATTTTAAAAGAAGCCTTATGGTTTCCAGGTTTTTTCTTTTTCGTGCAGTGTATTGTATTATTCCTCTAGAAAAACCTTGAACTAAAGAAACTGACTTTTTTTAATTAAAAAAATACTTTTGATTGCCTAGGAATTTTCCATTTCTTGGATCTATTTCAGGATGCTTGAAGAGATTCTATGGGCTCTCTCTAAGGGGTCTGTCCTGAAGACATGCAGATACAGCCAGTATTTTCATGCTGCCGTTTCTCATTATGCTGTCATGAGTCTCAAAACATATGGTGTTTTTCTTAAAGCTTCAGCTACTGGAGTAATGAACGTTAGCTGTTTACTTAGGTTATTTAATATAAGCCGTTGTTATTTTAATATCAAAGCATTTCACAGTCCTTAATGTGTGTGAGACAGAATCCTATCAAATCCCTATTTTGTAAATGAAGAACCAAAGCCGTGGCAAGATTAAGATATGTAAGGTCACGCAGGAAATCTGTTCCATGAATCCAGGTTTTTCAGGTCCTTGAGCCTGGTGTCCAAATCACTGACTTATGTTTTATTTGGCTTTCATGTAAGATGAACAAGCAAAGAGCAGACTAGGATATTTTGACCATGTAGTAAGGATTGAAAAGGTTACACCTAAAATCTTAAGGCTCTGAAGAAAAATAAAAACAAAAATTATTTTCTGCTTTACAGCATTTAAACAAATCTCATGCATTTTTGTACTTCAAGTTAGTAATTGTATTATTCCCTCCAGCATGAGAGAAAGAGGAATTTTTATCAGGAGTATTTTTTGCAGTATTCGTTCTGGCATCCTTGTTTGGTAGAAGACACCTTGGATTTTGTGACCAGAGTACGGTTTGATGCTACCAACCATGGTCATACGCCTTATCAAAAAAGCATGATGAACAATTTTCCATCTATTTGATACCAAACAGGCCGGTAGAAAGAACTGACTGATTTTTGAACTGACTGACAAGGAAATAAGTCCTTTTTTGTTCTGATCCAGGAGAAGCTGACCCTCAAAATATCTTTCTGCATGAGGCCACTGACCTGCCAATATATTTAATCTCCCTTTATATGTGAAAATGCTAGATCTCAGCAAAGAAAGCTGTCACTTGAGGATAGAAAGAAATATTCCCTTTAAGAAAGGCAATAGAGAAAGTACTTAACTTAGCAATCACCTTTTGGCCTGAGTCCTCTTTCTCCAAAAGAAAGAAGTGTTGTACTGTACGTTCCCACTTAAGGGAGGTATGAATCAGGAAACTCCCTTGGCTGTTTTCCCTTACCTTGAGGTATAGAGGGGAAGGAAAACAGCTCAAGAGCTGTAGGTGTCTTGCATAGATCTGAGGGCAGAATTAAAACAGTGATCCAGGATGTAGTGATCCAAAACCCACTCAGCCCAATACTCTGTTTGCTTCCTCTTCCCATTACCTTGTTGGCCCAGCCTGAAGCCAGTGGAAGTATTACTTCTACCCTTCCAATCTAAGGTCAAACAAGTAAAGAAGTGTCCTGAGTCTAGACTAAGAAATCAGCCGGAAACCCAGCTATTTGCTGACACAGGATATCTACCTTACTTCTCCAAGATTGCAACGGTTTCTTTTATTTTTTTTCATTCTCTAGCTCTAACTGAGCTTTTTAGCTCTCTAGCTTTTTAACTGAACCACATTATTTACGGAGATGTTGGCCCCAACTCACTAGACTGGACAATGAGAAGAAAATAGATAAAAGATATTTCACTCTATCTCGATATCTATATAATGCTGCACCCTTAGGTCCTCTCTGTCTGCTCAAAACTTAGATGTGTAGGAAATGTACTCTCCCTCTCAAAATTCAGGAGTCCCTGAACAGGCTCTTTTAGCTGTCCTGGTCAGGGATCTCCCCTGAGAAGTTATTTTCAGGCCTCTCTTCCACTTAAAACCATTCTAACAAACAGCAACCGCTGAGCAGTTCAGCTCTCCTACAGCATGCTGTAATCATCTAATCCCTGTAATATCATTATGTTACAAAATCCTGAAGGAGATTTTCTTTCTTTTTTTTTTTTTCATACAGATGCAATAACAACACATTACCCTCTTTCCCTTTCTCCCTCATTTTCTTCCCTTTATTGAAAGAAAGGATATTGGGTACCTGTGACAAATAGTGAGTATATTAATTGAAGCAGAATATTAATTATAGTTGCCATAGAAGAGAAATAGGAATTGGCGCTAGAAGTCCTTCAGCTGGAACAGAGCTTACTTGCTGCTGAAAAGTGTATGGATACCAAACGACATAAATTCAGCATCCAATTCTGTTCAAAGTGTGTTAAAGTTAGGATAATGGCAGGGCATCCATATAATTTTATTTGGGGGAAAAAATAAGCACTATGGGAATCTACAAGCTTCTAGTGAGGAAGCTAAGTATGAAGCTTTTGACAAGACAATTTCCTTCCTGATTATGTTTGAGAGATGATATATATTAATTTAAAGTTCTTGAAATACTGAGGGAACACGCTTGTTAACCACTCTGACAGCCTACTCTCTGATCTTAGAAAACATGAGCACATTGAGCATGGTGATGCTGTGATCTGTCTTGAGTACTTTGTATTTCTTGAAAAAAATCTCTTTATGTAAGATAAATTTATACATAGTTACTGCAGAATAGAAATCAGAGTTGCAAGGCCTGGTTTTTAAAAGGGTGTTCAATTTTGACTAAAAGTGAATGGTTCATAAAATGAAAAGTGATGGAAGTTCACAGCAAATTGTATAATTCCTTCTAAAATCTGAAACTTTTTTAATAGAGGAGGAAATACACCTCAGAAATATCTAGAAGTGGTAGTTAAGCCTTCCAACATGATAACTGCTTTACCTACAGAGGTGTTAGATATTGTGGTTGTCTGTTGTCAAATGAAGTAATTTATGACTATGCTAAGTAGTCCAAAGCTTCTCAGATATGTTAATGTCAATGTGCATTCACAATGGATTCAACACTTCCTGGAAATATTGTTTCTTCTGCATCTATAGTATAATATTTACCTTTGATATGCATAGAGTACAAGAGGAACAATTAAAATGAAATGTGCTGGGAAACAAGGGGGGAGAGGATATTTGTTTTAGCTGAAAAATCCTTGACCTGAAGTATAACCATTGGAGATGATTACGCTTTTATTGTCCACATAAATTAATTATTACAAAGACTTATATAAATTTCCTGTTAAAAATATCCCACAATACAGAAAGTTCTCATAACCAGGGAAGAACTGTACTAATCTCAAAAATCCAAAGCAGCATCAGTGGTTTGACTTTACAAGCTGATTTATAGTGCTGACTCTTGAATTCATAGTTCGTCCTGATTCTTTGCTACTTACAAAATTAAGATTAACCACATCTCTCTAAACCTGGACTTTTTTTCTGTGGCAGTTTTTGTGATGGAGAGAAAAGCTTGCACATGCTTCAGTTTCATCCCAGTATGAGTAAGAGAGCAATCAGAGACTGGACAGGTCAAGAAGCAAGGGGCTTATCAGCTTAAGAGTTCCCAGAGCAGAAATATTGTGTGATGTATGCATAATTAATGCTTACCTAATGCCAAAAAGTTTTAACAGTCTTTGTTCTTCTTTTCCAAAACGTTAATTCTCTCGGTAGTTCTGTCACAGCTGCATTTCAATTGTAAAGAATATTGCATGAGAAATGTTTCACTGGAAGAAAAATCAGGTTTTTAATGCACCAGCCCTTATAACTGATGTTAGCAGCACTCTTTGCTATGTTAAGACTAGAAGGGGGCTAGATTGCAAAAGTGTATAATTTATCCTACTTTGCTTGTTCATGTCAAAACAGCTTTCCTTAGGAATAGGAGAATTTGCTGTTCAGATTGATTTTTTTTCCCCCTTCTCTGACTTGAAATAAATTTGCATAATGCTATTCATTGTCATTTTCATTTTGACTTTCTAACCTATGTGGCCAGGTTCATCAGCTGTTATGCCACTATGAGAGTAGATCAATCATTTAAGCCAATTTTGTCTGTCATACTAATTGTTGACAAAGATTAATTGCCTTAAATTGTAATAATATTGACAAGCTCTGCCAGAAGTCAAATCACCCCTTTTTCTCCCATATCCACGGCCAGTACAGCTTGTAGTTTGAGGTAATGAATGCTGTGTGCATTTTTATCCCCAAAATCTGAAAATTAAAAAACATTTTCAGATGCTTTTGCACAGTTAAACAACTACAATCCCTTGCAATGAATCCAAATCCTATAGCCAAGATGATATTTATCATGTTAAAACCTGCAGAATAATGATAGAATAATTTTGACTCAGAAAAAATTACTGTAACATCTAATAAATGCCCCAGAAGGAATGAGTTCTCTATCTCTTCTGTTGGTGAATTGGGAAAGGTCTGCTTGAAACAGCTTCACATCTACATGTTTGTGATGGAAAAGCTCTGGTAAGTACATCTGTTTGGATTTTGTGTGTAGTAAGAGGTACACTTCTAAGCGTTAAATTTTTGCTTAAAGCTCACATATGTTCCCTGTTCCCCTAGTAGGTTTACTGAAGAGACAGTGCAAACTGAGATGGTTTTGGAATGAGTACCTACAAAGGAAAACTGTCACAAAATACATCATCAGGGAGAAACTGTCTCTAGTAAGTACCTGATTATACAATATCTTAAAGAACTGAGTCGTCTAACTGGGTTAGTTCATGACAGAAGTAAGGAAAAAAATGCAAAAAAAAATGAAAATGAAAAAAAATGCAGACATTCTTGCAAAGATGCACGTGAACGCTGGTGACTCACTGGTCTGTACCATGGGTGGTTTGGGAGAAAAGGTGTTGCACAGGGACAGCTATTCCAGGAAGAGTATCATTAGTTGCCTACAAATCACCAGTGATCTTCAGTAGAATATGAGACAGAAGGGTGGAGGATCTTCAGTATTTTGTCAAACTTTCAGACTTTTTAGATGCCTCTAGTTTGAATTGAGGGAATTCCCCTGACTCCAGGAGCTGAATTCCCAGGACTCTTCAAGCTGATGTTAATTTCCTGAGAGCAGTATGAGAGTACATGGGGTTGAGGCCAGCTTGAATCATCTGCAGGTGGATTTGTGAGTCAAATGATGCCTGGGAAGTCTTGCAAAGTGAAGGTCATAATTCGGTCATTTTGAAAAAACAAATCATAAATGTTTGAACTTGCCTTTCTCTGAGAAATTTCTAATTTACATTCGTAAATGGTGCTCTTTTTTTTCTTTTGTCCAACTTGAAATTCTGACTTCTGAGCAGCTCCTGAACACTTTCCTTGAAGAATTTATATGTTTTTGTTAACTGAAAAGCTATAACAGAATGAGAAGTCATCTATAGTTGTAATATTTGGTCTGCAGCAGTCTGGAGCCAGACTAGGAGAAGCTAGCAATTCCAGTTAAACAGTAGATGATAACATTTCACTAGAGTGCTTAAAATCGATTAGAAACAATTAGAATAGGTTTTTCTCCGTTATTTTAGAATTAGACAGTGCTAAGACAGTCTAGTAATATTACCATAAAATAGGGCAGTTTAACATGCAGAGTCTTCCTTTTTCCCCTCACTTTCAACTCAGATAATAACATTTTCACTATGTTTAGAGGATTCACAATCTATCAAGCCTGATGGATGTCTACCTGCCTCCAGCAGAGAGACAGGTGGTATTTGTTTAAAAGGTGGCGTAGTTCCAGAATATGGCTACTGCAAGAGCTACTGAACCCTGGCAGGAGAGAGTGTGAAACTTAATTAACGAAGGACGCCTTTTCCCAGAATTTATTTCTACAGTTGAGTTCTGTGATGAGTTTGATATTACCCGTACGACTGATTGAAGCCAGGAATTCTTCCCCACAGTAAATTTAGATATGTAAAAAATGATGGACAAGAGTATTATTCCAGTTTTTCATGAAAAAAAATAAATCTGAATAATTTTCATAATGAGCCTTTCAGAATTTTCCATTGCAAATTTGCTTTTACAGATAGCACAGGTTATAACAGTCAAAACAATAACCTTCAAAAAAAAAGAGAGAGGATCATTTCCTTAAAATAATTCCAGTGATGCCAATATATTCCCATGACACATTTCAATTGAGAAGTATCCACTGAAAAACTTTAATGACACTTAAATATCTGTGAAAAACTAATTGGCTGTAGTGTCACAGTCTGCAAACTTCCACTATTAAATGCCACTAGCTTGTCAAACATCACATGTGAGTACAGTATAAAACATTTATATTGTAATATCTATTGTAACATATACTGTAACATATGTGTTCTCTTTTTAATACTTTTCACTCTAATTCCAATAAACGTTGTAATGATCTTCTGAGTGCCCTGAAGAGGAACATGTGGTTTCTTTAAATTGGTAAATAGCAAATAACATGTTTTCGTCAAAAAAAATGCCACAAGTTCTGAACTATGTTAATTTTCTTGAAGAAGCTCCTTCTATCTCTCTTTATATCATAAATAGTCATCACATGATACGTCAAATAAACAGTATACATTGTATTTCCCTACGATCTTATCTTATACTTTGCTTAAGCTGAGAAGCATTTTTAAGCTATTGGCATAGTTGTAGAGTCCAAAACTCAAAGTCTTTTTAGGATTTTAAATTGATAATGTGGGTGACAAAATTCTACTGGAGTCATGCTAATCAGCTTTAAATGTCTAACAGTGAAACGTCTAAGCCTTAGCTAGTCACAAAAGATGTCTCCTCTTACAGAAAAAAATCTAGAGGTCAATTTACCTGGTATCCAGGACACACTTCATGCAACAAGATCACTCTCTTGTGTATCTGTTTTTCTCCTCTGATTATAAAACAAGTGTAAGACAATTGCTTTAGTCTTAAACAGCTAACTTTTAACTTCCCATAGAATTCTTACAGAGAACATATGAATCTTATATAGAATCTTACATACCTATATATATTCAAAATATTTCACTTCAGATAGCATAGGTTTTAGATTACTGATTTTTTTTGACTTTGATTTTCTTCCCTGAACAAGGAAATAAATTCTACTGTGAATTTTTTACCATCAGTTACTGCTGAGATGTCCATAAGAATTTTTTTTATTTAGAGAACATTATGATAAGAAAAAGTTTTCTTCTTCCTATACAGTTTTTCAAAGCAACTTATTTAGACTGACTGAAACTTTTTTAAAAAAAAGAAAACCAAGACATCTGATCTTGATAATAAAAAAAAGAACATTTAATTTGATATTACATGTCATATAAAACATTGATTCCTGACCAAATAAGGATGAGAGTGATTTAAATATTATCCAATCTCTTTTGTCATTAAGGAAGACAGATTTTAACTCTTAGCTAGGGTTATATATTGCATCATAACTATTTTTTCAAAAATATAGGAAATAGAAGCCAATCATGTGGATGTTGATGATAAAGATATGTATTGATATATAATGTATGTAGAATTATTTTTAATCCTCTACTTAGTTGATCAAATCAAAGCTAATTCTATACATTTTTATAGCATAGCATTTTATAGCATAGCTTTTTTGAAAGTAAATCATTTTCAATTTATTTCTCTCTTGGTAAGCCTTTGTTCTGACTCTGAAAGAAGGGCAGAACAAACCACAGATAAATGAGAAAACAAAATTAAGCTTCAGATATTCTTCACCTGCTTGTCAATTGTTCACCAGCCACACTTTTCACAGCTCTTAATGAACATATATTACAGCACAGAAGCTGAGCTGTTCCAAAGGCATACGTTGCTAAGGGTGGCTCATTGAAAATAGAGCATAAAAGTCTAGAAAGTATAAATTGTTTTTCATTTATACAAGTCTCCTTAAGAAATAAAACAAAAAAGGGTTGCAGACAAACATATAAACAAATTATTACCTCTGCTTCACAGAAAGTTTAATTTCTACTTCTGTTGTTAATTATAACGTTTTACAGTTCTATAATGCTTTTTAACTGAGGATTTAGAATGCACTTTGTAATTAAGAATGAATTACTGAGGGTAAGAAAATCATATTTCTCTAGAAATGCCAAATCAGTTATATTATAGCAGCATGTTCTAGGAGTATTTTCTGAAGGCCACAGTAGATCAGGAACTATGAGTAAATAATTGATTAAAAGTTCTGTAGACTCTATTTTTTGCATCCTACTGGTTGTTCTTAATTATGATCATGTGTTTTAAAGGACAATATAAAATGTTTCATTTCAGACTGTGGGGAAAGGAAACTGATTTTTAGAAAAACATTTTTTGACAGCAGACTTTGAAAAAATAAGTTCACACAAGTGAAAACTTGACTGCACAGCTGACTGTAACAAACAATGAAAAAAATCAGCAAGTTAAAAAATACTAACTAATTTCTCTGACACCTAAGTCAATAGAGCTTAGATACTAGGCTTTAAAAATGCCTTCAGCTCCCACACAGCAGAGAATATAACCACAGGGTTAGTTTTATGAAGGTAGCTGAAAACAGTAGAGTCTCTCAATAATAACTGGCAGAAGGCTGGGCTAGCGCAAGCTTTGCTGTCAGTGATGACCACCAACTAGAGATAACTCAATTTGATCTTTTTATCTGAAGTTCCTTTTAGGGGTGACTCATACAAAGGAAATGTACCTATATATATAAATTCATATATACATGCATACATATATATATATGCACACACCAACACACATATATATGTAAAATCTGCAACCAAAAAAGTTGAATGGCAGGTGCTAGTTCCTATACTGCACTGAATAAGAATGACATGTCACGGTATTTTGTAGTAAACAGTACATGTAATCAACTGGTTTCCTCCCACATGCACAATTCACAAGCTTATCTAACTAAGTAAAACTGGCAGAGGTTTTATTACTGGGAGCTGTGATAAAGCACGCTATTATAGAAAGTATCTTTCATTTTTTATAAATTACCTCTTAAATAACATTTAGTTGTACTTGTTATAATGAATTACATTTAATAGTAATGATAAATAAATTTACAAATAGTCTAATAGTAGTGACTATGGAAGTGACTGCTATACATTTTGGAAGTCCAGAGGGATCACTGGATTTCTCAGACCATGCTTCCGTAGAGTAGCTCCTGGAGTTTTACATTTTAATATTTTGTTTCAGGATGACTAACAAATCTGATTTTCTAAATATACTACTCATGGGAATTTATTGTGCTATGGTATTTAAAGTAATCTTCTGGGATTTATGGGAAAGCACATAATTTTTACTCCCAAGTAAAAGTTTCATGTTATGTAAATTGATATTCATATTCAAATATTCTGTATTTTTTTTAATTTCTATGACTGGCTCAATTTTTTAAAGAAAACTGTAGATAGCAGTCTCATAGGAAGAACTGTTCCCTTAGGCTTAGGAAACGTTGTACTTTTCTTCTATGTGTGTGTGTGGGGGGGGGGGGGGTATGCATGTATGAATGTGCAAAGACTGTCTTGTGGCTTGTTCAGTGACTCTATAAATAGTTCTTCTGTGATATATTTTTTTCTACTGTTTACTATATTTATTATCGGGTGATCTGATGGTGGCTTCCTGATAAGTTTTGTTGCCATCTTTCACTATAAGTCATTTTGAGAAACCTTTTGAGAAGTTGTGACACCTGAAATTTTTGCTAACTAGATTTGAATGGGGACAAAGCCTGTGAGGCTTGAGAAGTGTCCTGTCTTTTCCTCCTGCCATTCTGTTCAGGTGTGGCTGCTGTATGATCGGCTGAAATCCAAGATTGCTCTTGTATAGCTTGTTTCCTGGGAAAGCTGTAGCAAACTGACCAAGATAATAATTGAACATGAACATCCTAATTTAAGGCTGGGCTGGTGCCAGTGCCTTGGCAGCAATGACAATGGCAAAGGATGCACTAGAAATGCATCAGACTTTGAGGAAGAGAAATAAGAAAATGGTACTTTGAGTGACTCTGACCGGAGCCACAATCTTAGATATGTCATGAAGGACTGGGATCAGAGATAGAAGGGAAAGAAAAGAGGGAAAAAGTAGGCTATTCCTAGTTACTTATTCAAGCTCAAAGTACAGCAGAAGCGCCTCTTCCCCACTGAACCCTTCGCATCACCTACAGACACCTGCTCTGTGATATAAAAAAAAAAAAAAAAAAAAAAAAAAAAGGTTCAGCTGATAGTTGGCATAATCAGTTCCATAACTCAAGCGGTAAAAGTCCACATTTTGGCACAAAAAATATCTAGAGTTCACGCTCCTTTGATGATGTTCAAGCAGAACTGCTACCAGAGAACATATGATAATTTAGGCTGGAAGAGACCTCTGAAGGTCCTCTGGTTCAATCTCCTGCCCAGGGCAGGATAAACTTCAAAGGTAGATCAGGTTGCATACAACCTTGTCCAGCCAAGTTCTGAATATTTCCAGAGATGAAGGCCCCATCTATGTATGTTTATTTTTTGCCTTTCCCCTTGACAAAAGCCCCTATTCCAACTCATTGGGAGTTCTGTATATAAAGGATAAAATGAAAAAGATGATAATTAGATAGTAAAGTCAACCTCCCCTCCCCCCCCCAAAAAAAAAAGGAACTGGCAGATTCAGTTTTCTGCAAAACTTTAATCCTATCCCTGTGTATTGTGATATAGCTAGCAGTAATATAATCATATGTTCTTCTTAAAGCTCACTCTGGCTCCTAAACTCATTTACTCTACAAAATGTGTACACAAAGAGGTAGAAATAATTTTACCTGTTCCATTTATCTGATATTTTCTCCCTTTCAAGGACAACATAATAACTTTTGCAGTCCAAGTTAATTTTTTTGTTATAATAATTTATACTTAATAAACAATAATTAAATATGGAAGTATTTGTTTATTTTACAAGAAGTATGTAAGAGGCCATTTTTAATTCAAAATCTGTCTCTTTTTTCCCTCCTTATTTCTGCTACCTAAATTCCAGATACAGATATACACACACACACAAATATAATGTTGTGTATAACACAGACAAACATCAGAATTAAGAAAAATATTCAGAAAATATAAATTAAATACATTAGTGGAAGCAAATATTAAATTAACCAATGAGCACACATTATCAAATGACACTCTAGTATTAAGAATACTGCTTTACTTATTTATACTATGCAGAAAAAATCGTCTTCTAGCTGAAGGAAGAAAAAGTATTTACTGAAACATCAGGAGATCCTAATTATAGTTATGAACAGTTATTTTCTTCTGTTAGTCTCTCCATTTTGACTCAGAACTCAGATATGCACTGCAGCCATTTCAAGTCAGAACTTTCATTCCAAGAATAATGCCCTTGTTTATGTCATTAGTAAAGCTTTTTTTTTTCTTTTCTTCTCTCTCTCTCTCTCTCTTTTTTTTTTTTTTTTTTTTTTTTTTTTTTTTTTTTTTGCTGACCAATAGAGTTTATTGTAATTTTTCTTCTCCTAGGCTGCAGACCTCTTAAAGCTCGTTCTTCACTCTTTAGGCCATTTTTGTTCTGGTTGCCCCATTTCCAAGTCTCAGCATTAGCTTCCCTTAGAGCTAAGAACTACCTTTATTATTACTGCCGTTATGAACATGTATCAAAGTGTCAGGACCCAAAAAGAATTCTTTTCCTCTTGAAAATTAGAAGTGAATTTCACAGTATCTTCTACCCAGTTGGCAATTACAGCAATGACACCCTCTAACAGCCTCTAAATTCTATAATCTGTGAAATATTTAACAGTTACAAAATAAAAACAAACAAACAAAACCTACCAACCATGTGCTCAGAAAATAACTTTGGATTTGTGAACTTAAGCAAATTGAATAGGTGACAGATCCATTTGGGAAGGTGTCAAATATGTCCATTAAATGCATTAAGAGCTGTAAAATCAGCTGTCACAATCTAATAAAAATATTGTCATCCTTGCAAGTATCAGAAAGATACACAGCATATGACTCGCACTAGTGCTAATTATACTGTGCTCAAAATTGTGATCTTCAGACTAGTTTGAGTTACTAGAAAAGGCACCTAAATTAACAAGTTGATATGAGCAAATAATTGAAATTAAATCAGCTAATTTAATCCTTTCTCTGCTCACGAATTATACACAAAGGGGTAGCATTTTTCATTAATTTTTTCATATTGACCACATGACATTGTTGCCCAGTAGATTTTAGCACACATCTTTCTTTTTTGGTGGTACCTTTTTTTTGTGCTGAATAGGAACACAGGAATTATTTGTGTCTCACACCTTACTCTGTGGAAGCTGCATATTGATATCAATATTTCCCAAATGGAGAAGTCTGCTTTGTAGGGGAGAAAGGTCTTAAGAAAACACTGCAGCTTGTCTCACAGACAGCATGCTAGGGAGAGCTTCAGATGGAGCAAGGACTTGATTTATCAGATGAGTTATTGGGCCACTCTTCTGCCCCGTCCCTGACATGTTCGCTGCAGGCTCGTCTCCATATCTCACAGTGCAAGAGAAGTCATGCTGTCGGGCTACTCCTCCTGCATCCCAGCTAGGAATATTGTTCACCCAATGTGCCACACATGATTAAATACATTTATCAAGTGAGTGTTCTTTCTAGTGTGTCCTGTAGGTATGATGTTTTCATGTTGCATTATCTTCAGTATTCACCAGAGCCATTAACTTGATGTGGTTCTGAAGTGCTATTTATGCAGAAGAAACTCTCCTTTCTTTTTGTTACCAAAGTGGTACCTAGCCTCACCCATCGTTGCATGAGGAATCTTGCTCTTTCATCGGCAGAACCACTAAGTAACTCAGATTCATTAGGAAAATGCTGACTTCAAAACTAGATACTCCTACACAGCATATATATCAACTGCTTCAATTCTTTCTAGCTCTATTAGTGCTTCTCACCACCCTTCCCACAAGTTGCCATTCCTGATGGTAGTCAGCTCTTTGCATACTTGAATAGCGTAGTGTAAGCCCCAAAATGTCCTCTGTCTCCAAGAAACGGCTGCCCTCAAGTGACTTTTCTTTCGGTACTTGACATCTCAAATATCCTCTGAGATTTACAGTTGTGAAAGTTGTGTGTTTTGCTGCATAATGCTACATTTCAAAAACAAACTGGATTTTCTGGTATCTGTGTTATACAACTCTTGAGATGGTTTATGTAGAATAGGTAGGTCAAGATCTTTTGATGCTAGTAGACATTCATGTAAAACTATTTAAGTTTATTAATCACAGAAAAATGTTTACATTTATCACAGTTACCTGTTAGCAGCTAAGCAATTTCCTTACTGAACTTAAAAATATAAGCTCATCTCCAAAGGCTATTTAAAATAAATGGTAATGATTTCCTCATAAATATTTGAATCTATAGCTTCTTTAAGAATGAGAAATAAACTTGTTTGGATTTATTTGAAGCTCAGTTTCAGGTCTTATTAAACACCAATTAAGCTGAAAAGACAAAAGGCTTTCAATTTTTTTTTTTCCTTTTCAGGCTAACTTTACAGGTGTTCGGTGAATATCTTAGCACAATTAGAGGTATTGTTTCATGTGCATTGACCAGACTAGAAATTCATGATCTTATCTATAAAGTTACTGAGTCAATGAAAGGATGCCAACAAATTAATTTTAGATGTATCCAAGCATGAAAGAGGTGTGTTTTCACCTTGAAATTGTGAAAAGAGGAGACTATAAACCATACTTGTTTGGAAAAAAAATTTTCTCTCCCTGTCCTATAGCAGTCATCACTGTCCATGCACTTCAGTTCTGCAAGTAGGCAGTAACCAAGACAATGCTTTGAACGACTCCTCTCAAGCAGCTGAATTAAATGTTTTGTTTGCTTCCGCATTATTCAGATTTTCCTTTTATAGATGTTTCAGGCTTTCTATGAACTGCTAAACAACTCATCATCACTAACTCTTAATGAATTTTTTTGCTTGTTGGACGCTGATTTTCTGCTGTACACATTCAACATTTCTGCACTCTGGCCAAGGATATAATGACAGCTTGTGTAGACTTTTGCTGAAATAACTTGAAACAAAATTTGTCTGAAAAGGTGAATTGTTGTCGACATGGACTGCACTGAGCTTTTCACTGCTGTGCCAATTTCTCTATCAGACCTGTGAGAGTAAAGCCAGCTTAGCCATATCATCTCAAGCTGCAGTCATCTTTGACTTTTCCACAGGCATAATCCAAGTCAGGATGCACCTCTGTGTTGGAAACAGCATGCTTTGATACGCAACAGTAGACTCTTGCTAGAATGGATTAGAACTCTGTTAAAGCTCTTTATTAGTCTTTGTTTATGATTTGTTTCCTTTTTATATTTTTTTTTACTCTGATGGTTAAAAGCATATGTAGTTTAAAGGACATAAAAGGAAAATCCTAGCATAGAGAATTATTTTGGGATAAATATAGGACAGGAAACAAAAGGACAGGAGTAAATTGTCAGTCCTCCCAGCAGAAAGAGATCACCAGTTAAGCTCTTAATGGACCTGCGTGGGGATCAATCTTGTCCAACCCTTTCATAAATAACCTGGAAAAGGGGGTAAACAGTGTGGTGGCAGCCTGCTGATAATGCAGCCTGCTTGTAAGGAATTACAGAAGGACCTCATGACACTGGAGTAAAATGACAGATAAAATTCAGTGTAAATAAAAGTAAAGTAATACACACAGGAAAAAATAATAATTCTAACTTCACACATAAGATGGTGTATTCTTGAGTCAACCATTATTCTAGGAGTGAGATTATCTCTCAAAATCCTGTAATAAAAAAGGTTAGGATAGATAGTTTGATGAAAACCTCATCTTGGTACTTTGTAGTTGTCAGAAAAGCAAATCAAAAGTCAGGAAGTATTAGGAAAAAAAGAATAGAAAATAAAATAGAAAGCATTAAGATAAATGGTATAAATTTTTGGTTTGCCTGCACCTTGAGTGTTGCGTGCAGTACTCATGCATCCATTTCAAAAACAATACAGAAAACTGGTAAAGTTCAGAAGAAGGCAGCAAGGATAATCAAAAATATGCTATGACTTCTTTAGTGAGTGATTAAGTTGGGATACTGCAGCCTGGAACAGCAACATCTGAGAAGGATTAGGACAACAATCCATAGGATCACAAGTGATATGGTGAGGCTAGAAAGAGATCATTGGTTCAAAACCTTGTAATCAATACAAGGTAGGAGAAACCATATTAAAAAAAAAATGGTTCTTTACACAGGAACTAGTTGAGTTGTAGAACTGCCTGCTAAAGTATATTATAAATGTCTAAGGCTTACATGGATTCAGGGACAAAAGGGAAAGCTCATAGCAGAAAAACCCATCTGCTCATTATGTCCCTAATCTGAAAATGTCTAAAGCTGGAGAAGGTGTTCATATGCCTATTGATACACCTGTATCCAGTTTTACCACCAGTCAAAACAGGATACCTAATTCGATGGTCTGATCCAATGCAGAACATTCCTTTAGGTCATGGGAGAAGAGTGTGAGTCATGCCTCAGGATTAGCTGTAAGAGACAAAGACACAAAAAGAGGATTTCATTCGTCCTTTCCTTTTTTCCTCTAAATTATAAAGTCCAAACTAGTAATCTTGGGGATTATTTTGCTTAGTTTCAACAACCCCAAAAATCTCATCCATTCTTCAGAAGCAACATCTTACTGCAACACCTCAGAACCTGCCCTGGACTACTGGATGCATCTGAGCAATCTGCTCTTTTCAGAGAAACTGTTGGTTTAGACTTGCTTTAGTGAATTTCCTTCTCAGATTTGGCACCTGCCATACCAGTCAACAACCTGGCTATTTTCTTTATAGCAAGAGACATTCCCCAGCACCCTGAGATGGATAAATGACTTGTCACCATAAAGATGCAGTGTTCACAATAACATTCTTCTCCCAGGACTAACTTTACTACTGAATGCTGTTGATGACTATCTTCCCACACATTAATTCTTCTTCAGGTTAGGTTTTGAGGTTAAAAATGTAAATGTTTCCCAAAGCTCTCTCTGGAGCTAACTGTCTTAGGTACTTAACAGTCATCCCTTCTCTGCTAAGGAAGTGAAGTATAGAAATGCTGTTGAGAATTATTCCTGAGGTTTGAGTACCTTTTGTTGCTACAGAATGTATTGAATCCTTCTCTGTTAAGGGACTCCTAAGGCATTCATGGTTTATGTATGTACTGCCTATGCATGTGCTCAACTCAGTTCATGGTTCTGATGAGTTGCTAACTCACTATAGATAATAGGTATAATGCGTCAATACTACTAACAGTGAATTTGATCAGTCTGGACGCTTTCATGGAAACAAATACAACCCCAGACCACTATTAGGAGGCATTGTAACAATGTATCACGGGTCCTCAGCAAATGTTTTTTACTTCAAAATGAGATTATTTTATTGCTTTGAAAACATACATCTTCTTAGCATGAGGGAAGGCAATATGTGTTATATATTTGCGGCCTTTTCCTGCTGAGTAGACAAGGACCTCGAGCTGAGGTCCATGAGTGGAACCTTTCCTTCTCTATCCTTTAAGTGAGCTTAAAATTACAACATGAATGAACAAATTAGGCTGAAGGAACTCACTGAGTAGCAAAATATTGATCTGCTGGGTGAGACATATTAAATGAAAAGTATCCTTGCCTTTTGAGTTTTTTCCTCTTGGCCCACTTTCTAGTTTAGCAACTAGAGTTAGAGGCTTCCAAAGTGGATCTGTTCCATGTAGTCCCTGGTGCACCCTAAGCATGTCTCCTGCTTTCCACCACCATGGAGGGTTGGCTGCAGGCAGGTAGCCTCCTGCTTCTCTCAGGAGCATTCATGAGTGTCCACATTTTCACTCTGAGCTCCCTTTTGGCAGCGTTGCGTCCTAAATTTCAGCACACCCGGTACATGCAAAACTCTCAAGGAAATTTCCTCTTTCTAGAGGAGTCAAAAGTGAAGCAGCCAGGATGCCCTTTACAGGAAACCTTTCTCTCTTCTCCCTTGCCACAGCCTTTAGAAAAAAAATACAGTTATGACAACCATAAACATCGAGACAGTTTTAGTATGTGTTGCACTTAAAATGAGCCACAAATCAGAAAAGTCAGGGAGGAAAATTTAAAATAGATTTTGAAACTGATCATTTGAGGACATTTTACTTTTGAGGGTTGTCAAATACCTTAAACTATTTTAATAGCAGCTGTTGACACTTTATTCTATTTTGTGTGTGCATGCTTAAAAAGTGAGTATGAGTAAGCTTAGAGAAATTAGAACTACAGACTGTAGCCTGGCATGGCTACATCTACGGATAAAAAAAAAAAAGAATATTACTATACCACCAGCAGACAAAACAAATTATTTGTAATAACATGATTCCATGTAGCTCCCTCCCCTAGTGGGAAACTTTATACTTCAGCAGTAATGCTTATGTATGAATTCTGCCTACTTAGTCTTGAGTTTATTGGCACAGTACTATAAAGGTTTTTCAAGGCTGTTAATCTGTGTTACATGTACTTATTCACAGCCATTTCAAAATTGGAAAATGGACAATTACATACACTGACTTTTGACAGGACAAACTCTAAAGGCTCTGTAGGAGCTATTAATTCCTACGGTTTTACAGCTTACTAGGGGTTTCTTTAACCAGCAGATCTCTGACTCTCACTGCCTATATTATTAACATAATAGACCAGGGAGACATAACAATCTGTCATTGATGCGTTGGCATTTTAACAGTGTTTACTTCATGCTTGGGACTCTTATATGGGTCATTTCTTGACTCCCTTAGGTAGATGCAATAAAATAGGAGCCATCACAATGTACGTAGCAGAAGCTTGTGGGGTACTCCTTAATAGGGGGATTATAAAAGGATCTTTAAGTTGATGTCTTTATGGTCCATCATGTTAAGTTCTACTGTTATACCTCATAGAGTCAGGTACCTATCTTAGTTACACAAGTAACTTGTCTCACTTTTCTTCGTGAGACAGAAAAAGGTGTAGTAATATATATTTCAGTATATCAAAATGCTCAGATTTACTTCTTCCTCTTCCACACCCCAAAAAGAAGCTAAGTCTTTAACACAGATTTTTTACGTTCTATTTGTGAGGAGTAATTGACAGCCCAAAGAGTTAATACTAGAGTTAGAGTAACACAAACTTATTACATATGTGTGTTCATTTATATGTTTTTAAATACTCCTTCTTGTTCCTAATGTCCAAAACCTGTGTTGTTGTAATAATACCATAAGTGTGTCACATTGACCAATATTCCCTACTCTTTCACTATTATTATCCATTTACATAAATATTTTAGTCTTAATCAGACTAAATCAGATTTAATCAGACTAGACTTAATCAGACTGAGCAGCCTCAGTTTCCCAGGAACTAACTTAGAGCTTCCTTCGAGACCTTGAAAATATCCCAGGCAGTTTCAACGAGGCTCTCAGAATCTCTGAAAATCATTTCTAAAATGACAGAACTTGAGATTTTGTAAATAGTAACTCTTTTTATATAGTTTGTTCAAAAAAATCTGGATTTCTCTCATTAGATTATATTGTTTCTGAATGGTAGTGTAGACAGGAAATTCTGGTGACTATTGAGTGACACGAGTTCTTACCACCTCAAAAAAAATGTCTTAATTTATTGCAACGGAAACTGTAACTATTTTATTCTTCTAGATGAGATTGTGCTAAAAAAATGCAGTGTCTGTCATAGTCCAGTTGTACAGCACTGTAGAGTGAGTTAGGAGGAACTTATATAACTATAGCAGCAAAATTGTAATGAGATGAGCCCTTCAGGTGGTGTAAATCAGCTTAATTCCTGTTATACCGGTGGAGACAGACAAATTTACATCAACTGAGAATCTAGCCCATATCTTTTTGTCTCCCTTTTATTTCTTCCTCTCCCTCTGTTATTACTTCTGCTCCCACACACACTTTTTATCTTTATGACAACACTGTGAACTGAATAGTGATGAGCAATGCATAGTTCCTGTCCAAGCAGTCTTTCCTTTTGATTTGCGATCACATTTACTTCTGAACATTCATCCAAGATTTTTGACAGTCAGGTCAAGTCAGAAGTTGAGGAATGAGTATTTTGACTCGCATAGCTTAATGAATTGAGGTCAATTTTCTATTTGGAATAACTTGTGGAATAATAATTTTCTCTCTCAAGCCCAGATTTTTCCCCCTTCTATCACCAAAACACCTAACAGTTCTTTTTTAATCAATATAATATGCTTTCTCTAGTTGATAAATGAGCCCAATGATGTTGTAATTCTTTCAGTATTAAACTGATATGCGACTCCTTCATTATGTTGGGCATATAAAGGACACACTAAATGCTTTAGTAATCCTAGCCAAGAGAACAGAAATATAGTATCAGCTTTTGTGCTACACAATCCATAAAAGCATGGCAAAGAAGAGAAGGCAAAAAACAATCCCTGTTGTGGATTGATTTTGACTGATACATCCTATAGTATCTCTGTCCAAGAAGATCTCTATAAAGTAGCTAAGAAGTTTCAGGATTTAGAAAGGAAAGACAAATTAATGATGACTAGCAAATAGTTGGTTGCAACTGTGATATGTGTCCTACTGATCTAGTGAATAAGGATTCATCTTTGGTAGCCTCAGAAATAATCACATGTTTTAAGAAATATAACCCATTCAGGGGTAATCTAAAGCCCACAGAAAATACTGCTTTAAAGATTAGAGTAAACATTCTAAGTATTTTCACCAGATAAACAATTTCTGCTTTATGAGAATATTGGGCAAGAAAGGGCATTGCCTTATGCCAGAGGAAAGGACTCTGTCTGAGTTGAAGGAAGGGAAAAGAAAAAGCTTAACTTGGTCATAAGGGCAGGAGAAAGGTTACATCAGTACTGGGAAAGAAGAAAGAGCTCTGTCCTGCAATGGGCAAAGGAGTACCATTTGGCTAACTTCCCCTAATGTTAGCCTGTGAGTTACAACACTGTTCACTCATAACTTATGAACTATTCACATGAAAATACAATGGCTCAATTTTTGTAGAAAAATGAAAAGCTGCACTAGACACAGGTGTGACTTCCTGTGCCTACTGCTTTCCTCTGTCATTTCTTATATCATGTAATGTCAACCTGGTATTGCCTCAAGTTTTTAGCTGTGCTAGTCAGCCCTTAGCTGTAGTCCCTGCTGTGTAGAACTAGTATCACAGAATGAAAGACTGGTCTTGAGTACACGCTTGTAATGCTTCATTAGCTGTTTCGTTGTAACATTTCATTGGTTATAGTCATATTTACTCCTCAAATGAAGTGTTTGTATGGTAAGCCAGGAAAGAAAATGTTTTTAGTCTGATTTCTTTGGTAACAGTAATGAAAAGAACTGTTCAATAGCAGCTCTGAAATATTAAGAGCCATCTTTCACAAGAACACCCAATACCTTCCAATGTAAAGTCATAGCAGATGTCTATTCTAAATTTATGCTGAAAGTAGTGGGTTGATTTGAACATGCTTACCAGCTGAATCCTTCAATTAAAAGTGGAAACTATTGATTTACGGCAAACTACCTCTGTACATTTCTTACCTATTCCTGTTTTTAGCAGGGCTCTCAGATAAATTCTATCTGGGACCAATTTACACTGCTGTATCCCACTGCTGACACCTCTTGGCAGCACCTGGAAAACTTATGAATGAAAACAAGCTAAAAGGGACCCACCAGGATGCCCAGATTCATAAGAGGTGGAAAATGGAATATACCAATTAATCTGATATCACAAAATGCTCCATGAAAATGTTATGGCCTTGGAAGACATTTCTGATCAACCAGAGTATATATAATTGATTTTCAGAATCACATGCAAAGCCTTTCGAAGTTAGTTTGAATCTCTAGTCTGAGCTGAGTTTTGGTCACCTTACTGTTTGATGAAAGAAAGGAAACAAAGGATAGACAGTGGTCTGAAAATCATAGATTACGTATAAAGGGTGAACTTTTGGCTTAAACGCAGCCAGTGGGAATCCTGCTATGCCCTTCTGAGTAGCAATAAGTAGTAAGCATTTAGCCAAGTGTAGCAGTAATTATTAAAATTTTTAGTAAAAGTGTGGAAAATATGCAAAATGTAGTAACTTTAAAGCTGATTAGTGAATGCTTTTTTAAATATTAAACTTCATCTCCAAAATCCAGTGAAGTTGTTCAGAATAATTGTATGTTTTGCACAAAAATGTTATTTTGTTAAGCTAATTAATATTATGATATACACCTTAATCCTGTTTGACCTGGAAGAGAACAGAATTTTGAATTAAAAATAAACATCAGACTTCCTTAGTGCCAGAGTCACTCACCAGAGTGAACTAATAGACTGGGCTATGGGGAACAGAACTGAGGGAGATACCTCTCTATCATATTTCATAAGACTATATGAGAGAAAGTTTTAAAAGTACAGGCGCTTCAACTATGATTATTCCATTGGAAATAAGAATGTCACAGGTCAAAGCAGAATACAAAGGAATACACTAAACAGAGTCCAACACACAAGCTTGCCTTGGCACTGAATCAAAACGTTATCTTCTCGATTGCATGCCAACTTTACAAAAAAAAGAAAATAAGAGAACAGCAGATTCGGCTCAAAAAGTCCGAAGAAATGTCTTCCAAAATACATCAGAATATGTGCAGAAGCAATTAGACAAAATAAATTAAGACTATCTTCTTTAAAAGCCTAGAAAAGTGCATGTTAAATATACATGAGCATACTGAGGAACACAATCATCGTGTTACTTAAGAGATCTGTTTCATCTGTAAGTCCTAGAAACCACTTCTAAATGAGGGTCTCCTTCCCTCCCTCCCCACAACCCAAACTATTTCATTTGAATCGGCCACCCCTGACCTGAAACATGAGACTGCAATTTTTAGGAATAATGGCCACTAAAAAAAAAAATTAATGTCAAATTCATGCCATTTATATATGTATAAATACAAAAATTTTGCCTAGTGTTCCCTTCTTTCCCTCCAAAACCCAATATATGGGTTTATTCTGATTTATTTTGTGGAGATCTTTTCTGATACATTATCTCACTTTGCAGTAATTTACAGCTTTTCCATCACAAGGTAAATTGCTCTGCTTTGAGAAGCCATAGTTGAGAATAAAAGCTGAAAAATAAAATGAAATCTAGTTTATAAATAGATTTGAAAGTTTGCATTCAGCTTTGTTCAGAAGAGGAGGGTGATCGGAGACCTGCACATCTGTGTTTGTAAATGTCTAATTCATTTGCATAATTGTTTCAAAAATGTTCAGTTCCCAGCTGATAATAGAACTTAAGCTATCAAGGGCAAAAATATGAAAATACATTTTTCTTCCAAGATGTACAAAGATAATCTAAACACTTCTCAGTTAATTTGGCCTCTGTATCAGGCATTTCTCAGATTGGAAGGGCAAAAGACTCACGATGGAAAAAAAAATCAAACCAAACCAACCAAATAAAGTCCTACCAAATTTAAACCTAAGGTTTCTCGGCATACATTTTTAATGAACTTTAATCAAAGTTTTAGAATTAAAAAGAAAATAAGATGAAGCCTGTATCTGCTCCTCTCTATTATAAACAGCATCCCTATGGAGATAGTTTTCCTCTGCTCTGTGGGAGAAATATAACTTTTTTTGTCCTTAATTAGAAGAATGGATGGACAGTAAACAAAACATATTTAGCCATGCTAAGTATGAAATAAAGTATTTTTCTCCAGTTGCATGAAAGTCAGGAATGAAAGTTTTATGATAAGACCTACCTTAGTAATGATGGTATCTTTGTACTGTGCCAGCTTCTAGAGAATTTAGTCATAGGTCACTGTCCTGTTGGATTATATCAAGAATAAATTATAAAAATTAATCCAGTTGTACCTCTCACAATAGTCTAAAAAATCCTCTGCATAATGAGTAATCTTTATAGAGGTTTGCAAGGGAGGGCACAGACAAGGATGCCCTATTTCTAGAGGCTCATGCTTCTTTTCAGCAAATGTCACTGTGGTGGGTTTTCTCTGTGAGCCAGTGACAGAAGAGGACACAGTCAGTTTTCTTAATAACTTTTAGCTTAGAACTGAGGTTTGCCTTTAACAGTAACTGTGTGAAGGAACTTGTCTAATAGATTCACACTCTTTCTGCCTACAGTCCCTTCCTGAGCCTGACTGACATAGTTTATTACTTGTTCTACTTCTTACCAGTCAGGATATTATACTCTGACATAGGTGACAAGGTGTTCCAAAATGACACAGAGTGTTTTCTATGTCATATCAATCTTTCTAATATGCGATTCAAGTTTCTACTGCAAACTCACCATGCTTTCAAAGGACTCCTGTGGTGTGAGAATTTGTGGAGTTCTGGCATTTTTGGGGGTCTGTACTGGTGTTCATCTCATCTTCCAGAACTGCAGCTTTCAACCAATTTGTCAATTGGCTGGTTAGCTTACATACTCGCATACAAATACCTGTCACTTCTGACTATTTCAAATAGGCTGAGTGGACTCTTCCTTGAGTGGTATGCATCATTTCATAACCTTTGCTGTGGTTGGAAGATGGGGGAATACTGGAGGGGCTGTCTTGCAGAGTGAAAACACAAAAGATGAGAAAGTCACTAGGCTGTGTCTTGCATGCATTTATTGCCTTTTCTCGGCAACCTGGTATTTTTCCTGAGGGCGAAAAAAAAAAAAAAAAAGGAAAAAAAAGTCCTACTAAAAACATTTTCTGCAAGTGCATGAATTGCATCTCTCTGAAATACCTGTATGCCAATGCACACAACATGGGAAATAAACAGGAAGAATTAGAGATCTGTGTGTCGTTGCAGGGTCACAACCTCAATGCAGTTACAGAGACATGATGGGGTAGCTTGCATGACTGGAATGGCTACGTGCCTTTTAGGAAAGACAGGCCAGGAAGGCAAGGTGGTGGAGCTGATCTTTATGTGAGAGAGCAATTGGAACATATCAAACTCTACCTAGGGGTGGTTGAAGAAGTAGAGAGCTTATGGGTGAAGATCAAAGGGCAGGCTAAAATGGGGACACCGTTATTGGTGTATACTATGGGCTACCTGATCAGGAAGAGGAAGCCAATGAGGCCTCCTACAGACAGTTGGAAGTAGCGTCACCATCACAGGCCTTGGTTCTCATGGGGAACTTCAACCACTCTGATACCTGCTGAAAAAAACAACATAGCTAAGCACAAACAGTCCAGGAGGCTCCTGCAGTGCGTTAATGATAACATTTTGACATGGATGGTAGAGGAGCCAACAAGGAGAGGTGTGCTACTGGACCTCGTACTAACAAACAAAGAGGGACTGGTTGGAGATGTGAAGGCTGAGGAGGAGAATCAGGTTCAAGATCATTTAGGCAAAACTAACACTAACAAACCCATGGGCCCTCTTGGGATACACCCACAAGTGCCAAAGGAACTGGGCAGATGTTATTGCTAGGACATAACTCCATCATCTCTGAAAGGTGGCAGAGGAACTGGAGAGATGCATAAGGACTGGAAGAAACCAATGTCTCTCTAGTCTTCAAAAAGGGCAAGAAGGAGGACCCACGCAACTATAGGCCAGTCAGCCTCACCTCCATCCCTGGAAAGGTGAGGGAACAGCTCATTCCGGACATCATCTCCAGACATATGGAGGAAAAGAAGGTGATCAGGAGTAGTCAGTATGGATTCACCAAGGGGAAATCCTGCTTAACCAATCTGATGGCCTTCTCTGATGGAATGACTGGCTGGGTAGATGAGGCGAGAGCAGTCGATGTCGTGTACCTTGACTTCGGCAAGGCTTTTGACACTGTCTCCCATAACATCCTCCTGGATAAGCTCTGGAAGTGTGGGTTAGACGAGTGGACAGTGAGGTGGATTGAGAACTGGCTGAAAGGCAGAGCTCAGAGGGTCCTCATCAGTGGTGTGGAGTCTAGTTGGAGGCCTGTGGCTAGTGGCGTCGCCCAGGGCTCAGTGCTGGGTCCCATCCTGTCCAACTTTTTCATCAGTAACCTGGATGATAGGACAAAGTGTTTCCTCAGCAAGTTTGCTGATGATACCAAGCTGGGAGGAGTGGCTGATACACCTGAAGGCTGTGCTGCTGTTCAGAGAGACCTGGACAGGCTGGAGAGCTGGGCGGAGAGAAACCTCCTGAGGTTCAACAAGGGCAAGTACAGGGTCCTGCAGCTAGGGAGGAGTAACTCTACACACCAGTACAGGCTGGAGGTTGACCTTCTGGAGAGCAGCTCTGCAGAGAAGGACCTGGGAGTGCTGGTGGATGAGAAGTTGACCATGAGCCAGCAATGTGTCCCTGTGGCCAGGAAGGCCAAATCTGGACTTGGAGTATCCTTAGGTGCTTTGGGATGAGTGTTGCCAGCAGGTTAAGAGAGGTGATCCTGCCCCTCTACTCAGCCCTGGGGAGGCCTCATCTCGAGTACTGTGTCCGGTTCTGGGCTCCCCAGTACAAGAGAGACATGGAGTCACTGGAGAGAGTCCAGCGCTGGGCTATGAGGATGATCAGAGGACTGCAGCATCTCTTTTATGAGGAACGGCTACAAGAGCTGGGCCTGTTTAGCCTGACTAAGCTACTGAGATGGGGTCTTATCCACATCTGCAAATACTTTAAGGGGCTGTGTCAAGAGGCTGGGGCCAGACTCTTTTCAATGGGTGCCCAGTGACAGCACAAGTGGCAACAGGCACAAACTGAACCACAGCAAGTTCCACTTGAAAGTGAGGGGGAATTTCTTCACTGTGAGAGTGGCAGAGCACTGGAACAGGTTGCCCAGAGAGACTGTGGAATCTCCTTCTCTGGAGATGTTCAAAGCCCACCTGGATGCAATGCTATCTAACTTGATCTAGGTGACCCTGCTTGAGCAGCAGGTTTGAACTAGACGGTCTCCATAGGTCCCTCCCAACTTCAGCCGTTCTATGAGTCTGTGATTCTGTATCAACTTGCATAAACACTAGATTTGTGCACTGTGCTCACCTTGTTTCTCTGATGCCTGTTGGACAGGGGGAATTATGTTACAATGCCAGTCCTCTACTCAAATATAGGTACTGCAGTACCAGCAACAGCAGCTGGATTGCAACTCATTCCTCTCACACAAAACAAAAGTGCGCTTGATGCTGTGTATAGGCTTCCCTCTCATGCTCTCAGTTCAAACATGCCTGAGAATGGGATTTTCTTTCCTTTGAAATATTTCAAATACATTGGGCCAGAGTATTGTTTAGTTCTGAATACAAATCAGGATTGAATATGAAATGAAATGGCAGCTTATGTCTCTACAAAAACAGTGTCTTCTCAGGGGGGAAAAAGAAAAGAAAAAAAAAAGAAAAGTTACATCATCTGAAGTACAACACTTCAAGGAAGGCCAGCAGAACAAGATGAGGTCTGAGGCCCCTGGTGCAGAGAACTGTAGCACATCACAATGGTTGTTCATTAAAATGGTTGTTAAAAAACAAAAAAAGATACTGAGTCCTCTACAAAACCATAGTTCTGCTGAAATTCACAAGATTCCTTTTTTTTTCTTAAACATTGGGTGACACTAGATAGGGAAAAGTTATTTATTTTATATTATTTCATTTTATTTTATCTACAGGAAGTTTTCACAGTTCTGAACTGTAACAAAAATGTTACCTTTTTGTGTGGAAATTCCCATAAAATAAAATTCTAAAGCACTACTCTTTTTGAGTTAACTCAACTATTTCACTGTCATCAAAATGAAAAAAAAATATAGACAGGCTATTATAAAACTTATTTTAATGTCTCTTTGGAGAAGAGAAGCCTGAGGGGGGATATTATCAATGTCTTTAAGTATCTGAAGGTGTCAAGGAGTTGGGACTAAACTCTTTTCAGTTGTCCTGTGTGACAGAACAAGAGGCAACAAGTGAAAACCGAACCACAGGCAGTTCCCGTGAGGGGGAATTTCTTCACTGTGAGAGTGACGGAGCACTGGACCAGGTTGCCCAGAGAGGTTGTGGAGTCTCCTTCTCTGGAAATCTTCAAGGCCGCCAGGATGCAACCCTGTCTAACATGCTCTAGGCTGCTTGAGCAAGGATGTTGGACTATATGACCTCCAGAGGTCCTTTCCAACCTCAAACATTCTGTGACTCTGTTATTCTGTAAAAAGCGAAGTGTTCTAATAAGTAAAGCCATTTCAAATTGAAACATGAAAAATATTTTCAATCTAAAAATGTGCAAATGAGTCAAACTGGTGTACTTTACTCACTTGTTTTCTAAAAATGTCAAAGATCTCACTCTTGCCAAATGCATAGAGTGACATGTTCTGAACAGTGATCAATGGTTGGGACTTTGAGCCAAGAGACACAGCCTTTATGGTTATTCGGTTATTAACATTATCAGATTTGACTGTTATCTGGCATCATTAGCCTGATGATCGAGAACTGTGGGTGCGACTGCTGCTGTTAGCACCAGTAGAGATTTGGACTGCAAAAATAATAATGAACTATTTGTGCTATAAAGTTTTATTACTGTGATTCACTACTGAACCCCTATAATTACATGCACAACATAGGTTCTGGAGTTTGCTTTCTGTGTTTTTTCACTATCCCAGCTATAATGTGGTAACAAGTACTAATATTTACAATATTAACCTTAGATGATTTCTACTCAAAAATCAGAAAAAATTATTTAAAACATGTTTCTCTTAATAATATATGTGGTACATAGTATTTTTCCTCAGTTAAGGTATATTAAAAATTATGCTATATAAATGTAATAGCAAGACAAGAACTTGTTTAGTTCACTTAGGCATAACCTGCATGTAATCCTCTCATTATTAGATTATGTTTAGCTGATAAAAATTGTATGAAGCTGAATATCTTTGCTTGATTTTTACAGAGGTAGATGTTTCTAATAGTAATAGCTGGGCTGAAGAAATAAAATAGCCTTCAAGCCCACATAGAAAATCCTACATCTAGAAGGCTTAGTTTTCTACAGATTCAAAAAACTTAATTTATCTAGCACAAAAATGAATTGACTATAATGATACAAATTGTTAGAACCATCTTCATTGTTTATAAACTGTCTTTTTAAAAGGGTTAGATTCCTCATGGCAGGATGCAACTTGATATTTTGAGAACAACTACATTTTTAGCTTTTATCGAAGTTTATTATATGCATAAATGAGCACTTTTTAATCACCTGTAGATATATCACCAAATATACCACCCTCCACATTTACCTTTAGGCTTATTTCAGTTTCATACAAAACATCACAGTAAATCCTGCATGATTGGTGCTTCATGGTTTCCCAAGGGTGTGGATTGTTTTTTCTTTTTTTTAGAGACTAGAGTGTTTGTTCAAAGTTCCTTGGGAAACATGATGCAGAAGTCAAAGTGTGGTAACAGTGACATTGCTCTTAGGGTTTGACAAAGATAAAAATAATTCAGATTTCATCCTAACTGAATTAGAGTGTCGGCTCTCCACACTGGAAAAATAATGATGATCTAACCTGTGTCAGGTGGGAAGTACACTGAATAACAGATGTAATAAGGCAGAAAAAGACCTTCAAGGTTGTACTTATTGTGATAATAAGAGAGTGTTTGTGGTGTCAGCCTTTTGCTAGTCCTACTGCTTTTTGCATCCGTAGGGAAAAAACAACAGGACTGTACTGGCAACAAGCCCAGGGTGGCAGAGGCTAATTGCCCTAATTATAAGTAGGAGGCCAGGCAGGGACATTTACAGCCTAAGGCTTATCAGAAGTTTCTTCCCCTGAGAGCAGGAAGTGGGGAAGGTGATCTTTGGATCTTGCAGTGTTTTGAGGTGTTAGGAAAAGAGTTTATTCGGGTTGTAGGCAGAGTGGGGAGAACAGAATGTTGTTCAGGTTGTCATTCTAATTACTTAGGCAGAAGTCTGATTCTGATTGCTTGCAGCGAAGTCCCTTGTTTGTTTGTTTTAGGTCTTGACCATACTTCTTAAAGAACTATGACTTTGAGGTTGTTCTTTTATATCATGTAATTAATTATATTCCTAGGGCAATATATCACTGCATATATATATATATATATATTTGGTTATGTCTGATATCTAGTTTTTTGCTTTGGAATTACAGTTCTGTAGCTGAATCCAGCAGTTCTGGAGAAGATCTTCTTCAAACTCCAGTGTATCCATCAAAACAGCAAGTGTTAGTTCTCAGTGTGCTTTGGGTACTAAAACTGTCCTAGTTCCACTAACAAGTTTCTCCCTCTCACTGTGAGTTTTTTCAGGGAGTCTATTGCAATGAGAAGTGTGTGACTAGTAAAGCATCAGACAGCCAGTTAATATAACACTCTGTTAAATATGTGATATTTCTGACTAACAGCTGTAGGCAGGAGTATGTGGTGTAATAAACCTCTCCTTAACTGGTGGAATTAGACTAAAAAGGTAAGTAAATCTTACTTTTGGGGGGAGGGGGGCAGAGGAAGCAGGATAATGCATGTGATGATTAAATCAAAGTGAGAACCTCTTTTGACATGGATCCCAGTTAATAACCCTAATATCTGAATTGCATTGGAGTCAGTGTAGTACTAAGCTCTTGTTCTCACTGCCTCAAAGAACCTGCTGTCCTTTTCTATTCTCAGTTTCTGTGTTACGCTAATTTAAAAAGAGAAGGAAAGTGTCAGACAGGACTCTGTTCTTAGGAAAACCACCTATTTGGGGGAGAGGATATGACAGGGCAGGCAGGAGAAGAAGCAAAGGGAGACTTACAGAAAAGATCTGGCTGCAGTGAGTCTGCAAGGCTGTAGAGAGGAGGAGGGAACAGATGTACAGTCAGACCTTGGAGGAGATAGAAAGTGCCCCCCCCACCGCTTTTCTCTCAAGGGAAACTAAAAGGGTTTGTGTAGAGCTTTCTGCAACGTACAAAGCTATTGGGATGAATGAAAGCAGGCTGGAAAAAAAAAAAGAAACAACAAAAACGCTTGCAAGGGCACCATAGTAGACAGGAACAGCATCACATACTTTCAGCCCTCTCTTTTTTTATCTGCTGACTTTTCTAGTCACTTATTAACTTCTTAGATGTAAAAAGTTCAAATTTTTACACTACATTCTAATAAAATCTCGCTTTTTGAGTGTAAAAAGAAAAAAGTCTTATTTTATTCATAAGGACATTGCTTCAATGCTTAAGGTCCATCTCAAAGCACTGGTATACTTGGAATCCCTTTATGGTAAGTGATTATGAAGCATGGTCTGTGGCATACAACAAAGAAAATAGATCTTCCTTTACATCTGCAGTCTTTAGATACAAAACGTATGGATTTCAGAGCGTCTTTGGCTGTGTTTTGATGAATGTGTCAAATCATCTTTCCCTGACTGTACTTGGTTAGGGTTTATCTTACATTGCTTTTTCAATATCCACAATGTTTGACCTGGGGCTCCACAGGCAAGATTTCTGGTGTTAAAAATGAGACAACTGCCTCGATTTTTTTTTTGATGCACAACACTTCCCTTTGTAGTCTCTACGTTTAGAATTAAGACATATTTCCCAAGATGTTCTGATCATCGTGCTGTTGACAGCCTTTTCGGAAAAACTGGCTTACTTGTGCCTTGCTCCTCAGAATACTATCAACCTTATGGAGCGGACTCTTTTCAAACATCCAGAAAGCAGCCCAGCTTACAGCTAAAGCCCTTGGACTGAGGTGGGGGAGATAGACCTATCCCTCCTTACTGTGCTGTTGAATCAACAACTCACCCCTGCCCTTCACACCCTCCCCACAAAAAAAAGCAACAACAAATGTTTTTCTACTTATGAACTAATTCCTTATGTAATTTCTATGTAGATATAATTTCATAACTTTAGATATAGAAGGTAGGAAACCTCTTGTAAGCTAGATCTGCATACAGGTATTTGCTGTCATTGTTTAGATCATTTTCCTTTACCGGAGAATAATTTGTGGAGATTATTGCTGCCTCAGGGTGCAGTAATTTTGCCTCATGTAACTGTATTCGGTTGCTATAGAACAAGGAGCCTTCTCTGATTCCAGCCTAAGGACTCGGAACTTAAACCCAGTATCCTTTCGCTGTTACCTCAAGATATTTAGCAACTAATAGTTACTAATAGTCATGGTATCAGGCCTAACAGCCTATTTACTTTTTTCCTGTGGAGCTCTGAAATTGAAGAAGCAGCAGTATTGTTTTCTGGTTGTCTTAAGGTATTCTTCATAGAGCTGGAACTTTGGCTGATAATGCCAGAATCACGCAGTGCAGCAGACAACGTGCTCTGGGTTCGTTGTGACAAGAAACTGCCTTACTCCACATAATGAAATTGAAACAAAGTTTACCTATTTCTGCATATACTCTGCGGAAGCAACAGTTGTCAGTCAAGGATGCTTGACCTTTGAGTGGAGCATGCCATCCATAATTCTGAAACTTAGCTATATCTACAGGTCAGATTTGGCAAAAGTGCACTGAAAGAGCAAGGCTGTTGGCTAAAATGTGCCTTAGTAAGTGCCTTAATTCTCTATTCCTTTTTTACATAAATTGTGGCTTGTGTGTGATCTGCTTTCTCCCTGACCTTAATATATTGCTTGTCTTCCTAAAACATAAGCTGTTTTAGCCAGGGTCTATGTGCTTTTCTCTGGACGGCTGATGCATTAGAGGAGCAAGAAAATGAAGAATACCAGATTATAACATTACCTTTCATTTCTGCATGTTTTTTTTTTTTTTTTTTTTTTTTTTTTGGGGGGGGGGATGTTGTTTGTTTTCAGGGCTTTTTTGTGAATATAGTAATGTCAAAACTCTAAGGTAAATCGAAGAAAGGATTTTTCTGATTTTTTTTTTCTTTTTTCATGCTTCTGAAAAGCTTCAACATTATATCATTTGGCAAGACACTTGTTGCAAGACATCTTTTATACAGTACGTGTAGGCATGTGTATACATACAGTTTAAAAATAAGCTGCCTTAAAGTTCTAGGATAGCTTGAAAACACTTCAAAATTTACTGTAACAGATATACAAAATACAGATCTCCATGGAAGGCTTTTTTTCTTTCTCTTTCATGACAAGGAATTTCAAACAGGTATGTGCAGAGGTGAAATTGATACCTTCTCAAATTTCTATCAAAGTTTGTTGAAAAGCTGTGGAATGGCTTTTGATTCTGGCTGCTGGCAGACCAGATGTTCAGTGTTTCTCTTTTAGTTAATTTTATATATTTTCCTATGTGTTGTGTCAAATGCATCCTTTTACATCAATGCTTCTGTCACTTTCTATTGTTCATGTCAACATTCAAAATGCTGGATAAATGTTACAGGATATAATGGACATCATTTACTGGTATTCAAAGCTAAAAGATGTGCATATCTTGTACAGCTTGCAGTCAAACACCTTAGAAGAAAACTGAAGTATTATTCGCCAAAGAAAAAGACCTAATTTGTACCAAATTCATAACCTAGTATATCAGATATATCTCTGCAAAAAATGATACCTTATATCACCTACTGAACTGGGTTTGTCATGTGCTGAGCTAAGTCAGGTATATCATCCACCACATCACATACATCATTCTTAGTACTACATACATCACTGGATATTGAACTGGATAAATCTCTTTGTTAAAAAGGCCTAGAGCAAACTTTTTTTTTCTTTCTTCCATTCACATGTTTGGCTGGATACAGATTTGGCTGTGTTTGTGTTAAAGATGCACATCCATGATAAATTAAGTGCTTGATATGCAGCTGACATAACACTTTGTGAAACACTCATACTAAGAACAGAACTGATTGTATGGGCAGATGAATTGCATACATCAACTTACTTCTGCAATTACATCTGACACATTTGCTTTCTGGGAGACACCAATCATGCGAATGGAGTGAACCCTCTGTCAGAAAAAGTTTAGGTCAGCAACAGCTGTAGAGCAAGAGCTATTAGTTATGCCTGACAACATGGCTTCAGATATCTAGGGGTTTGGCATGGATTTCAGGCATGCACTGGACAAGATTCATCACCAGGAAAAGAAAAGGAGGCAGAGGAGATGTTCAAACATTTTTCCTTTGTGCAAAGAGAATTTTGGTTGCCTTTGTCTAGATCTTTGACAAAAGACTCCTCCAGTTCTGTTGTGCCTGTCTCTGCATTAAATTTTGCTGTTTGCTGCATGGTTGTAGTTCTAACTGTCAGTACATATACCAATTCCCAATCCTTGAACGGTACAAATACAGCATCCTACCTCTGCAGCGATGAACTGGGCCAGGGAACGCTTCCAATCTTGTTACTTTGGTTGACCATCTGCATCTTAAATAATCTGGGGAAGTGACATGCATTGGAAATGACTATGTAAAAGAAAGCAGAAAAAAAATGTCTCTGTACTGCAAGCTATCAGAAACAAGTGCTTCCCTAGGAAAATCTAATGAAGAAATTAATTATGTGTTTCCCCAAAGAGTTGGAAAGGCATTTCCTCTGCTGCAGACCTGTGAGTAAGCTATGCCCAAAGTAGAAATACTACTGAAAAACAAGTTCCTGTGGAGGCATACAGGCATAGAGGGATAGTAGCTTTCTAGATGAATATAATTAGGATGGCAGGAAGCTTATGAATAAAACCTGTGGGAAGGGAAGAGGAAAAGTTAAGGCAATTGCTGGAATGAAGTGATATGCATAGGGCAGTGTTTATCAGGTGGCAGTGGCATATTGTAAGTGTTTCTATGGGGTGACTATTTAAAGAGAATCTGTAAGAAACAGTGATTTTGCTTACAGAAGATATTAATTAACAGTAAGTGTGCCCGTTATCATCTCATAAACAGAGCACATGGCACATAGATGTGACACATATGTTGATAAAATGTTCTTACTTCCCACACTGGACACAGGCCAGTACAGCTATTACTGCTAATTTTAAGGAAAGTTTTGTTTTGTTCTAACTCATCTCTCAGAATGGTAGACTGGAATAGCAATAATTCAGCTCTATGTGAACTATATCAACTCGCCCATCCCTGCTCTTCTATTTGTCTTCTACAGTTCTGTAGCAGCCTAAGAAATTCTGGTTAGCATGCGGTAGCACTTTGTACATCTGGCAGTGCAAGCCTGCAAGTTCTGAGTCTTTCTAGATATTTTATGGGAGTAGTTGAACCTATAGATAGTTTAGGTCCTTTTATAGAATGATGGTGTAACTCCAGTTAAGGTCTTATTGATAAGGAAGTTTTTTGTTTCACCATCACTGCAGGCCCTTATTTTCCCTCTTCTGGTTCACTTTATACATCTCTAATGTCTATAATTAAATAACATAACATTATTAAATTAAATTCCATCTATAATTAAAACATAAACAAACAAAAAACCTCATATGTTATATCTCTTTTCGTTCACCCTGATATCTCAGAGTTTTACTATATAGCCTTTTCTCTTATTTGCAGACCTTTAGTCAGGTCTCATTTCCTATTCCAGTGCTACTAGTGTAACTGGATTTGGTAAACTCTTAGAGATTCTATGCTGAGGTGTCAAAGTTATATTGAAATCAAAAAATATTATTTCTTTATTTCCTTTGGGTTCACCTCAAGTCTTTCACCTATTAGAGGAATATGTGTGTGTGTTTGTATATATATATATATATATGTATATAGTGTGTGTATATATATATATATATACACACATATAAAAACATTTTTAGAAGGAGATATCTTTTTCGTACTCCTTGTGAAAAATATCATCATCAGCATTACTTTTTCATTATTATTACAATTCAAGCTAAAAGCTACTTATTCTCTAGGAGAGCAGAAAAAGTTCTGAATGTTTAGCCAAGATATTCAAAGATAATCCTAACTTTTTCCATAATGAGACTATTGCTAAGAATTGAAACTTATATCACAAAAAAAAAGAAGAATTTCCTTATTCTGGTATGTAATGTTTTTCTGGACTTTTTTTTCAAGAAGGTGATTTCTGCCATAAATCATCTTCTGCTTAAATCACTGATTTTTTTTTTATTTTTTAATTACAATAATGGCATCTTGCTTTTCTTCTTAGCAAAGACTGTGCAAGCTCTATGCACTATCTCAGATTCAGCCAGGATTTTCTTTTGTTTTTGTAGAATCTCAAGTAATAGATTCCCAGGCTCAAATTCTGCTCTCTGAGTTTATAAATAACTTGTTACCAAATGTGGATACATGTATATGTGCAAACGGAGCTATAACTTAGGAAAGAGTAATGTTCTTGGTCCCTGCGGCAGGTTAAAAGTTCTTGTTAATGTTGAAAACAACACAATGAGAATTAGAAAGAAGTGAGGCTTTTACTGTTATGAGTATTTCATAGATCTGGATCTGACATTGCACCTTTGGGGTAAATGGATAGAAGTTTCTTACAGACCAATCAAGCCCAAGAGCCATTTCTAAATTCCAAGATGGAAGGTTACCATAGTGTTCATTAACCAACACTAAAAGATACTCTGTATTGTCCATGAGGAGCTCGGTACTATGTACAGGAGAAATCAGCTCCCATTGAAACTAATTTCTTCCCTCTTCCTACCTAGTTCTTTTGTTTTTAATACTAGTTTGCCTGGTATTAACTACCCTCCTATACAAGATATCTCTCTGAATAGAATAGGATGTTCTGCTCTGAATCAGATTTTTCACCAGATTGAACAAATGAAAGGCTGACTAAACACCACACAGAGGTGGGAGAAGGCTGAGGAGAGGATGAGTGAAATTTCAAAATCAATATGTACATTTATATTTTACCTGTACCTTTTGGAATAGCAAGTGAAAGGATTAGAGACTTTCTGGGCAAGCTAGACATCCACAAATCCGTGGGCCCAGATGCGATGCACCCACGAGTGCCAACAGAGATGGGCAGATGTTGTTGCCAGGCTGCTCTCCATCATCTTTGAAAAGTCACGGAGAACTGGAGAGGTGCCTGAGGACTGGAAGAAAGACAGTGTCACTCCAGTCTTCAAAAAGGGCGAGAAGGAGGACCCAGGCAACTATAGGCCAGTCAGCCTCACCTCCATCCCTGGAAAGGTGATGGAATAGCTCATCCTGGATGTCATCACCAGACATATGGAGGAAAAGAAGGTGATCAGGAGTAGTCAGTATGGATTCACCAAGGAGAAATCCTGCTTAACCAATCTGATGGAATGACTGGCTGGGTAGATTAGGGGAGAGCAGTGGACGTTGTGTACCTTGACTTCGGCAAGGCTTTTGACACTGTCTCCCATAACATCCTCCTGGATAAGCTCAGGAAGTGTGGGTTAGATGAGTGGACAGTGAGGTGGATTGAGAACTGGCTGAAAGGCAGAGCTCAGAGGGTCCTCATCAGTGGTGTGGAGTCTAGTTGGAGGCCTGTGGCTAGTGGTGTTGCCCAGGGCTCAGTGCTGGGAACCATCCTGTTCAACTTTTTCGTCAATAACTTGGATGATAGGACAGAGTGCCTCCTCAGCAAGTTTGCTGATGATGATACCAAGCTGAGAGGAGTGGCTGATACACCTGAAGGCTGTGCTGCCATTCAGAGAGACCTGGACAGGCTGGAGAGCTGGGCGGAGAGGAACCTCAAGAGGTTCAACAAGGGCAAGTACAGAGTCCTGCACCTAGGGAAAAATAACCCTAGGCACCAATACAAGCTGGGGGCTTGGGGGCTGACCTGCTGGAAAGCAGCTCTGCAGGGAAGGACCTTGGGAGTGCTGGTGGATGACAAGTTGACCATGAGCCAGTAATGTGCCCTTGTAGCCAAGAAGGCCAATGGTCTCCTGGGGTGCATTAGGAAGACGGTTGCCAGCAGGTGAAGGGAGGTGATCCTGCCCCTCCGCTCGGCCCTGGGGAGGCCTCATCTCAAGTTTTGTGTCCAGCTGGGCTCCCCAGTACAAGAGAGACATGGAACCACTGGAGAGAGTCCAGCATATGGCTACGAAGATGATCAGAGGGCTGGAGCATCTGCCCTATGAGGAACGGCTGCAAGAGCTGGGCCTCTTCATCCTGGGGAAGCGAAGACTGAGGGGGGATCTTATCAATGTGGATAAGTACCTGAAGGGAGGGTGTCAAGGGGATAAGGACAAACTCTTTTCAATTTTCCCGTGTGACAGGGCAATGGGCAGAAATTGAATCGCAGGAAGTTCCGCCTGAACGTGAGGGGGAATTTCTTCTCTGTGAGAGCGACTGGGCACTGGAGCAGGTTGCCCAGGGAGGTTGTGGAGTCTCCTTTTCTGGAGATGTTCAAGGCCCGCCTGGCTGCAACCCTGTCTAACATGCTCTAGGTGACCCTGCTGAGCAGGGAGGTTGGACTAGATGATCTCCAGAGGTCCCTTCCAACCATACTGATTCTATGATTCTATGTGCCAGTTAGTGCACAATGTTCAAATATTTGTCTGTGCAGGTAAACTTTTCTCACATATACAGAGTATTAAATTATCTGTAAAGGCTTATACGGAACAAATAATATAAACAAATCCTTAGAAGTTTGATCTACTAAATCTGTTTTATAAATTGACACAAATTTTGTTATGAGTTTAAAATGCTAAACTTTTTTTTTTTTACCTAGACCTGCAAACTTAAATTCACCAACAGAATACATTTAAAGGAATACTTATAAGCTATTTAGATTCTAAATTATTTTTATATTAACATTGTTAGTCTCTAATGCATTTTATCTTTTGAAGTGGCTATTTTTTATTAATAATCTAATGTGTATTCAGGTAACGAGCCACTGGAAAGAACATAAGAAATTCTCTTTGCAGACCTGTACAGTGCTGCTGACACTGATGGCCAACCAAATTTAAAAATAGGACAGAGAATTTTTGACCTGCATTCTATGAAAGAAGAAGTAAACTAAAAATCAGTATCTCTCTAAAGGAAAAATGGTAGGAATAACAGGTAAAAATCTACAGACCTGCTGATATCCTCAGCTCTGCTCCATAACTAAGCAGTTTCCGACTTAAAACAACTTGAAGGCAGAGAGGGAAGTAGTTTGGGGGTGATTAAAGGTTCAGAGGAAGGTTTTGGGGTTGTTTGTTTTCTTTCTTTCTTTTTTTCCTCTTCCCATTCAGTCCAAACCTAGCATATTTGCTCTTACTTCAGCTGACCTTTAGAAATCCCTCTTTCTAAGTATAAATGCAGAGTGTGTGTGGAAATGGTAGGTCTCTTGTGAAAATCCTAAGAAATGCCTCCACTTTGGGGCAGCTACCAGTCCTAGGACTGAGTTCTGGGTGTAGCTGTTGAGCATTTCCCAAAAGAGAGTGAAGAATACAAATGTCTGTGACACAAAAAGCGCAGCGCAGGAAGATGTGTCCCCTGCTCCTTGTGTAACAGCTGGGGACAAGCAGCTCTGGCCAGGCTCACTTACAAGAAGCTCTAATATTGTATGACCAAAGTTCTGTCTGTTTTTACTAAGTTTTATGGCTTTGGTTGCAATGTGTAAATTAGAAAATGCTAGGACTGCAGAATTTGTGCAGAATTTGTCCTGAGCCCAGGAGTAGTGGTTTTCTGTCACTAGCAGTACCTAAATTCAAAGGGATGGTGTCTGATCGCAGACACCCAGACCAAAGGCACATAGACAGTTTTTCACTGAAAGCTCTCTAACTGAAGCATTGTGCTCTCTGTGAAATATATAGGAGCACGGAGTTGGACTAGGCATGTGTAGAGATGGATATGCAGCAAGGCACAACAGGATCATCACAAGCAATCATGCAGATGAGAATTCACAGCAAAATCTAAGTGGCTCAGCAGCAAAGTGGAACTGAGCTTTCAGTGCCTTAGGCTGCTAGGCAAGCAGATGCAGAAATGATATCTATTCTAACCGGACCATATGCCTTTGGACCAAAACCTGGCAAAATGATTGAAGGCTTAACAGCGTATTGCTGAAATTGTCTAGATAATTCAGATGTTGAAGAACTAGCTCAGCTCTCTTCTGGGCACTGCATTTAGAATATATAAAAAAGGCATAGCAATATCTTCTCTATTTGAATTTTATACCTGATTCCTGATGCAAGAAGGGAAAGCAAAACTCATTCTGATGTTCTAATTATAGCTGAGAGAATAGTTTGCAGTGTGTGTGCCTGGCTAATTTCACTTTTTTTAATGTTCAAGCTATACCCACAAACAGTTGGATATTTTCTTGAATATGCAGATTATTTGCAATTAGAGTCTCTCTATTTAGATATTTAATATTTAAAACCCACATTAAAACATTTGAAAGTCACTTGGCCACAAAGAAGGTGGGGGTTTTATATAGATAGAGATGATCTCTTGTCCCCCTTCCACGATTCCTTTTCAAGGAACCTTTATCATTTCAGTTATATCTGAGCCATTTTTAACAGAAAAATCCCACTTCTAAAGGAAATGTTTTTTCAACTAAAATCACTAGTGTGTGCACAGGTTTTTCAGTATGTGGCCTGCCTTTTGTAGGATCCCAGAATACAGTTAAACTGGAAATGTTTACAGTACACATCTAGGCTGCCATTTGGAGCAGCCTTCTGGCGTTTTCTGGGGCCAGATCCCTGGCTAGTGTGAATGATGAGGACCAGCATGCTGTCTGGTGATGTTCAAACACTTTTTCTAACTGCATTAAGTTATTTCACAGAGGATTTGCAAAGGAATATGATTTCAGCTACTTCACATTTGATTTTTGAATGGAAGTAAGGCTCAATCAAGGCAAGCAATGTAGGAATATTCAAGTTATTATATGATTCCTCAGTTCAGATTGGGTGCATATTTTCCTTTTTCTGGGTATATGTAAGGCAGAAAGTTTTGTTCGTATCCAAGAGGACAATATCACAACTAACAAGATTCGCACTCTATCTTTAATCAGCGCCTTTCATAAGAAGAATAATGCATCTGTAACATCCATCTCTGTTTCTAAAAATGTTCTAATCACAGGTTAGGAATTGACCTCCAAAATTTAAAGAGAAGAAGAACAAACATGAGTAGACAGAAAACTACTTGATATGAGTAATGAGGAATGGAAATAGCTGTTCTTCTGAATAACCAAAGGTAGAGATTTTTTTTTTCTAAGTGCTTGCAGATCACGTTTTTTTCTTATTAATGATATAGACTTTTTAAGTGCTGTGGAAATAGAAGTCAAGAAGTCCACATTCAGTAGAACTGACTCACATACCTACAGCATATGTGCAGAATGGTTATTAGATGCAGCCATGTCAAAGCCCTTAGAAATTAAAAAATATATATTTTATATACATATATATACACAAGGGTGTATGTGAATGTCTATATGTGTATGTAAGGTTTAGGGAGAATGGGAATTCTCTTCTATGTAAAAATATGAATAACAAAGTCCAGGACACAATGTATAGTAAATTAAGAGCCTGAAGAGCAGATATGAAAGTTGGAGGGCTCAATTCAAGAGAGCAAAAAAGAGAGATGCTATTATACTGTCATCTGGATAATTTATGAGACAGATGCTTAGCCTCCAGATGCAGGAAGCCATTGGTCTGAGAATCATGATGAATGAGTTGGGATAAACTAAAATGGTGTTTTCAGCTGATGAATTCTGTCCTGATTAAAAAAAAAAAAATACTTGCTGAGCAGGAAAGTATCAAGAAAAAGAAAAGAACAATGAAGATGAACTAAGGTAGAGAAGAACTTAGCAAAGGAAGATTGAAAACACTTCAGGAAAAGGATGACTAACGTAACAAGCATAAATGGTAACAATGTAATCAGACTTTAATGTGTATGCAAAATATAAACAAGTTCAAAGAGGTACTATACAACGCTCAGGACAGGCATAGACTTAGTAAACACGAAAGACCAGATACAACCTCTAGATTAGAAAGCTCCAAAACAACTGTAGTCTGGACAAGAACACATTTGGATTGCTGTTTGGTACCCTTATCAGATTAGGTCCATTGACTAGTCTTGGAAATAAGAAATTGGGTTGGATAGAGCTTTGGGATTCAGATGATCTGAACCAAGCTACTAAGAGTATTTTAATTTTTCCTTTACAAGTTTCTGAATGCATACAGTTTCCATGCAGAAGTTTGCAACTCTTATTACAGTGGCGTTTTAGCATCTCTTATCCTAAAAATCCTCACTGTGACTTTCTCATGTATGCACAAACAGTGCTGTCAATAAAGCTGTACTGTCTGCATATTCAAAATTACTCAAAATTTTGCTCCAGTTTCGTAGAAGTGAATTGTATCAGAAAAAAGCCAAGGAGGAGGGGGACACTTTGAGGAAAAATATCTTGCAGCAATCAAAATGGCTCAAAACCTATGAAATGAGACTTATGATAATAATGAATTGTTGTAATAATCTTTTCCAAAGCACTGATAAAATAGTTAGCCACCTCATAATTCTGTGAAAACAAGGAGAAATACTTTCATAAAATCAAATTTACTGCGATAATATACCTGCTAATTAAAAATGAAAGTAAATTGTATATTCCTCTTTCAAAATTGTTTTAAGCAGTAATTTGTATTTCTTTAATGCAGTAAGAAAAGTGGGAATATTTTATAAATAAAAACATTTATTTTATAAATGGGCTCATGTTACTATAAACAGTTCATAAACTTAATCTTTTTCCACAATTATTTGTGAGCCTGTAGTTATAAATCCAACTGAATGGGAGTAAACTATATTGCATTTATATTCTTTTGTAGTTACAGGAAGCACTAAAAAAAACCAAAACATTTTCTCTGATCAAGCATCCAGTTACTATAAGATGCACTGTTCCTAACAAGTCCCTAATAGTTAATATTCATTTCTCCACTGTACTATTAGTTTGTCCTCCGCCTGGAGATGAGGAAGCCTAACTCTGCAATTGAATCAGGTATTGGGCATGATTCTTCAATGAATGTAGTTATATACGGTGGTGAAAGTGGCATTAAATCCATAAAGCTGTTCAAAATGGGTATAAAATATATAAAATAGTACTCCCTGCTATACTAGAAGGTACGAGCATTCAGCTCTATGAGTTCAGGATGAATTTTGCCACTGGCTTGAGCGGCAGCTGAATCAGGTCTAGGTCTCTTTGTGTCTATAAGTAATATGGATACGTTCTGGCTGGCCAGTGGCTTCTGCCTTGATGATCTATGCAGAGTCCAAAAGAATTTACCTAAGCCCTGCACTGGCTAAATTCCCAAATTCACTCAGGTGCTGCCTTATTTTTGCAGTTTTATGTATTTGTTTGGCCTATCCCTAATGCTATGTGTATAGTTATTGGTAGCCACAAAGCTGAAATGTAGCTGTCTATATTTCATAAGAGCTGACACTTTCAATAATTTTTTTTCAAAATATTGCAGCCTAAAAAAAATTCATAAGCAGGTTTATAACGGAGTAAAAATATCTTAGGATTCATATATTATTTTTAAGCCTCTAACACATCCAATGGCAACAATATTAAAAAAAAATCCCTTATAATACTGGCTTTATACAGATAGTCTTGTTTCTTGGTAACACTGTGAATTTGCTACAGGAAGCCTTCTAGAATTTGAGACATCACCTTGTGGCAAATTATAATTAGCTCTGCATTATTTACAACATGTGATTAGAAACCAAGAGATTTTTCAAAGGTAGCATAAAAAGTTGCATTGAAGGTAATAATGATTCTTTTGGAGAGAGATTCGTTTGTTCATTTTTAGCATCCTCATAAATGTTTAAAGAATATAAATTAGGCTTCCAAGCCAATTAATTTGTCTGTTTCTCATCTCCAGTGATGTATTTTAATTATACTTTCATAACTCTAAGCTTCAGAACGGAATAGAGTGAGCACTGATCATGAAAAACAAAACTTGCAAAAGTCCGAAAGGGCAATAGAACAAATTCTACAGTTTGGGGTCTTAGACTCATCATATTTTATTTTGATAATGTAAGTGTTTTACATTGTAAGCAGCTGTAATTTGGTGAAGTATGAAAAGCTCATATTATAATTTGGGTTAAAAGCCTGGTTTGGTTCACCTTCAGTGTTACTGAACAATAAATTTACTACTTGAAGTAAAATCAATGTGTTATATGTTTTGCACGACAAGAAACAGAGTTAGTTAATTAGTGGTTTATAATATATGTTGATATTAAACAATTTCCTATGTTTCAAATCAGTTTGCTCCTCAGAGTTCAATTCTTTGTCTAGTTTTGATATAAAATATGCCTAAAATTTAGGATATATGATTGAATGATGTTGAACATTGAAATGGAGCTTCGTGCAAGAGAGTTAATTATTTATGACAAGTAAATTCCAAAGCTAGCTCTTACTAAGAATTTTACCAATTGCATAAAATTGGCACTCAGCAGTAATAGATATCTATTACTTCTTAGAGTATTGGGCTTAGTTACTTCTTGCTATCTGGTCAGTCTCAAAGGAATTTTCTAAGGCAGAGAGCATGCTGCTTTGAGCTACATTTAGTTATTTACCTAGCAATTTGAGGCAGGGGGAGAGGGAGAACCAAAAAAAAAAAAAAAAAAAAAAAGCCAAGTAATTCTCCCTCCCACCATAAGACTTCCCCTCTGTGTTCCCCTCCCGCCAAGAGCTCATGGCCAGGCAAATCTAGCTTTTGTAGCACAGAGCTGATGGTAGATACAGATAAATGGTTATAGAGAACTTCTACTAAAGAGTAGACTACTTTGGCTCTTGTAAATCTCTGCCTGGCAGTCAAATGTTCTCCTTCTCATCTGTTTCAACTCTTTTCCTGAGCCTTATGTATTTTTGTTTGACATTCAGTGAATGATCTCTTTGAATGATCTCTTTCTGCAGCAGTAACCTGCTCACACAATTTCAGGGACAATTCCATTTTGCAGACTCCTAAAAATAGGTTATAAGTGAGGCTGTAGCAAACAGCTGCTACTAGAAAAAATGGAAAAATATTTCATTTGCATTTGTTTCTTTCAAATTTGAGGGAGTTTTTTTTTTCTTTTTTCCTGCAAAGTTGAGTTGAGGGGAGTTTTAAAAGTGAAATATTTAACCAAATTCAACCCTTTCCTAACATCTCTCCAAGGGTCATAATTAGGGTACTAAACAGAAGTTCACTCTCCAACCCCCTCAGGACATGCATAGGGGAGTAATAAAAGGCAAGCATGAAGTATTTAGTCTACTTTTCCTGTCCTTGAAAATATACAAGTATATGACAGATGGGTAAATAGGAGAAGAATGGAAGAAGAATGTATGAACAGTGAACAATATCGTGGTAAAATAACGGGATATTTCAAAGAGCCAGCAATCTTTTTCAGCATGGCAGTCATGGAAAGTCATAAACACAGTTAATTATTGTTACATAGGTAAACAAGAAGAAGAAACATTTTCATTTAGGTTTGTTTTTCACCACTCATTGTATAGAGGTACCTTTTAAAAAGTATATATGTAAAAGATCTTCTCCCTACTTTACATCTTTTTGACACTAGGGCAGCAGAAAAGGTGTTAGCATAGCTAAAATTAGACCTCTTAGCCTTGTTGGCCCTTCATATTGCTGTTGGTTGACTTGTCCTGATGATCAAACCTGTTGGAATAATCTCTTTGCTGTACATATTTGCCTTTCTTATTTGGGTCAAGAGAGTTCATGTCAGTAAATATTTGCTGCCTGTAACTTAATCAATCTACTTTCTGATTTATGAGCATCTTGCGCATAAATTGACAAGTGAAATTCCTAAATTCCAAGCTCACTGAGGGAGTGGATGCTAAACCGAATTCTAGATATGTATTTTTTCCCAGTGGAATCTATTTCTAGGCTTCTGCAAAATCTTGCATCCCAGATCTAACCCTTTTTGCCTTCTTATCTGTCCTCATTGCCAAGCTGAAGGTCTTGTTTCTTCCGCCCTGCTTGTATCATGGCAGCCTGGGGAAGAAGCTGGAAAGAAGCAGAGCTAGTGCTTCATAATTTATGATGTTGGAGCTGTATATCCCGATTAAAGGGTATCTTATTTATAGATTTATTTCCTCATAACTTCCTCCCTGCATCTTTCAGACCTATGTTCCTGTACATGGGCATTAACGACATCTGGTTTCTTCCAGGCATAATTTAAACAGTGATAGGTAAACAGGCTGTTTATTTTTAGAAATAAATTTTCATCTCTTTTTGTGAGTTTTTCATTGACATTTTGAGAGTGAAACTAAAAACTCGTTTTTTTAAAAAAATTGCTTCCTATGCAAAAACCCCAAGGATTTTTATTGTTGTTGTTGTTTTAAAAAGATTCAGAATATTTCTGTGATTTCTATAATGACTTTTTCATCATCATCAAGAAAAAGAAAAATTGACCCCTCAAACCAGTTTAACAATATTAAATCATTTAAAGTCTGAGTTTGATGGGAATATATTTACCAGATGAACATATTCTTCCATGTGGAGAAAATAAATAAGTAGCTGTGAGCTCAAAACTCAGGCTGTGCCATCGGTTTCTGGTTGATTTTTTGACTGACCACAAGTTATGTGGTCTCATCTAACTGACATTAAATGACTGTTAACTAACATCCTTCAAGCAAATGCTATGTTTGTGATTTCAAAATGAACCTTCTGCAGCTAATATCTATTAAATGATTAAAATGATCTGTTTTAATAAACTTTTCATGCACTAAACTTGTTTTTTAGACCTTTTTTAAAATTTATTCTTGGCAATTATTCACTAAATGTTCAACTTTAAGCAGTTACTTAACTCTTACTGAAATTAAGAGGACTGTCCCTAAGTTTGCTTCAAGTGTTTCCTAAATTGGAGGTTCAACAGGGTGAGAGAACAGTCAGTTCATAGCAGGCAGGCATGTTTAGAACATTTTAAAAGTACATTACTTTTGTCTTTTCCAATAATGATTTAAACAACAGCAGCAGATTAATCTGTATCCAAAAAAATAAGACCTTTAACTGACATTAAGAGTTCATAAGAAAAGTTTCTTGTCTATGCAGTTGTTTGCAAAAATTGGATATTATCTCCACCAAAACCAGATCATTTTGCTCCCATTGATGACGATCTATGTTAGTATTTACTCTCTCTCAAATGCACATTTTCTAAAGACCTAAAGAATTCAATTTTTTGACATCTCATAGAAAGTATTAACTCCATATTTATCACTAACAAAGAGTTGAAGTAAAATGACTTAATATTTAACAACTTTCTATGAATATAGTTATTTGTTGTGACAAGTGTAGAGTAACATATGAGTTTAGAAACTACCTCAAATTACACTGTGATTCAAAGGATGTTTAGAAACCAAAATTTCTACATTTCTGTAGGTGCATAGCACTTCTTAAAAAAATGAAAGCAGTCTACGATTTGTTAATTTGTTGGAATTTAACAAATATTTTCCTAAGGATCACAGAATGAGCATTGAAAATATGATTTGTGGTTTCGAATAAAATAAATATATTGTTATTGAACTTTCAATGCTCTTACAAATCCATAGAGAGGTTGTCTTCTGTAGATTCGTAAGTCTGTAGAAATGTTTTTAGAACATTATGCTTTAAAATAAGATATTAGAGAGAGTGCCAAAAACAGATCTGAATTTAAGGATGCTTATATCTAATATTTAGGTCAGTTGATGTAATAAAAATGATGTGTGTATACATCAGGCAAATATGTGTGTGTGTGTGTATATATATATATACATATATATATAAATGTATATGTATAGAACGTGAATAAATGCAGTTCAGGTAAAGTATGATGTTAGCATTTTAGTGTAATACTGAGGAAAGTAATTTAGGCTAATGGATAGTGGTCACAGAGAACATATCACAAGTATCCATTGATGTGAAAGGAACTTGGAGCATAATCAATAACTTTTTGGTGATACACAGAGGTGGTGTCTGCGATGGAGAGAAACCCCAGCAATCAGAAATGATTGCATGCAGTCATTTCAGACCTCTTCCTTAGGTGCTATTCTCATTACACTTAGCCAACCTTTAAATTGTTCTGGTAAAGTAAAATTTATGTCAAACAGATTCCTGGTATGTAAGCTGTCAAAGAGGGCGAAAAGAGTTGTCATCAATCCAAGCAGTCACACCATCATGAAGACATACAAGGTTGTGGCTTCAAGGTACTTTTCCACTGGCAAAAAGTCTAATATAAAATATTTCTGGCTCTTTCTGCTCCAGACTTCAACTGCTCTTTTCCATCCCTCTGCAACAAGTCTCTACTCCTTCAGTTGTATTTGATGTATTTGGCTGTGTTTAAATCTCATTCTATGTAATGACCAATTTTTTACAAAGCTCTAGTATTTTTGTTTTGTATTTTAAACCAGTTGACTTTGCTCCAGTTTATATACATATTTATTTATGTATTTATTTATTTGCTGCCCCTTCTTTTCCTCATAAAGGGCTAAGACAATAATTCCTGTATTTGAGCCAAACTAAAAGGACCCTATATTTTCTGAAAACAAAACTATTACAGACATTTTTTTGCAGAAGTATGCATCCTTTTATGACAGTTTAAATAGCATTTTTATTTTAAAGTATATATTTCATTTAGGCTCCGCAGATGTTTTGTGTTGTGGACTAGTATTTGCTTTGAAGACCTAATGAAATTCATTTCACTTAGAACCCATAAAAAAAGGAGGATTTGGCTTAAAATTCAAATTATTTGCACTTTTTCCCCCTAAATCCAAAACTTTGTTTGAATATTTTGGCAGCCAGTCCATCAGGAGGCTGCCATTTATTATTTATACCTGTACAGTGAGAAAACACCAGGAATGACAAAGATCGAGAGAAACTTGTACTGGTATTTCCAGGGAGAGTTTCCACTGAAACAGGTGGACTGTGAATCAGATGGCTTTTTAGCTGATAGCAAAAATGAGATTTAAGGGACAAGCTGGTTAAAAACTGGAGAGAACAAGCTATATATCAATAATAAGCCCTAACGATGCTAACATTAAGATAAATAACATATTAAGGCAAGTGTATTCTCTCTTCCTGGGAAACTCTGTGTTAGGGCTGGATGACTTTTTAAAATCTTATACCTTACTCCAAACTTATACCTGAGTTTGACCACAAGCTATTCATCGGATGCCAGGACTGGAATTAGAAGTACTGCAACCTGCATTTAATAGAAGGTCAAAGAGCGTAATGATACCTTCTGGCCTTAAAATGTCTAACTCTGCTATAAAAAAAGGCTATAATGTCTAGCAGAAATTTTAGTCAGTTACATAAGTATTATGTGATCTGTTGTGCAGTATTCATGATGGCCTTTTATTGTTTTTAATAAATATAAAAATGAAATTAGTACTCATTAAATATGATGAGTACTACTTTTATATTGTACTTTTATCAGTTAAATGCAGTAGCTCACCTTTTATAGTCTATGCAGGACTGATCATTATAGATGCATTCAAAATTTGTTTCCTCCTAAGCACATCTATATAAGTCATGCATCTATCAACTTCAGGTAACAAATTTATCTTTCCAGTTACTTCTGGGCTTGGCTGAGGGTCAATTTGGGTAGTTTTCCATCCATTCTCTCTTAAAAAAAGAAAAAAAGAGAGAGAGAGATGTGGCAGGCATGGAATAATAAAGGTGGCAGAATAAGCACCATCGAAAGTGATGTACAGCAAAGGAGGAACCTCCTACTACAGCTGAAGGGCAAAGCAAGAGGCAATGTGATTTGAGGATACCCATGTTCTCCAGCTGCCTCCCATCGGAAAAGAAGCAAAAATAAAAGCTGGTGAAAAGGCAGAAAAGAAGGTCCATCTTCTCATTATCCTGAACTGTGTAGCATGTTATCGATACGCTTTAACTCTTTCAAGGTTCCATCTGGGAGATCAGGCTCCCTGTGGAAATAGGGCTGATCACCATGTCATAACCTTAATTCCTGCACTGTACTTGCAGGGAGCAAAATCCTGTCCTCCTTGCAATGAATTAGTAGGAACATCATCTTCACTATGCTTTGCTGCGTATGGTCATTTGCCATAAAATCTGTTTGGTTTTCCACACTGAAATGGTACCAGGTTTTTTCAAAGTAGAATTGTTAAGATAGTGAAGGTCATATTTTTATAGGAATGTTGGCAATAATATTAAGCTGCTTTTTGAGCCTGAGGAATAAAAGGAATTATTTTGTTAATAATATTTGGTGAGAATGATTTAGCTGAGGCTCTGTCAGCCAAAAACAAAGATGTTCAGAAGTTGTGCCTGAATTTAGACTGAGGGTCCATGACACCTTTTTGCAGTTTGTCTAATTTTATGGTCACAGTTGTATTGCTCCCAGGAGAAAAGTTAATTCAAAAAGTCCTGGGGGGAGAAAAAGGGGAAAAAAAAGGTTAAGCTTTCCTGTTAAAATTACTGTGGTCCACTCTTTACTTTATGATTATCAGTATGAATTTCTTGTACCTACTTATTCTGGTGCTGGATAGCAAGGAAGAAATGCAATGTTACAACAAAACAAACCAGCACCTTGCTTTCTCAGCCTCCCTGTTTCAAGCAGTTGTTTTGTACACTGGTGTGAGGAACCCCAATTAAAAAAAAAGGGGGAGGGGGGGGGGAGAAAATCTGCCTCTGTGGCACCTTATTAACCTGAAGCAGAATACGAATAACGAGGTGACAAGCAGCAACTGTCCACCTGTATCCTGCCTAGGGCAGCAGTGAGTATTTACACTCCTAAACTTTCCTGAATCTCATTAACCACTCAGCCTTGATGCCACCTCATGACAGTGAGTACTCCATGCTAATTAAGCTATATTAAAAAAATATGTGTCTGTATATATATAACAGCTGGATGAATTGTCATTTTTCTTTATTCTGTTATGCCAGATTTACTGTTTGCTTGAGTAGGAGTAGCAGAAGGTTCAAAATAAGTAAGTTAAGTCCTCAAAGTTCCCTTTTCTTCCCACTTCCCCAGCTCCCAGGAACAGCGTCAATGTAAGTGTAAAACAGGCAGGAAGCTGGTGTAACCACACCATTTGCCTTGTCTGTATGGCCTTGTTTGTAACTACGTACAACGACTTTCTCTGCTTGACCCAGACAGGTGAGCTCTTGGAACGACGGTCGCTGACTTTGCCTGCAACTTATCGCCGTTAGGCAGCAAAGTCTCCGCAGTTTCCACTGTTCCTTCGCATTATGCAATGCAGAACGGGAGGCGGCATTTCCCCGCTATAGTATCCTTCCCTTTTTGAGATCTGCTACAAAAGCTCCCACGTGGTATATTTGCTGCTGTATGCCTTGTAAAAATAATATTTCTATTAGTGCATTTATCCGAATGTTCTATGAAACTCTACAGACTTGGAATAAACTTAATTACTGTGTAGAAGACTGTTTAAGTGCTGCTAGGATCTCACATTTAAAACTCATTTATTTGGCAGTGCTATAAAACCATCTCACTAAAGATTTCATAATACCTTTACTCAGGTAATGTGTAGAATTCACCTGCAGCTTTGCCACACATTTCTATGTCTGAGGTAATATAGCAATGCAATTATATGTCTAATTTGGTGGAATCTGGAGCATTCTGAGGTAGAATAGTTCCAGATTTTAGCCTTTGCATTTATTGCTACACGCATATACATATATATATATATAGGTAAATTACTATGGGATGAATAGTCTATTAGTTTGTGTGTGTGCAGACACTACCACTGCGTTTATTTTCAGAGTTTCAGCTGTACCCTAAACATTGATTTTATGGGGATAATCAAAATTATGGAAGTCAGTTGGAAGCTTGACTGTATTATGTGATATATATTGTGTGATAAATGAAGTTCTGCTGTCTGGAGAAATCTTGTAAGGATAACACTATTGGTATAACTATTGCTCTGACTACTCCCACAGTCTTATACCATGGAAAACTGTATATGATTTTATAATATATCATGCTATCTGTATATCATGTTATCTTTCATATTAACATACTGCTCATCAGCACTCTCACAAGATGTTATTTACCCATGTATTTACCATCATTTGTTATTTTCATGAAATTCTACAGCATTTGATATTTGTTTATGTTCAAAAAGAATATACTATACTTACACTTTCTTGAGCTAATGTATAAATCAGATTGACAATGAAATCTGATAATAAAGTAATCAAGAAGTTAAAGATTGTAATTTTCAGCTAAAGATTATAAAATTAATATTTTGCATGGATTGTGTTATGCATCCATGTTAATAACAAACTTAGCAGAGCAGACAGATCAATTAATGAAGCAATGAAGTGCAATGTGAACATGCTGTTTGTCTTACTGTTGGTTGGATGTTAAGTAGAATATATTGGAATTTAAAAATTAACATTTTAAATGTTTTTATTTCTTTCAGGCTGCTTGTGGTCTTACTTTAAGCTCTTCTTAAAGAGATACTGTTCTTTTATAGCTTCACTAGTATTTACTTAAATATTCCAACTGGAGGTTGGAACAATTATGCCTGGTAGTACACAGACACAAAATGAGATGTTTCTGCCTCAAGCAGCATACAGCTGAAGAGCTCCAATAACACTATGAATGCTGAGATGCCAGATTGCAAGGGCAAACTCTGCATTTATTGAAGTTGATGGCAAAGCTTCTGTTGTCTTTAGTCAAGCTAGGATTTCTTTCTAAATATCTCTTAATAAAAAAGTTTTATGTAGTAAGTCAAAGAATGAAGTAGGATAAAGGCAAGCAAGCTAAATGAGAAGAGAAAAACACTATGAAGCTGATCTTAAATATATCATGTCTGGGAAATGTGGAACTTCAGCATATTGGGCACTGCAAATGATGGAAGTCTTGCATATATTCTCCTGAAAGCTAAGCAATAATGAAAAGAAGTCCAGAGTTCCCAGTACTTTTAATCCTATAAGAAAGCAAAAGAATAGAAATGAGAAAGGTAGTGAGACGAATTAGTGCAGGAACTCACCTTTTGAAAGCAAGACACACCTAGCACATCCTACCATAATAAAAAAATATCAATAAATAACAGTACAAGTACCATCAGTAATGGGAGAAAAGAGGAAATGCAGATGAATCACTGATTGTGACCTGTACTGTGAACAAGAGCTAACTTTGTTTTAAAGAAATCAGATGTAGCAGAAATCTTATGCCCTTGTTCCTTGGTATGAGCCTCAGAAGTTTGAATAAGAAAAAGGATTCCAGCCATGCTTTCTGCAGTCAGTGAATGTAGTTTTTGGAGGAGCCTGGAGAATAGTTTCTCTTCTTTTCATGCTGTTTGTATTGCAATGATGCTTTAGGACACACCAGTATTCCTCTGCAAATTCTTTTTCTTTTGATTTGCTTCTTTATAGTCATTCTCACCCCACTTAGGGCCCAATCATCCAAAGAGATTAATGCCTATGCATTGCAGGAATATTAGGATAATATGAATCTCCTTCATCTGTATGATACAGTACTAAGGCCCTCTCAGTTATCAGCTGTGAGAATAGACTGAATGAGAGGAAAGTCTAAAAACTCCAAGTCTGAATGACTGCAGGATTTTTTTCTTTCTTTTTTTTTCTTTTTTTTTTTCCAATCAGCATATCAGTCACTAAACTTGACTCTGAGTAGGTAGATGGTCTAAGTATTGCCTCTGTCAATCTCAAGTACTGCTCTATAGCATTGCAAACGAAGTGCTGATCATCTGGGGTCTGCTTTAACACCGGGCTCAGTGACAGCTCAGATTATTAAAGAGAATGTTAGCCTGTAAAGTCGAAAACTGCTGCTTTAATGTGTCAAGAAATCTTTTTTGTGTGTGTGTTATCTGCCAGACTTGCAGCCTCTGCTGGAGATGGGTCAGAGTTTGCATCTGAACACTTATTCTGATAACCCTGTGAGTTAAACAAGACTGCAAATCCTGCCAGATCACTATAATTGCAAGTCTTATCTGTTTTATAATTCTGTTCATCTCCTTTGTTACTGTCGTCTTTATATATGCTCACTTTCAGTATACAAAGATGCAAAGTGACATTTAGTAGAGATTAGGCACTTCTATAAATGATCAGATTTTTCTGCTGCAGTGTTAGGCACCAGCACATCTTAAAGTATAAAGGTTTATGTAAATTCAATGCCTGCACGTCTAATAGAGAAATGTTATTTTCAAAGATGTAAGATAATGCGTTCTCTTTGTTTCTAAGAACCTATCTGCTGGGTGTGCATCACCAGTCACATTAAATATAAACCTCATCTTGGGACTTATGACGTAGGAATATCCTTGGGCCATATGTCATCATTCTGCAAAATATATATGCAAAATACGTATGCAAGTGTTTACCCTCCACTAGGCTGCTAGATTTTCCAGAGCACTTAGAATCAAGTAACGGACTAGAGTCACAGTGCGAGGATATAGCAATGGCTGTTGCCTTTGTGTATGAGCTGTGCAGTTCAATCCAGTGTGTGTGTCAGTAGGTGTGTTTTATATAGGCAAAAGACAAGATGGCTAAAAATTGGAGAGGTACGACCCGCAGTCCTGTCACACTTGAGTTCTGGCTGCTGTCCTCAAACTACATTTAAAATAACAGTAAGGTAGTAAGTATATTATATATCTGTTGCAGTGGAATTTGTTAATATGACTGCTAGAGTTGTCAAGGTATAAGGGAATATGACCTGTCACTTTAACTTCCCTGCCTTCTACATGCTTATGCCAAAGAGTTCATCAGGGTGTACTGGCTGTGGTGCGCATCATCTCACAACTGAGCTCTGAACTGGTGTGGTCGTACATTTTCCTTCTGGTCTGACACACGTCCGGCTTGTGAAATCATGATTTGATGTTATGTTATGCATGCTATTAGAAATGAGAGAAATACCCAGAAATAGTAGTGCAGATTGGTCAGGGTATTCATTGAAGATTCTTAGGCTTTGGCTATCCTTATGCCATTCATTCCATATGAACCCTATTTATGCCTTATTAGTTGAATATAATTCTGCAATAATCATCTAAGAAACAGTATTATCCCACTCCCTACTCTTGTAGGACATCAATATAGTCTTCAATGAGGTGATAGAAAAGATAGTGGAGCAAAACTATTCTTGTAGCTCTGATGAAATCACTTTTGACAAGCCAGTCATCTTGCTTATTATTTCTTTAGCCTTGAATGTTGTATAAGCAAAGAGAATACAAATACCATGTTAAAGATTCAAAATAAATTATTTAGCTGCTGCTCTTAATGCTTTTTTTTTTGGTTTAATCATTGCTGATTCTCAGTCAACAGGTGGTGGTGACTTGAATAGCTTGAATTTTAGAAGAGTTTCTTTTAATTTATAGAGCTAAATGTGTTCTTTCTTCCATTGAATCTTTGACAGTGTTCCATTTTAAGCTCAGTCTAAACTAATTTCACCACAGAAATGCTTCTACAAGCAACATTCTTTTACAAAACTTCCCAAAGGCACGTTGAGGTTGCAGTCATCCATAGCTGATGACAGCTTCTGCATGATGTTCCCTTCTCTTTGATTGAATACTAGTAGAGCCCTTGGATTGCAAAGGACTCGGCAAGTGGAACCCTGTCAGAAGGAATATTCTGTTTAACAGTAGGTATTTGAAGCAAGTCCAGTATGAGCTGAGGGAGTTCAATTTTCTGGTATTCTCAAGCACAACACCAGAAAATGAAATTCTTTTTTCTCCTCTGCTGCTCATAAGTCTTGCATACCATCCTGTTTTATAAAGGAATACATGGGAATAAAGTAATTTGATGTTTTTACTGCTGTAGAGCTGTTTCTGTGGAACGTGGTTTTGCAGCATCCTTTGCACTCTGATAATGCTCGCATAGCACTATTTTAAGGAAACTATTAAAATAGAATGAAATGTTTCTATAACCTGTTTGGTATATTCTCTACAGCTTTTATTTCACCTCTTTTCTTTATCTCTGGATAGAATAAAGTGCTAGATATTTAATAGCTGAAGAATATAAAGCTTAGCTACGAGTTTACTGCTGCAGGACTATACTATAAAGAAGTGTGCTCTGCATTAATGAATACTGAATGCAGTCATGCAATGTGACTTCGTAAGTCAAAAAGAAGGGGGAAATTGAAGGTTAGACCCCCTTTTTTCCAGTGTATGGGGTTGTTATTCCTTTAGAAATGTCAATATCTGAATGCAGCAAGGAGGAAATTTTCATTTACATTTTATTTAGACCATTACTCATGAAAGCATCAATTTAAGACAAAATATCTTCATCAGATATCATAACACAAGTGCTCTGAGCCCGGCTGCAATCCTCCAATACTGAGTTACTTTGTTTCCCAGTTTTCTAAGTAGCTGATCAAACTGTACATACATATCTTGATTTTGAGTAACCCAATAGCTAAATGAGCAAAATATGCCATTATTCAGCTGTATTCGCATTTGTTTGTGGAAACCTCTCATGGCTACTGTTCATCTCTAGCTCATGTACCCATAGCAATTCTCATCTGTAGTTCATCAAATGCTCTTTTATAGAAGTGTACCCAATTTCCTTCTCTTGGTGCTGTTTCCTAGCAAGGCCATGGCTACTGAAGAGCTGCTTTCGAAGATTCAGAAACAATGTCTGTCAAAACTGTGAAGAGAGTGGGACTTCTGAAGTACAGATATATTTTTGCAGGGCACTTGTAAACGAAGATTAATTATCTGTGCATTGGAGGAACAACTCTCTCTCCTTGTTTCCATGGTCATCATGTGTCTGAGCTCTACCTAAACACTGCTCCGTGCAACAGAGTTCAATAGACTCTTTCCTTGTTTAAGCTGCCAGCCTGGAAGCTTGCTCTAGGCCTCACCAATTAAGCTGGGCTCTTTCTATCTAACAACTTGGCAGCAGTAATAGAGGTTCTTCTGGAGAGTTATACCCTGAGCTTTCTCTGTGCAACTTTGCTTCTACATACACATGTCACTGTAACCTTGATTTGAAGATGATAAGTTTTTGCAGATGTAGCTGAAGGCCAGATCTGCCCTCCAGAATTATCCTTCCTGATGATAGTAATGTATGGAAGAGAAAGAAAAAAATATATAGTTTGATTGCCTGGGGTCATGACATTTTTCAGGTGAGCTTTCAGGAAACTATGTGAGGCACAATGAATATGAAACCACTCCAGTGCCCTCATAAAAAGGCTTTCTGCTTTTCGGTGAAGGAGCTCGCTTTAAGCACTCTGCCTGCAAGTCTGGTGGGTGATCTCTGCTTCCCTTGCTTTGTGAACAAAATGCTGCTGTGCTCTCACATTGTGTTTCCCATCTCTGTGGTAACAGACAGAGGAAAAAAGATCTAGATAATAGCTAACCAGGCAAACTGGGCAGAGTAATGATCACTTGTATGCTGAGCAGGGGAAGGGTAATATTAGGGGGTGCCAAGGATGATGGTGGCCACAGGAGGTAGAGACAGGAGATGCCTCTACGCTGTGCTTCTGGCCCTGGGCACATCTGCTTTTGGCTATACAGGCCTTGATTCTCTCGCAAAGGCTTTCCCAATACCTTGAGTTCACGATACGCTTTTCTTGACAGATTAAGGTCAAATCCTGATGGGCAGCTCAGGCAACATTTGGGGATTTTCTCCAAAAAGCTGCTTCCTGTGAGAATCCCCTGCAAATTTAGGGTTGTCTCACAAGTCTAAAGATTTCTGCTATGGTCTTGGTAAGCATGTGCTGCAACTCTGCTCCCTGAACTTTGGCTGTTTCCTGTCACAATGCCTGCCAGGGCACACAGGAGCACTGAGGCTACAGCAGCAAGGGAGAACAGTAGTACATGGAAGGAGGATGCCAATAGTACAGGTAGGCTCCTTAGGTTTCCTGAGCAGTAAAGTTGCCAAAAGTGGGATTTCAGAAAGATGTTATTATAGAAACTGGATGACCAAAATCATTTCGGTCAGACACTGTTTCTTGGAATTATACTGTTCATTCAGGAAATATTTGCCTTTTTTTTTTTTTTTTTTTCAAAAAAACATATTTAACTTTTGTTAAACAAGAAAAAGTTTTAAAATGGGGTTGATTCACCCCTTTTTACTTATCCTGGTTTTGATCTGGTTGTGATTTTAAATGAAATAGTTAACCTCTGTACAGTACAGTGGGTTTTTTTTAAGTGAAAAAAATTCATTGTTCTTTTACTTCTTGTTTAGGGATAGAAAGAGGCTTCACTGCAGGCAGCTTGATATAAAGGTGGTCTAAAGAAAGAAGGGATGTGAGGTTGCAAAGAAGTGTAGGAGTGAAGAAAGGAGAAGGAAAGCCTGCCAGAATAAGGGTGATGTGATCAGAGCCCTCAATGTGGTCACTATCAGTTACCATTCATGTCCATGACTGACAGTCAAGGTTACCTCAGCAGCTATTAGGGACTTTCTGGTGAATACAGATGACACTGAAGTAATGTTGTTTATTGAGTGTCTGACAGGTTTCAAGGATAAACTACAAAGTGCCACTGATGAAGTCAAATGATGAGGACACCACAATTTCCTTGTCTTTAATTTTTTTCTAATGCATCATGATCTGCAAAGTAATACTGATGCTACAGTAGTTCCTAAAATAGATGCCATTATGCTCATTAGATGCTTCACATCTGGATACCGCAACCAGAAACTCTTATAAGAAGGGAGGAAAAATGTCATTTTAATCTTTTCTAGGTTTTCTTGATTAGGTATTTCAGACTTCATAAGCATTTATTTAATTAATATTAGCATTTAACAGTCAAATGCCCTCAATGGTGAAAAATTACCCTAGAGGCAACACAGAAATTAATGTTATGCTGTGACAGATCTCCTCTCTGACGAGGACTTAAATATTGAAATTTTAATTTATTTATTATGCAGGAAGATGACATTTTATCCCTCCAGCCATTTGACAGGAAGACACTGTAATTAAGCTTTTCCCTAGGTTCCCATTTTCTCTCCTGTACCTATGTAGGAGATTATAAGGGTTCCAATTCCGGCTCCCAAACAGCTTCACTCTTATAGCAGCACATTTGCAGTAATCAATGCAAATGTAGTGACTGGTTCTTTCTAGATCATTTCTTCAGACTGAAATTTCTCTGCTTTCACAGGCTGTTACAGGAATGACAGATGGCAATGTGTTTGTTAGGAAAAGTGGAGGTGACTTTAATGCACTCTCTGTACATCTCTATGCTTGCTCTATTATTAAACTCTGTGATTTGTTCCGAGGGAGAGTACAAAGGACATCACTGTATCAGAACACTCTCCTGGAAAATAGGAGTTGTGGAAATATTACATGTAATTGTGGCTTGTTTAAATAATTGTCTCTAAGAAGACTATTATTAGTATATTGTAGATAGAAACCGAGGATAAGAAAATATAGCGAGAGCAAGCAAACTTTTAACAGTTATACTGTTTATTTAGCTATTCATTTGTGCCATAGAAGAATATCATGAAAATTTTTATAATGAGTGGCTTATAATGTGAGCAGTGTGCCACATGTTCATAAAAGCCTGTGCAGCCATATGAGTCCCTAAAGACGGCTAACAGCAAACCACGTTTTAATACTCTGATATTATCTTGTGACACCAATATTACGTATCAGCGGGGTACACTGGAGTTACAGTACACGACTTATCAGCATTTCTGTAAACAAGACTAAAAAGCAAGCAAGAGTTAGGAAGAAGGCTGGAAAAAAAAAGAGTGGACTTTAAAAATGTGAAACGTTTGGAGGGGGCTGGGAAATCATCAAGAAGGTGCAGCTCTCGCACGAGGCAGTTGGGCAAGCTGCCCAGCAACCCCCCAGGCTGCACGCACAGCCTGCGGTGAGTGCGGGTCACGTCGAGGAGAAGCTGAGGACACTGACAGGGAGCCTGAGTACCTTCTTGGAGAGTATTCCTGCCACAGAGGATCGCAGATTTCCCTCCTTATTTCCAGTGTTTCTGCAGCGGCGGCACACGGAAGGGTTTCTGGGTTTCTGGGAAGGAGGAGCCTCCTCCAGGAACGTGCTCCCCCAGCAGCAAAGGCACGCCAAGGAGGAAGAGCGATGCTTTGGGGGAAAGAGTACATGGTCAGGGTGTTAAAGCCAATCCCTTTCCCCAGAGTGCCTCTATTTTTTGGTTCAGAAAAATGCATAGTCTCTGCAGCCTTGTTCTACCTATTTGGAGAGTAACCTCTGGGGATCTCTCGCAGCTTGGCACGTAAGGTATCACGCCTCCCAGACACGCGCTTGTCAACCTCCCTCTCACAGCCTGGCACAAGAGAAAGACAATTCCTGTGCCTCTTGTACTCGTAGTGTCAGGGAATTACATTTCAGTAGTCTCTTGATTTTTCCCTCATGTATTATGTTTGTCTGGCAGGGCCAGCAATGTACAGCATATTCTGGGTCATCTTTGATCTGGACTGAGTTTTGCTTTCTTTTCCTCTTTAAGGAGATTTATATTTTTAAGGGTGACAAGCGGAGGAGTTTAAGGAAAAGGTTTTGGAAGAGTATAACAAGACGAAAATGAGGGAAAAAATACACTGTTGTTTAAAAGACATATTTCTGCTTCCATTACTCCTGCCTCCTGACAACTTTAATAGTTTTGCAGAATACTCAAAGGACAGGAATTCTGAAGCTGAAAGTTTCTCTCTCCTAGCACCCAAATACTGAAAGAATCTCTGTTATTCTATAATGAATAATACAAACTTAAAGTATAATGCTCTGATATGAGACATCAGCTATGATTGAAAGAGAACACTTTATCTCTTCATATTCAAATAACCCTGAAATATGAAGTTATATGTTGCTGAAAAAAAAATGATAAAATATTTTAGCTGCTATCCTTCAACGTTGTGTAACTTTGTGGTTTGATTGTTTGTTAGACATGACATTTTATAGTTTCTCAGCATTTTAGAGTAAGTCCTGATAAGCTTCCAAACAGAATATCTCAGAACTATATTATTGATGCCCATATACTGTACAGCTGTCCCAATTTTTGTTATCTATGTCTATTCTCAGTCTTTATTTAATAGCTTTTATGTGCTAAAACCAAACGTACCCTGGAACAACCCAAAACCTTTAAAAGGAAGCCTTTGTGATGTGAAGAGCACCTGTCACTTAAGGTAAGAGGCATTTGCAAATAATTCTGCTCTGGCTAGCAATGAAGAGCCTGATTCTGAGTCTGCTAAGTCCTTGGAAATGACTCTGCTGCCCATGATAGGGTTTTGTGCTCACTTGTTCGTTTATTTATTTTTTTATACGTTAGATAGCAAACAGGAAAGGCTTGTTGGTTGGCCTTTTCAGATTGCTATAGTCATGCACAGACTTTTTCCTGTAAGTGAAACAGATGAGAGTGATGTGATTTTAAATGGGCTTGCATGTATATAATTCACAGGACTATTCTTTATGGTCCAAAAAAATGCAAAACTATCAAAAGTGCATGACTGAATAAAAGGAGAAATTACACATATATGTTACAAATACTTACTCATTTGATTTAACATCTGTTCTTCCTGAAGATTTGCATACTTTATAAGTAAACATAGAACCCTATATAGATATATGTATGCATTTTTTTCCAGTTGTGACAATTTAAGTCTTATCCTAAGTGTATCCTTTTGTGTACTAAATACAGAATATGAACTATGCTAAGACAGAAACGCTAAAACTGTAGATGAAATTTTCTGCTACTTTCAGACTATATGAGGGGAGACCTAGGACTTCCAAGGAATATTTTGCAACAAATAATTTTGAGTAACATTTTCAGAAGTACCTACTTGATTTAGAAGCCTATATCCCATTTCTAAACATGGTTTAACATTTTGTCCCAGGATCATATTAATATCAACTGAATGCCAAAGTGTTTCATTTAAAATACGCTACCATGTACTAAAATAAAAGATTTTTAAAAGCAATACAGGTGCTTGCAAATAGATATCCAGTGAGATATTGAAATGTGCACATTATCCTGTTATAATTCATGGACATTATTTAGAAATCTATCATCTGTTACGTATTCATGTACCTATAGTAGTTTGGACATCTTTTCAAAATCTCTTTTGCAAATGAGGTCATGACTGCAATAGGAAAACTTTCAAATCATTATCACAGATGTAGTAATTGAATCCATTTGATCCAATTGATCCATGAGCCAGCGCAAAATCAGATGTAGGAGAGGAACAGCATAGGATAGTCTCCTCTTTTATCTGGATTATTGATCAGCAAACACTTGTTCTCTTTACCTTTTCTAGTATGACTTTAAATATCTCTGCTGTTAATCTTGTGGATTTCTGTCTGATCCTTACTGTTACTTTATAAGGTATGGATGACTGACTACCTGCTGATAACAGGATTCATTTGCAACTTTGTTGATTTGCATGGCTTTCAAGTTACAGAGCCCTCTGATCATCAAGAAATCATTTAGAACATAACTTCTGTTAAGCAGAAGACCATAACCAGCAAGGAAGATTCTTTCTGTTGTGTTATATGGTTTATTTTGTCTGACTGGAGAAGGATTCAAGTGGCATCCAAGGCCACAACAGAGGCAGATGACAGCATAGGGCACTAGATGTTAGTAAAAGTTATATTTGTATGTCTGTTATTAAGATTGAGCCACTCAAAAGAGAACTCCCCTTAATGAGCAGTGAAAAGGGAAATTTTTCACTGTGCTCAAATTATATTCATTGCCTTTTAAATTCAGGAAAATACTAAGTCTCATAGAAGACACAAATAAAGAAAAATTCTATTTCTAGGTTTGCAATTTAATAGACTAATCCAGAAAGGATATACCACCAGATCGCTGGTTGACAGCAGAACGAAAACCACTGTGAAATAGTAATTTCTTGAACTTTGTCATTTTGGTTGCTGTTGTCAGCAAATTGGCTGTCCACGTATGGACAAGTGATTCAATAGTGAAAAATACACAAAAGAAATTTTAAAAGAGTTTTAATAAAGTAAAAAATCCCAAGTCTGGGGCAGAATAAGACGTCCCTTCAACTGAGAAATACAGTATTTTCTTGTGAGAATGGTAAAATTTAACTAGATTTCCAGGAAAACTACTTTGCAAACGTGCTTCTATAATTTATGCAGGGCTTAGACTTTATATAGACTTTTTTGTAAGGGAAAATCAGCAAATATTTTGAAGTAAGAAGTATTGCAAGCCAGAAAATAACAGCCACATAGACTGACACAGGGTGGGTGTGTTTGTGTGTAAAGTTTACATCACCCTAATTTTGTGCACTTTTTCCAGAAGCAGATTTCCCCCATAGGACTTCTGTCATGTTTGAAAGCTAGTCATGCTACAGAACAGTCAAGCTAAGTATAAACATTGTTTTAAACATATCAGCAGGAAAGAGGGAGAAAAAATTTCTTCTGGTTTGTCAAGTGAGCATGGAAATTTTATTGCAGTGCAGAAACATGTCCCCTATGGGATTCAGGTCAGTGTCCTTTGTGTCTTCATTTTTTTCAAACTTATAAGCCTGCAACTACATTAGCCTGCAAATATTACTACCATGAAGACACTGCAAACACACATGCCTTCTCCACTGTGAAATTAATCTGCTGTGTAGGAAATAAGGTCTGTGCTAGAAGCTTTACTTATTTTCATATTTATTATCCGATAGGAATGCATTAGCACATGCTGATGCCCCACTGCTGACGAGAGTTCTGAAATACACAGCATTTTATACGCATTGAGTAGGAAAGGTCCATCTGGAAGTTTTTGCACTGAGGCTATGCACAGCCCTTCCACGGTGATATGAAAAAGACAAATTTCTTGCACTCGCTTTTCCTACTTGGTATCAGATTAGGAAAACCTACAGTAAGCTATCTGGGTGAGGAAACATCTTGTCTATTGAGCAGTATGACTCAGATTGATTTCTGACTCTAGGCATCTAGCAGCCTACTTTGCTTTCCGAAGGATCTTTTCTCTCTAGTGTGAGGGTATTACTCTACTTTTATCAGCAACCTCAATTTAATTTGTCTAAAGTTAGGAAAATCCATTTTTTACACCTAGTTTACACCTAATTTCTTTCACTCCATAGCAAAATTTTACTCATTTCAATGTTTGCATGCAGCTCTTCTTGGCTCAAGAGCTGCAGCCACCTCCCTCCGCTATTGAAATATGCTTTGAATATCTTCCACTCAGATGACTAGCATTAATTAATTCTATAGTCTGTTCTCTATACCTTTTTACCTTACATACCCTTTTGCACCAGTAGGATTGTCTGTATCCCTTTTACCCATTACATGAGTCTTACATTTATACTCACTTATGCTTCTTAGCCCAAAGCATTCACAAAGGAAATGCAGTCACCTCTGAAGTGCAATGTTACCTGCTTTAGCAGAATGTGTAATGAACGTGTGCACACACAAAAGATGTTGAAGCACTTTTATAGATATTTTTCTACACTGTTCTATTTTATTCGATACAGTGTGATGAGCAGTATAAGGAGTCTAGACATTGTGCTTGAGTAGGAACACATGTTTTCACAATTCAAATGTGATGTCACAGAGTATTTAGGCTAGTTTACATCCCTACTGCAGAAAATATTCTTTTTCTTACTGCTTTTGGTTTGTTTGTTTTCATCTCTCTTTATCTTGATCACCCTTGTGGACTTTTGACATATATAAGGATTTCACGCCAAACTATAAATACATTAAAACAAACTAGAAAATGTAGTCCTGGAGTCAAAAATGCACTTTGCCTTGGGAAAAACATGTAGCTGATAAGATCTTTATAAAAATAAGAAAAGAAACAAGAATGTGCTTCAGCTAAGGTAGAGAAAGGAACACAAAGAAAGAACAGACACATGTTTTGAAATTGCGGCTAACTTTGAAATCGCTGCTGATACCTGGAGTTCACAAACCGAGTTGGTATTTTTTTCCTGATTTTTTGTTTTCATTGTGATTTGTCATAGTGAGGTTTGTTCATCACAAGGGCTTTTTCTCGTGTAACAATGTAAGAATTGTTTTCACAAATGCAGTTATTATCCTTTATAGAAACAGCCAACTGGAAAAAAAAAATCTGTCTGACAAGCTTTCTGTGGTGTTGTATAGAAACACAAACTTAAAATCTCAAGGAAATCTTGAAAGATGGAAACTTGCTCTGCTTTCTGGTTTGAATTTTTACTGAAGTATATGCAGGCTGTAAATCAGCAGTACAGTATTTCTGAAATTAGATAGTCCCTGTGAATATATAGAGAGATGAATGGAATCCCCCTGTAACAAGATTTTGAAATTTGCTAGAGAGAAAAGAAGTGAATCTCTGCCAGGAAAGTGTTATGTAGACCCACATTAGATTCATTTCAGTGTACATTTCGCGCTCTCTTCCCCATTCCATCTCAGATACTCCAGGCAGCATGCAATATTTCTCCCCATACTTCTCATCCCTCTCTCTCGTAGGAAGAGGGAAGAAGACAGTGGGAGGAACCATGCACAGAGATCCTGCTTTCCACTCAGAGCTGGAGAAATGACATGAAAAAGGGCTGGAGATAAGAGACACCCCACCATCAGTTGCACCTCTTATCCAGGTGCCAGGGCTGTAGGAGGACTTAACTGCCAGAAAAGCAAGAAAAAAAATTATCATGCCATAAAAGTCAGGAAAAAAGAGTTCTCACTGGCTTTCACACACTGCATTTTCACCCTGAGTATAGAACAAGTTTTACTTTTATAATTTTAACAGAAACCCAAGCTTCTAATTTAAAAAATACATTATTTCCAAAATACTTTCCCTTCAGTTCAACTCCACACTGGAAGTAAGCATCATGTTGTTTTTGTTGCCTTAGCTCGAAACTTCTTTTAAATTAAGTACTTCCATGAAGACTTTGTTGTGCTATAAAGTGAGTCTTTTAAGTTGCTTTACTGCATGATTAGATGAGTGACTTTTTTTCAGTTTTTGTCCTTTTTCTCATACATATCAGAAGGTATTTTTGTGAATGTAATCCATACTTCAAATTTTGTATTTGAGAATAAAAGATTCTACTAGAATGTATGAAAAAAGTATATATAATGTGTTTGTGTGTATACATACATACATATGTATGTATACACACACACATATATATATATGTATTTATTTATATATTTTTTCTGCTTAAGCTCTTCATTGTTTCTGTATACTGTATATCCAGTATACAGCACACAATACAATGTTCAGTAAGACTGGATTTTACTGCTGTGCCTACATTTTACTTTCTGTTTGAAGGTAAATGAGTCATCTAAAAATATTTTGTCTCAAAGTGTAAAAAGTAAAAGATCAGCTAGTGATCAGCTGGGAATGCATTTCTGAAATCTTCATGTGAAAAATGGATAATATATTGCCCTTCTTTGTTAAGATCATTTTTGCATCATAAAGAAACCCCTGAGGAATGAGTTATTTAGATTAGGGTTGTGCCACCCTTCTTAAAAGTTATTTAAATCTTTGTTTTAAGCAACTGAGTATAAAGAAAAAAAAATATATGTATATATGTAGGAGGGTATAAAGTCTACATATACACCTTACCTTTTATGGCTCAAAAGGCAATGCAAACATCCTCTACTACCATTTTGGGTTTATAGAGTGATTCTTCAAATATTTTCAGTATAAAAACATGCTACAGAGGGAGAAGAGGTATTTAAAGTATTAACATTGTCACAACGAATGTTGTGTATCCATGATTAAATTGAATTTGGAAATTAGGAGGAGAGTAGCCAGCAGAAAGGTCTATAGCAGCTGTCAGTAGAGTCTCTTGGGGTAGTTTAGAGGATCAGTTATTGATCTCCAGGCATGATCTATTTAATTATGTTACAATAAAGAAAACGAGCGAGACATCGGGGGATGCTAATACCTCATGTAAAACTGAAAGAAAATACCTCTATTCTTAAGCAGGGCCTGTTATTCCTGAGTAGAAAGGTGATAGATTTCTGACCGAATAATCACTGAAAGAGCAAGGGATGTAATCTTTCAGTCAAATCTCAAACATACCCCAAAATACCCATTAATAGAAAGAACAGAAATTATAAATTGAATAGTCATGAGCCAATTCAGTTTATCTTAAAGTTTGGTACCAACTGTTCTTGATTACAATGGGAACATAGACCAAGAAAATATTCAGTGAAAGCTCTGGAGTGCAGAGCTGTGACTCTTTCATGTGGAGACGGCGTGGCAATCTAAAATAGATGTCCAGAGTTTTAGGGTATCTGTAACCTGTCTAACCTGCTAACTACTAACCCACGACGATAAATTGCTCCAGACCATGAAGGCTAATCATCTACATGATTTTTTTGGCTAAGAAGGGAAAGAACTTTCAGAGGGCAGCAGATCATTTTCTTGGAGATGTGTCTAAGGGAGATGATATGAAACACCTTCTAGGGGCACTAGTGATTTCCAGATCTTCTGCAGCAGACATAGGTGGTTTACTTTTTTTTTTTTACTTAGATAATAACTTGGGATATATAACTTCTATTCAGAAGCCTTCTCACCTGCTCATGGAAACATCCTTTGGATTATACAAATATAAAATATGTATATTTAATTAGAACATATTTTAAATCAGTACAATTTGTACTAACTATAGTTGTGACAGTGTTTTATTTAAGGACTATTTTGATTTAATCTCTTCCTCTGCATCTTTGAAAAAAAAAAATGTGAGCTTTGACAGCTGTAGCCTTTAAACAGCAGTGCATATTGATTTGTTTTTTCTTATACTTGATTTACTAACACTTAATAGCAGTGTTTAGTAAATACTCTTCTTTTCATAGTGTTGATTTTCTGCTTTTTTTGTTTTAGATAAATATTATTCCAGTGTCTTCAGAGGGACTTGAAATGGGTAAGGAGTGTTTTCTTGTTAACTTTCTTTAGCAACAAATCATGTATCATGGTGACAAAACAGTTAGAAACAGGACTTTCACAAACAGTAGTAGCAGTGCTGCCTCCGAGCACTTTCATTGCATTTTCATTGTTTAGCGATGAACCCCATTCTGAAGGAGTTGTTGAAAGCAGCAAAACCAGCTCCCTGCCTTCTGTACTCTAAATCAAATAGATGCTTTTAGCAAGATTAACTCTGAACACAGAGCTTTGCTGATTCAGTTAAGCTCTGAAAGAAAGAATTGTCACTAATTTGCTTGATTTTAGGTTCATGCAAAAAAAAAAAAGTTATTTTATGAGCATTCTCACACCGTATCATTAATGAAGATATCTTCTCTAATGAAAAGACACATAATTCCTAACCTCCTGAAATATGCTATTCCTTAGCAGAGAGATAATTTTAGCAAAAAATAGTGTTGAATACCGAAGATCAGCTATCTCCAAGCAACACAAAGGAAGGGAAGTAGCCTGTTATTTAGAAGAGTACAAGGAGACTGGAGCTCCTCTGCTCCCAGGCAGAGCATGTTGGCTTTAGCACTGCATTGCAATATCACAGGTTCTCAGCTTCTGGTCTGATTCACCACCAGCCTGCTCACAATACTGACAGACAACCCTTACGTGATATGGGAGAAAAAACTCTCTCTTGTTATTCTCCAGAAACAAAGCTTTCAAGAAAGATAGTTCGAGCTTAAATTTGTGATTGCGCACATATTTGTGTCTGGATGCTGGAGGACTGATGGAAGCAGAAGCAGTAGGAGGCCATGCCTATGAGTTAGTTTTATGTAGCTACTGATGTTCAGCAGCTAACCTAGCTGTTTTCCCCACTTTCCTTCTAATCTTAGTGAGCAATTGCAAAACCTTCTCATGTTGTGACTTGTGCTGGCTTTGCTACTCACATGGCTGAATGTGATATAGCCTGAAGAGAAGCAAATGAATTTGAATAAACCAACCCTGTTACTACTGCTAAGAGTGCTGTAATTACATAGGTGTTAATAACAAGCAAATAGAGAGGTATTTGCTAAATATACATATGAACTTATATATATATATGTGCATTTTTTTGCTATTATTGTGTTGGCAAGATGAGGAGAAGGGTTGCCTGTTCAGCTGCAGTGCTTGTCTTGAACCAAGAAACTACAACCATGACTGCCTCTCTTGCACATGGAAGCCACAAAATTTGTTGCTGCATTTCTTCAAGATCCCCCAGCACAGCCTCTCTTCCTCTTGGCAGGATTACACAAAGGACCAGAAGATCAGCTACTTCTTCTGGGGCCAGGCTGGTCTATGACTGCAGATAGGAGAGAAAGTCCATATTTAAGTGAGAACTCTTGGTCATCCTTACCTAACAAAACTTCATGAAATACTCCAAACCTCTCTCTTACTAAAGAAATTAACTAATTAGCTTCAGTGTGAGCTTTGGAATGCATTGAGATTGGAACGAAGAGGAAATGTTTGATAACTGAATCTGCCGTTCTTTCCGGGACTGGTTTTGAGCTAACCTAAATCAGAGAACTTCTGTTGTTGGAACTGTGCCAATTTACCTGGACTCATGGTATTTTCACTTTGTTGTTTTTCTCTTATTGCTATTTTTGGCAGCTGGATTTTCTCTCCTATTGTTGTAAGCATCTCTGATGCCACATCGCATATTCTTACCCTAAACTTATTGAACTATCACCCATAGCTGTACACCGCGGAAAGAAGTTGTTCACACTTCTACTTTAACAGCATTTTTCTGTTGCATCCAAGAGGCTATGTGGGCTCCCTCTGGTGGCTAACCGACCTCATCTCAGAGTTGGTTTTCTGAACCTCTTATCACAAATGAAGACATAATGTTAGTAGAGAAAGATGGAGATGTTTTAATTAAAAATGGTCCTATTTTATCACAAAAAAAGAGTAGGGGAAGAAATGAGAGTAAAAAAATAGTCTAAGAATTCCTTTAAGCCTGCAGGCAGGAAGATTTTATTCCTTTGTGCTTAGATTTAACCTAACAATCAATGTCATCAGTTTTAATGTGAGGAAAGCTTTGCAGAAAAGCTAGCAGGTAACTTAGCAAAAAAGAGAAATCTGGAAGAAGGATTCTAACTTTATCTAGGAGGAAAGCTTGAGTGAAGCAAGTTGTTACACTAAAGACGAGTGTGAAAACATATAACCTTACTGAAGTTAGCTCTGTCCCCGAGATCAAAGGGCTAGTTCATGAAGAAGTGGGATTTATTCCCAAGTCTATGATGACACTCTGTTCCAGCCTTTCAGTTGCTGTAGAAAGGTGAGATGAACAATGGCATAAAGTGTCATCAGAAAACAAAGATGTTAAGAGTTGTTTTATTGCGATGCTCAGTCCATGTTCAGCATTGCAGGCTTTCCTACAGGAACACAGAGAGTGGTCAGTAGTGGTCATGTTTCAGAGATGAAAGAGAGAAAGGGCCTTTCTTATACATGCTCGAGACTCCCTCAAGCTATGCACCAGTGCTTGAGACCCATTACTCAGGAGGGAGCATCTAGGTGCTGTCCCTGTTATGTGGCGCAGATCTGCCCCAGCATCCTCCCCATCAGAAACATGATTTTCTGTGTTCTGTTCATCAGTAGAAAAGTGTCAGCGTTTTGCATCAAGTTAGGCAGAGTAGTCACACTTCTTCACCCCACTCCTTGCAACTGGTGCTTGGTGAAGATAACCCAGCCATTGCTTGCTGTACAGCCCTGGCAGACTGGCACACCTCTTGCTGCTCCCCACCATACCAGACTGCAATAACAAACACTGTTTAGAAACTGATAATGTCATTGTGCTGAAGTCACATTTGTCTCTTGTCCTTTGCCTGTAAGCTGAATTCTCTGAGTTACCTAATAGGCTGTAAGGAAGCATGGTAATAACCATCAAATTACTCTGGGCTTTCCTTGATGTGACTAAAATGAGAATTTAGCTCTAGAGAGATCAAGAGAGGTTAAATATGTATAGACATAGGCATACATATACACACTTATACATTCTGCTCTTCTTTTTCAAATAGTGGGGCATGAAACACAATATTGTGTAAATTTCTTTATTTAAATAAAAATACAAAAAAGAGGAGTATCTTTTTGTAATGGTTTAACTGCTGATGTTTAGTATGTATAAAACTATTCCAGGAAAACATAGCAACGTTTTGTCCAAAACAGCCACTGGCATGACTAATGCTCTTCTAGCTTCCTATTTATTTACTTATTTTTCCACTGATGCCACTTTTTTACCTAGCTACCTTTTTCTATCTCTGACTTTGCAGCTTTGCTCCACTCTAGGACTTAGTGCTCTATTTTTAGAATGTCTATTTTTTTAATAAAAGAAGCAGGCACTTAAAAGACATGCTGCTGCATTTCAATACAAAACTTTGGTGGCAGGGTCAGCAGGTGAGATGAAGTGCACAGCCTTCAAAGTCCACTTGCAACATGAGGGTCACTGTGGAAATGTAATAGGTCAGAGTTTACACTTGGAGAATCAGAGACAGGATAGTCAGGGAGCCTGGTGATTTTATCTTGCTGAGCTTAGATCCTGATGCCTGTTAAGACTAAGTAGCTTAAGAGCTACTGTTATGGGAGTCAGCCAGTGATAGATTGACAGCTGCAGATCAATAAATGGCAAAGCAGGGAGGACATCCTTCTTCTGTTCTGATGCCTGCAGGGGAGTGTGGAGAAATGTGAATGGGAGTGTTGACTTTATGCTTAGTTAATTCTTCTCTATGCTGGGATTTTGTAAGGTAGGGTGCCATGACTTTGTACTGTTGAAACCTCAAATTGTGAGAACTGCCGTCCCTTGGGTTAGGCTGAAGGGCTGTCTTTGGTGCTACTGGGAAAGGATGAATTGTTTTTCACTCTCTGGTGTGCTTCCCAGCTGCTCAGTGACTTTCTGACCTGAGTTACATCCAGCTTGTTGTATTTAACAGCTGCTAATGACCTCCTCTTCATCAACTTACCTATTTTCCTGGTTTTAATGCAGTAATCTGACTAGCCTCTGTGATATCCTGTGGCAAGTAGTTCCGCAGTTTAATTGTGCTGTTTGCAAAGGTACTTTCCCTGGTCTAATTCACAACTTAAATAGTGTGAAGAGGGGGAACCAGCTATGATACAGAGAAGAATGCATTTTCCTATGAATAAATTGCCACATAAACTGTACAATTCAATTCATTGTTTCACATATATGTTACAGACTATTAAATGCTGTTAAGTTCATGAAAGGTTACCAGGTAGCTCTCTAGTACCGCATTGCAATTTTTTAATTGAAGAAACCAGGTGCTTTCACTCTGAACTAATTCAGTTGAAAATAATGCTATAAAGTAATGTTTGAGAAAGACAACAGAGTACATGCTTATCTTCTGTATTTTTTACTGCTCCATGTCTTCAGTCAGTGTTTATAGGAAGGCAGCAATACCATAAAAATGTGTATCTTCACATTGTGAAGCCTCTTTCCTCTGATGTTCCTACAGAATAGTCTTGTAACTTATGTTACATATGTATCAGTTTTCCTCTTTTTTGACAGGTTTGAATTTATTGGGAGCAGGGTAAGGAAAGAGGGCACAGATGCAAACAAAGTTTTATTTTCCCACCCAAAACTGTTAAGAAAATCTTGTTTCTCTGCTGTGACACCAAGAGTTATTGTGTTCCTGCTGCATTGCTAGTTTCTCTGCAGCTTTTAAAATGTATGTGGGAAGCTAGAGAAAAGACAGCATCAGAGAGCATACAGTTCCCCTTATTTCACTTCTTCTCTATGAGCCTCTCTGCCTCATACATCACAGCAGAGGGACAAAGAGGAGACCCTTCCCCGCTATGTACACTGACATTGCAGCTACAACCATCCCAGTGTGTCAAAAATGTTAATAACTTTTTTTTTCAAAGCTTAGAAGCCACACGTTGTGACAGCCTGGGAGCTGAATCCATGTCTTCCAGCTGCCCTTGTTATGCTTTATTCAGAAGAATTTCCTTTGTTTCCTCTAGGCTCAGTTTGCTACATTTAAATAATACATGAAAATTTACGTGGAATCTGAGGGGGATCACTCTTCTAACAATACAAAAAGTAGAATCTGTTTCTGTGGATAAATGTGTCTCCAGCAGACATTTTGGAGTTTCATTTCTAAATGCGGATGTCCAAATTGCAACCAGAAACTCTGTAATGATATATACCAGGCAAGCTACTCACAGTTTTAGTTTAGATGTTTAAACTCTGAGCCACCTGAGCATGCCAGGTTTAAAAACAAGCAGCTGCCAAAGTGCTCTGCTGAGTCAGAGCTTGGCTGTATTCTAGGACCAAAACCAGGATGTTTCCAGATAATCATCCTAGTCCTGGTGGTCTGTGACTCTGCTAGACACAGCAAAAGGAACCCACTTTCCCACTTCTGATTGCTAGATTACAGGGCTATCACCTGCTACCTCAGTCTTTCTCCTTGGACAGACACGTGTAATCAGTAATTTTTCGGTGGGAAGATAGCACTGCTTTTAATTTAATTTTTACTGACTTCTTCATTTATAAAGTACATTCCTGGCAATTGGTAACTGAAAATGTGCAGTTAAAATGCAATGTAATATAAAGTAGCTCAGATTATGATGCAGTAGCTTGAATTGCAGAAGTACCTAAGCAAGACAGAGCACAGTCACAACACCTCGTAACTACAAGTTAGAAACCTTTGGAAGCATCAAGAGAAGAAAAGGAATAGCTTGGAGGCACTGAGGATTGAGGTCCACAATTATCCAATTTTGCTGTAGAAGTACTAAGGCATGAGGTCAATTAGGCGGTGAGATTGTAGAGCCGGAACACTTTAATATGCAAGAGATATCTTGCTGTTTGGCCAATATAGCTAAAAGCAGTTCCAAAGGGAAGAAAAAAAAAGGGGGGGGGGGGAAGAAAAAAGAGAAAAGTTTCTATTTTGCTTCCTGCTGAAATGAATCCAGCAAGGATTGTGCCTGTAGTATATCAACCTGAGCATGCATCATAATCTTGCTTAGAAGGTAGTTTATGCTTGTTCACTGCAGAATGAGTGGTCACACAAATGTAGTTGTTGGCTGTGTACAGGGCATTTTCTGTCAATGTTTGCTTCAAGTCAAGGACAATTCAGTAGCTCGCGTGCCCATATACATGTATGTGGATGCCCCAAGTTTCAGGCTGAATGGTTGGTGTACTGCTCCCCCTACTACTGCTTGTCATTGTGGATTTTTCATAGCAAACAATGGAACACAATGTGGATGCAAAAGGTAAGACTGAAATTAGAGCAGTGTCAATTAACCTATTGCAATTCATGTCTTTCACAAAACAAGCCTATGAAATGGAGGAATTGTAAAAATCAGGAATTATTTGCTGGTTGAACCAGAGGTTGGAATAATATCACATATTACCTTTTCTTAAATTGCATTATTTGATAGAGAAATAGGTACCTACCTGAGCTAAATGAGCAGATGGGTTCCCGTTTATCCATTTTTAATGAGCATATACAGAATATTTGGTATTTAAAGGCATGACTTGCTATTTGTTACTACTTAAGTAAGTTCAAATTCTCTCCCTTCAACTTTTGCACAAATTAGTTGCTACCATTATAAGCCTTCTAATACCAGTTGTGAGGAGATTTCCAGATTTCATAGCCTAAAAGTAGGCCACCTCCTTTGGCTCTTTCTCATTCAGAGCTAGTGTGAAGGCTAGGCCTACACGACTGAGTATTATGTTTACTTATGTGAACTGTATCTACCTAAGACAGGAAATCTGACCTTGTGTTCAAATTCAAAGTAAAGTAATGTAAAGTCACTTGAGTGTGATATTAAGACTGCACTAAAATGGCCAATAGATCAGCAAATCACTGGGCACTATGATCCACACTCTGCTGCCTGAATTTGAACAGAACTTGAGGAAAACATCTATTTTGAGATCAGTGGTAGAAAGCAAGCAGTATTTGGCAGAAACCTTGACATAAAAGCCTGGTAACAATTATTTCCTATTTAATTTTGTTTTTTAAATGTTAATTTAATTAATTAACACTTAAGTAAGTATTTCTTTCATTCTCCTCTGGAAAAAAGATGGGTTTTCTTTTCAAATCACTCCCTATATGGATCAATATTAGTGCCTGTGAGCCCCTTCTTGAATGGATGGAGACTCCAGTACTCAGATCACTAGAATGAATATGCACCGAGAGATTAGAATCTCTCTCATATCTCATTATCTGAGCTTTTCTGCTGTTAACATGTTCAATACTTTCTTATCTGTTTTCTCACAGTTTTGAATATGTGAAACCACACTTCGAATACTCTATTTACTGATTTTTTTCTGTTATATTTTTTCAAAAGGATATCAGATTTGCAATAAGCATATTCTATTTGGTATAAAATACATGGATTTTTTTCCTAGATTCATAGTTTTCAGATTTCTCCTTATATATAGGCTGGTTTAGGCTTTGATTTTCCTTTCCTGGGAGAATATTATGGTAGTTATATGCAATATATATTTTAACATGCCCAGAATAAAGGCTAGAGATAGACACTTGGAGCCTTGGAATAGAAAAGGAATTGGTCATCTTCCTCCTTTCACATTTTCACTGGATGGGCTGCATTGCTGCTTGGCTTCACACAATGGTCTGCTTCTGCTGTTGTGATTGTTCAGCCTTGATTAAAAATACTTTTATTTTCTCTTGGTTTCTGGTGTATGCTCGAAATAGAAAACAATTTTTGAAAAAGAGCCTGGTTCTTAATAATAAAGAAAAATGGCTAATGTAGTTTATGTTAGTTGAGGATCTATTTGACAGTGCCTGTCACATGACACTTCTGAAATCATCTAAGTTATTGCTGGAAAAGATATTAATTTGGAAAGTTTTTTTCTTTTAGCTACAAATGATCTGAATCCATAACTGTAAATATCCTGTTTTCAGTCAAAGTAGAAACACACTATTTTTGAAGAAGAAATGATCCTGGGAAGATCACAGCACTGTTTGAAACAACTCCTTCTGCTCACAGGATGGACAAATTCTGACATGCCAGCCTTGATCAGTGATGGTGTGAAATAAGTACCTCAATGATTATGGAAACCTCTCCTCTTCAGTCTCTTTTGTAGGTGAACATTGACAAGCCGTGATGTAGCCATGGTAAGTTTTATGATGAAAATCTCAACTTGTGATGTTTTTGTTCATAGCTTCTAGTGGGATAGAGTTGATGATATATATCATATCGCATTAAGAGTGACAGAGAAAAGTAGTTATTGCCTCCTTGGTTGTGGGGCTAACCCCGGAAAAATGTGAACCCTAAAATCTTGAAAACCAAACACCCAACAAAAAGTAAACGAAAACAAAATTTGTATTTTAGTATAACACATGATTTGTAGGCTAACATCAGAGCTCCAGAGAAAGAATCAGGCATAGTGTTTTTTGGACGAGGAGATTACTACTCAAAGAAACTTGTTTGGCATAATTTGGAAGGTTACTGGTCAAGAAGAAAATGGGATCTTTATCTATTCCTTGCCCATTTTTTTACTGGCTACTGAAAATGAGACCTAATAGCTTTTAATTCTCCGCATGTTATGCACTCCTACACAGATAACGATGTGACATTTGGAGCTGATGCTGAATCCTTCCTAATGTAGTAGACCTTTGAGTTTTGGGGCAGTGCTCCTCCAAGAGTCCCTTTGATTATCTTCTTAACACTGGCTTAGTTGACAGAGCCGTAAATGTTATCGCTAGTCATAAAATTATCCAACCACAGTGTTTGTCTACATGACCTGCAGTGACTGTGAATGGTTCAAGTTGATTATGCAGTGCATAAAGAAGACTTATCCTTTCATTTCTTATAACTTTACTGCCCTTAATTTAATTAACTATTGCCACATGCTACAGGTTAAAAAGGCAGGCTAGTATGTTCCTATTGTTTAGCTTCTCATTCAGAGCATTCATTCAGGCAAGTCTATTATCTATTTCATTTCATCTATTTATTTCAAGTCTATTATCTATTCCAGGTAGAAGAATGTTGGCTATTTAATCTCTTTCTCTATGTATTTAATTTTCTTCTTGTTTCTGCCTCAGTCTTCACTCTTCTCCTTCCTGCTTACTCTTTGCAGTCCTTGGCTACCCTATTCCACTATCTATACCCTATTTTCTCTCTGTTATGTAAATATATCAGCTATTCCTAATAAAAATTAGAGAGAAGAGGGAAAACAGGGTTTAAGTGCATCCTTAATGATACAGACTTTGTCTGATAATTTAATAGTGTTGTTCAGAATTGTTTCCACATGAGGATCAGTAATAATCCTTGAAATGTTCTTGCTTGTAATAATAGCGTTTATGCCATCTGTACACTGGAGCACTGAAGAGGCAGCATGACTCACAGCCATACAGAGAAATGCCAATACGGCAGATACTGCTGTTGTGTTTAGTCATGAGAAGGAGAAAGATGGAAAACCCCATGATCACTCTTACTTGTTGAACTGGGCCAGATCAACCAGACTACTGAATATGATTGTCTGCATAAGTATGCATAAAAATGAATAAGTAGCCACTTCTCCAAGGTTAGAGCATCAGCTGTCCTATGACAGTGAACCTCATATCCCCTTATGGATGGGAGATAACACTAACAACATGAATGAAGAGCCCTGCTTAACAGGACAGGAGCAGGAAACTGCTCTTAAGACCTTTCTAAGTCTAAGCATACTTCCACTTCTCTATCCACTATGCCAGACTGTAACAGTCTATGGCATACCTCTTAAAAACCTATACCTTCGGTACTATTGTCCTTGAGATATTCTCTTACTGCGAGGTGCTGTATAAAAGCTAAAATACAGATTTTTCTGAAAAGGGATATTATTACCTCAGTATCTGCAGTACTCTCACAGTGTTTTCTTTTCTCAGGACCAGTGCAGAGGTGATGTTATCCATTTGTCACATATAAGCAAAGTTTTTAAGGGCTCTGTTCTCTTGATGTTTCTTAGTGTCAGGACATTGCAGCTAAATACTTACTGTCATTGCATTTCTTTTTGTATAAAGTGTGTTTTAATAGTGAGCAGAATGGATAGCATTAATATATAATTTACTGCATCTTCTGTGGTTATAGGGAAGCTAACATTTTATCTCCACGCATTGTTTATCAACAAGCTCTTCTCTGCTGTTGGAAGCAAGTCACTCTTGACTCAGGGGGAAGACTGCCACCTGTCATATCACCAAAACCATTTCGCCAGCAGCGAGGGGCTTCTTAAAGAACTCCCAGTACTGACCTAGTCCAAATATATATTAATCTGCAAAGAATATGAAATCTTAGTACACGGTGGTATATGCATAGGCTTTTCTAGCAGCTAAAAATAGATAAAACGTTCATTTGAGTGCAGTGGAGTAAGGGAGATGGTCTGGTAGAAATTTCTCAGTAAGAAAATGAAACTGAAGAATCCTTGCCATATATAATATGTCAGGAGTAACAGAGAACTTGCAGGATGTCTCCAGGTAATTAGACTTGCTTTTTCATCTCAGCTTTAAAATGTACCTGCCCATTAAAACAGAATGAAAAATAAGATTGAAATCTTAAATATGTATGTATATAAAAGCAGTTAATGATGCTTTTTTGGGTGAAACTATATGAGCAGTTAATATTAAATCAGTATAAAATGCTATTGAAATAAGAAAGTACCAGGCAACGAGAAACTAATTTCAGTCATCGCGGCTGGTGTGAACCATTTATGTATGGTTACTGTTGGTTGTATTGACATAGATAAACTCTGCAACTTTCATTAAGGAATCTGGCAATACCAATGAACACATTTTGTTCTGTGGAGTCATGCATAATTGGATTCCAACTGCATTATCTGGCTGTTTGTTCCAGAGGTGCAAACTTCAGATATGAACCTAGAACACAGATTAGTCAGCTGCTAGGAAGGTCCCCTCAAAAGCTTTCAAGGATCCTTTAAGATCCTTGTTGAATCTGGCCATTCTGAGAATAACTAAAACATACAATATGTCTTCAGATTTTAATTCCCTGGGCTATCCGTTTGGACGCTGGGTGTACAAAAATGCCTTCAAGGTAAAGATTACAATTACAGAGCTAACAAGCCCCAGTGTACATCTTGCTCAGGGAGTGCTGCAAAATTTTAAGTAATAGAAGTTCAAAATCAAAGTTATTATCCCATCATTATCCACATTATAATGTTCCCTTGCCAACAATAAGCCAAGACATTTTAAAAGACTACGTCTAGAGTAATATAAACAGGACACTTTTTATGGGTATATAAAAGTAAAATCCACAGAAAGAAATTTAATAGTAACAGTATTATATACTTGTATTACACTGACTTTCATAATAATTTAAGAAGTTTATTTCAAAGGTGGTTTGTGGAACAAAAGCTGAATGGTAACAATGAGTGTTTTCAGTGAATTTAAGTTAAAGGGATCATATTTTTCATTTAAACTTTTAGCAAATTCAGCTATCACTGCTTTTGTATAACACAAAACAAAATTAGGGATCAGATGTTTTTCTGTTTTTTCTGCATGAGAATTTGACCCTATCCATCACTTTACAGATTAGCATTACTCACTAGCCCTGTCCCTACTTCTTGGAGCTCATTCACAGGTAACTGCTACTGGAAATTACTATTGGAAAATATATTTGTGCACATTTATATGAAAAGTAACTATACAAGGGACTTCTAGGAGGGACAAAGCTATTCATTGTATTTGAGGTGTATTTTTTTTTTAAAAAAAACAAAGTATTTAGTTTGATGATGCTGTAGTTTTTGGCAGTTAAAAAGATACATAGGGAGTCTGGTTTGGCACGAGCAACGCATGTGAGAAGGACTGATAATAGACGACAAAGGATTTCTTAATTTTCAGGGAACTAGTTAGATGAACATTTTGGCCTTCAAGTCTGACAGAGGCATGCTTGAGGGAGGGAAAATCAATTACTAATAATAATCTCAATCCTGCACAGAGAAATAGCAACAGAAACAGGAGCCAGAAAGTGCCGCACAGAGAGAAAGCAAATTAAAAGGAGAAATGTGATGTGTGTCTTGATACACACAACTGTATCCCAGTTATGTTGTGGTGGTAGCAGTGTGATAAATTGTATTCATCCTGCACTATTGATTGCTTCTCCTATCCTCTGTTCACTAATTCATCTCAGCCATTTTCAACATCTCAAAGGCTAGATCAGCTTTCCATGGCCATGCAAAGGAGTAGTATTAGTGGTAAAAATAAAACACCCTAAAGCACAATTTTCTTCAAGATGTCAAGAAGTGCGGGCTTCTGATGTTTTGAGCCATCAAGAAAGCACAAAATGGACAACAAAGTTAGGTGCATGGGTAAGAGTAGTAGTAAAGGGAAAGAGGGAAGAAGGAACCTTGAAGATGAAAGAGAAGAAATTTAAGATGGTTTAGCCTGTTCTTCAGACAACTAATTTAATTCCACCAACCTGTATCATAAAAGCTAAACTGACCTTGTTCTTGCTCATTCTGCGTCCAGGAACCTAGGTTCTCTCCCTATGTAATCTGTCTGTCTGGAATCGGTGCGAGGTGGTCTGGCCTGAACTTGCAAGTTATTTTGTTTGAACTGCAGAAACACTGTTGGCAGTATCTGCTGTCTGAGGAGGCACTTCTGCAATTTAATTTTTAGCTTTTACTTATGCAGGAGTAAGCACTTACCACCACTTACCAAGTTTTCTGGCCACGCTAGAGGCTGCTCTGAACTCTGTGTCTCGAGTCAGAGCGCTCGCAGCAGAGACAAACTCTTCTGTGGAAATGATGTTTGCACCTCTCCACTCCCCCTGAGTAGGGCACGGAGCATGTCTGAATTGCCCAGGACATGGCTAAGATTTTGGGCGGAGCTGGTAGGAGCTCAGCATTTCAGAGTGTGTTATTTGCATTAAAGAAGATTGTGATAAGAGAGCTCAGGAGAGTTCTTTGAATTAAGGTTCTTGAACACATAAGTGAACTTCTCATCCATGTAAAAGTAGCTTACAGAACCTGTTTATGCCTTCTCACCAAAAACTATTCCACATGCTTGCTATTCCTGGTTATATCTAGTTATTTTATTTATATAAAATGAGGAAAAATACATTTACATAAAATATTGTGAGAGAATGGATTAAATTGATTTCCAAAGAAAGGTATATCTAGTTAATTTAAAATACAAATTGAAATACTTTAGTTAAAAAAAAAAAAAAAAAAAAGGAGGGGGATATATATTATTATTAAGTTCTGATATTGGTGAACTTTGAGCACTGAACAGTTCTAGAACAGTTCTACTTAGTCTAGAAAACTAACTGTGGAAAAGAACTTCACTTCATATGACAAATAGTATCATACGAAGCTGTCACACATTAATCCAGGAACAGAACTTTTTTTAAATTATTGTTGCCATTGAACAATGTTTTACATTGATTTTTTTTTTTCTTTTGAACTTTAATTCTAAGACAGGATGCATAATTTTTTACATGCAGTAGGTCAGTCTCTGGGCTTCAAGAAGTTACTCATAGCATAAGGATTCAGTATAACTTGATATGATTCTGAAACAGAAAAGAAATCACTGCAGTCTTGCCCTCCCTTTTTGCCATCCCAATCAAATCACAATTTATTGGCAAGTCTTGATTATTCCTGTCGCTTAATGCTCTATAAGAATTAAATAATACAAAGGAAAAAGGAAATACAGAAGAAAACTTGTTTGTTTGAATTAGGGAGGTATCTGAACCACTTCTGTTGGCTTTCCTGAATCTTATGCCAGCCGCTATTGGAAACAAATGAAGAAAATAGGCTGAGCACTTAATATAACTTAAAAGGCCAAATAAAATTGTGATTGAAAAGGAAAGGGAACTGCTCTGAAGCACACATTAAGGAAATGTACTTTGGCAGCCCCAAGGGCCAACTTTCCCCCGACTTGCTCATTCCCGGAAACCAACAACTAAAACCACAAACAAATCCAAAGCTAACCCAAGCCCCACAACCTCCCACAGATGGCACATTAGCCATTACTTTGAAAAGCACTATTTCTACAGACTGCAGGCGCAGCAGTATAAGAAGCCCATAAAATCATAGCAGCATAACATTTATGCAGTTTTACAATTATAAATAACGTTAGTAAGACTGTTTGTTTCATTCAGTGTTGTAGCAATGTAATTAGTCAACAGGAGAAAACTCTCACAGATTTATTTAGACTAAGGGGATAGAGGACAATCCAGCTCTGATTGTCTAATAAAAATTTTTCAGGAAAATATGATCAGACTTCAAATATATTTTTATGCTACCGTATGTAACATGGTTATTATATAGGAAAAGCTAAGAGAAGTACAAAAGGCTATTTCCTGATATAGATCTGTATTTTTGAAGGATGAATAAACTTTAAAGGAGTAAGGGTAAGTAAGAATAAGGGTACATTTATTAACATAGTTAAATATTCATCTGCATTGAGTGAATATTCATATTCGTGCACAAATACTGAAGAGATGAACAAAAGACCTTAGGAAAACTCATTATGTTGTAAGCTTGGGGCAACAGTAAAAATCTTCCATCTTTCATGCATTTTTGAACTTCCTCATCTTCTACTGATTACCTTGTCTTTGGGAAGAGCTTTAGCCACTGTGGTCATAATAGTCTTCAAGGAGTGTTCATAGTCTGTTTCTGAGTCAGCTTACCAAAAAATGACCCTGTACTGTTATGCTCTCATCTTGACATTTGCAAGTCAAGATGACAATCCTTGGCTTTCATTAATCTAAAGAAAGCTAAGAAGCAATGTACTTTGTATATTTTTATAATATCCCATACAGAAAAATTTGCTCAATTGTCCTCAATAGCCCTGTTGGTAACCCTGTTTCTGAAGTGTTTTTCCCAAGAATTGAAATAGTTTGGTAGGACAAGGAGTTGGCATTGGAGAAACTGAATGTTAGCACCAAAAATCGTCTTTGAAAGGTGTTACTATGATGACAGCTTCACTTTCAAGGAGGACAAATCAACCCAATGACCAGCTGTTCATTTCTGAAACACTGCCCTCACATTTCTTATGTTGGGATACTGGTGCACGTGACCTGAAAGTCAGTCACAGTTCTACCACAGAAGACATAGATGTTTCCAAAAAGCCTTTCTGTAAAAAGGAACATAGATTGAGATTTTGCATATGATTAGAGTAAGAAAAATTATTTTCCTAGTAAAGAAATATATATTTTTATCTTCCTCATATAGAATGAGCAGTAAGACAGCTTCCCTACGAAATATTTAACTACATTATTTTCCACCTTAATCAAAGGAAAACTCTTTCTAAGTATGTGTGTGTTTTCTGAAAACCCAGGAACTTGTTCAGGTTTTCGGTTGTGTTTGCAATGCTGCCATCAAACACACTGATGTTTTCATTGGACTGTAGAATTATCACACACACTCATTACTTATTTTCATAGTATGATTTCCTTAGGCAAATAGTACTTAGGCTGAAAGATATACTTTCATCTCTTCTATGAGGTTTACAGTACCCATAATCATGACATAATATTACACAAGGACACACATTTCAGGAGAGTCTGAGAGTACCTCTAGAAAATGTGAGTATGCTTTAACTGTTCATTTAATACGTTGACACTATGATCTTTCAGATTGAAATACGTTTGGTTTCTATATAATTGTTAATTTATAATTGTTATTCATAATATAATCTTTATTCATATTTTAATTGTTATTCATAATTAATGCAAAAGAATAGATGAAGCTGAGTTACATGTTTATGTATGTTCTTTCCTTCAAGCTTTTTTATTAGTTAATATATATCTTTCTATTCATATGTGTATCTAAACAAACAAATTGCTAATTAAAAAGTGCATGAAGTCAAAAAGAAGAAAAAAAAAGATCTTCACAATAGCTTTCTATAGGAATTGTGTTCCTAATCCCCTCCAACCCATATTCCAATGAGTATATAGGCAGGTAAATTTTCACTGAATTAAATTATTTATATTTCAGTTGAGAATTGAGGCTTTAGGTGAGTTGAAAATACACAGAAAGATCACATCCATCAATACTGAAAAATTGCATTAATAGTAAATGTGATGTGCCAGTGTCCCATGATCTCAGCCAACTTAAGCGGGCTCTGTTTATGATATCACATATAAAAAAGTGAATAAATTATGCCCAGGAAATAAATTTTTAGAGACATAGATTTTCATATGAATGCCCTTCCCCTTTTTTCTTGATGCTCTAGTAAAAGAAAGGATTATACTGGTTAGTAAAACAGTCTATACCTTTTTATAGCTCTGTTTTGATAGTATGAGTTATTCTCAATCAGAAGTCAGGACATCTTTTTAAATTTCACTCAGTTTTCAGCTGGAAAGCCTTTCATTGAGCCTAGAAGACAAAAATGTTGACCACTTCATGATTTTGCCATGGATTGGCAGATTTAGCATTCTAGCAACAACATAGCCAGGGAAGAGGTAGGGGAAGGAAAAATCTGGAAGTTGATGTACCTGAGTTTTCCTGCCTGTTGTCATTGTTAATTCTGATTGGATAATTATAATCAAATCTGTAGATTTAATTAAGTGATCTTAAGCAGATCACTGGAAGTGGGTATCTAATTTCTTTAGGCTACTTATGTAATTCCACCTTAATTTTTCATTCTCCAGTCAGAACTGGTAGCTAAAAGCAAAATTCAGGATCACTAACCTCAGTGTTTTTTTTCATTTATAGCCTTTCATATCTGTTAAACACTGACTTTGTTAGGCTGGTTTCTCCCTATTTTCACTTATTCTTCCTAATAGATGCAGATTTTATTTGTGTGGGGAAAAAAAAGATAAGTGGCTCTGGCCAAGGGCATTGTACTCTGGTCTATAGCAGATTTCGGTCTATTGCCCAGGAGTGGAAATTGATAACCCAAGCAAGGTGGAAAACATTCCCAATTAATACAGTGCATAAAGTTTCACTGTGGCAATAAGATCCACTGCATATTCAGTAATCCACTTTGGGAATACCTTGCTATCTCAAGGGAAGTAATTACTTCTGTCATTACTTTATATCAAAACAGTAACATTTTTGAATAAAAAAATTGTAGAGTTTTAAAAGTTTCTGACAAATATCAGGACAAGTGTATATTAATTTTCTGGGCATGGAAGCTGTGAGGAGGTTTCGTTCCTCCACAGGAAAAAAAAAATCCAAATCACATACTAGAAAATAAAAAATCCTTAAGAACTGCTCAAGAAATGCAAATCACTGTAGGAAACATGGACAAATACTAATAAAAAAATAGTGGAATCTGTAAGTCAGTATGTGGGTTAATACCATCATGTGACACAGAAAGCTGACATTCTTTTTAGAAGGTATTGCATTTCACGAGGTACTTTTTACCTAATCTGCATCAGCAAGTGGGCATTTCACGAGGTGCTTTTTACCTAATCTGCATCAGCAAGTGGAACTGTGCTATCAATATAATACTAAGGATAAATTACTACTCACATTGAATAGCACCATCATCTCCAAGCTGCCTCATTTGCTGAAAATTCTTGTTGATTCCAATGGGAGTACTGGAGTGATAACCACTAGCTCCAGTTGCCCAGTAATACAGTCTGCATCTCAACCATTTAATCATTTGTGTTATGCTAAAGCTACATATATACATCCAGATTTTCTCCTGTTCAATTTTCTGTTTTCTTCTATGTTCCTGTTTCTTTGGCTTACGACTCTATTTTAACAAAAAGATATGTGCTTCCTTAAAACTAACAAAGAACTTTATCATATTTGAGATATTATGGCAATACCAGCTATATAAATAAGAGGACATAAAGATTAAAAGTCTAGTTCCTATGTCTGCAATGCTTTGTGGATTTTTTTTTCCCTTCTCTGTTTTAATAACTAAGGATATTAAGAAAACAAGACAGCTATGTTCTGTGGATAAACTCAGAATATCACTAGAAGTATTTTAGTTGGGTATTGCATTGCAACAAAGACCTTCTAAAATAATTAACGCATGTTTTAAGGTCTTTATCACTCCATCTATTCTATTGCACTTTTACATTGAGAAACAAAATTGATTCTGGACTTCATCCAGTCTAATTTTCCAGTAAGTGGCAAACAGTATGTGTCTTTGAGCTCCAGTGAAAAGTGTCTGAATAGGAAGCAGTGCGAGTCATCAGTAAGAAAAACATTGCCAAAGCTCTTCCTGTGCTCTAAGAGATAAGAAGTTGCTGTTCAGTTCTGTTTTCTGGAGTATTGTTAGACTCTGAGTAAGAAGATGCTATTTGTTTGATCTTTTATTTATTTTATTTATTTATCCATCTTTTGAAAATTTCCAGGAAGCTAAAATGTCTGTAAGATATTCCTGTACTTTTAACAGCTAAGCTTAAAGTTCATTGAACTGTACAAACAAGCTTTTGCATATCTGATTCCTATCAGTGCCTATTAGTGCAGTGTCTAGTCCATTATTCCCCCCTCCTCATTTATTTATTTGTTTCTGACAATCACACTGAAATGTGATATAAAAACCTTTGCATCCAAAGAAATAATAAAAAAATCTATTCCTAAAATGCATGAACTATCCAAAAACAGAATGTCATGGGGGATGAGGTGGTTGATCTTCTATGCTAAACCTATATGGACAATAATTTTGCACACTAATTATGACACAAGATAATGGATTAGCTTCTCTGTACTCTATTTGGAAGACTATATGCTCTTGATGACAAGGCAGTTTGGCCTTTTTTTTTGCTCCCCATACAAAGCTATGTTCCTATACAAAACAAGAAGGAACAAACACAGTGCTCTGCAATAGACATGGTAAGTCACTGTACTTTACAACTAAGAAATATTAAGATATGCACAAGATTCTTCTGAATTTAACATTTAATTTCCACTAAAACAAAATGAGGAGTTAAGCTCCTTTGTAGTTTGGATAATCATGCCAATGTTATACTCTTTTTTGACATTACATGAATGTTTACTTTCTTTAAATTCAAAGCAATTTCTCCCATGTTAAGTACGTATAGAAATCTTAGCTTGCCTGAGCCCCATGTAAGCTACCTGCTTTTCAAATGCTCTGAGGACTCTGGCTTAATTTAAGGAAGATGTAGATATAATAGACTTGGAAAAACAGCTATATCTCTTTTTTTTTTTTTTTTATCTCTTGTACTCCATTACTGTTCCAAATTACTAGCATACAAGCTATGATTATTAAATACATACATATATATATATATATATATATTTCAGACAAAATCAGATCACAGAAGACTTAGTCAATAGTGATAACAGAGTGCAAAGATCTGAAAAGATGGATGCTCACACAAGCCCGCATAAAATTCAGCATGATTTAGCAGGAATGTGAGTGTTGTTCACCAATAAACAAGATAAGCAGTGAGTTGAAAGTCATTGTTTCTGATTTAATGGATTTGTATATTTCAAGGTCAACAGAATATTGTACAGCAACTGTAGATGAGTAAATGATTTCTAAAGAGTAGCAGTAATACGAATCATTCTGAGAAAGCAGTATGGTTCAACTGGCCTTCCTTTTCCATCTAGCAAGCTCAAGGACCTAGCTTAGTACCCCGTGCAACACTGTGCAGCTGTCATTCCTGCTAACAGTGGGATCCTGTACCTGCTGCTAGGTTAAATGTTTCCTGGCTCATGTTTTTTAAAGAAAAGAAGAAATGATGTTTTGACCAATGTTACATTATCTGAAGATAAGTGTTTTGTTTGTTATGTGAAGGTATCCAACCTGCTGTGTTTGGCTATTCTAGTACAGGTATTTGGGGTGCTAACTCTGTTCTGAAAACGATTAAAAATAGCTTTGATGTCAAAAATTAGTATTATTATTTTTTAATTAGTCACTGACACCTAGGAAAGTTTGAACATTTACTATAAAAATATCACGTCTAAATCTGTATTACCCTTAAAACACTTAGCTCATTCAGTTGTATGCAGAAATCAATATTTTAATTTTGTAATATTTTCAGACAAATTCATTTAAACTACTTTGAAAGATGTTCTGAGGCAACCTGTTGCATTGCCTGTTTGCATTGTATTGGGGTTAGAATAAGGGTGCCATCTTCAGGCTGGAACTGTGCTGGACAAAATTTTGCCAGCCCATACTCTCATCCGACACTACCTATCACTCCCACGTCCTGCTGCAGATTGCTGCAGTATGGGTTTTGCTGGATGAACTGCTACTGTGATCACTTTCTAATCCATTTCAAGCAAATAGAGGCAGGTTAGCAAAGACCACTGTTCAGACTGTTTAAATTAACCTGACTAGTTTTGTCTGGAATGGAGCAATCACTTGAAAATCTGATCTGGAAGATTAGAAAGGATAGTAATTTCTGAGAAGGAGGTAGCTGCAAGCAATTGAGAAAGGGAAAGGGAAAAATTGAGAAAGGATGATAACCCATTTATCTGATGCTGTTACAACTGGAAGGGGATGTGTGTCTACAGCTTCAGTTTATACAAAATATATAAATAAATTGGTCTGTTACAAAGGATCTTGATTTCTATGTCTTCAAGACTTTTCAAAACTAAGAGATGCAGTTAGCAAAGACAGCTGATCTGAGTAGGCTTTGAAATTTCATTAAATCAAAGGTGCAAAAAATATCTGGACCTTGCATCCCAACAAAACAGAGGAGAAAGCTTGCAGGGAATAACTCCAGTCAGAACCGGATGAATAATAATTTCACAGAGGATATTAGAAGTAAACAGAGTGCTTGCACAGAATTTAATAGCGGGCTGGCCATCAAAGAAAGCTATTTCTCAGAAGGCAGGAACTTTATGGATAAAGCAAGAATTGCTAAAAATCAAGCTGAGTTAGATATTGTAAAGGAAATTAAAACAAACCACCAAAGGTTCTTCAGCTGAACAGCAAAAAAGAGCAAAAAGATGCAGTAGCATGTGACAGAGATAGAAGACAATCTAGATAGGCCTCAAAACTAAATGAGTACTCCTTAGACTTCAGTAAGAATGATGATACTGAACACCAGGGTGAAGATGGGTTACTGAAGGGAAGGGTGGGATAGCAATGGGAAAAAATGTGGAAGTAGAACTCAGATAATTAACATTTCTGAAATCAGGGTAAGCCTCATAAATCATCTATAGTTTTGGAAGAACTGGCACATAAGCTCTAGTTTATAAACATTTCAGCCCAGTTTCGCACAGAGAGAAAATGGTGGATGTCATACCTCTAGTCAAGAGAGGGATGTGATGTTTAAGTGGAAACAATCAAACCAAAGCAGTAGAAGTATGAAAGGAAAATAACTGATATATTTCAACAACCCTCCTAAAGCTATTAAATCCAGGCATCTACAGATTAGGTTGTTCCTGACTTGCAGATTTTGGGATGTTAGGGTAATACTCTGGGGAGTTAACATTGCTTCTGTGTCCTATTTTTATACTCTTCTCTGAGCACTCATTTTTGGTGGCCAGTACCTCAATCAGTACCTGGTCAGTATGGGCTTTGGGGCTCTCTATAACTGTTCTTATGTTCTGATAGGAGATAAACAAAAATCTTTGTAAAAGTCACACTGGGATAGATTAAACACCTATTTTCCTGTGATGAGATGGTAGATTTCCTAGTTATAAGATCTAATTCATCTGGATTTTGTATCTCTTTTAAAATTGTAAGGTCACTGAGGACTTTAAGGAAAAAAGTAAAGGGGGAACGGCCATGGATACAACCGAGACAATCTCATACAGGAGCATGGATAGAAGAGTTCATCAAGGACAGGTCTGGAAGATATTTTATCTTATCTGTCTGTGGATGACCCTGGCACAAAAGAGGGAACAGGCCAGTGAAATCTGGTGACAGTAAATAGGAAGCTTCATCACTACAGAGGAAGACAGGAATATTCCACAAGTGGTCTGACCCTGAGAACTAGGCTAACAGCACTGGCATGAAATGTAATAATACAAAAAGCAAGGCTGCTCACTTGAAATAACAAGAATTTATGCTCTGAATTGGGAGTTCATCAGTTGGAAATGACAGAGGCTAAAGATTTGGGTGTATTCATCAATCACTAGCAGCTGCAAAGGGAAATTGTGGTCTGCAGAAGTCCTCAAACAGGGGAAATAATTCCACTAGAAACAGGGAAATATCAGTGTCATCATGCAAGGTGTTAGTAAGGCATTGCCTAGAAACACAATGTTCAGTCCTCATCACCCGTGCTCAAGAAAGATGAGCATAAAATGAGGCAGGCATGCAAAAAATGTCCTGAAATAATCAGGGGAATGGAAAAGCTATTTCACAAGAGGAAACAAAATAGAAAATTTTGTTTATTGTAGCAGAAGGTAAATCGGAGAGGATGTGCTCACCCTCTCTGTATAAATATTGCATGGATGTAAATGTGAAGGAGACAGATCAGTTGACGCAAGAAAAAAATGTAAATTAAACATATATTTTTTAAAAGGAAATCATCTCTTAGTGAGACAATCAGGCCACCAGTGAAACAAAACTTCAGTTCCAGCAGTAGTAGAATAAAAAACCCTAGTTCTGATAAACAGGTAGAATTCTGATGACCAGAATTTCATGACTGGTTACCTGTGAAGTCAAAAGCCTTGAATCAGTTCCTTAAGAAGTTGTACCCAGACATATTGTGGTTGGAGTAGAGGGAGACTTGAGACGAAACTAGAGTGGGACAATCTTAGCTATCTGGAAAGCTCAGATTCTTTGACTGAAACTTTTCTGTTAATCACTGCCATTTCTCAGCTTAAATGGCTTAAACTGAGCTGTTCCCTCCAATTTTCCTGAGAACACAGATAACCTCTTATTGAGTCTTGGGAAGAAGATGGACAGGAGAGCAGTGAGTGGCCCTTTTCTGGAGACTTGCAGTGATAGGAGGCTAGAGAGCAAGCAGCTATCTTGTACTAACAATGTTTTCTTGTCACAATTCTGTATTACATGAAGTTACAGGGGCAGATTGTGCAGTCTTGCTCTCCCAAGAGTTATGAAATGACCCAGACATGGTCCTGAGAGCTCATCAAATGTTTTCTTGAAATAGGCAAATCTGCAAACACCAAAAATCCTGTGGATAATTCATGAGCAGGAAAAATGTGCATAAACATGTTGAACAAATTATTTGCTATAAACAGGTCCAGCTTTCATAAACATAGTGCAATAAAGTGTCTTTTAATGGAGGAATACGTGCTCTATACTAGTGGCGATTTCAGTACTAAATTCTCTCTATCTTAAACTCCCAAGGTTGGGCAATTGAAAAAGGGCAGGCCCACTTAAAACACAACATTAATGCCCACACTATTTTAATAGACCATAAATCTGTTTTGTTGTATAAATCACACCTTTAAGCAAGAACTTTTCATTATTGTTTCTTCCAGAGAGCTAAGAAGAATGACAGTATTGTTACCTATTGATGAGGCTTTGATGGAGTAATTCAGTACAGCATCACTAGCAAATGAATTTAAATTCAGATATATAATATGTTGTCTCCTTTTTTGTTATGGTTTTCAGTAAACATGAGACAGAAAACAAGTCTTTGACTTAAGAAAGGTGATTGATATTACCTATTGACAGAGTGTCGCTGAAGCCCTTTATTTCTCCAAAGTGCAGGTGCAAGCTTCTTGGTCCTGATTCATCAGGGCTGTGTACTTTCACTGGTAGGTCAGGAACATTAGTGCCTCCCATACCATTGCATAGGGCATCCAGCACTTTAAAGCATTGTGCGAGTTCATCTTTTTGGGGAAGATATTGACATATACTAAAAAGGTAGGAGAAAAAGTACTTTATTTTCTAAAATTATTGAGGTTCCTTATTTTCTGTTGAAAATAACTGGAAGGGAGGCTCTATCTCATGATTCCTTGAAGCCCAAGTGACTCAAAAATCTAGGTCTTATTTCAAAAGCAATTTAGATATTTGAGTTCATTTAACAGCTATAGAAAAAAAAAAAAACAAGTTCATAGTGATTTCTTTTTTCATTTAATTACAAATTAATTTCTTTAATTGCAAATGAATTAAGGGCATGTTAGTAGAAAAAGTTCTGGTTTTGTTTCCAGTCTCATTCTCAGAGGTATTTCTGGATTTTGTTTAGTGATGCTTTAATGCAGAAGACATTCAAAGAGCAGGGACCAGAACCTAGGTCTGTCTCTCCTCCTTTTAAATAATACAGACACAAACCTTCTGACCTCTTGTGATCTTTTCCTTTGGGTCACTTGAATCTAGGCATCTCAAGATTATGACTGAAGACAAATGCAGATAGAAATTTCTGTAAAAAAGGTGACAAAGCTGTACAATAAGCTTCTGGTCCTAATTTGAAGACCTGGGTAAAATAAAGTGTCTTTGGTCACTTGAATGTATTTAAAATTCTGGCATGCAGAAGGCTAAACTGCCTGAAAGTCAGCAGGGCTGACCTTCCAAAGATATTTTAGCATATTTGAGAATATTAACTCAGAGTCTTAAAATGTCAAGAAAACCTGAGCCCCTAGAGATCCCAGCATTGCTGCTGTTGATGAGTTTAAATGAAAGTTAGCAACACAAACACTGAAGACTCCAGAAACAGAAGGTGGATCTGCCTCTCTCTGACCTCTCTGAAACTACTGACAAACGATCTCGTTCTTTTTTCTATTGAAATCAATGTATTTTTTGGCATTGATTGCAGAGGGAACATGATTGAGCCCAAAGGTGCTAATTAGTGCTTATTGGGATAATGATTTTGATGTGGACACAAAAGCAGCTTCTACTGTGCTTTGCAATGTTAATGAATCTGTAAAAGGCAAGTAAAATGCAGTAGGAATAAACCTCAAACAATGCCACTCAGTATGAAACTGTCTCATCTGCGAATATATTCTTCTTATTTTATTTTTCTCCTGATTTGTGACAACTCGATTCTGAACTTTGTTTAACTGTGCTAGCAAAAGGTGAAAGTCTGTGTCTTGGCCTTCCTTACGTACAGCAGGAAACCCTAACATCTGTAATATCAGGGGTCAGCTATCAGGTGAAACTCCAGTTTTGACAAGAAGCTATAGAAAATACTGCAAGTCAGAAACATCTTCTGTTTGGACTTTAGTGCCACAGTGCCTTGCCAGATTTGTTTGTATTCAAATTGCAATCTCATTTCAGCTGCTTCCTGAGAGCCTAATAGGTTCCTCAATATCCTTTAGCCATTTTCTTGGCCTGGATCATACTCGCACAAAATAAATAAAATAGGAAAGTAGGAGGGAACTGAAGGTAATGTGTCCATGGACACTCTATGTAATTTTGCGTACAATGAATAGCATTGCTCTGACGCAGGATAGTACACGGGGGCCCTAATGGGTCTTATCTTAGTCCAATATGACTCAAAAAGCAGCATTAAGTCTTGACTTTATTTGGTAGGATGAAGCCTGTACTTCATATCATAGCAGGACAACAGCACACCAGGTAGAGGCTGTGGAAGAGCTTTCTCCTTAAAATCTCCTGATGGATAAGGTATGAAGGGAAACTGCAGGCTAATTGAGAAAGAAAATGTCATCAGTAATCATGTGGCTAGCTTTTTTACCTGAGGAGTGCTGAAGTGCCCATAGAAATCCACTGAGGTGAGGAGAGCAAGTCTGTTCTGACTCCTGCAGGCTCCCAGGACCCAGTTTAGAAGTGGTGCATGGGGGGCAGCACTGCGTACTATGGCTTTCTACACACTTGCAGGGAGCTGAAACTGGTTCATCTATTCTAGCTGTTGACAGCATGGGAAAACTTGAGTAGTTTTTTGTACACTGCCAGCTCTCACAGTTGTATTTTTAACAGTAGGATCCCTTGCTCTTGAAGTGATGTGCTGGGCTGCATTCAAGCTTTAGTTATACCTTTGTAACCACACTGACTTTAAGTAGTAACTCCAGACAGAGTCTAGACTAATATGGCTTTCTCAAATGCAATCTCATCAAGAGCACTGTTTCTAAATGGATTTTTTAGCTAGTAAAGTGAAACAAATTTCCAGTAAATTCCTCAGAAAGCTCTTCCCCTTGAAGAGTGAAAAAAAAAAAATATGTATAATAGCTTAAACAAACAGCACTAGCAAGAAAAACAGCAGGTAATGTCAGAGATGTGCTAAACCAGATAAAATTCTATTTGATCTTAATATTTTAAAAACAATCTATGTCAGTCTATGTATCCTAATGTGCTATTGTGTTACTTCAGTGGCTTTGGTACTATATCTCTACTACCACTGTGTCACTCTCAGGCATTTACTTAGACAAAATTGCTAACACTGGTTTGGCTCTGATGCTGTTAGCAGGCCTCCAGCTTCTTTGTTTGTTCTTATTTGTCCTTTTTTTCCCCTTCATTACAGTGATTAGAATTGTTCCTGGACAGTTTAGATGACGTAACGCTAACAAGTGTATGCTGTCCATATTATGACTGATATAATTTTTTAACGTGTTTTCAGTTTCAATAAAGTATTTAAAAATATTTATCCTAAGGGTAAAAAAAGGCCATAATTTAATTCTTATTATTTACTTCTTATATTATGTCAGTGACTAGTGTTAAAATACGTGATGGAGCAGGTTCTAGACAAATAAAGACCATCAGGAAGACTGTCCCAAGTTCCTTACAAATTTGGTCAGAATCACTTCACTTCTGTTAATGCTATATAATGGCATTTGCTTTCTTGGTGATCGTAGGATTGAGGATTGCACCTCCTGAAAAATATGTATGTAAACCTTCTTGGGAATCAATACAAGAAAAAACTATCAAATTAAAGGCAGTCTATGTTATTGGCATTCCAGATATTCAGAACACCAGAATTCCAAATATTAAATAAATTTTAAGGTCTGAAAATCATCAAGGAAAATATCTAAATTAATAAATTACACAGGAGATCTCAGATTTCAGGGTTGCTATCTATGTCAGTGGAACGCAGGGCACAGTCTTGCAGAAAACAGAGTCTTCCAGTACTAATCTCTGAATTCAGTATTTGGGGGAGTTGTTTGATATATGTTAGATCCAGACTTTTGTCTGAATATTGAATTTTGTCTGAACTTGAATAGTCTCATAAACACAGCATACAAATAATATCAGGTACAAATACGAGTACTTCCCTTGTGGAAGAAAAGGAAGTATAAAGAGCTAGACAAATAATAGCTTGAGCTTGGCAGATAATAGTGTGAAGAGTAATGAAAAGAAACCCCACAAACCATGAAAAGCAACAGGGTTTGGCACAAAGCAAGTTCTAAGGATACTGTTATAATAGGATACTGATGAACTGGAGCCTCTCAGACAGTTTTAAATACAGTCCTACATGGGGCTGTGAGCTGAAGAGTTCTCCTTTTCTGTCATGTTTGGTAGAAATGTGCTGAGGTGAAAACCACATTAGATGCAGTTCAAGCCTCTTGACCTGGTGACGTTCCTTTCGAATTTTGGTGAGAATGTATAAGCCATTTGCTCACTTCTTCTCCGAGATTCTGGTGCATACTGTGCAGGGTAGAGCAAGACAGGCACGCTGTTTAGATAGCTCAAAGCAGAATATTCATCTCTTATTTCTATTATTCACACAAAGAGCCTCCATTAATTCAGTTGAACTACCTTTGTGAGTAACTGTTCATAGGTTGAGAATGTAAACCAACCTATTTAGACTTTATTTCTCCACACATAGGATCAGTAGGCATTAGCATAGCTGGATCATCTTGATAGTTAAACAAGTTACTTCTGCTAATGAAACCAGGCTTCATAGAAAAAAACAGGCAATGTATTAGGGCTGGAAGGATGCAGATGATTTGTCAGGAGTTTTGGACAGGCTTTATTCCTTTCATCAACACTTTGCTGAGAATGTCTATCTCTGGGAGCCCTACCTAGTCATCTTTTTTTTTATTATTTTTTTAGTTGAAAAATGTAGAAACTGTTTACAAAGAAGCAGGCTGACTAGATATTTTCTTGAGAAAAACTAAGTACTTTGCAGATTTCAGTTAAGTGACATTTAGAGCCTTTTAGAGGTGTACATTTGTTTCTTATTTTCCACATTAAGTTGAGCTTTTATTAGGTACTGAATTCCCTTAACTTCTGGTAAATGGATCTTTTTAATTTTAAAGGTGTATTTTAGGAATATCCTAGACATTAGTTTTGTATTTGGGCCTGTTCACATAAATCTGTTAATAAAACAAAGAGAAAAGCGACCTCTTGAATTTACCTCATCGCCAGTTCACAAGTTCAGAATCTGAGATGACTATTCAGAGAGGTATTCTGCCCATCTATGAATGAATGCCATCTTAATCTGATATAACAGATGCACCACCATGCCTGAGAGTAACACAACAGCCATTTCCTCCCTTTCTGTTCTTTTTCATTTTCTCACTTGCTGTTGTGCTGAAGAAAATGATTTCACCAGTTTCGGTTCAGTATGAGAACTGAGAATATGTGGGTTTTTTCTTATTAATAAAGTAATCATAGATCTATTAAAATCATGTTTTACATTGTTATAGTGCCACATCCGATTTTCTGAGTAACAGTTTTCTTGTGGCTATCCATTCAATAGGGATGGTGTGTGTTTTTTTCTAAAGAAGTTGATCTGAGATGAATGAAAAGAACCTTAAATGATATGTTTGTCTTTAAAAGGAAAAAGATAACTTCTAAATAAAATTGCATTATTGACAAGCTAGTGCCTCAAAAAGATGATAAAAGATGAAATTTATCCTAAGAAAGACATTCAAGATAGATCAGATAAATTAACTTCTAGAAATCCCCTTTTCTCTACCCTGATTACGAAGGGACAGTTCAAGTTGCCTGAAACAGATTTAAGACTATAGACATACGACATCTAAGTTACACTAGATGAAACCCATTTAAATGTTTCAAATATTTCTTTTCTAGGTGGTATAGTTCAAATCTTTCCATATCCTTGGCTTGGCTTGTATAATTAAACTGTTTGGAATTCCGTCTCTTTTTTGTGTGTTTTCTTTCATTCGCTTCGCTAAGAAATAACTAAAAATGCCAGTTGTTTGAGCCAGACTTAATTTCCAGAACATAAATGCAGAGGACCATTTGGTTCCTCAATTCTACCTCCTGCTATTGCTTGCGGCTCAGATATATAATTCATTTTCCCAAACTGATCAAGCTTAAAACTAGTTCATTTATTTTTTCCCCCACTATTCCTATTGGGAAGTTGTTCCAACATGTTGTTTTTCTGATGACTGAAAATCTCCTAATTTCCATCATAAATGTTTTCATGACCAGTTTATTCCCATTGGTCATTTTGCCAACATTATCTTTTAGCAAAAATAGCTGGTGTCTCTTAATGCTCACCCCCTTGCTGTTAGTCCATAGCACATGACCTTGCACTTTGCCCTCTTGAAATGTATTCAGTTTTTCTGAGTACATTACTCCTCATAGTCCTTGTCTTCCACTATGTTATTCCAGTCTCTTTTACCTAACTCTTCAAAATTGAGATTAATTCTCCTTTTCACAGGAGAATAGAAATAGAAACTAACTGATCTGGGAAATGTCTCCACTCTGTTAGACTTTCTACACTATCAGAGTTATCCTAATATAAACTCCTCAGGAAGAGCATAGTGGGAATTCCTGCTGGAACAAGTCCGAGGCAGAGGGGCTCCATCAGTTTCCATTCAGAAAGGTATGGATAAGAAACACTCCTTCTTCCTCAAAGCTTTTTACATTACTGATTCAATGTACAATAGCTTTTGAAGATTTGGCCTTAGCATCTGTCTTCAAATACCAAACAGACTGCACGGTTCCCATGTATCTGATCAGTGCAGCCATGAATGATTCCTCTAATCAAGATACTTGACAAATACTTCATCTCTGCATTGTCCCTTCACATGCCCAAAGCAATTACGAGATTTAGGCAAGGTCTGTACATTCTTTTAAAGGTATAAGATAGTGTGACGGCACGCTTGTATTAAGGGTGCATTAAGGACAAAGAGGTTGATGATATCCAGCTGGAAGGATGGCTCTATATCAGATTTAGTGAAGTTCTGTGAAGAAGCCATTGCTGCTGATATTGTTGTTTAGTCTCGAATGAGCCTTGTGTGGGAGAGCAGCACGGGATATGGTGTCAGAAACTGTCCCCAGAAGAAGTTATAACAACTCTAGGAAATGTTCTCTGAGGCTTCCTACCAACAAAGGTACGTGTCCTTCATGTCACAAATTATGTTAGACCAGTGCTTCTATTGATATTATGTGTTTATAACAACTGACCCTTGACTCCTGTGCTGTTGAACATACTTGTGATGTGTTGAAAGAGTCAACTTTACATATGTGATTTACTAAACAGAGAACAGACTTGAATGATCCTTGAATAAGGAGTTATTAGTATATATATATATTGCCATTTGCTTTGGAAAGGGGATGCAGAAAAAACACTGTCAAGGCTTTCTAAAAAACTGTCAAGGAGAAAGTGCAAGAAAGAATGGGGAGCACCCTGATATCTTTGACATTTATGAACGTGTTGCAAGCTCTCGCAGAGCTCGTACAGAAAATGTACAAGGGTAATAGCCTGGCAGTTGGGCTGTGTACGTAGTGATAAAACAAAGACAATACATTTAAATACAATATTGTATGAATGTGATTTTGTTTTATTGTTAGCCACACTGTTGCCAAAAAAAAATGGTTTTGTGCCAATTTGGCATTAAATTTGATGACCATATGGGAGGTGATGTAATTTCACCTTTTCCAAATGTTTTGCAGAAACTTAAGACAGATTTAGGTTGCAGATTGGTTGATTTTTAGATTTTTGTTTGGTTGGTTTGTTTTATTGGTTTAAACCTGAGTAGTTGTCCAGGACTGATAGGAACCGAAATCAACTTAGTAACATCTCTTCCTTTGAGAAAAGATGAGAAACTTTTTAACCATCATGTTTTATTGATCAGGATTATGAAAGCCTGCCTGGGAAAACTGTGGATGTTTTAATGAGATTGGCAACTACTCTGAATTTTTTGGAAATTAAGACTTTTACTAGCTTAAAAGGTAGTCATTTATCTTTTGAACATGGAAGCAATAGAGAGAGTCAGAAAACTGACTGAAGTTGAATAATGTGGGTAATATGCTTTCCTTTACCATTTCAATTCTCTTTATTTATTTATTTAAGTGTTGTGGTAAAGCAGAAGACTATGAAAGATTTTATGTAGGTATTTTATTGCAAATAAGTGCATGTCCAGTTTCAGCTCATTTTGGCAAGGCATAAACAGATCTTCTCTTATTTGCAAACACAGTCTGTTAGATGATAGTACACTAAAAACAAATTCTGTCAATGTCTGTGTTGAAACTGATGATGCCCTGACAAGAACATGAGAGATTGCTTTTATGTTTCTACCACTGCAAAATCAGCTTGTTGCGGTGGAGATTTTGTAAATAATATGGAAGCCACTATCAATTTTCATCTTACAAATGTCTTTTTTTCCCACATCAACTATTATTCTTTCCTCAGTCAGGACAGTAAAACATTGTTTGAAAAGATGCAAAGAGAGAATCTTTGATCAATATTATGTAACAGGATATTAAATATTTTAGAACAGAGGATAAAGATTTCACCCCTGCTCTCCTCCTTTTAATTTTGTACTACAGATGGCAAAATTGCCCAAGAAATGTCACTGCACAAATAGAAAAGAAAAGGCCAGAATTGTGAGCAATTTTTAAAAGGTATTGTTCAGTATTTGCTAAGGATAGCATATGTTATGGTGAATGGTTCAAACCATCTATGATTAAAGATCAGTCACAGAATTGGAATAAGAAAAAAGAAACAGCAAGAAAAGAAAAAGGATGTTTTTATCCAATCCCAAGGTAGTCTGGAATGGCACAGCTCACTCTCCAGAGAATGAGACTGGCTATAGTTATGAAAGCTAGAACAGAGTGAGAGAAGTAAAGTGAAAAATAGGTGGTGCAGATCTTCTTGCTTAGCTTTTCTGCATAAAGCTAAATTCTGTGTTCAAGATGGTCTAGCTCGTAACACTGAGTGTGCACAGAGGTTACAGCAATAGGAGCAGAGTTACAGCTAACAGCTGTAAACAACTTGAATGCCTGGGACAGGAAATGCTCAAACTCTGAGAAAGCTTTGCTAGCTGCTCTGTGGGATTAGAGAATTTTAATTACATCTATATTGGACAACGCTCTTGAGACTAATCACTATTCAACAGTGTCGGAGAAGTCCAATCAGATTTGGAAGAGTAAAGCTTCAAACATGAACATTCTTGCCTGTATGTTTAATTTGGAAGCTAGTGATGTGAAAAATATGATGTGTGCCAAATGAGGATTGACAGAAGGTGTATCAGTGTTAGGAGTGCATAGCATTGAAAAAGGCAGTAGTAGAGGAAAGAAGAGTTCATTTTCCTCGGGGAAATGCCCTTATCAGTGTTGTATGAGGATCTGTGCATGATATTTTACCTGTATCATATGAGTGTATGTCACATTTTTGAGGAAGGCATAACGTGATACAGAGATAACAACATGCTTGAAGGGGTGGAGGGAGGAAAAGATGTGTCCCATGACAGAAATATCAATCACTTGATGTTAGAAGTTGGTATACAGAAATAAAAGGTATTGGTTTTGGTAGAAGGGAAAGCAAAAACACAAATCTGTTACTAACTTTATACTTCATAACAGTCTTGGCATTCATTTTGGTCACCAAAAGAGTGGTCTGTACTCTGATGCCAAATGTCATGATTTAAAAAGCAGCATTTGTGTTGGGAAATCAAATCACTTGATTTACTTCTGGGGAAGTCATTACTTCAGAAATCATAGTAGGTGTCCGGTAAATGAGGTGAATAGTAACTAAATACTGCAAAACAAAACTCGTATTACATATTATTGGTGCTCGTTCGGGAGAAAAGAAGGAAATAGCTCAAAACCAAGCTGAGAACATGAGCGTCAGAGAAAAAGAGATGAAAGATTTCTTTTTGACCATTTGGTCTACATCAAATGGGCCTATTGAGCTCATTACAAGATAAAGAATGAGCTCCTTTTATCACATGCTGAAATTCTGACCCTGAAGTAACCTTTGAAAGCGATGTTCTCCTGTGTCTTTAGCAGAAAAAAATGTTGAAAGGATATGCTATGCTTAGTATGACCAGATATCTTTACCAGCATATGATAGATTTTAAGACCTCTCAGAGAGTCCCATGTTTTGAAATTTTTATTGCTATTGATTGATGTAGAGATTGTAAGGGAGAAGTACATCAGTGCTTGAAAACCCAAATGTTTCAGAGTCTGTAAAAGGGTTATTCTTTTGAAGGGTCTGAGAAGAATCTGCAGTTGCCATAATAACATAAAAGAAAATGTGGGCAAGGTAGAGCCATAAAATCCTAGAGATACTGCAGAACATTAGCCCATGTTTTATAAAATCATTTTCATTGAAACAGCAAAGCAGAGTCTTGCTCTGGTTACAGAAGTGGTTTTTTAACTCATTTCCCTTTTTCTTTTGCTTTAGATTTTCTCTGTTTTTTTACAGACCTTGTTCTTCCTGTCCAGCATACAAGCTCTTTAAGGGCTGATGTGTTTTTCAACCCCCTGTTCTTTGTTCAGAGAAGTCTCTTTTCCACATATTGGGACGAGATCTCTTACACCATTAGTACTAGCAATATTCAGCTTTAACAAGCATTCCAGATGACATGACTCAAATATATTTAGTCAAGAATTATTTGCCTTTTTGCTCCTGTACACCTGTTCCATCACCAAAGATCACTGTTGGAATTAATTACTTTAATGTGTGGAACTGTCAACCTGATAACCTTTTATCAGAGGTGCTACCTCCTTACGTGCCTGCCAAATGCTGTTCTACTAATTGCTGGCTATTCTATAATAAGAATTTACAAATTATGTAATGCCCTCATTCCTCTGCCTGACATAATTCTGATCTCATCACCTAGATGAACATCTTTTAATTTTTTTAACGATGAAATAGGAAGACTAGAAATAGCAAGGACCAGCCATTGTCTGGCAACAGTAAACAGGTATGTGCATCTCCATTTGATCTTATGTTAGAATCATGTTCCTAAGATTGCACACACACCTAGAAGTCAATGTGTACAAACATGTTTGTTGTCCTGACATCTAAAGTAGGAAACTTTCTGATAGTAAAATTAATCAGCCTATAATGAATTTGTACAATGAAATTCCATGTGCATGAAGATTGTTTTTTCCTATAACAAAGAGAATTTTATTGTTCCTAAAGCCATGCGGAATACAGTTAAATAATTTGAATGGTAGCTACTAAGTTATTTAGAAGTTGATTCATAGTGTTCAGAAGTTTTTGAAGTTACATTTAGTAAATCATCAAGTGCAATTACAAGTCAAGGCATGTCTATATTCTCTTGCTGATGAGAGCCATTTGAATGGAAAAAAAGGCTTAGAACAGCTATTGCAGGAGATACTGATATAGAAAATTATTTTGAGATTAACTGGCACAGGAGTGGCAGTGTCACAGTAGAGCTTTTTATCCAAAAAATACTAACATTGTTCTAATTGGAAGTGAGACTTAGTCTTTCCAGACTTTTCCAGTATGCAACGAAGTTAATTGAGGTCTGTTTGTGAAAGGTAAAAGAAATGTAGAGCAAAATCCCAACGCAAAAAAAGTATGATGGATGAGGTAGTTAGAGATACACCTGCACCCAGAGAAGAATATAGATATCCTATAGGGTTTTATAAAAAGGCCACTTGATATAGAACTTTAAAAATGCCCCTGGTTGCCCATCTACCAAGGCCATTGAACATATTTCTTAATTTGGCCCTATATACTTATCTAGAAATGAAGATTGAGCAGTATTAAATCTAAAGACTCTTTATAAAAATAAATATTAAATCTCAGTGACTCTTTTTGTAAATATTTTAACTCCAGATGGGTACAAAGGGCAATTGTAAATGACATCTCTGAATTGACGCTGATCTCCAGAAGGCATTTCCAGACTTTGCATGTACATTTTTCAGTAAAATATGATCACTTCTTACAGCATGTCTTTTTAGACTCTGTGGCCTCATCTAAACTTGAGATGGGCACAGCCAAATCAGGAGCAGGTAGCAAATGGATTTTCTGTCCACACATGGCTATTTCATGCACAAAAAGGATCGACTGCATCACTGCACAGAGCACCATGCCTATACAACATGACTTGTATGTTCTTGCGCTTACCCTTCCACACTTGGCAGAGTTTTCTGGTGCAGATACATAACAGCTATGGTTTATAGTGTCTGTTTGTTCCTTTTCTTGATTTTAGTTATGCTTCTGAAGCAGAGGGAGTATAAGGTTGTCAAAAGCTATAATCTTCCTCTAGATCCTGCAACCGAGAGTACTGTGACTGTGACAACCCTCCAATACAAGATTTAGCCATGTTTTAGTATTCTTAAGTTGCAACCTCCTTTTGACAGTAAAGTTTTAAATCAATGTGTTTCTTATTGTGATGCACTGTGCTGTAAGCATACGAATGAAGAGGCTCAGCTTATGAGGTGCACAGTTTCTTTATCCATGTGTCAGATATCTTCAGCGTACATTTCAAGCTGTTTTCTCAGTATCTAACAGGACAAAGCAATACAACAGGGCCTTATTTGCCAGGTGGCAATTGAGCACACACATCTTGCTCTTTGTGTTTCATTCATATTCTGCATGCTTGTCATCTCTTAGACCATTTAAGTGGATTTGAGTGTCTTTGGTCAGCAGCAGTAGAAGCAGACAGAAGGGAGATAAGTGCTCATCCTGATGGCTTTCCCTGTTGTCACAGTCTTAACACGAGCTGTGGACAATGTGAAACCCAGAAACTCTTACCCATAACGAAGCAGCAATAACAGAAGGCATTTTGAAATGTCCTAAAGGGCCCTGGAACATCTGTCATACCTGGCCAGTACCCTTTAGCAGACCAGTCTAATATCACAGATTATTAGTCTAGGTAGGTAATATACACCCATGTTCCAATTAATATGGAAAAGCTTCAATATTGCAAGTAAAAATTTTAAGAAAAAGTCTTCCTAGTCTTCCCCTTTCTCCCTGGTGCTCAACTCACCCCTCTAAACAAAGGAAACTGCACCCTACTATTGACTGTTTCAAGCAGAATCTGGGGATGGTTAGGAAGAGCTGTCAGCATCCTGAGGTTTGCACTGGGAGGACTGTGGTATTAGCGATGGAATTTCTTTCTCCTTTTGGGTAGGAGGCATATGATGTTTACACTGATGTAGAATACTTCCTCCTCCTCAGGAAGCTTGGGTCTGCTTGGGCTTATTTTTAAATACTCTCTTAACACAGTCTGTCTACATGCTCTTTTTCTTCACTAGTTCCCAATTATTCAGTTTTTCTCTTCTCTTTGTTAGCTCTTAAAATATGGTTTCACCTGAGCAATACAAGGGTGTACTGCTGTAGTGACCACTGACTGGCCGTAGGGACTTATGTTTACAGTGCAGGAGCTTTAGTATCACCAGGTATCTATGTTCTTTCACACCATGTTTTATTCTAGAATGATTAAGTACACAGAGTAGCTATTTGTTATTTCTATAAATTAAAGCTAAAATAAAATATATTTACACAATAGTTATCTGATTGCTAGATAAATTGTTATCACTAAATCAGCCAAAATCAGCTTTACCCAAGAGAAGCCCAGACAAGTTCAGAGACCATGCACTATCAGACCAACATAAGATGTGTTGTCTTTAGGAAGTAATAGAAAAATTATATTTTACTATGCTACTACCTGCCTGCTTCATCTATTTCTGGATATTGTCGTATTAGCTAAGGTTATACACAAGAGTGTTGGCCTTCTTTTTTACATTGGTAACCAGCCACACTGGAAACTGAAGTTGCTTTAGCAAGAGATACTGGAGGTACCAGATACTCCATCTTTAGGAGACCTGCTTATTTAGATAACCTGGGATGTAAATTAGGCAAACCACCAGCTGTACTGATGGCATTTGAGCAAAATGGGAGAATGCCAGTACAGGATCACCACCTTCTAAAGTAGAAGATCATGAGCCCACACACATGGAGACAAACATGCACACAAGCAACAAGTGTGCCTGGCACTTGTTAGTGGAATCCAGACATTATGGTTAAAAATTGGCCAGAGAGCAATTGCATGCAAATGAAAGGTGCATATTATTCTCAGATATGTGGTGGGATATACCATCTTTTTCGCTTAGCTTGAAACATAACTGTAGGGTGGAGTATAAGTATCTCCTCAGCATTTTCCAGTTGCTTACCTGGTGTCTCCATTTTCAGCAGTGCAGTCCTAGCAAGTCCTACCATTAAAACATCAAAAGATCACCAGGCAGTACATACAGATCATAGGTGCTTTCCCCGAGGCTGTAAATCCCACAAGGAAGCAAGGTGTTGTGAAGCTGAGCCTGAGTTTCCCTTGGGAATCTAGCTCCATAGAAACAGTTTTCTGACAAAGACCTAGGCCATCTAACAGGGATTAAACGACTGGGATCTTAAAAGCAAAGCAAGGCTAGAAAGTAGAGCTAACATCTTTTATTAGGCCATCCAACACAGCTGGGAAAAATAGACAAGCTTTTAGAATCTCTTCTGCAGGTGTGATTTTATAGCAATTATTCTAGAAAACCCCAGAAGGTTCACTGAGAATATCCCATCTATAAAGTGTTATTGGCTAGTTTAGATATTCTCCATACAGAAGTTACCATTCACAGATAAAATCTGTAGGAATTAGTCCAAAGTATGACAGCATAAGTAATAATTAATAATTCTGGATCTGAAAGAACTCTGAGCATCACCAGTAATGTTTTAATTTAATTTAATTTAATCTAATCTAATCCAGTCACATTGTAAGAAAAAAATAACTTTAAGCATTTTTAAAAAAAGGGAACCATTTAATGAATAACAAGGGGCTCTTTAGTTATTAAGCTTCTTTTCACACCATATGAAGTAAACTAGTCACTAGTAAAAGATACTAGCATTATGATATTGCAGTGTAAAAGAAAATGTCATTCATCATTTTATTAATTCATTTCTGTGTATCTTTAAATCTAATGAACCCATTAACGCTGAAAGTTATTAATAAATATGACAGTGCAATCAAAAAAATAATTAGCTGTGATATATTTAATTGGTAAATACAGGAAGTCTCAGAACAAATCTTTCTTTCTTTGTCGTTTCTTGACCAGAGCTGTTGGACAAGACTGTGCTTGTGATGGTGAACTGTATCAATCTGAACATAACAGTCTACACCCTCCCGCCTCCGTCCATATCCCCAGCCCCAGGGGCTGCAGTGGGTCTGCACTGACTTTTTTATGCCTAAATGGAATAACCAACCTCCATCACTTTAAGAGAAAGAAGTAAACATCATAGCCAGACAACAAAACCTGAAGGAGTGCAGAGAAAAGAGGGGAGCATGTAGGGAAGAGGAGTAGGAAACTATGCAAAAGTAAAGAAAAGTAACTAGCAATTAAAAATAACAGGAAGGGGGAATTGGAAGAGATATATGATTGTGTGATAGGAGTAGCATAATGCTAAAATATAAGACTACATCAGCAATAAATCCACTGACATTTGAATTAAGACCAATTCAGTTATTTTATATTTTTTTAAAATGTCAAGGTGCAACCTAGATGAAAAAGTCAATCTGCAAAAATAATTAATGACTGCAAATACTACTGTCTTTATTACGGACATACCTGCTGTGCTACTTTTTTTCTCATTTCAAAGAGGAGACGGTTTAGTTCCTCATTTAAGTTTGTGGGTAACATTTAACCTCAGGGGAAAAAAAATGTGTATCATGAAAAGCAATAGGTTTGCTCCTGCTTATGCAAAGGGACAGTTTTGCCCTAGAATTTTTTTTCTGATAACATTTTCTTTGTCCCTACTTTTTATGTTATACACACAGAGTTTGAGACTCTGTTGCACTTGAATTTAGTATTCTGCATTCTGACCTTTCAGAAGGGAAATAGCTTCTGAGTCAATGGACTGTGTAATGCCAAAGCCCAGGTGTGGTCTCCATTACTAATCTTTCCACTGTCTTTGAAATCGAGGGCCACTAGCTCTTGCCGTACTACAAATAGGTTTTAATTTTGGAAAAATATAAGGTATTCATTAGTGACTACATAAATAACTTATATGACAGTAAAGAAAAATAAATTTCTGGATATGGCTTTCATAAAAGAGATTAAATGTATAGTATTGCACAAGACAGACAAATAGGTCATGCCATTCTCAGGGCAACTCCTTCCTGATTAATGGAGTAAGACCAAGTTTGTATTTGTCCCACCGTATTAAAAAAAGAATGATGGAATTAAGACTTTTGCTATAAAACTAGTAGTTTATTATTATTATTATGAATCATAAAGTAGAAACTCTAGTGTACTGGTTTAAGATTTTTTAAAAAATTGGTATTGGCTCCAGATAATATGTGTAGAGTCAACTGAATCACTAATGTTGTCCATAAAATAATTTTTATGCCTAAGAATTTCATACATGTTTCTAGCCTGTGCAATACATAAAAAAAATTTTAATGGCTTAAATATGTTCAGCCACGTACTCCTTTACATTGTAGTAACATAAATCTTCTGTAACTCCAATGATACCCAGGAGGTGTCATTGTCATCTCCATTTAAGTAGGAGATGACTGTAGCCAACTCCTTTCAAATTATAAAAATTGTTTTTTTAAAATACTCTCCAAATACTGTATGAGATCTTAGATATTGCAAGAAATGCAACTGAGTCAGGCCAGCAGGTCAGGACTGAATTTTTCTCTTTTGTTTATGTAGGATTGGAAACAATAAAAGAATTCAGTGAAGGAATCTTCAACCATTAAAGAGAGTTTCATTGCCAGAAATAAGAAACTTAGCATACGTGAGCTGTATTTATTGTGAGACTAAGAAATTAGTTGGACTTCGTTCAACTTGCTGTGGCTCCAGTTCCACAGGAATGAAGATGGAAGTGGACTAATGAAGTTTAAGAAGGGGAAAGTTAGCATCTGCTATGCAAAAGTAAAGACAGCTCATGTTAAATAAATAAAACATATCTCATGGAGCTGTTGATCATACTTCTGGCCTGATTAAATAAACATGGCACCTCATTCTGCCTTGTGAAATTTTCCTGATCTTCCTGTGAAATAGCCCTATGTTCCTAGTGTACTGCTGAGGAATATAAGACAGATATTATTAAGAGGGATCAATGAAGGAAAGAATATTCAAATAGTGAAATATCTACCTTGGTTTATAACCTAACTGGGTATAATATTATTCTAAATTTATTTCACTCTCATATTACCTTATCTGAGTCATTAGAGACTAATGAAAACTAATGTCAATTAGTTAAATCCTTGTTATGTCCCATCTAACAGTAGTCTGTGAACTGCACTGTATAAGAAATAGGCACTGATGCATTTCCTAATTAATAGAATAATATTGTAGGAGGAGGGAGGGAAGGGAAGTGCCTTTTCAGATTTCCTGTAACTCTCCATAATTTAAAAAGATCTGTTGTTTTCTTATGAATTTGTAATTGAGAATTCATTATCTCATGTGAAAATACTTTTAACATAGTGCATTCAAGTTTCCCTTTTTTAATATAAATAAGATTTTCTTCATAGAGGTATTCAGTGGCAAAAAGCTATTGCAAGATACCATCTTGTGAACTGTCAAGACATCCCCTCTATCAGTCCCACTCACTGCAGCTCTGCTGAAGCGCCTCTTGCTCTTCCTAAAACTGGAGATCCAGGCCCTACAGTTCGCCTTTCCAGACCCTTTCTAAGTATAAACTTGGGCAAACCTTATTTGACTGCATAGCTAGATTTCCTGTCTGTGAAATCTCAAAAGTGCTAATACCTGCTTCAGAAGGGAGCCTCCAAAGAGATGGAAGGTGTCATAAAAAATATAAAGTATTTTTAATATTTAATATTATAAAATGTGTCCTCATTCCAAAATGCTCTGATAGTCAGTCAGTATGTGCTGGAACTCTGGTTTCCATTTTAAGGCAAATATTATCTCTAACACTTCATGTTCTCAGCAGAGATGTACTTTGGGATCAAGGCATATAGGGTTTTCCTTGTAACCCTAACAACAAATGTCTGGGCATAAGTCTAGCTTCTCATATGCTGAGAGCAAAAGATTGCTCACTCTATATCCTTCTGTCCTTAATGTGGTAAGACAGTTAAATGCACATAAGTGTGCTTAAAGACTATGTAGCTGATTAAATTTAAGCCAGAATTTAAACACTGTGATGAAGGAAACCAGCGTCTGAATACCAGGGCAAAACCTGAGGACTGCTGCCTGGCATCTGCAGGGCAGGAGAATGGTAAACTGTGCATGACAAAGGAGTATTGCAGAGCGCCTGCTGCCACTGCCTGCTGAGAAATCTTTGAAGGTATTATACCTCTGCTGAACTACTTTTAATGGTGGTATTTTTAACTTTTGCTGTTGAGCACTCATCTGTCCCACTGTGTTTCATTTTTTTGTGACATTGAGCCTCTTTAAAACTGTAAATAATGAAAGCACAGTTTTCTTTGTGCTCTCAATGTTTTCCTCCTCACAAAATATTAAAATAAATGTTCAAGATCATAAATAAGCTTTTCTATAAAATCGATGCAGAAATATCTTTCTATTGAGTATTTATTTTACATTATTGACGGCAGGGAGTAAATTTTCAGTGCAGTACTTGAGGATTTACAATAGATTCAACTTTAAGGAGAGTTCTACAACTTACAGCTCATGCACCACATGAAAACCAACCCTTGGGTGTGACCCTTGAGTACATATTGTTTCATAATTTTAACAGTATCCAGTATCTGTGTCATTATTAACAATGCAATATTTTTTTTATTAAAATTTTATCACTGGCATTGAGGAGTGCACCTGTTTATAAGACAGTCCATCCTTGATTGAAAACTGGCAAGACTCTGCTAACAGATGTGCAGTTCCACATAGTTATTGGTGTTTCCATATAGAAAACCACTTTTGCTTGAATATAGCAAAATTAAAAATACCATTCCTCATCATCCCTTATTCAAGGTTTTCCTTCTAGCTGTATATAGATATGGCAATGCCAATGTATTGTGATGTTACCTGCTAAGAAGTAGTGTTCATTTAAAATAAATAAGGAGATGAGAAGCTTTGTGGCAGGAGTACTGCTTGTAGATGCTAGGAGCTCAGTTACTGTTCCCATTTCTCTTGGTGAACGGTTGTGTAGTATTGGGAAGACCGCTCCAAATTTCATTTGAAAGGAAACTGGTGGGAATCATGTATTTTGCTGTCCTTTCTCCCTTGCCTCACACCTCCACCTTTTCTGTTTCCCCTTTTGTAAACTGTGGCACTGACTTCCTTTGGAAAGGATTTCAAGAGCAGTTGGCAAGAAGCAACACATAAGTACTGACATCATTAATACAATTAACAGTATGATTGCATTGAACAAGTATGAAAGTAGCATTAGCGGAAGAAGGTGGCACTCGATAGTATTACTGGCAGCCCTGAGCCGCATCATTATGTAACAGCAGGTCTGCATCCTCCAGGCTTTTTCAGAGTCTGCCTTCGATGTGTGAATTTATTGATGTTACTGGAGTTACACTGATATTAATTAGGAGTGTATTCAGTGGTGATGACTCTAGCCCAAGATTTAGAAAATTGCAGTTCCATTATTACACATGGTGCATGCTTTCAGTTCTCATAATGGGACTGATCCTCCTTCCATGAAAATTAAGGCAAAATTCAGTCTTGCTGGACTGAACTCTATGTTTTGCTAGAATATTCTTGGTATCACAAGAGGGATCTGAATGTATCTGGAGGAAAAAATAAGCTGTGGCATTTCTAAATTTTGCAGTCGACCATGCACTAGGAAAAAGTTTTATATGCATAAACTAATTTCCAAAGGGGTCCTGTTACAAGTGATTTACAGAACTGCAGACAGAAAAATGCTTCCAAAAATGCAAGGAGGAAACTTTGCATTCCTTACAGTTTCAAGAGCTAGAGAGGAGATTTGGCACCAGAAAATGATATAGAAAGCTCAGTCTTAGGCATTTGCATCTGCAGTATCAAAGAGGTCCACTACTGCCAAACAAACAGAGCTCAGCAGGGTAGGTGAATGATCAAGGAAACTGTAAGAAGCTGAGCCTGCTTAAATTATGCCATATTTTATGCCATCTACTTAGTTTGCATACACAGACTACAGATCCATTTCAGGAGCCCTACCAAGACATAAGCAATGATATCCCTAGGAATGTCAGAACGCTTGTTTAATTAGGTTTGGAAGATTTGATTGTATAATGGAAGATGCATCGTGGCAGACTGAACTAAATGTTGGGGATTCTGATTACATATCTGCATATGCATGCAAACGGAGCATCAAAACAACCGGAGACTGCTCCTTTTTCCCCTGTTCCCCCACCTGGCTGCCTTTAAATTACAAGCTTATCACTGAAAATAATCTCAGTATCAAATATCTGAGAAAAGACTCAACATTTACATTTTTATTGATTTTAAATATGAGTCAAGGCAAGCAAATTACTGTGTTAAAGGATGATTGAAGAGTGAAAATGCCACAGTGCAGTATCAGATATTGTACTGAATCAACCTGCCTTTTATTCCATTGTTTAAAAAAAAAAAAAAAAAAAAAAAAAAAAAAAAAAGAAAAGAAAGAAAGAAAGATTAGAATGGCTTGTAAACCATTAACTCTTTATGAAGAAATACTGTCAAGTCAAAACTGTGACAAGGAAACTTCTGGAACAGGCTGTTTTCTGTTGCCATAGCACAGGATAGCTGCTAGGAAATATTTTACACAGTAAAAAAGAGAAACAACAGGTTTTTAAAAAACATTTTTTGTAGAATATCTCTTTATTGAAATGCCAGATCCATCTCTGCAGCATTTCCCCTGAGCTTCAGAGGACCTTCCCCTGCTGAGCAATATAATGGGACTTAAAGGTGGTTAACACTGAATAGCTTGAAGTAAAAGGTGAAGCTGAACTCTTTGTGATCCACTCCCTTACTTCGACTGTAAATAGGCAAACGCCTGAGCCTCAGTGTGTCCCAGCCAACAGAAGTGCCAGCGTTAGCGTGTAGTTGCCTCAGGCCCTTATCTAGGCAAGAAAGGGTTAAGTCCCATGGGAAATTAGGTCTGAGTAATGGCAGCCAGACTTTCCTTTGGCAATGTCCCTTTTCTTTCTGAGGCTTAGGTAGGGCTTCAGCACTCTTCAGTTCAGTGCATGAAGTTAGGAGGGATAATTGTAAATTATTTGCCTTGAACTGAGCTGTCTGTTCACCAGGTGGGGAAAAGGGAGCTCCATTTGCAAACACCTGGGAGGGGGAAGAAGCCCTTTCACTTAGCCCCTGTTGATGGTGTAAAAATGCCTTTTTTTTTTCTCAGAGCAGCACAGCTTACAGCATGAAGCAATTTCTTATTTCATGTAACAACTTCCCTTTTCACCTCTAGGAAAAACTGGTGTCGATTATGCATTTTCAGGAAGTACGTCTTCAGAGTCTGGGGGACGTTCAGCTACTGACGGCAGTGGTGCTGCTGCACCTTTCCGAGGTGCTTCTGCTGAGGGCAAAGTGACGCCACAAGATGCAACCACTCACATAAGGGAATCTTAGCCCTTCATTGCTCTAGGGTTTTGCTTGAGTTTATACATGAGCCACTCAGTAAGTTATTCACATTAATGCACATCGCAAGTGCCTCTGTGCTGCTCTAATGTTCATATGTATAAGAAACCCCCACAGCTAGTTAGCAATTTACAGTCACATGTACATCTATTTCCAGGAGAGAGTAAGAGAGGGAAAAAATGTTTCTGCACTTGAAGTTGCATCATTGATGAAAAAACTCAATTTGTTTTTGCAGCCATTAAATTAAAACCAAAGTGAGAGATTGTCAATTGTGATAACTGAATTTTTCTGCAAGGGATAATAAAGCACAGAGAATATTACCACAGCTTTTCTCCACTATGGAAAAGTTCCTTTTACACATGCAGACACACACACACTGCAGACACACACTCGCTTAGGCATTGTGTGTTGTGGAGAAACCACTGCTCTGATTCGCTAGACAGCAGCAAAACTGCAATCAAACTGTTGCATAGGGGTGGTGATAATGAGTATGATCCCCTAGATCTTGCACTATGATCATGGGTGTATATGATGCACTCACCAGACACATGAAACGAACAGAGACAATAAAGTGTGTTCCTCTATCAGTTTCTTTAAACCAAAATAACCCCCATCTTTTTTTTTGGGGGGGGGGGTATAAGGGGGATCACAGATTCATACGGATTATGAAACAAACAAAAATGAAAATCCCTTGACTTCTATCGGTTGCTTTCCAAGTCCAGTAACTAGGTCTCTCCTTCATTTACACTTACTCAATTCCATCAGCTCCAGAAGTATTATCCGAGATTTACTTAAATGCATGTGAAACCATGACTGCAACACTCAAATGTAAGTTTCATTTCTTGAATTTATCTCAAAAATTAGCTTTTTCCTCTTCTGTGGCCTCAGTGGGAAGGTAATATTATTATACTTTCTGTATAATCAACGATTTACACTGGAAACCTAACTTAGATGCTTGAAATCAAGTACTTCCAGAGTTTATCTAGCTCTTTTGACTCCATAAGCATGCTGTAGAGAAAGCATCCTCATCCAGACACCTAAACAAAGGGATGTGGGCATACAGTTCTTGACAACTCAGATTCAGTCATCTTCTGAGAGAAGTTTTTGCCTGTTTGCATCTGTGAAAAGAGACCATGGACAAGAAAGCATTTCCTGAACCTGAGAGAAGGAAATTAAGTATACTAGGAAGTCAGTATTGACAGAAAATAAAATGGAGGAAGAGTGGTAAGAAGGGCAAGTGCTTAAAAAATACATATATTCCAACTGAAGTAAATTAGAAGAGGCAGAAGTGATCTGAGATATGGATTTGTTCTCTTTGCACTGAATGAAATGAATTTACTTAAAAAAAGAAGAAGAAAAAGAAAAAGCAGGAGAAGGAGAAGTAGTAGTACTAGTAGTAGTAGTCAGACTAAGCGATAAGTGTTAGGTTGCTTGACTACTTCCACATTTGTTTTTTGTAGTCTGTCATGGATTTGGAGTTCCAGAATGCTTTTTGATGCAGGTCTGAAACTCTAGCATTTCCTCTGATTTAGCGTTCAGGTGTATTTTGGCATCACTAGGATAAGGCCCCTTTGGATCCTCCAAACCACTAGTCATGTACAATAAAACTCATTTAATGTAGTTAAAGAGGCTTTCTAGAGAATTATTGCATGTGGCTAGTGCAAGTATATAAAAGATCAAAGAAGAAAAGATAAATACAGAAAATAAAAATCTTTGTGGTTTTTAATGCTCATTCAGCTCAATAGCAGTTTTATGGCCTGTACTTACATTGTTAGTTACTGCCTTTTATCCAAAGAACTGAGGTGAAATACACTTTAAGAAAACATCTACTGAGTACCCATGCCGCTGAGATCAGTTCCCTCAGTTCACTACAATAAAGCAGACTAAATGTTATTGAGAAGTAAGCATTACAATTAAAAGTTTATTCTTATGCCCTAAGAAAAAAAATATCTCTCTGTGAATTTTCAATCTTTTAGGTTTTTAGTGGGACAGAGTTATTATTATCAATGCTTATAGACTAATTTTTTAAAAGATTGACAATTTCTCACTCAATACAATTGTAAAATTTCTGCCAAATCAGTAGAAGCAGAGTTAAAGAAATGTTGCACCTGTTTCATCTAAGGTTCCTACAAGCTAAGCTCTTAAGAGCTGAATTGGCAGAACAAAATATTCTTCGTTTTGGGAGAATTTTAGCCTGAGTTAAAATGTTTATTTTGGTTTTCAGCAACTTCAAAGTTACTTTAAAAATTAATTTTTAATTTAAAGAAAAACAATTCTAGAAGTTTAAACAAGGTGTGGGGTGGGCAGTCTTTAAAGATTTTTATTCAAAACAGGTAAGTTGGTAGTGGGGCTGAGACTAGATTTTCTTAAAAAAAAAAAAAAAAGATTTGAAGAACAATGATCAGCTGTAATCATTAGTGAAATTTTGGTCTTTGGGAGTTGTTTACTTAGTATGCTTTCTATGACCTAAAAATAGTATTTACATTCCCAGAGCAAGGATTATAAATTTCAGGTCTTTGGCCTATCATGTAAGTATTTTAGAAGATAAAACAATAAACTAGTAGAGCTTCAGAGTCATTCTCTTAGGAAAAGCAGGTGTACACTTTGTTTAAAAAAATATATGTACTTTCTCTAGAAAAAAAGAAAAAAGATTCTTGTTTATCAATTTTGCGTGTTTTACAACTTTTATAACCAGAAGCTACCTTTACTCTACAGAAGAAAGTGAGAAGAAGACATCTTGTATAGTCTCTGAATAGAATGATCCATTAAATAAGTGCTTATAATCACTTGATGTGGAGGAGAATATGGACTTTGACAACAAGCTTAGGGCTCAAGCTCGTGCTGCTGGCCTGCTTGAGAAATGCAGGGAGGGTCTCCTGGGCTGCCTCTCCCAAGGTATCAGACTGGGAGCAATCAGCTCTCAAGCTCACAGCCGCTACTTGCTGAGGACGGAGCACTAGCTCCATTTCCACATGTAATCCCAACCAGCAGCTTGCACGGAAAGGCAAAGAAAGCTGGAGCATCACTTCATCCTTGAATGTGATTACCATGGCCAGATTAGTGTGATCTAATGAGAACATAGGTGTAAGGTGGGAAATATTTCAAATCACTGGAATATGTTTAGTTTTATTTTGATGAAAATTCAAAACCACTGAGTAGCAGAAAAGTGTTTGCTTCTCATCCAAAAGCCATGTTTCAGAGGAGTAGTTCTCAATGGGAAAAAGTCCAGTCTTTATCTGTGTGGCAGCTTGACAGGAAGCACTTGCAGCCTAGCTTCACAAATCCCGCTAAAAGCCTTTTGGTAGAATATTAATCTGTTTCCAAATGTGGCATGTTATACTAAATTACCCAGAAAATCATTCTGATTCAAATGCTGTTTCTATAAAATACCTGTCTTTCCAGCTAAGCGCAAGCTTAAGTTTCATGGAACTTAAGCAGCTATCTACTGCTAGTAGCATCATTAGACATTTTGCTGAGAAACTGTTTTATTTTAATCATGTGCTCTGATGCTTTGGGAATCAGGAGTGAAGATCACTCATGGCTGCTTCTTCCTCCACTTAACTCCAGTCAGAACAAAGATTAGATATTCCTTAGCTATTCTCAAGAAAAGGAGATTAGCAGCCGGATTCACGAGGAGGATTTTTCACTTCATATACTCCTATTTATTTTGCAGACATCTCCTTCTACTCCTCACCATCTCATACAGCACAGGGGAATGGAGTGAAGCAAAAATGCTACCAAAATCCAAAATGCATAAGAAACAGCTTGGGATCCTGTAGCTGATCCTTCTCTGTTCACTTTCAGGCACAAGTGCTGGCAGTTCCACTGAAAACACTGGCTGCAGCACAGACGTGTGAGTAAAGGGGAGGTGAAAGGACAGGACAATGCAGCACTATTAACCAGCTGTAGATGTTTTACTTCAGCAGGTAGCACCTTCTCAGCAGTCACTGATTGTCTTACTACACTGAAAGTATATATGAGGGAGAGGAAATTCCTGTGAAAATCTGTCCAAAAATATCAAAGCCAAAGCTTCTCAAAATCATGCTTAGATATTTGTTAGGAGGAAAGAGAGAAGGAGGGTAAAGGGAATGAGGATGAGATGTAGGGATACATAGGGACAGAAGGAGAACATGATAAGATTCTAGGGCTCAAGGAAAAGGAGAACAAATCAAAAAGAAGTTGTGAAGGAGAATAAATAAGTTTATAATTACTACAACATTTTCCTTTTCTGCACAAGAGATTGAATTCTTGGGTATGTTATCATCTACTATTGCAAAAAGCTGTGAAACACATTAGCAAGATGTAATTTGCATAGTATATAGTGAAGTGTAGAAGCCTTGTATGCCTACATGTACAAACAAGTGCAAACAGCTGTATGTCATTGGTTGTTTTGTGTGAAGCCAGATTTAATACAGAAGCTATAAAGCCGCAGGATATACTACCTATGGGATAGCACTCTACTGAGGGTGACACGGCTTCAAGGAAGGGTCAGGCTGATGTGCAAAGGTTGGGAGAGTAAGTGCTTTTCTTATTTATCTAGGTAAAGTGCCAGTGTGAGTGAATGCTCAGTGAGTAAACAGTGTTTTCTCAGGCACTATGTTACGTCTCTGTGCACTATCCCCTCTGTATGGAGGTGCAACTGAGGGATGATTTGCAAGTCCACTAGCTCAAGTGGCAGACTTGTGCATTTCATCCTGACAGACATAAAGGGTGACATAAAATGTCTGTTTTCTTTAGAAAAAACAACATCCATTTGGGAATCTAGTGAAAAAGCGGAAATTTTCTGGGGAGGGACAATGTAAAAGAAATATAGTTTCCAATTAGTTCTAGGGTGAACCTTGATGGTAATCAATACGTGGGATATGCACCCACATACTGGAATTTTTAGTTATTTTGCTTGTTAAATAGAAAAGAAAAACCGTGGCAATTGTATTAAACTAGCATCACCACTTTGCTAAATGAAAGGTAAGATTGTAAAGCCAGCTGCTTAGAGTTAGGAAAAGCTGTAATGAGTGCTCCATTTGTATATCTGCACTGAGATTAATTACATAATCATATAGCATTTTTTTCACAAAACTCCTGCCTTATTCAGTGCATAGCATAAATGGAGCTCACTGAATAAGTAACTTCAATATTTCAGATATGGGGACCTTTCAATATTCTAGTGATTGATTCCAAATACTTAAGAATTGGTTTGGTTCGCATACAAATTGATCCTGAATTAGGCAATGGTCATGTCCATAATGAAAACACTCCAGTTAAATGACACATAGAGAAAGCTTAATTGATACTTTATGGTTTCTCAGCAGATGCCTGCATTCAAATAGAATTACTGTAGAAGAATTTACTAGAAAGATGTAGGTACGGTATCTGAATAAATCATTTGCATTTGCTAAAATGAAGTTATATACTGTGGGAGGTGCTGGTTAGATCAGCAAGCCATAAACATGTCTTTATTCTAGTGTCTCTTCTTCATATTGTATATTAATATGCATCTGTACATTATATCAGTTTCATGCTGATGCAGCTCTCTTAATCTCACTCATTTACCACACAGCTGCCTATTATAGTGGCAAAATCCAGTCTGTATAAATATACACTGCATTTAATGCACTAGCATTCATTTTTTTTCTATGAAGCAATTATTCACTTGAAGAATAAAAGCATATGAGAGTTTCATAAGGCTCAGAATTTGACTTCTAAATTAAAAGCTGGTCGTGGCTAATACAAATGGTTTACTATCACCCTGGAAAAAGTAGAAGAAGAGCAGAATTTCACATGTAGGTTCCAATAAGACTGTGAGCTCCTATTTGTTTTCTCCCTCTTCCAAGCTCAGTCTAAGTGAGCGTGCATTTTGCCGTACATCCTTGCAGCGCATTCTGTCTTTGTAACCCTATTCCCTCCCTGTACCAAAGCCCTCGTGAGGATATGGAGAGCATTATGCAGAAAAATAAATGCAGATTGGGTATCAGTATGTGAAATAAAATGCTGCCAGTGCTTTTTATCCTTTCTGCAGTTTGATCCAAATACTGTGACTAGGTTACTGCAGTTAAGATTAACGAGTAAATTATTTTCACACAAGAAACCACTGCTTTTCTCCACTTAATTACCAGATGTTAAAAAAGGAAAAAGTGGTTATTCTTTTGTGTACTCATCTGTGCCTTTTAGCTAATTACAGGCAAATCAAAGTGATTTCATGTAGCTTTTGCTGTAATGTTGAGGGATCCTTAAAGGTAACAACTTATGATTTGTAGCTATAACAAACCCTGGCAAAATGTCATAAATTGATAATCGTTATATTAGCTACATGCACCCCTTCAAACAGCTGCTTTGTCAAATGGATAAACTCTATAATGTTTTTCAGAGTCTCTTACTCCCTGCTTATTTTACCTGTATGGATAAGAAGAGCAGATAAAGCCACAGTCAAAGACAGTGTAATAGACTGCATGACTCCAACCTCCTCGTGCAATGAGGGAAACCTCATAAAATTCAAGGATTCATGGGGATAAATACGCTACAGGGAAAAGAACTGGAATGCTTCAAATGCACACGTTGGGGAACATCAGCCCCTTTAAAACATACTGAAATAAGAGGAATCCTCGAGAAAATGGTTGAGTCTGTGTTACAACATTTCCGTACTGTGAGAGCAGCACAAATGAGTCTTAAGTGTCCTGTTCACTTTGCAGAGCTATAGAGGATTCATAAGGCTGCAAACAGCTGAGAGTTGAACTGTTGACATTTTGAAGGGAGCTAAGATTCATTTATTAATATACGGAGAGGGAAGCATTACGACACCTAGCTGATTCATTTCTTGTGGTTTTGAGTAAACATCTTCCAGTTTCAAATTGTCATCTACCCTATAGTCTCCACTATTTGAGAAATGTATCTGAAGCTAGTACTTTGTGTTTGATAGGTTTCCACCTCCAGAGTAGCCAAGACAGTATCAGTAGGTTAATGCCTTTGAATTGAATTAGTGAGCCAAGTACTTTTTTTCAGAATTCCTATTGTGAATCCAAACCCAAACTATACAAATTACGTTTTGACAAAGGACTGTGAATAACTGGAACCACAATTCTTTCATGTACTATTGTTGTAAGGTTTAGCAGATGGGACAAGACTGTGGTAGATACTCTGTATTGGCCATTATAGCCTTAGTTTCAATCTGTGTTTATTGCAAATACGATAAAGAACTGTTAAAATCCATACAGATAATAGTAATTCTATATTTTTATTTTACGTTGTTATTTATTATTATAATTGTTTTATGGCAATTATTACTGTAAGTATGCTATTGTTGTTGTATTTTTGCTGTGATTAGGGTTCATCGTTCCTCCTTTTTCATACTTTGCCCAAGCAGACATCCTACAGTTATTCATTACTATAAGTTATTCATTACTATAGTGGAGATATTAAAATCTTGTGATTCATGGTTGCTTATTTTTAATGGTCATCTATGCTTATACCTACATTAAAAGGTTATGTCACTAACAGAAACAGAGCTATGAAGTAAAAGTCAGTGTTGAGAACACAACATTCATATTGTACACATTTCGGGGGTTTACTCTGGACTAGCTCTTGACTGGTTCTTGGATGGGATTGCTAGTAGAAGTAAGAATGCAATCGGTGCACTCCAGGAGCACATCTTCTGTGATGTGCTGAACACCTGCTGAAGAACAACAACAACAAGTAAATACTAATACTCAGTCAATTTTCTAGGTGACCCTGGTTGAGCAGGGACTCAGATGATCTCCAAAGGTATTTTTCAACTGCAATCATTCTATCTTTCTGTGATTTGAAAACGAACAAATTTTAAATGTTTCATTGATGAGCAATACAATTTTTGTCAGGAAAGCAATTTTGTATTTTGTTTGTGTGCTTTCAAAGTAAGAGCAAAGCTGTAGTTTCACAGGGACTGTCCATAGTTCCAGTAGGGAGTGTCATACTATTTATTGGGAGATTGAAGTTTGTGGTTCAATTCACTGCTCTCAACTCGGTAATAAATACTGGAAATGGAGCCTCACACATCCACTGTGATTTCACAAGCTGTTGAAAAGGATGGACTTCCACTTGATTTGTGGATGATTCCCTGACAGTTTTCCTAGTAAATGAAGTCTTTCCAGCATTTGAAAATTTCTGTATAGTTTCTTCTTTTTCAATAACCAGGTGAAATTTTCAGTTTGACCCAAATTTCACCCAAATTGAACCCAAATTTCTGAACTAGTTTAACTGAATTCAAAGAAGCTTTTGTTCTTTTTTTTCCCCCAGATAAATCATTCAAGAATCTGTTGCCAGATAGGCTGGATAAGCTTTTCCTCTTACTTCTTCAACAATTTTTTTAATTATTATTATTATTATATTATTGTCATTTGTATTCCAGTACAATATACAGGCTCCAGCTGAGACTACAACCCCAGCATACTAGGTACGCAGAGTGAGAGATGGTCCCTGTCCTGTACAGTTTATTAATTGGCCAAATTAACTATGTGAGATGTAGGAACTTGCCAAAGGTGATCATGGAGGTCATTCACTGGGGCAGCACTGAAAACACTTACTCACTACACTGGAATCTGATGCCACTCTGATGAGCCTCCTAATGGTATTTAAAATGCAGAGGCATTTAAGCTAAGAAAGCAAAGGAAATTAAGAATATTGCTTGAACATATTTTCCCCTATGCCAGCATTTCTCATTTTGTTTTGTTTTTAATCAGAAAAAGATCTTTTAAGACTTAATTAGCAGATTTTTTTTTATATTCCTTTAAGTAGTTCTTTTGCATCTGTCCTGTTATTGCAAAACATACAGAAATAAGATAGATCACTCTTCCAGCCTGTCATACATGCATGCTTTGGAGCAGCAGATAGCATCAAAGGGGTAAGAAACAATTCCAGCATCCTATTAACATGACTAGAATTACTGGCAGGCAATAATGAACTATTGTTTTTATCTAATAGGAATTAACCCATTCTTGATTGCAGTGTGTCACTGCTACGAAAGCTCCTCAGCTTTGACATACCTCTAATATTTAATCCTCTAATTTAAGCCTCTAATATTTAATCAGTGTTCTTTTTTCCTGCCAGACTTTTTTTTCTCTAGCTCTGAAGAAATACTCTAATCATGACTAATTCAGTAAAGTAACATGCCCCTCAGCAAGTATGTTCTCGATAGCCCACAGATGTGCTTACTAAGGCTTTAAATGCTGACCTTATCTAACTGACTTTCTCAGACTAGGTATGAAAAATAGACTCATGATCCCTCTTAATTATTATTTTGTCAAAAAACATCAAACATGCTTCTTTCTGTCAGTCCACAAGGATACACTGGAAGGAGATTAAGAGATTAAGACCTTCCATTCTGCTGTTGCTCGTGAAAACTCAACTTTTCACTGACTATCTTCTGTTGCAAAATGGATTATCATAAAACATGGCATCATGCTTTGCTGGGAAAAATGTGTCATCTGTTTTGCTATAACCTCATTGTAAATCAATTGTCATGAGCCTCTTCCAAATGAAGGTTTTCCTTATTTCATTTGACTGACTGAGATTCTATCCCAAGACAAGGGCATCTACATAAAGCAGGAGAACAGGTATTTCTGTAGCTATTCCTATTGCTGTCAATGGAGTTTGACATCCTATCGATAGAGGGGAAAGTGGTATGCATGGTGCTTTCCAGGTACTATAAAATGATTTTAAAGCAAAACTACACATGCATGCTAAGCTCTTAAACAGCTTGCATACTGTGTTGTTTCTGATCCTTGTGAGCTTTTCCTAAAATACTGAAATTGATCCAGAAATCTTGTGATAGCATTCTCAGCGCTCTGAAGGACACTGCCCTTGACCTGGCAAAGTAATACTTCTGTTTAATTATAGCAGCATCTGCATTGTAAAAGTTAGATTCTGCTACCTTTTGTCTTAGGACATGGCACTTCATGATACCAAGAGGTTGCAAACAACTTAGCAATGAAACTATGTTTTTAGTTTGGAAAATTGACTTGAACAGAAAAATTGTCAGAATTACAAAGAAGACAAAATAAAACTCCCAAAGCATGAGATTTATATGGTTTTGCTTACCTCCTGCTTACCATATATGTTTCAGTTCCTGTAAAATACCTCACTAGACAAAAATGTTGCTTGTAGGTTAGTAAAATCAAGTTTTCTGGTTTAGGGAAAAATAATCCCTTAGTTTGGGGGTCACCTCACTCTGTCTGTCTAATGCAGAAATGCACAGATATACACTCTCACTCAGAGAGTGACATTTTTCCTATAGCTTGTTAAATGAGTTCATAAAAGCATGAATGATGTAGTTTGTGGGAGGCAGCATGGGCTTCCATCGTCTGCTACCTTGCCATTCCTGACTTTGGGATTTCCTGGTTAGTTTTGGGGGGTCAGTCTGTATATTTCCAAATTAAGGGTGAATAGTATTGCATTTGCTGTGTGGATGAATAAAGGCTACTGCTTTTCTTTACTTTCTATCTTTTTTTCTTTTTTCTTTTCTTTTCTTTTTTGCTTGACAGTTATAAACTGAGGTAATTATAGTACACTATTCAGACATAAAACATGGTTTCATTTCAAGTCTTAAATAGTATTTGGACTGCAAGATTCCCTTATGTGTAGGCACTGAGTGACTCATTCAAAACTGAATAGATTTTAAAATAAAACTAGAAATTCATTTTATGAGAGTGTCTTAATAGAAAATCAGTCCAAAAAATAATTTGTGACATGGAAAGGATTCTACCCATCCAAAAAAAAAAAAAAAAAAAAAAAAAGGATTTATTTCCTTTCTAATGCTTTCAAATGTCAGTAAAGGTTGAACTTAGTTTAAACAGTTGTTAAATGCTTCATAGCTTTTTAAAAAATCCCATCTTGTGTTTCCACCATCAGAATCCACCATAATTTTGAAAGAATTGTCTTGTTTCATGGGAACTGTTTGGGAATTTTCCTTGCCTTCCACTTGCTCTTCTGTGGGGGCTCCGACCTTACAGTGCCACGACCAATGGCAGTGTGAATAGTTTTGCTCTGAAGTCACTTACGATGGCAGAGGGTGACTAATCAGCAGCCATGGATTATCTCCTTAGCAACAGCAGTTCAATTTTAATGGAAATATCCAGGGACCTAGTGATAGAGAAACAGCCAAAATGGAACTCTCTCCAAATTAATGGTAATTTAGCAGATGTCGGCGGAGGACAAAACGACTTCAGTATACAGAGAGTGAAGCTATATATTTGAAAAACTCAAAAGTTTGGGTTCAGATGACCTAACCGAACAGTTTAAGCCCAGAAACAGTTAACCAGGATAGCTAGCCTTAGGAGTTCTAGGAGAAGGAAACTTTTTACAATAAGGATTTGTCTTTGTGGGAGAGTGCAAAGGACTTTTGCAAGAAATAAGGACTTCTGAAGACTGTCTTCTGCTTTAAGTGCAGAGCATATTTCTTTGATTTTATCTTCTCTGCTGTCACATGTGGGTGGCTGTAGGTGTGTGTGCATATCATATTCAAAGAAAAATTCAGAACAAAACACTGTACACACTGGATAAGAGCATGAAAAAAGTTCACCATCGCTTTTCTTACACTACGTACTACAATGACAAATTCAGTGAACAAATTAGCATGGGATATCAACTAGCTTAATACCCTCAGACAGTTTTACCCCCTGACAAGTTTACTTGCTCTGAGTGACCCTAAAATATTAATAAATAAATGTTAATAAATAAAAAATGAAATATTAAATAAAAAAAAAATAAATAAAATATTAATAAATAATCTGAAGCACTTGGGAAAAGAATAGGAAATTATATTGACACTTAGGTGGGAGAAGGCTGCCTAATGCTAAGTGTTACACAGCATTTTCTTTCTTTTTATACAGCAGCTTTAAGGAAGAATGACATTGGCTTATACGTCTTAATAGACACCAGCTCATGGGCTTCCTGCCAAAGGTTTAAGTGGTGTTGTTTGGCCCTCAGGTTCAAAAACAGAAATGGCTGTCTTTGAATAGTAGATTTTTCTGAGCTAAGAAAGAGCAATCAATAGAAGTGAGAAAAATGAAGGTGAATAAAATAAGGAAGTAACAGCTGAGATACTATCTTCCTCTTAGCTGGCCATTTAGTTTGAGGTTTATTTTTTCACTTTTAATTTGAAAGGGATTTCTCTGGAAGATTTTTTCCAGAGAAGGTATTATTCTACTACAGTACGTATTTGGATGTATTTGCCACTGAGCTTTTGAAGGATTTCTAGCAGCATATTATGAAAAAAAAAAAAAAAAACTGCTTGCAATTGTTCATTGGAAATATCTGACAGTAAGGTCAAGTGAGCCACAAAAGAGGTGACATTCATTGATTAAGCTCCTGCTACAGCATGAAGCAAGTTGACCAAGAAAAGCACACTGCCATTTAAGGATTTAATCATATTTTCTATAGCAGTAGTGTACTTTTATGTGTGCTAAAGAATGAAAATGAATTTTAATGCTTATCAGGCACTTAGGCTATCTTACATGAAGCTAGATTTGGCAACCCCTCCTGCAGCTGTTGCAAACAAGTCCAGCCAATCATCAGTACTTGTGTGCTTCTCATTCATGCCTCTGTAAGAGAAATAGCGAAGCAATAGACTCCAAACATTTGCAGATTCAGTTTTAACAAAGTGGATGATTTTCTTTGTAGAGCCAAGTCTTTCAGTTTGTTGTTGGTGTTTTTTTTTTTTTTGTTTTTTTTTTTTTAATAATTTCAGCAGCAGAATTGGATTGAGATTGCTACCTTCACAACTACTAAAAGCAAAACAGAGCAATTTTCCTAGATTCTAACAACCTCTGAGCTGCATCAATGTCTTCTAATGGGTGAAATGTGTGTGCAAAAACCAGCTTAAGCTCTTAAATATCAAAACCACACCTGTATTTTTTTGTCCCCTATCAGCTGGTAGCATGTCATTAACTCCAAATGTCACATCAGATTGTTACCAGTAGTCTCTGGTATATAGCCATGCCTTTCCAATTTCTGGGGTATTCTAAAATATTATAATAATGACTAACCACATCAGTAACAATGAAGGTAATGGTGATAATTTATTCTTTAGCAATTTGTCGTAAAAGGGCTTCATCTTACTTACACATTTTGTAAAATGTCTGCTGCAGTAGCCCCTTGTCTTCCAACATTTTGAATCTGCTTCTTGAATGCCTTCATTGTACATGCTTCATATAAGAAGCATGTACAGAAACCTTCCATCCTGATTGGCAGCTTTTGACATGTTCATGAGCTGCCGATACTGATGACACAACATTCAAGGAACCTTAGTTTTTTATAATCATTATCCCTTATTATTCAGTAGAAGTGACAAGTGAAAAGTCTATAATCTTATTCAACTAGCAGGATTTTACTCAATGACAGGTTTGACTGGTCATCTGCAAGATCATTCTGCCTAATCACCTAGGTAGTACACTCAGGTCTCCTGATAATTCTTGTTTTTTGTAGTTATTCATATTCTGAGAGAATATTTAAGCATTCAAATGCTTAAATATTCTGAAAGCTAAATTATAATAGATTGCTAAAACAGATTTAGTGTAAGCTGAAATCTTAAAGGGATAATTTATAGCCATTAGAAAGGCAATCTAATCTTTTGTCATTTTTGACATTTTGATTATTTTGCCAAAAATCTGTCTTGCTGCTGTTATTTTTGGGGAGTGGAGGAAGCTGTCTGTTTTTTTTTTCTGGGAAATTGGGCTGAAGGACATATACATGCTAGTCAGGTCCCAGGTACTTTGATTGAACAGCTCTAGGCAGTAATATACACATCTCAAAAGTGTGTGCAAATTTTAAGGTTTCTTTTCCTGGTGACCAAACTATCTGGTCTTGGGCAATTGAATGAACTTTATTCGTTCTGCTTCTCTGGCAGAAACTCTAGTCAAGTTTCCCAAACCAGACAGAGCAGACTATTTTGCTAATTGTTTTCAATAGATTGTAGTAGCCTTTGGTTCATTTTCCTTTTACTCGTTTACTCACACCTGCTGTTTGTCACAGCTGGAAACGTCTTCCATAGACCACAGATTTCACCACTAAAAGATACAAAATTCCATATAACTATGTCTGTGCATACCATTCATTCTCCTTTTGAGGATGCTCAGATGAGTTACAGGAGAGAGAGAGAGGGATTTATTAGTAAGAGACGATCATTTACAACTATATGGGAGTAGTAGTGCTGCACCAGATGGCATTGATTACCTGGTACTGGAAAGAAGAATTTATTTCACACCGTTATTTTATGTTTGTTTCTGAGAGACAGGGACTGCTGTGCTTCTCATACTGGTGAATCTACAGATTAGATCTAGGGAAATAAATAGAGTGAAACTAGAGTAATTGCAGGCTTCATTTACTTCAGGAAGCTGTTTTGGAGAATTACCTTTGTTAACATTAAATATTTAGAATATAGGTAGCCACAAACTTAAGGGAATTTTTCCTGCCTGAATTTTTTTGTGCTTCTGAAAGGATTTTATGTGAAACAGTGGTTTTGACATTTTTCTAGTTTATCATTGTTTATCATTGAAAGACTGTGTGCAGCAGTGATACTTTAATGCTTGCTATTCACTTTAGATCACAAAATAAACCACGTAGATAGGGAAGTCCAAGTATTTTAAAATACATGAGGAAGTTGCTTAAATCATGAAGGAAGGTTGAAGTGTAGAAGAAAGGCTGCAAAACACAGAAATGTAGTACATAAGAAATGAAACCTAACTAAATTTTATCTTTTCCTCCCTCTGAGTCCCTTGTTACTGCACTACTGGTATTTGCTTGACCTGGACAAAAGACATCTGCCACCTCTGAATATCCAAGGGACATCAGCATATGCTGTGCTCAGATTACCCCGTGCTGACCTACTTGGTCTGGTCTTTGAGCTTTGGCTAAAGGCTGTGTTTCTGCTCTGTCAGTTGTGTGAGCGATACACATTAGTTGTCCTCCCTTTCCCTAGCCATCAGTCTGTCGTGAACTCGGGGCTCCTGCACCGCTATAATACCACACTGCCTGTAACCTGCTGCTGCTGCTTTGCTTCTCTACAGTAATCTGCCAAAGGTAGGAAATGAATAGCTACATCAAAATCACCTCTAGTATACAATATCTATGCTGCCCTAGTGTCCCATCTGCCAATCATTTCATTGTGCTTCCACTTACCCCCCAAATAGTGAAGGACTTGGATATTTGCCATCCGATAAATGCAATGGATAATGTAAAGGTACAGCTGGAGCAATCCACCCAAGCCTCGACACACTGACTGGAAATCATTTTGTTACTATAAACTAATCTATAACATTCGTGTCTCTATGTCATGAGTGCCACTACACCACTTTCTGCCACACTGGCTCTGCTGCTTTTTGCAAGAACCTTACTTCAGAAATGTCCTGTGACCAGTGAGCTTCTTCACTGAAGGAGAGGAGAACCATCTCTCTGAATGATTATAATATTTCTCTAAGTGCATTATTATTTTTCTCACAAGGTTATAATTTCCACTGAATTGGTCAGCGAGCCCACAGGGCTGGCACTACAGTTGTCACAACCTTGGCGTAAGTCTGCTCAAATCAGCCGTGTTATGCTGAGTTACCCTGGCTGAGAATCAAATTCGTGTGTGGAGCGTGTTAATTGCTCTTCTCATATTCTCGTATTCATATCTACTTTAAATAGTCTACACAATGACCAACCTTCTCTACTTCATTTTCAACAATTACTTCTTTTTCTTCTGGATGTGGGGTGGGAAAGAATTGCTAATCTAGGCCTCCATCTCTGCCCTTAAGCTGACAATGTCTGTAGCTATTGCTCAGAAATGTATATGCTTGATGCAGGCATAAATCATCCATATTCGCGGGAAATTGTAGGCCCTGTTTTTGAAGTTGTAGGCCAGCTTTCCCCAGTTTAGATTTTAACCTAAGAAAAGGAGAAATGTTTGCTATAAGGAAAAAAAGGAGCAGTGGTATATTGCAGCCATTTTGTAAAAAATTATCTTAACTATCAGGAAACACAAATGTGCTTACAATCTTAGTAGAGGATCTTAAAAAGAGAGGCCTTCTGCAAAGGAACAGGTAGTATTGCTTTTCCTTTTTGTAACTTCTGGGTCTAATTTGGATATCTTAGAGCTGGAGAGCAGGGGAGAAAAAGAGTTTTCTCTGAAGTCACTCAGGGTTGTACTGCTCAAAAACGTGGGCCAAGAAAGGCCGCCTCCCTTAGTAAGACATTAAAGACCTTTAATATTAGAACGTTATTTAATGTGAGGGTAAAAGAGCAGCTAGGAAGAGTGAGCTCATTAACAAAGCTTCTCTCACACAAGGATTCTAGTCAAGTCAAGAGAGTCAGATGGCCATTTTCTCCCTTTTTTCTCCCCTCTGACTAAGGTGCCTTAAAATATGAAAAGCTTCTCTTGCACTGCTTGCCAGTAAAAGATTGAATCCTTTTTCTTTCTCCAGCCCAGGATTCACCACATGGAGAATATCCCTTAACTGTGGAGAGAGTCTAGTAAGCTAAGAGCAGGAGGAGAAACTGGGATACTAAAGGGCTCATGCCAATGCAAGAGATGAGTCCTGTACAGAGAGCAGTTATTTGAATATGTTTTGACTGGAGTTTGTAAAGACCCACAGCTCTGAGCATTTTTCTTTCTTCTTCTTTAGACAATTAGGCAAGCAGTTCTTGCCATATATTTCACCATGCATTCATGTATATTCATATTGATTTTTTTCTCATCGGTAAATTGCTTTGCTTTGCTTTGCTTTGTTTGTTTCACTGACATGAGAAGCAGCAGTGCTTTTAAAGGTTTCTAGGTATTCCTTGAACAAAATCCACCACTATACAAAACAGAGAACTAGGATCATTTCTATGCCTCACATCTAGTTCCCATCCCCTTTGGATGTTGCTAAGCAGTCACTCCTAGTGATGAATTATCTTTGCAATTCATTAAAATGCTTCATGCTTCTAAAAAGTAAATTTCTATTTATCCAGAAAAGCCAAAGATTGTAACAAATAGCCTTGAAAAGCCTTCTCAGGAAAGCTCTGCCTACCACTCTTCTCATTGTGAAATGCCCTACTCTGAGTTGATGGCTACAGTATTAGTATTGGGAAACAGGACACATGGATTTCTGATCTTTGATCTTTCTTGATCTTTTTCCCTTCTTTCCTCTTTTATTACAGAAGGCATAGGGTCAGATTTTCAAAAGCATTTAGTTTTGGCCTACCTCTGTGCCTCTCAGCTTGAGTGGAAGAAAAATTAAGACAACAGGAAAGATGCTTGAGAGTCTTGCTTTAAGGTATTTAGGATAGGAACTGTGTTTTACTGTGAGTTCATACGGCGTGTAACACAATAGCAATAATTAATTGAGACCTCCAGGTGCTATTGTATTATAAACAATCATTTACTTAGCAAACTAATTTAGTCTCTTCTACGGACTGTGGTTGTCTCCTGTGAAGGCAAAGAGAGAACATAATGAGAACGCTGATCAATTGTTCCCTATGTGTTGCACTGTGCTACTCTTTTAGGGAAAGATGTATAGGGATTTCTAGTGCAGTTCTAGTGCAGAAGCAAATTTCTTTTCAGCAGTGTCTGTCTCTCTCCTACAGTCTTGACTATGAGAAATCATTTAAGTGGTATTACAAATTCCGTAGCATTTCCATGTCTTAACCTCTAACATAGATGCCCTTTGGACACAGGTGTCACACTGCTGTGTATTATAAGCAGAGAGGGGGAAAATTTCTGGGAAGCCTGTTTAAATTCCCTGTAGTGTGACTCTGTTGAGTAAACTCACAGAGCTCATTCCATTTATACAGGTGAGAGGGGTATTCTGAAAATACTGCACTGGTGATGGAAAATCTAAAGCCAGAATCCAGAATATTAGTTAAATGGAATTGATAATAATATAACAGGTAGTACAGAAAATAGGCTATTCATAGATTATTGAGTAGTGCGGGACAGTAGGAGCAGATCTGGAGGGCAAAGCCATGGGTGCTGGGGACCTGACTCCCACGTTACACATGTTTCAGGAAAATTTTACTTCAGACTAGCTCAGAACTGGTTTCACGGACTGGAGGCCTACTTGCAGCTGGAAATTTTTTTGTTTATTCCTAAAGAGTATCTTCCAGTTTAGTCTCATCCAACAGGAATTCAATTCATATGCTTGTGGCTAACCTATAATGCAAACCAAAACACAGTGTGGGGATTTTCTTAGATCAGTATCTGATCCAAACTAAAACAATAATGTAGGTATGTCTGAAAAGGTATATCAGACCTGAATGTATTCAAATCACAATATACAAGTTGAAGTGATGATCATTATTTTAATATTACACCCATTTTAAGTGTCTCCTCCTCTACTTCTCTGCTCCTTATTCTACCCTGCCTTTCAGGGCAAGTTGCAAAGTCCTCTAATGGCAAGTTGCAGATAACTCCTCTTATTTCTAAGGGATTTCTCCAATTTTACTGGAACTGGAAGGCTACCTCAGGTACCAAAGGCACCATAGTCCTCATCAGTATTTGTTGATATGTGAGCACAAATTTGCTGTGAGAAAAATCCTGAGAAAAAAATAAGAAAGACCCATCTTCCAGGACATGGTCAGGATCAGGACAGGGGAACGCAGGTGTTCAGGAGTTAGAAATTCAAGATGACCTATCCTTAGAGCTGAAGCCAAAGAGAGGACTCCCAACTGTGTTACGGCTGTCTTTATTTGATGGTTTGTATGGAATAGAAAAGCAAGGAAGACCTCAAGGCCTAAGAGATGCCATTAGGGCTTAGAGCCACAGCTGAGTGGTCAGCTGAGCCTGAGAGCCAGGCCTCAATGGTGGTGTGCATTTTATGCCCCAAGGATGGTGGGGGAGGACTGGGTACAAAAGTTTTGTGTACCAAGGGCAAGTTTGGCGATGGTAGTGTATAACCTGAATCCTTATAAGTCTTCAAGACCTTTTTCATGAACCAAGAACAGAGTTCAGAAGAGCATATTTAGGAGTCTGTAGTTGAGAGAAGGTTTCTAGTGACAATCCACAAACAGCTAGATAGTCAGGATACCTTACGATCACTTTAGCACCCTCTTCTCCTCTCCAAGAGGCTTTACCAGGGAAGCAGCAGGCCCTCAGGCAAAGCACACTGAATACATCACAACGCGTTTGATACTCACTGTTTGGAAACAGTACATGACTGTTTGCTTCCTGTCCCAGTTACTGCGACATTACCAGTGGCTTTCTACTCTCCAAGGTGGTGGCTTAGCAGCAGCAGAAACTAGATCAGATTGCAGAGGCCAGTACCTTCTTACAACTAAGAGAAGACCCTGGCTATAATCTGGTCATATCGGGCGGGAATCAATTCCCTATAGATTTGTCACTGGTCTGAATAGGACATTGCCCATCCAGGGAGACTGCAGTGTTTCCTGATGTGAAAAACAAAAGGGACCAAGGGATAACTTGTCCCTCCAACCCCTAGTGTGCCAAATCCGAGCACAGAGGCAACTGTGTGCTCTGAAATAACTACCATGGGCCTGCTCCACATTTCTGCCAATATCAAGCTTCCCAAGCAACATAGTTTGTGTGGATGTTAATAGGCTGAGGCAGGCAAGGCTCCTGCGAGGAGTCAGAGTGGGACATATATCTGCTAGAAGGGCCTGTCAGGCATGTGGAGACATGGATTATAGGATATCTGGAGAGGTCAGGCCTGTTTCTACTGAAGCACAGAGGGGGCACAGCTAATGAGAGCAAGAGACAAGCTAAGGCAATGCGCATGCAACTGTTTCAAGCTGCTTAGCTGGCAAAGCTCAATCTGAACTTGGCACTTGCTGCTGAAGCAGCAGTATAGATTTGGCCTATGGTGCTCTGGGGAACTTCAGCATTTGAACTGAAAGAGAATGGCGGGTGAGATTTGAGCAGATTTTTCTATTTTATGCCTTCTCTGGAGACTGCTCCATCATCCCTGCCAGAGTTCATTTATCCCTGTGTTTTATAGAAATATATACGCAAAGCAAATGCTGCTGATTGCAGCAATTGGCAGGTAAACTCTAAATACCTCTCAGGGAAGAAAATCCCCAGGTCTTCTTAGGATGTCTTCATCCTTTGCACTTGAAAATGACATAAGTTAAGCCCTGTGCTGCAATAGTTTCAGGAACAAATTGTAAGCAGTTTCAGAGATTGTGCCTAGTCTAACTTGTTTACCAAGTAAAATGTCCTTACCCTTGGTTATGACAGTGAGAAATCCTTTTGTTCTAAATGCACAAGTAAACAAATAGATTCTACAGTCCTTGAGACCTTCCTCTAGGTCCTACACTTTACTATGGACCAAGGGAAGGTTTCCTATGAGAACCTCTCTTTAAAATATGGTGAGGTGCAGAAAGCTGGTGGCACACAGCAGCGCCCATGGATGCCAGCCATGATGCAACCTGTACAGCATCCAGCTTCCAGTGTAGTCCTTGGCACTTGGCAACATGATTATCAAGGCAGTCCTTGATTAATCTGTCTAGTTTGTACCTTCCCCTTCCCCTGGATGAAGGTAAGACCTAGTTTTGTCCCAAACACATCTCTAGCCCTGCGTCTTCCTCCTTTTTTAGATGTTTGCAGGCAGATGCATTTTGTTGCTGTATCTCATAGCCTGGTGGCTGGTCATCTAAGGAGAAATGCCAGCAGCTTAGCTTTCAGCACCTTAATGAGCCAGCCAAGCTGGATGGCTAATGACCCGAGCTCCCTCCACAGTCAGAGAGATGCTCCTGCAGAGAACAATTCAGGTCACCTTGGCTAGGTTCTCGCTCTGAATTACCCTCCAGAGGAGCCTGTTTATCTCCATTAATTATATAGGGAATCTAGGAAGCCTATCTAGCTAATGTAAGTGCCTAAGCTAGGTGCCTGAAGTTAGGCAAAAAACTCTCTAATCTATAAGCTCCTAGAATCTCCTATCTCCCTGCACAAATATGTAAGGTATTTTTTATTAGGGGAGAAAAACCAGGAGGAATTTATTGCATTTGACTTTAAAAATAAAATCACTAATCAGACTCACTTTTTCTTAAAGTGCACTTATGAAAGAAAAAGAATGTATAGCTTTCCCAAACGCTCATGCTAATATGCACAATCACTGCTAATAATGAGGGCAACACAGCTTCATTCCTGTCATTGCCTTTTATTCTCCCATGTGTCTGAGCTCCATAGTTACTCTGACTGTCATAGCTATTATTTATTAACATAGAGAGGCATTAAAATGCAATTTCCTCATCTATTTGTTTCTTTCCTAATTGCATGCTATTTAATGCTCAAAGGAATTCAGCAATGGTTGTCTTGATTTTCCTCGGTTGTATAGATGCATATGAGTTTATATTTAATCAATGTTTTTATTTTTACTTTTCATTTTAATTTATGTGAACTTTGTGCACATTCTACTTTTAATCCATTAGCTGTTTATATCCTCTCTTTCTTTAGCACGCATTTAATCTCATGATTGATTTTTAGCTTCAGTGTTTTGAAAGGAGTTTTCTCTGAAAGAAAAAACATTGTGTGTGATATTTCTTGAACTTACTACAGAGTCTTTAGTTTAAGTGTATTTAAAATAAATCTATTTTCTTCCTGATTTGAAATAATTTGAAATTAGAAACAATTACTTCCATAGAAAGGGTTAGCTTTGCTTTAGAGGTGAATGAAAAATAGGTTTTGACTCAGTAAAAAAAGGTTGAGACTTTGAATAAATTTCATTGAACAGGATGAAGAGCCTTTCTTTTTAATTTTCGACTATGAAAAATTAAGTGTGAATCATTTTAGATTAGTCAAAATGTATTCCCTGTTTTGCCTTTATCATTATTTTTGATACACTAATTTTAAAAGTGAAAAATTATCTCAGAGCTAACCACAACAACAACAGTAACAACAAGAGAAACAGAAACCTAGGAAATATGTTTATTCTGGAAATGTTAATACATGGGACTTTTTAAAAAATATTTTTCATTGGTCATTTAATTTCTAATGGAAATTGATTACATTTTCAGATTTTGGTTTCTCTGAAGCATCAATTTTCCATTAGGAAAACACTATCAATGACAATTTTCCAACCAACCTTACTTTCTTTTTTTCAAATAAATCTCTTTTTCCTATTCAACATCGGGGGAACATAATGTTTTCATGTGCTAATATGACATAGTCTCAAAATTAAGCTTACATGCTAACACATTCATTAAGCCATTTCTCTGGTGTATAAGGGAAAAGCAGGAAGCCTGCTCCAATTTACACTGGTTGCTAGGAGCACGTGGGCTGTGCTTGCCATTCCTGATTTTCAATCACCGGCTCAATTAGGAAGGTTCCTGCTTCCTTCCTTTCTTCTGCCAGGGGAATCCAGGGATGAAGATGTTTTTGGTAGGGGGAAAAGATATGGAAGCAAAGATATATTTATACTGGCATGTCCAATGGGCTGGGGTGGTAGGAAGCATCTGCCCCAGGTTGGACACACAGCCAAGACCACTTGAGATGGAAACACTAGACCATATTGAAGACCAGGATTAGCTTTTTTGCAACTCATCCTCTTCTGAAATATTTTACCTTTAGGTGAAAGCATTTCTCAGTATTTGAGTCAGATGCATAATTCAGTTCAGAAAGCTTAATACGAAGGACAGGACCATTTATATTCAAAGCAGTGAGGCTTGCTTTCTCCTTTGGAAAAATACGCACATTTTTGTACGTACATCTCCAAACTTTCTCCTTCTCATTTTAGTTAAATAAATCCTGAAAAAGTAGGGAGGAAAAATTGCTTCAGGAGCAAGAAGGGAAAGATATATTTTGTACATTCGTGAAGTTGTTGCTGCTGACGTTTGCAATAGCTTTTTGCACTTTTTTCCTTTTGTAGCAGTGATCCATTTTCAATGATCAGGCTGAGGAGGAATCTATTCCATCACTCAACTCTAATTCTGGAAAAGCTGGGCATAAATTTTGGTAATTAAAATATTAATTAAAAATTGGAGTAATATCTTTTGGATTCTTTTTGTGACAGAATCGCGAAATGTTGGGAGAAATTTCATTTAAAGGTATTGTTATTGTTAGTTCAGTTTCTGGAGATTTTTATGCTACTTACATAATAGACATTGAGAAAAACTGACGTTTTAGAAATTCAACAGATTTCTCAATGCATAAATAGAAAAAATGATCCGATCATAATTCTTAAAATTTCCAAATTACAGTTTCATCTCTCTTCCCGATCACTGGTCTCAGTGAGGGACCTGTTTCACATTTCTCTGTCTGAACTGGTTCTTAAGGCTAAAAGTGAATCATCTGGTAGCCACTCTCTTTACTTTAAAGATATATTTATACTAGGGCTGGCACATCATCTTGATGCCTCATCCATCATTACATTGTTCTCCAAAGACAGTAAATGAAACAGCATCATTTAGGGCCTAGAAACACTTCATCTAGTATCCATTGTGTTCAGTGAGATTTGTTACATTGACTTTAGTGACCTTTGGTTCAGGCTACATCTTTTAGGTATAGAGTGAGCAGAAAAATGTATTCAGGAAATGCAGCCTGTTTCTGCACATGGAATGTTTGTGATTTTCTTGAATTTATTTGTTTGAATGCAAATTTTATTCAAGACATTATATAACTTAACAATTGAACATCAAAATAATGTAAGGAATTGGGGAATGAGTGATTCTCGAACAGTTGCAGGACAGATAGTGATTTTTATTCCTTTCTGTGAAATGACAGGCACGTGTTTTCATACATAGATCATATTGTTGGATATTTTTTATCATTAAGACTGGAATGTAAGATAGTAATACTGGGTGGTCCTGCCAGAAATGGTTTGGTCATGCTGGATAATCACTGCACTACTAATGCATTGACATTTTAATAGAGAAACTGGGAATATTGTGATGTTTCACGCAGACTTAAGAAAAGATGAATACTACAATGATGTGAGAAATGCAAATGCAACCAGAGTATTATCAGAAATGCACAATGAAAATAGAGTAGATCTGTAAGCATAGCCTCTCCTTACAAAAAAACCACTGTAGGTTCAAAATAACAGTGGCATTATTTTTGTTCTTATTTCTTTCTTTAGAAAGTTCTCTACTTTCACTTCTAGGAAACTGCGAAGAGGAGACCCTACAGAATTGCCTGAAAATGCAGTTTTGCCCCCTACAATTTTAAAATTATATTTCTCATGGCAAAACATCTTTTTCTTCTTTTGTAATTAAGGAAACACAGCATACTAGATAAAATTTTCAAATCTAGCTATTCCTTGGAAATCATATTTTTTTATAATACTTTCCAAAAATATGTCCTAAGTAAAAAATTTTAATACTAACCTGTATTTTGCCTTGTAACAATGTTTGTTTATAGCCATTTAATAGCATTTGTTTTCAAGACAGTAAAGAAAACTAACTATCCTTTTACACTTATAGAAAGGAAAAATATTACCATTACTAAATGCTGGATTCTTCAGGAAGAAAATTACTATGAAAATTAGTAAGAAATAATTACGTAGAAGAGGAACACTGTAACTGGTACTGACTTTTATCTGGATATTGTTTAGAGAAAATAAACATCAGTCAATGATTGATGAAGAGATCAATGTTATCTTTTTGTCAAATCTACTGACTTGAGTCTTAGAAAAAAAGGATTCCTCACTGCTTAAAAATTCTTCCCAATGGAGGTTTTGTGGGAGAACAGAGACATAATGGCCCAGATGACCTAAGATAAAGTCAAAAAGGCCAAACATAAATGAATGAGCCGAGGATGTGTTCTTGAACTGTGTTCTACTTTGCCATATAACTCACAAAATGAGATAGTGAGAATACAGCTCATGTAGGATGTCTGAATTATTTTTACAATACAAAGTCCTAGTAGCAGCATAAGTAGGATTTTAAGGTACCTGGTAGCAAACTGATCTCATTTACATCTAGGAAATGTAATTGAAGAAGGTAATTTGCAAGAATATGACACAGTGAGGAATCTAACACTAAGAAACCTTAACCTATAGGGTGCCATTCTCCAGCCCATGAAGACAAATTTGCTTCATTTATACTGGCTGGAAGCAGCCAATGGAGAATAACATTGACACAAATGAGATTTCCTCTGATGAGGGTAGTAGAACTTCTTCCTACAGCAACTGTCTTCCTCATCCTTGACATTAAGACATAGCTGGGAAGAAGCTGATGGTGCTCTGGGAATATGTAGATCCAAATGGATGTTTTTGCCTTAATGTCACCAACAGCCTTTTAGCCAGTTCCTCAAAGCTATTATGTACATGCCTGGATACATTCGAGGACCTCACCTTCCTCTGGAGGGATGCAGTTAATACAACTCATGACAAAGTCGTGCTCTTATCTTCTCACATATTTGGCTTAAAATATTCACTCCTGACTTAGAAGGTCTGCTGGAGCTTTTCTTCACAAAGAAGCAGATACTCAGAACACCCCTAAGGGTTGCAGGATCTGCCTTCTTTCTAGTTCACACTTCAGCAGCATGCAAGTTTTTGTTAGCTGTGCAACTAATAATGACAAAATAACTCAGTACTGTGAACTTTTCTAAAGGTTGTGGTGGGATTCATTAAAGACAGGGGAATGTCTTTTAGTCATTACCTCTTTGTGATTTGCTAGCTCCATCTATTTCAGATGGTGTTGAAAAGTCTAACAATACATATAAACCAGAACTAATATTGTTTTGGCATTAAAGTTACTGCACAAAGAGTGATCATGATATTTGATGTGTAATTTAGCTTTGGTTATTCTTCTACAAGGATTTCTTTAGCCCCTCGAGGTTCATAATGCTTCAGGAAACGTGTCTTTTCATTTTGTTAGGAAAATATACTCATGAATGCTCTGATGGAATAACGTGTGCCTTGTGTCTTGTTAGCCCCGGGATGTCTTGAAGAAGATATCTGTCTCAGTGGGCCTATTCCTGGGAGACAGATATAATTAACAACTGAATGTATAAATCAGCCAGCCAGCCTACTACTGTAAGGAATAGCTTAGTTTTGTGTGCTGTTTGGGGGGGGGGTTGTTTTCAAAATATTATTTTTTATAATCCCTTGAATGATAGCTTCAGGTGTGAGCTGTATGAATACTCTTTTTGCTTCCTTCTGTGAGGTTATAGCGCCAACACAGCTCTCAATCTATCCCTTCAGAATCTTCCTTTGACAACATTAGCCAGAATGATTATTTAATTAATGTAATACCATTCGATGAGTAGTCTGCATATAGCAACCTCAAAGTCGTGTTTGACACCTTCCACTTCTCTTTGCAGCCATATTGTCTCCTTTTTTCTGTGGGGTGGAGTGGGGGTCCTAGCTCAAAGCTCTTTTTGCAGATGGATCTGAAGTTAATCTGTCCATGCTCTGAATGGGATGGATGCAAAGTCAGTCTGAGGTAAAAGCAGTGTTTATAAAACTCAGCTGGCAGTCAGAGGTGGTTCACGTCTGATCAGCTTGGGGTGCGGGCAGCTACAAGCTCACGTCCATTTGCAAAAGGGCAGATTAACTGCAAATCTATGTAAGAAACCTTTTCTTTTCATTGAGCCTCTTCCCAAAAGCCCATATTTTCCATTTGAAAGCTTTTTACTCCTCTCTTCACCTCACATTGTCTTGGTGTATCTAGTCATACCATACTGAAAATACCCTTATGGGAAGCTTGGAAGAACATTGTTACTAGAGTAACTCTGTAGAGTCAGGTAAGTGATGTCAGCTGTGTGTAACTGTGTAAGGAAAAGGAGAATTGGACTATACTTTAAAAGAATTACATTATCTTAAAGTTTATCTGCAAAAATTTGGCATAGGCAACAGAATAATTCTGATAAAAGTTAAAATTGGATACTTTCCATCCAAAATTGGATGTTTTCTCCTCCACCTATGGAGTTTTCCAGTGTTTGTGGCTGTAATCTCAGACCCAGACTGAGATATCTGACAGGCCTGTGTATCATAGCATAAAGAAATCACTGTTGGCCAGTATTCTTTCCCTGAGATACTCCAGGTGGTTTTAAAATGCTTTATATACTACCCCAAAAAAAATTTTTTTTGCTGCTGTCAAGAATTTCACCTAAAGACAGACAGGAAAATTTTCAGAATTATCATTTAAATAGTTCAGGGCCATGGGAGTACTTAACATGTCATTTGATGAAGTTCTTATACCTCGTTAGATTTCAGCAAAAGTGATGTTTGTTGAAATGTTCACATGCCAGGAAACATAATGTTTATGGAGTCTAGACAGCAATGGTAAGAGAAAATTACTATTTGGAAATAAAATAGTTTTATTTATTTGTTAAATTGCTGCTGTTGCTGTTAGGCCCAAATATATATTAAACTATTCATCCAGCAACATGAATAAACACACAATTTTTAAAAGTTACATTATTTTCTTGAGTCCTTGTAATTTTCTGACTATTGGGAAATTTCCTAAAATAAAATAAAAGAATTAAAAAAATAAAGAAAATAATTGATATCTCTTTCCAGGATATTGAATATTAAATGTCTTACAATATTAATGATTTGTACTGCCTAAAATAACAAAATATAACATTTTTAAGTTTTAGAGGCATCTCATCAGCGAGGAAACCTAAGGGAAGGTGACAGTTCTTTGTGCTTGGTAAGGAAAAGAAGGACCATCTTGGGCAGGGAGGAGATAGTGAAAGTAGAGGATAGGAAGAAGTGGAAGCAAATCTGGTGGGTTTCTTTTCTTTTTATTGTTAAATAAGTAAAATATATGTTTTACTGAAATGTCTTACGGAGCATCTGAACACTCTAGGCTGTCTTAGAAGGGAACAGGGGAAGGAAAAGGTTTATATCAAGGGGGAAAAGATTTCAGAATGTTACCTATAATTTATTACAGAATAAATAAACCACAGAATATTGACTATCAGTAGAACACACAACAAACAGATCCATAGATAGCGTCATAACCTGGGTTGTCACGCCTCTGGTTTTTGTTTTCTCTGCTCAACAGAGTCCAGCTATGACATAACATTTTGCTGTGCCAAAGGATTGTAATGTCTACCTGAAATTAAATGAAACAGAACACAAGGATAGAGGTTGAAACTAATCACATCATGCTGTGGAGGAAGCGAGAGAAGTATTCAGTCCAAATGTAGAAATAGGAGAGGAGTCAATGAACTCGAAACACAGAAATGCGGTCTCCTATGGCAAAAGATTCAGAGAGGGCTTTTGCACTAGTTCAGGTCTTTCATTGAGCAGTGCTGCTGGTAGAGAAGATACGTGCAAAACAAAGGAGAGGTGGGACCAGGTGGACTGGCTTGAGGTCGTACTATGTGCCACTGATTACAGTGATGTGATGGGACACTGCTGCACTTGGGTCATAATCTCATATTATCCACTGAGTGACCCTGGAAAATCATGCCCTTCCTGATCTCAGTAAACAGAGATAAAAATTCTAACTTGCTTTCTAAAGCGTCTCAGGGTTTCCTGATGAGAACTGTAGGGGCATGAACTTAGCAGACATTAAGAGGACAGGAGATCAGAGATACTGGAGTGTCTGTGAAAAAAATACTTTTTCAATAATAGACCTTGTTAAAAGGGATCTGAAATACATGCTGCTGTGGAAAGGAGAACATGGCTGGGGCTGTTTGAAAATGATGAGAACCTGCTCCTGTTGTGTGCTCCGGGTTAGAAGACAGCACCACTGAGCCACCATCATCAGAGAAGCAACCAAGCAGCAGCTCGCCTGCACAATGGGAGATATAGAGCAGGAAAGTACAGGTTTAAAAGAGAAGGGAAAATCAAGAGGAAAAGCAATGTCCAGGTAATAACTAATGAAAACTAATGAAGGTTAATGGGAAAACCTCTTAGAGAGCTGAGGTGAATAATTTCTCCTTAGTCTGAAGTACTTAGCTGATGAAAGCTACCCATCTGCTTGGTCAAAAAAGAAAAAAGGGGGGGGGGGGGCAGAAGAGTAGGATAGAGAAAAAAGGCAATGAAAATATCACATGAACTGACTTATTATCAAGTCAGTTTAGTCACAGTCTCTTTTAGTAAATCTTGACTAGATGACTTTTACTGGAAGTGACTCAATTAGTTGAACTGCAATGCTTAAACACAGAGAAAATGCAGAGGAACTGACACCTCACTGTGCTAAGAAAAGGCAGAAAGGTCAAATAAATGCCTGACATAGGTGAGAAGCCTGACCTGATCTCTTCATTTCTTTCAAGTGAAAATAGGAGCAAGTCTCAAAATTTGGCCCCAATCTCTTCATATTGTTAATATATTTCTTTATTTTTGAAGAAAAAATAAAAGATTTTTAATAACTAAGTCATATGAACAATTCACTTTCAAAAGCATGCTTCAAATGATTTTAATAAACAGACTTTATGCTTCTTCACACAAGTCAATCTGGGATCCTCAGACAAAAAAAAATGCTATCTACAGTTTGTCCAGAGAATTACTATTATTGATGAAACTATTTGAGTTTTTTAAATACATATTTATAGGGTAATAGATGTCTCTGGTAAATAATATATGGTATGTTAATATAATTAAATTCCATCATTCATTTCTAAATGAGCTAAATATCTATTTACCAAACAAACTTCTGAAAAGAGCTTAATCACCCATGGGCAAAAGGAAGATTAAAATGGAAACAACAGGACACATTGTGTCTTATTTTCCAAATAAAACTAAATCCAACTTATAATATTCCTTATTACAGGAACTGTCATTTTATGCCTGCTTAGAAAGAATGGCAAACATCCTTGGGCTCTTGGTAATAAAAGGGCTGAGGATCTGAACTATTACTTTCAAGGCAAATGTAAAGAAGATCTAAGGACAAATATAGCTTCTAGGATCAAACCACGAAGTACCTGAAGTCGGTGAAAAACCATTAGGTTCTCTTTGTCAAAGGCTATACAAGCAATTGTATGTGTAGAAACATGCAGTGTCATGACCCACATATTAATTAATTAAAGGTTCGTTATTAATTTATTAAATTAATTTTCAACACAAAGCATCAATTATTACCCATAAAGTGAGTAAGGCTGTTTTCTTGTAGATCAAAAAACAGATTATTTTTTTCTTTTGGAGTGGAAAAGTTAGTTTGCTAAAACCATAGAGACAGAATTGTGTAGAGAGGAGGAATCTCTTTTGGAAATATCCTTTACATTGATGACATTGACTAGAAATCTAGCAAGACATCCCACAAAAAGGATAATTCTGCTTAAATGTGATCTTAGGACAGAGCATTCTAGAAAACAAATTTTATTAAATAAGCAAAGCTAAGATTAGGGAGGAGGAAAGCCTATATTTTAAAGCACTGATGTTTTATTATAGTATTAAGTATTACCTCTTGGGTTGCAAATAATGCCTAATAAAAAGTCAAGCAGCCTCCAAAATAGCTGGCTTAAGAAAATCTGCAAAAAATAACAGACAAATTGTTCATATCCAAAAGTTTTTTTGTTGATTTTGAGTTTTCCCCTCCCTTTTGGGGAATAAAGGCACATATGGGAGTTGTAGCCAGCACTTCACACTTCTGTTTCAACTCTGCTGCAGGGCTTCCCATGATGTTGAAGTATTCTCTTAAGAGTGCAGTGAACAAGTATTTCTTCGGTCAACTTAAAGAATATTTGCAGAACAAGTTATTTTTAGCAATGCTGTGCAAATGAAAAAAAAACTACAAGTTTGTTGTGTTTTTTTTTTTTTTTTTTTTTTTGAAGCAAATGTGGGGGGCTTTTTGAAATGCATAGAAAACATTGAAAGTACCTTTTCAAAGACAGTTTTCAAAATTGAGGATTTTTTTTATCTTTGCAGAAAATCACTAATAATTTGGCAGACATTTCAGTAAAACTAAAACAAAGAAAAAAATCTTTGAGGGCTTGCTGCTGAGCTTTAGGAGGAACTGCCAATGAGTTAAAGAAAGATCATCACCCCCTCACCCTTGAGAATCTTGAGCCATATTGGGTAGCATACCAGGAAACACAGAAAATGTAAGCCTGGCCTTAGGGAATTTACAATTTAAGAGAAGAGCCCACAAGTTATCAACAATTTCTGTATCTTACGTGGGGGGCAGAAGGCCATGCAGGGTGGCATTGTGGGTCCTGGGGCTTTTCTGTTCTCCAGCCTCCCTCAGTTGCTCCTCTGCTCTTACAACTGAGCTTTAAACTGCACTGGCTTTTGGTCCACTGTGGTGGCCATTCAACCTGGACTGGCCATTCTCCTTGAATGCTCATGAGGCGACGGCCACCGTTCTCCCCTCTGGAGCTCCAGCCACACACTCCTCCTGCGCATGGCAGAGTTCAGCCTTCAGGGGAAAGAGGTTCTCAATACTGGTCTAACATGCCTGGCCTCTACAAGTAGGAATGCGTTTTTAAGCTGTTAGTAGCATAACTATTAATAACTAAAATATTAAAACTTTTAGAATTAATTGAAACTCAGGAGCAGAGTGCATACAAGTCTATTTTTAACTTCGGCTTAGTGCATTCTTCATTAACAGGAGTGAATTCTGGCTTACGCTTGGTTTATTATATGCTGGAAGATACCAGGAGGAAACTGCCACTTTGGCTCTCCAGGGCACTAGACTGTTGGCTTATAGTATTGTTTTAGCTTTGTGTTTAGTTCGGTTTTGTCAGAAGGTATTTCAAACACGTTGTGACTCCATGACAGGACAGTAGGAAAAAATCCAAAATATAAAGACCAAAATGCCTTTTGGTGATGTGAAAGTACTTTTTTAAAGGGAAGTTTTTAATTTCTTTCTCTTTCTCCCTCTCCCTCTACATGCCAGAAAAAGCCCTGTCCTTTGCCTTTTTGACTATATTAGCTACCCTGTTGTTCTTTGTTCCGGACTCTCTTTACCAAGGGGCCAGGTTCTGTCTTGTCACATAACATTTTTGCCTATAAACACTAAATAAATAAGGCAATCAGTAAACATAGGAATAAGTAAACTAATGCATATTAGTGATGAAAGACATATTCCAGCTATTTTGGAGGCTTCATGACTTTTTATTAGATTAACTTTGCAGACTTAAGTCTGGGGTTTTTTTCAAAAATAGTTTTCCTAATTGTTGCATACTCTCTGAAATAATAAATTCAAAGAATAAACAGCTCCTGAAAGCTCTTTTGCAATGTGATCGAAATGCACTTTCGTTCATTAACATATTCTGCCTTGTGAGTGAACGAAATGTTTGACACAGTTTTGTGTCGTGTTGATATATCTTGCTTGATTTTAATGCTTTTTATATAATTCATTTTATGCTTTGTTTCTTTGCCTTTGTGAAAGAAAGTTTAAAAAGCAATAAAACATAAAGCGGAAATTTACTTCAACCAGATCAACTGTATCCAAAGGAAATATAACCAATTATTAACAGCCAACAAAATCAGTCAGACTGCCTGAGGAGCAAGGTATTGTGATGACAGAATATAGTTCTTGGTGGTTAGGTTGTGCCCATCTTCTGACTGAACAAGAAGAAGCCTTTCTTAAGATGGGGAGAACATTGCTAGGGGAGCTTTATAAATATGCATTTTAACATGCTTTTTAAAATCATTTATTTCTCTCTATGGCTTTGTGGCCATCTGGGTATTCTGGAGGTTGGTTTGGTTGCCAGAGCTCTATAAGAAGAGAAAATATCCTGCAATATCAAAATGCTGTTGGGAACATGGTGCTGCTAATGGAAACTCTGTAGTTATCCGACACAGTCCGGAACAGAGCAAATCCTTGCAGCTAGGGATTCGAGTAAAAATTCAAATGCTTTCCAATGTGACCTGAACTTACTCACTCACGGAGGCAACAAGGGACTTAATCCTCCAACTTACTGAGCATCTATCGAGAAGTGCTGAGTACTCAATGTTTATTAACTTCTGCAGGAATATATGCTAATATACAAATCCCCTTAGTGTATCAGGTTTCCATATTCTATATTTTGCAGCACATTAGAAATGACAGTTCTGTCATGCTTACTCTGTCTCTTGAGTTTACTTCATTTTATTCTGCACAGAAAAATTTACTAGTGCAAAGTGCTTTTTGTTTTTGGTTTTCGGGTAATCACATTTCTATTAAAAATAATGGATATATTTAATTAACTTCAGTGTGGCTAGGAATTTGACTTTGAATCTCTGTCAACAAAATTTTACCAGGGGAGAAGATTGAAGATATACAGGGATAATTTTTAAAATATAATTCCTCTTTGAGTAACATAGAAAAAATTTTAGTGTGGGAGGAAACACAGCAGTATGAAATATGTGCCTGGATATAATAATATTTATGTTTTTCATGCTATGTAAATTCCAAGTCACTATCTTTTCATTTAGCTTTTTTATTTTATAATTCCTATATTGATGTTTCCTTAACCATTCATGAAAGATCACTCACAAATGGATTGTTGCTCTTTATCACTTTTTAAAGAGCTTCTTTTTGTATATTTGTCTTGCAGGTGATGTGAGTCTTTCTCCTGACGTCCCTGTTCTCTCCTTCTTCATGACTATAATAAAATCCTGGAGTTCTGAAACAACATTTTATAATTATGAAATAATGAAAACTGTTTTTTTTTTCTGGCCTGAAAGCAGAGAGCTCTTTAGGTTGATAGGTCAGGAAAGCTACTGAATCTAACTCAAACTAAAATTACAAAAAACTTGCTTTGGACAGACCTTCCACAGACATAAAGGAAGAATCAATTAATCTTTAATAAAATCATGATAAGATTGTGACAGGTAATGTGCCAGACTGATTTTTTAAAATATTTTCTGCTTTTTTTTCCTCCTGATGACAGCCACATGTAAACCTCATAGCAGAATGTCTGTTTATTCTAAATAGATTTTAAGTGCTTTGCCTTTGACGAGCTAGTGTTACTGTCATTTCAGAGAGTGATTATTTTTTCAAATTTCCTTTGATTTTGCCTTTAACAGAAAGAGGGAAAAACAGAATTGAAAAACCATGACTGTAGCTGTTTTATCGGTAAAAACTGGGACTCCATTTTTTAATGCAACTCGTTAACCAATCTTTAAAGAAAAAAAATTGAACTGTTGGAGAATTTATTTTAGTTTTATGTCATATTGCATGATAATGAAAACCAACACTGTGTTAATGTTGATTGTCTGTTTTGTGGTGTATTTAAGTGCTTGGTAGTGTTACACAATGTCCACAGCAACTACTGATTTAGACAAAGAGGAAAGTGTAGGACATTGGCGGGAGGCTTTTACAGCTTTTACTCCTACCATCACCCTACTGCTGCTTTACCCCTGGTGTCAGAGGCGCACAGGATGCACCTGTGAGACCCGTGAGTCGCTCGTCCACCGTGCACGCAGGAATACGGTGACTTCAGTGGTATTGCCTGCTTTTGCAGCAGCACAGGGTGAAACGCCCACGTCCGCAGTGGGTGCTTGTTTACAGGACCGCATTTGCCGGAGCTCCTCTGAGAGGCAAAGCAATATATGAAGGCTGAATGCTTGGCAGCTTTGCAAAGCGCGAATGTTTGATGCAGCATAAGGAGGTGTTTCCCAAGGCTACCAGAATGACACTGTAATCCCTGCTTATCTTCTGCGCCTCACCACTCTGCCGTGCTTATAAAATATTAGGTCCTGCTTACTCACTCAGTGGAAAATTATTATTTACTTTTAAACTCTGATCTTGTATGTTTCCTCGCTCTTTCCTTACTTTTACTCTGACTCAACAATCTCTTGTATACTCATGAGTAATTGCTAAGTATTGCTCCTGAGTAATATATTCCAGAATAATTTACTCTTGGGTAGTTGCTAGGTATTGCTCCTGAGTAATGTACTCCTGAGGAATATACTCCCAAGTAATCACTAGGTAATTCTAGGGAATTCTTTCCAGGGCAATAGAAGTATAAGAATATTTCATATAATTACACTGGGCAAGAGTCTATTCTTTCTTGACTAGGCGATCCCTGGACACTTCTTATGATAAGGAAATATCAGAACTTCTCTCCTACTTAGAGGGATCCCTCACAAAATAAAACTACAGGTGAAGCTCTTCTTGGAAGAGTATAGACTGACTGTCACCTCCAAAGAGAGTAAGATCATGTATACAGTGCTGGTTACCATCTTCAGAGGGATTTTTGGTAATGTTGTAGATGCATTTCTGCACGTCAGAAAGACCTCTAAAGTTAACAAAAAGCTTTCAATTGTCCTTCTGATTATCTGCTAATTTATCTGCAAATCACAGGGAAAAAATACCAAATGCTCTCCATTTGTAGAATGTGTTATAAAAATATGATTTTAGATTAAAACAGTATGTTAGTTCTTTGCTGTAGTACTTTCGCTGAAGAACAGAAGAGCAGGAATGGATGCCAGGAACATACAGATGCTCTTGTGTTCACTTGCTTTAGTCAAAACTCTATTGGAGCATTAATAGGAGAATACCTAAAACACCATTTGACTCAAATTTGCAGCCACGCTGTCTGAGTTAGAAGAAAGATTACAGGCAGGTGACTTCAAATTTCAAAATTATTTATCTGAATTATTCAGTGAGGATTCACTGACTAGAGGGCCCAATTCCTTTTGATTTTAATTTGATTTCTGTCGATATCAGCTATGGGCTTGTCTGATGAAGGAAAAGGAACAGATCACAGATGCCATCAGACAAATTAAGGCCACAAGGCCTTGGCCACAAGGGCACATTGCTGACTGAAGGTCAACTTGTCATCCACCAGCACTCCCAGGTCTTTCTCGGCAAAGCTGCTCTCCAGCAGGTCAGCCCCCAGCTTGTACTGGTGCCTAGGGTTATTTCTCCCTAGCTGCAGGACCCTGCACTTGCCCTTCTTGAACCTCAGGAGGTTCCTCTCTGCCCAGCTCTCCAGCCTGTCCAGGTCTCTCTGAATGGCAGCACAGTCCTCAGGTGTGCCAGCCAGTCCTCCCAGCTTGGTATCATCAGCCAACTTGCTGAGGAGGCACTCTGTCCCCTCATCCAGATCGTTGATGAGTAAGTTGAACAGGATGGGACCCAGTACTGAGCCGTGGGGGACGCCACTAGCCACAGGCCTCCAACTAGACTCCACGCCACTGACGAGGACCCTCTGAGCTCTGCCTTTCAGCCAGTTCTCAGTCCACCTCACTGTCCACTCGTCTAACCCACACTTCCTGAGCTTATCCAGGAGGATGTTATGGGAGACAGTGTCAAAAGCCTTGCTGAAATCAAGGTACACAACGTCCACTGCTCTCGCCTCATCTACCCAGCCAGTCCTTCCATCAGAGAAGGCCATCAGATTGGTTAAGCAGGATTTTCCCCTAGTGAATTCATGCTTGCTACTGATCACCTTCTTTTCTTTCACGTGCTTAGAGATGACATCCAGAATGAGCTCTTCCATCACCTTTCCAGAGATGGAGGTGAGGCTGACTGGCCTGTAGTTGCCTGGATCCTCCTTCTTGCCCTTCTTGAAGACTGGAGTGACACTGGCTTTCTTCCAGTCCTCAGGCACCTCTCCAGTTCTCCATGACCTTTCAAAGATGATGGAGAGTGGCCTGGCAATAACATCCGCCAGCTCCCTCAGTACTCGTGGGTGTGTCCCATCTGGGCCCATGGATTTGTGGATGTCTAGCCTGCCCAGAAGGTCTCTAAGCCTATCCTCCTCCACCAAAGGAAAGTCTTCCCTTCTCCAGAATTTCTGCCTCTCCAGGCTCCAGGATTCTTGAGGCCGCCCTTAGCAGTGAAGACTGAAGCAAAGAAGGCATTCAGTAATTCTGCCTTCTCTGTATCCCTTGTCACCAGGGCTCCTGCCCCATTCAGTAGCGGACCCACATTTTCCCTGGTCCTCCTCTTGCTGCTGATGTATTTGAAGAAGCCCTTCCTATTGTCCTTGACATCCCTTGCAAGATTCAATTCCAGCAGGGCCTTAGAATGGAGAATCTGGGCTTAGATTTACCATATGAAGAACCAGTCATGTTAGAGAGAACACAATTTCTGTGAAGTATTTCAGATTGGTCATTTTGGGTAGCATTTATCTCACTTAATTTTAGTTGGCTAAAGTATGGACATAAATCAGCTTGGGCGCGATCCACAGCGTATATGGGAGATAGAAGCCTGTTTTGAGGGTGCTGTTTATTTCGAGAAGGCAGATCTCTAGGATGAGTTTAAGGGTGCTCCAGTCACCACTGACTAGGTCTCATGGCTGTAGAGGAGCCTTAGCAACTTGGTAACATGTACAGGTCTGCAATCTGGATGTCTTCATTCAGTAAGATGATTAGCAGTTTGGATATCTTGTTATCTCGCAGAGGGAGGAAAAGGAGGACTGGAGCTACCTCTGATTTACATTGACATCTTTTTAGTTTTCCCACGTTGCTTTTCTGGGATAGTTTGCCCTCCCTGGAGAAGGTTAATTTACACCACTCGGGTTTACTGAGCAGCCAAGGTTCTGGCCCGTTGCTTCTTTCTCCTTGTGCTACCACTGTCTGCCAGCCTCTCCTGTTCCCCTGGGCCATATTTCCAGCTCTTAAGGCTCTAGTCTCAGTCATTTCCCTGTTTGTTGTTCATCCTCCCATGGCACAGATCTGCTATGTCAAAATGTGGCTATGTTTTGAAACAAGTGGAGTAAAAATCCATTTCTGTATTATTATACATTAACCTCATAACATATAATCTCTTATACTACGAGGTATGATTAGTTATTCAAAGTAAACTGCTACTTCCAACCTCTGTCTTCCAGGAACAAGAACATTAAGCTTTGCAGAAATTTTTCACCTAGCAGTTAACTGCTGTTCTCATTGTTTGTAACTCACCCCAATGTTCCCTACAAAAAGAAATCCTAACTTCAGTGGTCTTCTCTACTTCCAGAAATCAGGGCTATGAAAGCCTGATTGCCAAAGAACACACACTTCTAGAGGCAAAATTAACATATTTCAGCTGGTGCTGTGATGTGTCAGAGAAGTCAGTCAAAGTGTCCAGCTCCGCACACCCTAAAGTGATAGAAAGAAGTGGCCTTCTCTGATGGAAGGACTGGCTGGGTAGATGAGGCGAGAGCAGTGGACGTTGTGTACCTTGATTTCAGCAAGGCTTTTGACACTGTCTCCCATAACATCCTCCTGGATAAGCTCAGGAAGTGTGGGTTAGACGAGTGGACAGTGAGGTGGACTGAGAACTGGCTGAAAGGCAGAGCTCAGAGGGTCCTCGTCAGTGGCGTGGAGTCTAGTTGGAGGCCTGTGGCTAGTGGCGTCCCCCACGGCTCAGTACTGGGTCCCATCCTGTTCAACTTACTCATCAACGATCTGGATGAGGGGACAGAGTGCCTCCTCAGCAAGTTGGCTGATGATACCAAGCTGGGAGGACTGGCTGGCACACCTGAGGACTGTGCTGCCATTCAGAGAGACCTGGACAGGCTGGAGAGCTGGGCAGAGAGGAACCTCCTGAGGTTCAAGAAGGGCAAGTGCAGGGTCCTGCAGCTAGGGAGAAATAACCCTAGGCACAAGTACAAGCTGGGGGCTGACCTGCTGGAGAGCAGCTCTGCCGAGAAAGACCTGGGAGTGCTGGTGGATGACAAGTTGACCTTCAGTCAGCAATGTGCCCTTGTGGCCAAGAAAGCCAATGGTCTCCTGGGGTGCACTGGGAACACTGTTGCCAGCAGGTCGAGGGAGGGGATCCTGCCCCTCTACTCAGCCCTGGTGAGGCCTCATCTCAAATACCGTGTCCAGTTCTGGGCTCCCCAGTACAAGAGAGACATGGAGCTACTGGAGAGAGTCCAGCGTAGGGCTACAAAGATGATCAGAGGGCTGGAGCACCTGCCCTCTGAGGATCGGCTGCGAGAGCTGGGCCTGTTTAGCCTGGGGAAGAGAAGCCTGAGGGGGGATCTTATCAACGTGGATAAGTACTTGAAGGGAGGGTGTCAAGGGGACGGGGACAAACTCTTTTCAATTGTCCAGTGTGACAGGACAAGACGCAATGGGCAGAAATTGAATCACAGGAAGTTCCGCCTGAACGTGAGGGGGAATTTCTTCCCTGTGAGAGTGACAGGGCACTGGAAGAGGTTGCCCAGAGAGGTTGTGGAGTCTCCTTCTCTGCAGATCTTCAAGGCCCGCCTGGCTGCAACCCTGTCTAACATGCTCTAGGTGACCCTGCTGAGCAGGGAGGTTGGACTAGGTGATCTCCAGAGGTCCCTTCCAACCTTACTGATTCTATGATTCTATGATTACTGCTTTTCAGAACTTAGAATGAAGATGAGGTAAACATACTTGCATTTTATATATCCATCTCCAGCTCTGAGGAAATCATTTTTAGACTATTTTTTGAAAGCCTTCAGAGTTTCTTTCAACTGGTCTTGCTTACAATAGATTTCTGTGGACAGTAATACTGCCACAGCAGAGGAGGAGTATTGTGCACTGCAGTGTCTCAAATCTCACTCTCAGCTCTGGCCCACAGAAAATATCCCCTTTGCCTGGGTCAGGGCCAGGGTCAGTGCAGGAAACTTACAGCCATGCAAAAAAAACATCCCAATTTTACACAGACATTTTGCTGGGATACTTTATGCCCCATTTCCACCACTGGAGTAAGAGTTGTATTGTCTACAATACGAATGCAATGCAGTGTCAACTTCCTATATTATCCTACATTATTCCTATGGAAAACGTCATAAATGTACTTTACTTTTCATTGTTCACTTCATGACACACCGCTTGCGGTGGTCTTAAACAAACTTTTTGTGCTATCTAAGGATATTTCCCAGCTAAGCCCATCAAAATTTCTATAAGATGTGTCACAAAATTTGAAGCATAGATTCTAGAATTATGTCATGACACAACCTCTCATTAATTATGGATTGAGAATTATGCAATATTTTCATATCTTTGCCAGAAGGCAGCTCCATGGCATTTCGTTTTGCTTTTGCTTTGTTTTTATTATTATCTCTTACTTATTTTATAGTCAAACTGTTTGCATCTGAGACAGCATTTCTATTTAAAATGTCACATCCCTAGCAATTACGTCTAAGTGTTTTATGTTACCTTGAGGTTAAAAAAAAAATTTCTTCTCTTAAGCAATACATAATTATATGTTGCTCACAATGATTGATGGTTTGTTGAGTGCTGGATCATGAAAAAGTACCCTGAATATTACCATAAAGCAAGTCCTACCAAGTCTCAAGGTTTCAGGAGCTGTCACACAGATCAGTCATTTTGTATTGTAATCATAAAGGCCTCCCAAAATGAATTAAAGAATAATAAAAGAAAATGCATTCTTCACTTGCAGAGTGGAGACTGCTTGATCACCATAACTGTGGGAGAGGCACTAAAATGTCACAAGGGAAAATAATCTCAAGACATTTCAGACGCTTTCTACTTGTTTAGTTGGTTGGGTTTTAAAATGTTATATGACATACCGCCTAAGTAAGAGCAGTTCTGTAAAATGAAGGCTGCAAAGAGAAGTTGTCTGTTTAGGCAAAAAACCCTTGGGAAGATGATCCTTTTTAGAACTTCCTCCAAGGGGGTAACTTTGAATATGTTGAACCAGAAGATGTGCGACCACACTTTTTCACCTCAGGGATGGATATAAATGCAATGACATAAGATAGATTTTTGTCCTTCTGGTCTTAAAATTTTGTATCTCTTCTTTATGGCTGCCATGATGTCAGTGATGAGCAGCATTGTATATTGAGTAAATACAGGTTTTATCTCTAATCAGCTCAGGTGACTGACATCGCCTTTCACTGATAAGGATAAAGCCACTCCCAAATTGTCTAGCTTTGGGACAGATACAATTTATTACTGTAGACTTATCTATTCTGCTGTTTTTGCAGCTGACAACCTTTTGCAGGCTAAGTTCTGGGGAAGAAACCCCCTCTATATTTGAATATTCCAAATGATACACTGCAGGTTTGATTGAACAAGGTTTTGTATCTAAAGAATACCCAACTCTGAATGAAAAAAACATGGTTCTGTGACACACCAGATGTTAATGAAAGGTTGGTCAAGGTCTTATGAGAAACCAGAATGTGAGTAATTTAGAGACCTTGTGGTTAGGCTTCCAGTTTACAAAGATCACAGTGGAATTATTTAAATCATACCAGCCAAGAACAAGCAGAGATGGGATAGGCATGTTGGAATTTGATCAAAACTGTGGATTAGACTAGATGACATTTCAGAATTGCAACAAATTAAGTGCAGAGTGGACATTAGCACTCCTTGCCCAGACAACAGCAGTTAGCAAGCATGATGTTCAACTTAATCTAAGCTAGAAAAGTCTACCAAAACTAACAGAACGGTTTTCTCTGATTTGCATGCAGAACAGCTTTTATTTCCTTTAACGACACTCATTCACACAGAGATGTGGGAGAGTGAAAAACTAAGTCAGCCCCCTCAACAAGCCTAGAGAATTAAGACTGAAATCTGCTAATATGAAGACAATCCTGTGATACACCGTAAAGGTGTATTTTACCATCAAAATATAACACTGAAAAGCAGTGCTAACTAGAACTTTCCAGTGAAAAAGCTTTGAGTTTCTTCTGACCAGAAGGGGTCAGTTTTGAAGAAACCTTTTTTCTTTTTTTTCCCCATCAGAATGTAACAGTTTTGATGACCCTTGTACAAGTACAGGATGAAAAAAAAATGGCCATGTTTTGGGCACTAACTGAATAAATCACTTCAAAGCTACAATTTGCCCATAGGAGCCGAGTGCTCTGACCGTTGTACAAGCCTTAGAGCTGACCTGCTGCAGAAGAGGAACAGGTCTGAAACCTCTGTGCTTTCACATATTTGAAACCTTTTGAAGGGAAAAAAAATTCTTCTTGCCCAGTTGCATCCCCAAATTTTTCATTCAGTAACTACCACATTGTACAATAACTGACTGAAAAAAACCTTCTGCTGTGTGCAACTGCATTGTTCATCATACAGCAGAAGCAGCAAAGCAGTGGACAACCATCTCCAGTCAGGTTATGCACCTTTTTATGTTAGAAAGAACCTAACAATACATTGTGACTGCCTTAATTTGTCTGATGGAAGATGGCTTTCAATGAGGACAGCTTCTGCATTGCAGTACAGCTACTCTGTGAGCCACAGCGAAGCTGAAGGAGCAGAGTTTCCCCGACCACTATGCAGCGATTCCTCATAATCTTCTGATTCACGCACATTTTCTTGACTTCATTGCTATTGCCACAAATGATATTGCTTTTAAGACAGGAAGTGAATCATGCATTATGCACACTTTCATAATTGTGAGCTATATGGCACTTATGCATTGCTTTGTAATATTATGCACTTTGTTATACATTATGCTCGCTTTGTGTCTAGGGTGATATCATATACACAGCCATCGTGGAGCAGTAGGGAGTAAACATGCACAAACACATCGCATGACAGCTTCCATGGGCTGTTGGTAGACGCTCCGAGGAAAAGATCTGATGATCTTCCCCTCCTCACCCAGAACAGCTTTACTAGAGTTTGTGGCTGCTCAATAGCAGAGGTATCCCACTGCATAGTGTTTTAATTCTGTGATCATTTAGAGAAATATGGAAAAGCAAAATATCAATTTCAGCTTTTCTGTTCAGCTAATAATGAACAAGTGCCTTTGCGGGGATAACGTGTGTGGTCATTTGCACAAATGTATTTACTGCTAGATAGTTATTTGTATGCTACAGCCTGAATGAAATCATTTTTCTGCCTCAGAAAGACGACTACTTGTTGCTATGGTAGTACACACTCCAGCAGGCAGATACAAAAAACACAAGAGGCTCAAGTTATTATAATTTAGTTAGATTAGTGTGAGATATTTTGAATTTAAGTCAGTTTTTCAGTCACAATTTGGAGAAGGAAAAAAAAGGAAGAAGTATTTGTGTGTACTGAAAAATTCTCAGCAGAGACTGTAACAAACAAAAACCTTTTCAGCAGCCAGTTTGTGAATAATGTTATACCACAGACCTTTCAAAACAGATATTTCAGTCAGAGTATTATTGCAGATTTTTAATTATTTTCCTGTAAGGAAAGAAAAGCCTGGCTGTGTAATCAGTGTGGATTTTTCACTGGAAGCGATGGCAGTTCTTTGTGCACAGTCAAAATATGACTTTAGTCTGCAACTAAACATAAATTAAACAATTTTGAGATAGTATAATGTAACTAATCATATGTCTTTATTTATATTAGAGCAATGCTCTGAGACCTCCATAAGGTGTAAATCTTTCAAATACAGATATGCTTTACTTTGATACAGCTTATTTTACAAAGAAGTAACTGACAAACCAAAGGATGAAGAAGCAAAGTTAAAGATCAGGCACATCAGCTGTAAATCTACCACCACAAATCACCAGTTTTCTTGGGGGTTTCACAAGTCCCCTTGCTCTGACTGCCTGTCATTCCTCCCAGACACCTCTGACTTTTGTAACTCAGGACATGAGTTGGCTGAAATTTGGCCTGCAAGTTTCCTTTCTTTTTTTTTATCAGTCCTCCACCAATAGTAGAGAAAACTGAGATAAAAATTTTGCCCTGTTTTTTTAAACCGGACGTCTGACAAAAGTTACATCTTTCCCTTTGTGAAGGTTGCTGTAGGAGTGAATGAGACATTACTGTCTTTTACCAAAATGGCTGTTCGTGGGTACCGTTCCCAGGGCTTCTTTGATAATATTTCTACAAATGTTAAGTGTTCAAAGTACCTTTCAAATTCTTCCTCACTGAATGTCCCTGTGTACAGAGTAGAAGTCAGTGGCTAGCACTCAGATTGCCTTGTGTTGCATTATGTAATTTTTATGGTATTTTGCAAAATGATCCCTAAAAGATCCTGTAGACATGATAGTTAATCTATTTTCTGTAACTGTCAGGGCATTTTGAAAATAAACTCTGAAATCTAGTAACTTTTTATTTGACACAAAAAATGTTAGATGGCTATAGGGTAAAAACACTCAAAGATCTTTAAAAAATCTGAAATATTAGTAGCCTAAATTACTAGTAATTCAGTTTCACAGTGTATGCTCTCACTTCATCAAGACAATTAAATACATGAATAGCTTTAAACTTGTGAATAACTCTTGCTGAGGTCAACAAACTAAAATCACTTCGTGATCTCTTTATGAATTGGAACCTGAATTTATAGCTGACGTACAACTGCTCTCCACAGTAATGTCTGTCTTTTAAGATTGTATTACTAAATGATAAAAACTGTGTTGCTTCTCGTGCTCTTTGTGCTACCATGTTCAAAATATTATTTTGTTTTAAAATTGCATCAGTGATAGAAATAAAGAAATTTAAAGTTACTAAAGATACATTTTACAGGGATAACTAGATAAGATGAATCTATATTTATCCTAAATTATCATTTGTTATTTATTTCCTGACCGCATGCTCTGCTCTACCTTTTAATCACCAACTTTAAGGAATAATCTAGGGAAATGTGTATTTGATAGAATATACAAGCCAACAACAGGGTGTTTTCACATTGGAGTATGTAAGACCACAGTAGGCATTTTTTTCTGAATGTGTGCTAGTGTCTTCACCTAATTCCGTATTATATAATGAGCAAGAGCAAACAATAATTTGTAACAGTATAAGAAGCAAACTTTATTTTGTCCTAAAAGATTGAATGAGCAAAATTGTACTTTCTTATTCAGTCATGTCAATCTCAGGACAAAGCCAAGGCAAGTAAATGGGAATATTCATTTGAGGCTGTGGATTACACAAAAGCAACACCACTGATGATATACTGAAACACATCAACGCAGTACATTGCGGGATATCAGTGACCACTGGTGCATTTGTATCCGACTCCACTTACATGCAGTTGGCTGGGAGTTTTTTTTGTTTGTTTGTTTGTTTGTTTTTTAACTAAATAATGTATTGGGCCTTGAACACAATTTTAGATGTAATAATAATTAAGCATCAATCAATTTATTTAGCTAATAAGATTATAATTACTTTTGCAATGAAACCTGATGGGAAAGGGTTATCTTTAATCTTCGGGGCATTCTGTGCTGTTCTTTATAGCACCCTGGCCCATATATACTATAATATAGTACATAAAGATTTATAATTCTGCATAAGAATTTAGCAGTTTGCTATGAATTAGTTTTCATAACTCATGAAATATTAAAAAGACCAGTAATTTTAGTTCACAACGGGATGAGAACATAGGACCTTTTCAGTTTTCCTATGCCTTATCCCCTCAAAAGAAACAAAAATCAAGCCAAGAGAAGAACAGAATAAGAAAGCTCTCTCTTCTGAATGCCCAGAGCCAGGTGGCTGGGCGTCTTCTGGACATGGGAAGAATGACAGGTCTTTGTATATTCTACATCCAGTGAACTGACGTATGTATTGAGCTGTTGGTGGCTTCTGGAACATTTCATTTTTACAATGCAACCAGAAATTACAGCCTAGCATTGAGAAAAAGAGACAATGTTTCCTAGTAGCATTTCTTATCTAAACTGGCACGTTTCTACAAACAGACAAACAATAAAGAGGTTTTAATTGTGTAATGGGAAATTACCAATTATATATAACTATGGAACCACTTCTACTAAACCAATAAACATTAAGGAAACATATACTTCATTATAGGACCACAAATTCTTCACAATGCAGTACATCACAAGCCAGAAGCATATGATATTATGGAAAAAAAAGTAAAGAATTGACTGGTAAGCTGAAAATTTATGGTTTGATTTTATTCTCATTTACACTACTTTACATGTCTGAATTTGGTTAATGTGAGATCAAAAATATATCCTTTTCCCTGGGGGCTGTCCTTGAGCTGTGAAATTATGAATGACTGGTGAAGAATGGCAAAACTGAGCTAAAAATAATGTGAAGGACTCAAACCAATTCACAGGTGTTTGGAAAACAGGACTTCATGTGGTACTTCAGACAAAGACGGTTTGTAGAAAGGCAGACAAATAAAATGAAAGCACTTTTCAAGTGCATTATCAATATCAAATGCGATTTTTGCTGGTATAAGCTGAAGCAGTACAGTGGCAGGACAGGCTCATAGTATTTGAGTTCATGTATTTGTTCACGTATTTGAAGAAAGAGAATATCAAGCTATTGAAAGACAATGCAAGAAAGGTAAAAATTGTAACAACTTGCATTATTGCAGACTATACATAGTTGCCTGAACTATCACATGCTGAGACACATTGTAAGGAATCAAATCATAGGTTTAAAGTGGAGTTGTCTGTTATCTAGTTGCTGATACCATAGAAACTTCAGCAGTGACTGCTGGATAAATCAGGTCCTTAAAAATATGGTCTAAATCTACAGAGCCACTCTGTGCCTCCAGAAGAGTCTGATAGCAATAGCTAGGGTAAAGCAGAAGAGGACAAGCCTATAGAAATATTCCTCCATGATACTGTTCTAGTCTTTAGAGGTTCATAGCTCAGGGACTTCCTGAAAGAGAGGTGGTATCTTTGCATTTAAGTAAATGAGAGCAGTAAAACGAGTGGAGAGACGTGAGCACTGAACTCTCTGTCAAGGGAATCCCAAAGCGGTTGTAACCACGGTAATAGATTTAGCACTTGCTTCCTCTTTCTGGAGATGCTATTCTGAACTTCTGCACCACCACCAGTTCACATCTAGTTCAGAGGTCTTCATACTCCATTTACAAGACTGACCACAGGGGAGACGCCTTTCAAGCACATTACTATGACAAGTACACATACAGATTACATAATTTTGAGTGCTTTGCTTTATTTTGAGTATGCTTTATGTAGAAAAACAATTGAAACACTATCTTGCTTTAGCGAGAAAAATAACAGCAACAATTATTTGTTATGATCCAATTCTGTTTAGTTTATCTGCTGAAGAAATAATTATTCACAAAGTCCTTCTCATGATAATATGTTGTCATATCTATAATGGTGATACTTGCTTGACTGATGACTAAAGAAAACTGTTCTGAAATATATGTAATTCAGGAAGGTTTACAGTAAGAATAATGAAAAAAAATATATTGAATTTCCAAAAAAGAAACATGCAAATATATATATATATATATATATATATATATATATAAAATAGATTTTATAAACATTGTACTAGACTTGGGATGCAATATACAGCAACTTTACATGTAATGATTTTAGATTCTTGTCTGCATCACTTAAGTGGTTATAAGAAGTTTTAGGGTCTCTTTTTCTTGTAAGAGACAAGTCATCATGACGTACAGGAATATGATCAAGGTTTTATTATTATCATTTTGTGCATTCCTTCCTTATAGAAAGTATTCACAGCAATTTACTCAAAATAGAAGCACATTTTATATTAGTATAAAGTTCCTTTTGCCCTTTTTCAGCCAAACCACTCAAACATGAAGGATGCACAGAGGAAAACAAGGAATAACTTGGGTAAAAAAATCCAAAATTATACAAGGTCATCCTCTGCACTGTAAATCTAGACTTACTACAGAACTTCGGGCGTATGTTGATAGAAAAATGTTAGCTCTCTATGAATCTCTGCAACTAGTCATTTCAGATCTGAATAGCAGGAAATAGTCCTATCGATAGTTCACATATTGTTAAGGAGTTTTCTTTGAAACCTTCTGTTGACTAAAATCCTAATGCTTCTCCATTGTACCCAAGGACCAGCAGTTATGTAGTCCTTGTTATGTGTAACCATTTCACCTGTTAACAATACCTTTCTATGCTTTTGTTTTCTGAAAGAATCTTAATGATCTCTTAATATACCTCCTTTTCCTCCTGGTGTGTGAATGATTTAGAGGCCACTTATGGTACGATCATTATTCATTTCTTTGCTAAAAAATGTGGTCAGATTTAGTAAAAAAAAAAAAAAAGAGAGAAAAAGAGAGAGAGAGAGAGAGAGAGAGAAAAGCTATGTCATTTACTTATTGTCGATTCTAGCGAATTCCAAACTATTTTAAAGCAAATTTGCAAAAATAAAGTAGATCTACTTTGCTTGTTTTTCTTGAATATACATGAAATTAAATAGCAAAAAGGCAACATGATTAATAAAATTACTTGTCAAGACAATACTTTCATTCTCTTCAGTACTCCACCTAGAAAACAATCAAACAAGCAGTTGGCTCTATAATTTTATATAGCCTGGCAGACTAATGGAAAACCCTTTTGGCAGCAGATGGTGGGTGCAATGAGGATATAGCAATGAACATAAAGAGGATTGGTGAGCAACAATTAGTGAGGAAGCACAGAAAAGTACATTATTTTCCCCATTTGGTACTTTGTTACTTACTCAACCACATCAAGAGAAATCATTACCATGCAGACAATCATGTATTTCTTTCCTGAAGATGAAAGCAAGAGCTCTGGAATTTTACAAGAAAAGATATTTCCATCAGAATGTAGATAGGAAAAAGCAAATGAGGAAAAAGAACATATTCTGGAAAGCAGTTTATATTGCACAGTTAATAAAATATTGAAGAAAAAAGTGTGTTTATTTTTCTATTTAGCTATGTAAACCTGTGATATGTCTGTGTACAGACACAAACCTGTGTATGTCTGTTAAGCAGTCAGAATATTTATTGGGAAAAGACAGTTGGGTTTTGAGGTTTAGACCCACAGTTTGAGAGGCATGTCTGTGCTAGACTCTGTAGGAATAAGACCAGAGTAACCTCAATATATAATAACTTTTCTAGGGTATATTATCAGCCTTTGATGACTGGCAAAGCCCTAAACCCACTGCTTTTCCTTGTGGCACAGTCAGCATCAGACTCTGCCCATTCTGGTGTTCCCAAAGCCATGATTATCAACATTGCATTTTCTATAACTTCTTATACTAATCTCCAGTACTATGTATAAACATGAGCTTGCCATCACTAGCAAAAATCAGCCAGGTAAAAGAAATAAGAGGTCTTAGTACATACTCTTGATTTATTTTACAGACTAACTTTGTAAGGAATATTCTGCAGCCACACTGTACCTGTTAACCAGAGTCAACATGTTAACTCATGAAAAAAACGAACATAGTATGCCTTTATGCACGTTTATTGCACAGCTGAGATCAGCATTGTGTCAGTTTGCAGGACTCTGCAATGTGTAGTTGTTTTAAAGCCCCAGTCTTCTTGCGGAGACAAGCCTAGTTAGCTTTCCGCACAAGACACTTATAACCACTCAGCTGAAGTCTAAAGGATTGTAAGTGGGTGTAAATTGCACACTGAGGAACTGTAAGGTGAAAATTAGTTACAGTACAATGATTTAATTTACACCTTCCAAGTTTCAGCACCTAGTTAGTCCTAGTTAGACTTTAGGAGTGGGTGTAAGCAACTCTAAAGAAGCATTAGTAAGTACATGCTGATCTAGCTTATGTATTAGCATGAAGTTGTTCCTGATGGCCAAAAATCAGTTTGGTAAACCACTGTATTTTTGTAAACTATATAAGTGGCAACATTATTGATTTAGTGACTGACCTGGGCAAGTATTTCTACAATTCCTTGGCTAAGTTACATTTCCTCCCAGAATGACTCATGATGACATGAAAAATAAATTACTTCTGTTTACATGCTAATGACTTTTACTATGTAGAAGAAGCAAACAAATATAAAACTAAACCAAAAAATTAAACAACCCTAATTTCACTGAAAGAATTAAGAGTGAAACACTGTCATGGTCAAATTAGTAAAACTCAGAGAGATTCGACAGACCAGTGGATTAACAGTGATGTTAAGCATAGTTTAGTCAGTTAACATAATTCAGTAAGTTAACACAATTCAACCTCAGATGCCATCGGAGACAGACTCCAGCTTTGGCAGGCATTCATGTCTGAAAGAAGTGTGCACTCAACACTTCTTTTCCTCTCAGGTAGAAACAGTAACTGCAGCACCATTTGGCTCTTGGCTATCCCGCACTCCTGAGAGCATGTCTGGTTGCTCACGTAAATTTGATCTTGGGTGACTGCTCTTCATCTCTTCCAATCTTACAGTGATGAGCCAAAATTTGGTTTGCTGATTGAGCTTCTAACTGCATAGTATTTGGGCACCTGTGATTAATGCAATGAATCCCCTCCCTCCAATCTCATAAAATCTGTTTCTTCTGTTTTAAAATCTCACCTAGCCTCCTGGCCACAACAGAAACCTTGGCTAGTCAGGGCTCTATCCTGAGCCAACAGAGTCTTTCCAAAGCAGGTGGTGAAATAAGCATGGTGCCTTTCCCTCTTCCTTTAAGACTTGGCTTGAGTCTGATATTCATTCTTAATACCTCTCCCACACTTCTCAATTTTGTTTCATTAGGAAATAATTTTGTGGCCCTTCTCTTCCTTCTCTTGTCCTTGATATTCTGTAGCCCAGAGCCTAAAGAAATACCTGAAAAACAAGTGAGGAATAATGAACCCCCAAAAAACTAATAGTTTCTCAACAGCTTAATTTTGACTTTGTGCAACTCCTTAATCCATAAGATAGAACTGAGAGTTTGGGATTTTCTTTTTTGGATGCGGGCATGTGTCTGTGTGTGTGTGTGTGAGAACATGGACATGTCCACACTCTGCAGACACTAAGGAAGAAATTTCCTCTCCATCAAGCATTTTTCCACCTTTGAATCTGTTGAATCCTTGACTCGCCAGACATAGTAGAGAAGTATGATCCATAGATACCAGCTACATAGATACTAGCTGGCATCATTTAATCTAGCATTTAGCCATAATCTGTCACTTCTTCCTCTCAGGTGGCTTTCCTAGAAAGAGTGACCCTTACTCTGAAGTGACATTTGTGATGAAGAAATCATATTTTCCCTATCTGTGATCTTTCTTTCTATAGGCCAGCTTTCATTTAGAATCATAGAATTGATAAGGTTGGAAGGGTCCTCTGGAGATCATCTCCAGCCCTCAAGCAAGTAGCCCATATGAGGATCAAACCTATAACCCTGGCATTATTAGCACCATGCTCTAGCCAACTGAGCGAAACCTAATTTACTCCATCTCAAAGTCTACCCTTGCTTTGAGGCCAAAGTCCAGGGCGTGTTGATACAGGCTGTGTGGCCCAGACCCTCTTTCACTGGTCACACTGTAGCAACTAGGTCACAAGGCTTGTGTACAAATGACAATTGCCTTTCAAAAATACGATGTGATCACAACAGCAAACAGATGTACTGACAGAGGAAGTCCATATTGATATAGCCAATCCATACAGAAAAGAAAAATAATATCCAGCAAAAAAGAATCTGGTGGTCATAAAGATCAAATATAGCAAATTCATTTAAATAGTTGAGGTTATTGGTCTAGTTGACCTTGCATGAGCAGGGGGCATGGACCAGATGATCTTCAGAGGTTACTTCCAACCTCAGAATACTGTGATTCTGTAATTATCATTCTATATATATAAATCCATTTAGTAATATAGAATTATCATTCTATATTAAATCCTCAGAAACAACCAAGTTTCTTTAATAGGTCAAAAAATAGCTTAAACTGTGAATGCCAGCAGGTAGCAGAAAATTTGGAAAGTGTGGTATAAGGGTGAATACCCACAATTTAAATCCTACATCCTCAAGCAGAAGCCTGCTACTTACTGGCTGCAACTGGTACCTGCTTGTTGTAAATGTTATTAAAGACTATTTATATTGGGAAAAATGGGGACTTGGCTTCTGGAAGAAAAGTCAGGCGAGAAAAAGAAGGCTTCCTGAAAAGAAGTGGTTTTGGAAAGATGGTGAAGATCCTGGCTGAAGGAAAGATCCTGAAAGTTGGGAAAGATCCTGAAGCTCAAAGAAATGCATGGAAACACATGCTGAGGGATGCCCAGAGACCCTAGACTTTAAATTTTCTAAACCAAAGAAATGTGGACTCTTTGCTTCAAAAGAGAATAAGAAACACAAAAGAATTACAGTCAGTTTGGCCATATATACTGATCTCATGACATGTGTGTCATAGTCCTTGTCAGCTAATGCAAAAGAGCAAGGTTATTCCACTTACAGCTTCCTATTTAATAACTTTCCATTTATAGAAAAAATGTCTATGTAGAAGGACTGGTGAAATTACTAGTGAAATGATTTTGCTACAAAGAAAGACCAGTAAAATAGCAAAATAAGGAAAATATATGGAATATTCCAGCTCCTCTTTTAATATTTTGTTGTAGTCTTGTATATTACTATAAACACGAAAACAAAACTAGAAACAAGACATAAAGTATCTGAAATATATCCTCATCTCCTAAGAACAGGTTACGTACTCATATTGTCAAGGATCTTGCATTTTTTCCACACAACCCTGATGGCAGTTTCACCGTAGTGTTAACCAGAGCAAGCATCGTTCTTGTTTTCAATGGTAATGGATGCTTCACCAGTTTTGATGCTTCTGAATGTAATGGGGTTGAACTCACTCCAAGGTTCGCTGATGGTTACTCTCTTTTCTTGAGCCTGAGTTATTTACTCCAGGATATTCAGCTAGGGTGTTTGACCTATATTCAGCTTACCTCAGAGGAATGTTCTTACTAGTAGTAGTGATTGAGTCACTTGTTTTATTTACAACAGTTAACCAGTTATCTGTGCTCTGAGTGTGAAGTAAGAAGGTTGCTCACTTTGCCTTTCTTGGTCCATACCATGGTGCCTTATGTGCTCATATTAAAAAAAAATAAATAAAAAAAAATAAAATCTATTAAAAGCAGATTTTCCTTAAAGGTTAATTTTTCCTTCTCCTGACACATTTTCTATAAGAAGAATGCTACAGTGGCTTAATGATTCTAGTTCAGATTTGCAACAGTGAAAACTTAGACAGGTGTCTCAGGAGAAAATCCTCTAAAAATATGCGTGCAGAAATGTTGTGTTAAGTGTTGAAAATTGGTTAAATTGCTTGCAGTAGGTGGGGGCACATAATTCTGTTTGCTTCTCTTCCAAAGCCTATGACTCATGTTCACCTTCATAAAAGTTATTTTTGCTTTGGGAACCACTACTGTTCACTTCTTCCAGCACTCTATAAGCACCTAGTAGTAAATCATTTATACCCAACTACCTGATCCCTTGTACAGGTTCATCAAGCTCTTTCTTTGTATTGTTAAATCATTTGTAAAATTAAATAAAAAAATGAGGGAAATGATGATGAATTCATGAACATTTAACTAAATTAACTCTGAGAAAGTAGTTTGGCTGGCAAAGGTGAATGATATATATTTATTTTAAATTGATTTTGTCAGAATATTCTATTTAATTAAATTCAGAAGTTACACTTTAATGACGTGCTTTCATTCTGTCTATTTAAATGGTTTGATTCATTAATTATTTAATGCAGGGATTATTTAGTTTGAAATGAATGTGCAATTAAATCCATCTCTAACTTCATTTGTATTACATATTGCAAAATACATGACTTGCCAAGTTTTCTTGTTTAGCTTTTTGAATTAAAAATAGCTAGGTAAGTCCGGAAGCTGTAACAAACTCATGCAAACAGGCTACTCCCACTCCTCCTAGAGCCAGGGTGGAAGCAGTACTACTACCTGTTGGTACATCATTTTCCACATTTGGAAATAGATCCCTTTTAGACTGGGTAACTTGGGGGTAGTGTTTGGCCTATTGTATATGTATCTACTAAATGCTGCCTCTTTTAAGTGTATAATTACATTGTCAGTAGCCTTTGCTTTGCAAATGTGCACTCATCTGATATGTGAAGAAGGTGGGGAACCCTCAAACCATTCTTTTTAGTCTTCAATTTTCCCTTTAGGATCTGCTTGGAAAGGAAATTAAGTTGGTGCTGTGATGATGATTTATTGCAGGAAGGAACCTAATTTACACAGAGAAAAGTGCAATTTTAATTTTGCATAGTTCACTAACAGTAATATTCATATATTCTACCTGTAGGTGTTACAGTAAAGATCATAGAGTGGTAAGGTTGGAAGGGACCTCTGGAGATCATCAAGTCCGACCCTCAGCATAGCCCGTACAGGGATTGAACCCACAACCTTGGCATTAGCAGCACCACACTCTAACCAACTGAGCTAAACCTACTTTTGTGAAAAAGTGACAACACAAAGCCTATTACTATTTTTAAGACATTATTCTGATCTCTTTTCTGTACAATAAAAAGGGAGTTTTCTGATCAATTTTATTTTTATTTTAAAGAAAGCATATCTATACTTTCAAAATCTTCAGAGCATAGTTACCTATCTGCATGAATCATTCTATTATATAATTCCTCATATGTTAAAATATGTTGGCACACAATGGCACTTTTATTGCAACAGTTAAATATGTTTATTATGTATTTAAAAATCATAGAAATAGTTTTCCAAAGTTGCATAAAAGTCTTTTACTATTTGTTACCTGCAATCAACCCTTAGGAACTGCAAGTTAGGAACTCCTGCTGTTCATGCTATTTTTCATTAGTATCTCACTTCAGGAGATCTTGATTTGTGCTGTCAAATATGTTAATTAAATAAATAAATAATATTTATTTACACCGTTGGCTTGTATTATCTCTGTGTCATCCCACCATCTATTTATTTAACCTCCAAGCTAAAAATGAAGTTATTTTCTTTCTGATGAGAAAGCAACGGTTTGCAACTAGGAGCTGCTAGCTAGGAGTGTGTAAATTTACAGTTACAATCTAAATGTAACCACACAAAAATATTTTTGTTTTTATCTTATATTTACTGCACTGCCTGCTGTGAGACAACTCTGTATGAATCTTTAGGAGTCGATAGTTCCTCTTTTTGTGTTATATACTTAGTATTTTGGAGTAACTTTACTAGACATTACTTGTTATTTGATGAAGGATACTTTTTTTTTTCTAGAATCTAATTTACTTCTGATTCCAGGGTCTCAAATTTATCCTCTGTACACAGGGAAGAGAAAGATACTTGCTTAGTTAGTGGGTCATTGCCAGCTCACATTTCAGAAAAGAAAGCATCTGGAATTACATATAATGATTTCTGGAAGAACAGGATGTAATTATTCCTTCACTCCAAAAGACATTGCAAAGGCTAGAATCAATAGAGTCTAAACCATTTTTTCTGATGAACTAATCTGTCTGTTACCAGGTCGGTCACATCTACAGCTGTAATAGAAGTAAGGACCATTAAAAGGACAAAATTCCACAAATACAGACTTAAAGTTTACAGTAACATAAAAAATAACTTGGTAAGACCAACATAACTGAAATCAACCATAATTATTATAGAACCTCTCAGCAAAAAAGAAAAAAACTGTCTGAAAGTCTTATATACATAATAATTTGGCAAACTACAGACATATTACAGCTGGTTATCCAGCTTTTCAATTTAAATATTACTTGCTGGAAAATGTCTTTTGTTATAGGGTTTTGTTTTGTTTTTTTTTTTCATGAAAATGATATGACCAAACAAAACAAAAGAAAAGTACTTATTTCCTTTGGCGGTCATTCTTTGTTCTTTGGGTTTTTTTTTTTTTTTTTTTTTTTTATTATTAGTACTTATTTTTGCTCAATGGAAAAATGAGAAAAGCAAAAAGTATGATAAAAAACAGAGTGGAGAAGGAAAACAAAATCCTTCTACTCCCCAAAATATTAATGCCTCCTTAAGTTTTCTGTTACACTCATTTTTATTTTAGATACTTGCCTAAAGTAGTCAAATAGTGTGATATTTTCAAAATCTCTGCCTTCAAAATACTTTAATATTTTTTTTTCTCTCATTTCCTAATTTTCTCTTACTGCCACCATCTTATTCAGAAATGAGTCAAAGGTCTTGTGAAGGGACAGGGAGAAGAGAAACTTCTAATGAAGATGGATGTGTTGTAACTGCTGGGTAGTAGAGCATTAAACTTTCTAGCCCAGGCTGAAGCCGTTACAGTGTGTGCAGCCTAACGAGGTGTACAGTGATGGGCAGGGAAGGCAAGTAGAAGATCTAGTTCCGCTCTGAAAAAAATAGTATTCAGGCACAGGCATTTGAACTCTGAGTAGAGAGGGCAACTTTATTGGTCTTCTGTACGTGTTCCAGTTTGTATTGCCACCATTAGGCTGTGGTATTATTCTGTAACTCTATAATATTACTCAAGTTGTCTTGGTAATTTGGCCCATCTGCCATGATTTACTGTTGTATAAATAAGGAAATCAAACAAAAATATGATTTACTTTAATAAATACAAATTTTGCTTGAAAAATACTTTTTACCAAGTACTCTGGAAGCCAGCTAGTCTGCACTACTACCATTAATAAACATTTTTGCTCAGTTAGAAAAAAAATATATCCTCTATACATTAGCTCAGGCTTTACAAAATATTCAGGAGTTAGAGAGATAGCAGATCTGCTTTCAAGTGGCATTGAATCATAAGTGTTTCTGGCATCAACGGGTTGCACAAGGTTGGCAAAATTACTTCTGCAAGAGTTTTCCCTGTTGGGTGATTCTTCTTTCCTATACAAGCCAAAATAGGAGGAACAGAAAACCTTCAAAGAGTGGAGATGCTGTCTGCCATAGTTACATCAACAGTAAAAAATTAACAGTTAGGAGTCTGAAGGCGATGAGGAATACATCATTATGGGCCAAGACTGAGAATTAATGGTAAGTAATGAGAAAACCTCTGAACCTAAGAAATAAATGAATAAGATCAGAACAAAGAGTACCAACTTCCTGGGTTTTGCAGATTTGCAGCATCAGCTACTACTAAACAAGAATGCAGTATATACTTCCTCGTATTCTTAAGGTACGTGCTTGAGACCAAGTGTCTGTTCAGCTTTTTATCTGCTTATCAGTAAGATAAGTAGTAAAGTCCCAGTCCCACTGAACAAAACAGTACTTTTTACAGAATTTCACCAGTGTTTTGTCATTCATGCCTTCACATTATTGCTACTTTAAGTGTTTTGCTTTAAAAATTAAAGTAACCTTCTATATAAGCAGATAGATGTTACAGAATGCTTTACAATATTAACATTTTTCAAAGTCATGGAGAAAGTTGAACGGAAGTGTTAATATTCATCTTGAGAAACCTAAATTTTTGTCAGTATTCTTTTATCCTCTTTTTATGTGAACATTCATATTTTCATCTTCCCTCTCTCAGAAGTACTTGTGAAAGTCTGACAAAGGCTACCACATGGTGTTCCAAAATCTTTTATAAAAAGACCACAAAGTAAAACAATACTGTCTTATGTAAATGTCCATGACCCACCATGGATAATTCAGGAATGATACTTTATTGGCTCCTGAAGCTGAAAGGAAAAGAGGAGCATGAGCAGAATATGCATGGCTGTGGATGTCCTGAAGAGCTTTGTTTCTCCTCCCCATAGTACCAGGTACCGGGGCGCCAGATCCCACATTATGTATCATGCTTGTCATTAAATGACTGTACATCCCCAGATGAAAACTGAAGCTATGTCCTCCCCTAGCACCCAGGCTGCATTTTTACTCTCCTGTTTTTTCAGGATTTTTGTTTGAAGACTTTCATAGAGTCAGGAGATTTTTGACTCCCTTTTAACTGGAATAGGTAGCAAATTTAGCCTGATGGTAATAGATGTAAACATTTTACACACACAATAAAGATTCTTCATGCGAACCAAGTCTGATTTGCCCCACTCTTCTTCCTCACTAAAAGTTAGATTCTGCATGTGTGGCTATCTTCACTGTGCTTGGACACCTGATCCAATCATTCATATCTGTCAGAAACCTCTGTGGGAGGAACTATCACAACTTTTGTACAGGTGCACAGAAAGCTAGGTTGGTGTCACCTTTGGTGTGGAAGTTGCATAAAAACCTATGGCTGACCAAAGATTATTGAAGATTATTCAAAAGGTTTTTGTGGAAACCAAGCCAGAAAGCTGAACACTGGGAATTCTTTCAGATCCTTCTGCACATTTAGCACATGGTTATCATCATTTCTATGGCTTTCCTTATTTTAACTTATTTCTCCTTGCTTTTTTTCTAAAATTTATAATTTACTGAGCTGGCTTTCAGTGCCACTCAGTTTTGTTGAATAAACTATGATTTCCAGTTTCATCCTATTCTGGCCCCTTTTGTCTTTCTGCTTCTGGCCTATTAGAGTTTGGAAGTCTGTAGGCTCTTTGGAGTGACAATGTATGTCTACCCTGGTTGCTATTTCTGATTAGTTAGGGCATATCTACATGAGAAAACTCTGTTCTCTGAGTCAGAGCTCTGTGAGCCAACTTCATTCCGAAGCCAGATAGTCATGCAAGCAAGCACAGTTTTGTGCTCATGGTAATAAGTCCTGCTGAGAAGTTAATTAGTTGCTATTGCAGCCCCTTTGCACTTTTTATGTCAGTTTTGGTGTCCAGTGGAGCTCACTTATCTCTCGGTCTGCCCTGGCCAATATTGACAGCAGACTGCAATTCATCTGTTGGACTGTTACACTTCATCCTTAGTGTACTGCAGCCTATACAACAGACCCCATGTGATTGAAGACAATATGTACGGATGGTTTGTTCTGTGCCTTAAATGCTGCGCACTGTCCTCCACGTACTCACCATCTGGCACAGTAACTTGTCTATTACCCTGTTTTCCTTATATTTTCAGAAGTACTATATTAATCTGATAATTTTTTCAGGAGCACTGGGGTTGAGTTTAGGAGTGAGATTCATCACATCCACATCTGCCATGAGAAGTCTAAGCATCTGGCAAGAAAGGACTGCTATATTTGTCCAGATTCAACATTTGGTAAGTGAGGAAAAACAGGCACTTCTGCATCACAGTTCACTGTATCCTAGGGTCACTATCTAAAATAGGTCAGGTGAACCAAGAAGAACTATCTCCCTCATTGACTAAAAATTATTCTAGGTAGCTGTCTCAGAGGTAAATCTATTTTCTAGCTACCTAAAATGAGGCAAACCAAACATGTTCTGGCTGAGATGGTTAGTCAGGTTTATATGATTTTCGAGAGGTATTGTTTGTCAGGTAGGGCAAACATTACCAGGCAAAATTTATCAGGTATTTCATAAATTCAGTTTTTTCTTTGCCTTTGGAGTTTGACCTTGCGCTTCAGCTTAACTTGTCCTCTTTTTCTTCTTTCCTTACTTCCTTTCATTTTTTAGTATTTCTTTTTTTCTCATTTTGTTGGGCTGCTTTTATAACAATAGATATAAGCCACACATAGAAATTTTTAAGGTAGTGCACTACTATTGCAGGGTTTGGACAAAGCCTTAGGGTATTTCCTTTTTATGGCTTAATTCTATATAATTTCATTTGAAGTTTCTTATACTTTCCCCACATTTCTTCTTCCATAATGCGAAGTCTTCAATTCTATTTAACCTCATTTCAGTCCTATTATTACTGTAACTGTGATCAATATTACTCTAATACAGTTTGGCATTTTTGTCGTCAATTCTTTCCTTTAAAGTGAACCTGGACTGTTTTAAACTTAAACTCCAGCACAACATACCAGATAGGTCACCATATTGGTTCTATACATTACATCCAGAGATATTGTTTCATTATTCCTTCTGCTGCGTTTTAATTCTTTTTAAATGCCCCAGTCAAATGATATTTCTCCTGGAGCTTTGTAGAGTTAATTCTTCATCCCTACTCCTGTCCACATACACATACTATAAAACTATCACATTCAGCGTTCTCCGGGAGCTTTTTTTTTTCACTTTTGCAACAATAACATGCTACCTAGTTTTCATTGGCTCAATCTAACAGATTTTGTCAATAAAAGGGCTTTTTACTCTCCAGTTTTCTTCTTGCCATTTAAAAGTAGTAAATTTAGCACCAATAAAAGCAAATGCTCCTTTACGCAACATATAATCAACCTGTGAAATTTACCCTCACAGGAGGCCATCAAGTCAAATACTCTGGTTGAATGTTAAAAAGAAGTGGTTTAATTTTATGAACACTAACAACATTTGTACCTACACATGCCAAAATAAATAATAAGGATAAACCAAATCTCATGCTTCGAGGCATAAATTGATTGTCTGCAGGTGTCGGGATGGATTCCTATTCTCCACATAGCACTTTATGCAGTTGCTGAGCCTTTTTATGAGGATATGAAGCATTTGCAGGTTTATTTTTTGTTTGCTAGTTTGATCTGGTTTTGTCTCTAAATAATCTCATGCTGCTTTCTTTCAGTGTCAAGATATTGTAGCAAATGTTTTGATCAGATAAGGCAGCTCCTACTCACTCACAGATTTCACCTGGGAAAGAAACAGTCTTTGTACTCTTTTGTCTACAAAGGTATTGAATATTATGGCAGGAAGAGTTCTGTATTAATGAGCTGTCACAGTACCTTTCTTCAGATCTCTCTTTAAATCTCATCTATATCTTGGTGTTGATTGAGAGTGGTCAGACAAGTGATGTGCTACCATCTCACTGTTACCGTTCTTTTTTCTAGTTCTTCCTTTCTATCTTCTACCTAAATTATGAACATTTATTATTATTATAAGACTATAATCATCTTATTTTTACGTTTTGATGCAATATCTAACAGACTAAAACACTGATTCACAGAATCTCAGAGCTGTTGAGGATGGGAGGGACCTCTGGAAATCATCTAGTCCAACCCCTCTGCTCAGGCAGGATCACCTCAAGCACATTGCCCAGGACTGTGACCAGATGACTTTCGAATATCTCCAAGGATGGAGACTTCACAGCCTCTCTTGGCAACTTGTTGCTCGGTCACCCTCACAGTAAAAAAGTTTTTCCTTAGATTCAAATGGAATTCTACTGATTATTCTAAGCAATATCCTAATTATAATAACAGATGAGAAAACCACTGCAGATATCATTATACTGTGGATCAACTTCCTCTTGAGAAACTCAAAACAAAACGTATTCCTATCTAACAATGGCTATGGCACGGCTATGTCATTTAAAAGGTTTCTCTTTGCTTAGTTTTCCTTCATTTCAAATATTGCTCTTTCTAAAGTCTCTCCAGCTTTCTGATCAATGATTTTCTTTATCTTTGAATCATAAATATGTGATAATGAGTAAATTTAGGATCAGCACATTTAGCCTTATGAAGTTAAAAATGTACAGATTGCTGGATCACATGCTGCAGCCCAGTAGTCAAAGTCATCATGTGCTTTATCATTTGTAACTATGGATTGTCCTAAATTTCACAAATCTATATTTGTGATGCTTAAGGGAAGCACCTAAATCTAAATGAGATCAGTATCTAGGCTCATTTGTTTAATCTTGTAGCAGAGTTTTGGTCAATTTTGACAACCAGTTAATTTGGGTGTCCAGTTTCCATGCAAATCTTTGAAAATTCTCCCAGGGTTTCTAATGGGAGTATTGATGAGCTCCAGAGAAATGTGTTTGTGTCAGATGGACCTCCCATTAAACTCCACAGAACTAATCCGAACGAAGTGAGCTAAAATATGGAGATAGCGGGAACACAATACAGTAGAGTAACTTAATTCCATCATTTCAGAAGATAAGTGATTTTGTTTTCTATGTGGCACTGTCTGTCATATTTCTGTTTAAACATAGGTCTGCAGTCAGTTGGTGCAGCTGATGGGAAATTATATATTTTTATATATATATTTATATATTTATATTTATAATTTATTGAACAGTAACTTTGTGTGGAAAGTCAATGGGTAATGTTTACTGATCTGCATAATAAAGTAATGGAATTTACATAATTCCTAATTATTAACCGTTTGTAATAAAAACAAATAAAGAGGTTTATCTCTCTACGTTATCATCTAGAATATATTACAACTTCACTATGGGTATAAGTCCTTTCTTAAAAAATGTACTGATCCTCAGTATTAAGACATTAATCATTGGTGTTTAATTTTAGAAAGCATATTCTGAGGAATTGCTTTGTAGACGTGCTTCAGTGAGCATATAACATTTCAGCTGAGATCTGAGAGATGATCATGCATTAGCTAACAAGATATGTGATCAAAATACAATAATTAATATGTAATATGACTTGTAAAACATAAATGAAGATGAACTAGAGGGAGGAACTTGCTAACCTTTAAACAAGGCTAACCTATTTATGTAGCAAATGCCTGCAATATTTCTCATGAGTCATTCCTTCCACTCAGGCCAAGAATATATAATAACCTTTGTTGTTCTGCCTTCTAGGTCATCAGCCCTGTGTTAATGTGTTCCACTTTTATATAGTCAGAGTCAGAGTGGTTTCAGCCATAGGATGCAAATGTCCAGCTGTTTTTGAGTTTGTTAATACCAAAGGCATATTAACAAGGTGTGGAGGGCACTTCTCTACCCCAGTGTATTCTCATAGAGGCTGCAGCGAGTAGCGCTACTGCAGCAGTGGGAGGCAGAAGAAGACTTTACAGAGTACAGGGGGGACCCTGGAGGGAGGAAGACGGGGAAGATGACAACAGAGGAGCAGTGTGGACACACATACACACATGACTGGAACAGAGCATGCCATTGTCAGGTAACAAGTCTGAAATCACTGACTGTATTTATTACTGAGAAAAATATATATATATATATATAAAATATACACATATATACACATATACACACATGCATGTATGCATACTTATTTACAGAAATACATTCATAAGATAAAATAATTATGAAGGCTACATTTTCAAGTATAGAATGCAAACACTGTTGGAACCAGTCATTATTACAAGGATATTATCTGGCTAGTTGAATGACAATTCTCTGGTTAAAAGGGAGATTGCTATTTCCTGCTTTTATGTTTGCTCTCCACTTTTCCTTTATTTATAGGACTCTTCATGAAATGATGCAAAAAAATAATAAAATTAATATCAAACTGAGCTTGTTACCTTAATCCAGCTAAAACCAAGAATATGCCACTGAAATACAAAACAGTAATGTGAAGGAAAACTGACCTCCTTAAGATTTTTAATTATTAAACCACCAACCCAAAAAATTAGATATGTACATGTTTGAGTTTGTTGTCTCTTAATTGCAAATTTCAAGACCAGAGTTACAGGAGATAAGCACCTTTAAATCATTCCTTTAATAAAAGAATCTACCAAACAGAAGAAAATAAAATGAGACAATCTGACTCCTTGCAGCAATTAATCTATACAATACATATGAAAGGGCAGCAAAACAATTGTGTTTGTTTCATCACTGTGCTTAGGACACCATGCTAATGATAATAAAATGTTATTGTCCACATTTAAGAGCCAGCCACATTTTATTAGATGAAAAAGACATATTACATATGACAGCACCTTTTGATGTTCATTTTTAAATGTCACCTATGAGAAGATTCTCATAACTTTTGCAGTCTCGGTAGACCCTCTTTCTATAGAGCATCCTAGTGAAATTAACCGTGCTACCCAATACAATAAAAAGTTGTATCAAAATCTAGGTTCTGTAACTCAAGATACAAGTCTAGTATGAAATGTCCTTTGTATTACTATCATCCACTGTTCTTAATTGCCAAGCTAACTTAAAGCGCGCACTGCCATCCATTTGCAGCTTGATATCATCAGCATGCGAAATATGAGCCCCTATTCTGTAGTGGCATGCTCTTAAATGCTTATTTTCATATTTCATATTTCGAAGCACATGAAATGTGATGTTACAGAGATCTCTGTCATTCCAAATGAAGTCATCTGAAAACAGTAGATGATTAGGAGAGAATAATTACAAAACTCCCTACAAATCTGTTTAAAGTGTTAGCACTGCCAAGGATCTGATTTTCCATTCTTGTCCATTTAATTTGTATGCTTAAGGAAAACTATTTAGTGAGAGGCTGAAGTGCATTTGGTAGATCAATACTCCATTGATGTTGATATTTGTCAGCATTTTCTCTAGCTGATGATTTATAGGGTGCCAGAAGCATTTATAGAATTCTTAACTCTTTGTCATGTCTCAATTTGCTCTACACAGAAAATGCTTATTCTTTATTACACTGTATTTTTAACAAAGGAAAGGACATGCTACGTGAGATATTTTATAAGTGTGCTTAAAACAGAGTTATTACACTCTAGGAATTATTAGGTTGATGTTATTTGGTCTACAATCTTTTAAAACTAGTGGGAAAAAAGAGCTCTTTTTAAATAGAACAAAGAAACATTTTTTAGACAATACAACATTAATCATAAGAAGGGTTGAATTAATTTCTCTCTTTTAATCCAAATTTTTTCTTTCAATAACATAAAACATAATTGAAAATACAGTTTGTTTAAAGTGCAATAGTTGTTCCTGATTAAATTAAATCCGAGCTCCAATTAAGTTTTTCCTCAGATTTGTTGTGAAAAAAAGACCTAGAACAACAAAGCTGTGTCCTTCTATGGTAAAAAATATATATTGCAGAAATTTTAATGGAGAAATGTAATTTGAAACTCGTAGGTAATAAAAAGGTATAAAATAGCTAACTAAAAATGATACTATCTAGCTCTTACCTAGCAATTTTGATACAAAACTCAAGAAGAGCTAGCTGCCTTTTTCAGATACTGTGAATCTAAAATGCATAGAGATGAAGCCAAGTCCCCAAAGGCAGGATCCCAGTGGGGCAGATTCAGCTGCAGAACATGGGCTCGTGATCCGCAGCACAAAGTCTGGCTGGAGGCCAGTCAATCATTGTGTACCTCCAGGGACAATATTGGGGCCAGCAGTGCTTCATGTCTTCATTAATGACCTGTCTGATGAGACAGCGAGCACCCTCAGCAAGTTTGCAGACAATGCAGAATTGGGAGGAGTGGCTGACACTCCAGATGGATTTTGTGCTGCAGTTCACACCTGGAGTGCTGTGTCCAGCGCTGGGCTCGCCAGTACAACAGAAACTTGTACATACTGGGGAAAGTCCAGTGAAGGACCAGGAAGACGATCCAGGGATTGGAGCACGTGACATACAGGGAGAAGCTGAGAAAGGCAGTGTTTTTTGGCTTCAAGAAGAGAAGATTCATGGGAATCTTATCAATGTGTATAAATATCTGATAGCAAGGAGTAAAGAAGATGAAGCCAGACTCTTCTCAATGGTTCCTAGTGACAGGACAAGAGGCAATGGGCACAAACTGAAATACAGGAAACTGTTTAGATATAAGCAGAAACATTTTTACTGTGAGGGTGAACATTGGAACAGATTGTCTAGGCAGGCTGTGCAGTCTCCATCTTTGGAGATATTCAAAATCCCAGTCCTGGGCAACTTTCTCTATCTGGCCCTGCTTCGAGCAGAGGCTGGAGGAGACGATCTCCAGGGGTGCTCTCCAACCTCTGACACCTGCCCTGAACACGACTCAGAGTTATTTTACTACTTGATTACTCCAATGATGTGCACATTTTCATCAGTGCATGTACATCAGTGTAAAACTGAAGTAATGTAGTGATAAAATATATGACCATGTAAGGCAATGTTCCAAATACAGTAGAAGGTTATTTTAACCAGAAGAGATTTGTTTGCTGCTAAGGTAATAAAATGAGGCCAACTGTTACAGAGCTGTAGTATGCTAATTAAATAAATAGCCACAGAAATATCAATATTATCTGAAATCATTTGTTTTACAAGGATTTTGACATGCTTCATTGTGAAACAAACTGTTTAATATTTTATTCATGGATTAGTATAGTATATTTCTAGGTAAAATCAATACTGTGTTTTTATTAAGAACTACATTGTTCTTCCCAGTAGAGAAACAAAATGCAATATAAGAAATGAACTGCAGAATTAGAATAAAAAAGTAGCCAGTACTGAAGCACATCAGTATGGACAGTACTATAACCCTTATGTGTGTGCATTTAGGTGTGTGCCTGTTTATTTCCTTTGTTGGACCTTTTTCTGTTTCAGCAAGGGACTCCTCCTACGACATCTCAGGGCTTACTTTACAAACAACAATGCACTCATCTATATGATATATTTGGTGAGATTCCTGGAAAAAAAATAGAATGTAAAGCACAGGAACACACATGAAAAGACAGGTGGAGAGGGGCAACCTCAAAGACAGAGAAGCTTCTGTGATCATTTCCACTCTCACGGCTGTTCAAGCCCACTGATTCAACAAAGGTACAACTGTTTATACAGAGCAGAAGTGAAGAGCGCTTATCGCTCCGATGTAAAGAATGTCCCTGCATGACGAAAAAATTGGAAAGGGGAAACTAATGCCCTGCCAAAATACACCTCTTATAATACGTACAAATTGAAAGAACTTGTTCAATCAAATTGGAATTTCCAGATGAAACCATCACGCTGCTTTTTGGTTGTACTTGGGAAAAACGAAGAGTTATGTAGTAGGAGAAATGAGTTGTTATAAAATGAGAAAGAAGTTTCCCCTATGACCACAGCATGTGCGTGGTCTCTGACAGAGTCATTTTTCTTCTTTCCTGGTTGTCTCCTTAGAAAAGATCAGTTTAGAGTAGCCCTTTCCTGAGAAGGACTTTTCTATATATTCTCTTTGCCCTTTCCCTGCGGTAATATTGCTTAATTATCTTTTAACTAGAGCTTACATTTCAGTTAAAGCAACAAAAGTCAGCAGATGGATCTATACTATGAAACACTGTAGTTCATATATACTAAACTAATCAGAGCTGGGTTGTTGGGTAGTTTGATTCTCCTTTCCCCCCCATTCTCTGATCAGAGGAACAATAATTTCTATCATTCTAAGTCTTCAAACTCAGTGCATGAAGTGTGTATCAGGCTACAATTTGAAGTATTAATTGAGAGCATACCTCATTTTATGACTTAATACATTGTGTATGGGAAAAAAAATCCTTGCCCTCAAAAATGTGCAATCTAAATAGGTAAGACAGATAAAAGACTGGAAAGAAAACAGCAACAGAAAAGGGAGGGAGTAGAATAAAGTCACATAGCCAGCTGTAAAGCCACAAAGACCAGCTCTCTTCACACTTAAATTTTTTTCCACTGCAGGGAATTGCTAAGAGAGTATGTATACAATTTAATTCAATTTATTTTCATTTATTTATTTTCCTGTACAAAGTACCTTTCTCACACCAGAATTTCCGATATAAGGAACTATTAAAAAAAAAAAAAAAAAAAAACAAGTGTGAACTATTTCTTGTACTTACCTAGTAGGTAAGTATTTCTTGTACTTACGTAGTAGCCTTCCAGATTTGGTTTGATTTTACCTCTGATGTACAGTTTCCATAGTCAAGGTTTTAAGATTTTTCTTACAGGGGCTTTCATGAGTGGATTAACAATTGCTGTGACTTTTACTCATTTTTTTTCGCTTTTACCATATTTTCCTTGCTCACACTAGTGACAACCCTACTGGGCAAAGGAGTGAGGCAAAGGAGGTTCTGACTGTTTTTCCCTCAAGGGTTCAATCTTGGAAGCGGTTATGACTTCAAGATCCACCTCAAAAGCTCACCCTTCATACATGACTAAGAGACATCATATATGACTAGGAGAAACAGCCGTCTGTGTGTCATCATACTGTTCTCACAGAGTCTTGAATCTGTGTAAGGAAAACAAGCAGAGAGGCTGAGGGAGCTGTAGCTGTGCCAAAGAAAAGGTCAGGGAAAATTTGGCTCCAAGATCTTCTCCGGCATGGCTTTAGAGGATTATGGCATCAGAAAAAAATGAGGAGAGTCACTAAAACTTTTGCTATTGTATTTCTGACAAATGCATTCTACTGTATACTTTTCCACACTGTCAAATACTGTCCATAATTTTTATACTTCAGACCCATTGTACCTGAAGATGCCACAGGATAGTAAAAATTTACATTGGCTTAAAGGGAGAGTGAACATAATCATAGAAGATAAATCCACTAAAAATTACCAAATGCATGCAAACCCATGCTCAGAAAGCCCTGAATCGCAAATTATTAGAGGCTGAGAGTACTGTATTACTAGAGCAGTACATGCTTGCCCTGCACTTAATAGTCTTTTTGAGGTATCTGCTTTTGGCCACTATCAGAGATAGTCTGGATGGACCCTGTAAAGCCATTTTTAGCATCTTATATCCTGAAGTCACATGATGTGTACAGATCTAAGAACATGAAGACAGGAAGAAGATGGGAAAAGACTGAAGGACTAGCCAAGAACATGGTTTCATCAGGGCCAAGTGTATGTTTGGTCCTGCTCCCCTAATTACCTACATTTTGAGTTGAAAACAGTGCCAGTTCCAGAAAGGGGCAAACCTCGGCTTACCTACAGTAGGTTGGGTAGCTCATTGGGAATCTCTGCAAAAGGAGTGAAATTCTTCTCCTTCCTCTCCAGCCGTTGTAAAAACAGAAGTCAGTGGGCCCTTTATTTTGTAGCTATAATGGGACAGGAATCTGGACCTTGTATTAAGGGTGAACAGGATTTGTGGTGTTTCCCCAACTTCAGCATGACTAGGACCAAGTCCTTAAAGAATGTGTGATTGAAAAGGAAACATCCAAACCATAATAATGACAGTAACGACAATATTTTGAAGTTATTTATAAGAAAGCATTAAATTCCTCATAAAATAAGTTATCTATCTGAAATAATAGACTATATACCTGCAAAGAGATGTAATCAAGAAGTATGAAACAGCCACAGAAGCACAGAGGACTTGGCTGTGAGAAAATGCTAAGTTAGAAATGGGAGCTTTAGCACCCTAAAGCCTAGCACCCTAAAGTATCATGAGATAAGAAACTTTCTATGGTCATTTGGTTTGTCCTCACATTCAAGGAAACAGAATTTCATCTCAGAAAAAGCTGAAAATGAATCAGAGATAACTGAAAAATCAGTACCTTCTCCTCCTGCTCATAACCACAAGTCAAAATTTTGAGTTAATACTATTTGCTATATCCATTATGGTTATGTGATCTCAGTCAAGGGTCAGATTTCCACATAATACGTAAAAATAAAAGCAATAAGCCTTGAAAGGTTTTATATAATATAAACATGGCCACAGAGTATGATAACTCTCTTCTGGTGCTGTTCTAGGAATCGTACTCTGTCAAGCAAAGCATTATGTTTACATATGCACACTTATTTTCACTACTGACATTATTGAACAACAGCAGAATATGTCAGCATTTTTTGAATGTATACCTGGAGGTTGCAGATGTATACATTTATATGGCATATATCATACAAGTGATTCTCATGGGTGATGAAGCCTGACTAATCTGAGTATTTTAGGACTATGTCACTCTTTCAGGTTAATAAATGTTTGCTTATTGTAAAAGGATGGTCTTCATTGCGAGAACATCGTCTTCAGTTAGCTATTGAGTTTTTGCAGTGTATTTGAATGTTTGGGGATAAAACAAAACAAAAAAAATATGTTTACCAGATATTCTTTAAGCCAGCAACAGATACAGGAGCAACAGAGTGATTCTTAAAACAGCATCTCAAAAAAAGTGAAGAAAGTGCTTTATGGTCACACAGTCAGAAAGCTGACCCAGAGCACAAGCAGGCTTTGGCTGAGTGCAGCTTTGCCAAGCCTGGGATGCTGCTCGAACGCTATACAACAGACTGCCCCGTTGTGCTCCTCTACAGCTTTACATCACGCATTTGCAGGCCAGCACCATGGGCTCTTGCTCGCTCTCTGACCCGACAAGACAGATGCAGTTGGTCGGAGTAACCTGCCAACCGGCATTTGAAGTTGCTTGGGGTCCCAGAGTCATGGTGGAGCTCAACAAGCAGAATTCAGAGGAGGAAGCTGGGAGACAAATGCAAATTTCAGGAGTGACTCACAGCTGTGGCACTTCCCCTGTCACTGCCAACCATATGGGACCTGGCAGAGGGCTGTCAGGTGTTCTCGGATCACAGCTGGTTTGGCATTTTCTCCACGCATGCATTCAGGACCCACTCAAAACTGAAGACGTCTGCCCTAGTGTATGTGTTGTTCCACCTGCCTGTTCTGCAATAAGTGCATTAAATACCCACTTCACATTTCTCAGCCAGCCTGATCTGTTCTTCCAGGCCAAGCCTCTAAAATGCTGTTTGCCAAAAAAATTGTGCATAAAACTACAGCTTTTGGAATGAGGATGGCACAGATTATCCAACTGTATTTATTTATAAAGGTCCTCGTCTCATATCTCTTTTCATAACGACTTGGAAACTTACAGTCAGATTTTCCAATATGCTCAGGTTCAGCAAAGTGGCTATAATTCCACTTTATCCATACAGAATTTACAAGCTGTCCTGCATAATGAGGGCATCCCTGGAATGAAGCTGTTGAAGCTGATTCTACACTGAGATGTTTTGCAAAATAAAGTTGAAGTTGATTGCACTTGTTTGGTTTGTACATATGGTTTACTCATTCTTTTAAATGTGTGGTTTAATTTAAAGATGTAAGGCTGGATGGATTGGTCCTCTTCAGTGTTTCATGTTCATATTGTGTATTACAGATCATTTGAAAGTTTACTTCCTGGGAGTGCATCTAAGGACAGGGTATGACTTAAATGATATACTTCTGGGTAGTCAGGCATTTAACCTAAGAACTGTGTTGTCAGAGAAGGTGTTTGATGGTGGAAATTTTTGTAAACAGATTATACTGGTGTCTTTGGCACCAGTTCTCAAATAGTCTCTGTAAATCAGGCACAACTGTTTTATTGAAGTGAATGGAATTAAATTGTCATAAAAATGGTGTAAATAAGGGGAAAATCAGGCACATCAAATTTGAATACTGACTTGCAATGTCAGATTTAAAGAAAATACTAACCTTTAATTTTCAGTGACAATCTGGTCTTTCACGTAATGAATACAGTAGACATAGCTGTAATGCTGAGAAGTAGCTATCCTATCGACTGACACTCCTGCAACTAAATTCAGCCCTACAACTACAATATTATGCTTTCTTACTTGTCTACCTTGAGCATGCATTTCAATACTGTATTTCCCTGTTCACTACCTTATTAACACCACTCTAACTATCAGGTTCTTTTTGTTATCAGTTGCTAGACAGCCTGCAAATAATAATTCCACCTGTCACACATCCAGAAGTGTTCTTAAATACTACTCAGTGTAGCAAAGCCTTTTAATTCCACTAGAAGTTAATGTTTCTAGACTTTAAATTGAACTTCCATAAGAGGAGTTTGCTCTATTTTCTGTAATTCTATGACTATTTTTTCTTCATGCAATTTAAATTCTTCCAAGACTTAAACAGAGTGTAATTCTATCAGTTGTTAACATCCCCAATATATTTGTTTATTGCATAACATTTTTTGAGGCACATTAAAACCGTGGGATTGAAGTTGTCATGAGTTGTATTTTATCAGAACAAATGAGAGGTTATCTGCCTTATAGAATGATCATTTCAACTCAAGCTGTGACAGTTCAGAAAAGACTGATTGCACATATATTATGCAAAAATCTTAATAAAAAAATCTTAGAAGGACCTTGCAACACAGTCCTATACATGCAATTTTGGGATTTTTTTAATTCTTCTACATAACAATAATCTATTATTGTGTTACTCTGAGCTTGCTGAGCTGAGAATGTATGTAGTTTTCATGTAAACATGCAGCCATTTGTGTAGTCTCCTAATTATTTTTTGATATTGTAGGAAGAGAACCAAGCAATTCTGAATTGGAGTAAATGCTTGTGGCTTCATTATTTTTTATTTCAAGTTGTTTAGTTTTGTGAGTCTGGGGAGTTTTCAGAGCTTAAAATAAAGAGAAGGAAGCAATCAAACATTCTGTTTGGTGATGATTCATTTATTCAAAAGCCCATAACAAAAAAATGTATGGTTGAGAGGAACTCTGTCATTTGCAAAGGTGACTTGAGGCAGAAAATAAAAAGAGGTTTAGAGTAATGTTACAGCCTCTATAGACCACATTAGCATTGCAAATACGTCCAGGCAGGTTCACATTTTCTGTTTATGCCATATTCTCCATTCTGATACATGCGCTTAATTCTGCACATGGTGCATCTCCTTTAGTGAAAACCCAGATACACAGAGTAGAGGTTTGTTTAACAAATCAAAGAATATAAAACTTTTAGTTGTTGTTGTTGTTGCTAACAAAATAAAGTAACTTCTACTCTTTTCTTAAACTTCAAGTACTTTACACCTCTCAGGGACTGGAAGAGTATGGCACTTTTAGAGCTAAGATTTCTGATATTTCTTCTGTCTCACACTGGAAATTCCTAAATAGAGGTGGGAATATTCTACTTCTTCAAGCAATGCATTTGAGAAATATTCTTTATCACTCTATCAAAGTCAAAGTCGTAGTAGACAACACTTCAAATAGAGAAGTTAAACTCAGTAATATGCCTGTGTCTTGCTCTCAGAAGTCAAACAGTTCTCAGGACACATCACAGGTGTCATACAACAGCCGACAAAATAAGATATTCTTCCCAGTGAGCATTGGCACCCCACTCAGATTCACAAATAGAATGTAATACTGTTAAATTCTCAGAAATTAGTAACTCTTCTTTCATTAAATTTATGGAGATACATCTCTCAATCGTATTTCCTTCTTTCACTACATTTCCTGTCTCAAAATTTTAAAAATCTTTGGAGTATAAATTCAACTACAAAAACTACAAATAATGTATACCAGCAGTGAACTATCATAAATACTTCAACTTTGGAGAAAACCTGAATTTAGTTGAGATTTGAGTATAACATTATCTATATGTATCAAAAAAATCATGGAACACAATAGAAATGTAATAGAAATATGACTGCCAAATTCATCCTAAGGCAGGCAACCAGTATAGGCTAGCTTTCCCAAGACATCTGAGTCTTGGGAAAGCCATAATCATCTGTCTTAGAACTCTGTGTCTAGTCTTAGAATAGGAAATGCTTCTACAGGTGCAGCTACCTGTTCAATGTATAATAGGGATCAGTTCAGCAATTTCCCATACAGTCTGTATTTTGCCATGGTTAAATGCAAGACACACCAGCAATGTAAATTGCTGGTGCAGCCAAGCAGAATACTGAAGGATCGATATTATCCCTTTCCGCTCTCATAGGCAGGTTTATAGGCAATTTGTTTTCAAAGTCTGAGTTAGATTACCCTGCTTAAAGTGCATTTTGCCTTGACAAGTGACTGTGAAAATGTTACCATAGAACTTTACTTCCTAATGATTCCTGAATCAAATGTGCAGTTTTCAAGTTAGGCATCCAGTTAAACCTGGACAATTCACCACGACATATTCTGTGTTTCCTCCTAGCTAGCTCTCCATGGTGCTCAGGAATCACAGAACTGAGGTTGGAAAGGACTTCTGGAATTCATCTAGTCCAACACCCCTGCTCAAGTAGTGTCACCTAAAGCATGTTCCATAGATAGTATCCAGGCAGATTTTGAATTATCTCCAGAGAAGGAGACTCCACAACCTCTCTGGACAACCTCTTCCAGTGCTCTGCAAACCCCACAGGAAAGAAGTTTCTCCTCATATCCAGGCAGAACTTCCTATTTCTTAGTTTGTGCCCATTGCCTCTTGTCCTGTCACATGGGTACCATTGAGAAGAGTTTGGTTCCATCCTCTTGACACCCTCCCTTCAGGTACTTATCCACATTGATAAGATCCCCCCTCAGTCTTCTCTTTCCCACGGTAAACAGGCCCAGCTCTCACAGCCGATCCTCAGAGGGCAGGTGCTCCAGCCCTCTGATCATCTTCGTAGCCCTACGCTGGACTCTCTCCCATAGCTCCACATCTCTCTTGTACTAGGGAGCCCAGAACTGGAAACAGCCCTCGAGATGAGGCCTCCCCAGGGCTGAGTAGAGGGGCACCTCCACCTCCACCTGCTGGCAACAGTCTTCCCAATGCACCCTAGGAGACCATTGGCTTTCCTGGCCACAAGGGCACACATTGCTGGCTGAAGGTCAACTTGTCATCCACCAGCACTCCCAGGTCCTTCTCAGCAGAACTGCTCTCCAGCAGGTCAGCCACTAGCTTGTACTGGTGCCTAGGGTTACTTTTCCCTAGGTGCAGGACCCTGCACTTGCCCTTATCGAACTTCAGGAAGTTCCTCTCTGCCCAGCTCTCCAGCCTGTCCAGGTCTCTCTGAATGGCAGCACAGTCCTCTGGGTGTGTCAGCCACTCTTCCCAGCTTGGTATCATCAGCAAACTTGGTGAGAAGGCACGCTGTCCCTTTGTCCGGATAATTGATGAAGAAGTTGAACAGGATGGGAGCCAGTGCTGAGCCGTGGGGGACACCACTAGCCACAGGCCTCCAACTAGACTCCACGCCACTGATGAGGACCCTCTGAGCTCTGCCTTTCAGCCAGTTCTCAATCCACCTCACTGTCCACTCGTCTAACCCACACTTCCTGAGCTTATCCAGGAGGATGTTATGGGAGACAGTGTCAAAAGCCTTGCTGAAATCAAGGTACACAACGTCCACTGCTCTCGCCTCATCTACCCAGCCAGTCCTTCCATCAGAGAAGGCCATCAGATTGGTTAAGCAGGATTTCCCCTTGGTGAATCCATGCTGGCTACTCCTGACCACCTTCTTTTCCTCCATATGTCTCGAGACGACATCCAGAACGAGCTGTTCCCTCACCTTTCCAGGGATGGAGGTGAGGCTGACTGGCCTATAGTTGCCTGGGTCCTCCTCCTTGTGCCTTTTGAAGACTGGAGTGACACTGGCTTTCTTCCAGTCCTCAGGCACCTCTCCTGTTCTCCATGATCTTTCAAAGATGATGGAGTATGTCCTAGTAATAACATCCGCCAGCTCCCTCAGTACCCGTGGGTGCATCCCATCAGGGCCTATAGATCTGTGAGTGTCAGTTTTGTCTAAATGATCTCTAATCTGATTCTCCTCCACCAAAGGAAAGTCTTCCTTTCTCCAGACTTTCTCTTGTCTCTAGGTCTGGAATTCCTAAGGGCTGGCCTTAGCAGTAAAGGCCGAAGCAGAGGAGGCGTCTAGTAATTCTGCCTTCTCTGTATCCTTTGTCAACAGGGCCCCCATCTCATTCAGCAGTGGGCTCACATTTTCCCTAGTCTTCCTCTTGCTATCAATGTTTTTGAAGAAGCCCTTCTTGTTGTCCTTGACATCTCTTGCCAGATTTACTTCCAAATGGGCCTTAGCCTTCCTCATTTTATTCCTGCATACTCTGACAACATTCTTATAATCCTCCCAAGTGACCTCTCCCCTCTTCCATATTCTGTGTACTTTCTTCCTCTGTTTGAGTTTTGCCAGGAGATCCTTTTTCATCCATGGAGATCTCCTGCTCTTTACTTGACTTCTTATTCATAGGGATGCACCGCTCTTGAGCTTGGGGGAAGTGATGCTTGAATATTAACCAACTCTCTTGGACTCCCCTTCCTTCTCGGGCCCTAACTCACAGGATTCCTCCAAACCTTGCAGAGTTAATAAATGGGAATACCAGAATTAATTCCAAGGATGATATAAAAGAAGTAGAATTCCCTTCATTGTTTCTTTCCTGTATGGACCTGAAGGGCTAACAAAATAGCAGAGAAATGAAATCTTGCTTAGGAAAGCAAACAAAAGGTTTTTTAAATCATATATTCAGTTAAATTCTTTTTTTTATTATTATAATTGCTTAGGTAGATGATTCCAATCTCACAGAGACCTTCAGTGTCACTGATACTATATAGTAAGGTAGGAAGAAACCTACAAAAAAGAAGAAAAATTTATGAGAAGTACACAGTGAAGTGGGTGGATAAAAACTGAAGGATGCAGACAATAAAATCTAGTCCAAGACAAGTTCTCAGTCAAATATACCACCTTTCCAACCAATTTGCTATCAGTGTAAACCTACAGAGGCTCCATTGACATAAGAAAATCTAGATCTTCCAGTATGCTTTGAAATGTCCAAATGTTTTTTTCCTGTTCCCTGATACAGCTGATGTCTAACAATACTTTTGGAATTCAATAAGCAAACAGACTAGTTAGAACTATGAAGTTTCCCCAACCATTCTATCTGTTTAGACCAAATATTTAAATAAAAAACACTATTGAAAGAAACTGAATATAAATCTAGGCTCAGAAAGATATGGTTTTGGGTGGAGACATTCAAATGAGGATTTTAATTTCATCTGATATCTTCTAGCCATGGAATACTGAGCTATCAAAAGTATTTATAGAATAGTCTAAAGCCCCCACATATACAGTTTAGGGGGAAAGCGAATAATATGAATTATTCAGTAAGAAATGAACAGTTCAGTAAAAAAAGAACAGTTCAACCTGTTCTGAAAATAAAAACTGTGGGAGCCTCTCATAAATGAACTGTGAGCGAATTTATCATGCGCAAAAAGAAAATTGATTATGTAGTCAGAAGTCATTTTGTAGAACTCACTGCCATATAAAAGAATTGAGATAAACAGGTGAATAGGATTTCAGGTGATCTGGCAGTACACAGTAAAAGGTTCAATATAAAATAACTTGTCACAGAAAAAGAATCTTTGCAAATCTTACCCCCTTGCACCATCAAGGTGTGTTAGGGTTTCAATCTGCAATGGTGGATTTTTAACAGATTATTGTTTCTACCATTCCCATCAAGAAGTTGCTTTCTTCTGTCATAGAAGTAGATTCTACCCTTTCTGATATTTCAGTTTGATCTTAGCTAAGGAGAGCTAAGGAGGCTAAGGATATTTGAAAGAGGCAAAACATTAAAAAATAACTTGTCTTTTTTAAAAAAAAAAAAAAGATTTCAAGTCATTCTACAGTTTTGGGATAAATCATTTTCAAAAATTAAGACACCTAAGGGTCTGAATAATCAAGGAAGCACTCAGTACCAAATACTCTGGGATTAGGGGTTTTTTTTTGTTTTGCTTTCTGTTGATTATTTTTGATCTTTCAATTTGCATATTGGAGTGTTTGGAAAAAATGTTCAAGGCCAATGAAAAGCTAAATGAGCCAATGGAAAAATAAAAAGCTACAAATACTTTGAAAAGTTAGCTGATTTCTAATTGAACCGTATCATGCCAAGAATTTGATGTTTAATTACTGAATGATTGGAAAGAAAACAGATATCTTGTTTGACAACTCTGAAGTAGTGCACACTTTCTTTTTTTCCTCTCAAAATCATTTAAAGACTCTGAACTTTACAGAGTGAGATTTTAAATTTTGTTTTCATTTATGACTTTTGGCTTATCTTGTACCCAAGTATGTGTCTTTGGGGATAACAGAAACCTAATCATGTACGCTTCCCTGGGTACATCTGCCTCATTCAGCCTTTGGTGTCATTTTAAACTTTGGAAGTATTTTCTTCTCTTTGATAGTACTAGACATTATTTTGGGGGGCTGTTGTGATCCTTAGGATCTCTTTTTCTGAAAATGTTTGACCTAAATAAGCCACAAGGGGGTTATCTCCAGTCTTTGATATAGCCATTTTCCTGTTCAAAAGTAACCACTAAATTATGGGACTATGATGTGACCTATTCACTCTGTAAAGACCTTACCTCTTGAAGACTACTAAATATTGTACTTTTAAAAGCTGTAGTTTTCTTTCTCTAGCATCAAACTGAGAAGTTCATAGAGTTATCCCTCCTTATCTGAGCCAGGCATTTATTCAGCTAAAAGGTTGAAAAAATAGTTGGTAATACTTAGCTGACACACAGCAAAGTAAAATTGTGTGCCGAACAGTGTGAAAAGACCAATAACATGTATAAGAGAGAGAATAAAGACTATGCTAATTATTAAAAAGTCATAGCCTTTTGAGAGGTTCTTTTCAATTTCAGCCTGTGTAAGTCAGCTGATTCCTCATTTGGCCACCCAGGCAAACAAATCAGAGGTGAAGAAAGCAGAATCAGAGGACCAAATGAGAAGAACCAATGAACCAAAATGAGAGTAAAGAAAGATCTCTTTTTTCTCCTCCATTAAAATTAACAAAACAAAAAGTGTTTGGTTTAAAAACAAATCATACCACTTGTAAAAAAATTGCTTCTATTCCATTGGAGGTAATTTTTAAAGAAATGAAAGAATATGAAGATCTAGATTTTTATCATGTTTGTAATATTAGGAGGGAGATGGTGATTCACTTTTATGAAACTTCTCATCAGTCATGAGATGTGAGAATGCCCAGGATTCAAATTTCTACACACTTGAGCTGTACATTTGTTTAAATATTTAAATATTGATTAGGTTAAAAAGGAAGTTTCATAGGTAGGTGCTTGCTTGGAAAACTGGACATTTCCATATCAGTCCCTCCTCTTATGAATATTTATGACACTGGATGAAATCCTGGCAATATTTAAAATACTTGAACTTATAATCCAGCTAAAACTTTGTGTTTCAGCAACCCAGTCTCAATTTTCTGCTATGTATTTACAAACCTGTATATATATTCACTTTCTAAAATGTCTAAATAAATACAGGCAATAATGCAGGGAGCTGATCTGCTTCAAAAACTCATCACAATGTAGAGGCAGATCTGCTTACTTATACCCTACAGTTATTGCAAATGGAAACCTTCCAAAGTGTCTGCACCAAGATAAAAGCTCTCATAGAAACAAAAGTGATTTACAATATGGAGTCTTGAATTTCTAATAGCAATGATCCATACACTTCTGACACTTAAATTTTTAATGAAATAACTTGATTACTTCTTTTATTTTTGATCTGCTTTTATGATCAGCAATATCTGATACGGTTTAACATTTTGATGCAGGGTTTTGTCACACAGCACTTAGGAAACTGCAGCTTTGTTTGCTGCCTACCAGCTGTTCGTTACTACCCTTTACTTAAAGGGTGCCACCCCAACAACTGAGCTATCGTAATCAAGTGGCAGCTCCTCTTCTGCTTTGGTACAAAGTCAGAGAGTTTGCTGAAAACGTTACTGAACTTAATTACCATTTACTATGGAGTAAGAATCAAGCTCCTACCTAAACATTTATTGATTCTGCTGCATTAATTATTTGGGCTCTTAACTGGGTTGCAACATATTCCAGCATCTACCTCCTAGATTGTGTTAAAAAGACCTTACTTTGTAGAACCTTACTTTGATCCTTGCTGTAGAATAAAGTTAGCCTTCCTCTGATATACTAATTATTAGCAAGGAAAACTTCAGATCACTTCAGCACTAAGTGAAAATTCTTATGCGACTTCAGTATATTTTTCTAATATAGCTAGCAAACTGTTATCTAATACCAACTCCCACTATATTAATGATCATATTGTATGCGATGACACATGTTCCTTGATAAATCATGGACATACTGCAGGTGGGGGGATGAGAGTTCACTGTGTATGCATAGAAATTTCACACTGCCGTAAACTATTCCAGACTGAGGAAACAATCCCCACCCACACTCATTAACAGAGGATCAAAACGAGATTTAGCTCCACCTATGGTATGCTTTATCAAGCGCTGATTTTGAAGTCCCATCTGTTCTTCAGGACTGCCAGTTCATTGAGCAGCCAATCACATTAGACATTTTAAAACTGTGAGAGGAGTTAGCTGGAACTCTTAACAAATTGTTCCTGTCATTTACCATCATTTTTCCCATTATCATTGACAGCAGGACCAACCCATGGCCAATACCCATTTGCACTTCCAGCTGAGAAAGTTCCCCCACAAAACTTCATTTAAGCTGGAACAGAAATCCCATTAATCTGAAGTATACCAACTGAGGACTCACCCACCCCTCAACTGAAATACAGAGAGGAACTATTTTTTGGCCCTGGAATGACAAGTGAATCACATTTCCCAGCCTGGGAAGCTGGATAGATGTGAGGAGGTAAGTATGTGCTGAGTTTCATGCCACCACAACTGCAGTGACAGCTTCATTTAGTTAGGGCATATCTACACTACACCGTAGTCACATCACCTACCTCACTCTGTGTAAAATGGGACACTAATAAGTATTGATGTCTTTTTGTGAAATGTTTTAAGATCTGTTGATTAAGAGGCTGATGAGATAGGAGATTGCTCTACCAATTGTAAAGCTAAAGAACCTGCCAATAACTTACTGGGAAGGATAGTGGGGTAATGGTGACTGGTATTTGATGTCCTGCATGTATCTTTATCAGTAATATAAATTTGCCAAGAACTTTCACAGTCATGGAGATCAACTGGCATGAATAACCTGCACTTAGGCTAGTAAACCATATTGTCATGCCAAATTGAGGGGCTGCATGCAAATTGTCCACCAGAACATGTGCACCAAGAATAAGAACTTTTGTGAAAGTGTGAGTCACCACTGGCCAGAGGTGCACCAAGAAGTATTTTAGCAGGATAGACAATTGGATTTCAGCACCCAAAAATGTCTCCTGGCACTGTTTAATCTACTCATATAGACCTAGTCTCTGAGTCCAAAAGTCCTGAAAATAACAGTGATTCAGAAAAGACATTACTAATGCTGAGCTCTTTAAAAAACTGGATTTTTGAACTCTCATTTAAATATTCTCAAATGGAACAAATGATCACTTTTAAGTCTTGAATAGTACATCCATATCTCTAAAGATTGTATTTTCTGCTAATGAGCCTGGCTCCAGAAGTCCAAGGTTTTCTGAGGCTATTCAAAGACAAGTAGACCTGGTCAAATGTGTCTAGATAGAGTGTTGAATGGTTATCATGCTATATCGTCAGAGCCTTCCAAATTACATGGATTTTTTTGCCCATGTGTATAACGTTTCTTTTATGTGTCATCCTACAGCTTACATCTCTTTCACAAAATCTTTGCTCCATTTTTTCCCATAAGGAAATGAACAATATAAATACTACCTTACAGCACACTGAAAGCAGATTTGTACTATTTTTCTCCCTCTACAGTTTGTTCTTGTTTCACTATCATTAATATTTTCCCATAATACATTTAATTTGAAAAGCCCATGATAATTTGTCCAAGAGGCACCCAGCAGAAAACAGAAAGATTATTAATTATTATTCAGCTTCTATTTATGGAGCATTACCTTCTAAAAGATGCGTATTAGTTCTGATGCTAGGCTGACTCAGCGATTTGTAATGGTGCAGAATTTGTTCTCTGCGTAGCTCCAGGTCAGGGAAATAGCAAAGGTGTCTTTAATTTATTTTGGTTCTGAAGCTGGCCAAAGACCATTTAGATCAATAGTATAATGTGAAGCAGTGGTATACCGACTTTCAGTGGAGAGAGACCACAGAGTTTCTTATCGAGCTAATCGAAGATCAGACTTCCTGACATTTGCTGCATAATATAATTGTCCGAGCATTTGTCACACAACAGGAGCTGCCTACATTTGTAGGGCTGGATAAGGAGAGAGATAGGAACAGTTCATATGGCTTGAAGCTCTTTCCCTCTCCACATCTGAAGGGACGTGAAGAAAACCTTAGAGTGGGTAATGAATCCAACGGAACTGCTCTGGCCAACCAAATTTACAGGCTATATTGTTTCATCCTCACCTAAGGCAGCCTCTATTTCATGTCTTCCATTTCACAGACCTCCCAAATTGCTCCACTAGCCAGGAAATTATTAGACATCCTTCCACCCAAGTCACTGGCAAATTTCTGCTCCTGCTGTCATGTAGCATCTCACTGTAAGACAAGTTAGCTTAGATCCATTAGCTGTTTTAAGTCACCTTGGATCAGTACTGTGACTGCCCAGGGAGCCTAAAGCTTCTCCTGTGCAAGTCCAGGCTCAGTATCACCCTGCTTTTTTATATGCCTTTTGTAGACTGCTTCTTGACTGGCTTTTGTGTCCTTCCTCCAGTTAGAAGGTATATCCAGATACATCTACCAGTGGCCATACAGTGTGAAGTGGGGAATGTGATCACACTTGTACCTGTTTCTTTTTCTTGAGGAAAATGTCTTGGGGAGGGGAGGGTTAAAGTTGGGAGACAGAGAAATGTTGTACATAAGAAATCCGGGAGCCAAGCAAAGTAGTACTTTCATTGCTATTGGAACCTTTTCTCTGTTGTTACAATTTTTTTTTTTTTTTTTTTTTTTTTTTTTTTGCTTTGGTCTCTTGAGTCTGTGGGGTCAGTGAAAGTCTTTCTGTGACTAAGATGAACCATCTTTACTCCTATGAATAGCAGTTAATGAAAAAGTAAGATAGCAATCTATAGATGTATTGAGGAATGTTACTCTTATGATTAGCCATTGTTTATCAGTCAGCTTTCTATCCCTACTAAACGCTGACAGTAGGTATGAAGGGAAGCATTCAGGTCAAAATCAGATGATATCTGAATTGTGACTGAACAAAACTATATGCTTCACATATTTCTCTGTATCTTCACATTGCAGGGAACAAACTCTGGGAAGGCACATAAAAAAGACACAGCTCAGAATGCAGCAATCAGCTCCACTTTTAAATGTGTAACGTGGATGATATTGAGGTGAATACCCACAAGGAAACTTGAATAAGCTAGTTCTGGCATTTAGATATTTACTGATTCCAACCGTCTTTGTGAAAACTGCAATTTAAAGAGCACAGAAGCTTAATTCAGTATTCCCTGCAATACAAAGGAACAGAGGCATGGCATCATTTGACTGATTTATTCTGCTTCTTTCTTCAATAGCTCCTGCATTTTATTCTCTTGAGAAGACTTGTATCTTTCAGAAGAGCAGTCTGGGAAGCTAACCAGGTATTGTCAATGCAGCAGCACCTTGCAGCTGGGGATGAATTTGATGAGCTGACTCCTGGTGACACAGCTTTTAAAATACAGGTAACGTAAATGGAGAATCTATATAGTTGTCAATAGTTTTGGAAAGCTTATTTGTCATTACCCCAAAGTTTAGAATCAGATCAGCTAAAGTTTTCTCATTACTGGATGGCATTTTGCAGAAGATAATGTCAGCTTGCTGGGCTAAGACTAGAAGCAGTTAACGCTATGCACACTGGGATGGTAGGACGATTAAAACTCCCTCAGTTCCAGACCCAGATTCAAATCTGTCCATCTCTTAAAAACACCAGCATGCAGTTGCAGGGATTTATTTCAAAATATTTTGCATTTTTTTACAGTGAACATATCGCATTCACTTGGAGTTACCAAAGACAATAACAGAAAAATCATTCACTAGCTATATTATATGATTTTGTGAGATCTGGATACTGCTTTGCAATCACATTATTTGGTGAACAGTGCAAAGAAGCAGTGGGGAACAGTTTCTGATGGTTCTCATCTTGCCTTGTTCTGTGCTACTGCAAAGTGACCTTAAGATCTATGTTCCTAAATGTTTTTTGAAAAAGGGTTTCTTCAAACACAGCATCAACTACAGTGTCACTCCTTCATGACAGTCAAGCGATACTGTGGGAATCAAACACAGATGATGCCCTTTGCCCTTGAGATGTGACAGCTGTTTCAAGCTACGGTATCTTTACAACTGCTTTAACCTGTACCTCAATTTGATGTAAAATTATTTTAGAGTCACGGGTCACAAAGCGGACTTCAGCGCCTCCTTCACTTAGCTGCATCAGCTAATGAGTCACAGCCAAGATTTCCTGATTCCCCACCTAAAAAACAGGAAGCTGCTTCTACAAGGCCTCTCATATAAATTACAGGCCCAAACTATGATCAGATCCAGGACAAACCTTCTCCGTATTCAAAGATGTTTGGATCAAAGTGTTAACTTCTCAGTCTTTTTATCTAATCAAGCTTTACTCATATAATGACAAAAATTATCTGTCATCACAAAATTCTATGCCATATTTTTCCCCTGAAATTAAAACCTCCTATCCTAGGACTTGCACTGGAAAGTGACTTGCCTTTGTCTGCATATGAAAACATTACTGAACCTTTTGCTTTGAACATACAGGGGTGAGTTTTTGTTTGGCAGACTTTTTTCCAGTATAAATCTGCAGAAATGCAAATTAAATGGGAGCTACCGAGCAATGTACTGACCCTTCTTGTATTCCTCACAGTAAAATGTCAGATACAGTCTTTGAGTACAAAAGATGAGTGTGTGCACACTATTACATAAGATAAACAAACCATTTCCACTAGATCTATATATTCTATGTGTGCCTTTTTTCTGTGTCTCAGATCCTATGCTCCTCTGATATTCTTGTTTTATTCACAACTTAAGTAACCTTAAGAGTAAATAAGCACTTTAATACTTCAGTCAAATAGGACCAAGCATAAAAGCATGACCAGCTTATTTGTATTCATTTTCCATGAACATTTACAGTAACATTTTTAAAAGAAAATGATTTGGTAAATAGTCAGCTGCAGCTCCAAACAACCTGGCCTCTGGAGTTTCCTGTATAATTCACACTCAAGGGTGCTTTGTGCTACTTGAAGAGCTAAGTAGCTTCCAAGTACAGTTAAATAGAGTCAGTCAGAAACTCGCTTTTTACTGGATGCATCCCTCACCTACTTGCATCTTAAAATCTTAATCTTCTTTTTTCCCCACTATCTGTTGACTGCTTATTTCCTGCCATGTATCCCCCCTTCTTCATTCTCCTCACATGTCCACATTACTCCTTTGCCCAGTCCTTCTGAAGCCACACAGTGACTTGTCCCCTTTCAATTTTTCTTTCAGAGTCGTTATTCTAACGACAGTGCATCTGGATACTACTCATATAGTGAAAATTACATGTTTTCATAGTGAGAGATATTTCTAAGTCTTTGAAAGAAAAAAAGATTAATTCTGGCAGACTCCCACCTTCCATAAATGCTGTTTTAGGTAAGGAAGATGTTATGTGAACTGACCACAGCATGCTCCCAGAAGATCTTATTTCTGAGGGGGTCACAGCTGGTTGGGAAATGGAATTATTGTCCTATGGGAAATTTTAATGTTTTGATGGCATTTCTTCCAGCTAACATGTCTCTATTGGCAACAACAGGGAAAGCCATCCTTTGAATATATTTGTGGAGCTGACAGGGCATGGTGTTCAGTGGAGGATATTATTTAATGTTCCTGTGAAAAAGGAAGTTTCCATGCTGCCACTCAGAAGGACTCTAGCATCAGTGCACTGCGATGCTCCAAACACTTTCCCAGGGCTATGTCCCTCAGAGAAGTAATTGAGCACTGCTTAATTAGAACAGAGTACAGATCTCTCTTCAGCCAGATGGCAAGAGACAAAGGCGTGAACCACGATGCTCCTGGAGCAACCATTAGTGGCTCATAAGAAGCAAGGGAAGTCTAAGGTTGTTTCCATGCCCAACAGGTACAGTAAGAGTGGGAACTCTAAACCTTTATCACACCCTGCCCCAGATTATTTCTATCTTTCTTTATTCATCAGAATTTTTTCCCTAGGGCATTTGGGAACACTAGAAGTGCAGCCCATGGCCTGGGATCCCAGACCAGCTGAACACCATAGCGATCATTCAAGAGCTTCTCTACAGTCTTCCCGCTACTTTGGCAAATGTTGGTTCCAAAGAGAAAACAAATCAACACAGCAGTATCAGAGTTGGCACTGAGGACAGAAAAAAAATCCTATAGCACTCAAAGCTGTTAAGTGTCTATACAATAAGCATCAAAGCCCCAGGCTTATTATTTGATCCTAGTATGACCAGATGATAGTTTGTTTAAATTTAATTTTATATGTGTGTGAAGATAATCGATTGGGCATAGACGTTTTCAGATCACACAAGACTGAGGGACCAATTCTGATCTCAAATGAATAATTTGCAGTGACAAATCTTGAATATCTTGTTACTGTCTATACAAAAGTCTGTTGCAGCAGAGGATCATTCACTTGCCATCTGAGATTCCCTATTCTTTTCCTGTTTGAAAAATGTATATGGATGTAACACACATTCATCTAACTTTCCATAAAAAACAACTGATTAGAAAAAAACGACCCAACTGATGGAAATAAATTGAAACCAAGCAGCTACTTGATGAAGGTTATTCCCCCTCTCCTTCCGTCTGCTTCTTTGCAAAGACAGCATATGGAAAGGGTCTGTAACTTTTTCAGTTCATGTAAGTTTGCCATTAAATTTCTTCCATCTGCCTCACACAATGATTTGTTATGAAAATCAAAAGCAAAGATGATACTCTGGACTATTGCAAGCGGTGTTGTCTACCCAGAAAGCAATGCTCCTGACAGAGTACTGGACCAGAGAAGTCCCAGAACTAAAACTTGCATGAGACATTAAAGATAGTATTATAGCCATGATACACTGACCTATGCTCATATGCCAGGGAGAAGGAAGAAGGAGAAGGAGTAGTTTCTGATAATGAACCTCCTAATACTTAGGAGAAATGCAAACACCGAAGAACCATGGATCAGCTATATGAAACCATCATTAAACTTTACATACAAACAAACATGAATTATCAGTGCTGAGGTGGAGAAGATAGCTCCCCAAAATAAGATGACAGCTGATCTGCCTGCTAGTCCTACCTGTCGACATACTTCCTGCCACTTCAGATGTCAACCAATTTGAAAGGTTGATGAAAAAAACATGACAAATGACACATGGTTTGACAAGTCAGCACACTGCTCTAAAAGGTCTGCAATGGGAGAAGGAAGGGGAAAAAGAGTTAACAAATAATAAATTCAATTGTCTAACAAATTATATAGTCAAAAACTGTGAGTCAGGTAAAAATAAGAGTTCTTTCTTTGAAGAAGATATACTTTCAATTTCTTTTATTTGCTTTTCTGAATCACAAGCTTCATATTTTGGAGTTGTTCTCTGAAAAATATACAGGGGAGAAATCTACTTTTTTAAAAATGAAAGCTGAGATTCAGGCAATCTGTTTTTTCCAGAAGATGAGAGTTTATGAAAAGCACCAAGTGCTTCATGAAAAATGCATGGGAAAAAAAAAAAAAAAAAAAAAAAAAAAAAAAAAAGTTGGAAGAGGAAATGGGCAAAAGTCCAGTATAAAAAGAAGGAAAGATGCAAAAAAGTCTTATATCATTAATGCTAGTGCATTCCAGCTTTGCAATTTTTGAGCTATACTTTGGCCAAGGCAGGTGGGGAGTTTTTAGAATCCTAAGTAAAGACAAATTTTACATTTTTCAATTTTTTCTGTACTCAAGTAGTTTGGTGATAGAGCAAGTAAAAGATACAAAAGGTACCATAAATTTCTGTCAGTAATTAAAAGGGAGAACATCGAGGTTTTGCACAGAGCTCACAGAGCTAAAATCTTCGTGAGATAAGGTGCTGCTGAAATGAGATGGCAATTTCTTGGTAAGCCATAGCTATAGAGTTAGTGTGAGTTTTGCGCTAGGTCAGTTGACGGCAGAAGAAAGAGCTAGTCCTTTAAATGTTCATCAGAATGTTGTATTTCAGGCATTCAAGAGCTGCTCACCTCTAATTTGTTGTTCTGTCATTCCTTCTTCTGGCCGCGCAACTTCCTTTGTAATATGAGCTAAGATATTTACTGCCTAAAAATAAAATAAAATAAAATTACCAAGCTGTGATTTTATGTGCAACAGAAATGAAATCTACAAATCAGCTAGTTTAGTGACAGGTGTATAATCCTCAGGAATACCCAAAGGAATTCATTTTACTTCCTATTTCTTCTGCAACTTTCTGATCACAAGAGACCAAATGAATACTGATTTCATTCTGACCAAATTTGACCTACACACAAGAAAAAAAAAAAAAAAAAAAAAAAAAAAAAAAAAACTCTACAAAGTAGACTGGCACCAGAAGAAAAGGAAGTAAAGGACAGTCTTATTTTATTTTCTTAGCTAATATTCTCACAGTATGGCATGAAAGCACAGAACAATAAATGTCTTCATGGAGAGCTCCCTAGAGTACTTGGCGAGTCTTCAGTGAATGCTTTCACATTCTTCTCCCTCAGAAAGTAGTGGCAGATGTTTTCACCCCATGATGCTATATAATTGCTCTGGAGGATATGAACAAAAAGTTTCCACAAAAATATATTGCTGATATCCTACAACAGGACAGCAGAAAAAGTAGGGGTGTCTATGGATAAAGAATAAAATTTACAAAGACACCTAAGTGATTTTGAAGCCTTAGTTCTATTCTCAGAAGTTAAGTAGATTTGTAAGCTCAGATCCTCTGAGAAACATAGAATGCAGCAAGCTCAGCTATGCCATGACTACAGCACTACCAGTACGTGATCTAGCCAATTTAAAATTGGCTCATATATCCGTGGTCTGTGGTACCCTGAGGGTTATTGACTTAAATGTCTAACTCATTTCTGAAAATGAGTCTTGGACTCTTAGCTGGCTTAGACCAGGGAAATATATGTCATATGACTCAGTCTCGGAAGGTACAAGGTGCCTTTAACTACCATTGCCATTCCAGGAAACTGAAAGAACCAGAAAAAAAAACAAAAAAAAAAACAAAAAAAAAAAAAACAAAAAAAACAAAAAAGAAAAAAAATATAAGCATGAAAGTTAACAGAATGAAAAGAAAGCATGAGTCTTCTTTTCTCAATAGCAACTACTGTGCAGTATTTAATTCTGAATAAAAAAAATAAGATTGATTTTATTATATGCTCCATAAATATAGTGTTTATAGCATTTGTGTGTTTCTTTGTCTACACACATTGCTGACAGTCCTGAGCAGACAGGACATGCCACACCAGATCAAGTGGCAAACCAGGCATAAATCTGATGCACCTGTGCCAGGCACATAATGATTAATGGAGGGCACAGTACCAAATATATAATATTCTGCCTTCAAAATGTTCCAAGTTATCCCAAACAACTGTTGATTCATCAGCTTTTCTAGCATACTCTAGGCAAATACAGGTGAACTAAAAAAAAGTCAGCTACTCGTCTGAAAGACTCAAAATGTGGCTATACACTCAACAGATATCAGATCTTATACCACCTTGTGTTTTGGAGTCACCAAAGCAATTCTATCAGAGGAATACAAGTTTCAGTATAGCAGCAAGCTCATGAGAAAATAGCAAAAACATGTAGTAAGCTGGGTCTGTCATGCACTGAATATGTAGGATTCTTCATAGCAAGAATATCTATAGTTTGCATCATTGTTAACCATAGTAAGCACATGTTTAACAAAATGTTTCCTTTTAAACTATGATTCCTACTAAATAATCCTATATCCTGAAGTAATGCCATGTAATTCTTTGAAAGCACCACTTCAGATTAATGGCAAGAGTTTTCAATAAAGGAAAGCCAAAGAACCTTGCAGGAAAGTCAGCTTTGTTGTCTTGAAATTTATTACCAAGTCTTGGCAGAATCCAGGACAACTTCTGAGAGATACTTTGCCCTGAGGTTTTAATCTGTTGTTTTATCACTTGCCCCACAAATTTTTGTCCTCAGTTGCTTCATCTTACATGCTCTCCCTTTGAAGTTCTTTCAAAATGATAATGCAAAATGTTATTACTATACAACTTACGTCTAGAGTAATACTGTCTAGAGTAATTCTTATCTGGAAATTGAAATAACTTTCTAATACTTGAAGTTGCCTTGGCTTGCGCATGACAGATATAATCACATATTACTGAGAATGGTGACTTGCTCCATCGCATTCTGCAGTAATGACTTCTGCTTTGCTTTTACTGAAGTAGTCACGCATCTTTTGTTTCCTGTATTTCAGTTTGATATCACTTGAGGCTAAAAATGTATTTGACCGGACTCATTTAAGGTGAAGAGTCCCTTCAGTATTCACATTACTTTTGTCACTTTGTTCTTTTTAATCTGTCTTGCAAGGATCTCATATATTAATTTTTCTTTCAGTTAAAATGGCACAGGACTGATAGTGCCCTCATTATCCAAACTGTTATTTTTCCCTCTGGCCTCACAAACCGTATTAAATGATGTTTCATTGAGGGAGTCCAGCAATGACACTCCGAGTAATGCTTTAAATGATGGGTCTCAAAATGGATTTAATTTACATTTAATAAGACATGTATTGTATGGCAAATTAATTATAACAGACTATTGAATGCATTTTTGAGGATTAACGGTTAAGGAATGGATAGTGGTTTTATTATATACAGAGCCACAGATATCAATTATATTTGTTTCTAGTAATCAAGCAGTATTTGTTTGATGAAAGTTAATTATTTGGTCAGGTTTAAAATAATAATTATCTGAGGTGTAGTAATTAATTTAAAAAATTAGACATAAGGCTTCACCTAAAAATCAGGTGGATTTTTTTTAACTACTGTTTCTTCTCTGACTGCTTTTCTTCTTGTAATTTTGAATTTTGGAATTTATCTGAGTGATTCAAAATTAAATAATGCCAAAATATCATTGTAGCCCATAAGTTTGTGCATACTTCACTTTAAACAAATGATAAGTTTGATCATATGTTCATGCATACCTTTTGGTACCTTTGTACTACCATAAAACTGAAAGAAACCAACAGGTAAGAAGAAGCTGTATTCTGGTATGATTTTTCAAGCCCTCCAGTTCAGACAAAATTTGATTCCAAATTTTTAGTTGCCTCACCTAGTCAATTCAAATGACGTACCAAAAGTATATTGTTTTGTTTTGGCAACTGTTTGTCCTTAAATATTTTTTAATACTCTGTCATTAAAGTTCAGTTTTGTGTAATTTAGAATTTCTCACCTGTCCCTTAAAACTTCTTGCTTTTGCAATGCAAGTTTTATAAAAACCTGTTGAAATATTTCACACAGATATTTAATGAGCACATCAAGAAGTATTAACTATTTGTAGTTAACAGCAGTACTACGGGCTGGACTCTTCACCACCCTGTTTCTTCTGTGGTCATTTGTCTCTGTGAAAAGTACTGATAAGTGGACTGTAAAATATGACAAAATATTTTTGTAAGTTTTTATCCTACTTGCCATATGTGTAAGGAAGAAGAAGCAACCTCAATGATTATAGAATATCTCATGTCTGCTCTAGTCCACAGTTTTGGTTGCAAGGTTGATTGCATGGACTTGAATGTCATTTCCATGGTGTAGTTTAGTCAGGAAGGTTTCCAAAGTTTAATGCTGTGTATATTCTGGAACTGGTACATGTGTACAGTATTAAATTGACCTTTCTATTATTCTGCAGTTTTGACTGGATAGCCAGTTCACTTTTTCTTCTATATACTACTATAATAAGGCTATAAACAATCCAGGAGTCAAATGACCACCCAATCAAAGTATAAAATATTGAAAAGGTCAAAAGAGTGCAGCTCACTACTAAGATTCATTGAATATAAATTAGGCATTAAATTCCTGATACCTCATTCCCTTGACTGAGTAGTAATGAGAGTGGAAAATGGCAGAAAATTAATCCCTTCTCATTAAAAAGCTTGTAATGAGAATGTGGAACTTGGTAGAAATGTAACCCTTTCTCATTACAGTCTTCAGGGAAGGGTCTTTGTGGTCTTCTTCAGATGTTATAGCTGCGACCGGTTCCTAACAAAATAGTGCAGGAAATATGGTTACATTATACACAACTCTCTTGTGTAAGTTCTCTGCATTGTAAAAATCATCCTAAAGTGACATAACCTTTTTCATTCATCGACACAGGAATTCCTGCTCTATCTATATTTTATGTTAACGTGCACATACATCTGTGTCAGCTGCATTTTCAGCATTGCCCGGAACAGTGATGTGCCCGCATCCCATTGAATTTCAATGTCATTTGCAGATTAAGTTCCCTCAGAATCTTTTGCAGAAACTAGCTAGTCATATTGAATAACTATCCTGATGACATTTATCCAAATACAGATGTGCACATATAGGTTAATGAATGCAGACTATCAATGGGGTAAGTAGGAGGAATGTGCTATTATACCTACCCACAAACACACACATTTTTGACAGGACACACAGATTTCTTTATCTTCCACAACAAATTCTACTGTGCTCAAAACATATAATTTATCACTGCAAATTTTACTGCCCTTTGACTTTGGGTCTACTCACACCTCCTTTCCCGTGCCAGGACCCACTAGGCAAGTACAGCTACTCAGCCAGGTAGGCTGCTTTAGCTGTCATTTTTCATTGCCACAGTGCTCTGCTGGGACCAGGGAAATCACTGATGTTATGACAAGGGATTGTTACAAAGGGTGTTAATAAACTAAAAAGAGAAGGATTGCTCTATGAGAAGAAATTCCCAGTCCACTCGTTTGCAGTTCTACTATGTATGCATACACACATGCACACCAACACATGCATACTAACACACACACACACACACACACACACACACACACACACACACACACACTCACATTTTGCCCTGGCTGTAAAAACTCCCATGCCAACCAGAGACAACTGCTCTAAAGGTCTTTCTGTGTCAGCTCCCGCCTACTTTGTGCAGCAGGAAATAGTAATATTCAATGCTATGGCTGCTCCAAATACCCTTGACAGCTGCAGGTTGCAGAACTACCCACAGGCAACTCAATAAAAGCATCTGCAACTTAGAGCAGCAACCTGGTCTGTCTGAATTATGCTGGCAGGAGTTTGGGTTTTCAAAACACTTCACAACCGGGAAAGTAGAAAAGCTCTAATCTCTCCCCTTTCTCCCAATCTGGCCATGCCACTGTATATAATGCTCTCTACTATCAAATTAAGTGTATTTTCATGACACAGTTTGTGTTATTTATAAATATACATATGCACATACACAGGTAAACTTACACACCTCCTCCAGCACTTTCTCCCTCTCTTTCTGTAGAGAGATAGATTAATTAGATGCAAACTTTTCTTCCTAAAATTTAATCATCTGGATCAAAGTACACACACTCATGAAAGTGATCACTCTCAATGTGACATTCTTTGCCAAACGATCACTAACTTCTACAAAGTGACTTGCTATTCTAAGAATTTTTCGTAGTATTAGAATTGTGTCAACATTTTTTCAGTAAAACACTTAAAGGTATGAAAGGTATTATCATGCTCGGATCTGTGAAAAAAAGTAACTTTGACATTAGAGAATTTTTTAGAAAGAAAGAATTGTAAGGCAGGTCAAAAAAAAGGATATAGTACATTGTAGATTGTCCCTCACAACAAGGGTCTCTGGAAGGAATACTGCCCCAGTGAAGCTAAACTCTATTGTGCCCCACACAGCCTGTGTGGCCTCAAAACTTCTTAGGGCAGATCAATGTCACTAACATATGATTAACTTGGCAGAATCAACAAATACAGCTAGACCTAAGCCCAACATCATAGGCTCTTCAGTGTTCACAAACATCTTAAGACTTTGGCAGAAGGCCCCCCTCGTTTGTAGCATATTTTTCCATGTCCATACAAAAGAATCACTGGCACTAAGATACCTGCTCTGTAGCTCTCTCTCAACCTCTCATCCTGCAAAGGCTAGATGGGTTTTGCTAAATGTCTGTAGAATTATTTCCTTTTTTTCTTTTTTTTTCCTGAGAATTGTGCTGTAGATTTCACAGCATCTTCTCTGTAATTGGACAATGTGATTTTGTAGCTTCTATCTATATGCTCTCTTTCCAGTATGTTTTCTTTTTAATTATTCATACTTTAGAACACTTTTGTTACTTTAGTCTTCATAATATAAAGCATCTGAGAACCCATCTATAGAACTAAGATTTTCCACATCATTTAATATCAGGAAGCACCTGCCAAAAGTGACTGTTATCCAGATTTGCTCATCTGGGCAGTCTAGGCCTAGTGGGTGGAAGGGGAGGATAGCTCATTTCACTGTCTAATTCCCACACTGATAATTACAATTCACAAATACCAGCCCTCCTCATTGCAACTTTTACCGTATAGTATCATACTCTCTGTCCACTTCAAGAGGCACATCATGTTCTCTTTCTTTCTGAACGACCATATTCTTGAGAATCCAAGGTGCTGAAATTTGCATGGGCGTTGGCGATCATTAAAGAGTCCCTGGGAGTCTAGCATCAAAAATGTGCCCTTCACCACTAACTTACTTGTGCATAATTGATTAAATATCCTTCTCTGGAATCATGTGGCCAATAGCTCCAAAAAATGACCTTGTTGTTTTAAAAGTGCAGTTCCATAATTCAATGCTCTTCACAACCATAGTTCCTGACCCAACTGTGTAAAATATTGACAGTGGTAGGAGCACTCTAGCGTTTTTGAGTGATTGCAAAAGCTTCAGAGTCCTTCCTGAATCACAATTGGATGAGGTGGCACACACTTATTTGGCTGCTGTAGAAGTATTTTTAAGCACATTTACAAGCTCATGATTAATAGTTTAAAAAAAAATAGTTCAATATCAGGTTAGGATCAGTTAAACAGGAATAAATTCTGTACATCTGCTTCCTGAGACCTGAAGCCCTTCAAGACATATTGCAATATAGTGCTCTCAATAGAGTACTGTCTGGGGTGACCCAAAGGATGCAGAGATTAAGACATTCTTCCAGGTGCTTGCATTAGTGCTGTTAGTGCCCCTTGGGGGTTGGAAGGAAAAGAAAAAGAAAAGATGGTAGACTAAAAGGCATTAATCAACAAATCACTTTTATTTACATTTTTCTTGACTTTAAGCATGTTAAAATTCCATCCCTCCTCTGCAAGTAAATGCTTGCCTAACCAGACTGCCTTAAGTAGGATTTAAGCACATGCTTAATGATGGATAGAATTAAGCCTCTTTCTGAACACTAGTAGATTTAAGCATGAACATACTTTGTTTCCTGACTTGAGCTCTCAGTGAAGCTACATCTGCCCAAAATGCAGATCCCAAAATGCAGCACTCTCAAGGAGTCCATCTGGATCTTCAGCACCACTACGACTGTAAACCTTTGCAGAATTTAAGTCATAATCAGAGAACAAAACTGAAATGTATAAATGTAAAAATGTAATACGTGAATAAAATACTATATGTGTGAACTAAAATTTTAAGCAAACGAACACTGTTGGATTGCTTTTCATGTCAAACATTTAAATGAAATATGCTTAGACCCTCTTTTAGGCACTGGCATAAACCTTTGTTTATCCCACTGTAAAATGAAACAGGAATTCTCGGAACTTTCCTCTCACCCATCATCTCCTATAGATATGCCTATGATGCACAAATACAGAAGCTGATGTTTCAATCACTGGTTCAGGGAACTGACCTTCTTAAGAGACTTTGAATTAATTTCTTTCTCCTAGGAGAAATATTAAGAGTTAAGTGAACCTGATATACTAAGGTGAGCAACTTGACAAGAAAAGAATAGGAGGGGGCGAAGAAAAAGGCAAACTATGACTATCCCACTCTCCCACTTCTGATCATCCCTCTGATGCTGATTAGAAAACTATCCATATAAAGGAAAATGGAAAATTACTCTCCACACTCAAAAGCTAAACCTTTTATTGGGTATGCTAACATGAATAGCTGTATGCTTGAAAAAATTTGAATTTTATGCCGAGTTACCATTAAATCATTGTTGACTAAACAAAACTAAGGATAAAGCACAGATTAAATAGGGAAGATTAAGCAACTGGCAAAAGCAGGCATTTGCTTTTTTCAGGATACTAATTCTGACTTTGAACAAGATCAGTACAACAGTATTAGTAAAACAGCAGTATCACTCAGGCTTCTGTTTTGTCTTCTGCTGTAAGAACAAGGAATACCACACCATTCTTGAAGGTCCTTCTTTAGCTAGTATAAAAGTCTTGCCTTGAGAGCAGGGTGAGTTGCAAAGAAAGGAGAGAGTGTTCAAACTGCAAAAACAATCCTATTGCTAATTTTATTTTCATGTTCAGAACCAAATCTTCCTGTCCAGGTGCGAAGGGGTTGATCTGAAGGAAAGGTCTGAGCACATAAGTAATCTCTTAGCTCAGTTTACATCCCACATGTTGATAAAGCATCTCTTTTCTATTTTCTAAGGCACTGTAGTACTACATTGTTTATTCTCTACCTACTTCTGGTTCAAATAAAAAAGGTCACTTGTATTAGTCAAGAGTCTGTAATGTTCTCAGGAGTCAAAAACGATCTGAAATTATATACTTGTTCTTTATAAAACTACTTCTTAATAGACAGAAACACACAGTGGGAGCAGAGTATAACTTAGTTATTCCTGCTTTAAATGCTGTGCAGTGTTTCAGTGCACTGTTGTGCCAAATGAATTGAAAATTCTTATTGTAATTTTTGGAATTACAATAAAGCATGTACCTTCTTACGTGTGGCGCAAAGCCTGTTTGGCCTGCATTTTTTTTTTTTTTTTTTTTTTTTTGTATGTGCTATATAACTTCAACTCAACTTCAAAATAATGCAACTGTTCCAGTAACACTAAAATCATTTTGTTGTAAATACACCATATTTAAGCCATACTGTCACTTAATTACCCACTAGATCTAAGTGGGACTTAGATCCCACTTTTCAGGGATCCCTTACAAAACAGTCCATCAATTCCTCTTAACCTTAGAGTTTATTGAGTTCATGAGACATCAAACTAAACCAGATGTAGTTTGGTGAGGTGAGGTAGCTGGGCTGATAATACATGGTCATGTTTGGATTTCCAGCTCTCACCCAGATTTTCATTAAAATCTCAGCAAACCTCAGATGCAGGTGACAATGCTTCTTTATTCTTTTTACTTCCCCTAACCTGAGCAACAACGTGCATATGTGTCCTGGGGTGTGGAACAAGATGTAAGGTTATGTCCCATCTCCTGCCCCACAAGTACAAGAGCTGCACTTACGACTGTCTATTTCTAAAAAGGTGGAGTAGCACTGGGGAGAATGCCAACAGCCTCCATGCACATCTCTGCGTGATGACAAGTCCTCATTTGCTTTTTGTTGGCTGATCGAAAGGTGCATTACTAACTCTGCTTTGCTGAGAGGGCTGCATTATTCATGTCAATCCAAGTATTAATCCTTTCTCTATATGAATAGGAACAATACATCTATACTGCCTGCACCCCTGCAAGCATTCTTGGAGCACAGTTTGAAAATCTAGATTGAAGAAAAAAAGACATCATATTAAAAAGTAAGCCTGTAGCTAGCAGCCTTCTCCTATGACATGAGATCTGCTGAGACACAAAGTTCAGTAACAACAGGAAACAGCACTATAACATTTGTAGCTTCTTTAGGGGGTTACAGAGCATAATGCAGACAGGTCATATAAAGAAAGTTTGCTACAAGAACTCTTTATTATTACTATGATTATTATTGTTGTTATTATTGTGAATCTGTAATGATTGCTTTGCGGCTATATATTTTCTCCTCTGATTCCCAGATACAGAAATGACAAAACACTTTACCAAATAAAAAGCTGTCCTTAGGGTATTTCCAGCTCAGTAAGAAGCAGGAAGTACAAGACATCTCACAAGAAAGCCTATCTTTAAGCAATTTATAGTCGTATTGTGCACAGCCTGAATCTTTTTTGTAGGATCTTTGGGAGCACTCTGCTTTTGTCCATTCCTCCTTCTTCCTCATCCACCTTTTATTTTTTTCTTTTTTCTTAAGCAAAGCTAACTGCAGGCAGCTCCTCTTGTTTCACTAGTGCTTTAAACTTCAGTATTGTCAGGTCTGTTATGTTAAAAATCCTGAGATAAATTCTAGTTTCCTTGTGGTCAGTGAGAATTTTGCCTTTGACTCCAACAGGATAGGATCATATGGAGGTGCTTTGTGCAAAGATCCAGGAAGGGAAGTCTTTCTTTTCTTTCCTATTTAACTCTTTTCTGATAGACACTGTGGAGAGGTGGTTGATTTTGATCATAAGTTATGTTACTTCTTCAAATTAATAAGATTTTATAGCTCTTCTGTAGATTTTCTCACACATATCTATCAATTCACTTCATAGAAGCAGGTGAAGATCAATAGCCATATTGAACAGACACATAAACTAAGGGACAGATACATTTCCTCAAGGTTATCAGTGCTCACTAACAGAGAACGAGCAAAGCTCAGGCTTTCTCATTTCAATGACTAGCACCTCACCCTCAGGAACCAGACAGTTTTACAGACTGGCAGTCAGAGAGGAATTTATTTACTGCACTGTTTTTCATTGCACTAATTTAGTTTTTGTAGAACTAATTGGTGGCTGGTACAGTACGTCTACTGCCAAAGTCACATGACACATGGTGGTGTTATTGAGATAGCACCTCATACTGCAAGAAGCAAGGCATATACCCATCAAGACCTCATACAAGGATTGGGACCAGAGTCAAAATCCAAGGACAATAACTAACAATCAGATTTAATTAATATACGATCATCTTGAATAATATTCAATCTGAAGTTTCTGTATGGCTCAGAAGTGAGTTAATGACCCAATTAAGCTGAGGTGTATAACCCCACAGCAAAAAACTACTGCTATCATACATCCTGACCCTACTGGAAGCCCTTAATATTAAAAATTGGGGAATTGTTTAAGTAAGGCACTCCCTAAAGGGTGAATACCTGTGGATACATGACTATTAGAAGTATTTCAGATACTAGAGCTCACTATGCACCAGTTAATTCCAGGAGTGGAAGTCAGACAGCCATTTCAGCATGGTTCTGGGACCACACTAATAAGCACTAACAGGAAGCAGGCACTAAATCTTTTTGACAGTAATGAGCAATGTCTCTGCACAGTATTGCCTTGCACCATCTCTGCTCTGTGCTTGACTCTCCTCAACCTTTCACTATGTGGTAAGAGCCACTCAGAAAAATCCATTGAAGATGCTGGAGCTTTTGGTTTTCCAATTCGATCCTGCAGACCAAAAGAGGTTCTCATAATTTCAATAGCCACATGTATTTGGGGGAGTTCTGCCTCTTCTGCAGTTTTGATGTCACTCCAGAGAGCCTCTGTTTAAAAAGAAAAAAAGTACTCTTTCTGTTTTATTTTGATACTGATTTTATAGCCAAAGAACGACATCAGTGTGTTTTTCATTGGCTTATATGAGTTCTGGAATACAGAAGAGTTTATGAATTTGAGAGTATAAGATAAGCATTGACAGAAGTACAGAGAATAAGTGGAAGCATGGATACAACATTAAAAACAGTTATTTTTAGTATTGATTGACTATTGCCCTGACTCACCACTGCTATGCTAGCTACAAACAGTATACTGCTGTCAATATCAGAGTATTCTATGCTGCTATGAGTAACTACATTAATGCAACATTATACTGAGATAATAAGAAGAGAAAAGTAAGCACACATATATTATGAATACAGATATTGATTTTACAGAGAGAGTGAGTTAAGGGGTCAAATTTTACCATTGGCAATTCACCTGTAACTGCTACAAAAAGCAAAGAAGCTGACTGGTTGAGGTCACTGAATCTCATAATAATCATAATTTAGCTTGCTTATATGTTAAGAGCATTTTATATTGCTGTTCCACTTTCAGCCTGCACAATCACACCCATAAAAATAGGCCAATCTCAGTGCTAAAGTTAATTTCTTAAATTTGCATCTAGGCCTCTAAATGCAGACCCCGTTGTTCAAAAGTGTGAAGTAAACGTAGCCTTCACTTCTTTTAATAAGATATCAGAGTGTTTACTGGAAGAACAGTTTTGATTGCCATCAGATAATGTAAGAAAAGACAGGCTAGGAAGAAATACTGATATTTAAATGTTCCTAGATGCATGCAATCATCCAATTTCTTAATCCAGTTCTGATGTCCCTGTGCTTTGCCCAGTTAGATGACAACACAGCGCCTGAGCTTCCCCGTCATCTTGAAATCACAAGCCACAGTGTACTCCACCTGGTGTAGGGGCAGACCTTGTTGTGTGGCAAACCTCAGAGGAAGAAGACACTGGGCAAAACACGCATACCCAGTCTTGGCTGCTTTACAAATATTCCAGATTTTCTCTGGCTTTGGAGGAACCAGAAAGAGACTCAAGTATAGTATGGCAGATATGAGTAAGTAAGTAAGTTCCCTACACTTCAGAGTAAGACTGAAAAATAGGAGGAACACCTAGGAGAGATTGAAATACTAAAATCCCTGTAGTCCAGCTGATAAATCCATACTTGTGTTCATTTAGCCTCAAAATTCTACTTGAGTAAAATCAATAAAGCCACATATCTTAACGGCAGACTGAGCCTTCAGATTCCACTTGGTAGAGTCAAGACCAGGTATCATACAAAACTGGCACTAGTTTAATGACTATGCAATGGATAATGATCAGGTGTCCATGCTGATTCTTTAACAAATCATTTCTGATACTGTTGACATCCTAAGTTTTAATGAAGTGCCTTCAGGCTTTAGGTAGGACAAATTGGCTTGCACGATCATGATCCCTGTCCTCTTTAGATTAGAAGAGAGAAATGACACACTTGTCTAACAAGTTTCTTGTGTAGATTTCTACAGCTTGCCTTTAACAACAAAATTAAAACAGTTTAATGTCAATTATATTAACAAACACATCATTACCATATTAAATATGTTAATAAATATTAACAATATGCATTATTTCAGTTGGGGGAAAGAATCAAATGTGATCTGTGATACAATCAGCATATGGATTCTAAATTGTCATGTCTTTTCTCAACCCTCGAAAAACAATCCAGTTTCTTTCCTGGTGCCTGATTGAGACTGGATTACAGACATGAAAAAGCTGGTTAAGACTCAGAATAACTAATAAGGGCAGGCATGAATCATAAGCTTGGTCAGAAAAGGAGGGAGAAACACTGAAAATATTATGCTACTCCTTAAGGTTAAAAATCTCAAGTCTTCACTTGCTGTTTTTGCTTAACTTTAACAGGAAGAAGTCCTGATTACATCTCTGACTGCAAAATTTGATTTTTCAGTCTAATCACTAACAATGAAAGATTTGCACAAGTGATAATCAAATATTCAGAGGTGTAGTGGTAATACATGTGCCAGAAACAAATACAAATTTCTGTGAACAACTTTTTTGTATCTCAAAAGGCAAGCAGTCATGTGGTTTTTATCTATACTGCACTACAGTGTAATTGCATAGTAATTGATTTTTAATGATAACTAAACTCTTTTAAGTTGGAAGAAAATAGAGGAGAGAATAGAAGGTGCTGACACCAGGTTAGATTTGTAAGGAACCAAATGCTGGTCTGCATAAAAATAGGGGGAAAAAAAACAATGTGGAATTTTGTTTATGGTTCACTTGGGCTTTGCAATGAAATCACCCTGTCCATTTTCACTGCCCACTTAACACCACTCTGAATGTAGATCTTCAGAAGTAAACATGTTTCTAATATCTGTCTCTGGCATTACCTCTTTTCTAGCCTTTTATGTTTGAGGATGAATGTTTTCAGGCTTTGTCTCATTCTCACAATGTGAAGAGCTTTGTGAAACATCTTTTCAAATAACATTTCAAGGAACAGAGCTCTAATGATTTCATTAACATAATGACTGTTCACAGATTTAACTGTAACTGAGCCAATGCATTGCCATTTTAGTGATGTTTAACAAAGTTCATTAACCCAGGATGTATTTATTTATCACTGCTGCAGTTAAATTTTAATGCAAGAAATGCACAGGGCAAGCATTTACTTGTAAATTTGGCAATTTTCATATGTAAACCTTTTCAGAAGAATTTCATATATGTCTATTGTTAGAAAAAATACTTGAATGAGAATTGGACAATACTGCACATAGTTTGGATACATTCTTAACAGTAATGTTTGAAAGTCTAATGAATGTGAGGAAGACAGTGAAAATACATTTATTTTCTGCATCAAGTCTCTACAATGAATATCTAAGGATTATACTGACTTCTGCATAATTAAAAAGCAGATTTCGTTCATTTGTTCGTTCATTCATTCATATATTTTATGAATATTAGCAAGTGTGATTAAATGGAGAAAAAAAAATCCATCAAGTCAAGTAAAAGGGCACCACCACCATATAATTTAAATTGGATTTTTATTTACAGTAAAAATTATATCAACCATAGTGAAGGAACAGTTCAATGTTCCTGCAGTAGTTGCAGCTAGATAGTAGATAAGTATTTCAATTGGAAGATTTAAATTACATCAGGTTCACTTTGCATTGTAATTGCTTACATAGGTGACCAGTAGAAGCATCACCCCATTCCTGTGCTCCTTCTTTTCCTCCTCAAGTAGGAATAAAGGCTTCTAGATTGTATCAGTTCCCAGGAATTATTCCTCTACAAATGCTCTCACTTGAGATCATTAAAGAATCCTAGGAACAGGCATTAATATATGCAAAAGGGTTAAATAACATAAGCAGCACTGACAGCTCAGAGACTCCAAGCTCACAAAGTAAAGGCAGCAGTTTTCCGGCCAGTAGAAAAAGAAAAAAAGAAAAAAAAAGAAAAAAAAAGGAAAAGAAAAAAAAAGGAAAGGGAAAGGGAAAGGGAAAGGGAAAGGGAAAGGGAAAGGGAAAGGGAAAGGGAAAGGGAAAGGGAAAGGGAAAGGGAAACGGAAGGGAAGGGAAGGGAGGGAAGGGAGGGGAGAGGAAGGGAAGGGAGGGGAGGGGAAGGGAAGGGAAGGGAAGGGAAGGGAAGGGAGGGGAAGGGAAGGGAGGGGAAGGGAGGGGAAGGGAGGGGAAGGGAGGGGAAGGGAAGGGAAGGGAGGGGAGGGAAGGGAAGGGAAGGGAAGGGAAGGGAAGGGAAGGGAAGGGAAGGGAAGGGAAGGGAAGGGAAGGGAAGGGGAGGGGAAGGGAAGGGAGGGGAAGGGAGGGGAGGGGAAGGGAGGGGAGGGGAGGGGAAGGGAGGGGAAGGGAGGGGAGGGGAAGGGAAGGGAAGGGAAGGGAAGGGAAGGGAAGGGAAGGGAAGGGAAGGGAAGGGAAGGGAAGGGAAGGGAAGGGAGGGGAAGGGAGGGGAAGGGAGGGGAAGGGAAGGGAAGGGAAGGGAAGGGAAGGGAAGGGAAGGGAAGGGAGGGGAGGGGAGAGGAAGGGAAGGGAAGGGAAGGGAAGGGAAGGGAAGGGAAGGGAAGGGAAGGGAAGGGAAGGGAAGGGAAGGGAAGGGAAGGGAAGGGAAGGGAAGGGAAGGGAAGGGAAGGGAAGGGAAGGGAAGGGAAGGGAAGGGAAGGGAAGGGAAGGGAAGGGAAGGGAAGGGAAGGGAAGGGAAGGGAAGGGAAGGGAAGGGAAGGGAAGGGAAGGGAAGGGAAGGGAAGGGAAGGGAAGGGAAGGGAAGGGAAGGGAAGGGAAGGGAAGGGAAGGGAAGGGAAGGGAAGGGAAGGGAAGGGAAGGGAAGGGAAGGGAAGGGAAGGGAAGGGAAGGGAAGGGAAGGAATATCATTTTCCTCTTTCTATATGATTCTGTTAAAAAGTTCACTTTATAAGCAACTTCAAAAGTTTGCCACAATAAGGCATTATTTTTACTTTTGGAACTCAGAATCAGATTTTCTTTCATTCGTACAAGGGGTAGATACATGTTTAAACTAGCTAAAGCACTCTTCTAAATCCCAGTTGGTTCTAATAGAACTTTCTCACATCTTTTTGTCACACCTTCAGGGTTAGGAACTTCCCTTATATTCAAGCTATTGGCAATGGTCCTGTTCTGGCATGCAGGGTGCCTGCGTATGTGGCACAGACAAATGAAACTAATACTGTACAATCTGTGCAAAGTGCAGCAGTTAGAGTAGAAAATAGGACTCTCATTAGCTTCTCATAGTGTAACATCCCATTGCAACCTACTCAATATTTATACAGTAGACATATCCATTTCTGAAAATCCTAAATAGAAACTCAATATCATCACTCTCCAAGACCTTGCTAATCAAAATGACTCAATCAGCAAAATGCTCCTCTGCTGCCAACTCTCCTGCCCCTCCTGCCATGGCTACCACAGGCATTGCTGGTAAGGGCCAGTAGCCGTGTAGCCCAGTAATACAATATTACTATTGCTAGGAACAGACCATGGACTTTACACTGACATTACAAGGCCTCAGGGACAAGGTCTGTCAGGCCTACTTTGTTTGAACCTGTCTTGGCCCGCCTGAAACTTTGTTTGAGCTTGGTTAGCTATAACCATAATTTCTCCAGTGACCAGTGACTATGTCTGTATTTGCTTTATTGCTTATTATTTTGTGTTATAAGCACAATTTTTATATACATAGTAGTAATAAGTAGCTATTCGGTGCAAAATGAACTATTTACGACCCTAGCACAATGACACAATGTAGAGCAATACAGTAGCCCGATCATCGTATGACAGCAGAGGTCTTGAAAGTGGGGACACAGGCTGCAGTGTAGGGGAGTGCAGGCATAGCAGACAGGATGATACCGGAGACTCCAGAGCTAGAAACAACTCACCAACTGGCAACTAAAAAAAATGCAACCACAAGAGCTGGGTAAAAGCGTTTTTAAAGGCAACAAAAAGAACAATGAACAAATATCCAACATACGTAAAAGCACAATTTATACATAGGAAATCTGGATGTATCATGAACTTGTAGACAATGGAAAAAAAAGAGAAAGGTGTAATGCATGTTGGAAAACATATTAAAATAGCACCAAGTAGATCCTAGAGTGAGGAAGAAGAAGCCACCATAATGATTTCACACTCTTTCTGGCAAAGAATAAAAAGAAACCCCATAAACGCCACCACTCTCCTCCTGGTGAAGAACTGGGACACTGTCAACGTACTGTAAACTCCCCCCAGCCTCTCCCCAAGTCAGACTGCAGTCATTGACTTTTGGATGCAGAGCGGCAGTAGATGGGTGAGTAACAGTAGAGAAAAGGGGTAGATACTATGAAGAATGTTTATAACAAGTCTGACTGCATTATTATTGTTCAGCTTTTTTCTCTGGTAGAATTCTTTATTTTCTTTTCTTTATTTTCTTTTTTCCTGTATCAATTAGATCTGAACTACCAATAATTATTTGATTAGGCTGTTAAGATTTCAATTACACTAACAATAAATTCCTTGTTTTGAATACAAGTAGTGTTTCCTTTATGTCAAAACAAGATTTTGAGAGTAACAAACTATCTGGATAATGTAGAAATATGCAAACAGAGATCTACATTTGAACTACTCACCGTATGCTTCCTTTAGAGCCAATAAAAGTCTAGACAAAGTGATCAATGGAGTCAAAAATGTAATTCATCCTTAGGCAAGTATTTAAATTGGATCCTCTGTTTCAAGTGACTATAGAAGAGAATCTCAGTCTGCAGCCAAGACACAATGTCTACACTGAGGGTTTTTAAGATTAATGAGATGAGTTGCATGTTAGTACATGAAAGTTAGCACTGCTTTTGGTTTTGTATACTGTCAAAAGCTTACGTTCCAGTCTACATTCAGCTCAACAAAACAGACGGCTATTTAGTGCTTTCCACTAGTGAATACTAGATTGCAAGAATCTAAACATTAATACTGTTTCAGTCTTTGGATCAGTGAGATTCCACTCTGTGTAACGCCACGAAAATCAATGCAGTGAGCCTCTATTTACCACATACTCCATCATAGCCTTTGGAGACTGTGCATACATATTAGTAAATCCGTCAAGGCTGTCTTCTTCCACATTCATGTCAAACTTGGAACACACACAGGTTAAATTATCAGCTACTGTAAACAGCACAAGACTGCTAACTCTTAATGCTATCTATTTGCTAAAAAAAAATCTACTCGTGTTCAGTATTAAACACAGTAAGAAAAGAAAACTTAATTACTGGTATCTTAATTACTGATTAATTAATTACTTAATTAATCACCCAATCTGGCATTATCTTCCCCCCCCCCCCAGGTTCCTTAGCAGCAGAACTAAGAGGCAGTCTTATGCCTCCACCATTCAGAAAACAAGCAAAAAAATCACTCAATCGAGCGTGACATGCAATGCTCATCTAAAATCTTTTCAGTTCAGTAAGGGAGGCTTCCAAACTCCAAAGATAAATAAGAAATAGAAATCTCAAAGTTAAAAATATCTGTAGAAGATACCAAATATTTGCAGAGAGATAATTGGTACTTTCGCACAGCTCTACCTGCAAGAAATAAATGGATCTGGATTCAGTATGCACTAAAGCAATCAACATTATTTACAAACACTGCAATTAGCAAGTGTGGGCACAGCCCTGATTTATAATGAACCATGAAACAAGATCTTCTATATGCATGAAAACAAAATATTTTATATACTTACACTGATTTGATCCTTAAATTTCAACTTGCTTCTCTAAACAAATTCCAGCCTTTGTCTGAAATAGTTGTTCATAGCCAAAAAGCTTTGCTTACTTTCAGTAGCTTGCTTTAAGTAGCCAATAAATATTGCTTGCTTTCATTGATTCATGAGGACCGAAGTTATTTTCAAAATATTGTTGGGAATTGTACTTATTATACCATTTTGATTGAATTTTAAACTCTACTCACAAATTCGAAATACCTAGTCTGATATATATTTTGTTACCAAGTTGTGACACTCAAGTTACAGAGGTTGCTTTAATTCTCATCAGTTTATTACATTCAGAATCTTACTATGGGCAAAAGGAATATACCCTATACAAAAAGCCAACAATTTGTTAGTCTAATTAAATCTTAACAGACTAACCAAAAAATTGTTATCAGTCCCCTTACAGTAGTCCTAGTAATTACATGTAATGTAAGTAGTAAAATGATTTGCAAAATTTCTAGTATCTCCCTCCTTTCTCTGCTGTTAGCTCACCCTTCCACTGCCTCTTTGGGTCCTAAAGTGAATGCCTTCAGCTAGGGCAGGGTCTGTGCAGTGAGTTGTCAGGAGTCCCAAATCCTTCGCTGAGAGGGATATCATGTTCATGTTGACTGTTTCTTCCTTGTCACTGTAAGGTTCATATGAGGCCTTTTTCATATGTTTTTTAACTTATTCTACACTTTGCTCTCTCCTGAGTGGTCTTCAGGTGCACTTTACATTCAAGCCATATATGATATCGGATACTTGTTCATTTTTCTGTTATGTCTAAACTGGCCTTACCTAGCTCCCAAGGTTACACTTCTTTCATCACCAGCAATCACCGTACCTGAGCTGTTAAATCCCTGAGTCTCCCATATCATCCTGTGTCTGTACTTTCGACTCTGTTATCAGCTCATGGCTTTATTTCTTTTTGCTGCATTTTATGTCAGCATAAGGGGTACACAGAGTAACTACTTACTATTACTATTACTCATTAGACACATATATATAACACTCTGCATGTGTGTGCGCATGTGTGTTCGTAACATATATACATCACAGAACTGTACAAAAGCTTAAACACAGCAGGTAATAGTCTTCAGATAATTGTTAGAGCCAAACAAGCTAAACTACAGCTCCAGACATGCCAAGAGAAGTCCAGACAAAGCCCAAGAAGCCTTGAAGCATGTGCTGGAGCTTAATGCAAAGTCTGTGTCTTGTTACTAGCAATGGCAATACCATATTTACTATACTACAAGGTCAAAATTTCTTTTAAAGCTTTTTAAAAATTATGAGGAGGTCATTTCAAAAAATTGTCTTTGGTAGTATTCAGGCCATGTTAGAAAGAAAGCCCATTAATAGACTTACAAATTATAATTTTCAAGATATGAAAGAGAAAATCTATGCCTGAGTAAGAGAAGAGCATGAAGGTTCATCACTAGTCCAAGCAGACACGGCCAGTGAGGGAAGAACTAGACTTGTATAAGACAGGATGGAAAACAGGGGAAGGCACAGTAAACTGGTACATTTTGCTGAGGATAGAATACATTTTTATATACAGATATTCATGGAAATAAAAGGATGCTAGATTCATTTTTTTTTAATATATAGTTTTCATAATAGCAGTTGGGAAATACTGGAATAAATCGCCCAGGAATATCGTAAAATCTCTTTGCTTGCTGGGGCAGGAATCCAGAAGAGGCTAGGCAAACAGATCAGATACAGCAATCTGTATCTGGTCTTGGCAATCTTGGAATTCTTCTAGTTTTTGTCCCTGTAATTCCTCAAATAACCTCTTGTGAACCTCCAAAACTGAGATTTCACCCATGATAAATTAAGGATAATTCTGGATCAAAAGATAAAAAGAAAGAATATGGAAACCTGGAAGACAACCCAGGTGCCTCCAAACTCAGGAAAGAAAGGAGTTAATTTTGATGGTGCCCACAAAGACCTGGTGTTCCATTTTAATAGATGACAGAGACTTCAGTTAGTGTTTGCACATTTCCTCAGATACATTGACCAAAACGGGAGAGCATTTCTGCAGTATTCAGAATTAGTATTATATTTTTTGAGATTCTTCACCAGAGCACTGCAGAGCCTCTGTAGCCTGGGTTCTTCTTTCAATACAACTTAGCATTAGTTCTAATAACAGGACTGATTCCCACAGATATATTCTTGGCACACTAGAAGCAGATCCTGCGAGGCTAAGTGTGCATAAACATTCAGTCCCATCTGTAAAAAAATTCACACTACTTTACTAACAAATAAATTTTTATTATGAAAATGCATTGCTGAAAAGGTTATGTTGCTCTACATGAATCCTGCACCATCATCCATAAACAAATATGAATTAGACATTTAGCGGACAGACACCTAGAGCACTTGTGATCTCGGTGAGTTCTTGGAAACATATTCACTGGAATTATACTTTTCAGTGATTTACTATGTGCAAAATGTAATTAAGTTACAAATGCATACAAGTCTCATATTTTTTTCTAAGGAAATTGATACTAACAAGCTACACATAAAAGTACACACATGAACATCTTTTTATGCCAGGCCAGAAGAAACATCTACTCTTCACTTTCAAAAACAAATCTGAGAAAAATTTAAGGCTGGGAAAATAATATTAATGCATGTTATGATAAGTGCTAGTGTTAAAATATGCTGAACCATGGCTGGCTTCTGAAATTCCAAGGTGTTTGTTTTCTTTTTCTTTGTAGGAAATGGTTACAGTGTCAAATTTGTACTCTAAATATAATTTCAAGAGCACCTTTACTGTGTAAAATTGCTCCTTTTTTGTAATATATTTCTTTCTTAATTAAGGAGAGGGTGGGGTGAATTCAGTGACTAGAGGTGCCTGCCCCAGGCAGAGAGTGGGTGGTTCACTGCTGACTATGTTTTTTGGAGCACTTAGTTTTATTACTTCAGGGTTTGAATCTGATCCTCTCCTTTGTGGCAAGGCTGGATGTGTAAATGTATCTGCAGTGATGTTAAAGGGCTTAAAGTGCTGTCAGACTAGCTGTGTCACCAGATCCAGAGCATTAAGGTGCAGTTACAGCTTGAAAATGATTATGAAAATATCATATTCTTACCCTGCTGATCTAATCCCCACATGCATTTGACGTATATCTGCTTAGTTTACTGACTAAAACAAACGTTTTGTACTGTTAGCACTGCAAAACCAAGACACCTCTGAAAGATTGCACAGGATTTTGCTCTGCCTCATATATCACCAGCAAACCTGTCAGATAAATTCCAGCTGCAGAGTATTTACTACTGATGATGATGTAACAGAGGAGAACAGATTCCTGGTGAATCTGCACAGTAGGCAGTTAAAAAATTAATCTTTTGACTTACACACAGAAAAAAAAAAATGCCATCAGGCAATCATTACCAGATAATGGAGAATCTTTATCCCAGTTACTTCGGTCTTGAACGTTGGCATCATTTGGAAGACCAAAAAGTGAGGAGCTGAAGTCCTCCATCAGTCAATGAGGAAAGGTAGGTGAAGTCTTTCTTCTAGGTTCTGAATTTCTAACCAGTACCAATACAGTTATTATGAAATTAGACTGAAAAGGAAAGCTACATAAATTGTTTCTCTGTATTCAGTCAGAAAACAGATACACTTTTGAGCATTTAAATCATAAGTTGCTGTCTTAAGAACTTGGATGTCAAATTTCAAGCCCAGAAGAAAAATAAAGCACACCAAAGAAACTATAGACAGCTGAAAACAAGAGAAAGAAACACACTTGTAGCCTTAATTCATCATTAGTTCATCTGCCTTACACTGCTGGTTTGAAGATGCAATTCCTTCTTCTGAAATTCTCGCTGTTTGCAGTTTAAAGTCCGTATGTTGCTCTTCAGAGGCCTGCTTGGGACCAGATCTAGCTGCCAGGGAGATCAGCTCTCACACTGTGACCACAAGATCCTAGCAATAATGTCCTTTCACTGGAATCAATATATTTGCAGTGCTGTAAGAGGAGGTTTATGAGTATGGAATGCAAAACTTTCACAGGTGCTTAGCCGAGGAATGACCCTTTATTGCTTTCAGCCCTAAACTCAAAATTAATTTCTTTCAGCTAAGCTTTCTTCCATATATTCTTCACACATATAGATCCCATATCCCCTAACCCCTATTACAAAAAGTAATCAGTCCAATCCTCCCATAGGCTATAAAGTAAAATAGATTATTCTTTTTTATTTTAAAATACTAGAGCGGTATTACAGAGATCAGGACTTAAGAAGAATCAAGATTTAAAAAAACATACGAAGAGGAATAGGGTAGAATTATCCACAAAATCTAGATGAAACCATTTGCTATTACAGTGAATAGCAAAGAAAATGTGTTGCTGATTTTTCATGATTCTTCCTTACTTTTTCTGTCTGTTATTTAGTATGGGTGTTACTTTGCTACTCCCATTTTACAGACACACAGTGTACAATGTGATTCACAAGTGAACTTCAGTGATTTTTTTATGGACACCTGTTAGCACACAAGAGATCAAAATTCCAATATAGGTTCTTAAAGACAGCTTCAGAAACATAAAGACTCTTTTCTACTCTCCTAATTGGCTGGCTATGACAACATTTATGATCCATACTTGAATATGTGTTGGACACACAAAAAAAATGTGAACAGTGTTTATGGTAGATCTTGCCTAAATGTGAAAAAAAAATGTGCCCAACAACCTGGGATATGTGAAAATGTTGTTCTAAATACTGTGACAAACTACATCACACTTTGTTCTATGAGGCGCACTTCCACCTTTCTGATTCATCTACCTTGAAGCTTCTTTTTGTATATAGTATCATTCCTTGAATGTAAAGGCATAATATTTTTGCTGCAGATATTCTAATTTCTCTTTTAAAATATTTTCTGAAGTACAGAAGTGCTTATCTAAAGAACACCAGGTAATCTATAGAAAATATCCAGAGAATGTTCCCCAGATTTTGATGGTGGCACCAAAACTAATGGAGTGCTCCCCTTACGAAATCTCTGACAGATGGCTGGTAATACTGGGTGACTCCAGAGTGGGACTGTCTCTGGCAGCCACCATATCACTTATTATTCGTAAAACCAATTTTTAGCATCTTGGCCCTCAAATTACAAATTATCTTGTCTTTGGATAGAATCAGCAAGATAAAAAAAGAAAACAAAATAATGTCACTGAATGTTTCTCAAGTTATTGACTGTTTTGCAAGCACAACTTATCTCATTTTTTATATTAGAATATACACAGAATGCAAGCATACACCATCTTAAGACACATCCTCAATATTAAAAAAAGAAAGCAAATGACAGGTGTGCAGAAAAAGTCACCTCTGTAGTATTAACTCAGCCCCTGGTCTTTATTTCATAGTCAGATATTTACACATGACCACCTGCCCTGCTCAGTATGTGGATATTACATTCAGGTAAAAAAGGAGGTGTTCAAAAATCCATTCCATGTTCTTTTTGTAGAGTGTTATGTTAGGTCTCATTAATACTGCTTTATTCAAACTCTCCTCTGAAGCAATTTGTCTAGATTTCTCTGTAGCATCCATGACAGTATTTCACAAACAGCAATGAATTTACTTTTACAACTTTTTACACTTCTTGTACTGTAGTATTATCCTCACCTCACATTGGGTAGGTAAAAAAATGAGATTCAGATCCACTAATCTGGGGAGACTTTTTTCTGAGGTGAATCAGACTTCAACAAACTTTCTGTTCTACCTCTGCTCATATCACAGCCCCCAACAACTGTAGCCTTCACATCAGCATATCAGTGCTCACATAGGAACTCATATCGCAGAGTATCAAACACGAGACTTAGAGGAAAAGGTCATTAGTTGGCACTTAGAAAAATGTGTTTTAAACAGCTTGCCTAGCATCAGGCAAAAATTCTGTGGCAGTATCAGAGATAGAAACAGAAACTGGCTTTTCAGTGACCTCACCATGAAGTAACCTTTGTAATCTTGCCTCATTCATGGTACACTTTCCGGCTTCTATAAAACTGAGGCAGGGGGCCCTGAGGATGCAACCTCCCTCGTGCTCCAAGACACTTCATTCCCAGACGCCAGTCCACCCTCTCTGAGATTGAAGTTGGGGTCCTAGGGTATAAAAGAGTTTAGGGCTGTGTCATTAAGGACATGACAGGTGCCATGCTGGAAGAGACCAAAGGTCACTCAGCATCCTGTATGACAGCTGTTAGTAGCTGATGCTTGAAGAAAGAGTACAAGAAACAGGGGTAGCGTGAAGTGGCATCGTTTTCTACCTTGCAGCAATGAGAGGTTTGAGACTTTTTTTTTTCTTTATTCTTTTCTTTTCTTTTTTTTTCAGCCAGCAGTTGCATTCAGACTAGTGCATTTAATAGCCACCAATGGACAGCTACCAAATAAAGTGGTCTAATTCATTTCTGTACCTATTTTTTGCCCTACACAGTTTCTTATGGCAGTAAGTTTCACAAATGAGGTCTGAAACAAATACACTTATCCAAATAGCTTATACTCCTCTGTTTAGGATACCAGCCTCACAGGGAGGACCTGTGCATGGTTGAAAACCTTGGGTTCAGAATAGAACTTATCTGAATTCTTCACATTAAAGAATGAGAGTTTTAACCCCTGGGATATTGTACAATTCAAGATAGTGATTGCTGTACGGAGCTCAAATCAGTTAGTACACTAGGTAAGCTTTTGAAATGTTTAACTGCTGCTGACATCCCAACTCATGTGCAACATTCTTTTTATGCGGAGAGTTTCTTTGACATTCAGGAATAGTGCTCGAATAATGATTTTTACAGTTCCTAACACAGTGTGAATTTACATATAGCTATGGAGCTTTATACTTGGAAGCACCTGGCACAGAGAAAGCTCCACTGATGTTCCTCAATACATCTGAATGCCCTGGAGGAAGAGCCCTGCCTGTGTTCTCCTTATGTATATATATACACATGCACATGCAAAAATGATACAGTCACTTATTAAAGAAAGAGTGAATTTATCTCTGTAAGAAATTTGAAAAAAGTTAAAAATTTCTTAAAATATTAATAATAAAAATTCCCTTCTGGAGAAATACCTGACATTTCATCTTAAATTCCTCATTGAAGTCCATGTGATTTGGTACAGCATCAAACCCTAGATGGCTTAAGAAACCAATGAAGGTTTATCCAGCTCATACAATTAGAAGTTACTATGCAACCTTGGAATAATTAGCTACTTTAAGTACACCAAACTAGTAGCAATACACCAAATATATACAGGCAGGTATCAGTTAAATGAACCCGAATTCAGGGAATTGTGAATGACTGACCTTTGTCAGGTAGCTATAAAAAAAGAGGAGCAACTACACATCACCCCCAAAAGCTTCTTTCTGAATTTCAGCCACTCTTTAGCCCATTATAATTATCCTAACTTATAAGCAATAAAATGTTTAGTGGTACAACTCAGGGAAGCTGAATGCATGAGAGAAATTATGCAGTTAATGGGGAGTTGCTCAAGTTGTAATTTACTAAATATTCTTGCAGATTCCTTGTGTCAGGTTGCAATAAAAGGAAGATCCTCCTAAATTAATTTATACTGGTTAATTAACTTCTAGATAATAACTAACTATATTTTTATGCAACATGAACCCAGTATTTTCAGCTGGATGTCTGAGGTTAGACACCCAAAATCTCACAGTGCCAGCTGCTGTACTGAGCCTTTAGCCTGAGCATGGACTTACATGGCTGAAAGGAGGTAGCCACTTGAATACTGGGCTGTTGATATGCTACATGAATTCAATAATTAATGTCATTTATGACTTCACTCTGAGCAGCCCTGTGTTTCTGAGATATTTCCTAAAAAATATTTTCCTGAAAAATGAAAGCAGGACTGGAAAATGAAAACTGTGCTGCATGTAGATTGTTATAAACACTGCTCAGGAGTATAGAGGACTACAGTAGGCAGTTATTTATTTGAGTGGCACATTTACTTGGGAGGACTGGACACCCTTCAATAATTCATACCACCTCAAGCTAGGAAAATGTGTCCTAAACGAAAAACTGTAAATGTTGCCCTGTAAGATATTTTTTAATTTCTTCAATCCTTCATTTTGGGTGAGGGGGGAAGAGGAGAAGAAAAGACTTGGTGTGCAACATTTGCTGCATATGCTTGCTCCTGTTGCTCTCCTTTAAAGAAGTCTTGGTTGTTGCTCTAAGAATAAATAAATAAGCATAAATAGAAAAATAAAAAAAAATAAAAAGTCACACATTTTCAAAGAATTTGCTTCATGAAAAGACTTGACATATTTCTATAACTAGCTGTGGAAAAGCTGCTTGAGATAATGCCACACCTGTACCACAGATTGAAAGAGAATCCAAACCAAGACATACTTATTGGCTGAAAAGGTTAGCTTCATTTTTTCTGGAATACATTTTCCTGTTAAATGTCCTTCCAAAGTATTAAAGAGACAGGGGCCTGAAAAATTAATTTAAAATACTGCTGATAATTGCCTATTTCTGTGCATTTTTAACCCTAAGACTCTACAAGATACAAACTGGACTAACTCCACTGAAGCTAACAGGGTTGAGGCTTTGACTTACAATCTTTCCATGTTGTTTCTCTAACATACAACACTTCCAGGAAAGGCACTAACACACCAGGAAAACTCAGTCAGGTCCTGGCTTTACAACCTTACCCTCAGAGGAACTAGATACATAAAGTGATGACACTCTGGGCAGCTTTAGCAAGTGTTCAGATTACTATCACATAGGACTGACATATCAGCTCTCATCTGTAAATTCTAGAACTCTTAGGTTAAAAAGAGTTATCATCCTTAACTTAAATACAAATAAAGAACCTCTAATTATATTCATTGTCCCTAGTGAAACAGTGAAATTCAATGCCAGAACAAGAATAGGAACTGAGCTCTTCCGAACACATGCCTGATGGGGCATGTAGCTCTTTTACTCAGGATTTATAAAATCACATTTTGACATCTAGAAAGCTCATTCAGTAGAAGAATTGCATACTGTGGGCTGGTGCTTCCAAATAGCTTGTGGACATTTCGGAGCAATATATATCAGTGTCACATAGGGGTGAGACTAGCCCTTTATTCTATTTGTTGGCAGCTTTTTTTAATTAACTGAATCTAACCCTAGTCTTTTTTTTAAAAAGAATTGGAATATAGTGAACCTGACAAAGTCACAGATCTAGTGGGCAGAGCCAAAGAATACACTTGGTGCACTGATAGCAAAAGAAATCTGAATGCTTTCTGAAAAGTACCAAGGAGGCATTGTGTGAAAGTCATTCTGCTCTCTGCCTCCACCCACTCCTAAATTAGCAGGCTGCTGTAGAAAGGCACAGTTCTGCAAGGATCACTGTGGTTTTCATGACCAAGGATGGAGCCATCTTCCTGTGCTGCTAAGTAGAGGAAGTATTGCTGCTGCTCGTCAAAAGAAGGCCCGACTTTCAACTTCCTTATCATTCTTTGAGATACCTGCAGGGATCAGATCAGTGTGTTCAGAAGGAAAGTCCATCTTCCTTTATTTTCTCCTCAAGGGTCAACCTGCGTGTAGCAGCATTGTGCCTTATACAGTAAATACTATCACAGTACTTACACTAGCATTGTAAAGAATTACACTTGAAACCTTCCATTTCATTTTATAGTATAGAATAATGTGTACTCTACAATACTTGCAACTTTAGAGTATAACATACTAGAATGACTCACTGTCCTACTTCAGGTTCAAGAGAAGACAGATTTTTCCCTTGTTCAAAAAAGAAAGGGGAAAAAAAAAAAAAAAACAAAAAAAAAACACCTTCTGAAGCTTCTGTTCCAGCCTTAAAGATGTGACAAACAATGTGAATTGAGCATTCTTGGCAGGTACCTTCTTCCTAAGGTTTATGGGTCAGATTGTCAGATATGAACAGCAGGGTCAGTCAATTTCTTTCTAACAGTAAGAGAGACATACATTTTTACTTGTAGAAAGTGGTTTTGTTTTGTGGCCTGCCAAAGCCTTACTAAAATGTTCCTGAAGAAAAAAAAGATATTTTTTTTAATCTGAGAGAGACAGAAGGCAAGATCCCTTGATCTCATATCAGAAGAATTATTTTCCCAAAACTTTCCTTTCCAAAACATGTTATCCTGGATTTAAGGAAAGAATCAATAGAGTTTTCAGAAATATCATTTTCCTTAAATTTTTTTTGACTTTTCATAGATTTCTATATCCATATACTATCATACGATTTTTCATCCCATTAAATGACTAAGTGATTATAAGTGAAAACAGTTCTTTTCTCTTGGATTCTTATTTTGTGGAGGAATGGAGAAAACTACAGAAATCTTGTGAGGCTATTGATTACCTCAATATAGGCATCTAGTGCCACTCTTAGACACCTAAGGATATCCTGACTAGTCTCCAGCTACCACTCATAAAAAGGTGTAGGATAACTCTAAGTTCTGTCTTGCATATGCCAACCTAACGCAAATATCTGAGGTACTCTAGGGAACCTAATAAAATCAGTTTAGGCAATCAAATTGTTCCCCTACTTCTGAACAATGTTTGCAAATAGTATCGGCAAGGCACGCAACTCTCATAACCCTTCCATCTAGAGTACAAAGTTTAAACATCTGATGGTTCTCCTCTTAAAATACACTTCACTTAATGAAAGAAAAATGTAGCTATTCAAGCTATGTCCCAGGATTAGAGATTTATCTTGGACAGGCAATATTTCTACACATTTCCAAATGTGGTTTCACGTAAACTCTTGTCCTCTGTGGTGTCAGCAAAAAGCTGCTTCTGTGCCAACCCCCTAGAGCTGTCCTTCCTGAATGGGCTCATGCTGAAATGCTTCATTTACAATTCCTTCTTCTAAATAGCCCACAAACTTGAGTAGACCAAAACTGTCAGTAACTGACTTTAATATACTTCCTAGAAAAGAGGCCACTTTGTTTTCTTACCCTTACTTTGGTTCTACTACTCAATCCACACTAAGCAAAGTTACAGTATCTCCAAAAGCATCACTAGAATAATTCTGGCTAGAAACTTTATGGCATGTGTGCCTATTCATGAAGAAAAGTTTCAAAAAGCCTTTCTCTCCCACAGTTTCAGGTCGAAAAAGATTACTAAAGAAAGCATCTCCCTGATTGGACTGTGCTTTCCTTCATTTGTCAGCTCAATAAAGAGCATCTCCAGCTTTTTCAAAACTCATTAGGGTGCCCCTCTCAAACGCTCCAAGCAGAAAGGGCCACCATTCCTCACCCAAGCACAATTCTATGTGGCTGAGAGCCACTAGACACATACCACATATTTTGGGGAGCCAAGGGGTGAAGACAGCAAACAGGTACAGTCATTACTCCTGCTGCCCCATTGGGACCTGGGCTGGCTATGTTGTCAGCAGTCCCTTCTGGCCCGTTCCCAGTCTGAGAATTCAATTATTGAAAAGTTTGTAGGCTGGAATAACCTCTTAAATGGTTCAGTGATGAAGCCCAGGAATAGGAGCAAAACCTGGACTGCCCAAGAAACACCTTGTTCTAGTCACCTGATTATCCGTTCCAAAGAGCTGCCCACAGAAGTTCAAGTCCTAACTCAAGTTTAGACTCCTGAAAACTACTTAACTAGTCTCTTTCCCCTGTTTAAATTCAACAATCTTATGTAACACATAGAATCATAGAATCAGTAAGGTTGGAAGGGATCTCTTGGAGATCACCTAGTCCAAACTCCCTGCTCAAGCAGTGTCACCTAGAACACGTTAGACAGGGTTGCAGCCAGGTGGGCTTTGAAGATCTCCAGAAAAGGAGACTCCACAACCCTGGGCAACCTGTTCCAGTGCTCTGTCACTCTCACAGTGAAGAAATTCCCCCTCACATTCAGGCGGAACTTCCTGTGCTTCTATTTCTGCCCATTGCCTCTTGTCCTGTCACATGGGACAACTGAAAAGAGTTTGGCCCCTTGACACCCTCCCTTCAAGTACTTATCCACATTGATAAGATCCCCCCTCAGGCTTCTCTTCCCCACGGTAAACAGGCCCAGCTCTCGCAGCCGATCCTCAGAGGGCAGGTGCTCCGGCCCTCTGATCATCTTTGTAGCCCTACACTGGACTCTCTCCAGTGGTTCCACGTCTCTCTTGTACTGGGGAGCCCAGAACTGGAAACAGCCCTTGAGATGAGGCCTCATCAGGGCTGAGTAGAGGGGCAGGATCCCCTGCCTTCACCTGCTGGCAACAGTCTTCCCAATGCACCCCAGGAGACCATCAGCTTTCTTGGCCACAAGGGCACATTGCTGGCTGAAGGTCAACTTCATCCACCAGCACTCCCAGGTCCTTCTCGGCAGAGCTGCTCTCCAGCAGGTCAGCCCCCAGCTTGTACTGGTGCCTAGGGTTACTTTTCCCTAGGTGCAGGACCCTGCACTTGCCCTTATCGAACCTCAGGAGGTTCCTCTCTGCCCAACTCTCCAGCCTGTCCAGGTCTCTCTGAATGGCAACAGTCCTCTGGGTGTGTCAACCACTCCTCCCAGCTTGGTATCATCAGCAAACTTGGTGAGGAGGCACTCCGTCCCCTCATCCAGGTTGTTGATGAATAAGTTGAACAGGTTGGAGCCAGTGCTGAGCCCTGGGGGACACCACTAGCCACAGGCCTCCAACTAGACTCCCCGCCACTGATGACAACCCTCTGAGCTCTGCCTTTCTCAATCCACCTGTTTTACTGTCCACTCTCAAACCCACACTTCCTGAGCTTATCTAGGAGGATGCCATGGGAGACAGTGTCAAAAGCCTTGCTGAAGTCAAGGTACACAACGTCCACTGCTCTCGCCTCATCTACCCAGCCAGTCCTTCCATCAGAGAAGGCCATCAGATTGGTTAAGCAGGATTTCCCCTTGGTGAATCCATGCTGGCTACTCCTGATCACTTTCTTTTCCTCCACATGTCTGGAAATGACATCCAGAATGAGCTCTTCCATCACCTTTCCAGGGGTGGAGGTGACGCTGACCAGCCTATAGTTGCCTGGGTCCTCTTTCTTGCCCTTTTTGAAGGCTGGAGTGACATTGGCTGTCTTCCAGTCCTCAGGCACCTCTGCAGTTCTCCGTGACTTTTCAATGATGGAGAGTGGCCTGGCAACAACATCCGCCAGCTCCCTCAGTACCCGTGGGTGCATCCCATCTGGGCCCATGGATTTGTGGATGTCTAGTCTGCCCAGAACATCTCTAATCCTATCCTCCTCCACCAAAGGAAAGTCTTCCCTTCTCCAGACTTTCTGTCTTGCCTCCAGGCTCCGGGGTTCTTGAGGCCGCCCTTAGCAGTGAAGACTGAAGCAAAGAAGGCATTCAGTAATTCTGCCTTCTCTGTATCCCTTGTCACCAGGGCCCCTGCCCCATTCAGTAGCGGGCCCAGATTTTCCCTGGTCCTCCTCTTGCGGCTAATGTATTTGAAGAAGCCCTTCCTGTTGTCCTTAACATCCCTTGCAAGACTCAATTCCAAATGGGCCTTAGCGTTCCTTGCCACGTCTCTACATACTCTGACTGCATTCCTATAATTCTTCCAAGTAGCCTGTCCCCTCTTCCACATTCTGTGTATTTTATTCTTCTGTCTGAATTTGGCCAAGAGCTCCTTGCTCACCCATGCAGGTCTCCTGCCACTTTTGCTGCACTTCTTACTCATAGGGATGCACCACTCTTGAGCTTGGAAGAAGTGATGCTTGAATACTAGCCAGCTCTCCTGGACTGCCCTTCTTTCTAGGGCCTTAACCCATGAGATTCCTCTAGCATGTTCTGAGTGAGCTGCAAACACTAACTTAAGGGAGATGTGAGATCCTATCTCTGTATTTGTTAGCTTCCAGTGGTATGTATCACAGCTTTCAGAACAATTGTGACATTTTATTTGTTTGAATACAGAGGAAAAATATACAGATATTTCAACAGAGGGACTGATCCAGTTTTCATCTAGATCAATATAAATTCTAACATTCTTTTTCTGAAATTATATCAAGCCTTTAATAAATAAAACTTTATTTTGCTTAAATAAAACATGGAATGGCACCATTCCACGGGAGAAGGTAAAAATAGTCTTTTTCTTTGAAATGCCTGTATCTGCAGGTTTCTTCCATTTCCAACAAATGCATTAGCATCACTTTCAATTTTGTACTTAATGCCAAAATATATTTTAAAAAAGCATTCCCCATTATGCTGAGCCGTACTTGCATAATTATTCCTCAGGCTTCACTTAATTATATAGCCCACTATGTGTTACATTTCAACTTCCTAAGTGGTACCACCTTATTGCTAGGAATATTACACAATGAAAGGCAATGCTCTTTTGTTTGGTTACACAGCATGCTGTGTCTCGATTCAGTCTCTTCACACAGGACCCCCATCCCAGGTTCTGAATTATATCCTTTACAAGTGTTTCAAAGAAGGACACTTACAGCCATGTTTGCTCCATAATGTTAGGGTTCATGTCTGGCTTTTTGTGATTCCTATATCCCAGAGTTTCCTCCACTAGTCAAAATGAAATTTAAAAAATAAATAAAAGAGAAGAAAAAAGAACAGAAAAAGCAAAAGAAACTACAGAGATTCAGAAGTTTTAATTCTAGTCGTTCTTCACTTATCCAACCAAGATCACAAGTTAGCAGCTGAGTTGAGGAAAGAAGAACTGGAAAAGGTATTTAACTACAAATAGTATTTCTTAGGTACCTAACACTGTGTTACCCTTACAGAACAGGGATGTTTTCAGTGAAGAAAAACAAGCAGTGACTAGAAAGATACTAAAGATTTTGCTTCATTTCACAATTGGATGGCAGTTCTGATCAAGCCTTGTATGTCCTATACATTTTTTCAGCATACTCCAAAAACACAGAACCACAGAACCTCCTGACTTCAAGTGTCAGACATTGACAGATCGACTAACCAACTCAGAAAGGCATTTTTGTATAAGCAGCACTTTCTGAGAATAATTTAAAAGAGCCTGCTTCTGAGAAGTACTTTGGCAATGTCCAATTCAGTGCAACAGATGGGATTTCTATATGGCTGAAACTACTCTTTATCAGTCAGAGAAGTTGTGAATACTAGGCTACTGAAGTCAAGTAGAAGACTCCCATTGATTTAAATGAGCTTTATGTCAAGCTGAAAATGAGGATCTAGTAGAAGTGTTCATAAGATGGGAAGCTATTTTAAAAGTCCAGACCAATAAGGATTCACTGTTTTATTTTATGGCTCATTTTGTATAACAATATTCCAAATTATATCTCTAAAACAAAAACCCTTCAAAAAAAAAAAAAAAAAAGAGCATGCTCAAATTAAACCTTACTGATAAATTGTCCTGAAAAACAAAGCAACCTATCAATCATTTCCAGTCAACAAATCCTAGCATTTAATCACAGGCATATTCACACTTCAGCATGGATCCACTTCTGTCTTTAAGCTTCTAATTAATAATTGTGTTGTCAAAATGCAGAATCATGAATAGTCCTTTAGGCTTTTCCTGTACAGAAGATGACAAATTCTTGTACTTGTCCAAACAAAAGTTTATTTGCTTGTTGAAGAATATGTCCCTTTAAAATATGTCCAATCAAAATTGCAGGCTTTTTGGCATTTTAAATCCCATACTCTACCATACTCTCTTACGATACTCTATGGTAAGCTAATACTCGATGAACAGATACTAAAAAGGCACTTGCCTCTGGGTTGTGGATTGCCATTCTACAGACATCAGCTAGTGTGACGGATTTATTACTGTGGGCAGTATGGGGCAAATTTTACCATTCTTACTTACTTCGTTCCAAGTAAGCAATTTTTTCACAAAATGGAAAGATATGCAAAAATAGTGGAACCTGGCTTTACTACCGCACTGGATAGGGAAGACTTAATAACATGTAAAGGCTGGAGATGCTGAGAAAAAATCAGACTGTGTTCTCAGGTGAATACATCAAAGATAAAATAATTCATTTTTAACAAAGCTCAGAGGAAAACTGGTCTCTGATGGACTTCTGCCTGCCAGGTAGATTTATAACCAAACCTTTTCCAGTTTGCAATCATCTCTGAAGCTCCCAGTTCCCCTTGGCTTCTTGGTCCTGCATTGTGAGGATAGCCTCACTGCTATGGAGCCTAGTTGAAAGCTGCTGTGAATGAGGTAAAATAATGCCCAAACTCAAAGGCTGGCAGTCTTGTTTTTTCTCTCCTGAGAAAATAGTTCCTTCCACAGGCTGCAACTGCTACTGTGGCTGTATATTGAACTCTAATAAAAATTAGAACAAAGGAGGTACCTGTAGTTAAAATGGTGAAAGTGGATTTATTTACTCAAAGAACTGATAATTTGGCATGCAAATAGCTTAAGCTGCTCCAGTGTTTTTCAACATCTCTTCTATGAAGCCTTCCAGTGTGTTGAAAGGGCATTATAGTAGGCATTTTGCATTGTCACTAGCTTACCTCAAAGGGAAATGCCACATCCCTTGTTGACACAAACAGCCTACTCTATTCTGAAATCCTTACATTTGCTCTCATCAGCAGCATAATGAAAGACTACATTTTTAGAGAAATAGAGAGCTCTCCCTTTTCAAGATAGGTGCACTTCACTGTCTGGTTTTGTGAAGGACTCTTCTTTGTTCGTTCATTGTTTTTAAAATAAAACAGCATAAAGGCATCTGGGGAAGAGCTGAAAGGAACTGCATTCTACAGATAAAAAGTTCTGTAAGTGCCTCATGCTCTTCTGGATGAATAATCACAAATACTGTCCAGTGCTCTTGTCCTAGCTGACCATAGACAGACAATGATCAACTATATTTTTTACAGTCTGGCTCATCTGGAAACTACATAGACTCCCACAGTTTCACAGCATTCTGGGAAAAGTTGCAAGCAAGTATCGCCGTCCCCAGCTGTTCCTCACCGTTTCCTATTCCTTCCCCAAAAAACTGCCAAGAAGGCCAGCCACAATACAGATTAAAAAATACTATCTGAAAATCTATAAAAAAAATAACATAATCTGGACACAAATTTTATACTTGTATCTTGAAATGGACTGGGATTTTTTTCTGAACTGCAACTCTACTGGCATGTAGAAATTGATAAGCCTATGAGACAGTTCAATTAGCACAACTTTTGCACATTCATAGGCTTAACTGACGATTACAAATGACAAAGTAACAAAACCAACCACAGTGCGATGCTGTTCCTAAAGACTTATTTGAACAAATGGATTTGTTCAAAAGACAAATGAACAGGTAGCACCTAATATTACAACAACATTAAAAGTATTGTTTTTTCAAGTGCTAAAAAAGGAATTTTTCTTGGAAGAGAGAAAATAGTGTTTTCCCTAAGGCTACTCTACTTCCATGCTTCATTGTAAAATTTCAACCTAAAACAACACAAAATACCCTTTCTGTTTTCTTTGATGCTATTTCAATATGGAGTTGTACCCAATATGCCCTTGCAAACAAAGACAGGGAGAAAGAGAAACTAAACTGGAGAAAAAGATAAATTCCCCAAGAAAGCGTTCCTGTGTTACTCTATTAAGAAAATAAAATTTGTTTTTCTAGCACTATGAGCTACCTTTTGTCTTCATCAAACTGACAAATCTTAAGAAATCAAGTTATTTTGGGGGCTACCTTCAAAAAAACTTTTTTTTTTTCAATGACAGAGTGTGATTGGCTAAAGCCTGGTTTAAGGAAAGGACTGGAGGTTTTTATCTGAGCCCTCTCCAGTCCTCCATGCTTTTTTGTAATCCAACAAAAATGGATTTCATTCAGTGTGCACTCACTAACTGCACACTGAATGGCACGGACAACACAGTCCAGCTACTCTCCTGCTTTCTTGTGTGCCTTTCTTCCAGGAAATCCTGTTAACAATTACCACATTTGGGAGCAAGCCTCTGAGAAATGTAAATCTGATTTAAAAGATGGGAATCAAACAAATTTCAGTGAAGCTTGCATCTAGCAAAGCTTAAGTCAATCAATATCTATGCTTCAGACAGTATCAAATCCTACAAATAGAATTTCTGCATCTGCTAAAAAGTTTTGAGTATCTGATCGTATGTGATTCAGTACTTCAAAACTGACTTAGGCTAGAGATGTGTATTTATCATATTGTAAAGGTATTTTGATAGTGTTTTGGGTATAAGCTGAACAAAAAAAAATTTAAAAGAAGGTTCATAAAAAAGGAATACAATGTCAAGTCTTTCTGCATAGAACGTTTAGCTTTACATGTTATCTACAAACCCAGACTAGAGACTGCGTTTAAAACACGGAGGAAGAGAGGAGGGAGAGGGTTCCCTTTCTTCCTAATAAAAACAAAGAGAAAAACAGACAAAAAAGAGCATTTGGACTGATGCCCAAAGTTCCATTTTAAGGTTATGTGAATTTTTCTCCCAGCTACCTAATGGTAGAGAGAGACTGTAAAATGTTCACTATATGTAAAAAGCTGTATTGAAAGTACATTGCTAAAGTTGCAAAATCAAGCACTCAAAAGTCAGCCAAACAAGAATTAACCTTAATTCTTCTCCCTTGTTCATACGCAATATCTTACAGTCTTTTAATATATAATGATGTGGCCTTTTTTTTTCATATTCCCCCCAACCTCAATTCAAGGTACATGAAGAATGGAGTTCCAGTACTGAGCAGGTCTTTCATATTTGGAATTATTTTTATTGTTCAGTGTCTCTAGGCTGCCCTTTTGCATACTATTCACACCCTGGGCTGAAGACAGAATTATTCATTTCCTTATGGGCTTCCCTATGGTGCTCATCACTTGAATCTGAGCTTCATGCAGGTTAATTTATCTTAACAAAACTTCTCTAAAGTGGCAGTATAATCTATCCCCAATTTACAGATAGTCAGCAGAGGTGCGCAGACAACAGTCAATTTTGAGCTATCCAGAATGTGAGCTGGTCTTTTTTTTCTTTCTTTCTTTTTTTTTTTTTTTTTTTTTTGGGGGGGGGGGAGAGGGGAGGTAACGTTTTGGAGTAATTTGCATCTTCAAGCACAGCACCTATTCACTTTAATTGCAGCTGTGACTGCTCAGTGCTTCCTCATCTCAGATGTGAGACTCTGAAGCTGAGCATTCAGAAATTAGAAATACTGTTACTGACCATCTGTGACACATTTGATAGAAGTTATGGTGCAGCATCACACAGGAACTCTGGCAAAACCAGGGATAGACACTTCTTTAAACTAGAACTTAGCTACCCTAAAGGAAAGGCATCCTTTCTCTTCCAACCCTTTTAACAAATGAGGTAGAAGTGCCACATATAATGGCATCTTTCACTTCCCAAGCCTGGGCAAGAAACCATTCTTAGAGCAGGGTAATTTTGTCTATTGAGTGAAGTATGAGCCGAGGTTAAAAATAGGAGGTGTTCACCTGAAGTAGAGTTTGCTCATAATTGCATACGAATGAAAAGAATGAATTAAGATAATGGACAAACTTCATTATAACATTTTCTAACTTTCAACCCCCTCTTTGTCACTCTTTTCATTTCTCTTGCCTTTCTCTCATTCCTCTAGATTCTAATTACAGATTTTTTGTGCAGCTCGTTCCTTTGCATGTCTATTCACCCCATGGAGATGCATACATACACTTAGTCAGCATTCAAGGCTGTGAGGAGTTTGAGTATGATCAGTGAACACATACTTCAAAGGGATACAAGTTGTTATTGAGCATATGCAATCCATATTTCTTCAGACTTTACATATGGCCAAATATGCATGAATTTTCACAAGAGGGGCAAAGGTACAACGTACAAACACAAGCATTTGCCCCAAAATGTATCAAGTCCCTGATCCTAAGAGAGTGAGGGTATTTCAAATATAAAATCTCAAAGGTAATACAATACTCATCTCTAGTCTCAGTTATAATCTTCCTCCTGTTCCACTCTTACTTGCATAGATGGCTGATCTTTGTTTGAATAAAATAAAATAAAAAAGGAACCTAACAAAAAAAAAAAGTTTGTTTTCCCCATTACAAATTAAGTCTGTTCATCAAACTTCCTTCATATTTAAATTATTTATTGTAAAAGTACTGAAAGTAGTGATATGCTGGAAGAGATTCGTATGAGCACTTGGTTTACCAAAGTCAAACATCAGTCCTCAGTCAAAAAAAAAACGCCTCTTTAGGGATCTAAAGAGCTCATCATACAGGCATGCATACCCACGAATTCTTAAATATAAATGCTCAAATATATTTGAATAGATGGTTTTATTCACACTGACGGCTACAAATAGTAGTGATTATGAATACTTAGTTTTGATTGCTCAGGCCTCTTCTGAAATGGTAAGGTCAATCTTATCAATGTCTTTATAAAAACATTCAACTGCTTCCAATTGTGGGACAAAACTGCTACTGCATCTGCCGTGTCTGTGATCACAACAGCTGCCACAAGAATAACAACTCTAGAGTACGTATCAACAGGGATGTCCTCTGGCCTGCTTGATCAGCTAACGAAAAAGGAAAAAGTTTAAAGATAAGAAGGATTTCTCATATTGATTATAAAATAAAGTAATAATCCACTACTGATAAACCAGTTGCAGATATCCTAAACGTGCTTTAGCAATGTGATTCATGCTCTTGGTCAAATGATGCAAGCTCTGAATTACAATGATGTGGAGAAAGGATAGTAGGGTAGAGAAAGGATTGTAGTTTTTACTCCCTTTTATTGTACTTAGGAAGACTATATCACATTGTTAAAAAGTGAGTCCCAAGAGCCGATTTCACCTACAGAAAGTTCTTTGATGCAAAGCCACCAAAGTAATTAAAAAGTGAATTATTCACATGCATACCAAGAGATTGTCTCCAGTAGGCTGCTACTAGCAAGTAACATGAATTGACTTGCACAAAGTTATGACAAAATATGTACATATCATTCAGCTAGCTCACATTGTACAGCTATCTGACTTGAATATAGGATGAAAACTGGAAACATTTTTTAAATACATTTAAACTTACTTCTTAAATGTAACAGACCTCCATATAAGTGATCCCAAATAATTACACAATGCAACTACTGTGTGACTACAGAAAGAAAGAAAGAAAGAAAGTGGAGCCTTTTTAAGGTAATTCTATCAGCTCCAGCTAGGATCATCCAAGAAACCAAATGCATTTTACAGACAGCAAAATAAAAGTTATTGGAGAGAAACAGTAGCTCATTAACCAGCAAAATCTCCATAAGAGATTGAGCTTGAAACTGACTGACTTACAGAAGACTTTAGACAATGCAGAATTAACCTTTCTACTCTTTTCTTTTCAGTCCTTTAAGGAAGCCTGTAAGATACCTCTTGGCAGAGCAAGATGTAAGACTCTCCAACCTGTGAAATGATTTCCTGAGTAGAAATAATTTCTTCTAACTTACTTATACAGAGAAACCATTGTATAATATTCTAGGTTATTACTTTCTAATACAATAGATTTTTTACAACAGCTTCACAAAAGGTCCCTTTGACCACACGGCTTTATTTTCAGAGTAGCCTTATACAGGTATTCTACTGTTTTGGTATTCTACAATAGCTATTCTAGGTTCTTTATCTCCTGTAAATCAACCTTATGATATGTTGATCTCCATTCCTTCTAGTGTCATAGATAATTTCTTTCAGATCTAGACTTAGGTAGATTGTAAATAAGATCAGAAATTAGTGCAGGAAATTCTTCTTTAATACAGAAATCAAATTTATAAATATGAACCTGTACGCAGTGCTCCAAATGGGACCATGACACTACTTTTTTTTTCAGCAAATAGCTGTACTTCAAGTAACATTTTTTTTTTCATTTTTAACTGAGTTTGTTGGATAGCAACATTCAGTCATGGGCTCATGCCAAGAGATGGGGCGTGAGCTGACTAGCTTCCTGCAGGGCAAGGAAACCTATACCAGAGTATGTTCAAGGTCTTTGTGGGATCAAGCACTCCAGCCTTATTACTGACTGGTAGTACAACATCTCTCATTTCTGACTTTTACTGAGCTTATAATCATGACCTCAGTACTCACTTTTTCCCTCAATAGTTAAAGCAGACACATAGTCATGGGGACTGCAAACTGGGCAGAATGGTGAACATGCTTGGCCTTTTGTGGTTTTGGATACTGCCTAGTACAACAGTAGTAATCTGGAATGTATGCTGTGTAACAAGACACAGGGTGAAACTCCACAGTTCACCTCCAGAGCTGCAAAAATGGGACTTCCATTATTACATTTCTTTGGCATGTTTGAAAAGTTGTTCCCTGAGCATAGACGTTCTGGCTATGACCTGGGAGAGTGTCCAGTGATGACTCATCTGTTACAATCATTGAAGGGAGGGGTGTTGGGGGGAAGGCACTAAAAACCTCACATAGCCTGTATAATTCATGCCACAAAGCACAATTGTAAGTTAGGCTACATAAGCACCCTTTCTATAGCACAAAAGGCAGAGATTTCAAAGTGACAACATACATTCACTGCCAAGATTCACACAGAATGCTTGATTGAGGACAAATCTTATCCATCAGGGTGAAATTTAACATTAATAGTGTGAAGTGTATTATTTCTATTACTTCTGCTAGCAATATTTGACAGAATCACATCTCCTGATTCAGCACATGAATAAAATAAAAATAATAAACAGGCACCCAAGTTTTAGGATTCTTTTCATTAGATCAGTTTCTGAATAAATATAACCTCTGTTTTGATTTTTTAATAACCATATATATTATTTTGTACCTCCCTGTGATGGTTATACAAGATTCAGTTAGTTCCACTGACTATAAGATTTTTGTGACAATTATATCTGCTTCTAAATTACGAACCACTGAAATTAAATTTATCTACCAAGCACCTTGAATTGGAATAGGCAGAAAAGAGAGACAGAACAAGTGATCTATTTCTGTTTTCTGCTTTCCTTCTAAACCAGGTGATGCTGCTTAGATTTTTTTTATTCCTAATTTACATTTAACTTGACTGCTGATAATGTATCTCTAATTTGTAATTTAAACTGATTACTGATGACGTATATGGGCTGAAGTGAATCCTATAATCAGCCTTCATATTTTCAGAAGTGACTTAGGATTTCTGGTTGCCCATCTGAAAAGGATCTGATTTTCTTTTAGAAATTACTGAAACACTCACCATCTGAACCTGTAAAGATGCAATTTTTCTAATCATTGAATCTCTCACAGTCATTGACTGGTTTAGATAATTTAGCTTCATCAGCTATAAAGACTTGTGCTTTTGTTTTGTAGATTTTCTTTGGTTTTGGATACATTCATCATGATCTCCTTTAAAGTAATTAAACTCTAGGATAATAGAAAATCTTTCAGGCAACATGATTGTTTTCTTATTTGGGGGATCATTTTAAGCATTTCAACTATGTTCGATATATCATATTCACTTTTTACTGAGAATTATTGCTATGCTTAAAATATGACATCAATGGAATAGACCATTATCAAGGGGAAATGCCTCCTTTAGTTATATAAATAATGATGGGAACTCATGTGGTTATAAAACAAATGCATGTTAAAATTCAGATAAAAGCATTTTTTTCCAGCCAGATGATATTAATACTGTGAAGCAGATCTCTGCAACTATGTCAGATGTCTTGTATGCATGCAATAATTTGGATGGTGTACTAAGTAAGGTGAAAGTTGTGTCTTGTACCATTGTGGAACTGCTGCATTCCCATTGCTAGGAATGACAGAACCTGTCCAAATGCTTCACCCAATAGAAAAACATATTGTCCACATGAATAAAATACTCTTTAATTTGCCCCTGTTTATATCTTTTTAGTCTATGATTAGCAGTTAAGATGAGCTATTTAGCAGTCTGAATGACTATAAGGTGCTCTGTTTAAGTTCTATCTAGTCTTTGCCTCAGCCTTGTAAAGGTATTTGGTGCCTGCTTAGTGCAACAAGCTCCTTTTAGATGGCTTCTCACTATAAGCAGCACTAGGATTTTAGGCAGAGAACTTCCCCCAGTGCAGATGTTTCTCACGGTGTTTTGAACACCTAATACAGTCAAGGTTGGTCTCTCATCTAAATGGTATTAGTATACATAGACAAAAAACAGGGGAGAGAGAAGGAGACATTCACTGCAAGAGGAAGCGTTCCTTAGTATGTTGTAAACACCTTCTCTGCTGTACACACCTTTTTTTTTTTTTTTCTTTTTAACTACCACTATTAGGACATCAAAATCCATTTTTTTTCTAGCTAAATAAATTTTCTTCCTTGAAATCTATATAAACACATGTATCCTAAGCACAGTTTAAGTACTGTCCTCTTCACATGTCTCTGAAAACAAAATGCACAACATTTTAATGTAAGATGCCAGAAGTATAGTTATTTGGAGCAGTCAATAGCAAGTGCAGTAGCATAACTGAGTAACTATTTTCCCCTCAGATCCTATAAGAGGGAGAGAAAAAGGAGAAAACAGAAACAGCTTAACTCACCAAAAATCAAACCACTGCATTGCCCTCTTAGCCACTGAGTGTTTTGGGATGTAAGACCGAAGATTACTTCAGTACAATAAAGGTTCCCTGCTCTCAACAATCACAAGCTGTATGCTGTGGGAATAAAAAGAAAAAAAAAAAGAAAAAAAAAAAGAAGAAGAAGATAAAAAAAGGCAGCTTTTCACCAGCATATGAACCAGCAGAAATCAGAACAGGTAGAGAGGTGTAGAGAACAAGGAGAGAGGGAAGGGTTAAAGGCATCATTGCAGCCATTAGAGGGAAAAGTTGAAGCAATAAAAGCACAGTAGAATTCTCTTCTCCCCCACCCCTCCTCCTCCTCCTCCTTCTTTCCCCCACTCCCCACTTCCCAAGCTGGATCAGTGTTTAGGGAGGGCAGTCATCACGCCATCCTGAGCAGCAGGAGCTGACGTTGGACGGAGCTGCCAGGTAGCTGAAAAAAGGCACAGAAAGCAGCTGATACCCACTTTTCAACAGGGTTTTTTTTTTTTTTTTTAGTCTGAATCTGACTTCAAGCAACACAGCGCCTGAGACAGCTCATCTAAACCTCACTGTATTGCAATACTCGCTCTTTCCAAAGAAAAAGACTCCGCTGAGTAGCAGAATGCTGCCAGTGCTGCAGCTAGGGCTACAACACAGAGCCTTTTTGTAACATTTTAAAATCTCCTTCTGTTCATATACATAGATACATACATACACACATACAAATTCTTCCCTTTTTTTGGAGGGCACCTTTGGCTTTTGTTACCCTGATGTGACTTTTTCTTCGTCTTGGAATGATGGGGATCTTTCTGGCTTATGTTGGATTCATTTTCTTTTCAGTTATGCATATTCAACAAGGACTTTCTACCCAAGGTAAGATTGCTTACTGTCAAATACGTGTGCATGTATTTTCTTGCCAAAACAGAGTGAGAATAGGATTTGGGGGAGAGGGGAGAGAAGACTAAAAAAAGAAGAAAAACAACCACTAGGGAGAGAAGAGGATGCCAAGCGTCAGGTTTAAATTCAGCTTTAACTGGTCTGTAAATAGAAACAAAAGGCAGAAGTTTCCCAAAGTGAGAATAAAAGAGACTTTTTTTACTCAGCTGCAAAGAGGGAAATGAAGTACCTTCCAAAAGACTAAAGGGCTGGTAGTGAATGGATATATACACGGTTTGGTTGTGCATGTTTGTATGTATGTATGCATGCATACAATAAACACCTACCTGTGCATGCATAATTACTGCATTCACAGCGAGTGCCAAATGGCTAAATCTACTGCCTCCCTTAAAAATATTGCAGTCTTCCTCGGTGCTGCGACCCGTTTCCCCTCCAACCACCCTGAGATTCTCAGTCAGACCTTCGTTTCCAGTTGGTGACTATGTGTATTCCTCTAAGGGAAAAAAAAAAGGGGGGGGGGGGAGGAAAAGGAAAGAAAAAAAGGAAAAAAAAATCGACTTCTCTGAAGACCTCCCCGCCGCCGCCTTCCTCCCTCCTCGCCGAAAGGCGCGCCTTGCATTTCAAGCAGCCCCGGCGCTGCAGGAGCCAGTTGCTTGGGACCTCGAGGGCTGCGGCGGCGCCGTCAGCACCATGGACAGATCGTGCGGGGCCGCCCCGGCCCCCTGCCCAGCCCCCTGCCCCCTGCTCCTGCCCAGCCTCCAGCCCCCTGCCCAGCCCCCTGCCCCCTGCCCCCTGCCCAGCCCCGGCCCCTGCCCAGCCCCCTGGCCCCTGCCTGGCCCCAGCCCCCTGCCCCCTGCCTCCTGCCCGGCCCCAGCCCCAGCCCCCTGCCCCCTGCCCGGCCCCAGCCCCAGCCCCCTGCCCACTGCCCGGCCCCAGCCCCAGCCCCCTGCCTCCTGCCCGGCCCCAGCCCCAGCCCCCTGCCCGCCGCCTCCGGCCGTGCTCGCCGCCGGCAGCTCCGCGGGGCTCATGGTGGCGGTATTTCCCTCCGCGTCCCCACACCACTCACAAGCACTGACCAAGAGGGGAAGGAGGAGGAAAAAAGAAACAGAACAAAACAGGAAAAAAAACAAGCCAACTTGTAACAAGAGCCGTGTATGCAAAATGCAAAGCCCTTTTATCTGTTTAACTAGATGACAAGCAATCGCCGGCTGTGGGGGGAGGGATGAAGAAGGGACATCGTAAAATAAAAAGCTAGCAGCTTTACCGAGCATCTGTTACCGAGCACAAGTGTAAAGGCAAAACAAGTAAAACCAGCTGAGCATATTTCCAAATTACCCCATCAGTTCCAGGTTAGGGAGACTGGATGAGGAGACAGAGGGGAGGAGACACTAATAATATTTCCTTTGCATCATAATATGCTCCAGTCAGCCTGTAACAACACACAACAGAAAGCAATACTGCAGGTCATTCCAAAATTTTCTCTTCTTGAAACACAGGTTTTACTTGCCAGTAGTCCCCCATTGCTTGACTATCATCATTTGGCTCATTAGCTTGCACAATTTTAAAGTGAATTATACAAAAGGCTGAGAAGGAAGTCAAGATTGAGACTTAAGGAAATACGATGGTCCTGGACTATGCCCATTGGGGATGACTTTCTAAATCTGGCAGTGCTACACTGAGGTAGGCAAATCTTGTTAAAGGACTGGTATGCAAAGGTGAAGGTTAGCTCTAGGAAGTGTCTACCAGGACAAGGAATTAGAAGATGTACTGCTTCTTGATCTGGTTGTGTAAGTGGAGGCTCTCAGGAAAAAAAAAAGTGTTACTTGCATAAAGCTTTTGAAATATTTTGATGAGTGCTCATAACTCACACTTTGGAATAGTGTCCATTCTATTGTCTGTTTCAGCTAGACACAGAAGGTTTAACAATTCACATGTTTCAAGCTCAACCCTAAAAAATACAGTAAATCAGCTAGCCTGATTATTTTTCCTCTTCCAGATTGGTCTTGCACTAAACCCTTCAGTGAATGTGGTGAAATGCTGCATTCCTCCCTAAGGTATTTGGTCCTAATTATATGTAACTGTATCAACCCATGGGAGCAAGCGGTGCTGTAGAGTTCCCATGAGCAGAGCTTAGAGTACAAGGCAGATCTGTGTCTTGGAGAGAAAATGTAAACTTCAGTGATTGACCTGGGGAGTTAATGTGTGGCGAAACTAGAGAAGCAAAAAAGAGAAGAAATGAGGAAAAGAAAATAGAGGAAAGACTTAAAAGGAGGGGGGGGGACAGAGGAAAAAGGCAACAGAAAAAGGAGAGAAGAAATGATGTGCAGATAACACAAGATCCCAATAAGCTATGCATTTGTTTTGCAGCAAAATTCACTGAATTCCCCCGAAATGTCACCGCCACTGAAGGGCAGAATGTGGAGATGTCTTGTGCTTTCCAAAGCGGCTCCACTTCGGTGTACCTTGAAATCCAGTGGTGGTTCCTGCGGGCAGCTGAGGACCAAGAGGCTGGAGCCGAGGTGACAGGCACTCAGGTACTAATGCTCTGTGTGGGGTCCCCTTTCCAAGCAACTAAACCACCTGGGGACATCACAGGAGATGATGGAAAGCAAGGGAAGGAAAGAGAGAAAGGGAGGTGGGAGACTGAGGAAGGAGAGGTGGTTCCAGATCTCCCCAGGGACTTAATTTGGACTATGAAACAGCAGCGCAGGAACCTGCAGAGAAAAATACCCACTTCATGCAACGGCACCTTTGGTGGTTGTCACTCTCAGGATGGAGCTAGGGACATTCACAGAACCACAAGGATTTCCAAACCGTGATTTGTCTCTCATTTTCCCTTTGGAGAGCAGCTGGTCAGGGACTGCTCCTTGCGGGAATTTTTATTTCCTGAGTGGCAAGATCTTAAACGGTCGCTCTGATTTACGAGTGGTGCAACCAAGTTTGCGCCCCTTAATTCTGCATGCAGCTGCCACGGGAGCACGCACGCCTTTTGATGGGGGGGGGGGGGAGAAGGAGGGGGGCAAACACGCAAACAACCCAAACAACAGGACTGTTTCAGCCTTCCAAGCCGGGCAGAGGTGGCCGCGTCCCACAGCGCTGCCTTCCAGGAAGCCTCATGCCCCCCTTCCCCACCACCACCATCACGACCACCACCACCACCTCTCCCCAGCCGGCCCGAAAAGATGCCAAAACGTTTGCTCCGCGGCGCCTCGGCTAGAGCCCAACGCGAGGAGGAGGAGGAGGGAGGAGGTCGTGCCAGGCGGGTGCCCCAAGCCCGGGCCGCCTCTCCCCGGCGCGGCCCGCAGGTGGCACACGAGTCGCGCCGCGCCGTTCCGTGCCGTGCCGCGCCGCTCCCCGCCCGACGGCCCGGGCTCCGCGGCGGCTCCGCGGCGACCCACGGCCGTCTCCTCTCCCCGCAGGTGGAGCTCTTGCCCGAGCGGGACTTGGACAGCGACGGCACCAAGATAAGTGTAAGTGTCCCCACTACCACCACCACCACCACCCGCGGGGAGCCGCGGCCGCGCCGCGCGGCCGAGAGTCGCCGCAGCCTTCTTGGGCAGCCGGAGAAGGACGGGGAGGGCGAGAAAGAGAGGAGCCCTCTTCTTGCCTGCAGCCGCGACCTCCTCGGGGCAGGCAGCCCAGGGGTGCAGCGAGGCTGCCCCCCATCCCTGCCTCCTCTTTGCATATGCTTTACAAACACTGAAATGCTGAAAGCCCACTGCCCCTCCCTCCCCCTGCTGCCCCACCCGGAGGAGCGAGTGGCAGGATAGCCCTTGCCCACGGAGCCTGCACCTCTGGGGATCCCAGAGGATGGAGGCATCAGCAAGCAGAGTAAAGCCTGCAGGGTGAGCTTGCGGGTCCTCCGTTTCCACCAACCAGAGCCATCCTTCTAGCTCTTGTCTCCATTTACCCTGGACAACTGCTGAGTCTGCCTGAGCCTTCCAAAGTTGGTCTTAAGGCTGAGATTAGGCTTTAAAGCTACACTTCATTTCAGTGTGGTGGAGAGCTACTTAAATAGGTGTTTTCATCACTTCACGCCCACTGGTAGAAAGAAACCCTTTCTGTAGGTTGAAAAATCTTTGGACAAGACCACGCTGTTGGGAGTAATCTCTGTTCTTCGCTAAGGACTCTCCTGAGGAAAATGGGCTTCTGATACCAGAGTTAACTATCTGCCATTTGGAGACCAAACCAAAACATCTTCTCCAAGTTGTAAGCAACATTGTTCCAGCCCTTGTCCAGGGAAAGGAGACAAGGGCCTTCTCCCCTTGCAGATCCATAACCCAAGCCAGGCAAAGCAACAGCCCCAACCTCAGAAGAGCTCAGACCCTGCTCCCTCAGCATCCCAAGAAACATATGGAAGTGGGGTCGTGGTGTAATGTTCACTGCAGCGGAAACAGATACGTAACAGACACTGCAGCCCGAGTATTTTCTATAGCTCTACATGGTTTTTTTCCTGCAGACACAATCCCTCAGGAAATGTCTTTCAGTAACATCTAAGGCTTTAACTATCAGCAAAGCTTAAAATAGCGACAGATACAAGCATTTTAATACCTCACTCCTCTCTTCGATGCCTACAAAAAATTAATCAAGTAATTAAAAATAGGTCTAAGTGCAGTTAGGTATAGCTGAAGGGCATTTATAAATTAAAATAGATGCATGTTATAATCAGAATTATACATATTTTGACCACACTAATACTTCCCATGATACTACTCACCCTACGTCACAAACCGTTTGTGTCATGGACCACATCTCCAGCTACATTTGCAGACCACCTTACAAAGGAGGACCAGATTTGGCCTTTGGAAAAATATCCACTAGGCACACTGCTAGCAGCAAATTTATTCTTTATCAATGCTAGCTCATTCAAAATTCCCATAACAATCCATAAGATCTTTGATACAGTATGGGCTGTAAAGCTTGTCCCATCTTTCAAGTTAAAAATCTCTCTTTCTCTCATTATATTTGCTAATTATTCATGATGGGGCATTTATAGTGTTCCCATAAGCTCATGTAAGACACATTATATTTGCAATAAAAAAGTCAACATTAGGTTGACAGTCTAAATATAATTTCTGTAAAAGTAGCCTTTTTTCTTGGAGGCATACAAAGAATCTCTGTTAATATTAATGGTAATTATCTTCATGAAGAGGAGAATAAGCTTTTAAGTGCATTTGGTAAATTCTTATCAAGAAATGATGAAATATGGGAATTGGATTTTTAAACTGTGCTGAAATACACCACATCTATTGCTTTTAAATGATAATTAGTTATAAATTTAAACCATGCTTATATGCTGTCTGCAATCATTTTTGAATTTTAAATGTAGACCCCCAAACAAATTCTGCTGAGTGCTGTGCAATACTGCTAACTTTCCAGATAAACGTATGGGGCAAATGAAGGTAGAATATGACCTACAGATCTCTTTCCATTCAGATGGCTCATATATAATTTCTTTAATCCTCTTGCTTGAGTATAAGCTGTTCAGTAGAGATCTATTATTATTGAATATAGTTTAAATAACTATCCAGTACTTTCTAAGTAATTAATATTGCATATGTTATGCCTGAAAGCATGCCATCCATATTTTCAACTCAGTATGCCAAGTATAAATTCAGGGCTGGAAATAACACTATAGGTTGTAAAGTCTATCCACTACCTTAGAGAGTAATATATTCACAAATATTGCTCTTTAATTTATCAAGCAGGCAGAATAACTGCTTTGCCAACATTGGTGACTATAGTGTGCCAAGCTACCAGAAGCAATGTGTTGAATAATCATCAATAACATGCACCTAGTTTCAGTGTAACAGTTCTCCATTTTTGTGATCTGCCATATATCCATTACTCTGATGTTTCCTCACTGCCTGTCATTTATAAAATACAAAGTAACTTTTGCATCTACATTTACACAATGGTGGAATTAAAGCAGATTCTAGAGTTCTTCAAAACTTCAGCTTTCTGTCCCACTGAGTCCCCTTGCACTGGCTTCCTGTGAGGCAAGAGATATTAATCTAGATACAAAGACAATTAATTAAATATAAATTCCCTAAAGTAATCAACACACAGAAAGGAATCTGTTACCTTCCCTAATGTCTCTTAATACCTATCAGACATTTCTGGATGCATAATTTACTCATGTGTGTTTTAATTATGCGAGACAAAAATATGTTACATTACCCTCAGATATTAAAAGCAACTAAAGATAAATCAGGAGTCTGATTTTAGCTGACAACTTTTAAAATGATCTTGGATATGAGTTGCTTTGTATTCTCAAATCATAGAAATGATACATGACTTCTAATAAGTACACACTTATATAAATGAGATGAAAGGAACTACCTTACCCAAGATGTCTTGTTGTAGTTAACAAACAAAAAATACCAAATGTTCGGATACACCTGAAGGAGACAAATTGACTGATAAATATGCAATTTTAATACAGTGAGGAGTACAAGCTAATCTAATAAATTGTTAAAGAAGTTTAAATATTGGCAAACATCTCGAAGTTGTTAATACAGTGGTTCAAAAGCTGAATTATTCAATAAAGCAAAACTAACTGGAAAGGTTTAACTGAAGAAATGCATAGATACTAAGTTTATATAAGAGCGCTCATTAAAATTGTTCATGATCTTAAGTAATTAATTGGAATGAGCAAGGTAGTTTGGGTTGTTTGTCTGAGGCCAATTGACATTTCAGACCATACCATCTGAACAGTTTGGGAAAGAAGACATCAAACATCCTTATAGAAGCGAATAGTCAAACCTATCCCTGACGTAACTTCCCTGCAGTAAGCATAATCACACCACTGATTAATTTGGCATTTGGTCTTCTCTGGATAGGCTCTACATCAGTAGAGTCTTCCCAGAGAAAGAATTATAATAGCTGATATCTTGTTTTTTGTTCTTGGAAAATTTGCAGACAGTGAAAGTACAAGGGAATGACATCTCCCACAAGCTGCAGATTTCAAAAGTGAGAAAAAAGGATGAAGGCTTGTATGAGTGCAGGGTGACAGATGCCAACTACGGAGACCTTCAGGAATACAAGGCCCAGGCATTTCTCAAAGTCAATGCTAACAGCCACTCTCGGCGAATGCAAGCCTTTGAGGCATCTCCAATGTGGTTGCAAGACATGAAACCTCGCAAAAACATCTCAGCAGTTGTTCCAAGTAGCATCCACAACTCTGCCAATCAGCGTGTGCGTGCCACCTCCAGCCCTGAAGCAGCAGCCAAAATCCCCAAACAAAGTCCACAATCAGGTATGGTAAAGCATTTTGAGCATTTCATTTGATTGCTTACCAGCATGTAAAAGGAGGATAATTCAACAAGATAAACAGGAGCTATGACTAGGAAGATTGTGATGCTCATTTATTCCTCCTCCTTCCTGGCCCAGTCCTTCCTGGCATCTCTTTACCTCCTAAGAGACAAAAAATAAGCTTTTGAGTAAAAGAAACAAAAAAAAAAACATTAAATTCTTATATGTGGCACTCATCGCATCTGGCTTTATCCATCTAAGGTTGGGTCTTTAATCTAAATTTAGCGTTCCCTGTAATCAGTAGAGAGAGAGGGGCATGTCAAGTGAATGATTCATCCATTTTAAGATGGCTGTGCGTGATAAATGAAACGAAACACCCATCAGGTAATGTCTCTTCCCAGATTAATTTAGTTCAGTCACCTAACTTTTATACCTGTAACATTAGATTAAATGAACCTACTTTTAGTATCAGTCCTATCTTCAAAAGGAATTGGACTTCTAAATGCCTAAGCAGACCACAGATATGCACTTTTTTAAGGGGTTTTCAACAATTTTTTCTCTTATGTAGGCTTTAGGAAGAGTTTCACAGAGAATGCACATTTTTCATCTTTAGTGGTGTGACCATACATTTTGAATCAAGTGCTAAAATGGCAATGCCTCAACTGTTTGCCGCAAAGAAATAGACTACTACACCTGTGTTTGGAAAATTTCATAGATCATTGTATAAATGACCTATATTGCTTATCTTTGCATTTGCTACCTCGATAGAGTAAATTCTACAGTTATGCAAAGGTACATGGATCTACAGGAGGTGAGACTGTTCACCACTGTATGATGGCAGTAGTGAGATGGACAGGATAAAGAAATTACACACTTTGTAAATGATCAAAATTTTTCTGGAAAATAAGTTGTGCAAGTTAAAGCATTTCTGGGTTATTTCTGTTTATATCAAAGTCCCATCTTAGCAAGATAGGTAGTCATCGCCTAGCTTAAAACACATAGTGAAACCTAACACAGTTTGTTCTGATTCTTCATTTTTTATGCTGGCAAATGCCATGTCATCAAAACTAAAATTGGGAATACAAAAAATTCTTAGTATACTTATTGTTAAATCCCTTTGTGTCTTACAGGTAAATTAAAAAAAATAAATTTGTTGCTAATATATTCCATTTACAGACTGGAACAATCTGATCATTCATACGAAAATTATTGTTATTGCTATTATAAAAAAATGATGCACAAATTATCACCATTTTACCTCTGTATATGTTAAGATCTTTTTATTCAAATTATTATCTAAAACTTGCATTTAGTTCTCTTTCCCTGAAATGGGGCCAGTTTATTTTTTAGCTCTTCTGAAAAATGTTTGAGCTGTCTGTTAGAGGAAGGGAAGTGTTCCAATTGATTTAAAATAATCATTTTACAATCACTGTCCTTTCACAGAAACATATAAAGCTCTTATTTTCCATTTGACTCATACATAGACTTGCCCATAAAAATGAAAACTGCTTTCTGGTTAGTTCTATGTGAAATCATTTAAACTAGTCACAAGCTTGAGAACAAGTAGAGATTACACTGAACTGGGGCCAAAGTGTGCATACACCAGCTAATCCATTAAATCACTTGGATATATAATTGAATTTATAATATTGTTTACGCCTTTGGTCCAACCTATGTCTTGCCTGATTATTGGGCATTTGTTATTTGTGAATTAGTGGGTTATAACATGGAAAAGTCTCTTTAAAGATCATAAAAGACTTCATCTCCATTTTTCACCTGAGCAAAGATTACAGTAAATCAAGTATAGACAAACCCAATCATAAAGAATTTAAAAATTAAATGTATTAAAACACAGTTTATTTCGTTTGTTTGCTGATGGAACACAAATTAATGCTGCATCCACCAGAGCTGAAACACACCTGCTGAAGAAACAAAGATTATACCAGGAAAGCACACGAGGTTTAATTCCAGTTTAACAGTCACTTGCTACACAGTAATTACTGGTGATATTTTTCTTGAGGAATAGTGTAACTTTTGAGAACAAAGACTTATTTTTTCTTTTCTTGAGAAAACCTAGGCCTGATTTTCCGGCTGTAGTCTGATTTTGATTTTACCTCCATTTCACACTCAGTCTACACAGATAAAACTACCCACAGAAGTACAGGGCAGTGGTGGTGGTGGTGGTGGGTTGGGATTAGCTCTAAGTAACTTTGAGGAGCAGTTTCAACTGAAGAAGGAGACGCATCAATTATGAGACATCAGGAAAGCAGAGAGGAGATTGCAAAGATAGGCAGGAATGCTATGAGTAATTTTTTGTCAGATGATAACTAAACAAGGCACCTTCCTTATATTTTCAAAGGGAAATCCCTTTCTTCTTAAACACTGTGCAAACTATACTTGCATGCATGAGACTGCTATGTGATTACATTACATGCAAGAAACATATCCATCCAACCTAGAACACAGAAACAGGGTTTAATACAAAATTAGCATTATTACCTAGATGTTTGTGTTTGAAAGACATAATGAGTGACTATAGTGTGTTTATTCACGGTGAGCAATACATTGACTTCAGCAATACTGTTTGAAGAGAGAAGTAGTATTAAACATAGGTAACTATGTCAAATATCTGCCAACATTAGAGAGAGAGTGTACAGTTACTGGCAGGCAATAAATTTTCCTGCCATGTTCACAGATTATTACAAAATATTTTTTACAGCAGAGGGAAACATGACACTGAGAAACTATTGCAGCATTCAGCTGTTTCTGAAGAACTCAGCTACAAAGATATGTATATTGATGATATGAATATTTTATCCTCAAAAGTTATATTTGGAAGGTAGGTAACACTATTAATCTAGTCCATGCTGAAGCATACTGCAGAATTCTGCATAATTCCAGTTATGTTATCAATACCTTTTTATTAGGCAGCTCTAGAAAAGCAGTTGACAGTCACTGCCATTTTGAAGCATCAGCATTTGCAAACTGAACAGCTATTTCTGCCATTCTCTCACTCAAAAGGGAGAATATTTATGATAACTGTCAAGGGGCTACACAGCCAAGGTTTGCAAATTAACGCAATATGAGGTCCATTTTGTGCAACTCTGAAAAAAATGAGTATCAAAAAGCCCCATGTATTATCATGAGAGTAATGGAGATTCAATATAGAAAGAAAAAAAGATAAATATCTCCCCCAAATAGTCTTTAGATAATGAGAAGCATTAAAGGTCTACTTCAAATTCAGAGAAGTCAGGAAAGCAAAAGTCAGAGCTATAACACCTTGACCCTTCCATTTCATATTCATGGGCTGCAGTAAATGAAGTAAGCCCTCACGGCATAACAGGAATCTGAATAATATGACAGGATAATCTGCATATATTCAGAAAATGTCGTATGTAGGTGGAGTGATAGACATTTTTTTTTCTGCATAATTCATAACAACATATCTTAGTCCAAAGGTAAAAGCACGGAGTTACCATAGGGTCCTGTAACTCTAGGCAATGTTTCAATTAACTGGGGTCTAAGTGCCAAAATGAATTCAGTTCAGGTGAATGTGCATGTCCCCCAAACTCCTCCTGCTCCGCCAAGGCTCTGATAAAGCATTCAAAACCATCAGTTGCTTTCCAGACTCAGGCAGATCAGGCTCAGAGAAGTCAAGAGGGAATAGCTGCAAACGAGGAAGTGACGTGAGGCCCAATTTCTGACGCCTTACACACAGATTTCTAGCAACCTTTTGTTCCTTCCTGAAGCAACAAATTCAACCATTGACCTAACTACATGCCGAAACTGTTCCTCTAATGATGGCAGAGTTGCAGCAAGTGACTTGAAAAGCAGCATGAAGGAGAAGAAGGTCTTTACCCTCCAGAACAATCTGGATTCTTGGAAGCATAAACCACATCAACAACCTGATCACCAAGCATGAATGCAAAAGAAGAGGACAAAAATGTATTTCTTGAGTCTGCTGATACTGATAAACAAATGAAATTCCTTCCAGCCTTTATTTTATCTATAGAATTCAGGATTTCATTATTCTCAACCTACTACAAGTACATTTTTTATGTCCAATCTTTCTTTCTTTTTTTTTTTTTTTTTTTTTTTTTTTCTTTCTTTCTTTTTTGGTACATCTCCTATTAAAGCCAAGGCACAAGAAGTTCTGGAGGCTCTAACCTCCACCAAGGGGACAGCCGACATTATCATTTACTTCACTAAGAGAAAGACTGGTTTTTGAAACTACATTTTCAGAAGCTGAGTGCCCAGAAGGATAGGAGGCACCAACTGTCACTGCAATTGCTGCACTGCAAAAAGCCAAGTGTCTGTTTAAGACTCCATGAAAGCAAAAGCAAAATGAGTGTTGTCCTTCCTGTTCTAACTCCTACTCAGCAGCAGTTCTCAGAAATTCTTGTAAAAAGATGATTCAAAGAATATTCCATTTTACACCTGTATACATTACAATCTTTATTTCTTATCTGAAACTTGACTTTACTTCTCTTTTCCTGAAACGGATCAACTCCTTTTTATTTTTTAGCTCCTCTGATACAATGCAATAAATTATAACCACATTAATTCACGTAGCCATATTAGCCAGTTAGTTGTTGACCTTAAAGCTGTAAGGATCTTCTGAGAAGTGCTACTCTACTCCAAATAACTTGACTGGCAAAACAAGGAGGTCATAACTGGTGCTAAAAACATTTTTTAGGTCATGATTTCCAAAGGAGAATAAACTTGCCAATACCTCAGGTTTCTTTCAAAAAATATACTTAATTTCTTTCATGCATATACTTAATGATAGAAACAAATGTATACATTTAAATTCCCACTTCTAGTACTTAGTTCAACTGAATTTAGTAATAAAATAAGCACTTGCAGTGGAGCTGGAGTTCTGTCATCACAAGTTAAGAACAGAATCCATAAATCATGCAAGATGGTATCTACTGTTTTTTATCCCTTTTTTGTAGCAATCCCTTACTGGCATTGCCCTTCACTAATATTACAGAATTGTTAAATTTCTCTTCCTCTCATAAAAACAAATTCAGAAACTGAGAGGAGGAAGCATTCCCCAAATGATATGTGTGCATTTCTGTTGTTCTAAGAATCTGAGCAACTGTTCGATCCCACGTGCTCAGGCCAAAATGAGTTCTGGGCATGCTTAGTTTCAAAGATATTCTCCTTGAAATCAGAGAGACTATTTGCATTCTTAACTGTGCCCATGGTTAAGCACAAAAGCTGAACTCTAGAAGAAAATGATGGTCTTCTAACATTTGTTGAGACAGTCATGGATTCTGACCTCCACAAATGCATATAGGGCATCTTCGCTGTATAATCCATACCTCTGGTGCTTGTAAAGAAACCTTCATATCTTTAGAAAAACACAATCAAGGGTAAGAGGGAATTTCAGAAAGCAGGTTAGGCACATCAGAACCAGTCTACTAATGGAAAGGGGATTCCCTGGCAGATTTCCTTTTTTATTAGACAGACACAACCTGGACTACTGCTGAACAGCTGCTTTTTTCAAATAACGTACAGATTCTGTGTATGAAAACATGGAAAACTGTCTTTGGATGCTGCACCAGATATCTAGCTCCCATGTAATCAATCCAGAAACAGTGAGGACAACAGCAAGAACTATATATTCAAAGTGAAAGAAACTTACCTCACCCTTTCTCCATCTACACTGTTGTTTATCTACACACATGTATATTCAGACCTTTTCTATTCTGTTAGTATTCTTACCAATATATTTGGTTATTCATCTCCCCTTGCTATGTATGCACTTAATCTCATCTCTTCCTTTTCTTTTAGTTGTTTAAAGGTTAAAAGGTTCATACCTTTTAGAGTCACTTCATCTTCAGAACAAAACTGACAAATAAATTGTGATAGAGGGCCCCACAGAAATCACTGAACAGAGGAATCACAGTTACAATGACATGATGTGCCTAATACAACTTTCTTTTGGTAATTAACCACTGGAAAGATCGCAGATGGGCCACATACTTAGAAAAGATGGAAAAGAAAAAAAAGGAAGAGAAGAAAAAAAAGCTGTTTACGAGCTGTTCCTCAGCTAACTCAAATTGCTTTACATTGCTGCACAATCAGGCAGCTTGCACTGGGTCATCAGAGATTGCAGCATATGCGACAGGGCCTGCTCTTGAAATAACTGATGAGATTTCCTTGCTGCAGACTGAAACTCGTGTGTTACTTGCTGCATATACAACGAAGCAGAGGACATTTTTGCTTGTTTCAGATAGGAGGCAGGAAGAAGCCTCCTGCCTATGGTGTATTACTTTCTTCCAAAAATCTTTCACATTTTAAAAGAATGGCTTGAATTATCTCCTGGTTGGAACGGATGCAGCTCCACTGAAGCCAAAAGAATAGCATTTATTTACAATAGCAGAAAATTTGGCTCAAGCATGAGGATAAGAATGAATTCTCTCCTAACTCACAAAGTGAGGGTGAATCATAAGAAGAATCTAAGCTTTACCCAGCTCATACCATCTGAGGAAGCTTAGAACAGCAAAGCTGTCTGCAAATAGAATGAAAGGAAGAAAAAAAAAAACTACTATTTTCAACTCATTCAGATTCAGGGCTGGGGGATTGTTTTGTTCCTTTGTTTTTTGAGTGTGTTTTTTTCCTTTTATTTTGATGGACTTTCTTCTACTGTTTCTCTTTGAAATCTCAGCCCAGACTAGCTAGAAAGCTCAATGCTCTTAGTATTTGCTTATTCTCTGAACAGGAATTTTTGATTTCACTAAATAATTCACAAGCTTTAGAGATATTTCAGGCATATAACCTTTTTTACATCTAGCGTAATAATAAATTAATCCTGCTTTCCTGATGCTAAAACTGGATGTCATTCTGAAGAACAGCTGATGATCTTTCCCTCGGCTTTGTGAAGACAAGACTCTGTCCCAGCTCCTACATTTTATCTTATCATAAGGAAGTTCATGTCATACTTTTTGGTGGTGCAATTTGCTATCCTGTTTGTTTATGGGTGTTGCAGTCTGATCCACCTCACTGAAATTTGTCCTCCACCCACTGATAAATGCTACTGTCTTGGAACAAAGCTGTCTAATGTACTGAAAATAATAAAAAAGATGAATGCTAACTGTCACAGCCACCATTTCCAGCCCTTCACACATAGGATCTGTTTGTTCATCAATAGCAACAAAAATGCAGACTGTAAATCACAACCTTGCTTCAGCTTCCAGTGATATTTCTACCGCTGTTATTCCCTCAGCTACCAGTGTTGCCAGTGACACTGAGGGAGGTTGCTGGCCACCAAATCACAGCCACCACAAAAGAGCCATATCTATTGACAAAATAAAGAAGGGGAAAGAGAATGAAACCCCTGTTATACATGACTATAGGGCTGTGGTGTACTCACTTTCTCCAATTCATCCTGTGAGACTGAATGAAGTGTTAAATGGATAAGGTATTTTGTCAAAAAATGAAAAAAAATATGAAGTCAAGAACTGGCTATCTCTCAGAGAGCTAAATTTTCAGATGGTGCAAAACCCGTCAGTAAAATAATATTGATTGATTCTGCTGAAGAATATGGCTACACAGCATCGTGTCTGTCTGAAATTCTTACCTGACAAAATGACAGCTCAAATATATTACTTAATCTTGTGTTTAATCCTTCATATGAATACATTATGCATTAATCAGCAACTGTCCTATACCCAAGGAGTATTTGAATAACGAAGAACAACATTTCATGACTATGATTGCTCCTACATCTCAGAATTTGGAAGAAAATGGTTAAAAAAAAAACTGAAATAAAAGAAAAATTCAAAAATTCAGAAGATGAAGAAGATGAAATTAATACAGGATTCAGCACAATTTCTTCAAGTTTCCTTCTAAAAATCCATAATTTTTGAACAAGTGCACAGTAGCTGTAGTGGTGATAGCAAGTTGCACGTCTTTATTTGTATCACAGTAAAAGCAAGGCTGAAGGTTATGGCTTGTGAACCTTTAAGTTAGCGCCTACAGTTTAAGACATTGCTGCTCTGAAGTCTTTGCCTTGCCCTGGGTCAGTCAAACAAGGCTGGGGGAAGCAAACGGGTGCCAACTCCTCAGTTGTTCCCGTTCACAGTCTTGAGTATTAAGTTATACGTTAAACTAAAACATCGTGTTGTTTAATGAAACCGATATAGAGGTGGCACACGTTTGCCTCTGTCACTCCTACCATGGGGGGTCTAGTTTCCAGAAGAGGGGGAGGTAGAAAGATGGAGGCACTCTCCTCTTAAACTGCTCCAGCTAAAACCATTAAGAGCACATGAGTCACAGCCCCTGGACTGAGGTATGTGCTGTTAGGCAGAGGCATCCTTCTAATCTCTATAACAACCCCATTATCCATCAGGCAAACAAAGGATTAGAAGAATGGTCCCTGCCTCAAAACACTTACAATCCAGGAATCAGACTGAAGAAAACAGATTGATTAGTCAGATGGGTACAGATAAATGGGAGCTTAGTTGAATTCCATGAAAATAGCTCTTACTGGGAATGATATAAATAGAAGGAGATCAGGTCGACTGTATGTCAAACACACACTAAGCAGTGTCAGGTGTGAAAAGTGAGCAAAGGGATTGAATATCTCATGCTGAAATATTTATGAAGAATGATAATTTTCCTTCTGCTTGGGTTACAGTAAGCCTCTTTGTATATGTTTTTCTTGGTATGACAGTGCTGTTGATGATAGAGTAATATTAAGGGCCATCCTACTTAAGATTTTTTGTAACAGATGAAAAGGTGAACAGGATGTGAAAAGCACTGGAGAAGCAAGAGATGAGTTCAATTATATTTTTCTTAAAATAAAACTTACTTCTTGTAAGTAGTTTTAACGTATCTTTCAGAAATGGTACTGTTACCAGCTTTAGTGCAATGCTGAATATATCAAATATATATATTTATTTGTATTACAAAAATACTGAGCAATTTTTGGATGGAGCTACATTTAGAAGAGAGGTACTAACAAAAAAAAAAACAATTTAAGAAGAATTTTGCTTAACAGCATAAATTACCACCTTCATTCCAATTGCGGCACAACTACATACAAGTAAAGGGATGAGGATGGGTTACCACAGGTCAGCCACAAAAGCTCACATTTACTTTAGAATCAGCCATTTCACACAGATAAACAGAAGTACACCAGTTTATTCATTTTTCTGTCATGCATTAAAAAAACATCTAAGACATTTTATACCTATAGTTTTATGGTGTAGAACAAGGCAGAAAGGTGTTCACTGTTGATAAGAGCAGCCATAAAATATGCTGCCAATGGTTCTCAAACAATAGGATTAACACCACCAATTAACCAAATTAGGCCTTGCATTTATTTGAGCTTACCCCTCCTCTTCATTTTAACTGCTGCAATGGGCACTTCAGGTTGCTTCTCACACTAATTCAAATAGCTAACACTGGTGTTCCACAGATGTGCAGACACCTCTACTTGCAACTCCTTTCCCCAAAAGTACTCCCTCACTGAAATAGAAACAGCTGAAGTCAATGGATTACTTATATATGTGAAGAGACATTAAGTGTAAAATAATTACAGGTTGAAATACTAAACAGAGAGAATTAGCATATCCACTACAAGTGGCTGATGCCTGAACATTTGTGACTGAGAGCTACAGACAGAATGTCATTCTCTGAAGAATAATCAATAACGTTCTTGTCTCGAGACAAGAAAATCCACAAAATAGCAATGGAAATACTTATAGTCGTACAGGCATCTAAAGATGAAAACTGTGTGTCTTGGGTTCAAAAATCATTTTGACTCTGACACACTCCACACTGTGTCACAGTTGCACATCAGAGGCAATTCATCTGCACCTCATTTCACCAAACACTTATCTAATCCAATGCTAATTTACTTCTCTCAACTTGTTTAAGACTCTCATGTGAAATTTTTTTAAGGAAACTGAAATTTCAGAAACTGAATTTTTCATGGGATAATCTGTCCAGATTCCTAGACTCACTTTCAGGCCAAAACAACTTAGATTAGTTTCTGAGAAGCATTTGAAAAAAACTTAGGATAACTGCTAGAGAAAGTAAAAACACCAAAACCAAAGTACTACTATGTCAATTTAATCCTCAGTTATTTATTAACGCAATTTAAATAAAGCTAAATATTAAAGCAGAAGGAACCGCATTAATGGGAATGGGAACTGTGAACTGCAGGATAAAGGAGATGAGAGAAAGACAATAAATAAAAATTAAACTACAGGTAAACTAAGGCAATTAGATTATCCAGGTCATTTTCCCAAAGCCATGTGTTTGAATTCAACAGCATATTTTTGGTTCTTCTCATCAGAAAAGTATGAAAATCTAGAAACATTGATGCATCTCCCACTTCAGCTAGATGTTTTAGGATTTCCACCCTCCCTTCTACCATTCCAAGCTAAAAGGATGACATGGTCAGTTTGACTGACATAAAGGATTATTTTAGCTTCTTCACGGTGAATGCTGGGGCAGGAAGTGCAGAAGACTGGTGGCCCAAGTAGGAAGCCTGTTTGCAGTTACATAATGACAGATGAACAAGAACACTGCTTGAATATTAAAAAGAGAAGAGTGGCTCAGAGATATGTTATAGAGGTAGAACAAGACTTAAATATGGCCTTGGGCATGGGCTGAGGTAACGGAATATGTAGAAAACAGCCAGAATATAAAATCCCACTTCTGGTCACACTAGTGTACAGATAATTCTATTTCTTTCCCTCTCCTCGGCATTGTGAAATTGCATAAGTAATTCAAATTTCCACTCATCTGCATTATCTGCTTTGGCTAAAAATTTTTTTCCTTCTTTTTCTCTTCGCACTTTTATCTGCTGTCCTTTCATAGATTTATTGTGACTTTTTCTGGACCATTGCTTGAAATCAAGTATCATTTTACTACACGTTGCCCATGTTTGAAGTTTCCTCAGGTCCTTCTCAAAAGTGTTTCCATCTTATTTTGCATATATTGCCTTAGGCATAGCTAGGAGCAAGTTAAAGGCTGTGACCAGCCCCAACCCAGAAAGAGCTCCAGGAGTTACAGTGACACTAACCTTTCACACAGGTCTGTCCTCTGCACAGAGCTTGGAGCACTGTTTTTTTCTTTCATGCTCTATTTGCCCAGGCGCCTTTCCCAGCAAAAGCTAGGGAATAACTAGGATTCCATTCTTCTTCCTCGCCGGCTCTTTTGGGCATCGCTAGCAAAAAGGAATACATAGCAGACAAGCAGAGCTACACATTGGACACAAAGTCTGAGTAAACTTCACAGCAACTCAATATATAGTCTAGTCTAAGTTTCTATCAATTTATCTACTGCTTCAGCTGCTCTTGCAAAACATTAAAATAATTAGAAATTTTGACTATTTTATGTGGCATGCACAATAAATTTATTTGCCCTCTGTGGTACACTCACCCAAGACAGTGATGAGCAGTTCACCCTGTTTAAGGCTGATAGAAGTCTGAGAGAAGTGTACAGCCAGTGGAGAACGACAGACTGGAAGCCTCAGTTAAAATACGTACATTAGAAGGCTTGAAAACGATATCCACTTCTCCCCCTTTATTGTTTATTTCCCCAAAATTTAACAGAAGTGATTGGTCCTTAACATAGGTATTAGAAGCAACTCCCCTGAGGAGGAAAAGGGGGACCTATACTTATTAAAGGAAAATTTTCTTTCCGAATGTGTGTACATATTCTAGCTGTATAGAAGAGGTATATGCAATTATGACTTCCACAATTCAGAAGAATGTTAAATAAAGATAACAATTGGTAGGCCAGACAGAAAGAATGTATTTATTTCAAACCTGTGTGAGGTATATTCAGATCAAATTTGAAATAAAAACAACTCTACTTGTTTTCACCTATCTTTACAGACTCAAACCTGCAAAGGCCTTTCAAAAAATCTATGATTCTTTAATTTCCCCAACAAAATTACAGCAATATTTCACGATCTTTTACTTATTTTACATGGAAATCATGCAAAATTATGATTCCTTGTGGTTTTAACTGGGCTTGACAATACGGCTATTTCAAGTCTAACACTAAGGAGCAAAACTGACTGTTGCAGAACAGCAAGCCAGGCACTTCAAAGGTGGAAGAAAATGTCAGCATAAGTAAGTTCTGAAAAGCAAAACTGCCAAATTTGTCATACCTCTGTGATTTCAGAAATCAATAATATAATGAAATTACTTAGTATTCAGCACAAGCACAGAAAGAACCCCTTCACCTGAGGTATATTTAGAGATTGTTCAGCATCATGCAATACATACAGAAAATCCAGGATGGACTGTAGTGTGACTAGCTGTATTTTTCCTATAATGGTCAGCACAAACCCAGGACTCTGCTCTGACATTAGTTTTTTCTTGTGATCACTGGCTTAGTATTTAAAGGGAACACAAGGATACCCTCACTAAACTTACATGATGAATAAAATATTAAAGCAGTGCTGTACATTTCACAAATTCACTCTGTAGGATAATAGACTATTCACCACAAGCAAAACTTTAAGAATGTAGTATTCATGGTTTAATAGCTCTGATAGGTATTGAGAATCAGTGCAGTAGCCTATCCAGATATCAGCAAGCCCAAGGTATGCAAAATATGCTAGACCCTTGGAGATGCAAACTGCTTGCTAACCAACATGCGTACGCATGTAAGGTTCTCTCACAAATAGCACGTTCAAAAACTGTATGACCTAAAGCAGCTGCTCAGTTTATAAGCTGCTGTTTTGTCCATTCATGAAAAATGAATGGGCAAAACCACAAAACCAGCACTAGCTTTTCTCTTCTTGCCTCCCCAAACCCCACGTATTTTTATACAAATTTTCTCTGATAAGTACTTTAGTGGAAGCAAGGAATGATAATCATGCAGGCATCCTAACTAGCTTTTTGATCACCTCCATTATGGATTTACTTAAAATTTACAGCTTCTGCTGATACGCAATATTTTATACTGAGACACTACAAAATTAATCTCATTAACAGAATAAAATTTATGTTTAGCCATTAGGTGCATACAGTAAAGAAATCTGGCTCAGCATTTGTAGCATAGATTATTTTATTATTTCAAGCAATAAGACCATAAGACCACAATTATTTATTGCTATTGTTTTCTTTTCTTAGCTCTCCTGGCATTTAAGTAAACCCCAATTTGAATAAATCACAGTTTCAAAGAGTTTAATGGCAGGAACTATTACACAGGAACTGTTACACAGAAACTTCTCTCATGTTCACATACCTTTTGCAAAGCAAAAAGGAAAGAGGATAAATATTTCACCAACATTTGCCGGTTTTGATGCATGTCAGTGATAGGAACAAAAACCAACACATGGGCATTCACCTTGTCTCTTCTCACAGCAAGAATTTAACTAGATCCCAGTGGCTGAAAGGCCACAGTGAGAATCCCTGACCCACACAAGAGGTAGAGTTTGACTAATAATGTTGAAATGATATATGCATATACACTACCATTCTCCTTCTAGGTTACTGCCTTCGAGGATAACACAATTATAGTCCGGCTTTGTTCAGTACTCTTGACCTGCAATAAAATCTCTCTTAACTCTCACTACGTTAATTAGGAAATAATGTTAGAAATGACAGAGAAATGAATAATCGATTTAGCAAATCCACAGCCACATCGGCAGTTTTGTACTTACATCACTGTGCTCACAGTTCCAGTGATACTATTCAAGTTCTGGTCAGAACTGCACAGCAAAAGCAAATCTGCATAAAAATTCTGAATTCGGATACTCTGTATTTTGGAGATATTCGGATTTGAATTCTGATCAGAAATCTGCCTCTGGTTTTCATGTAGAAAAAAATGAAAATAAGTTTCTCTTTTAAACACTCTGTGATTTCTGGGGAAATCTAGATTTGCAGTCAAAATGGAAATTGCTCACCTATTTCTCTTAGCTGATCCTTTATTAAGACAGAAACCAGAATAGCAGAAGATGAACAAATACAGACAGAGCAGCAAAAATCTAAAATAGCTACTTTGGGTAGCCAGCTTGAGGTAGCACAGTTTTACTATATTATTGTTCTACATTTGCAGCTTTTCACCCTTCCAAAAACTAAAGAGAAATCTGAGTTCATGAGAGTACAACAAAAAATCTTTCATGCATCTGGAAAAAAAGCAAACCTGAGTATACTTAAACTCTTACTGTATTTCATAAAGCACCATTGAAAAGATAAGAGCGCACCTAATAGTCATACTTGTTGCATACCAATTTTATTGAGGATGAGGTATTACTAAAAACGCATCAGTCTGGGTTAGATAGCATTTTGCAAACTAAACTATTTAAAAGCAGTAAACAAGGCCCTGAAATGGCATTAGGATACACTACTCAGTTCCTGAGACTATGTAAAGCACAGTGCACACTGTAATATCTAAAGCCATTTCCAACAATCCTAACAGCCTCTTTCTTCACTGAGAGACTGAAACCGTTTTAGCAGTCCTTCCCCCAACTTCTCTCATGTGTTCCCTATTGCTTCAACTTGCACTTACTGTATATACACTGACCTAAATTCCTTTCAAGATAAAGACAAACTCACTGATTACAGAAAAGCATGCATGTACAACATGTGACATGACTGGAAGGAGATGGGGATTTATACAATGATTGAATGACATAGAAAAAAAAGTTAGCATGTGTACGCAATATGTGACCCCTGTCTTTGGTGCCCACGGATTTCTGAAGAAAGCAAAACAAAACAAATCCCAAAGAATGCTTTGCCTGCAAATATTATGGTTCAACTTTTTTTCCACTGTGAAACCGTTTAGGTCAAATCTGTTTCTCTTCCACATATCACAGCTTTCAAATTCCTAAATTACAATGTCATTAATTGTTAAAAAAAGCTATTTTAAAAAATATCCATGAGATTCTTGTATTTATCCTTATTTGTATTCTGTATATTTCATTCAGAGGAAATGCATCTCTGAGGAGCTCTTAAGAGAAATACACTGCTCAAGATTATTTTATTTGATTGAGAAGATATTTAAGCAGAAATAAGAAGAATAAAAGTAATTTAATACAGCATAAAGTAATCTAACACTAAAAAAGGTCCTAAGTTCTGTCAGGGGAAGAAAAACATTTATAAAGATCTGCCAAACGACAGATTTTTGTATCTTATTTAGAAGAGAGAATAAAGCCATGCCATGATAAAATTGAAAACAGAAATTAAATTCGATCTGTGGGCTCAAACACAGAAATACTACCTGTATAAGAACAACCCACCAGAAGAAGTCTCAGCAAATTTGCATGTGTGCTTGTTTGAAGGCTCAATTTCCTAATACCTGTGCTTTGAGAAGCCCAGAAAACTACTGTAGCTTAGTACGGGTTGGCTAGCACTACTGGACGGGCAAGAGAAAACCGGGCTTCTGTCCCATCCACGTTTAGAAGGAACTGTGCACACAGTTCCCTCAGGCTTCTTTGAAAAGCTCAGTCGTGTCTTTAAGACACGGTTCTACTCAAAAGTTAATATTCATACAGAAATTCAGCTCACACATGGATAATTGAAATATAACTGTTACCTCTGAAGCTCTTGGGTGTGTTACAGAGGACTAAGAGTCTCTCATAGCAACTATTATATATGCAATGTCTCACACTATGTATTTACAAAAGGAAGCAGTATTCAGAGAGCTAGGATTTAGTTTAATCCCCTTTCTGAAGGGGAAAACTTACAAAAGACAGGAATTGAAATACTTCTTGCTACACTGATAAACATAGTTAGCAGATAGAGAAGAATATTTTACTGATAAATGTCTGAAAACTCAAAGCAAAATGAGCATTTGCCTTGAGTTCTTTTTGCTTTCATTATGATGAGAAGATACACAAACTTTTGTGGGCTGCAATAGAATTCAGCATTCAATTTAATATTATGTTCTTCAGAAAAGTAACTTAAACATGATTGATAGATTTTTAAAAAATAATCAGTTATTAAAAATCCAGACTGTTATTGACAGTGTATAACAACATTGTTCTGTTACAGATTTGACTTCTATAACCATCAATAATACTCATTCTATTCAAATATACCACATAGTTATAACATCTATTAATCATGCATTAACCTGGTATAATTAGAGTTTTTATTTACGGCATAACCAAATTCAGTTTACAGTTTTCACCTTAAGTAATATGTTTCAAGTTCTGAATGTAACTCTTTATGCTATAGGGAGTTATCAAGCACTAAGACTTGGTACGTAAGACATCTAAATACTCATGTCTTTGGTGTGCTAATATTTCAATTTCATTAGCGTAGTTCTGAATGTTTTTATTCTGATAACATACTTCAGATATAATGCCGTGTTTTGAGAAATAATGATATACACTATTGCTTTCATAGGTTTCTAGAATGAAAAAAAAATCTGGGAAAATGCAATTTCTCAAAAATAAATACAGTTCCAACCTTTTGGCATTCTGTTTCCCCTTGTGAATAGCACAGCTGCTTTCCAGCATCTCCTCTGTTGTCCAAGGAAATACTAGGTAGCCACTAGACGGCTTGTTTGTTAGCAGCCACTGATGTCCCTGCCCGCTTCTAGAAATATTTTTGTAAAGAATGCTCTGAGGTGGAAGGTGTTTGTTCCTCTTGGTATGTGGTTTCTGGGTTACAGTGTTCAAAAAAGACAAGAAACAAAAGCAAAGCAATACAGACAAACCTCCCTGGGACTGAAATACTTTGTGTTGTCATTTGCAGTGCATGCCAAGACATTCACGGGCACCAGAGCCAACCTGGCGAGCTAATTAATTTATAAATGTATGTGTTTAAAACAGCCTTATAAGGAGCATTGGAAATCTGCAAGATGAGCGAATATCTTATAACTTCTTCCGCAGGTGCGAGGATAGCTACAAGCCATGGACTTTCTGTCCTGCTTCTTGTTTGTGGCTTTGTGAAGGGTGCTTTGCTTTAATCTAAAAGTGCTGACTTTTTCCAATATCACTTTCTCTTCTTAAAGCAAAGAGCAAATCGCCTGTAAAATCCACGGAGCGGACAGCAAAGTTGACCCTAACCTCCAACCACCACTCTGCACCCAATGTACTCTAAATCTCTACACAAGGAGCACCTTCTTCAGGAAGTACAAACAAAAATACTAAATAAATAAATAAATAAATATTATAAAAAGAAGAGGATACCACACATTTTCTTGATAGATCTTATTTTCTTTGGCGTATCACTGATCTTTTCTTTGAAGAGAACTGGTGTGATGTAATAGGACATTTTGCAACAGCAAGACTTAGTTTCCTTTTCTTTTGGCAAATAGAAGCCTCATATCCTTGACTTCTCAGGGGTTGGCCTGCGAGTCATCAGTATTATAAAATTAACCCTGGATGACATTTAGTTTCCTATGCTGAAAGAATCATTCCAGCCAGGAAGCAGACAGAGGCCAAATAATGAAACAAAACGTAATGAATCAACATCAACCCTGATTAAACACCTCACAAACTTTGCCAAAAAGTCTTTTTTTTTTTTTTTTTTTTTTTTTTTTTTTGCATGAGGAATAGAGAGGAAAGAGGAAAAAGAAACCCTAGAAAGCATCTAAACAGACTAGAGGGCATTGTTTCTGGAAAACAAATGAAAGTATTTTTCATTTAGGCTTTTTTCTTCGCCATCATTCTTCCCTGTGGGTTTTCTCCCTCCTTTTTTGGTTTGTTTCTTGTTCAATGGTGGCATTTGCTGACTTAGGCCAACCCCTGACGACTGCGTGGAGGTTGATATATATACATCTTTTTTTGTGTGTGTGTGTTCTATATTTCAGTGTGTTTTCTCTAATTTTGCAACTCCTGTATATGCAAAACTAACTTAAATTCTGTAAATTGCTTACAGTCTGTGTGATATAACTTCAGAGTAGACATACTTTGGTCCTCATGCAAGCCAGTTTTTAATCTTACCTGTATGTCGTGCCACCAATAGACATCTTTATTTCCTTTCTTGACAAAACATCACTTTTCAGTTTGTAATTCAGTATTGTGTGGATTTTGTAAAACATACATTCACTTCCACTGGTTTGACCCCTACCAGCCCTCTGTTTGCTCTGTAAATGCACATTAAAATTTGTTATGGTCTCTAGACAATGAATTATTTTAGTTTTGTGTATGTTGTGTTGGAGTTCAGTAGCTGAAAGCTCTTTTAATTTGTGATGTTTATAGAGGATGAAGTGATTTGATCACTAGAGACTGTAAAATACAGGTCTGCAGTCAAATACTGCACGTAAAGGAAGGTTAGGAGGGGAAAACAGATAAACCAAACAACCAGAACATAGCTCAGAGGATGTCCTTTTGGCAAAGAGTTGTAGGAAAGTGAGTTTATTATATTGATAAAATATTCACAAAGCAACTCCACGCATGTGGCTCAAGAAGTGGCTTTCTTTGCTTTTTCTGCAAGTGGATTGTCATTGCTCATTCATATTCTTAATTAAAATACTTTGTCTATGAACTGAACATGAAAATTTTGCTGTTGACTGAAGTAATATGCATTACATGAATTACATTCATTAATGCAGGAAGGAAAAATTGCTACCATTTGCAGCTGCAATCAGGAAGTGTTTTTTTTTTTCCTCATTTCCCTGCTGAACAATCCAAACCCTTTCATTTATCAGCACAGACAACCATATATACCATATGGTTATTATGATCTATTTACAACAGCATGAAGCAGCATGAAGCAGCTGCAGTGTGGTCAGCTATGTGATTTCTCCTTATTCTAAAGATACATGGAGAGAGAGATAAAAGAGTATGTCTAGTATCTCAGCAGTCCATGGCTTATAGGCCTATAGTTTTATTTCATGTCCATGCAGGCCCATTCCACTATTTTCAAAGGAAAAAAGGAACAAATCATGTAGTAAGGAACGAAAGGGTAATGTGCTAATGCTTTGGACATAGGTAATATAGTTGCGCATATATTATCTGCCTTATCTACATATTCAGCACCATCACCTTTGACTGGGAATAGTCAGTCTTTCTTTGGTCTTAGAAAATTCTTAGTAGTATTAAATGGAGTGAAAGTGTGACCTAATAGAGACAAATCCGGAATAACTTTCAGGAAAAAAGAGTAATTTTTTTTTAATGTAAAATTGATGACCCATTGGGAATATCGAGTGCTTAAAATGTTTTGCCTCATAGTAATAATAATTAATTGGCCTACTGACAAAAAGTCCTCCTGTCCCCAAAGTATTCTGAATCAAAACCAATGGTTTGGAGTGAAAAAAAAGTAAGTTAGGGAAGAGAGCTGTTTGAAGTTTCATTTTCTGAACGCACCTATATAACCACATTTTCAGAACTCCAGAGGAAAGCTGACATTTTCCCAAGTTACAGTTATTTATGAATGGGTGCTGTGAGAATTTCCCACAGGGAGTTTGGAAATCTCAGTTTTCATCAATCTCAATGGGAATCAAAGCCACTGATCCTCTAGACGATGCTTAACAACACACGTACTTCATTCAAATACGTTTACTGTATACATATAGCTTGTATGGATATTCTGTGTATGCACATAGTCAGATAGACAATTTGCAGTGACAAATGCAGCATTACGTGTGGCATTTTTCAGGAGCAGTTTAGCGCTCACATTCTTGAAATTAGCCTCCGATTACTATCTTAACCTGGTATTGTGTTTTATATTATGCTACTATTTAGCAATAAAGCACCATGTACTAGGAGGTTAGAGTAAAGAACCAAGTGAAATTAAAAGCAGAATTCTAGACCATCTGGACTAGTGTGATATAGCAACTCAAAAGACAGTCTACTAAGGAAAGCACAATATGGTGATCTGCTATTATTCTTCAACTGCATCATCAAAGAAGTGGATACAGAACAGAGAAATAACAGTCTGTAGGACTTCTGAAAAGCCTTTAAGCCCAAGAGGCCAAAGGGATACAGAAATTTTCCTTGCTCCTTCCCCCTCTCACCTCCCTGCCCCGCAAGTTAATAAAACCAAAAAAGCTCACATGGGGTTGGTCCAGCCCTTCTGGTTGCAGATCCAGATAACAGCTTTAGAGCTTCTGCAAAGCTCTGTAGATGTGGCAGAAACAGCTCCTAATAGGAGCAAGTATTGCAACTCTAAACTTTATGCTGTGTTTTAACAACCATTTTTCAAGTTATGAATCAGCCTCTAGCCTCAGAGAATTCTCTAAAAGCAAGCAAAGCCCCAGTAGTGCCTCTTTTTTCTATGAACCTAGTTTTGAATGATTAGCATGGAAACAGGACAACTGCCTTTTTCTGCTGTGGTCCCAGTTCCATAGATCTCCTCAGCATTCACTTAACTTTCAGTTTTGGCTTAAATTCAGTAGGAAACAAATTGACTTAATTATATGCTTAAAAGCTCTATTGAATTATGTCCCTCAAAGAGGCAACTTGCACATACTGGTGGCAAAATCTCTCATAATCCAATGTCCTCAAGTTTTCTAAAGAAAATGTCTAGTTTGGAGGTGGCTATTCTCATGCAGTGCCCCCAAGACCTCATTACATTGGATAGAGTTACAAATTACGGCAATAAAAACAATATTTTTTTAAAAAGCCCAAATATGACTTTCTTCACATTGTTCAACAGTTTTTGTTTTTAATAGAAGAGTTAGTTTGGGTGAGTATAAAGCACCTTCATATTTCAAGGTAGATGTCATCCAAATATAGCACAAACATTTTTAGCTGTTATACGTTATGAAGCTAAAATAAACCTATTCCCACTCTATTAAATATTATCAATATTGCACTGTCTCATCCTGCTTTTGTATTACATAAAAAAGTCTTCAGTATTTTTGTAATGTTAACAAAGATTAGTACTGTTACAGATCCTGTCCCATAAATCGTTCTCTCGTTCAATGGTTACCAACACTTTTTATCTCTGAAGCTTCATGTATGTAAGTTGTTGCATAGCATGTTTGAACTTCCCTTTCTTAACCGCCTTTTGTAGATGTCTCAAAGAAAGCCCTGGAGCATGAGGGATGCTCAGTCCATAGAGTAAAAAAAGCATGACAGACTAACTGAGGATTGACTGCTTCTTCCTCAGAATTGTTGTTAAGAAAGGTACTGGAGATCCTGAAAGAGAGTTGTAACTTGGTAAACACTGTATCTCTCATGGATTATTGTTATTTTTATCATTCTAAATGTCTAATATTTATATTACAGCACTGTCTAAAGGCAAAGATCAGAAGTAGGTATAAGCATATGAGGAGTCAAAGCAACAGCAATAGGACTGCTTGCAGGTTTAAAGCTATGCATGTGATTCAATGCCTCTGTAACTTAGGATCAGAACACATATTAGAACCAGTTTCTCTTATTCTTTCTTTGTAGTATTTTTGTTTCTTTCCAATAAAATGAGGAAACAGTGGCCACAGCAAAAACCTGAATGTTTGCCTAATGTTGTCCAGTGTTAAACTTGTAACTAAGTAACAATCTTTACAGTGTTATCAAAATTTAATTTGACATTATAAAAAAGACTACACTACTGCCAATCCTCAATTCCTTCCTCAAAAAAAAAAAAAAAAAAAAAAGAGAGAGAGAGAAAAGAAAAAAAAAAGAGAAGAATCCAAACTGTTGTTATTTGCAGAATAGGGGAATGTTTGTGCCTGACGTTAATATTGGTAAATGTCAAATGCTGTTTATGGAGCTAAAAGCATTAGGAACCAAGAATGGGATCAGCATAATTTGCAAAATAAATTTTTAAAGGTTAATCTTCCATGATTAGCTTAGCTAAACAATGCTAAGCACAAAGGAAATTGCTTAATGCAAGTCATCATAAATGGCTTCAGTCTTTTGTTCTGAATTTCCAAAACAGCGATTTATTGATTTCACAGTCATGAAGTTTGCACATACATTCACATAATTTTATTCAAGCTAGTTGAAAGTGCATAGTTTTCCTAGTGCTCTCCATCTAAACAATACAAGAAAAAAAAATAAAAAAGCTAAGTTCGTCTGTAAAAAAGAATCATTAGAGTTACTAGCAAAGAAAAGTGTGCTTTCTCAAGAATCAAGCATAATTACATTTTTTAACTCATTTTCTCCTTTCCTTGATGTTCTTTTCTCATTGACACTTCAGTCTAAAAAAATGTGACAACACTACTCCTTACCACTCACTTCATATACAGTGACAGAGGACAAAATTTAAATGTTTTTAGTGCTGTGTCTCTTCAAAATTTCTTTGCTGTTACTTTTAGGTGGAAAGAAGAACAGAGAAAGTTTTTTTTCAACTAACTTCTTTGCTCTGTGAATGCTGTCAGTTAATTGTCATTCTGCACCTACGGAGAGGAGCTCAAAGCATAGTCTCCTCTAAGTTTCACAAACACAATTACTTTCCCATAAGCACCAACAACAGATTTGTATTTTAAAATGATAAATATTTCCAACTTGTAAAATTTTTTTTTACAAATTTATAAAATTTTCAGAAAAATGCAACAAATAAAGCCATAAGGAAGTCTGAAAGAACATTACCAACTAGAAAGCACTCAAAAGCTTCAAAATGTCAGAAATACTTTTCAGTCAAAAATAGGATTTTTCATGACTTTTCTTTTAAAGTTTTGTTGCCACCCTCATGAATCCTGCTATAAATACTATGAATTTGAATCCCATCTGTATTATGCTCACAATACAAAGAGTCTTAAATTAAAATGGGAGTAAATGAGATTTTTATTTATTGAAATGCTCCTTTACATTGACATAACAGCATGGGAAGAGGTCTTATGTGTATCTATATGAGACTATTTACAGTGACAGCTCATAATGAAGCCAGAATGTACATAATAGACTATTAATTCCTTTCCTCTTTTTATATATCATGAACTTGAAAAACAAGAGAGAAGATTGAGTTTGACAACTAGCTGCTTAAAATAAACTATTGCATATAAATTTTTGAAGCAGTAAAGTCTCAAATATTCCTTATTCAAAAGACTTGTAGAACAATGACCTTTTGAATTATATGGCTTTCAGACTCTGGAGCAAAGTTTTAAGCATTGTATGTGACATCCTTGTACAAAATACTAAGAAGGAAGGGGATGATGACTTCTTTGTCACTTCAGATAGAAACATATGTCAATTGCTGCTGATTGTTTTCTAGATCAACTAATCTAACAGACCCTTCAAAACACTGGCAGCTATAATGCTTAAAAAAAAGGCATCAAATTTTAATATCACCTATGGTACAGTTCAGTTTTTGGATGTTAATCAACTCTGGTTCAAGTTTCAAAGACACTGGTCATGCACCATTACAGAAAAGGACAAATCAATACTTGTTTTATTAAAAATAAGCTATGTTAACTTACGATACCAAATCACCTCGATGTCTTTTTCTTTAGTGTATCAGGCGCTATTTTCATTCAGATGTGGTATTGGCTTCTCTAGCAGTAAGCAAAGATGAAGAAGAAGTAGAAATGTGAACTCTGGCAGATTCACCTACTCACTGGATTCCTGTGTAAGAGACAGGAAACAAAAGACAGGATTCCTTTCACTTCCCTACAACGATCAACAAGGAAGCATCTTACACGAACTACCAAACCAAATCACTGCTGTTAAAAAATGACATTGACAGGTCAACTCTGCAATAAAGTGAAACACTCTATGAAATTAACTGCAATTTCTCTAGCAAAACACAAAGGTACTTCTTTCATCTGATCCCTGTTGATATGTGGGCCAGTTCTAACACACAGACCAATTGCCTCGTATCAGCTAGAGAAAGGGTCTAGTAATTCAGACCAAGAAAGGGTTTTGTCCACCTTTTGCAACTGCCTAATGCCAACCCAGAGAAAAGAGCCAGCTGCTTCCCATCCAACATCACTGTCCTACACTGGATTATTATTTTCAGTTTTTATAGTAGAACGACCTAATCACATCACTCAGCTAATTTTCCTTAAAACGTAAGGCAATGTTTACATCATTTATGATTTTACCAGGTATCTTCTTTTATCTGGCAATCTAGGTCCCACATCTTGAAGCCACATGATTTTATAAGTATCTTAGAGGGTTCTTTTGCTTTTTTAAAAAAGTAAGTTCTTAGCACTCAAGATAACAGAAGAAGCTTAAGAGGTGACCCGGCTGCATTCTAAAGCTGCATATGTGTCAAGAGCTACTTGCATTAACAGAAAACAAACACACACCTCCTTGTCTGGAGCTCATTCAAATCAGCTATGAGATATGCTGAGGAACAAAGGCAGCCAGGAGAAAGCTGCTGGAAAGCTTCAGCTCTTGTGACTGTAATCTGATCTTTGCCTCTCGCCTTTCCAGTACATTTCTTGGACCTAGCAAAGGACTAAATTCTGAACAGACCTGCTACGAATGTGCAGCAGCAGAAACAATGTACTGGAAAGAGTAGGACCTACTGAGTACACATACGTGGCCATAAGCAGAAGATCTGGCATTGTCTGGATTCTGGGAATGCTGCATGCATCACACATCAGAAGGAACTGCCAGGTAGAGGTTCCTCCAGCCTCTGGATGGGACTGCTTTGACTGCAAAAGTTGTTCCCTTTCTAAGACTCCTAACCTGGAAGACAAAATACCTCAAAAGCATTTTGAAAATAAATCCTCCAGAGTCCTCATTAACAGTCTCCCTCACTTCACATGCATCTGATTGACACTCCTGGTACAGAAAGAAACTATCTCCTTAGGAAAAACTTTCACAGATGGACTTTGGAGAATACTGTTTCACCTGAGGTTTGCAATCCACTTTTATTACTTTCATTTTTCAAAGATATTCATGTCAGCATTCAAATGGAAGATAGGCAAAAGAAGATAAACAAAAGCAGCATACTGTGCCAAAATCCACTCAAAGCAATATGAAACATAAATTACCTAGTACATCTAATAGTAAAGCTAACTTTTATCAGACATATTAAACAAGTCACTGATTTATCATCATAAACTTTAAGGAGGCATCTGGGAATTTCTGCTATATTACTAATTTGTTTTAAAAAATAACAACCTTAGAACTGCTTGTCATCTGGTACATTATATGATATTTAGTATGATTGACTATAAAATCAAATATATATATATATATATATACACACATTATATATAAGACATTTATCATGAAGATGTACACAGAACACTGAATTATGCATACAGACCTGTTAATGGTAAAACATTTATTTTTCTCAGCAGATGGATGAAGCAGATGGATGATTTAGGTTTTCTTCACACTTTTCTTACTGATCAGTAGTTGCCAGCAGTAATATCAACGTCTATCCTCAAAACATACACATTCAGTGATTTTTCTTTCTTTTTTTTTTTTTTTTTTTTTTTTTAATTAGCCATTTGTCTCTCTTCATTGACTAGGCTTTTGGTACTCCACAGGAAAATGTAGGCACATACACAAACACATGCAGTCATATAGAAATATGTGGGCATGTACGTATTTCCATATTACACAGATAAAAACATGTTAAACATTTTCTTAGGGAAAGAGAGATATTAAAGATCTTATTTGGTAAGATGAGTCTGCTATATACTATGGAGTACTACTAACTACCATTGTATCAAGGGGGTTCCTTATAGAAATATTTTGTTGGAACAAGTCTTGTTTGAGCCAGTGTTCAGAAAGCTGCCATCACAAATGTCACAACAGAGACTCTTCCTGAATAATTCCTATTGTGAAGATTATAAAATATCCTTTTGTCCTCATTTCATCATGGCTTTCTGTACTGTAGTCTGCATTTTAGTTCAGCACTTTAAGTATCTAAGCTATACAACACTACTAAAGAAAATGAGAAGCACTTGAACAATCTGGTTTACCAGTTTAACTTTGAGGACTGTAACTTCCTAGCTAAAGGATGATAACCAACAGGTGGTGTGGCAGAAGCACCTTAGAACAGCTACAGCTCTCTCTGATCATCCAAAACAGATGGTTTGAGGGGACTTCAAAGGAATTGCATTCAGGTAGGTTACACAGATCTGCTGATGAATCAGCACATAAAGCATCTAAGATGAAGCTAATGGAAGAATGTGGCCTTCGAAAGGCAGGGTGTATATGCCAGTATACATTTGGCTCTATCTGCCAAAGAGGGTTCTTCCAACAATACTTACATTACTACAGATATACGTTTGGAAGATGCATTATACAAGTCAGGTTTTCCCAATATGACCAACTGGTAGACAGGTTTGTTTCTGTATTAATCATAACCATTCCAGAAGAAGATGGGCACCATGCGGCAAGATCAATCACTGAAGTGGTTAATGGATAAAAAGACAGTGAATATATTATGCCATACATGAAACAAAAATAAATAATAAACTCTGAAAATAATGAAGTGGATCCACATACGTTTCTGCTATATCCTGCTGAGCAATAATACCAGCAGATTTAGACTAATGATCAATCAGCACCGATACCACAATGTAGCAGTGGGTTGGGGCACTATCTCAGAAGGCTGTAAGGGCTGGAGTTATTCTGTTCTAAGAAGTAACTATACAAATAGTTCAGAGAGATAGTAGAACTCCAAGTAAACCTGGAAACTTCTAAAGATAATAATAAAATCTACAGATTCAGTAGAAAAGCCTTTCTAAAATATTTGAATGAATGAATATAAATCTTGATGTTTCAGGACAGAAGCTAACAAACAGTTGTCAGTGGTTAACAATAAAAAAAACTTTTGGCACATTATTCCAGGAACACTGAACATGGGATTTCTTTTGCCTCTCTCAGAGAAGCATGTAGCTATGGCTACCACTGTGCACTGACTACAAAACTAGATGGACCCCATTATTTGTTGCAGAAATGAAGAGTGCAGAGATTTTAGAGACTCTTTGGCCAGGAACATGTGTATGACCATGGTCAAAGCTAAGGCTGTAAAGCTGTAGCTTATCCCTCTCAATTTTTCTGACAATAAAGTCTGGTTTTCAAGATTTTCAGGTTTTTCAGACTACAGTTCCCGTAAACCAGGAATCTTTTAAACAGCATGGAGAGAAACAAGATTATTTCCATGTGCTTGTCTGGCAGTACATTCTAAGCTTTAAATAGAAGAGTTTGACGATTTATGAACTTTAAATAATTATAAACTATTTACTGTCAGCAGTATGTAATGAGGTAAGAGCTAGATACGGTGGTTACTTGAGGCTGCCAGCACAAACAGAACAGCATTAGCGCCTAGCACTAGTACTCTGAGACTTGATTTTTAAATTGGTAAAATGTAATAATGAAGCTGGTAGTTTTATCTTGCTCGCATTGGAAGTTCCAAACAGTTGCCATATGCCAAAAAAGATGGAGATGATATTTTTCTCAGAACAGATGAAGACATTAGACCATACCATTAACCATATAATGTCTATCAAGGAAAAACATACCTTATATTGGCCTTAAATCCTTTTTTCTCCTCACTAGTTCATACATATTTTAACTGATAAAAGCAGTCTATCCCTAAGCCTCGTGCTGTCACAACAATCTTGTAATTGATTTTCTTGGGCTAGGAAAGGGGCTATATGTGAAAATGGGGGAAGACATAAATTAACAAGTAAAGACTGAGGAAAGGTAGATCAACAGATGAGTTATCATCACTTCCAGCTCATTTCTTTCTTACAGGAAGTACCACAGAAGTACATCTTTGCCTTTTAGTATCTCAAGCTGCTAATCCTGTAATTTTTTCCCCTTCATTTTCTGTTTCCTCTCACATATCTACTGCAAAAGAACGTATAAATATGATGTTCTCAATTATTAATCATGTATCAGTCAAGCCTTGCGGGCAGTTTGAGACACAAAAATACAGAGGAGACTTAGAATTAAATCCCATTTCAGGAGTTTTACCTAAATATAGCTGACTCCTGTATCAGCCATATCATGTTGACTTTTATCACTGAAGTAGCAGACTGGGATTCTAAGTATTCATAACCCATAGGACACTTCCCCCTCCCCCAAATAATCAAAATGAAGCTAATGTACCCAAACTCAGCTGCTTTCTTCTGTTCTAGTGGTATATACAACATGCTGTGTGTTGAAATTGCATGCAAAGTAATACAGTAATAGGATTAGTTTACCGAGATTACAGAGGACTGACATTAAGAAGAAAGTAAATTTTAAAAATTACAGACTGATTTTGGGTGTCCAGCTTGAAAACCTGATCAGAATTTGCTAGAACACTCTTTCAGCATTATAACAGATTAGATTCTTTAAAATATCATCAGCACAGTATCCACTAAAATTAATACCAAACAAGCTGCATTTACTACAGGTCAATTCTGAGAGGAGACAGAAAGGAGAAGAGAGAAAATTAAAATTGCTGTTGATAGTAAGGTCAAAATAGGAAAGCTAAGGTATTTTTTTCCCTCAATTTCTCCTTTATAAAGGGCATCTTAATATCACATGAGGAAACATTAAACCCCTTGCTTTCATTGATGTTTTGGGAAAAAATGAAAAAAAGAAAAATTGTCATTCGCATGATGACTGACTGACTTTTCTTTCATCTCAACAGGAAACTTTTCTAGATATGTCTAAAGGCTTTTGGTAACTGTTCTTGAGTTTAGTGTTAGAGCTCAGAGGCAGGTGACTCAAAGCACAGTGCCATATAGGAGATACTTTCTAAACCATGCCTTCCCATTTGGTTCATTCCAAGCTAGAGTCAGAACAAAACCCAATATGTAGGTGTTTTTAAGCAATCCAGGAATTTGCACTCAAGCACCATCTCAAACCCTAAGTTTATTTAACAAAGATGTAAGCCAAAATTTTTCTCCCTTTCCAAACATAATACCACCTATGGATGTATTCTCAGGTAACCTGGTGATCTAATCCCCATACAGCAGAACAGGCAATGTCCTCTTTGCCCACACGAGAGCTGCAAATTGGACTATTCAGTTCAAAGCCACACAAACAGAATCTCTCTTAGGTTCTAGCTTCTTGTTCAGCTGCATCAACTTTGGAAAAAACACTTCTCTCTATCCTGCCTCAATGTCCCTTTAAAAATCTCTCAAGAGAGCTGCGCCTGCTAAAAGATAGACAGTTTAATGGCAAAAGGTAAATAATAAAGGTTGGTCAACAAACTGGTCATGTATCAAACATAGCCTTTATATGCAATTATCACAGAAGCAGACTAACGATGTTTGTCCAGAAATCCTGCCATGTACAGCCTCAAGGGAGGTAGTGATGCTCGTCCGAGCACCGCCTGTCACTAACTGCTGATAAGGATGATGGTTCTTTTCCATTTCCTTCTCTATGCAGCTTTCCTTCAGAGTGATTTGTTGTCAGGTCCTCTGAACATTTATTTGTTCATGCATTTATTTTTCATTACAGTACTTTATGTCTCTTGTGGTAAGAAAGGCAAAGGGAAGAATAAGCTTTGATATGTCTCTTAACTACCAATATTTGTCCCCAGGCAGAACTATGTAAGGCTGTTTAGCCTGGGGAGCTGGTGTGAGAAGGAAGACAGAGTGTCAGGCCAGAGAGGGAAATTAAGACCATTTTTCCTTAGAACACTGCCTTTTAAAAATGAAGGTAGTAATATTAGAGCTGTCTGAAAATGACTCAAGGACTCAGATTCGGAAGCAGCGAGCCCCAGAGCCAGCTAGAGGCTGGAGCTTTTTATCAAGGAGGGAATCTTGCCAATATAAAACAATCCCTTCATTAGTTATTATGAGGAGAGGAAACAGGAATACATTTCAAGTAACACAGGGACCAAATAAAGAGTTGTTAAAACCAAAAATATCACTAGCGGAGAGCATGTACTTAATAAAACAAATAGCAAACTAGCTATATTTAGCATTTAGTTTTGAAAACACAAATTCTCGGGTCTTTGAATGTCTATATACTTGGGCCAAAGTTTTTTCTCAGTCAGACAAAGGACTTCAAAAAGGAGAATGAGAGAAGTTTCCTCATTGACGGGAGTTTTTTCAGGGTCAAATTGTCTTCTTAGAATCTGTTCTGAAGCCAATTTTGTGGTGACAAATGCAGGCACTGTGATTTGCCTCCCACAGTGCTCTACTGTGAGGTTCAACTTTTCTTCAGAGCCATTTAGAGCAGTGCTAAAGATAACGTTAAATAGCATGGGGGAAATGATTAAAATAGCCCCATACAATGTATAAAAGGAAGTAATTCAGCCTGTGTAAAACAGAAAACAAACAAACAAAAAATCTAAAGGATTGGTAGTTTTGAAATGAAGGAAAAAAAGTAGAAGGTAAGGAAATCTGCAGTAAAAGAAAAACAAAACCAAAATAATTCTGACTGTCTAATGAGAAAGTTGATTAGCTCAACAATTAACTGCTTCAGTCTAGAGATCTGTACTTATGCAGGCATGGTTTCAGTCAATGGTTAAATGTGGGTAACACACACATACACACAGATGAAAATAGAGATTCACTGAAAGTACTTTTAGGCACCTGCTAAATTCTGCATGGTAAAAAGTACAGAATGATGTAAAAGTCTACAAACTGATAATAGATTGGTAATCACACTTTGCAGTTAATTGTGTTTTAAGTTTGCCCACACAGCAAACAGTTTTCTAGCACTTTCACGATGTATTTTTATCTCGTTAACAAATGTATACAGGTATGATTTCAGTAGGATGAATGTCAGCTATGGCTTTCCAGTGTGGCAAAGAGACGACAGAGAAAAGGTATGATTGAGAAACGTAAAACTACCAGCAGCACAAGATGGGGTAGACTGAAATTGTTCGCTCTGTCTTCCAGTGGAAGCAACAAGAGGTGTCTAATTAAATCTGTAGGAACCAGCTTCAGAACAACAGTAGGTGCAACAGGCCTTACCAAAATTGATGTGGATCCTAAAAGGTAATATAGGTTGAGTGAGAGACTGAACAAGTTCATGGAAGAAAAATCCATTGGAGATCAACAAACAAATAGAAGCATGCAGAGCTGGGATATTTTCAAACTGAAAATTGCTGGACATTGCAATTGCTGTTAGGCAGAAGTATTGCATAAACTTGTCCAGTTCTTCCTTCTTCTAAGGCATCCACTTCTGGATGCTGTTAGATGCAGGACACAGCTTGGTCTTTGGCTTGAGCCACCAGAGATGTTCTTAAAATTGTATTAAGTGCTCTAAGTGCAGTCACCCAGCGATCTCTCCAAATGAAACTGAAAATGAATCCTCCAAGTTTTCTGACTCTAGTAACTTGCTTATCTGTCCCACATAACTATCTTGGGGAATCTCAGACAATTTTTTTATAGCCTGCAAACCTTTCTATTTCTACTAGTTTCGTACATGAGATGTCTTTATATATCACATTCCTGATGTATTGTTCTAATCTCTAGTCTTACGGAAGTCATATTTCTGTCTCTCCTAACAAAGCTTTCTCCTCCTGTTTATTCCTACCACTTTCAGCTTCTCAGAGATTTTGTCATAAATGTGCCGAATTATATTGGTTGCTGAAATTATATTGTTTTTTTTCTTTTTTCTTCCACACAAAAATTGTAAATTTACAATACTTTTACAATAAGGTACTAGCTTTCATTTGCAAAAATTTTTTTGTGGATGCACATTCTCTTTCTAATCTTGATTCTAGACAACACAGGGGAAGTTTTGGAGAGATAACTCAGGGGAGAAATTTGTCAACCTCAACACAAACAGCAAGAAGCAGAAAAACATTTTAAAGGTTTGCTGACCTCTAGAACATTTCTATGGGCAAAACCAGAATTCTTGAGTTTTTTTCTAACAGTAAGCAAGAAAGGTAAAAGCTGAGGTTGAAAGGTGGTAAGAGAAAGTTTTATGTCTACAGGACAGTCTCCCACCACTGACCCTTCTGGCATACAATTTGTTTAGAAGATACTCTTGCCCAGCATTTAATCTCTTGCTAGTCACTATATTCAGCTGGTTATTCTACCAAGATTTTGGCTTGGAATGGGTTCTGGAGATATTTTCATGGGGATGCAAGATTAGCTGAGACTTTTCAGAGCACTGGAGAACCAGTTCATGTAGACAGAGCCATCATCTTTCATTTTTACACAAAAGAAGCAATATAAATTCCATCATTTTAAAACTTTGTTTAACTGTGCAAGTTTATCAATCTCCAAATTTAGTTTCTCACATGGAAAGTTTTTCTCTATATCATATTTTTCTTATACTTTCACAGGATGAAGTAACACAAAGCTTTTCATGAACTCTCCTTGGCCACTTTCCAAGGTGTTAAATTTGACTTAAGTATTTAGTTCACTATCCTGTGGTTTACCATTGATGATATAACACTTTTCCTATTAGTAATAATAACAATGGCTTACGTTTACATCATTTTCTCTCTTAAGCAGTCCTTATATCCCTTAAAAACTATACAATGGAATCACTTTACCCTGCACTGAATTTCTTCTGCATCTCGGCTGAAATGTAGTAACTGTCTAATAATATTATGCAACACCATCATAATGGTTGAAAACAGAAGTAATCACCACATCAAGGTGAAAAAGCAGGAATATATTTTCACACTCTAAATAGCTGAATTAGAATAATGGTCAGTCTCTGCCCTTACTTGTATACAGAATGCTAAGGAAAATTTATTAATCACAAATAGTCAGTGCCTTTCACTTTATTTGACACTTTACTTTTATGGCTTACCATTTATTAAACACATCACTAAGGAATAAACATATGCCACTCATCCATAAGATAACATACATATTTCCTGCTTTAAGGTCAGAAAATTATTATAGTATTAACATAGTGCCCTATGATAGCTTTCTCACTATGGTAATAACAGTACAGCAGTGGTTCCAAAACAAACACATCTTTTAACACTCAATATTATAACTACAGGCATGGTTTCTCTCCATCAAAATCACCCTAATTCTAAGATCAGAATGTTTGGATATTTGTGAAGTACTAAATTAATACCTAGTTCTGTGTAACTGCACAAATCTTCACCAACCGCACCCAACTGTATAATTACTTACTTGCTTATTTCTATCTGGTGAAGAACCTAGATCAGTTGTAATACCAACATACTACTAACAAAAATCAACCAAGTTCACCACCTGAAAAAGCAGCAATGACAATTTGCTTCTTTGTCTTAAAAACAACACAAGGTTTAACATAAAATAATGATAAAATATTTGAGTATTTCCAAAAATTACTCAATTTCAAACCCAAACCCATGGGAAAAAAACTTCAAAACTTCAAAAAACAACCTCCAGACAAATCACTATCAACATTTAATTTATTTCTCCATTCTATATTGTGCAGTGCTATGGCAAAATAGCAGTTACCCATTAACTGTTCTATATTTATTTTTTATTTCTATCTCTGTATCTACACAGCTAGACTAAAAATGGTTCAATGAACAGGGTATGCTCTATCTGCCAAGGTTCTTCTAAGTCATTATTTACAGTAACAACTGTGATAGCTCCAAACCCTCTTCCTACATACTGTTCTTTTCATTTAGCATTGAACTAGTGAATGTGGCTGAAGAGCATCCCTCATTAGAGGCTTTGAAGGGCAGATTAGACAGACAATTATCAAAAAGGTTGTAATACAAAACACCCTCAACTGGAGCAGGGAAATGAACTCAGTGACTCTCAAAGTTCCTTCATGCTACCTGCTAGGTTTTTGCAAAAGTTCAGTTAATGCTGAAGTCAAATGATAAAGATGACTTTGACATGACTCTAGCCATGCACTGATGTCAGGTCATACCAATGACAGCTTTTTCAATCAACTGCAAATCAAATAGGATTAGGGGAAACAACAGTGATTATTCTAATTCATATTTTTACAGTATTCTATATCTTTTGTCATTCTAGCATAAGCTGTTACAGAGATGATAACAGATATTGCAAATACGTTTAAAAATATATTTGAACGCATCCATACATTACAGCGTATCAGACAGCAATGTGTAATCTAAGTTGTCAAATGTGTTTTGGAAGCTATGTTTATAGCCCAGAGAGCTGCTCAGTGATTTGCTGAAGGGCAGACATCTGGATCATTATGGTATCTGCATGAACAAAAAATAGACAGTTGATTTCACAGCCATTTTTGACCTCTCTGAATAATTTCAATCTGACTATGCAAAAACTCTTCCCCAAGCAGACAACAGCATTGTCCCCATGTCAATTATTGTAGGCAGTCAATGTATGGTTGCTGAATAAGTGATTCAGTCCTTACAGAATTGGTATTTAGATCTGGCATCTGTTTTTCTTGGCTTCTATCTCTGCTGACTGCCAGCTTCTTAATCTACCTCCCTTTCTTTATTTTACAGTCTCAGACATTTTTACTCTGCCTCTCAATTTGCGGCAGCTAGCAACATATTAACCTGTCTGCTTTTCTGTGATCACATTTCAGATGTAGTGTGCAACTCATTCCATTATCCCAGTAAGGATGTTTAAAGGCTCAGCACTCCATTTGATTTTGTTTCTTTCTTCCCCTATTGCTCCGGACACATAGGATTGTGAGATGAAATGCAGAAAGGTTTGAATCCAATGCAAGAGGTACAAGACTTGGTAACAACGGAAATTTTCCCTCTCAAGTACCTATTCCTTAAGCATACAGTTAACAAAGTATCAGAACATCGCAGAAGAGATTCAAAACCTACAGCTGCAGCACTAGAAAAGCTGTAGAGGCATCAGAAGACTTGTTTTAAGTTGTATTCATGCCTCTAAGGATGAAGACAGGTTTCTAAGTAGGGTTTCAAGAGTGATTTTTTTATTATTATTAAAGAGGAAGAAAATGCCATTTCACCTACCTGAACCCTAAGAACCTAAATAGCTATCAGACTCAGACCCTTCAGTCTCCAAAGAATCTAATAAGCTGAATCTTAACCATGGTGTATTTCTACAGGTGTAAGGCAATACTGAAATAACATAACTCACAGTGCAGTTCCACATAGCCTAAACATTCAGGATCTAGCAGCCTCCTTCTGTGTAACCTACCCAGAGGCAAAATACAGGTCTAAAAGGCCCTCAGCTCTCACCCTGAAGGGCATTGCCAAAGTTAATCTAGAACTCTAATTAGATTGCCTGACGAGAAACACTCAAATAATCAGTTGATGTCTTTAAAATGAGTAGATTCCAGCCACTGCATGCAACAACCCTAATCATATGACAGCTGTACTCACTGTTCCCTTTAATAGTACCAAGCAAAATATTTGCATGCAATGTAAACAGAAAGAGAAGACAGTTCAAAATTAAGTCCTTGGAAATGCAAAGCAGAAGAACACTTGGCAATGATGACCATTACAACCATTTTCTACGCAGATGTACATGCAGGTGGCTCACAGACATTACTGAAAATCACATTTTTCAGAGATTTTGAAGAGGGCTGAGGGACCGCTTCCCGCAACAATGACAGGATGGAAAAGAATTTCTACAGCTAGCTGGTTTCCTAGGTTCCTGTGTAATGGCTATTTTAATGCCAGTAAGCTATTGTTGCCATCACCACTGGCAACATAAAGGCACTTTGAGAAAAATAAGGTCTTAATAGACTAAGGGAGGTGACTCTCTCAAATGACTTATTTTATTGCCAATTATCTTGCATTGATTCAAGAAAAGGTTACTGAACAACGTATTTAAAACTCTTGAAAACATGTTTACGTTTCTGTGAATCCTTTTATTACTGTCAAAGCATTTTGACATTGACAAAATTAAAGGAAATCTTGACCTTTTTGGTTCTTTTAGAGACCTTAGAAAGTCATTTCCCCCTCATTTTGGTGTATATCTCCCACCTGGAATCTTCTTTCATACACAGGAGAAAAGGCAACAAATTCATAATTGCTACCACTATAAGAGGATATATACCTACTTTTACCTCTACTATTGATATAACTTCACCTAATCACAGTCACTTACCTCTTTGGCTTTCACAAGTGCCTCCCAATTTATGTTATATTACTGAATCCTGAATTACAAAGCCCATTAAGCCAACTATATCATCTTCTCATGGGCTGCTAAACTGACATCCTTACTTTCCAATGTGCAAATAACAAAGGTGTTCAATGTTCCAATACTTTCTAACCCTGTACTTCTTTCTTTTAGTTAAAGAAGTTGATCTTCTTCAGCTTACAAACTTAATGATATTTGAAACTCAAAGCAATTCACTTTCAGCCCTGAAAGTAAAATAGCAGGATTGACTTTGGAAATGTTATCAAAATCTGATTATCCAACTCTTAAATTCTGCATTTGCTCTGCTCCTTAGCATATGAAGGAAGAGAGCCTCAATAGAGGTCTACATTATACAACTGCCTGTAGTAAAGGTCTGCTTCTCCCTCCTGCCTTTCCCCAAATGAAATGAACTTGTACTCTCAACTCAGCAGCACTCCTGCGTGAACAGATCTGTTTTACCTCATCCTTAAATGCCATGGGTCATAAATTTCAATATTTCATAGATTCTTAATATTCTTCAGGGCATTAAAACACTCAGTGAAAAGTGGAACAACAGAAGTGGTTGATAAGAGAGGAGAATCAAGTAGGCAAACAGGTTATTTGGCTCCACAGGCTTAAGAATTTAGCTTCCATTTATCAAGACTGTAGTTTAATACAATAAACTTAATCATTGACAGCATGTCTCAGTAAAATCTTCTAGACCTTTTACATCCCCTTGAATAAAATCATTTTTAAAAGCTGTATCATTATTTCTTACTCTCCTAATCAGTTATTCATTGGCCTTTACTGACTATCAACAATACCAGTAACATTTCAAATGCTATCAGAACTTTTATTTTATTTTCCAGCCATATCTTTTCTTATTTATCCTGCTAGATATTACATTACAGAAAAATGAAACAGGTAAAAATAATATGCAGAGAATTCTGCTCAGGAAGTTAAATAATATTCAGAAGAGTGTTCCCAAGAGAAATACTTTTGAATTAATGGAAAAATTTTCTTTGCTGTCTTACATATATTCCCACCCCCTCACAATCCCATAAACTACAGACCCAAATTAAATTTCTGCTGCCTCTTTAGCCTTTCATAGACAGTGTACTGACAAAAAAAAAGGGTGATGGATCATCATTCTCTTCTTGCTGCTTCCATGTGGTGATTTACTTGTTATGATCTCTGTAACCCTATATCAGCAGTGCTATTTATTAAATATCAGTGACAAGACTAGTCAGCTTCACATCAGCTAACATTCTTAGACCTATATGGTTGTTCTCAGGTTTATGAAAGTTACATATCAAATATATAACTAAAGAAGAGCAGATTTACACAGATTAGCGCAGTTTGCTTAGAACTAGCTCTGCTAGTTCTTAATTTTCAATGGAAATGAGTTAAACAGTGCTCAGTCAAAGCAAGGTCAGTTTCTGAGAACATTTTAGCAGCTTCTAGTTGTGACAGTGATGGATGGAATTATTTTTACCCTTAAAAATATATTACACTTTACTTTAGAACATGCCTAGAGTATTTTATGTGATTATTTTACTGTGGCTTAATTCAGAGCAGCCTGCCAAACTGATTTTATGGTCTGTGATTCCCAAGTCTAGTCTTCAGCTATAAACTGGATAACTTCATTAAATTCAGTTGAACAATAGCAAACTACAAAGCTGCGGATCTGGTTCTCTCTTAATCATTTAGAGGTTAGAGTGAGAGTTTCACCTTCAAGACCTACATTTATCTCAAGTCCTGATTTGCTTCTATTATCTGTGTCTTTCTGCATGCATGCAAAACCCCAACACCTACACAATCCGTTGATAAAAATCACTGTAAGAAGAGCCTCTTCTAATTTGATTTTATAGTTTTGATTTTGCAGACACTCTAGATTTTAATACTATTGACTGCATAGTCTGGCATTATTCCAGTCAATATATAAGCCTAGCTACAACTGTGCATTAAGAAGCAGAGACCATTTTGACATCTGCTGAACTGCAGACACTCATAAGCTTCAACATCTCAAGTGATCTGCTTCTTTTTAGTGATAAAATATGCATCATTGCTGTCATGGCACAAATATTACTATTTGTGTTTTCACATTATTGAAATCATATTGTTATTAATCTTATGCTATCTTGTAAAGGGTTCCAAATCTTAAGAGTGCTCCATATCTTGCATGTTCCGTCACCAGATCTAAAAGGCATCTTCTTAGATCTTTCCCTCCTACATTAATTTTTTTCTCATTTGCATAATGTGCAAAGATGAATTTGTTTTAGTCTCTTGGATTCACATATTTTAAGTTTAACTTGATTAGTTAATTTGATAATTTTCTGCTAAATCTAGATGATTACAATCAAGCACAATAAGAATGAAACTGATTTTTTCTCTGATTTTTGAAGTTCAGCAAGTCTTACTACAGAAATTACCTGGTAGGCTCCACTTTCCACCTTTGGATAACTAGCCAGCACCCCAGGATTTTTATCCAACAAAAAGTCCATTGTGTATTCACAAGGGCCTTCCTGCTTCTCTCCTTCCGAAATGGTAAAGTGTTCTTCTGTGCCATTTTGCAAAACGCAAAGTACCATGAACCATAGGTAAATTATAGTCATTATTTATTTCAACCAACTGCCTGCAGATATTATGGTAGTAGGATGCTAGCAGTTCTTCTTTTATTGCTTCCTACTTTCTGCTGGAAATGGAGTCCGAGCTGACTATAAAAATCAGTGAAGTATTTCCTGAAAAGAGGCATAAGTGAAAGCAGCAGGAGATTTGCTTAGCTGTTAGCTGAGGTTTAAAATTTATCATTTTAACTAATACTAATCAGTTCAGGAGCTGCAGACATATTTAATTTAAATGAGTATGTATTTACTGCAGAAGTAAAATACTTAACTGAGTGCCATACTTTGCTGTGGAGAGCATCTTGTACAGAAATGTTTGGGCAAAATCTGACTGGATATCTATAACCATGTAACATCTAAATTTAGTCTTCCTAGTAGAGACATCTATAGTCAATTTAACAACGCTTATGGCACTTGTCACTACCATTTTACAAGAGGGCTTGGAAGAGGCAAAAGGCTAACATTTGAAGACGTACAGCTACGCAGGAATGGGAGTAAGGCCTCATTAAAGGTATTCAACCCAGTTGCATATATTGGCTCTGTCACATAATTCTCTGGAGAGAATTTCCATTTCTTACAGGTAGAGAATGGTGAAAATTGAAAAATCCCATTTCTAGAAGATAATTTTGTTATTTGACATTAGTGAAGAATTTAAATAGGGAAATCAAGTTGTAGAAACTATTCCAGCTTTGTGAGTGGAAAAAGGCATCAGTTTGCAACCAAGGACTATATAATTAGAAAAACTGTGTCATCTTCAACCTGTAAAAAATTCAGAACTAGTTTATGTTTTTAACATGCCCATTCTTTCTTTTCTAGCAGAATAGTGAAAAACACAGAGGGTAGAAAACTGAAGTTCTGTTGGACAGCGAAAGTGTGGTGAATTTGGGTATTAGAAACCAACTGAAGAGAATATAGGACTATTTATTAATGAAGACCCAGTGGAATTTCGATGATGATTTAAGTCCAGTTTTAATTTATAAAACCACCTTAAATGCATTCTTGCTTGAACTAACATGTATCTTTGGGGAGAGGGAGGAGAGGTTTAATCTTGATTACAAAATAGCCAGTGACCATAACTCTTACTAAATCACCCTGGTGGTAGGGAAGCCATGACCAATCCACCATCTAAAACCTATGCATCTTATTTCCAGGATATGTAAGTGAAAATTTATTTTTTTTGGCACTGGGTTTCCTCACACATCACCTCAGATTTGAGGATCTGGCAGGGGAGAAATTCAGGAAGTGTCTGAAGAGCGAAGCTATTACATATTAATAAAATACATGCAGTGAAATAACTCTCAATTATATTAGCAAAACTATCTATTCAAAATATATTCTCTCATATTTTGAATATTCAAAAATATTTTAAAACAAACATCACATTTGTCATATACTTTGAGAGAGTCACTAAGTGACTGATAGCTTCACTCTATAACAGCTAATGTGTGAACAGCTTTATACAAAGCTTCACTTAAGGCATTCTTCACAGATCTCGAAGTGGGAGAGATGTGAAAGATCCACATAAAAATCATTCAATTCCTTAGAAAACACTACTGAAAGAAGACTAGATTCTAGTAAGTCTCCTCTATTTTGCAGGTGCACACATGGTACTTGCAACCTATAGTTTTGGGGAGCTGTTTGGGTACAGACATGTCCACGGTGCTAAACTTTTCCTAAATTGCTACCATGACTAACAGAACTCAAGTGAAGTGAGACTACTTCTATCTGTAGCCTCTGTCTCCTGGCTTTTAAAGTCACTACCTTCTGACCATCTCCTCTCATTCTATTCATTGCCATGCCAGGCTAATGGGCTACAGGGACATTCAAGGATTTAAAGAAATGCACGGTCACAGTATTGTTTTTGGCTATAGTTCCTGGTGACTAGTAGAGTTGGACGTACAGTAAGTTTATAGTACCAAGATGAAATAAAAATCATTTAAGCTAGTAGACTTACAAGTTTCAGATCACTAACTGAAAGTTTTGCAATGCATTTAGTATATGCTCCAGATGTGCAGAGCATGACAAGATACTAGCCAGTCTTCCTAGTACAATTCCAACTCCATATCTTAAATTCTTACTTCTACTGGAGACATCAAGCAGAAAAACAAGGGCAGTCACTTTTGCAGAGTGACTATAGGAACCCAACACTGAGCAGATAACTTGAAAAGCAAGATACTCCAATAGGTTTCAGAGAAATCTGCTCCAGTGTGTGACCAGTGAAACTCAGTCTGGTAACCAGTATGTTATATTACTGTCATTCAAGAGTAATATCTGATTTGTGTCCAGTGTACAGTTACAATGGATATCCACTGTATATTCATCTTTTTGCAAAACAGGAGTTACAGAACAACTTTCCACAGCTCTCTTTTCCCTCTCCCCTCATATCTCGAGTATTTAAAAATAAGTAAATAACTAAAGAAAAAAAAAGTTTAGATCTGGAAGCACAAATGTTTTTCATAACATTTTTATGTTTAAAAATGCCCCTTGTAAATCAATTGCACCCATATACAACAGTTCCTCTTTCTTTGCTGCAAAAGATATGACCATGAATTACAGCCCTGGTGTTCTGTTTCATCTGGCAACATACTTAATTCTAGAGACAAGAAACTCCCCTGATATCTATTCAGTAGCAGAACGTACTTTTTTCTTCACTGTATTGTGACATACAATTAATTCTTTGAACTAAAGTAAGAATCCTAAGAACCAGATCCGCCCCCTCAATAATTAAGAACCCGAACTCTGATTCTTGTTCTGATAATTCTCCTCCTTTATATGAATTTGTAATATTTTATAGAGGACATGCCCAATTTTCTGTGATTGCCAGCATTCCGTTACTGTTAAATAGCTAAGTGATTATTTATTTCTTAGGTCTCGTACTTTCCCTGTCCATCAATAAACCCCACTGGTCCACTTAGTTCTGTAGAACAGAAGGAACAATTGCTTTTGTGCTTGAAATTTTTGCCTGCTTTTCTAAGAAGAAAAGTTCTGGATTGAAACCACATTTCCTAAAAGCCTGGAATTTCTTTTTGAGAATAGCTGCAGAATAGCAGAACAGCTGCACAGACTCATACCAACAACTGCCTGAGTATGAATCACAAGCACTTACCCAGTGAAAAAGGGCTTGCAACAGTTAGTAAACCACATTTCCACATGGTGATTGGGAAATTGCAATGCCAGTACACTGGATGATGGCCCTTCATGATGGTTTGCTTTCCCACTGAGAAGTTCAGTAACCATTAACAGTCATTATGCTTGTGCAAGGTGGACAAATCCTGTTAGTTCTCCAATTCCAGAAGTTGATGTTCGACTGAGTGTAAGTGGTAACTGCTTCACTTACTATGTCAACCTAAATTTTAATTAATACACTGTATTTGTCTTAAGGGTTTAATATATTTCCACAAGGTGAAAAGACCTAAAATGTTCTCTAAAGCTTCTTTGATTCACAAAGATTGCCTCACAGTTAGCTTATCTAATGGTTCCAGGTCTAACTAATATATATATTATCTGGCAATAAAAAAAGAGTCTGCAGGCCCTCAAGATGATTGTGTGGTAATATGGTAAAAACACTTCAGCTTTTCATGTTATGAAGGGAAAATGAGCTTTCTTACATTTCACCATGAAAAGCTTTGTATTGCATAGCACTGAAAACCCATGTTATCTCCACAGAGGGGAAGAGCCTTATAACTTCAATTACCACAGGGAAGATTGTATATGCATAATAGTATGTATGCATGTATGTAGAGCAAGCAAACAACACAGATGAGTCAATATACGAATTATGCAAGTCAGGTCACAAACATCAGTCCACAGGCAGGTTTAGCCTGGAGTGTCAATATACTCTCATCGATACAGAGAAGGAGCACAGTTTTCAATATAGTTCCCCATATCAACAGAAGCACTACTGGAACCAAACAGCATGTAACACAAACACAGGGATCTAATAACATACAGAGAGGTTTTAAGAGTTTTTGCTCTGAAATGAAGGTTTCAGAAATTTATGCAATTCATATTAAAATATGCTATCCCATTCCAAGCACTCTGACTCTAAAAGAAAAAAAAAAAGAAAAAAAAAAAAAAAACGTCTTGTTGCATGGGCATTATTAAAAAACAATCTTCACTCAAATAACTCAGGAGATAACTATGACACCTGTCCAGGTCAAGAAATACAATTGCCTATTGTTGATATTTCTTTTCTTTTTTAAGCAGTTTCTTTTACCTGAACATACACGCCATTGCTCACCCCTGCCACAGCACACCAACGATTGGAAGGCCACTGGGCAAATCCCACAGTGTGCAGTCTTTGCTGCCATCATGAGAGCTTGAGCTTTGTCATCTTCCCTGAACACAAGCTGTTTCTGGTTTAATTTGAAATAATTTGCTGTTACATATACAATAAATATTAAAATCATCACTGCAGTGTGAAATTGTCTGCCTGTTTTCTGACAGATATCCGTACAGTTGCTAATTGAATAGGCATTAGCAAAGAATCCGACAGGAGTCAGATTTTATTGAAAAATGCTAAGAGAGGAAATTAAAGCTTAAGAAATACGTTTTGCTGGTGGTGTTATTCAGCCTTTCCTACAATTTTTGTCATTGTCTTCAAGAGAAGTAAAATCACACCCTAGTTTAACAACATGTCTTAGTTATTAGACCATAAGGAATTCAGAACTGCTTTTCTCCTCATGCGTATAATCTTCAGTAATCACTAAAGTGTTTTTTTTCCCCTCCACTGTATATTGTAGCCTTTTCACACAATGAGTGTTTTAGGAGCTGTAATTGCAGAAGCTTGGATGACTAAATGGAGAATGGCAATGCTTCTTCGTAGTTCTTCCGGTTTGTTCTTGACTATAGAAGCTTTTATCAAAGTATTTCTCAGGGTGATTCTTAACTCATCTATATTTTATATTTTGTTCTTCTTCAAACAGAAATGCATTTGCAAAATGCTATGAGCTTGATTAGCCCTCTTCCCCTCCCCCCCCCCCCAAAAAAAAAAAAACAATCAAGTATCCTATACTTGCAGAGTTTTAGTACTGAGGTCATTTACTCTCAAAGTCAACATTTTGAACTTCAGACTCTTCCCTCCTTAGAAGAATAAAGTATATTTCCACACTATCACTGAATCGGTAGCACAGATCATAGCCTAACCTAGTTCATCAAGACCCTGCAAAGATAACCTGGATGAAAAACATTCAGTTCTGCTTGAAGAAGTCTTGGCAGCTTGGAAGGTGACACTGTTTCAGAAGTCAATGGACAGACTAATAAAGAAGGTGATATCACAGAACCCAGCTTTTAAAAATGAACCGTTTGCTGTTTTGTTCCCAAAAGGCTCATTTTTAGCAGAGAGGAGATGACTGAAGTGTCCTGATTCAGATCTCACATGAATTTGTCAAATGTTTACTCCAGATACAGCTGCTTTTTAGCAATGGGAATATCACTGCAAAATGTACAGCTTACAAACTTCTGGAAGCCTTGAGAATGAAGACTGTCCTATCTGTGAAACATATAACAGCAGAATCCTAAAACTCAATTAAGAGGATTTCTTGGTTAACAGAGAACATTTCAAAAGAGTTACTATTTGGGGAGCTTCAAAGTCAGTCCTGCTGATGGATGCATTCATTCGTCTCAGAAGGGGCCCTTTCAGTCCTGGGAGAGGCAATAAGCAGTAACAGGCAAGACAGCTGTGAGCCGCTTGGCACAGTGGGTCGGCACATGCTGCTCTGCATCACAGCAATGGAGGCACAGAAAGCTCTTAGAGAAGCAGATAGGCAGAGTCAATCTCATATAAGGCAACAAAAGACCTAACTGCCAACTTCATCTGAATATACCTGCATTAAAAGAACTGATTCTCCCCATTAAGCAGCAGTCTTTGCTAATAAATATGACTGGTTACACTCAAGTACTCATAGAGTAATACTAAAGCAGAAGATTTTCTTACCAACATAGAAGTAAAGTATTTCCTTATCCTGAACAAGTAAAGTATTAAATTACCTACATTTTACACACTGGGCCAAAATTCCTCAATATTTAAAAATTCAGAATTAATCTATAATCAAACTCCATACTTCCTACTCCACGCAGATGATGATGGGCCTTAGAGCACAGATATCCCTCAGCTAATAACCTGTTCAACGGCCACTCTCATGCTAATGGCACTGGTCCTTAATGAGGCCAACACTAGGACAGGATTCATCTACTGCAATGAAGGTCAGCTGCATCACTCTCAACACATATCCTACAGCACAAAAGCCTGAGGGAAAAAGCTAAAGGCTCATCAGTGACATAGATGCAGGAAAATGTTCCTTTGGTTATTTACTGTTGATAAAGTCATTTACAGAATTTGAGTGGAGCCAAGGGGCCATAACCAGGCTTAAGAATCCATTTTGTCTTTTAATCCTCATAGGCATTTCTGAAAGCTGGAATATGAAATTTTCTGAATGCTGCATTCCTGAAACATTCCCTTCAAAGAAAATGTGGTTTTATCCAAATTCATCATTTGAAAGAAGTCTGAGGGGGTGGATTTCTGCAGAAAAGTTTCCACTGGAAAATCAGGGTGAAATGTACACTTAGTACGCATTCAGTATTAATTCAGTATTAATTTATCCATCTAACTGGGCCAAAAGAGAACAGTAACTATAAGGGAAAATGGGACAAAAAAGACAAAGAACTAAAGCCTTCAACGGACACCAAAGGTAGCTCTGGCAAATATACAGATTAATGTTAATTCTACTCAAAGCAGAATATTCTGATGTATACTAATGTTATTTCTGGAATGATTTCCCCTCACAAAGAGGGGTTCTATATTTTTACTTCTGAGCAGATGGGGGCCAAAGCAGTACATCAAAATCTCAGAATTTCCTCTGTGACAGAAATTGCCTTTACTGATTATTTTCATCAGCAACTGGCAATGATCTGTCTTTGATAACTGCAAACAGAAATTAATTTGAAAAAAGGACTATGTGAACCTTGAGACGGACAAAACTGAGGCATTTCAGAGGGTGTGCCTCAGAGAGATATATGAAAATACAGGAAAAAGAAAGATTCAATGTATGAGTGAAAGGGAGGCTGGGGAAGCTGCTGAAAAAGGGTAGAGCTTAAGTACAGTCTTCCTGCTAATAGTCCTATATGTCCCTCAATTGCATTTTCTATCTTATCCCTCTAAATACCGTGTGTTAAGGATTCTTCTTATAGCTAAAGATAGGACTAAGAGATGATTTAAAAATATACTTTAATGGATATGTTGCTTAACTTTCTTCTTTCTTTTTCCCTATTTAAACAGTTCTCAGTGATCTTCTGTTAGATCACTTCATATATTTAGGACACTCCTACAAACAGGTACATCAACATGGGGTTATTTCAATTAGCTTCCTATGATTTGTCATAAAGCAAACTAGGAGTTCAGTTTTAATTGAGTGCACCTGTAAAACATGTCTGTGAAACCTCATTCACAAACTTAATCATCCCTGCAGCAAAGTGAATCTGCATTTGCTCCAGCCAACTTACCTTAAGATCTGTCCTAATTAATAATGCTTTCTTCATTTCTCTATCCGTTCTGTATTAGCCTTCTCTTGGAAGTCACAATAGGTTCAGACATCTGTGCCATTTTACATATGCAAAGGATTTTTATCATATTTCTCAAATTCTATAATCTAAAGTACTATCAAAATCCTCTGCTGGGTTCTTTATTTGTGAACCCTATATGACCTACATAACACTGTAAACCTATAAATAAAGGCCATCTTGATTTCCATGATATTGTCAATCTTCTTGCCCAGTTAAGTACTATATAGAGGTATGATTACAGCACTGAAAAAAGCAAGAAACTACTAAAAGAAACAAAAATGTTCATATACAAATGTCATATGTGTGTGTCCTTCCCCAAAGCATAGAACTAAGTACCAATACTTAGTATTTTATTATACATAGCATGTATGGCTACGACAAATGTTTTCATTCTCTGCATAATTTCAAACGATCCTAATTTAGACGGTTTATGCTATACTATTATCACTAGTAACATTTAAAAATTTACATTTACACTTTGGAAATGCAGATTTTGGAAACTTTGATCTATTTCTATCAAATATAAATTGAGCCAACTCTATTTACGAGTTATGCTCAGAAGCATTTGTAACTCTAATTGGATGCTGACTGAGAAGTATACATGTAGAAAGGTCAGACGAACAGAAATTCACTATGAGTGTGCTGCAGTATCAGCCCAGATCAGACTTAGCATTGTCACAATAGTTTGCACAGAGAGGGAGAATGATTAGTTATCTTGGGTCAAGGATGCAATGCTGGACTCCGCACTTACTTATGCCTTCTGTACATCAACTTTAAACTAGATAAAGTTTTCAGTGTCCTTATCTATTTCTGTCACTTGTCACTCTGAAGATCAAGTTAACTTTACAGCATCCAAGGCATCTTTTATTCCTTTTTCACTGCCATGGCACATCTCAACATGATTCTTACATTGAGTGCTCTTAGGTCCCCAGTGGGCACTTAAGACTCTCAGAGAAGCTATGTAATGAAAATCAATCTGACTGGCTGCAACCTACCAGTTTTCCCGCACTCCAGTAAAAAAACAAAACAAAAACCACAAAACAAAAAACGCACTATACACACACACCCTTCACTGCTGGAGGGAGGGAAAGAGAAAGAGAGAGACGATAACAGAATCCAGGAAAGAAAACTAAGCTGGCCAAAAGCATTCAGTGCAAAATTGTATTCATTGCATGCAGAGGAGAGTGATTGGAACTCAGTTAGAAAAGGACAATAAGCCTTCAGACAAGAAATTCTGATACTAGTTTATATGACAGATAATTTATATCAAAGTCTGTTTCTTTCTAATATACACTTCCTTTAAGTTCACCTGACAAATAGAATTAGTCATGAGTCATCTATCCAATGTGTTCTCATAGTCAAATAGAATAAATAGTTACAGTGACTCTTCAGAATATTATTACATTTTATTTGTTATTTTTAATGTCTGAAGGTGGTTGCCAGTATACAACAGCAGACTGAATGTGTTTCTAACACAATTTTAAAATTCACATATTGTTTCAGTGCTTAATAATATTATCTGCCTTGTTTTCACAGCTTAAAAGTCACACTTCAAGGGGAAGCTGGAGGTAGGATGATGGACCTTTTAACTCTATAAAGAAAATCACTTAGAGGCCTCACTGTTTCTCCTTTGAAATTAGTTAGAGGGGGTATAACAGTAATAAATTATTCAGTAGAATGAGTAAAATTAAATGGCAGTTACATATATTTTGAACATTAACATTCAAACTGCATTTTCAAAAGGTAGAGTCACAGAAACCAAGTGTAACACAAAATATTTCATCACATGAATGTTTAATTGCTTACAATCAGTACCTTTAAAGGAAAGCTGTTACTGTAAGCAACAGAACACATTATTTTGTTCAGCTTGATTTTAATCCTCAAAATCTGTATGTTCTCCTGCTGCACTCCTGGTAATTTTGCATAATCAAATTTATTTACCTCAGTTTGTAAGCCTGTTTAAGCATTTAACTACTCACTTGTATGTTTTTTGAGGAAAACATGTAACTGATTTGTCCACAGCAAGGTGACAAGAGGATTAAAGGAAATCTTTGCTGTTTATAAAAATGTACCTTTTTCATTTGTTTTATTGTTTTAGCCTCAATCTTCAGTTTAGTGACTTAAACCTATTCAAGTATCTAGGCAGATATAAAGACCTCTTTTGGAGCTAACTGCTCTCCACCATCATCCTACTGCAATCCAGATGAGGTTTGCAGGATTGAAGCTTTTTTTCTTCTCCTGTCAATAAGAATGGTCATGTTCTGCTTGCAATGTGTTAAAGTACATATTGTAGTTCTTATGTATCTAATTACATCATATGTTTGAGAAAAACCTGAAGCACAAATGGTGGACTATTTCTATGTGGAGAGCTACGTGTCCAACACTTCTTTTTGGAGCTGAGAAGAGCCTTGCCTTATAACAATTATTCTGGCTAAACCCTGCTGTTACAGTACATATCACCAAGCCAATTAACACTGACTTGCAACTGCTCTGCATTTTATGGGTGGAAAGTATGAGCGAAGAAATCCTGTGCTTCTGAGTTGGCCATTGTTTACACATAGAATGAGGGATTTTAATTTTCTGCAGTATGGAGAATCAGGACAAATCTTCCTTAAAGCTGAATTAATAGGAAATTTTCAATATTTATTACTGAATGGGAATTAGAACATTATAAGTCATCTTTACAGTTTCAGATTGCTGCAGCTTTGCATGAATCATTACCAAATTTGAGAGACACACACAGGTGTTTTCACATATACAGTGCTTGGAGAATATTATGGTTTACATGTTTGGTTTCATACTCTGGAAAATATCTTCATGCTAATTAAAGCAATTCCAAAGGACGTCTACTTTGTCATCAGTCAAAGACTAATGAAAACTTTCATAAAAGAAGTAAATACATACAGGCAAATTACTTGGCGGGGGGGGAGAGGTTAATTTTTAAAAAAACCTTACAGCTTTTACTTGCTTATTAAGCTCCTTTAGATGAGGAAAATTATATATAATAATTCTCTTACTGTGGTTTGTGTGACAAAATATTTCAAAGTAGTCTTTTTCTTTTTTTTTACATATTAAATACATTATAAATGACATTATAAATTCAAGATTCATTCTAATCAAAAGGCAAACAAGGCACAGGAATGCCACTGCTAAGGAAACAAAGCCTACCTGGTGCAGAGTTTATTCTGTCTCTGCAAAGCAAGCTCAGGAAGTGTCTATATGTTAGAAAGAATCCAGACTAATAACATCTAAAAGATTTCTGCTTCTTCAGAATGTAAAGGAAGCAATTTGAGAATCCTTTATTGGAATTCAGAAAATACATCCCCCTCAGTCCTTCTTTATAGAAGGCAACGTAGCCTTGTAGCCCATTAAATACAGTATTGTCACATTGCTCGGAATAGGCCATGGGCTTCGTACTGACTTTGCAAGGCCTCAGGACTGAGTTTTGTCAGGCTTATTTTATCTGAATTTTTCTTAATCTGCCTGGAGCTTTGTTTTAGCTTATTTTGCTATACTAGCAACTTTTTTTCAGAGAGTAGGTGGCTATGCCTAATTTGTTTTATTTTTGCATATATTTGCATGGTATAACCATAACCCTCTTCATACAGCTGTAACCAGTAGTTATTCTGTGTAGCATTAGATATGACCTGAGCGTGATGATGGTACGAGAGCAGAGGCCTTGAAAGTGCGGACTCAGGTGCAGCGCAGAGGAGTACTGGCATGGGGTGACAACAGAAGGGACACAGGCTGGCACTAGAGAGCCCAGAGCAATGAACAACTCACCGATGCTTAGTTAAAGAAATGTAGACCTGCAGCTGGGCAAAATCAGTTTAAGTGTAACAAAGAGAACAAAATATCCAAGGTATGCAAAATACATCCTATACAGTAAATTTTCCTTTAACACACGCAGACTTATGGACCAATGAAGAAACCACAAGGTGTAAAATGTGTTAGCAAACAGGTGAAAAAGATCCTAAGCAGATCCGACAGTGAGGAGCAGGAGATCGGCACTAACGCTGCATTGCTCCCAGCAAAGCTCTTGGGATCCTGACATCTCGCCAAACCCCACCGAAGCCGTCAACCTTAAGAACCTGAGAGGCAGTGGAAGGGCAAACACCACAGCAGAGAAAGGGGCAGATACCAGGAAGCATGCATTTAGCCATTTTAACTGTACTATTGAGATATTTTTTCTGCAATACTATTCTTTTCTTCATTTGCTTTCTCTTTATTCTTCTGTAACAAATTTGAAGTAATGACAATTCTTTGATTAGTCTGTTAAGATTTCAGTTAGACAGAGAATAAATTATTGCCTTTACATATAAAGTCTGTTTCCTCTTTGCCCTTAACAAAATACTAAGTGTAAGAGAAGGTTCGATTTAGACCACTGAAAAATTTTATTAAATAATTCCTTAGTGTTTATTTGGAGTTTTCAGTGTTTTTAAGAGATACTACAGGGAACAAGCTGCACCTTGCACAGAAGCACCGTACGGCCAATGGGTTGCTCCTGCTGAAGCAACAGTTCCTGCTCCCTCTCAGTTTCTGCAGACAAACTGGCTCAGAAAGTCCGGTTGCCTCTGTTAAGCTGAACAACGGTAACGTGACACAGGGAAAAGCCATTCGTCCCACAGCACCAGCAGGAACTCAGAAAGGCCACAGCTTGCTACAGTAAAACGCTGAAGTCCCACGCAAGGTGGCACTCCTCCAAAACCAGAAGCCCCTGTTATGCCTAGGGACAAGATGACATCTCACCTTCATGGCTGCTAATTTCCTCTGAAGCTGGTACCATATTCTCAGTGCTGAAACTGCTTCTTTATTAGATTCTGAAATAAAGAAGCTAGTTCAGAAATCTTCACCTCTCCCTTGTCTCAGAAGAAAGGCAATATTTTACATGAATGGCTGTCTAAATATGGAGACACTTCTTAGCAATTAAAGACTAAAGAAACGGTTTTGAGAACTGAAAAAAAAGGTGGGTTTTATTATTTGGGGACAGAAAACAATTTTGAACATATGTGAAATGGAATTTTAATTGCTATTAAGTCACAATTAAATGAAGATGTCTAAATCAAGAAATACTATAACATAGTTTAAAGCTAATTTTCAATGTGGTAAGCAAATTTCCCTCAACAAAAATACAGGCAGTTACAAGTATGCTATATATGCACATGTATACACACATGAAAACAAATATTATATTCTAAACATTACTCAGAACAGAGATTCATGAGCCAATGTTAATGGTACCATGAAATGAAAGCTTTGAGCCATTAAAGAAAGTTTCAACAGTTCATTTTAAAACCAGATAAGCTTAAAAAGGGTGTATTTTTCCCCATCTTTACAAATATGACACTAAGGGAGTTATTTAGACTCTGTCAACTGAGCAACACTTCTTTCCTCAGCTTTATAGCATTCTTCACAATTGCTCATCTGCTCAAGCAAGAAGTAAAAAGCTTATGGAAGAAAAGCCATAGTACACAACTGGGAAGCAACCTTCCAGCTTGGTTAAACCCATGCAGCCTGAAGCTCATTTGGAAGAGCTTCCCCCAGACTCTTTCCAATTGTTTTTGCCTTCACTTACCCTTGCGTGGTTTGTGTGCTCTGCTCTTTTATGTTTAAGTAGAATTCATGCAGCTATACACTTGCACAGATATCTGAAGCAAAAAGATGTTTATGCTCTGCTGTCTACAAGATACTTAATTCTAACAGAATGTTATGTGGATAAGATTCTTCATTTTCATTTCAAATAACATAAAATGTAAGAAAAGTTTGGAATAAATTAATTGCTTCTAGAAGAGTCTAGTCTCTGGCAAGGCTTTCTTTCACTTCCAGCTATCTGGATCTTCTGTTCACATATCCCTTAAACTGTGAAGTAGGCATTGTATCAATATAATTTTCATACTAAAACATGAGTATGTTTCTATGATCATCCTTCTAAAAGTGAAGTCCAACATCAACAGCCAACCTCCTACAATGTCCTTTCCAAGTGGTATAAAATAATGGGAGCACGTAACCCACACATCACCAAAGCATATGGGCTGCTAACTGAGAAACAGTCACATGTAAAACATTAGAAGAGACTACAAAGAACACATTCTCCTCCATGGAAAATATTTTTGCAAAACAAGCAGACTATAAGTAGAGCAGGCTGCAACTACTCTAATACTAGGTAACTGATTTCAAAGCTGCAGGCTTTCATCAAGCTACTCATTTTCACCTTTTTGCACGAACATTATAGTCACTTCAAGGAGATCTAGAAATCTAAAAGACTATCGGTTTTGACTGATGTGTTATTTCCTTACTGACTGTGCTAATTCAGCAACACGGTGAAACTGAGCTGAATCATCATGCAATTTTGTAAGAAGTTTTAGAACACTAGCTGTAAAATGAATAGACATTTTATATCTGTTCATAAAGCTGGTAAACTCAAAATCTGCATCTTCCAGAAATCTGCTGAACTTTACAATGCACTAGAGTAAGAACTGATATTAAGAATTAAAAAAAAAAAAAAAAAAGAAAAAATCTAATATGGTAAAGTCACAACTACATGGCATAGAAATGCCTCTTAATGTTATAATGCACAGAAATAATGTACAATGTACCGAAACATTTTCCAATAGAGCAGTATGTTCACCATTTCAATAGGAGATACACACAGAGAATTCTTCACTATAGCAACTAAGAGAAATTCACACTGTCTACTTCAGAATGCCAGCTCTGGGAGACCTATAAACATCTCTGCTATTGTATTTCCAGCTTCACGTTCAGTTCTCAGTCCCTCAATATCCAAAATGCTACACATCAGCATGCAGCTGGGTGCCACTCAGGCACACATGAGCCTTGCCAAGGGAGCCCATGTGGGAGAAGCTGCACATGCACACTCAAGCTCTGTCCCAAAACAGATTTCTGCATGTAATCAGAAAGTGCCACAGAGGTTCAGCAGCTTCTAAAACATGGGAACAATTAATAACACCCTCTGCATTTTGAACCTCACTGTGTATGAAGGCACTACTAGCAAATGCAGTACAGCTACAGTCTTGTTGAGGATATTGTTCCAGAAAGCCACTAAGTGCAGGAGCCTTACCAGCCTTCGTCCTGAGGCTGATCCACAGAACTCCACTTTCTCAATTAACTGTAGACAGAGATTAGCCTCCTTCTTAGGAGAAGGAAACAATATTTTACTTGAGGCTCTGCTGGAGTAGCAAAGCACACCTGCAAAATTCAAGATAGGCCCCTGGCATTGTTGCAGATGGTTGGGCCCAGTGTGATTGCTCTAACCAAAAGGCAGGAAGGAAAAATGTGCACCTTTCCTTTAGCTTTCAAGCACTTGCAAATTCAAGGCTGGAAACCCAGAGGCTGGATTCATCTAACCTAAATTCATCCCAAGTCCCTGCTCCTACTATTTCCTGCCTGCTACGTCTGTATGAATACACACAAAAAGCCATTAGGAAACACTAAGGCATGTAAAACTCCATAAAGGTAGTTTGAGATAAGATTTCTACAAATGCAAACAAAGGCTGATCACACCTGTCCCTGAGTATCACCTCAAAAATGTGTTATGCCTTCAGCAGGTGGGTCATCATGATATAGAAGCAATACCACACCATATTTTAATATTAATATTTTATTTATTTATTTTGGCCAAGATTTTTAGCTGCCTGAAATCAGACTTCCATTTTTGCAGGAAATTAATCCAAAGTGCTCAAGTAAGAGTGAAAGAATACCTTAAAGTTCCACGGTAAAAAAAAGAATGAAAGTATAACTAAAAATAGTTAGGAGGATGATTAAGATTTTTTCTAATCAAAATAATAGCAAAAATTCTGTTCTGGTTCAGAGAAATTTAATTAAAATCTGTAGACAAGTTACAATCTACAACAGGACTTAGTACTTTAGCAAGCCTAAGTGAAAGGAAAGATGTTTATAAAGAACTGATCATCTCTGGGCTATATTTCCCACTGAGTGTATTATCAGCAATCAGCAAGATTGTTCCTGATTCGGCGGGTGGGGGGAGGCACTCAGCAAAGTCTAAATCTCCAAAACATATGGAGAACCCTGTCTTTTCTAATGAGTGTCTTTTCTAATCTTCTATCTCTGAAAAGTCTTCAGTTCATAATTTATTTTAGAGATTAAAAGTTTTTAAAAGTTCAAATGATTCCCAGTTGTCATGTTATGCCAATGTAATGACATTGTTATGTGTAATATATCATCCAACTGACATCTTTGTGGTACCAATGGGGAATGAAAGATAATGGATTACAGCGAAGGTCCTTGAAAAGGTAGGTTTCAGGGTTTAACAATTTCAGCTTAGGCAAAAAAATCTTTCCAAATATAGCATTCTGCTTCCTCTTGTTCATTCTGTTAATTTTCTCATTTATTTAGGCTTAAAATGTTGGTAACAATCTGTTCATTAGCAAGTGATTACAATAATTGTGTATTTATTAGTCACCCTGCTTCAAAGACTCATATATTCTGTCAATAGCTTCTCAAAATCTTAAACTTTGAAAATTACTAACATTGAAATCAAGAGTAATCACTGCAAATATAACTACATCACTTCATTTTGGTGGCAATGCTCTTTTTGAATACCATACTCATCTGAAGTATACTCAGAACAGTCCTGCATTGAACATTTGAAATATGCTCCAGAAAGCTTGGTTTCCTGACTCGATCATCAACAAAAATGGTGATAGATATTTCAACTGCAGGCTGCATTCTTTACAGGGACTACGATTTCTTTTAGAGACAATGAATAATCAAAGGCCCCGAAAAGAAAAAGAAGGGAAATGCTGAAGTAAGAAGAAGGAAACACAGGAGGACTGAAAGGGAAAGACAGTTGAGATGAACAGAAAATGAAAAATAACGGAAAGAAAAAAAATAGGAAAAGAATAAATGAAAATAGTATTTCATGACAACTAAATGATAATGTAGATTTTTTCTTTGTGAATGATAACAGATGACACTCTGACCATTGTATATTTTTTATACTACATCAACAAAATCAAATGGAAGGATACATTCCAAAGCTGAAGACATTCTTTCTCCTTAAAATTAGTTTAAAAATCAGTGTGCTGGACAAAGGATACAAGTAACAGATTTTACTGACTGTGGCATTTATCCACCATCACAGCAGAGCCCTGGTAACACACAAATTCTCTAAACATCTTCACAAAAAATGCATCCCTCTTTTTCTTTGATCCTATATACTCATAAATATATATGTATATATAGAGAGAGATCCATTGCAAAACAGCCAAGAGTGCCGTAACAGTTTCCTGCTGCAATTAAAGCTGGCACTTGCACCAAAATCTTCTGCCTCTCAAGTGTACATTCCAGTAAATCTGAGCTGTTCAACTTTTTTGGTCATCAAAAACGGGCATGAAATTGTTCATTCTTAGTTTTAAAAAGGTCTTCATAATTTGGGGTGTTGGAAAGAGTATTTGTGGGCAAACGGGAAAGGTTTCATCTCTGTAAGCATTCAAAACACTGACAAGCTGATATAAGTTGGTAGAGCTCCACCTAAGTTATGCTTACTCAGAGCAGTAAAGGACATGAAATTGAGAATACATCCAAACTTCTTTTCCTACTATAATTCTTTACAGTTTAAAGTCATTAAAGACTTTACACATGCAATTTCCAATGGCTGAAAAGACTCTGAAAAACTAAACATATTTCCCACTCTTCATCAGTTTGGATTTGCTCTGAGCACTGGGTGAAGGTTTGTGTTGATCAGTTCTTACAAAAAAAAATGTCCTCTCTCTAGTTCCAGTGCCCAGCTTCAGTAATGGTTATCTGATAACAAAGATTTTGTTAACTAAAGATCAAAAGAATCCAAACCAATATGTCTGGAAATATCAAAACAAGAAGATAATAATATTAGACCTTTACTAGTTAAGTAAATTAAATGATATATTTGGAAGTGGTAAATTACACCATAGCCTAAGCTTTGGTAAGCTCTCTGCCTCCTTCAGGTTGATACTCAGAATAGAGCGTTTTATTTCTTTTCTTTTTTTTCTTTCCCTAACAATTCTCTTCAAAATGTTGCTAGTGAATACAAAATGCATATTGACATACAGTTTCTCTTCAACCAATTTCAGCTAATACGCAAGTACAACAATGAAACAATTGGTAATTCTTTCTCTTCTCTATTTTCTGCTTTATTTCCGTCAAAAATTGTCTTACTCTATTCCCCAGGCAGATTCCTGTTTAATTACCATAAAAAACTTTTAGGAAGAAGAAAGTCAAATTCATCCCTATTGTAACTTCCTCAGTTCCTACTTGCACAGAAGAATCTCACTTGCAGATTCATGTATATACAAGAAGACAAATATCCATTACTGATGCTCAAAATAAAGCTTACCCTTCATCAGGAAGGGAAATTCCTGAAGGTCTACCAGGCCTCAGGGAAAACTCACTGCAGTTTCCATGCATTAACCAGGAACAGAACTATAGTCACCATCCAGAAGGATGATTCACAGAAATTAAATATCCATATGTATTTGGATCCTCATTGTAGCCTTAGGAGTCACACCTCAGAGCTGCAGAGTATCCGCAATTCCTGTTAACTCAGTAGTGGAAAGGGTCAGACCTTCCAGTAAATAGTGAAAGTCAAGGAGAGCCTCTTGGGTGCTTCTGAATGAAACCAGTAAACAGAACAGTGCAAAAACAGAAACAGAAATAGTGCCTTGAGCACATGAACAGTAAGTGCATAAAAATGGGTAACAAACACCCATATTTAGGCATATAAATAGTGGCAGTCTGCATTTTCAAAGTGCTGAATGCTTTACGTTTACACACAGCATTAGCTCCCCACTCAACTTGGTGAGGAGAGAAGTCAATTTTTTACTTAGATGAATAATTAAAGGTTAGAAGCCCTAAACTGAGAAAATCTGAAAGCTTTTGAAATTTTGAAGTCCTTATAAAAAGAAAATTCTTAAAAGTTGAAAGAATGTTGTTGATATTTGCCTTAAAACTTAAAAGAATCTGCATTTTATATGTCTTTTCAGTTATATAGGCCTGCTATGTATTTGTCATAGCATGCCACCCAACTCAAGGGTACTTTCCATTACAGGTTTCATGATGTTTTTGTGTTAAATTGTTGTTTTTTGTAGTGTTCTGAATGCCACAGAGAGACAACAAAAGCTCAAAGCAATGCTGATTTACTCCCTATCAAAAACCATAACCTTACCTTAAAAGGCTACAAATGTGGAGATTAAAAGGATTAGTCTCAAATAAAAAGGATTATCACTACTATGCTATTTGTATGCAGGATTGTCTTCAGACTTTTTCACACTTCATTGTTTTTTTAATTAACAAATCACTTCCATACATATATACACAAACTTACACTTTATAGACACATAATAAAGGAGTATTTATTTATATAATAATACTCACACATGTCTAGCTCTTGAGAGAGCATGCAGTGCAGCTGGCTCTCAGATTACAGCCATCATTTTTAATTATTTGCATGTACAGACTTATATTTGGTAGTGCATATTAACTTACTGCAGTGAAATGAGATTCAGCAGAGGGATAGTTTAAATACCAAGATGCCATTTGAAGACATTCATTCTCTAACAACAATGGCGCCACCAAAAGATCCACATGAATTAAGCTCCCCACTTTTTATCTAACAATATATATTTGCTTAGCATTTGTTTTTCATTTGTTTCAAGATAAAAGTCTGAAAGTTTTCTAGAGATACCAGTCCTTAACAGTGAAGTAATATTTAAAATGTAGTAATCTAGTGAGGCCAAAATACATCTTGTGATTCACCTTAACAAGGTGAATTAAATATAACAGCTCTCAATCCTTCATTGTGATGTACAGAAAAACATAAGAGGGACAATAACAATACAGCATATCCCCCATCAAAATGTAAAAAACCACTGAAAATCACTTAACTCAATGAATCCCTTATAATACAGAACTTTGATCAATAGGAAATATATACAAAAAGAACTTATTTCCTTTTACTCCACAATACGTTCAGCCTGCAAGTACTATCACAGAATCACAAAATGATTGAGGTTGGACGGAACCTCTGGAGATCATCTAGCACAACCTCCCTGCTCAAGCAGGGTCACCTACAGCATGTTGCACAGGAGCTCATCCAGGTGGGCTTTGAATGCCTCCAGAGGAGACTCTGAAACCTCTTTGGGCAACCTGTTCCCATGCTCTGCAAATCTCACAGGAAAGAAGCTTCTCCTCATATTCAGGTGGAACTTCATATGTCTTAGTTTGTGCCCATTACCTCTTGACTTGTCACATGGCACCACTGAAAAGAGCTCAGCCTCATCCTCTCAATATCCTCCCTTTAGGAATATGTAGACATTGATAAGACCCCCCCCTCCCCCGAGTCTTCTCTTCCCCAGGCTAAACAGCCCCAGCTCTCGCAACTGCTCCTCATAGAGGAAATGCTCCAGCCCTCTGATCATCTTTGCAGTTCTACACTGGACTCTCTCCAGTAGCTCCATGTCTCTCTTGTACTGGGAAGCCCAGAACTGGACGCAGTACTCCAGATGAGGCCTCAGCAGGGCTGAGTAGAGGGGCAGGATCACCTCCCTTGACCTGCTGGCAACACTCTTCCTAGTGCACCCCAGGATACCATTGGCTTTCTTGGCCACAAGGGCACACTGCTGGCTCATGGTCGACTTGTTGTCCACTAGCACTCCCAGGTTTTCCTCTGCAGAGCTGCCTTCCAGTAGGTCAGCCCCTAGCCTGTACTGATGCATGGAGTTATTCCTTCCTAGGTGCAGGACCCTACCCTCACCTTTGTCGGACTTACTACTACTACTACTAGCTACTATAAAGCTTTAATGGTCACAGGAAGTCTATCTTTTGTGATTACATTTTTTATCAGAATTCAAACTATTTTTTATTGTTCCGTAGTATCTCACTTTAGGAGGCTGAAAATAGGAAGCTATTCAACACACAGAACGTGTCAGCTGGAGAACCAGCCAGCCATCCCTCTTTCCTCACGAGGCTGACTTAAGACATTTAGCCCTAAAGTGCTCGGGAAGAGCTATGGTTGATGGACAGCACTTACTTCCTTTGGAAAAGCAAAGATCTCATGAATGCCATGATCCTGTAAATAGCTAAACCATCCCCTCATCCCATTGAAAGTAGGAAATTCTGCAACCATGCTCACCAGATTACCATTATTGTAGTAACTTAGAACCTAAGCTCAACATTTAATTTTGCTCAACCCAATTAATAATTTTAATAGCCTCTTTCTAACCTGTCTAGAGTTTCTGCAAGATTGACTTCATGCCTGGATCATTCGGTCTTGCTACTGCTAGGAGCTCCCAGACTGTATTTCATAGCATTGCCCACCGCAGCCAGCTCATGTCACCAAATTACTCTTCAGCCCAACCTAGCAGAATCTTTCCCAAATCAGAGGACTGACTTACTGGCATCTTGCTAGCTTCCTTCTCTGTTTTACACTTCCAAATACCTCCACCAGTGACACTCAAATACACCACTCGATTTTGTCAGAGAATGATACACCCCCTAAAGGAAAAGTCTGTTGGCCTCTTAACCAAACTTTCACGGTCACTCCACTGCTACAGCAGAGGTAGAGAGAAGCCACAAAACTGTGTACAAATGGGTAACTCCTGTAGTTAACCACTACTTTTACAGTTAAGTCAATGCCACTGCATAAAAAACAGACACACTTGCCAAGAAGAATTTAATGCATCTTAACAAGAACATGCTTTCAAGAGAATGGTTATACATTGTTTGTTTTTAATTCAGAAAGTGGAACTGAGGTTCCATGAAGACTGGACACAGAATTCTTGCTTTCTTCACATTTTTGGTTGTCAAGAGCACAACAGCATTTCCACCAAATGAGAAACATGACCACCTACTTTTCATTTGCACACCAGTAAACAACATTAAAGACTGAGAGAGTCACAGGAATGTGTGGTTTTAGGGGGAGAGTGGGGGAGTGTTTTGGCTGCTGTGCGCACTTTCTTATTTGTTGAGGTGTGGTTTTGGTAGGAGAGAAGGAACTAAATGAAAGTAAAACTTGGGGGGGGGGGGGGGGAAATTACTGACTCAAAAGAAATAAAGAGCCTGAGAAAAGACAGAGAGGAAACAAACAGGAAAAATGGAGGGATGCTGATTTAAAGGAACCAAATGAGAGAACAGTGCAGAGTTGAATCAAGCATCAACTCAAAATAAGGGAACGAATGTCCATACTGAAAACCCTGAAAGTCACCTGGCACTCAGGATGCCATCAGGACCTGAATATCTCCTTTATTGCAATGACTTTCTGCTCCTATCAGATTAATTTCTAGACAGTCTAGCTGTTAGCTTCTTTCTTCCGATTTATGACTGGAGGCTTCTTGCTCTTTTCCCTCTTACTTCCACTATAATCTTATGGATACGCTCACAATTGTAGTATTCTAGGTATTCGAAAGTTAGGTAACCTCTAAAGCCACACTGAGATATTGGTTCAGTCCCACATCCAGTAACGATTCAGCCCAAATCACAACCCAATTTTCTCACAGCATTCTACGGATTGCACAACCTAGCATTTGCACAGCCTGATGTTGCTAGTCTTACGAGACTGGATAAGGATATCTGTAATGTTACAGATATATGTAGCTAACTTTTTTCAGATAAAAATTCTCATTCTCTTCATAGTGATTTTGAGAATTTTTTTTCCCAGTATACAAATATAGTCATGCAAGTACACGTGTTTCAGCCTGTTCTGCACACAAGTACAGGAAACTGTACTCAAGGAACAGAGCTCTGAAAGTACCAGTAGTATTTCTGCTATTACATATCCCATTATATCCACTCCTGGTTAGGAATAGCCTATTCTGGAGTAAAACTAAATGCTTCTGTTCCCAATAAAATGTGAAGTAATGAAAGAATACCCCTGGGGGCTCATTGAAAATGTGATAAATAAGTAATACAAAGGAAAACAAGTAAACTCCTTTCATGTTTAATGAATAAATTTTATTTCATGAAAGTGGAGAATATTTTTCCCCTGTGGTACAATTTGAAGTACCCAGCAGACTCTCATTTAATATACCATGCTACAATAACTATACAGTCCTGATTAAAACTGAACAGGGACCAAATTAGGAATGCACTAATGATGATAATGTTCTCTTTATGAAATCCTATGGCATTTTTCAGATCCTTAAGGACATCTCAGAATGTATCAAAAATCCCTAATAACCCAATGTTATGTACAGAGGGTACATTCTGGGTAAATTTTTTTTAGCAAATTAGTACATGCTAAAAGCAATATGAAAGAAACAAAGAATTTAAGAAAACAGTATTAACTAAATGGGGTGAGAAAAAGAAGCTAGTCAGAGTGAAAAAATACATGGGATATATTTTATGCCATTTCTTTACCGGTTCAACACACACTTTCTGAATCAATGAAAACAGGTATTTCCACAGATACAAGCTCAATAACTGTTTTCACCCAAGCTCAAGGTACACTTTGGCAGGAGAGAGCCACATTGATCAGCTGCTGACTAGGTTCTCCATTCAGCTACTGATGTTCTCTCAAATGAGAAGGAAAACAAAGCAAAAGGGGTTTGATACAACACCTTGCACTGATTACTCAGTGCTGGCTAGCATCTTCATCAGGGCACAAAAAGTAAATTTGGAGAATGAAAAGTATTACTTCAAGCCCAAACCTTTGAGGTGCTGGCAACTCCAACTCTCTGTCTAGTATCATAAAAATGAAGAGCTTCAAATGGTGCACAAAGCAAAGTAACACAACACAATGATGCATCTGCACAACTTAAGAGGCAGGACAGTATAAAGGACAGTTGCAGAATTACCAATTAAAGAGGACTTGAAGCTATGTTTACCAAACCTTATAAAATGGGCTGAAAGACTAATGACTCATTTCAGCATACACAAATTCAGATTTTAAAATGATTGCCTGTTCTGCAGTAGCAGCTGCTTTATACACTATTGCATCATTAAAAGGAGCAGTATTTCTTTGATGCTGTGGAAAACCAGACACACTTATAATGGGAGAATGACCAAGAAGAAATTAAATGCAGAACTCATTTAGGTAGCTACTGTCTTTCTTAAGGACTTCATTGTGAACCAGTTTACTCTCAATGAAATAAAGGAGCATGAAGACCTGTTACTCTTTTGTGTGAGTTATACCCTCCCATAGGTATAATACAAGGAAGAATGTAGATGCAATGAAGCCATTTCTTCATCCACTACATACATGGTCAGAAGCAGGCAAACAAAAGCTTAGGGAAAAGGGAGCAGAGGAAATTTTTAATTAAAGGCCTTATATATATATATATATATATATATATGTATGTATGTATATATATAAAGAACGGTCTTAAAATATGCAAAGCAGTGATACAAATGGAAAAAAATAACCCATTATCAATGCCCACCAGCAACACACAGAAGAAGGGCTGTAAAACTGCTCTTCAGAGGAGTTAGAGATAAGGAACATTTATTTCATAAAGGACACTCCTACTTTACAGATCTTCTGGAATTCTTTAAAGGCATCAACAATCATAGAACAAGAGCTCTTGACAAAGCCTTTTAAAAATACAAAGATGTTACAAGGTAAAGAAAAGAATGCTCCCTTGGATAAATAACTAGTTGAAGATGGGTAACAGCAGATAGAAATTAAAAGTCAATGTTCACAAAGCAAGATGAGAACATCCACTGGATTCTGCAGTCAAGCACATGCATAACACTGGAAAATGGTCTGAGTACTGAGGGCATAAACTTGTTGTTAGCATTATATTATTCACGATCATAAAAGTGAAGGCTGACTGTGAAGAGCATTATAAGGACCTTTCAGGACTGGCTAGGTAATGCAATGACAGATGAAATTAAACATTTATAATTGTTAAGTCATGCATAGGAAGAGGGAGAGGGAATCCTAACATACACATACAGTGATATAGACAGGCTCTGCAACTACTACTACCATTGTGATGAAAATTTGGGATTATAACAAACAATTATACAACAATTAATAAACCCAATTATAACAATTGGGTTTTATTAGATCCCAATTCAATCATCAGAACCAGAACAAATCTATTTTCTAAATCCACAGTGAGCCTCCATGAACACTGTGAGACATTTTAGTTACCTCTTCTCAAGTCAGATATAAGACCTCAAGAGAAGGATGCCAAGAGTGGTCAAGATATGGAATAGCTCTCATGATATAAATGACTAAGTAAGGTAAGATAATTCAGCCTGAAAGAAAAAGGACAATGAGGAAATATGATACATGTCAATGAAATCACATGCATCGTGAATAGGGTCAAGTGCTCACTAGAAAAAGAAACTTATTACATCCAAGGTTATTAGATTTGAAAAAAAAAAAAAGAAAACAAAAGAAAACAAAATCAAAAGACATCATCTCTGCCTAAGGAAGTTGCTGTAGGGGCTAACATGCCTCTTCCATGTATTCTTGCATCATTTGTTACCTTGCATATGTCACCATCTGGTTCAATTAATTCACAGGATGACCTGATCATTTTCAAGAACCAGGTGCCAAACAGTGTGGAGGTCACTTTGCTTATGAGAGAATATTTGGAGAAATGGGTGCTACTCCCTCTTGGAAACCAGTATTTGGAACTAAAGGTCAGTATTAGGTATGAACTATTTCAGAACTTCCACCTCCAAGAATAAAAATATAACAACTGAATGGTATATAAACATAAAAGGGTAACTTTTTCAAAACTTCATAATGGTTCAGTTTGGAATATGGTATCCATAATCCTTGCTTAACAATATTCATTAAATAAAGAAATATTTTCATCATCTCATAATTGAATACTCTCACAAAAATAAAAACTCAAGGTCAATGTGTAAAAATGCAAATATGTAAAAGAACAGCTATAAAAATTACTGCAAGAACTAAAACTCCGTAGTTAAGCTCTTCTTCCTGGTTGGACAAGATAATCTTAGAGATACCAGGAAAGAAAGGCAGAAAGACAGAAAGACACAGGGCATTTACCTTAAGTGGAAAAACATCTGTGCCTGAAAGTGCTATTTAACTGAAATCCTTAAGATTGAAAATATTATTTATGAAGTATCTTGTTCAACTGTATGTTGATTTAAGTTTCTATAAAGCAGCAAGTTTGGCACATCCAATTTCAATGATTTGATTCAGAAGGAAACAGTCACAGACCTAAATTGTAAAGATTTACTTTAAGTACTTGAATAAATTAATATGGATCGGTTTTGATAGCAGTAGTTGAATCTTTCGTGGTGACTATAAGGATACACTGACTTGCTTCCGTAAGAGCTAACAGATACATTTGAGATCTTTACAAGACCTTTTATGTAGTCTCTGTTGAAGTATTATACTTTTTCCTTCAATGCAATGTAATTCGTTACAACTAAGAAAGGATGATGCAATCGGATAAAGTTTCAAACGAACTTGAACCTTATCTTTTTACTTTTGACATGGCTTAGCAAGGGCTTCTTATCCTATGCTGATTTTCACATTCTGCCGTGTTTCACATTTCAGTGAACAGGATAAAAAGGACAACTGGCAAACACGTGTGGAGAAGTTATTCTTTCTCCCCTAGTATAAATGAGTTAATAATGAAAATACTGCAAGAAAAGCCAGTCTTCAAAATCATGATGATTTCTTCAGCTCAAGTAATTCAGATAAGTCAATAAGTCAATATTATTTAAAATGGAATTCCCTCTACAAGAAACCTATCACTATTGTCTTTGGAAATGCCAGTTGCTTTAGAAAGCAAGTTCTAATTGCATAGTGTATGTTACTGCAGTGATGAGAAACTAAGTAAACTTATTTATTCTTCTTAACAAGGTGGTTTCAGCTTGAAGTGGTGAAGCTGAAGGTTATTCACTTTCCCTAGTGAATTCTCAAAGTAAGATGTGGAAGAGCTGATAATGAAGTCGTGTAGAGATGTTACCCGCTAGATAGCAGTTTAGCAAACCTTTTCTTGGCTAAGCCAACACCTTTCACATGGCTTCTAAGCCTTGATGTTATAAGTTTGTGCAGTCTGTGAGAGAACACCTGAAGCAAGATGACATGAGCTATCACCCTCTCATCTCAGTTGCTCCTGGACATCAGCAAGAAATGGCATGTGTACAGAGACAGTATTATAGACTGGAGCTAAAAGCGACTTTATTGAGCATCAACACATTCCATCATGCAAACAGAACATCTACTTAAGATTAACTTCTGTCACAGGAGCTGAGATTGATGGGGAAAGACTCAAGATCAAGAGAAGCAATCAAGGCACATTTTATCCGAAAGAGAAAGATACTGTTAGAGAACTGCAGCCATAGTAACACATGTGGTGTAGACTTCACAAAGAGAAATGTTTTTTTTCTCTAGAAAACAGTTTTCAAAACATGCCATTCATACCTAGTACTGTACAGAGTTTTTTAAAAAAGGCTAGAATACTGCATTTTTCAGAGCTAGGTTTCACCCTTAGGTTTTTGTTCCATACTACTGAAAGCAGTAATTTAACAACTAGGTAGAAGACATTTCACTGACAGTTTGTCATTGACATTTCAAGTGTCATTTTGACATTTACAGCAAATAAACACTTTCTGGGAACAGTTAAAATTAGGCAAAAAGTAGGGATCTGGAATGATATTTTTCTTTACTTCAAGCTTCTACAAAGCCTGTAAATATTTTATTTATGAATGAAAATGAATAGACATGAAATGGACGATTTACATTGGTGCTCCTGTCTTGCCCAGACTTTGCCATCTCTAATTAGAGTTTACAATGAAGTGTAGGATGCAGAATCTAAGAGCAGAACTGTTTTTTTTTCAGATTAATAATTTAGTGTCACATCCTCACAATATATTTTATTTAGACTCCAGACAGGCACTGTAACTAAACCAGAAAACCTTGTTTTACCTGTGGTTTTACTGAGCATGTTAGTGAAATTTCTTTTAAAGTTTTTCTGGTCATGCTAAATATACTGCTCTTGCGCTTATCTAAACTCTTGAAACCTTATGTAGAAATATATAATTTTAGGTACTGGCATATACTGCTTCAACAATACTTCCCCTTTCCCCCAATCTATAATGAAGGTTTCAACATCTTTGTCTTCTGAAAAATAAATAAATAAATAAATAAAAAAAAAAAAAAAAAAAGTATTCTACTTTGAACCACATGGACTGACCTTAATTTATGGTGTATCTTGAATTTTTCCAGAGTTTTTCTCCAACTCCATCTTTATTAAAGATAATTAAATAAAATCCCGAAACAGAAAAAACAGATTATGCCACCAATTCTGAACAGCAAAATGTAACTGTTAAAAATCTCTTCATTTCATCACCAAAATGTGGTAGTCAATCATATTTCAAATGCTTCCAGTATTTTCATAACACAGCAGATCAGATTAGTTCATGCTACTTTGCAAGTCTATTGGGTAGATGTACCTTTTATTTTCTCTCCCCCCTGCTTTTCCCAGATTCCATCAACTTCTGTTTTTGAAGGTGAGGTTTTGTTTGTTTTGTTTTGCTCTTAAATACTTGATTTCCACTGGGACAAAAAGATTCTGTTGTGTGACCTTGGTCAAATCATCCCAGAACACTGCATTTCCATTTTCCTTCCCAGGCTCTGCTTGGCCTATTTAGGCTGCAGACTCCAGGGACATGGGTTAGCTAAATGTTTCTCAAGTGCCTAGCAAAATAAGGTCCCACTCTCAGTTGGAGTCTAAATTCAAATCTAACACAAATATTGAAAATAATAAAACCTAAGCAATCATATAGAAGGTACTAAAAGATATAAAACTGATTAGACTTTGACTTAGTCTAATCTTCAATGGCAGATCATTCCATACAACAATCTCTATGACTTATGTTATATCATTAGTTCTCACATGCTTTCCCCTAGATCTCCATGCTTTTCAAGAAGAACATATCAAAGCAAGCAGGAAAGGGAAAAAAACAGCATTAATCTTTACTATAGTTCTTATTTGCCACCCACTCCTCCAAAAGAAAGCATTATATCATTTTGCAACAGTAACTTTTACTTGAAAATCCTTCTTTATAAATCAATGACATGCTTAGCAACCTCCAAGATGATTCAATCTTAGAGCATGAGTTGCAGTAATAAAAATGCTGTGATAGGGTAGACTCAATAAACATGAGGGTTTTTTCTTCATCATTTTAAACAGAGATATTCTTAAACATTTCTGAACTTCATTTAATCACACTTCCAATTTCTTAGCATAAATTCATCATGTATAACAAAAAGTAAAAAAAATATTTTTTTGAAAATGTGCCAAAATCCAAAGATTTAGATTCTTCGATTTTTCTGATGTTTATTTAAAAAACCATCTTGTAAAATCAGATTCTGCTCCATTGTACAACTGGCCAAATGACGATTTGAAGAAAAAAAAACTTTCAAAAACATTTACTTACATTGTTAACTGCCGTTTTTCACCAATGTGAAATTTGCCTCAACTGCCTTAAGCACTTGTTATTGCATGGATCAAGTATAATAGCAATAGCAAAATGCATTCTTTTCAAGTATAATTAACCTATGTTTTTCAAAATCTCTTACTAGTTCTTGTTCACTAATTCATCTAAGTGTTATTGACTTTGGAATAGACATGTCCTCCAAAATACATTAGATGTGTGAGAGATTTATATGGTTATACTGATATATATGCATATTAAGAGTTATTGTCACCTCCTCCTCAGCCATTTGGAAAGTGGATCCATCTGAGAATTAGGATCATCTGTTTTAGCAGTCTTAATTGTACAGTACAATGATCACTCAAAAATTCAAATTTGTTTCTCAGTGCTCCTTCTCCCCTCCCCTCTGGAAACAACCACACATCTATATCTAATTTTAATTTTTCCCATTAATGTTATAGGATTCACATTCTGATTATCAGATAAGGAGCAAAAATAATGAATCTCATTCAGTGTTAAAGGATATTTTAGCATTTTGGTCTTGGTTCAATTAATCAGATTAGAATTCTGAATAAATACTCAGGACTTATGCTCTCACTTGTGACTTGTTCTGTTTCCCTGCATAAGTAGAAAACTCTTCTTACTCCAAACTGCAGTATTCTCAACCTGCAGCAGTAGCAACCCCTAGGGCTATCGGCTTCCAGGGAGCCCCTCTTTAGTGGGAAGCCAAGCGTGGGACTGCAGCAGAGCAAGACAGCCACCACAGTTAGAAATCAACAGCAACACAGAAACCAGAGTCAAACCAGGAGTAAATCTCGGCAACGCCAGTGCTGTTTCAAACTCAAAGGCCAGCCCAGACTGTAGTTGTCCCCTAAAGTCTAACCTTGACAGTTTATCCTCTTCAGCTAACTCTGGCTGCTTACAGACATTGGAAGACTAAAACAAGCATTATCACTTTGCTGATGAAACGCAAATTACATAACAAAAAGGATAGGAGAACATCGCAAGCGACAACTCCCAGTTAATACACTATATGTTGCCTTAAATCTCTTTTTTTTCCCTGCCTTCTCCTGCTCCTTTACCACAAACCATTACATTCCCTATTTATTTCAATTTTCTTCCTATTTTACACCTAGGTTGAAATACCTGTCACCTAACTTTTGCTAATTAAAGGGTAAATACCCAGTCTTATTACTCATTAGTTTTCTCAGTATAATTAGTCAAGAAAAAGTCACTTCCAGAAAGCAATTCATTCTTTACTAAGATGAGAATCTTCCTCAACTCTTAATTTGCTCTACTATTTACAGCACTGAGGCTGCAGCTCCATGGCAGATAAGCCAGTCTAAGGTAGCACTGATGCAGCCTTGCCGTAGCTCCATCACTTCTGACTTTTGTTCCCACCTTCTTCCTCCAACAACAAGCTAGATCAAGAAAACATATCAGTAGAGACCAATCAATGGCAGAAGTAGCAGCCTGAGTTTCACCTAGTTTTTAAAAAAATTACCTTATAAAAAAAAAAAAAGAAAAAAAAAAGAAAAATTTTAAAATTTTGTCTAGATCACTACTTGAAAGATCCCAGTCTCTTCACTTCTCTAGATATAATTAATCTTGCCTGGTAAGTGCTCTTCTGCCAAGTTTCAGTGCATTTACTGGACTGTTTAATTTATAGCCATTCGTGAAATAACACACTCTTGGCCTTCCAAGGGAGGCTAACTCCACTGTAATCAGCTGCATTATATTTTTTTATATGTTCAACAACTGAAAGCACATTCAAGTTATTAATCATTTGCTTAAATTGAATAGATGTGTGACTATAAGTAAAAATAATGGTGCTCTTACATTATTTCAGCACATCATTTGTAACAATTTTTAACAAGTGATTTTATTGATATTTACAGGCAAATTTCTGAAATTCCAACATTCTACATTGTTATTAAATGCACTTCGTTGTCACTATTAATGCTACAGCAGATCTGTAGCTTTATTGATTCTTAGATTTTTTTTAGCCTCAGAGAAATACTTTTTAAGGCATTTCAATAGATGTGAGAACCACAGTAGTAAACACGCACATTTAATTTTTGATGGAATACCATTATCTACACTATGCAAGAGCTCATTTTTTTTGCCTCTCCAGAGGATGGTCCGCATAGATAAGATGGCTAACAATTGGAGATATTCAATTCAATCAATAGCTTTCACTATTGGTGTTAAAGTCTAGGGAGTCTAATGTGCAAAGTTAAAGGCACTAGCAATGGAACTAGCAGTCCTAAAAAGAAGGTAAAGATGTCTACAAATAAAAGCACGCAAATTAGAATTGTACTTTTATGCAGTGCTTCTGCCACACAAGAGATGGATCTGGATTTGACAAAATACAGATTCCTGCAGAAATTGAACATCCCTTGAACTGCTGTTAATTGCTGCAGCTGAGATCAAGATGTGCATAAATACCAATGATTAACTGTAGCACCTCTTTGAGAACAGACTAATTCACAGTTATTAATACAGTAATCAATACATGTTTTAACAGGAAGGTTTTGGTGACCATTTGAACATGGTTTCAGGATTTTAATGTGAAAACTTATTTAACTTCCCAAATTAAACATAGTAGTATTGAAATACTTTTCTAATCTGGAACATATATAATATCAGTAACTGGGTAATCAATAATCAGGAAATGCCAGATTATCAATTTGTCCCTTCTTTCTATGGCAGATCAGTGAACACAATTGACTTCAGTGGTGTTATTCCTTATTTGCAGTTGAGGGGAAGAAGTTATTTCAATATAGCCACTAGAAAACTTTTAAAGATATGATCAGTAAGATTTTCAGAGCTCTCGCTAAACCTCACCGCCCTGCTGGCAACCTCCTCTTAAAATTTTGCTGCTGACACGCTAAGCACATGTAATTAAGCAGTTAATGTTTTTATAGCTCATCTGCTTGCAAGATCAGTGATCAGTTATAGGGCTTTCATTTAAATATAAACACAGTCTGTACGGAGTATCCTAACGGCTCAAGAAAACATTTGAGAAAAGAAATACAGATACAAGTACTTCTTTACATCTCAGAAGATAAAGATAGACCGTCCACGTTACTACAGATGTATCCTAAATGCCAGAAGCTCCCACCAGCCTTCCCCTAGAGCAGAAATCCACCTTTATAAAAGCTGTGCAGTATTCAAACTCACATCTAGAGTCCATGCAAAAGTCTTAATTGAGATTCTCCAGTTTAAGTGCCTGGCAAGGCTTCATACCATTGCTCTGCAGTATTCAGGGACTCTAGCTTCTAACACATTCCTGATCTCTAACTATGGTCAAATGAACTTGTCTGTTTCCCCTACTAGTCTCTGAATCTATTTTTCTCTCCAAACCTTACCTAAGCTATCAAAAGTAAATCAAAACAATATGTCTTTTGTTTTATCCGACTAATTGCTTTTGCAGTCTCATTGAATTCAGAAAAAAAAAAGCTAGAATGAAAGATACTAAAAATCTAAAGGGAAAAAGGGAAAAAGTTGGAGTAAAACACACTAAAAATTCAAAGGGAAAGAGGAAAACTAGATAATGAAATCTGTGATGATACATTCCTATTCCTTGTCTTCTTCAAATAGGCACTGAACACACCCTGTCACACATGACTCAGTCTCACCATAGAAAAAATTTGTACACTAATAACCCAAAATCCCTGGTTCAGCACCACACTATTAAAGCTAAACCATTTGGACATTCTTTCTGCATTTGTTATCATAGGTATCAGTTAATGTACAAAAACCAGATGCTCAAGTTTAATTATTACCCTACACCAGTTTTTATCATCCCAAAGGAATGTTAATGGAATATTATTTCACCTCTGGTTCCTGGTACAGTCAGATCAGCAAATTAACCTCCTATTTATTGAAAAAAAAAAAAAAAGTCATTTGGCTAATGCCTTCTTGCTTCTTTCCAAATATAAAAGGGAAAAGTATATAGAAACTGAAAAAATTTGAAAGACCCCCTACAAAAAACTACATGGTGTAGCTTTGCTCCATTGCTCCTCCTCAATGTCCATTAATTTGTCTATATCGATTCTAATTATTTAAATAAGTGGAATTAGCAGTGAATTCAGTTAAGTGTTAAATAGTGTACTTATTTTTTCTTCCTCTGGTCTATTTTCCATAGCTTGTCTTGTATCTAAACTTTGTAAAGATGAACTGACACTAGCAACTTGCTTCCCTAACGGACAGCAGAGCTAAACAAAACTCAGAAATGTTGGAACTTAGTGTCATATGCTGGGATGCATGTTCATGGCAAAGAAACTGCATATGAAATCTTGACCAGAAACCAAATGTACCCAAGGGCAGGTGGGGTACTATTGAAGTTGATCTCTTAATAGATGTGGAGGATGTGCAATTAACACTACAATATTCTCACAAACTAGAAAACAGTGCTTTTGCTTTGAATTGAAAGCTATTTCAGAAACCGTGTCAGGCACAGCCTGACAGACTTATCAGATGACACCCTGATGGCAGAAAAAGATGACATGCACAGGGAAAAAAAAGGGAATGTTTTCTGACCTGCCTGCCTTCCTTTCTCAAAGAAGGATGAAAGTCCTCAAGATTTCATGTCACAGCAGTTTAGCAGTGCTCTGTATCAGTCCAGCCACACTGGTTAGCAGCCTTTGCGTATTCCCCTTTATCTGTGTTTGACTATTGCTCAGAACTGATGAAATAGCAAATAGGCATCTCTGCTTTTTCTTTCCCAGCTTTTCCTCCTTGAAGAGGCCATACAAGGAGACCACCAGTAGATTTACTCTCTCCAAGGATCCACATGCCAAACCACAGTCTGGCCTGCAAAACCTAGTGTTGGAACATGTCACAGTGGATTTACAACAATATCTTCTAATTAATCACCCTCCAGAGTTTCAGTTGGAATTAATATCACAAAACCATATTTCAAATTTGTTTTAAATCAAGTGTGCCAGTGTACCATTTTTTTCCACTCAGTCAGTCTTTGAACTCGGCAATAAAGCCAGCTGAATTTTTGCCAAGGTGATTCACTTCATCCAGACCTCTAATTGTATTTGGACAATTAAGGAGAGAGGTGGAAGCAATTCAGTTAGTCTGAGGATTTTATAAATAAAAATTTGTCTAGTCTAATGGAAAGCATTAGTTATCAAGTAAAATGATTTTTTCTGAAGAAAAATAAAAACAAAGACTGACCTTTCTGCAATTAATTTTGTTTTCAGGTTGATTTCCAGAATGAGAAAAGTACAGCAGCTAGAATGAAACAAGTGGAGTCAAAAAAACCCAGGCCTACACAGCTAGACAGTAAAAGTTTGCTGCTAGAAGACACAGACTACATCTTGAGCCCTACTAGATATAGTGATCATGCTGATCCCTTAATTTCAGCTATTTCCCCCCATGCTATTTTCTCCAGGGTCCATTCATCATTAGGTTACATTTGATTAGTGTGGTCAAGCACCATTTCTAAAAATCATTTGATTGGTTTAAGTCAACATAGCAGTGAACTCTGATTTAAACTACATTTACGTTTATGCTTTGATCCACTGTTCATTCTAGTAACAAAACACTTCTGTTGTGAAAACACCATGCATTTTTAACTACATCAAATTTTATGCTTGCTGGACTTGTTTAGTCCCCATTGCAAAGAGTTCAGAATAGCACTCTGTACCAAGACCACAACATACATTCTTTAGGAGTCAAAGTACTACTGAGAATCAGCAGGTGTTTGAATTTACAGAGGCTGCACAATTTTCCCTTCTGCTGTATTTGATTTCTTAATCAAAAGAAACACAAATAATTACCCTTTATTTTTCTTTAAAGCATATCATAAACAGAAAATCAGTCTCTAAATTGTGTTCCAAACAAGTAAAGCTAGAATAACAATTCGCTTCCTTAACTTCATTGAAAGACTAGCACAAAACAAGGGTAGCATAGTCAAAATAACATGAGAAAAAAACTTTCTTATATTTGTTTTTCCAGTGCTCAGAGTAGTGATTCTTCCTATTTTGCTTGGACAATTCATTTTCACTAGAAGACAGTTGAAGGCAAATATAATCATTTTCTGAGTCATTTTCCAAATAACTGGGAGACTGATTTTCCATTGTCCTGAAGAGCGTATAGTCATTCAGTTAGTACAGAATAGTCCCAGTTCAGCAATCTGCTTAAAGCACATGCCTGACTGAGTATACGAATAGTCTCATTGATTTCAGAGGGTACTTAAAAGACAGATACTCTGTCGAATGGGGGACTGAAGTAGAGCTTGGGTAGAGCAGGTGTCTGCCATTGTCAAACCAGGGTACCAGCAGGGTACACCGCATGCTGATGGAAATGGTTCTGCAGAGTGCAGGACTGGGTCCTACTCTGTTACACTGACCTCTGCCTAGATTGAGTTAAAGGGTCAGGTAAACACCTGAGCACATTTCCAGATTTTCAGCTACAGGTCCTCAAAATAATCATCAGGGCTACAAAAGACTGACAGATAGCTTAAGCTGTTTAAACAAATGAACACTTCTTATAACCACTGTGGTATGTGCATGCTAACGTATTTCTGCATGGAAGTACTTGTGAGAAATCTGTAAAAGTACAAGATTGCAAGAAAACCCTACCTCAGTTAAACAAACAATAAAATGTAAGAAGGATTACAATATTTTTACATAACTCGTAAGGTAACGAGAGAAATACTAGTAAGATCTGCAAACTAATCAAAGGTGACAAATTACAAGAATTTTTGTGACACAGTTTCCACGTTCTGAGCAGGATTATTCTGTATTCCTTCAGCCAAGGTCCTCCAAGTCACAAACCTACATGAGTGTGCACAGCTCTAACAAGGGCCTTTGGCACTCTGAAATTTTGTAACGTTTGCAATCTCCCTTGCTCCCCTTACTTGCTCCATGCCACAACCCAAGGACATTACCTTTACGTCCTGACACCAGTCCCATAGGACTGAGAAGCTGAGAGGCAGAGATTGCCTGTGGCAGCTCTCGGGAAGGATCTCTGCCACCATCTATTGGTGAACTGCTGGAAGAGAGCAAAAAAGCCTAACCTGTTTCCCTCTTTACTTTCCCCCTTCTCAGCAGAGACTTTCTGGGCAGTTCTCCAGGCATGTAGTTAGACTTCTGCATATGCATGTGCCATGAAAAAAATGTAATGAGCATGCAATGAGAATGCCGAGTGAACTGGTAGAGGTTTTCATCTGACACATTAACCTTACTGCAAGACAGATAATATGAGCCTGAACTTGTCCATGAACTTGTCTCATGGCAAAATCTAGCTGGGTCACCAAAGTGTTTCTATGCAACACAACCAGGCATTGTCACTGTGCTCCACACCACAGCCAGATGCAATAGTGAGGCAAACTACATGGAGGCAACAGTCCAAATTACAATGTGCTGCTACACAGCACTACACACTACTGTACAGCAGTACCCAGACCTCACCACACCACTTAAATATGATGGTCTGCCAAGAGACATGCACCAAGCAACACTACATAAGCCAGCCCCCAAAACATTCCAGGCCTAATAACAAAAAACTCTGTTAAATTCTCATTTATTATTATTTTTTAAGCGGGAGCACAAGTCATTATGTTCATTTCAAGAACGGCTAGGCATTTAAGCTTCACTCTTTTTACTCAAATTTTACATCAATGATCTATTGGCATATGCAAGACCAAATTATCTACACAGTCATTTTGCTGCATTTATTTCCTCCTCCTACATTGACTATTTTCCCTGCACCTTTATCTTAGCATCATTTCAGTTCTCCTTCATATTTTTCTTTTCTTAAATATCTTGTTTTCTGTGTCTTCATCTTTATTTAATCTATTCAAATTGTTATTCTCCCATTTCCAGCAGTAGCTCCCATCTTCTTCAGTCTTATAATCCCTGGTCTACCAATCTCTTTTTCTCCCCCAACCCACTGTAGGTATCTTCTCTTTTCTTCTTCTTAGCCTTATTTATCTATTTCAGGGGTGCCGCTCCATATCTTTTCTCCTTTGAATCCCTCCAAATCGACCTCCTCTTCTTGTGTCACCACTTTCTTCAAGTTGTCTCCCAGGAGAGTGGTAGCGATTTCTTTCTGGACAAAAATCTCACTTAACAATCTTAATGTGGTATATGAATCTGTATTCAAGTTAGTATTGCATACTAAATTAGACAGAACATTTCTACCATCTGTTCAGAGTGGCTGTAAAGAGTTGTACAGACATCGATTTCATTGCACAACAACAAATTTTATTGGTTTTGCTAACCCCAGGGACTATGCTACACAGTGAGCACCATCTACTGGTATCCAGTTATTTATACAAGTATGTAGATATAAAGCGTTTCTCCATGCCTGAACTTAAGGTTCATCTTTAAAGAATTTAATTTTTCTATAAGGTCTACAATTAGGTATCTATTCAGATCGCTGCATGCTAATATCTACATTTCTAGTCTGGAAGGAAAAAAAATAACTGTTTAAAATACATTCCTTTTAATATACACACATAACTAACCCTCACCATTAATACACACACACACACACACAAAAAAAAAAATGGTATTCTTGGCTTTAAATCACCTGCTCTTTCCTTTTATCCTAAGAAAGCCTATGAAAAGTAAAACAAAAACCCACACGAATACACAAGAACAACCTTAATCCCAGAGTAGTAACTTCAGATAACGCAGCATGAAGATATTTTACTGACATTCTGAAAAAAACTCTCATCTATGTAAAGGTTCTGAAAAGAGAAAGACTATGAATTTAATTTGGACAGATATTAGGTATATATACATTACAAGCAAAGATGGACAGCAATTTTTAATGAGGCTGATCTTGTAAGAAATGAGCCTTTCATGGGCTCCTAGTGGTCTGAAGGAAGTGTTTTAATTTCTTGCAAGTTTTATACTTTCTGTAAGGAAAAAAAAAACATAAGGAAGTTACTGTCTTTCATACTCTTGTGATCCAAATTATATTATTTCATCCTGTTCAACTAGTATGGTTTAACATGAAACTGATTTCAGCAGTTATACTCCATAACACAACAGGAGTAAGTAGAGTTTATCTGATGATGTTTTGGGGTTGTTTGTTCTCTGTTCCTATCACTGTGGCATTCTGGGTGCAGTTAGTTTATAATGCACAATTTGTATTTTAATAGTAGGAATATAAAGGCGTTTTAGTCCAATGTAACTTATGATCAGCATCTGATAAAAAGGTAGAAGAGGTTCACTTTTAGATGCTATGCCTTCTAGGAAAGGTAAAGCTTGCAGTCTACACCGAATGAGGGTTTCCTTTACAGGAAGACTGTAGGGATTATGTCTACACTAGGCTACTTAATTAAGCATGCCCAGGAACTTTCCTTAGCGCTGGGCGAAGCAGCATGGAATAGCTTGGATCTATGTTAATAAATTCTCTTAGTCTCCAGCACAGAGGTTGCGCTGCAGGCAAGCTGTGCATTGGGAATGTCCCTCTGAGCTGTGCCAAAAAAAAACATTTGGAATTAGCTAATTTACCCTTAGAGAACCTAAGAACAGTCTAGTAAAACAGACAACCACATCCTAGTGTCTATAAATGCTCTTTGGCATTGATTAATCTACTAGTATAGAGATAGGCTTAGAGGATTAAAAAGTAAACCTAATTCTAGAGACAGGTTAATCAAGGTACACTTCCAAAGCTGCATATCATGCAGTGGGAAACCTGGCACCTCGCACCACATACATTGCCTCATGTGAAACATGTAGTGGAACATCTACAGTGACATTCTTCAGTGATAAGAAAAACTACATCATTGTAATGGTTTAAAACCATTGGCATGTATATGCCAGTCAAACTTAAAATTCAGACCAGTGATTCTGGACTCTACGAATGTAAAATAAAAAAGGAAAAAAGAAAAAAAAAAGGAGGCAGAAGAAACAGAAAAATGCACATTCATGGATATTCTCTTGATATTCACCACCAACTAAATGATGAGTTCAAGTTATATGAGAAAATCAGCTCACATACCACGATAATCAAGGGGCAATAAAGTATACTAAACAAATTATGTTAAATTCTGAGAATAAAGTACCTGTATAATTAAATATTTCGACATGTTCTTCAGTTGGTAATAGCACTGAAACATCAATAATTCTAAGTTTGACAGAAGAATCCAAGGTATTTTGACAGAATATCTCATCCAGGAACAATAAGGACCACATCTGGGAAATAAAATCCATGCAGCACAATGGCAACATAACCACAGCCTAGCTTTCCCAAAATTTTCTTCTGTATGAAGAAAATATTTTGAGAGCAAAGATTAAGTTCCCACCCTAAAAGCCAGTTATCCTATGAACCTTAAAAGGCTCTTGTGAGGTAGCATGTATAAAGACACTCGGACTAGTCCCACATATTACCCTAATAGCTGCATTCTTAGAACTAGTCTTCAACTCTGAATTGAGATACTGAATTAAGCTTACATCCTCTCCTGGCATAATATCCATGCTGAACTCTCATCAACATAAAATATTCCTTCAAGCAAAATATTTTGTTGGTCTAAAAAGTCATTTAATTATACTGCATTACACTGGATAAATGAAAATGCCTTATCAGAAAGGTTACCAAGCTTTGAGAGTTGATTCCAACACAGTTCCACCACTTGTGCCAAATGTAATTAAGACTTTCCATTTTCATTTTTAAGTTTATGAAAATAAAATGCAAAGGGTGATATTTATTTTATATTGTACCATACCTTTCCCAATTAGCTTCTAAGAATAAGTCTTCCTCAGACTGATAGCTCTTCTAAAGATTCCCTTTCCATGTTTTCACATAAGATTCTATGTGTGCTTTTAAATTGATTTGTGCATGCACCTGAAAGCTCTAGAAGGTATATTTTCTAAATCATAATAGAAAATACATCAATATTTTAACACATTAGATGTTCTTGAACTTTTACCTTTGGCAGTTTTCTTCAAACTGCATAAAAATGTATTTCTTTAAAGGTTGAGAAGAAGCTGGAACATGAAGATATATACTCTCAAAACAGACATGCTTAATGTTTACTTTAAGGAGTATTTTAGCTAGATACAAAGCTCAAGTTCGGGGAGAACTAAATGGAACATTAAGGGCAAGTACCACAGTAAGTGTAATGCCTACAGGAAGCAGAAAGCAAGGCGAATTATTTTTATGAAAGTTTTAACTTCTAAATCTTGCCAAAACATCAGCATAGCACTGCAGATCTGTTAATCCGAAAACTGCACTTCCCATACAGTTTTCTTTCAAAGCTTCTCAGTGAAGAAGCAGTTTTTCTGTGAATATGAGAAATTAAAATCAAATGAGAGGCCCTTCACCTGCACTGTAAAGGCAGCCTTGCCTTAGCTGATAAAGCAGTTTAGGTGTCAGGAGGCTAAATTCTGCTTGGAGCTCTACTGCTCGCCAAAGCAGTACAGGCTGCTTCCTCTACCCCTCCTCCCCAGGGCCTTGCTTCTCCTTAATATACAGGGTGCTATCTCTACTTGAACTGACGCTTTTCTAGTAATACAGCATTTCTGGATCTCCACTGTACCAGCCATTTTGGGGAGCTTCATACATGAACACAAAAATCTTGGCATTGGTTCTAAAAATGACTGCAAAATTAGTGCTACTGCAAAAAACAGTATTTTAGAAATAAAATCTTCTTGTATCTGCATAAAACAAAGAGATACCTAGCACTAGGCACATATTTGTAAAAAGGAGCATCTGCCTACTTTCTGCAAGACTGCCTTTACAGCTCAAAAACCAGATCATACCAAATCTCACACAACTGTGACTGCCAATGTACTCAGCAAAAGATTTGTGCTTCCTGTTGAAGTTATGAGATGTCATCACCACAGGCTACTTTCTACTCAAGATTATTTTATTGAAAGTAAAATATAGAATCCATACAGTCAAAGATGGCTGCTGATTTGGTTGCACAGTTTAGAAACCCCTGAAAGAAGGTAACTTGCAAGAAGAGTTTATTTTCCTCCAGATGCACGCACACTTGAGATGTAGCTAGAAAAGAGTCAGTGCAGGAATCCCTACAGGCAACAGTTTCATTACACTTACTGGTATTCACACCATTGATCAGCTAGGCTTAGATCAAAATCACAAAACTTGGGGTTGCAACATTGTAACAAGAAAACTAGTATCTGTTAAGAATTAAAAAAAAAAAAAAAAAAAAAAAAAGGGGGGGGGGGGGGAAGAAACAATACAATGCCAAATCCATGGAAACTGCAGGTGAGACGTAATAGCAAGATGTCAATGCACGAGTCCCCTTTAGCCTCTCAGGGTAGTGACATTAGAAATCATTATCATCAGCTACTTACTGTCTGGCAGCTCTAAGCTCACAATAGGGTTATATCAGTTTACCTCAGCATTGTGCTGTGGGGAGCACAGTGTGCTTAGGAAAAGGATACAAGCTATCTCCTAAATTGCAAAAATGTAAACCCGCCAGAGACAAGAGATCCTTTTTTCCATTCTAATTTATTACTTAAAATACAATTACTTTCAGGCTTGTAAATCAGCTAGAGGGCATCTCAGATTATTACTTGGGAAATGAAGGCCTGTACTCTGCAATGAAAATAAGTACATTAGACTAATGATCACCCTAAAAACAGATTTTTTTTTCTTTATTTGGTTTAGTGACTAGTCTAATTTTGCATAACATGAAGTTCAAATTTATTTCTTTGATCTACAGGGCTATTACCTAATCACAGAAGCTGGATATGGAATGAGCTTATTAGCTGTTATGGTCCATTTGTCTGTAAACACAGGACAGTTCCCCATAGCTTTTCCAACTATTATGCAGCACCTAAGATCCATATCAAAGGGCTTCCCTTATATTCACAACATACATTACTTCTCGGCATTAAGAATTTTTTTTGATATTCATCCTTTCCTTATTTACATCTCTCTTCATCTGGTAACAAACTCTGTACCTAACTTAACTTTCTTTGCTTTGGGGCTTGAAGACTACTTAGCACAACGTGGCCGTTTTCAGCCAAATCTTACTAATATTCTCTGTAACTAATTTTCTCTGCTATAGGGAGCCTTACACTTTTTTGACTGAAATTTGTCATAGTTCTGAAAGGATTTGAAAGTAATTTAAGTCCTTAACTCCATTAGAAAACCAGGCCAGTTAGAGGCCTAATTATCTTTGATGATTTGAGCTTTAGATCTTAGGAATGCTTATTTTTAGTAGTGATGCAGCTCTTTCCAAAGGGCACACATAGCACTTACAAGTTTTTACTGAAGTCTGTCAGATTCCAGATGTACAGACTGAACCTTTTTTGAGCAAGCACAAATATATAACTGTCAGGCAATATTTTCCTAATGAAATCCAACACGTAAAAACAAGGGGAAAAAAAACACCCTACACTACTATGTGAATTGAGGAAGATGAAAAACACAGGATATGTTTACAATATATGGATTTACGTCAGCTAGAAAGGAAAACAACTTCAAGCACATTACCGATGTGTTTGTTGAACAGCTCACCACCATATCACCACTACAGCCACTATTTGAACACTGAAAGTTTTATTATAAACTTCAGGTTGGACAGCCTTTGTTAGCACTCCAGCTTAAAAGGCTTGTGTGCAGTGTTTGTGGTGGTTTCAACTACAAAACTTGGAAAACAATTAGAAAGATAAGTTTGCTTAAAAGAAATGTAGCAGTGCACATTTTCACCATAGGTGATGGCAACCAAAACCTAAAATGTCTGACAAATATGCAGGAACATCAGAAGTAAATAAAGAAATCCTGACTACATGAAAACACATGCAGTCCAACCACTTATGGAGCAAGATAGAGGAGATGGTACAAATATTTACATGCCTTATCTATGCTTTTGATAGAAATTATCTGGCCACTGTAACTAGATGATTGAATAGAACAACCCAGGGAAATGTTCTTCAGCAACCCCATGTATAAAGTATATAGCATGATCTCACAATTAATTACTTCTGTAATATGTAAGAAACTGCACAACAAAGATCGTTTGAAAACAGTAACATGTCTCAAGTGAAATAGCAAGTAAAAGGAAATGGGGGGGGAGATCAAACCTTCAAATGCTGCAATTTAAAGTAGATTCAGCACTAGTAAAACTAGTAAACTAGCTGATATTTAGGTGTATCTGAGTGCTAGATTTCAGAAGCTGAATTTAAACTGGACACAAACAATAGCCAGCATATCACATAAATTTTAATGAAAAATCTGTGGGATGGGTACTTGGGAGAAAGGAAGGAGGGAAAGGAGGATGGAGAAAAGGGTAAAAGAGAGAATGGGAGGAAAGCAGGAAGGAAAGAGGCAGAGAAGGGCTAAGACTAAAGAAGCAATAGCCCCCCTTCTCTAATAAGGAGAAAGAGAAACACTATCAAGACAACTTTGAAATGTATTGCCCATTCTTCATTATATACTGCCAAAATCCAGCTTTCTGGGCATGAATCAACATTTCCACTAATACTTACCCTTGATCATTTGTAGCCCTGGGAATGGCAGTACCACAAAAAACACAAGACTACTGACAATCATTAATTTTTTGCAGAATGTCTAAAACTCTACTATTCTCATCTGAACATATCATTTCTTTGCGCTAAACAGTAAATGATAGCTTTCAGCAATGATGATAGATGGACACCTGGACTAGCTGTGAGGCTCATTGCTGTCAATATTTCTGGGAAATCATAGATAGGTAGACGAACATCTCCAATAAACGCTGCTACAAATTGCCAAGACCTACCAAAAAAAACACAATTGCCTTAAGGGTCTCAAGCCCAGAGAAGGACATAACTTTCAGCAAAAAGGGATCGTAATTTTAGCTCTGGTACTGCTATAACAATTTTTAAGAGACTAACAGACCAAGAATTGTTTACAAATCAGAGCTTCCAGAAAGCTCTCGTTATGCTCTCCCTCCATCACCAGTGGACAAGAACATCCCTCTCTGCATGCACAGTTCCTCTCTAGGTTCAAGATGCCAGGTTATTGAGACATTTAAGATAGTTTTAACCCTTTGTATTTCTCCTTCTCAATGGTTCTCATGTTCCAGTTCCACATGGGCAAATGAGCAAGAAGCGGGTGCAAATAAGACAGCTAAAGCCTCCTCCCCTGCTTGCAGGTCATTGCCTCCTGCAGGTTTGTCCTTCACGTCAAAGCTTTAAAAACTACAAAAGTTATACCCACTTACATGCGCAACGTTAGCACAAGGAGTTTTACTGCCTACTTGGATTCAAGGCCATGGCGGGTTTACTGATGAGCACTGTGACTGGACCTCACGTTATCCAGAGCTTTGGAGTAGATCTTCCTCTTATGCAACACCCAGAGAATGATTGTTTTTTAAAATTAAAAAAAAAAAATGTTTTTTTTAAAAAAATCTGTATTTTTATAACAGAGAAAACCAAGCAGTGTGGGAAATAAGGCTTACTCCACACTCCTTTCACTCCACACTGCAGCCAGAGTAGTCTAGCCAACTTGAGTATTTTCTTTCTGAATTGCAGCCACTTGGGAGAGTTCCTACAGTGTCCGGTGATGCTGGCTTTTGGTTCCCAGCCTGCAGCAGTTTCTCAACACAGATGAGGTGCAGGCTTCCCACTCTGTGCTGTAATTATCCTCCAGCTATACCCTGCAGTCTCTCAAATCTCTTCCATATTGATCAAGTTCTGAGCTCCCAGAGAGGAGGAGCAACCTCCCATCTCTTTCCAGAAAGTTTCACCAGACTATCTTAAAGAAATAGAGTAAACAAAATCAAAGGGATACTGGGACAGTAGCCCACTCTCAGTATGATCCCATGCAATACATATCCTGGCATGACATGCATCTGCAATTAAACTGCTCAGCTGGAGTGGTATCCATCCTTAGCAAATCTGTGCAGTTCTTTAGTTCTGCATCTCCTGGTTACCACGTGCCAAAATGGGACAGATTATGTTGTGCAAACGCAAATTCTCTTCCCATTACTCCTTCTGTTTCCTGTGTTGAGTGCATCACATTAGATGCCATTATTTTTCTGCACTACAGCATTACTAAACATTTTACCATCCATAATTGTTACAATTTCATTTCACAGACTAAAAGTCTGTTCCAAGACACTGAAATAGCTTTCCACACCTTAGGCTAAATTCTGCAGCCTTTTACCTCACACAAGATACCTTCTTGTCCATGAAATCCCAAGTGGCTTGAAAAAGTCACTTCATGCAGCACCCAAGAAGTCTCTCTCATGCAACAGACCAGTTTATGTGTACCCTAATCCCAGGTTTGCCTGCGTCAGTAGTCTCAGATGAGCATTTGTGCCTTTCAGCCTACATCCTCCTCACTCACCTCCATAAATGGCCCTGCCCTGCTCTAATCACAAGCAGAATCAGTGAGCAGTAAATTTTGCCTTATAGTTAGATAGCTTAGCTTTAGCTCTGTGGAGAAGCACTTGCTCCAGGTCTCAGCTGTGAGGCAGAGATGGCGAGTACTATATATGCCAGATGAGAGGCAGAGTGCTCTGCTGTGCTCTCAGTTCCCATAGTACAAGCTCAGCTGGTCAGCACTGGTGTAACAGAGCAGCATGACACTGCTGCTGAAAGTGAGACCAGATCTGACACTGGTCTCAAATAGATGACAGTCTCCCAGCACAAGGTTCCTCCTCCCCTTGGTTCTCACCTGAAGACAGGCACCTATCTCAGCAGGGAGGAGCACTTAACGGGCTGCCACCTTCTAGCAATGAAGGGGATGAGGAGCATTTCCAGCCAGTCACTGTGCTCAGCTGGCACCACGTTGCTAGTGCTTGTGGGTTAAAACCCAGTTACTCCAGTGCTTTTCCTCTGCTTTGCTCCTGGGAGAGTCATACAGTCAGCAGTGGTCTCAGAGTCATACCACCAGCAGTCTCATCTCAGCAACAGAGCAGTTGCGTAGCAGCAGTACATATGAACTGGAGTTTGCTTGCCAGCTGAGAGGATGCTGGAAATATCTTCCTGACTCACTACTCTGCTCTCAGCACCATTTTGTCCAAATTGAAAATCAAAACAAACACTTCTAACCCTACCCTTGTCAGCATAGGCAATCTCTGACCAAGAGGCAAGAGGCTGCACTAAGACTGAATGAATGCCCACTGACTCCAAAGAGATTTACCTCTGTATTTCTGGGTAAAGGAATTTGCTAGCCATCAGCCACCATAACAGATATTACCAAGCCGTACCCTGGTTTCCGCTCTTCACCCTGAAACTGTGGATCTCTGTCACTGTATCTGCAAGGCATAATCAGATGACACACACATTTCTAATGGTGAGTAAAGCTTTCTTTAAAACACCAGGGTGACTCGAAGTTATAAATCTTATCGTCCTTCATTGACAGATAAGGATCTATTCCCCACAGCCTATTTTGAAAGTGTGCAGTTCTACACTTTTCAAAATACAATCCACAATACAAGCTTAAATCACAGCGATTAATTTCAAAACACTAGTTTTGAGTTTGACCGAGGAATTTGCTTTTCAAACAACAGTTTTACCCACCAGAAGAAATGGTCAAAATAATTTAAACCTGCTTAGCATTACAAATGCCATTGTGATAAAAACCTTATACACCACGGAAACATTAAACTCAATATCCAAATTGGCAGTAAGGTTTCTTGATTCCCCTATGACATTGTGCTCCAGAGGGAAGAAAAAAACCTGCATACCACAACATTGTCTACTACCTCTGAAAAATGAATAATGCCTAAGTTTAAACCATTGCCCTAAATCAGTAGGATTCATCTTGTTTTTCTCTCACAAAAGATTTGTGGATATTTTATACCTCTTTTTTCCTCCAGCTTTTGTTTCTTGTTTTAACCACAAAGTCCTTTGCAAAACCAGTGTTTCCAGTAACTCTTACTAATAAGTGAGAATCAGAGCTTTAATTCTCACAGATTTTTAGATGAGATTTTATTAGAATTGTATGTTTCTCCAGTGCAAAGTAAAAAGTGAAACATATGTTACAAATGAGGTAAAACTCCATTAGGAAAGAGTGACTACGGACATTTAAGAAATTTCTAATTGAAGAATAACGTGCAATGAAAGATTTATAGCAAATTCCAGATATGTAGCCGAAGACTCCACATGTTTTCCTTTGTTTTTCCTTTACGATTCTTGAGATATTTTCACTGTCTCAGACAGTCTTACAAGCCCAGTTTAATTGGCTGCATAGGCACTTAGAGGCTATAAAAGTGATGTAGGGCAACTCCTTTTTGAAGAGGTGTACAAAACCAGCAAAACTGAGTTTGCTGTTTGACTGAAATAATGTTGTAGGTGCAAAGCTATTGCCTCTGGCAAATAAACAATACAAGCAAAGAAAAAGCATTACATATTGCCAAAACATGTCAGGATTTTTCTAAGAATAATAATAGCATTCAGATCTCCTCAGGATCCCAAGAAAATCAATAAAAGCTTCTTATTAACTTTTCAACAGGATAAGAAACAATCCCTTAATTAGCAAAATCATATTCATGTATACTATTGAGCTAAATTAGTTCCCAGTGTAGTAGTATTAATATTCCTCATGAACTGCATAATTTGAGATACCAAGTTTATCTTTGTATTAAGCCTGAAACTTGGACAATATTTTAAAAACAAATACTTTAAGTAAATAGTCTTGAATTTTTCAGTCATCTATGTAAAATGTTCAGTTTTCAAGCATTCTTGTGCTTTTTACCATATACTTGACAGAACAGCAGGTGTTGTGAAACACAAGTAATTTATTTGAAAGTATTTTGGGCTGTTTTGTGAGCCAAATATATAGGGCAAAATTTTCCTTATAGATTTCTCATTAACTTTTCATGAGAAATCATACCACTATCATTCCTCTTTGAAGGATGGGAGCAAGAATTATGAACTTTTCCAGGAATATATAAGCAAAATCCTTCTAATAGATTAGAGATACTTAAGTATTTTGTAAAAGGATAATCAAGAATAATGTGGTATAGTAAAAATAGAAGTCTGCTACAGAATCGTAGGATCAGATTAGAATATCATCAGATAATGCTAATATTATTAGAGTGACTAATGCTTGAATTGCCTGATTATTGACTTCACAGATTATTAGTGCAATTTGTTCACCAGTATATCATATGGCCAAATTCCTCCAAGAATGCAGTAGCTGACAGTTCTGAAGCTACTCTAAATGACATTTTTAGAATGCTTTTGATGAACAATTAATACATTTCTGAAGGACTAATCACAGACTTGAACTTAACAGCTGTGATCCGTGTCCATGAAAAAAAAACAAATAGAGTTAGGCCTGCAGCTAATTAGGCCAATTATGGCTCTCTATTTCAAACCACAAGGTGAAAATTTGGGGGATCAAGTCAATGAAATCAGCTGGACTGAAAAAGAGAAGGACTTCAGAAGAAGAAGTAGTCAAAGACAAGAAGTGCTTGCCCCTTTTCTTATCTTTTTATTAACAGATAGGAACAAAACTGCTTAGTTAGCATGGCTGCTGATGTGGGAACTGAAATAACTTTTTTTTTTCTTTCAAACTCCTTAACTTATTTCAAACTTGAGAAAGTAGCAGTTTATTGTTTTTACTTTGCCATGCTAAACCTCCTTAAAAATCAACTTACAACATTAAAAGGTTAAAAAAAATTTTTAGAGAAAATGAGGAATAAAGCTCTAGACCTCAAAGCTTTACGGTTTGTCTTTTTTACTGAAGACAGTTAGAGATGTCTAAATAGAGTGAACTTAGATATGCAAGGATGTTGCAGCTCTGTGTCCCCAAGTTCAGCCAGTAGTGAGACTGAGCACACACAGGTAAACATGCACATATGAGTATGAATACACACACACACAGAGGTAGCCACACAGATAAACAGTCTCTTACCAGTACCCACAGAAAAAACAAACACACAAACAAACAAAAACACAGCACTCCCACAAACATAAACACCAAAGATACCACAGATGGGTAAATCCCTTTTCTCCTCTGTCTGTCCTCTCCTGTTCTCTCCTGTCTGTTCAGTAGTGAAGTCAGCTAGTGAGATGCATACATGAAAATGCAAACTCCAGTAGCTCGCCTTAGACACTCAGCATATCCTGTAGCTGGCCCCAGATTCCCCACATCTTACCAGCTGCTGGCACCTTGACCTGAGGTTTGCAGACCCACTCCAGTTGCTGACACTCACACCCTTCTTGTTAATATGCACACACATGATTATTTCCAGTAGCTGGTTCAGACCTACGTACGGTCTTCCCAGTAGCTAATTCTCAAATTCTCAGAGCCCCTGGACTTTCTGGTAGCTGGCTTGGACCAACAGTCCTTGTAATAGCTACCTCTCAGACACAGGGCCTCTCCAGCATCTCACTAGCATCACACGCACCCAGAATACACCACCTAGGAAAATAGTTAAGAGTAGCGTTTGAGAAGATGACAGGACACACTGCGGTGACAGGACATACTTGCCTTTGTCGTTCTCCAGGGATAGCCCCAGGAGGAGATCACTAGCATTCCTCCTGCCTCTCCTTGGTCCTCTGATCTTCATCGGGCCTTTTATTTATGGTGACTAGACTTTAATCACATAACCTAATAAAAACTAAAAGCATTTTAAACTAATTGTGCAATTAGAAACGTCAGTTACCGCATCACTGAAGAAAGCCTTTGACCACATGATTAGCTACAGTCTTCAGAGAAAAGCTGAACTGTAAGCCTCGGGAAAACTTCTACTTTCATTTTGTTACAATTGAGTATACGTGAAAAGTACACATTTTCTATATTTCCCCTAGCTGTCAAATCTAGGTAATACCTTACCCAGATGAGGCACAGAATAAACAAAACCTAGGTTTTCTTTGCTTAAAAAATAATTAAAAAAAATATTAAACTATTGGAGTTCCATTAAGAGGCAAGCTGAAATTGAAATTTGCATCACATTTTTCAGTCTCTAAACAGGAGATTCACCATCTCACAGCAAAATTACCATAAAGTAAAGCTACTTGTTGCACAGCAAGAAAGTTGTACTTCATTTCTTGGGGAAACCAAGCATACACTCCCTGTCTTTCACACATCTTTTGCGGCCACTGGCCAGCTTCAAGTAAATTTGAAAGAGGGTAAAATTCTCCATAGGGCAAGTTTACATATGACTTATGAAAGCTGCAGGCAAACTGAGGGCCATCACTGAGGGAATGGCAAGCACAACTCACTCCACCTGTGTCATGTCAGTGACCTGCCGGTCACCGGACAGTGAGTTCCAAATATATTCAGTACCGACCGATAACCCCCTACAAAGGCTCAGAGGAGATGGGCGAGGGTGATTCGCCCATGAAGCGAATTCAGGGAAGAATACAGGGAGCGACTGACCATAGCTCTTGCTCAGAGAGCTGAATTTATCTCAACACAAAGGGGTCCAGAACATAAAACCTGAACAACAGAACAATTTTAAGAAGAGCAACAGACTCAAGCTGGTTTCAACCCACATATTCTTTCCTGATACTAGGCCTGCCCAGCGACATGACAGTAAGCATATCAGACAGCCTGGTAATGTGAATCACATTTGTATTGTGATTTAACTGTAAATTGCAATTGCTATATTTTGCTAAGTGTAACTTACTCTTGCACTGTGATTTTAGTATATTGCTGTATCACTCTACTAATCAAAAACTCTGTGTAACATCAAATATCTTGAAATAATTAGATTTGAGATTAAACATTATACCTTGCACATGGAGTATCTATAAAAAACTGGTTAGAGAGTACTGGACTCTGACATACAGCCAGTCAGCCAGCAGGTACATTGCTCCTTGCCTGGTTAAAAAACAGCTCAATGGGTAACACTAATGAAGCAAGGGGGCTGGGGGAAGGTGAGCGAGCTACTCTTTCCTCACTTATTTTTACACTTCTCCCAATGTGTCCATCCACACTAGCAACTCTCTGATTAGGAAAAAAAAAAAAAGTTAACTTTTTAAAAAAAAAGTGTTAACAAAGAAAAGGTGTTAACTGGCAGTTGCTTACTTATACTCAAATTAATACATTCATAAATACGACGAGGCTGAAATTTAGCCTAGTATGATACCTCCGTCCTTTCAGGTATAGATAAGTAGACAGCTTGGACTGTCTCCTACACAGGGAAAGGACTTTAAGCAACTCGGAGTCATGAAAGTCTTGTCTGAAAAGGATCTCTGGAGATCACATGGTCTGACTTCTGCTTGAAGAGAAACTATCATAGCACTAGGTCAGAGCAGCCACGGCTTTGCCCAGGAAAGTCTTGAATACCTCCAAGGAAGGAGATGCCATGACCTCTCCAGGTAACTGGTCTCTTGCACTCCCACTTGGTAAAGTTTTCCTAACAGACAGTCTGAATATCCCAAGTCATGACTTTTGGCCTTTGCCTAGTCATATCTCCTGACACTACTGAAAAAAGTTTGTTTCTGTGACCTTTGTAACTCCTTGTCAAATAGCTGTGGACTGCCGCTAAATAAGCCTGCACCAGCCAAAGAATGAGACTGAGGGAGTTGGACTATCTCATGTGCTCTTCCTCCTGATCAATTTGATATCCCACCATTCACTTCTCTCCAAGCTTCTCACTGTCCTCTGGAGCTAGGAGATTAAAAACTACCACAGTATTCCAGATGCAGCCTCACTAACCCTGAGCAAACAGAGATAATCACTTTTTGAGATCTGCTAGTCACACTCTTCCTAATGTATCTCAGTATGCAGTCTGCTTTTTGTTGTGATGCAGGTATACCGTTCATTCGTATTCAACTTGACATCAACTGTAATCCTCAAGTCCTTCCCAGCAGGGCTGCAAACACACCAGTCAGTTTTCAGCTTGTATGGTTATATTCTCAGCAGCATGAGTTTATTCTGATCAAGGTGCAGTACTTCGCATTTCTCCTTGTTGAACCTCATGAGATGTCCAGTGATGTAATCTTCCAATTCTTGTGCATATATTAAGAAAAAAGTACAATCAACACCCATGCCACCTCACAAATAAACAAACAATCTTTCCTTGTACACATTTCAGAGTATTTGGCTAAACTTCTTGCAATGTATGTGCCAAAGATTTGTGGTGTAATCAGAGTAGTCAACCAGAAAGTGTTGCTTTGAAATCTGCCTGCAATCCCAGATCTGGATATTAAACATTTGCAGAATTCTGTATTGATCTACCTCTACATTTCATTTACTTATTGATTTCACTGACACAGCAGTCCGCATATTTGTAGTGTTTTGCTGGTGCCAAAATACTCTGCTACTCGCAGTACTAGATTCTTGGGGGTAGTTAACTCCAGTGCTGGTGTGCAAGTCTCAATGAAAATCAACAGTAATTGAAGCCCAAATAGAAGACAGGTATCGAAATACCTGTCTGGCAATTAAGTTCCTACTAAGTAGCTTGGATTAGTAAATTTATCCAATTTAATAGAAGCCAAACTGACTAGAAATAGTCAATAAAGACAAAAAAAATCCATTTGACTGCACTAAAATTTACTATGTCCTATGTTTCAAAATTAAGGTATATTGATAGACTGCTGTAGTAAGACTACGTCATCTGACAGACATACTAGTTTTGGGGTGTTTGCCAGGAGGTCTAAGTTACAATGACACCTGGTCTATTAAAAGTCCAGGTATGAAAGGAATGGGAGCCACTACTCACATCTGGGAGAAGGTTTGCTATCCTTTTTCACCCAGGGTACCACCTAGCCCATACACTTCCCTCTCTACATAATCTCTATTAGAAACAGCATTGCTAATGTCACAGCTTTGCCAGAGACGTAGTTAGTATTGGTATTGAGCTTTTCTTCCTATTCATGCAAAGGACTTCCATTCTGGCCTGGGTTCTGCTTCAATAAAGCATATACCTTTGTTTCTGCTTATATAGCTCGACGGATATGGTATATTATTCATAGTATTCTGATCCTAATCAAAAGACCTTGAACAAAAAATTAACTTATAGAACTTTAAGTTCTATAAAACCAGATAATTTCACAGAAATTATAAACTGATCTTGCCGAGTGAAAAATGCTAGATTCTTGCAGTACAGTTGTAATGTTCAACTAGATTTTCTTTTTTTCCCCTCAAAGTGAGGCAAACAAATCTAACACACAAATCAGAAGATTATTTGCAGACTTCTCCCGAAGAGGAAAAGCATTGTCTGTATTCTAGTAGCATCTACCAAAGCAAAATACATTACCATCTTTTCATGAAGCTGTACAAGGTCTGAGTATTTTGCCATATTATTAAGGAGGAAATTCAGACACTTCAGTGAAGCTGAAAACCTGTTTGCATCATTTCACCTTAGTATCAGCCTCACTAGAAGTCTGATCTCCTCTGTATTCATTTAAAAATCCACTGTTGTATAGGACTCAGAGTATAGAATAACTTTACAGAATGATAAGTTTACCCCAGTAATAGTTTTCCATTATCCTTCTATCAGCAGAACAGTAGAAGCAGTAGTAAAGTATTATTTCTTCCACTTGTAGCTTCTTTACAGAAGCCAAACATATGGCCTAGTCCAGGCAACCACTTAACAAAACACCAATTTTCCCTCTAACAAGACCTGTATATTTCCCACAAGCTGTAATACCAAGATTCTTTTCTGAACTTCAGTGACAGTTTTAAATGCAAAAAGCAGCCCAAAATGGCACAAATTGATGCTTCCTACTTGATGCTGCTCACAACTTGAATAGCACCTGATGCATCTCAGTTCTGCCCTTCCATCCAGCTGTGACCTAGCACAACTTTGAATTCACATCTTTAGTTTCACAGTTTCTAAGGATAGAAAAGTCCACTGCTTTGACTGGGCTCCTAAACGATGTGAACCATGTAATGATGCCCTTTAGTACTCTATCAAATCATAATGTCATTTCTGAACTACAGCTAAATGAAGCCAAATTTACTATTTCTATCTGAGCAATATTTGAATAGGTAAAATATTAGGATAGAAGACAAAGCTTGTATTTATTGCATCCCTAAACACTGGATTATACACAAAAATACTTAGGATCCCAACCTTTTATTCTAGCAAACATTCTTCTGCCAAAATTCCAGTGGTATGTTGTCTACAAAGTCAGACTTCTTTGCATGAATATGTATTTTTTTTAATTTAGTTGTTTCTGTTAAGTTTGCAGGAACTTTTTCAACCAGACCTCAACTGAAGCCTGGCAGATTTAATGCACTGACTTACAGACATAACTAGTTCAATTTGCCATATGAATCCAAAGATATCACATGCAAAGCAGAAAATGCAATACAGAGTTAAGAATATTGTAGCATCACTGTCACCAGTTAATTGCTGGTAGAGGAAAACTGATTATATAAGCTGACATAGTGGAATGTGAGAAAGGCCACAGTCCTGGCAAACAGCATAATATGAAAGCACACAGCTTTCTTTAATGAAGTTTAGTATTTTGGGCTATAGCTAATATGCTGGAGAATACAAAAGCATATGGGTTGCTGTTTTGCACAGAAATTTCTTAATATGGAAAAAATTCTCCAACATGTGTAGACAGCAATATTTCAGATGAGGAAAAAGAGCTGACTGCAGTTTGTCACTATCCCTAAAATCAGATTTTGATTACAATGAAGTTTAACCCTTAGAAGTCAAACCTGTAAAAAATATATACTTTTTAGTCCACCTCTATCCCAACTGAAACACAACTGGTCCTCAATTCTTGTCACTGCCTCCACCTATGCTACAGTCAAAATATTTCTAAATGTCACTGCGCACAAAGCTGTTTCTTTCATGATCTTGCATCCAAGTTACTGACAACAAATTTCTGCACGGAAGTTGCAGTCCTTTGTAATGGCAACACTTCCAAAGATAGCAGGCATCATTCTTCAGGAAGTCAAATTTGGATCAAATTCACAGTATAAATATAAAATTCTGTATTGGAGTTAAGCAGTGTCTACAATTCTTTTTACTTGAATATAGTAAAATTCTCTCTTTATTGAGAGAATAAAGGTTTAACACGGCTTTATCTTGTCCATTTTGCTTAGCAAAACCTGAAAAACTCCAGAAATTTTGCCACTTACAATGCACTATCTTAAGTATACTGTAATGATTTAATAAGACGACTTCTATCTTTTCTCTTTGCCGCATTATCTTTAACAGAAATAAAATATCATCTTTAAGGTTCAATTATTGCATTGTGTTACTGTATCGACTCCTCAAGAAGATCTATTAAACAACCTTCAAAAAACCCAACTCTACTTAATTGATAAACACTCTATAATTTAGAAAAAATCTCTCTTTAGTTGTTACCTACCTAATTTTAACAGCTATATCAGGCAATAAAAGATGACTGAGTCACAAAATTAATACTACCTATACAGGAGCACAACATCTAAGACTAGGCTTTGGGTAATACACAGATGAAAGATTAATACTTACTTAAACCTTGCTGTTGAAGACCTCTTTAAACTTCATCCTTCTGTAACTTAAAATGGTCACATTGCCAGTCGTGGAAAACTGACGTAACTTCACTAAATGCAATGAAGCAAAGCCAGTTCACATCTGTTAAGGTCCTTAGTATTGTACAATATGTATAGTAATCTCATTCAGAAAGAACTTTTTATTCACAGTCTCTAAAGTCAACAGGCGACTCTGAAAGCAAGAAGATGGCAAGTATTTAAAATTAGTACTAATCCAAGTCACTGAATTTGGTTTACACCACTTTTTTCTACTGAATGCTCAAGATCATGTCCCTGTCCTGAAACTGGTAAGAACATGTCTGTACACTCAATTTTTAGAATGTGGTCTAAAATGTTTACATCCAATGGCAAGAACTATTGTTAGATACATATTTAAAAAAAATCTACATATTTGTCATTTTACTTTGACTTGAACATATATAGTCTGGAAACAACATCCTAACAGGTAGTAGAACATGATTTTACGTCTTCTACTTCTTAGTAGCAAGACCTAAAATATCACAGATTCACAGAATGGTTGAGGTTGGACGGGACCTCTAGAGATATCTAGTCCAATCCCCCTACTCAAGCAGGGTCACCTACAGCACGTTCCACAGGATCTCGTCCAGGTGGGTTCTGAATATCTCCAGAGAAGGAGACTCCACAATCTCTCTGGGCAACCTGTTCCAGTGCCCTGTCACTCCCACAGGGAAGAAGCTTCTCCTCATATTCAGACAGAACTTCCTGTGGTTCAGTTTGTGCCTGTTGCCTCTTGTCCTGTCACATGGGACAACTGAAAATAGTTTGGCCCCGTTCCCTTGACAACCTCCCTTCGGGTACTTGTACACATTGATAAGATCCCCCCTCAGTCTTCTCTTCCCCAGGCTAAACAGGCCCAGCTCTCACAGTCGATCCTCATAGGGCAGATGCTCCAGCCCTCTGATCATCTTCGCAGCCCTACAATGGACTCTCTCCAGTAGCTCCATGTCTCTCTTGTACTGGGGAGCCCAGAACTGGACACAGTACTCCAGATGAGGCCTCCCCAGGGCTGAGTAGAGGGGCAGGATCACCTCCCTCCACCTGCTGGCAACACTCTTCCTAAGGCACCCCAGGATACCATTGGCCTTCCTGGACACAAGGGCACGTTGCTGACTCATAGTTAACTTGTCATCCACCAGCACTCCCAGGTCCTTCTCTGCAGAGCTGCTCTCCAGCAGGTCAGCTCCCAGCTTGTACTGGTGCCTAGGGTTATTTTTCCCTAGGTGCACGACCCTGCACTTGCTCTTGTTGAACTTCATGAGGTTCCTCTCTGCCCAATTCTCCAGCCTATCCTTGTCCCTCTGAATTGCAGCACAGCTTTCTGATAAAGGTTGATATGTCACAGATGCATATATATAATCTCCTCATATAGCACAGATTTGGGATGCGTTTCCAAACGGCTTGTGCAGCCTACTTCTAAAGCTAAACTCTCCATAACCACCATAACTGCTTTAAGAACACAGAAGCATATATACCTGTACCCAGGTTGAAACAGTTTGTCCCTGTGCCACCTTGGCCAAATAGATTGTGTGTTTTGTTTTTCTCATATTCAGATTTTTTTCCCCCCTCTTTGAAGTGTTGGAACAAAATCTAAAGTAATATACACCTGGAAGAGATCTCAGGAGTGCACCCAGCTTCATTGCCCTGCCTGAAACTGTTCATATATTTCTTTCCATTTTTATCATGTTCCTTCTGCATGTACTGGCCTGACCTTTAACAAGCATAGCTCAAAGGTGATAACTTTTCTTTTTCTTTTAAATACCACATTGAAGATAAGTTAAACTGAAATCAGAATTAATATCATAGCTTTTAAACTTCTGTACCAACATGTTTTCTCATCTAGTGCCAAATTTTTGGTCACACCAACATAAAGCTGCAAGTTATCAGAGCAGCAGATAACCAGCTGGGAAGAAGAAAGTTGTACATTCACAAACCCACATATATGAAGAGAGGCAAAGGAAGAGATGTGAGGCTCTAACAAACTAGAAACAGCAATAGAGAGGGGTCAAAAAACTTGAATTCATGAATAATGGAAGGAGGGAAAGTTTTCTCAAATTTTGACATGTATGGTGCTTCTCCCAGTGTATTGATGGTTTCTTAGCCCAAAGTTTTCTGGCTTCCATTAAGCCTTTAATCTCAGGCTATGCTAATGTCTCTCTTACTGCATGCACCTTATAGGACCTTAAAAAATAATCAAAATTCAGCATTAACCTACTGAAATTTTGTACTGAAAGTTCGGTTACACCCAAGATGAAGTTTAAGAAGCTAAAGACTCTCATTAAAGGGTATCTCAGCTGGAGGACAGCTCCTTCAAACACATCTGATTTCTGAGTTATGATTTTCAGAAGGCATTGCATCTGCCAGCGTAAGAACAATGGGCTGATTTTCAATCCAATAATTTTATGAGCCACAAAGAAATGAAGGTTTCTTTCTTGTGCATCTGTGATGGAAATCTGAACTCCCATATCATTTGCTTTTTAATTAGCATAGAGCTCCCTTAGCAACATCTTCATGGAAGCCTCTCTTCTCTGCCAGCCATTTACTTTCACGAAGCATGTGGGAATTCAGACTTGAGGCCTTTGATGTCAGCCACACTGAATATATGAATTCAAAAGTTCAATGGCACAAGAAAACAGTGTCAAACAGAAAACTTCAGTGTAGGAGTTTTTTTTGTAGGTGTGCCCAAACACTTATTCACATAAGGTCACTATATTTTCATATTTCAGCATAGAAACTTCTGAAATTCCATCCCATGGAAAATTTTTGTTTTGTTCCAAGAGGAAATTTTTAAAATACATTGCTTCAGAATTTCCTAGGGAATATGAATGACAGTTTTCACAGTCCACTTTGCAAGACTTGATTCTCCTGCTATGTTGCTACAACAATCCCTTTAGACAGTGTTTTAGTTAAATCAGATTGTTCATTCCTGAAGCAAATTTCACTAGTCTAATTTTATTTTATACATAACACACTAAAAAGACATGCATCCCTACAGCCCTACTGTTTTTTGTATAATTTAAAATAAAAAGGCAAACATTTCTACTGAAGACAACATGCAGATTTACACTAATCAGACTACCTGTAGTGGGACCTGTCAGAAAACATCTTTAAACTAGAAACTAAGTGAAAGAAACAAAGAGCCAAAGAATAAAGTATGCGCAAAGGAAAAAGGAAACAAAAAAAAGAAAAAAAAAAAAAAAAAAAACAGAACAAAAGAATATCAAGAATATTAATGTTGTCTTTTTACCAGTCCAACTAGATGAAAAACTGACCAGTGCTGGTCAACTTCTCTTGTAACTAAAATCACAAATTACATGTAGGATCTTCAGTCTTCATAGTCCTTGTGAGTTCTTTAGAATCGTAGCAGAACTGAATTTAAAAAGATAGTAACCCAAAAGAGAAAACAAGTCATTCTGTTGCTACCGCTGGTGGAAAAATTCAAGTACCACCAGCCCAAGCCTTCCTCCATAATCTTACAGGTAATCATATATCAGAATTTCTACAGGAGCTCTGTCTCCTTCAGAAAATTTGCAGAAATAAATTATGATTAGATTATTAAAGATTATCGTAACACATAACTGTACATACTGAAACTGAAAGTCGCCTACTAATTCTGCTATTTCCTGCCTCTTGAGTGTGCTATACTTTTTAACTTTTCAGACATTATTTCAAGCCTGTTGGCTCATATTTTTTTCATTATCGACACCAAATCATTGTAAACAAAGTAAATGGATTTGTAAAAACACACTAGACATCTATACTCCAAATTTGAAGTGTTTTATAAATCTTGCTGTTAGCAGATCTTACCTTTACTGCACAATGTAATCTCTAGAAGCAATGCTACACTCCATAGCTCACTTTCTATTCATGTGTTGTTAAAGTTAGGCAAATATTTCAATACCTTTTGCTCATACCACATTTTTAAAAAATAGTATTTATTTGTAATGCATCAGATTTAAAACACTTTCAGATTTTCAAACTACTCTAATGGTATACTTCCCTCATATATGTAAGATAGATCATCAAAAATATTATCACTTTTATGTGGCCCAGTGACCATGTTCAAAACAGTTCCTTATTATGTGTAAGATAAATGCTTAGCAGATAAAGTTTATTAAAATTAAATACTTACATTATAAAAAGAAAGTTGCTTAATAGAGGAACAGATGGTTAATGGGCTGCAACTAGCCACAAATGGGTTGTGAATATTACAGCAAGAATCTATCAACAGATAGGAAAATGATTCTGGACAAGGACCAATTGCCTAGAGTCAGTACACAATCTAATTTTAAACCCTTTCATTTTGATTTTTTTTTTCCCAATAACATGAACAATACGATGCAGTCACTTTGCTGGAAACAATCGAACAGAATTAACAAATTCGTAATGCTTCAGACCATGAAATCCCAACTGGTCCAATCACAGATACATATATCATGCCTGTAGAGATATTATTATAGCTACAACTTATAGCCTTTCCTACTGTGAAAACTGCTTCTTGGAAGTGGGCCAGTTCTGCAGAATAATCCACTCAAATTTCTTCAGAAGACCCAGCACAATAATTCTTTTAATCAGAAGGCTCTTCCGTAATGCAATTTTTCTTAAGATTGCACTTGACAAGCACTCTAATAAAGCTTTTAACATAGAGGACTCCACTTAAAAGCTCTGTTCTGTGTGTCTGTGTTTACAGAGCTTTTTACACCTAAGTGTCAAAGCAGATGTAATGGCTAAAATACTCACACATGACCCCCATCTGCATAAAGAGCTACCCTGTGGGTAATGGAGGGTCTGCTTTGTTCCTCTAAAATTTTATAAGGATTTAAAGTGTTGGCACACGAACCTCCGACTCCCTTCCTTCGTCTATTGACTCCCTTCTTCCGTCTATCCTTCTCTCCATTACCAAGGACAACGTCTATGAAATCCCTTCAGGACAATAGAGTATGAGTCGCAAAACTATTCAAATCAGCAAGTTTTGTTATTAAATAGTCTTACGGACCTTTTTACAGTTAATTGGACTCACTATTCCCTTGTCCTGTTTCAGTCGCTCCTTTCATTTTAGATAATCGTAAGAAATTATTCATATTATTTTTGAATTCAAATAAATAGAGGTTCTCTAACAGAAATATAACTGAAATAATTTTAGTTTGGACTAAATACTGCATAGTAGAAAAACATCCCACCCTCAGTTCAAGAATTCTGGTGATGGAGAATCCACCAAAATGATACTTGAGCAATGATGCACAGTTAAAATGTATTTCATGGTAGTTCAATTTTAGTTCTAGTCGGTGTTAGTCTAGCTTCAACTTCCAAGCATGTGATCGTATTATATTTTGTCTGCTAACTAAAGAGTTTTTTCATCTGTTCTCACACAGCTCACCTAGACTGATCACCCCCCCCCATCTCTCTCTCAAAAAACACGCAAATTGAACTCTTGAGTTTTTAATTAGAAGAAAGTTTTCTTTGACTCATGCCTCTTCTCTGTTCCTTCTAGATTCTCACAGATTTATTTTAGCACAGACACTAATATTAAAGTTATTTCCATAACAGTCATAAGCAGGACACCTAGAAAACTTAGTTTTCTTACTCAATATTGCCTAGCATTGGTAGCTATGGACTGCATTACATTTTTTTTTAAGCAACTGTTTAATAGTACAAATAATGTTCTAATAAACACCTAACTATCTTCATTCAGAGTTGCTGACTTTGATACATACCAACATACACAGTGTAAATAAGACCTATAAAGCTTTTTCTTAACTGTATGAATTTATACCAGGGAGTAGTTCCAATACATCTTGTTCTGCACAGTCCCAGTAAAGTTATTAAAAATAATCTTTTTACGTTTTTAGTAAGTTCCTTCCTCACCCACCCCTTCCTCCTCTATACCCGAAACTTAAGTAACATGTAACTTTCAATATCTAATGTGACAAAAAAAAAAAAAAATGCAGAGATGTCTTGAAATAACTTATTTGCACATTTGAAATTTGATGCCAGAAAGAAATTTTTGAAATTAAGAATTACATATTAAAATTTCTTTACCTCAAAATTCTGAATCAATTCATATGGCATAATCTAAATAGTTAACCTGTTTTTCTCTTTCTTTTTCTAATCAATACAAGATAGTAATCCGCATAAAGCAATGTTAATCTGAAAAATAAACAAATGTGTTAAAAAATGACGAAATAATAAAAGGAGAGTAGAAAACTTGTGTTTAACAACATAGCTAAAGTTTGCTTCTTCTAGAAGTCTCTGAAGTCCAGTCCCTTAATCAATGCTGAAGTTTCAAACACATTCGACTGAGTACAGAATAAAATTATACAGTTTGCTGGTGAGCTGTTAAAAATAATAATAATAAAAAAAATTTTGTACTACTGGTATCTACAGATACCGATAGATTAGAATTCTATTCCCAGGAGAAAGAGAAAAACAATTTGCTATTTTAATCGTCTAATTAAGGAACTGATGAAACAGAGATGTTACAGCTTCATTTAATTTGCATTCACCAGGTTCTTCTGTTCTCTCACTCTCTCTTTTTTTTTTCTCTCTCTCTCTGAACTTATTCTATTGATTCATTATCCTCATGGAAAAAGTATTAGATCATCTGTTTTTTTCAGGGATATCAGCAACCAGACAAAACCTCACGAACAGTCAATGTATAGATCAGCTCCCAATAAATAACAAATCACACAGCTCAGTTGAACAATGGATAATATCTATATAGAGAAAACAAGAGAGAACAAGACAAGCTAGTATTTCATATTGACTACACAACATACTCTAGACCGTATCATCACATTTGTCCCTTCTAATACTTCTATATTATATAATTGCAGGGCTACTGCAGTGTCCTCCGTCCTAGAACCCTTCTCATCTCACATATGCATGTCACGTATGCATTTTTCAATGACTTTTTAAACTTAGCTGTTACATGGCATTGCCCTACATTGAGAAACATCCAATAAACTCTGTTATTTTTGGTTTGACTGTTGGCAGTAAAACTGAAAAGAAAACATTTTTGTGAGGCTCAGCTAACAAACCACAAGATATTCCCCAGAATTCAGTATATGGAAAAGGAAGATTAGAATAATTGAAGTGAGCACTTAACAATCAAGTTAATTCTAATCTTTATAACCCATATCCCCTCCTTCTTGCTTATGCATGGCTTTGAGCTAAAAATTGCTACGCACGTTGTGCCAACAGTTTCTTTGTTACAAAAAGCACACAAAGTATGCTCTCATCAACTACTGCAGAAGTGTACACAAGACTCTTGAACAAACCGTGCAATGAAGAACACTTTTGAAGAGTTAAGGATGAACCATGAGTCATTATTCTCAGCTCACTTGTCTGAAATAGCACTGTGGGAGACAATTAACCAAAATGTAGCTCCTCCAAACCTTCTCTTTGAAATTCTAACCTACTTAATACAAAAACCACAGGACTAGTCTTGCTCTCCTTGAATTTTCATACTCTGTCCTCCTGCATATGATCAAGTGAGAGTTAATCAAAATTTTAGCTGTAAAAACACTTCGAAAGTGCAACTAGGTTGCACCTTGCTCACTTAGACCTTTCTCAATTCCCTACATACAACTCTTTCACCAGTTGCTTCCAGCTTGAATCTTGCTATACCTGCAAGTGATTGCTATACCACACAGAAGTCAGAGAGGATGTCTCCAAGCTATAGAATAGCACCACCTTAATCAAACTAGAAAAAAAACAGACCAAGGACTATAATTATAAAGGTTAGTTTCCCTCCAGAAACATAACACCAGCAAGCAATTACAAAACAGCCTATTTCCTCAGTTGTTGCTAGATGCCATTCCCTGTTCAAAATAATGGTTGCAAAGCAATACTTTCAGTGGAAGGTCATATAAAGGACAACTATGCTACTGCTACTTTGGGCAATAGCTGGAGGATGTCTTCAACTATGAAACGATTTCTGCTTTCATTACAATAGAGTAAATCTGGCTCATTGTTCTGGATTTACTTGTTTGACTTGAGTTTTTCATAGAACATGCATTGCATAAAAAATACATAGGAAATTAAATCAAAAGTTTTGATTATTGTAGGTCAAATTCTGTCCATACTTCATAACAGTATATTTATATTCACAATGAATATGCCCTCAAATTGGCTCCATAATATGATTTCACAAGAAAGACAAAAATGTCCCCCTTTTTTCATGTCTATCAACTTTCAACATGAAATGCTGACTCCTCCACATCTTGGGCAGTGCAAAGGAATTGTTTTAAATTAAGTTCACATAATCTGATGCCCTATCTCCTTTCCTTAACTTTTTGCAGCCTGAATTAATCTGTTGAGTAGATGCTGATCTTTGTGATACCGGTCTCAGTCTCTTAAAGAAGAAAGAGGACTTGAGCATTCTCAGCATTTTGCACCAAAGTAACCTATATGATTTTGCATTCTGTACTTCACTTCAGTTTCATAGCACACTGTGTGACTCCCTTCCTAGGAGCTTAACATATTAATCACTACCATTTAGTGGAGAAAATCAGGTCATCTACACTGTCTAGCTATATTGGATGCACCACAGATTTCTTTTTATTGTAGCTCCACAAGTTGTTTTCGCTGTTAAATCCCATGGAGCCTCTGTATAATTTGTACTAGGATATAACCAAGGGAAGTTGGTTTGGTAATTTTTTGCTTAGTTTTCAAGGAACTTCAGAGAGAAAAAAAGTGCTTCATTTTAATCATATCACAATAGGTTACTCTGTGTGTGTTTCTCCGCCCATATGACACATTTGTTCTGCAGAACTCTTATTCATCTCTTATACAAGCTTCAGCAGGCACATTTGTTTCAGTGACTTTATAAATATTTCAACAGATGCATGTCAACACTTTAACATAAAGGTAGAAAAATTAACTGAAACCTTCCAGGTGGCACAGCACAGGTGACAGATGCATAACTGACATTGAGAAAGAAGGGGACAAAAAAAGACAAATATGGCAGAGTTTATACTGCATGATTTTCTTTTTATACATCTCCTAAAAATCAAATAAGCTTATTATATATTCACTATATATTCTCGTAATTCAATATAGTTACTATAATTCAGTCAGCAACAAATAAATCTGTAAGCATAGGAAGAGGATCTGGTATTTAAACAGCTTTATTCAGCTTGTTTTAATTTTCAGCTTCAGAATTAATCTCAAATCCACTTTTAGCCAATGCCATTTACAAGACTTTTGATTTCTGCAGTTCAAAGTTCTCCAGGTATACTAACTACTGTTCTTCACATCTGAACACAGCGTTGGCTGCATTCCTCATCAGTGAGCATACCACACACAACCTACACACATCAGAAGTCACCTTCTTATTATTTAAAATTATTTCATATATAGAGACTTCATTCTCAACAGTCTGTTTAACCTGGGCATGCTAGGTAACTCCTACACTCCATGATATGTTAGATGAGTAAGTCTTTTCCATGCATATTACCTACCTTTTACCTTTTCACAGGGCTCCCAGACTCACTGGATTATACACAGATTTAACACAGATTTCAAGTGACCTGCTCTTTCCAGCTCAGCCTCTAATTTATCTTTCCTATGCTCTTGAGGAACAGTCACAGCTACTTACCCAAATGCCAAACAAAACTAATTCCTAGGCTGAGCTTATTGTTTTCTAATATTGAAATCCATATTCTTTCAAATACTCTCGTATATTTGAAGGAAAAAGATAAACAACTGAAAAAAGGACATCCTCCCCCCCCCCAAAAAAAAACAAGAAAAAACCTCTCTGAAATTCATAAAATGTTTCATCTAAAGTACTTTTGTAGGAAGATCTGAGAGCTAAACATGAGTTGTTACACATTGCCACTCTAGCATTTTGTGCATAAGCTTTGCCCTGGATGGTTTCCCTACAAGCAATAGTGCTTGCTGTCACCAGCTTGCTTTGCCTTCCCTTTTTGATCCTCTAAGGCTCATATACTTTCTTCTCATCCTTTTCTTTATAATAGTAAAATTATAGGAAAATGGAGACCCCTAATTTATAAAGATGAATAATAAGGATTCACATTACAGAACCTATACCCAGCATTTCAGTAGTGTTGGTAAATCATAGATTCATTTCTCTTTTTAGTGAGAATTCCAAGAATTTTCATACTGAGAGAGACAAAATACTGTTTCAGTACCCACCAGGGAAGCTGAGTTTTAATTACCAAATTCCATAGGGACACAGGAGAAAAATTCTTCCCCTGCTCCCTTCTCCAGGCTAGCAGCTTAACCATTTTACAGCTCCTACTGAAATCTCCAATTAATTTCCATATATATCTGGTAGAGCTACATAATAATAGCAGGATCCAAAATAATTTACACTATGGTAGAATAGGATGTATTTTTATTATAAAAAAAAACTTCAAATAGAAAAGGAAATATTCACAACTGCTTGACATGTTGTATATCATTTCAGATGCTGAGGAAAAGTACTTTCATGCTCTTTCTAAAACTGCTTTCCTGATGATTGCCTGATGATTCAGTGACATTAGCTAGTTTGTGCTGTCATGCACATGTTTACTCAGAATACCTCCTCAGATATTTTTTTCTTTCAGTTTAACAAATACCTACTACCGCTGTTCTAAAATAAGTGTTTTTGTCAACAGCTATTCCTGCTGGATGTGCTCCTTCCTCCAACTCAGCTAAGTATAAACTTTTACTAATCCCTTTCCTATCGCACTTTGGAAACATCAGTGCCTTGTCCTAAGAACAAGTGAGATATGAATGTTGGAATCCTTTCCTGGCACCAAGTTTCGCATTGGTTTACTGTACACTTTGCATTAGCAGTGGCACTGCAGACGACAATATTAGAAACAGCTACATTACTTTACAGTGGTGTGATTTAATGATTTTTTTTTTTTTTGATGGTTGTGATTTTTTTAAATCTCATTGGGTCTTTGATCTGTCTGCTTTGTGTCAAATTAAAACAAGTGTCCTCTAAGTAACATTTGATCTTTGTTACTCTTTTTTGCTAAAATTTACTTTAGTTACAGCTAAATTACTTAACTGTATTTTACACGGGAAAATTGGGTGGAAGTAGGGAGATTGTTGAGTTGTATCTGAAAATATTTGTCTTAAAGTCCACCCTTATTACAGATGAAAATTAGAACAAGGGCTTACTTTTTGATTCCTTTACTCCTCTAAAAAGGAAAAATACTACAAAAAATCTGATAACTGTTTTCTGCTACCAGAAACATACTTCAAAAGGCTAAGATTGTCTCATAGAGTATAATACAACATCCTGTTTGTAACAGGACTAATATGGGTCCCTAAGATGTCATGCAAAATACTACGTTCCAAGAGTACTTTTTTCAGCTTTACCTTCTGAGTCAAAGATGTTTCTGTTTACATTATGAAGGCATTCACAGTTCCAGCACAAGGTGCAAGCTTTTCATTTTCACAGCTTAGATCAGAATGCTCTAGATAATGCAACTCTGTTAACACAAGTGTATTGAAAACACCAGAGGGGTAACCATAATCCATTTTTTTTCTCCCTGACATTGATAGGAAATAAAATGGGACAGGACTCTATATCCTGTCCTGTTCCAACAAGATTACTGGAAACAAACACTGAGTGACTGACCTCCCAGTTCAACATCAGAACTACATTAGAATGCTTACAAAATAAATTAGGACAAAATAAATTAGGACAAAGCAGGCAAGTACTATAGTATTATATCAAACAGATGCTAGAGCTTTTAAGATCCTCACTTAGTATGAAACTCTCAGAAGATTTACTATTTGGGTTTCATTTGGGTAGGTATCTGAAAGGTCAAATCCAGCTCTCATTAAAAGTAGTTTGTAAAGCTTTTGCAAAGTTTTCATGACTTTTTTTCCATATACTCTTCTGAAAACATCTTTGCAGCACAAGAAACATTTTCACTGAAGTTAGGCTTTTGACATCTGAAGGCAAAAGCATCACTAATTAGATTGTACTGAGTTACATATTTATAACAATATAGTTGTTACTAAAACATCCCACTAGCACCACTAAAGGGCAAATACAGGCTTTTTCATACTCATTTATCTGCTCCCTACTACGTTTCACATTCTTCCACCTTCCATTTGATAGGATTTTTAAGATTCTCTAATAGTTCCCTAAACTGCGAGTCAGACATGAATTTGCTATTCATTGTGCTACAACGGCAACAACAAAGATTGGGAGTACAGCTAATCTAAATATCGCAAGAGCTATCTGTGTTGCCAGCCCTGATATTCTGCAGGATCAAGGCTACCGCCAAGTTAGTCTGGCTTACCTGGAAGTACTCCTGAAATCGTTTTCTTAACTAGACTATTTAAATTCCCAGTACTGTTACCAAAGTGTCCCGGCACCACAAACAAGTGTCTCCGGCTTGGGGCAGGTCATCTGGCAGCCTTGATTTTCACAGTCCTACCACTGCACACAGTTCTGCTAAAAAACTATTTCCAAAAGTCAACTGTCACAAGCTTTAATTCTATTTTTTCTGCTTATAAAGTTCTAAGTCTTTCATTCTCTGTTAATCCTCTGGGGTATCAGCTCTTGCCTGCTGTGTGTACTTTGTGCTTACCATGCATACTAAGTGTATGGTTTTCGTCACATTTCTGTACAGTAATTATCACAACTAAAATCAGTCACAAATGCTATGTTAGAACTTCTACCTCCCTCCACGATCCAGCACCATTCTCACTATTTGGAGGTAAAATCCAAGCTCCTGATGAGATCACATCTTCAAATGTGCCAGCCTAGCTCTGAACATACACACAGCCTATACCTGAATCACTGTTTTGTCTTGAGAAGTTGCTGATGCTTGTTAAAGAGTATTTCTCAGTCCCTAATTAAATACAAAGAGACTATTTGAAAATTCAAGGAACTGGCAGGTGCCACCACTGGAAGAGATCTCGCGCTGCCAATCATTTGAGTGGAGAAGAGGAGTCAGGGACTTCAGGAGGATGCAAGGATTCCCTAGTTATCTTAATAGTCTTATGGGCAACATCTAGCTTTCTCTCAAGGCAAGAGATCCTATTTCCTGCTGAGTTCATAACTTAGAAAAAGCCAGTGCCTCTAATATTTGCCTTTCAAGTTACTGCAGATCACAGTGTTCCCAGCCCATCCAGTCTTTTCACTTTCTGCCTTTGGCAGTTGTACTATAGGACCTTGAGCTGTAACACATACTCCTTTTAGAAGTGAACAGATGCACAACAAACTATTATGGCACTTGAAAGCACACTATACATAGCAGTTTTAGCAAGGAAATAGGAAAAAATACAAAATCTTAGTCTGCATAATGCTGAAATCAAGTGCATCTTAAACACAAATGTTTTTCCAATCTTGATCTGGAGGGACATACTATAATTGCATCTTCCTAATGCCATCTCTGAAGCAGGGCTGAGGCAGGTTTTGAAGTGTGTAAAATAAATAAATGGCAGCAAAGAACTGGAAAAAATCCATTCTATGGTAGTTTTTTAAGAAATAGCTGCAGGAAACGTATATAAATGGTGATTAATTAGTTTATGCACAAAGCCCCTGGTTAAATCACAGTTGAGCAGGAAGCCATGCCTCCCCCGCTTCCCCTGACTAGTCATTCTTAATCTAACTAATCTTGCTGTTCCTAGAGGTTAATGCAATGGTGTTGAATAAATAGCTGTAGGCACTGAACACTACAACAGAGAATACTAGCTCAGCAGGACACAGTCCAGATTCATACTTCCTCTCATTTTAAAATACCATGTAGATCACAAAATGGAATTTACTAACATGGAAAATCCTAATTCTGCTATATCCTACAAAAACATAAACCCTATCTTAAATCATTGTATACAGCTCGTGACTTGCTTTCTCTTCCAAAGCAGTTTAAAAACTTTTTAAGTGACATTTTTCAACTACCAGACACCTCCAAAAAGAAGTTTTCCAATTTATTCTCTTCTAGTAATGGGAAAAATAAAACACCTGAGATTACATTCCCATCAATTATTATCTAAGGCCTTCAGTAGGTTTCTCTACCATTTTTTAATTAAAAGATTCATAACATCCCTCGGAGGCAAATGTAGTAATAGATCCCGTGACAGATGAAACAACAGAATCCACAGTGAACTGACTTGAGATGGGGTCAAAAATAGAAGTTTTTTTTTCCTTTTTTCAAACATCACATCCCATTTCTTTAAGGATCAAATCATTTACTCTTTGAATGCTGAAGGAAACTTTGTGTAGTTATTCTTCTTAAGAGATGTGGGTGGTTACTGCTGAAATCTGCTGTTAACTCAATTTTAATCCAGCATATTAAATCACAGACCAATCTGGTCAGTCTTTGCACACAGAGCCTTAGATTGTGCTCCGGTTTGCTTTAAGGCCCCAGTGAATAAACATTCATTATCCCAACATTCTTATTTTTCTGCTTTTATTTAGAGTATTTTGAGGGCTAAACATACAAAGGCTGATTTTAGTAATTCACTTTTATATTGGGAAGAGGCCAAGGACCTGTCTGATTTCTGCCACAAGTGGAGTATGAATGACTTTACAGCATGTTCTTAACCTATACCTTGTTCCTATAGCCTTTTTGTAATCACCAAAAATACATTCTATAGAGCCATACAGCTAGGGTGGAGGACACATGGAGGAACAGGAAACTACTCCTACAGCAGAAGACCCTCTGAGGCGTGCAAACCAGAACTCCAAATCCAGTACAAGAATGTCCTAATATACAAGAGGACAAATCCAAAGCATCTGTCTTGCATTTATTTGGATTCTCACTACACAGAAACCAAACCGAGACAGCCTCTTAGACCATATCCAGTTCTCTAAAAATTCATTTAGTCTTCAGTACAGTAACATTAACATACACTTCCAATCTTTTTCATTATTTGCTAACCAGGCAAAGATGAGAGGAAATGTATGAACTATTTTGGCTATATAATCCTTTAATATCAGTTGGGAAGGAGAAAGCATATACCATTATCACCTTAGTTTTGTGTACAATAATCTAGAGGAGCTATTTTACATTCACACTTGGTCTCACCATGAACATTAGCCATTTTTCCTACCATCAGATTCCCTTTAATTATCGCTTTCACTTGGATAACGGATGTCAGCCAAAGCATAAGAACAAAATGTGTGAGAAGCTGTACTGAAACTAACATGATAAAATCCAAATCAACTAAAAATTAACATATCTAAAAAATAAGCAGGCACTTTCCCCTTACATCACTGCACATCACTTTTAAATTTGTCTTTTACAAACTTGGTGTTTATTAACAATAGTGATTGGAGGAAGGTTTATACAAAGCAAGTTGCTACCATTAACAGTTTTCTTTCTTAACAGGTAGTATTTAGAGCCATATATAGTCCATGAGGGGGTTACTTTGAAAAAGATCCCTCCCCCCCCCCCCCCCCCCGATAAAGCTTCTAACTTTCAAGCAAAAACTCTCCCTACTTTGGCCAGAAATTCCCCTCTTCATTTAAGGAATCATCTTAGCAAACCTCTGATGAAGATTAATACTTTTTTTTTTTTTTTTTTTTTTTGGGGGGGGGGTGCGGAGGTTGTAATTTTGCTAAGCTGATACTATCTACATCTTTTAGGTATTCACAAACAAGATACTTCTTGTTAACAGAAATCTATAGTAAACTCAGTGTGTTTTCAGAGCCAGGCTAGGAAGCTGAGCTATTCACTATCACTAGCACAAGTTACATATACAATCACTTAAACTGATAAGGTACAGAAAGATACTGTACTACCTAATCATTAATTTTGTATGATCTCTGATAATCAAAGGCCTATTGCAATTTCCTATGAGTATTTTACTTCATTTAGCTTGCATTTTGTTGTAGACTGTCAAGTCCTGTTCAGTCCTGTTCTCAGAGCCAAATTTGTTTCCACATATTTCTATCTTACCATTCAACTACTCTGAACAGAATGAGGCTGAATAACCTTAAAAGTTCTTCTCTAATCACCACTTATATTCAGGTTAGATGTATCATGGGGCTTCCTTGCAGGACTCTTACCATCTCCAGACAATACTGGTTAAAAACATTAGCATGCCACCTGTTATTCAAAATTAGCACATACTCAGGAAAAATTTAAATGCTTTTCTAGCTGAAATAATAGAGTTAAATTAAATGATCCCATTACTAAGTCATATGCTATATTTATAAAGACCTTTTTCAGATGATTGTTTTCTAGAAATTGCAATTTTAGAGCACATATAAGGATTTCAGTGATTCAAAGCAAATATGATCAGTACTGTTTTCTCACAGAATGTGGAAAATTTTCAAATAAAAGTCTATTTTTTTCTATTTTCAATGCCTACAGGTCATCCACTTTGCTTAGACATACATACCAAAAATCACATCCCTGTATTCAGAAGACTTCCCTGATACGAATAATGTGTCAAAACTACTTTAAGTGCAGCACTATAACCAGAGATAAATCACACAAACACCAAGTAAGACAATTTTTAAAGTTAGCTCTTCAAGATGGCATTTGCAGACCTACTATTAGCATAAGATAATGCACAAAATGAATATAAGATATACATAAAAATGAGAGTATGATGATAATAGGAGAAGCATCTTAAACATGAGTAAAAATTCTAGACAGCTGTTTGTGCATCCAACTGAGCTCTAGGTATGCTACAATAAAATGACAGAAAACTAAGTAGCCAGATCTTTCCAAGAGTAAAGATACAAAAGACAGTTTAATTGTAAAGCATCCCATGCATATTTACCTAAAATATCTTAAAAAGGTAACATTATCATTTTGTCTTTTATCATTTAACGTATTTAATATCAGTAATAAAAAAGGCTTTTGCTCCAAGATAGTGTTCTTCCAGTACTGAACCTGATTTTTTCAGGACTGCATTCCTGCTTATGTAACCATGGGTGCTTAAAATAGTAATTTTTTAAATCTGTGCCTGTGATAGCTGAGTCTTTCTGGAATGGGTTCTCTGGGCATCTTTTTCCCCGAGCTCTTGCCTGGGAATAAAGTTAGCAGTAAGCAACACTGTAGGAACATTTGGTTTCTTACCTGAATAATAATGACCAATTCTACCTGTCTAAAGCTTAGGGAGAATTCTTTGATGATTTTGGGGGCAATAAAAAAAGTTGTAACAGAACATCACTTCTTACTTATCCCAGTGAGTTTCCAGTCCAAATGTCTTTGATTTAATTGTGGTAATGTACCACAAACAGAAGAATTATTTCAGGTGGATAGCAGCTAAACTATAATTAACGTGTCAGAGAAGTTTCAAGGTTGTAACTTAGGGAGAGCAAAAGCACACATACATAAATTCTGCCTACAAAATATAGTGTCTGCTTCTGTTACAAGTAATTTAACTAAGTCACTAGTGAGTTTCTTTCGGCAAAACTATCATTATCAGTCACATACTTAACAGGTTAATGTCAGAAAAGGCCACTACAATAACACAATCCAATTTGCTATCTAGCAGGCTGTGATATTTCCACTAAGTGTTTCAGCATTAGAATCTCTTTCCTAAGTGAGTAACCAACCTTGATTTAATTTGGTGCTCTTAGATCACATCTGATAGTCTAACCTCAGTCAAAGTATAAAATCATTATGTGCAGGTATGAGTTACTATCAAAGAGTTGCACAGTTTAACTGCTTGAAAGCCTTTTGTAAGCTTCTAGCATTTGCCTGCTTTACCTCTCAACATTCACAGCCTATGCATCAACTTTCTTCCCAGTGAAGCAAGAGACCTAGAAAAATCACATGGTTTTATGGACATACCTTTGTAAGCATACCTTTGCTCTACAAAAGCTCTAGCTTCAGCCTCCAGTCTGGTTACACTAGAGATTGTGGTCAAGGTTCAGCTGGGACTAATTACATCCAAAAATTTTGTCATTACCACAGCTGGTTCCTTAATCACCATCAGGTTAAACACACCTTCAGCTGAAAAATTCTGACCCAACATTTTTCCAGGCCGTATCTTTACATCCCACCCATGGCTACACTCTGTGGAAGACATGTTGTGAAGTGGCACTGGAAACATTAGGAACGCAACACAGCAACTGCCACCATAAGCTCAGCAAAATCAAGGTCAAGAAAATAAAAAGGAGCTTATCCCTCCAGCATGTAGAGCAAGTAAATTACCAGTAGCCAGGGCAACATCGTGAAACAAAACAAACAAAAAAAAAATGCAAACCATAGATGGGATTCAGAACTAAAATTAAACAAGACAGCAACAAAGCCAAAGTCAAGGCCTTGGGAACACAGCTTAGAGACATGATAACAAGCAACAGATAATAAAATCCCCTTATATGAAATCTCAGGAAGGCAACTTACCAGTCAAATAGCTAATCCAGTTCCCAGCTGACTGGTTTATGCAAGCTACTTGCAGGCAGCTGCAGGCCTGCCAGAGCCTGGTGGAAGCTGCAGCCAGTTCAGATTAATATGAACATCTTATACTGATACAGTTCCCAAGTCGCTGTTCTTCCTATTAGCTCATTCTTTCTATTAGCCAGTTCTGGCCATCTTATTTATACTGCAAACTGTCTTAATGTCAGGAAATTAAGAAGAGTTGGCTCTTTCCTATTTATTTTCCCATTGATTCCTACTGTACTGGTTAACAGTTTTAGTGTGAGCGCATTTTTTTTCTGCTTGTGATCTGAGCTCCTATAGGAACGGTATGATCCTGCATCTGTCTGTCTTTGTCCTGCACCTGATGACTTCAGAATATCCTATCTCTAAGAGAAAGCAGATGCTTCAGAAATAATTACATCCCACAAAAATAGATGTTCAGTAAAAAAAACCAGTTCCTACTTCCTAATAATTTTTTGACTAATGAATTTTCCATCTGCAGAAACAGTTCCCATTTCCAATGTTATTAGCTAGTAACCAGTATGGTTGTGTTTAGCATTACTACCCCTACAAAAAATACTTAAAAAAACCCATAATTTTGTGAGAAATTTGTTACTTAGATAAGGAGGTACTCTCTTGTTTACGAAAACTCTAGTTTTGTATATACACTGCCCAAGTTTCTCTTTAAGAACCAGAAGGCTTGAAAGATTTGAATACAAGATGAAAATTTTAACCACATCCACGTTCTAGACTCATCTAGCTGGAAAATCATGTCAATTGAAAAATGTTTATGCTTTTTCTCAAGAAATAAATGAAGTAAGACCCTCAATTCTGTTCTGTAATTATAATAAAGTCGATAATATCATTGTTTTTAATCTGTTGCTAAGTCTAAGATCAATGGATTGTTTCAGTTCTGCTCAGTCAAATTAAATTGTATAAGAAAAGTTCCTTTGAGCTGTTTGGGGTGTTCTTTTCTCAATACTGCCTAAAGTTACTTTAGAAAAAAGGTATTTGAAGTTCCTTGGGCTTGGATCCACAGGGTGCTCTGTCTTTTAATGAAAGCATATTTTTAAGTAGCATACATTACCTTACTGTATGCTTATTCCTAATATTTCACATGAGTTAAGGTGTTTTGCAGAGATCAAGAAGAATTCTGTCTTGTTCCCTAGATTTATTGAGTTTAAAATCTGTACCATTAGAAAAAGCATAGCTACAAGTATATAATGCTAATTTCTCTTATAATCCTCTGTCATATATTTGAAAGATTTCTGTTATCAAGACAAGACCTGCTACCTGTATTCCTGCAGTATGTTGATTTGTCAGAAGAAGCATATACGTGAGCAGCAGCTAAATCATCTTTACGTCTCATATTTCCTTTGATCATTTGCCCAACACAGTTTTTACTTTCCTTGATGAGTTTTTAAAAACTGAAAATAAAAATATCTACATTAATGTTTAAGTTCACTGAAAAAATCTGCTATGGATTGAATTACAACAATGTTTTCAACCTAATTCAGTAATAAATACTATAAATAAGAGAATTGAATTTTTACAGTTGTAACTCCCTATTTTCATCTTTATTTTTTCAGCTTATGAAATGTGTTCTTCTGCCAGACACACATTTGTTCAGTTCCAGTAAAGAGGTAAAATGTGAAACAACAAAAGTATTTTCTGACCATTGAGTTATCTGGCCATTTGCAGAAAAAATATATGTAAGCAAACAAAGCAAATATTACAGTCTCAGTTTTTAAAAGTGACAGATGTAGATATTGATCAAAGTATTTCCAATTCTCAGTAGTAACTCTGCTTTCCAATTTTAAAAAATGCCAACATTCTTAAATTTAGAAATCATATGCAAATTCTTATCAAGTATAATTCATTTTCACTTAAGGACCAATTGAATCACTAAGACGAACAAGAGTAGTTTCATTCTTTTGACTGTATTGGCACAGTAAGTGGAGTACATTTCATAGAGTGGTAAGTTTGGAAGGGACCTCCGGAGATCATCTAGTCCAACCCTCAGCATAGCCCACATGGGGATTGAACCCACGACCTTGGCATTAGTAGCAGCACCATGCTCTAACCAACTGAGCTAAACCTACGCCCAACTGAGCTAAACCTGCCCCCAGATATTTATCAGTATCTGAAACAAAAATGTGAGTGCCTATTCAGGAACTTTAACACAACTTGAAAGGAAAAAGTTTGGAAGGACATAGATCTTAACTCTGACTTATTTTTTATAAGATGAAATTGAGACTCTATATTACTTAAACATTTCAATTCCTTAAACCTTCCTTTATGTCGCTGCTCTATATCGTATGCTTATTTAGTTATTTTTCAATAGTTATGATGAAATAGGGTATCAGTACATAATAATAAAAATACAGTATTGTAAAGTTTCATATTATTTGAAGACAAAGCTTTAAAAAAGACCAATTAGAGTAAAAAAGTCACAGTCCTATTTAGATATACTTACCATGCTATGAATCTATTTATGCTAGGTCTCATTTTAACCCATAAGCCTCACTTGAAGCTCATTGAAGTTCTCTGGACTGATGTTGGAAAATCATATCTGGGAGAATAATCTTAAAGGCATAATTACAGGCATGTGACCAGGTGGGCATCTAAATGTATCATAAAACTAATAAATGTAATGGAAGAATATCTAGAGCTCTCTACTTCAATGAGAACAAGGGCTGGATCCACATGGCTCATTACTATAATGCTGAGGACCGTAACACCCAAATTTTAAGTGTCCTACTATCTTGTGGGATCCTCAGGCCTGAGCTAAACATCCATACTTATTATTCTGTACATGAAAGGAGTTAACAACAGAATACAAATTTAATGGATCACTAAGTCCAGTCCTTCAGCTATCACTGCATCACTGAACTGTTTAATCATCTATATTCAGGCTTGGTTTCCTTACATGTATTACTCTGCTCCAGTATGAAAGCCTTTTCAAAACCTCATTCCTTCTTATTAATTTCCCAGACTGAATATTGTCCTTCTTAGTTTACACCATTTTATCCTGGCAATAACTGTTTTGTTTAAACAGCTCTTATCATCTTTGATATTAATCTCTCTTCTACCTGTCCCACATGTTTATAAAAAGCACTCAAATTCTCCCTCAGCCAGCATTTACCTTGCTTTTCAGCCACTGTTTAAATATGCCGAAGTCTTCTAGCATCTTTCCATGCATAGGCTTTCTAAGTCTCTCTGCCTTCCAGCAGCTATTTTCTCTCTCTTTAAGAAAGGAGGGTCCAATTTGTCTAGATGAAGCCTAACCACTACCTTGTGTAATTGGATTAATACTTTCCTATCTAAACCAAATAAAACAGCTGGTATCTCAAGGAATCTCTCAGGTATTTCACACAGGTGACTCACAGTCATTGCAATATGCCAAGATCTTCTTTCTACTGTTTGCAGCTGTTTGCTTGCAGTAGGAAAGCTTATCCATCCTTCAGTATTTCAACAACTCTTGCTCTTAGTGTCATTCGGTTCTTTCAGTATTATATTATGATGGCCTCCATCAAGACGGCATTGCCAAGCTTCATGCTACCAGTAATTGTCATCAATACATTTACACATTATGCCCTAAGAGCTCAAATGAAAATATTTAACATCAATCTCAAGACCTTCCAAGAAACTCCACTAGTAAATCTCCCTTTACCTAGAGTTTCCTTTTTTAGCACAACTTACTATATTATTTTCTACGGATTAATGCCTGCATTTACTGCCTTGGAAATAGGAGAATCTGTTTAAAAATCAATACTTGAATTACTACTTCATAATGCATAACTGACACATGTTCAAGAATATCCAGCCTCTTGACGGCTGAAACATTACACTTCACTATGAGTTCTGGGTTCAAGTTCCTGCTTGAACAAGAAACAAAACTGAAGTATTTTGCATGACAAAAACACACCTAGGCTCATGTCCATTTAGACAAAATGCAAACTCACAAACAAGTCCTGAAAAACTGAATTCTGGGTTATTTTTGTGGGTGTTTTTGTAACATTGACTTCTCCAGAAATACGTCCAACCCCCCACCCCTAGAGATAAGTGGAAAAAATCCTAGTTTGAAAACCCTTTTGTAGCTTGCAACTACATGCAATTTCAAAATCCAGTTGCTGTGCATAGATGCACAAGACAATCTGAGGTGCTATACATATTACAGGACTTACGGGGGTATGTCCATTTAGAGTCTATGTGCATATACATCATCTTACCCTGTTGATTTTCATTGAAATAAAGGCAAGGCTTTCAGGCAGCAAAAATGGCACCATATAATAAGGTTGCCTCATCAGACCAGCAGGAGACCACAGCCAGGGGCTGGGAGGCACCATGATGGGCAGATCTGCTCTGTAGTAACACAGTCAGATTCTGAGGGATTTAGGGCATCTACAAGGCTATACAACAGTTCAGTCAGTATTTTGAGACTCTCATTGTCACCTACACCAAAGGACGTTACCATACAGAAAGCACAACAGAGATGTTCCACTTAGCAGTGTCAGTGCTAGCTCCAGACCCCAAAGCAGCACAACCATTCAGTATTGCATCTGATTTAGCAATACAAAATTGGAAGATCCCACCAGGATTACTGAACCACATTCACAAACTGAGACAGCATAGCAATAAACATCTTTCTCTGTTGTTTTCATCACTGCATATTACCTAGGATATACCAGATGCCTAAGAGATTCAAATATCACTCTGAACATACACAGATTTTTGTTTCATATCTTGTTTTTAGCCTCGGTGGCCTCCAGAGTTTCAGCATATAACCTCCCTATACTTTTTTTAAAACGTGTGCATGAAGGGAGAAAAATAGCTCCCTAGCTTCCATTGGTGAGTAATGAAAGCCCAGAACCATAGGGTTAAGATAGAAATGATGAAAACAAAAATATTGTTCTCTTTATTACCCTTCTGATCTCCCAAGGAGATATTAATACATAAAATATCCAAGGATTCATACTACAAGTATAATTTTTTATTTCTACAGTCCTATCCATAAACACATCAAGGTTTTTCCTAAAGCTATGAATGTTATTTGGCCAACTATTCCAATTGACAGATTATTCCAAATCTTTATTCTTTGGATGCTTTTAGTCCTTTCTCTAACTTTCAGTTCAGGTTGATTCAACTTCTAACAATGTGATCCTGTACAAACATATCCTTTGATCAATAGGCCTTCTCCCTCTGATCCATCCACTTACAAAATAGTGTGAAACCTTTGTCTCATATCTAGGCAAACCAAGCTTTTTCACTCTCTTTTCCTAAATTAACCAGAATGATATTACTACTTTCTCTGTACTAAAAATACTTTGTCGAATACATTCTAGAATCTTGTTAGTTTTTTTCTAGCAAGAGGGTAATGTGTCCTTAGCTGTGACTGTGTACTACTCAGCCTACATCAATTTCCAGAAAAAAATAGGACCTGTACTCGTGCTCACTAATGCATGTAGAGATACCAGCCTGGCCCAGCAATAGCACAGGTATCTTTGCAATGTGTTCCATCGTGAAGTACAGATACATCCAAAATTTGTTTGTAGATTTAAATCCACATTCCCCTCACATCAGTTCTATTTTAGAGCAGCTATGGCTTTAATGCAACTGGCAGGAATCCAAAGCATCTACCAAAATATCTCCTGCTTTTACTTTTCAGTCATCCTTCTGTTTCAAAATCCATGGATTTACATTTTCAACATGGTTTTAAACAAGAGTTACTGCTATGTCTGTTCTTTGTTCTTACTTTCTCATCTTTCTTCAGCTGTCTGTTTTCTCATCTCTTTCTTTTCCCACTTCCTTTCACGATCCCTGTTCCAGTATTTTTCATGCTCGCAAAACAGTAGCATTTTGAAACACTGCTAAATAAGTGCAATTGGAAACATATAACCACTGTTTAATTGAGCTATTTAATATTTCTTCACATTAGTGAAAGTAAGGCTCAGACAGCCATCTAAGAGGCTGCTCATCTGTTTGCTCATCCATCTATCTTATTTGGTAAAGAGAAGTAACAGCAGAAAAAAAAATTAAAATGTCTTATTAGAGGGGAGAATGTGTTTTTTCTTTCTAAGGATCAATCATGTAGTAATAAAAAATTACAGAAACCCTGTCCAGTGTGATGAAAAAAAATAGAAAATCAAAATCTACTCGGCTATTCACTCTCCTTACAGTGTGTCAGAAAAATCAAACTTAATATCAGAAATGTATACGCTCCACACTACCACTATTAAATAAACTAAGCAGATTGCAATTCTTATGGTCTCACAAAAGAAAAAAAAAAAAAAACACAGAATTTAGTGGCACCTTTTCTCTATTTTTTATAATCATTTTTCAAAATATAAAATTCAGTGTTTCAGTTCCAATTCATACTGATTTGCTGCTTCTTTGCAGATGCACTACAGCAATGAGTCTATTATTGTTCATTTGACTAACTACACATCCAGCTATTACAGATCACTTTGAAGCTTTCATAAAGTATGAGAGAGAACATTCTTTTAAAGTACTTTCAGTGCCTGCCAATTTGACAAATACATGCATTTACTGTCATAAATACAGGCATGGTTTAGAAAATGAGGGATATTAGAAAATGTATTGCTATTCCTTTGCAAATCTTTGCCAGTTTTACTCATGATATATTTGTCAGGGTGTGATTGAGGAGTGTTACACAGCTAATGGTTTCTGGAGGAACAATATTTACTAACTTTAAATACTCTCTAAAAATTACAAGCGCATAGTTTTTAAGAATGAAGGGGAATCTTTGTTTACTCTCTGAAGAATAAAAATTAATATCATAACTGAGGTAGCTCTATAGCTTAAAAGTATGATACCCCTCACAATTTATACAGTTACTTAATTCCAACTTTGAACAGCCCATTAGATTAACGTTATCTAATATTCTTCTTTTTCTTCTGACTACAGTATCTTCAGTCCCTTTTCATCCCTCAGCCATGCTTTGGTCTTGATATGGAATATGTTCCCAAGACAAGGCCAATCTCAATTCCCCAGTCCTCTGTGGAAAAAAAGTACACTAAATCTTTCTCCTTTATTACTCCTCCTCTTTGATCTTTTCTTTACACATTTCTTACATTCAGAAAAGATTCACCGAAGAAAAAGATGTTATGTAGTAGAAGTACATTCAAGCCAAGCGTGGCACTTGAGTGATAGTATGGGTATCCACTAAAGGAGAATTACTCTCAGTATTTATATTCACCAAATACTCTTCCCGTTCTTATCAATTAGTTCTTCTTGAAAAACTAAAGAAAATGAATTCAGTGTTAGATGTGGATTTTCTCCATGAGGTATTTTTGTTTTTACTTTCTATTTGCCACTGGATTTTGTTTGTTTGTTTGTTGTTGTTATTGTTTTCCCCTCTGCACTTTTCTGGCTTATCATTTCCATCTCAGTAGGAAAAAAATGAAGAAATAAACATTTCCAGTTTCTACCAGTGAAATTTCAGATGTTTTTTTTTCTGATGCAGACTGACAAAGCATAAAGCACAAGGTTTAGAAATACTTTGAGTTATATTAGTCTACTTAGAACATAATTGAACTTCAAAACAAATCATTATTTTTACTATTGAATAAAAGATCTCATTTGCCCAAAATATATAGCAATTTTCCACTACCTTTTGCTGCATACTTTTTTTCTCCTCTCTCACTGATATGACCAGTTAGTCTCAATACAGTGATTTCTGAAATCCTAACCTATCAGTCAAAAGGTTTGAGACCTTTTATTGCACTTTTCTGTTACAATTCTGGCTGTTCTGAGTGAAATCACTTGATTCCCTAGGGGTAGTAAAAGTCACTGAAAAGCATCAAGCCCTTTATTACTGGCAAGTATTTGGCATCTCCCAGCCATATGTTAATCTGCCAAGAAACCAGCTCTGAATGTTAACTTTTTTCCCAAATTATCACTCAATTTCTGATATTCAATCCAGCACCAAATGGATGAGATAGGAATGTGATCATATTTATCACGTGTTTTGATGTCTGAAAGCAGTCAGACTTCAGAGCTAAAATAACAGTACAACAGGAAATACTTTTGCTAATGGCTGATCAACTGAAGACAACTGATATCTTTGGTCCTAAAGTATTGCTGACTTATGGAAACATTTGGGGAAAAAAAATCTTTTATTCTGAGACCTCCACAAAAATGAGTGGATTTTTTTTGTTTGTTTTTTGTTTCCCTCTTCCCTCTGTAGACAATAAAAGATTTAAATTTTTCTCAACCTCACTCTCAGGGACTTTATGATCTATGGTTTACAAATACTGAAAACATTTCTGTCTCTTTTTGTAACTTTTTTTTTTTTTTTTTTTAATTCTTCATCTCAGATGACGCATATTGGCCTTTTGAGGACTAGTGTCCGAGCAAGTAGCCTAATCTGTTACTACCAGGTGCAATACAGTCTATGTAGTAAATGACTATATAATTTATAGCCACACAAAATCAGTGGGAGACTCTTAAATAATATTTTCATTTGTGGTGACCATGCTGTTAGGCAATTGTCGTAACAGTCTGGTAATGAATATGTACCAGACGGCTGTGGAGAGTAAGAGAAATGATTGCATTCTGGAGCAGTGTTCCTAGGAGACAAGTACTGTATGGTTCAAATACATCAATACACTATTGAAAATGTTACAGTTATCCTCAAACGTGCTTTGAATTGTTTAGATGCAGAGGAGGATACACAACCCTGAAAATTCCAATAACCCAATAAAAATTCATTAAATGTTGATTAAATAGGGACATAAGTGCTAAAAACCTGGGTGTGGATTTTAGGACTACACAGGAATGAAGGTGTTCTTTCAGTAATTACAAGAACTGGGAAAACAACTCCTATGACCTAGGGAAAGGTAGCTCAGACCTCTACTGCTTTTCAGTGAAGTCCATGAAAAAGTCCTTTTCTCCACTGACAGCAAAGTAGGGCAAACAGCAGAAGTTCAAATTTAACTAGGAAAAAAAAAAAGGTAACATTTAAGTACTGGTTAAGGTGATGCAGTCTATACAAAAAGAATCTTTTACATCAAAAAAATTAAAATTGTAATTGAAACACGAGGATGGTTTGAAATCTTCCAGCCATACACATTTTTGGGTGGGTGCTAACGATACAGAGAACAAACTAGAGACAATCAAAGAAGACTTCAAGGCCTTGGGCACGGTGGTCAAGGGTCTGGGAGCCCAGCTGATCTTCCCATCGGTCCTGCCGATTAGGGGGAGGCGTGGGAGGAGGAGGAGGAAGATTTTCCAAATCAACAACTGGCCGTTGCCGCTGGTGTTGGCAACAGGGTTTTGGATTCTATGACCATGGAACACGGTTTGAAGATCAACAACTGGTGGGGAGAGATGGGATTCCATCTCACCAAGCAGGGCACATTTGCCTTTGCCAACAGGTTGGCCAGCCTAATAAACAGGGCTTTAAACCGGGTAGAAGGGGAGAAGGGGTGTGTCATAGAGAAAGGGTAGACAACAAAACATAGCTCGGGTTGGGGGCCTCCAATGGGTGGTGCATGCAGCTGGGGATGTGCATTTGGGACATGGCTACAGGGTACCCCCATACACCCTTCCTGGGAAACCTGCAGGCATGACTATCTCTTTGAAATGCCTGTACACCAATGCATGTAGCATGGGGAACAAACAGGAGGAGCTGAAGATCTGTGCGTGGTCGCAGGGCCAAGATCTCATTGCAGTCAGAGAGACATGGTGGGATGGCTCACATGACTGGAATGCTGCCATGGATGGCTATGTGCTTTTTAGGAAAGACAGGCCAGGAAGGCGAGGTGGTGAGGTGCTCTTTATGTGAGAGCGCAACTGGAATGCACTGAGCTCTGCCTAGGGTGGAGGAGGAGGAGGCAGTTGAGTTTATGGGTAAAGATCAAAGGGCAGGCTAACACGGGGGACACTGTTGTGGGTGTCTACTACAGGCCACCTGACCAGGAAGAGAAAGTTGATGAGGCCTTCTATAGACAGGGGGAAGTAGCCTCAAGATCACAGGCCCTGGTTCTCGTGGGAGACTTCAACCACCCTGACATCTGCTGCAAGGACCACACAGCAAGGCACAAACAGTTCAGGAGACTCCTGCAATGCATTGATAACTTCTTGTCACAAATGGTGGAGGAGCCTACGAGGAAGAGTGTCCTGCTGGATCTTGTCCTTACCAACAGAGAGAACTGGTTAGCGATGTGAAGGTTGGGGGCAGCCTTGGCTGTAGTGACCATGAGATGGTGGAGTTCAGGATCCTGCAGGAAGGAAGTTAAACAACAAGCAGGATTGCAACCCTGGACTTCAGGAGAGCAGACTTTGAGCTCTTCAGAGACCTAACTGGTGGAATCTCATGGGTTAATGCCCTAGAAGGAAGGGGGGGTCCAGGAGAGCTGGCTAGTATTCAAGCATCACTTCCTCCAAGCTCAAGAGTGGTGCATCCCTATGAGTAAGAAGTGCAGCAAAGGGGGCAGGAGACTGAGCAAGGAGCTCTTGGCCATATTCAGACAGAAGAAGAAAATACACAGAATGTGGAAGAGGGAACTGGCTACTTGGAAGAATTATAGGAATGCAGTCAGAGTATGTAGAGATGCTGCGAGGAAGGCTAAGGCCCGTTTGGAATTGAGTCTTGCAAGGGATGTCAAGGACAACAAGGGCTTATTCAAATACATCACCTGCAAGAGGAGGACCAGGGAAAATCTGGGCCCGCTACTGAATGGCGGGGGGAACCCTGGTGACAAGGGATACAGAGAAGGTAGAATCACTGAATGCCTTCTTTGCTTGTCTTCACTGCTAAGGGCAGCCCTCAAGAATCCTGGAGCCTGGACGTGAGGGAGAAAGTCTGGAGAAAGGAAGAATTCCCTTTGGCGGAGGATAGGATTAGAGATGTTCTGGGCAGGCTAGACATCCACAAATCCATGGGCCTGGATGGGATACACCCACAGGTACTGAGAGAGCTGGCGGATGTTGTTGCCAGGCCACTCTCCATCATCTTTGAAAGGTCATGGAGAACTGGAGAGGTGCCTGAGGACTGGAAGAAAGCCAGTGTCACTCCAGTCTTCAAGAAGGGCAAGAAGGAGGATCCAGGCAACTACAGGCCAGTCAGCCTCACCTCCATCTCTGGAAAGGTGATGGAAGAGCTCATTCTGGATGTCATCTCTAAGCACGTGAAAGAAAAGAAGGTGATCAGTAGCCAGCATGGATTCACTAGGGGAAAATACTGCTTAACCAATCTGATGGCCTTCTCTGATGGAATGACTGGCTGGGTAGAAGAGGCGAGAGCAGTGGACGTTGACTGCCTTGACTTTGGCAAGGCTTTTGACACTGTCTCCCATAACATCCTCCTGGATAAGCTCAGGAAGTGTGGGTTAGACGAGTGGACAGTGAGGTGGATTGAGAACTGGCTGAAAGGCAGAGCTCAGAGGGTCCTCATCAGTGGCGTGGAGTCTAGTTGGAGGCCTGTGGCTAGTGGCATCCCCCAGGGCTCAGTACTGGGTCCCATCCTGTTCAACTTCTTCAACGATCTGGACAAAGAGACAGCGTGCCTCCTCAGCAAGTTGGCTGATGATACCAAGCTGGGAGGAGTGGCTGGCACACCTGAGGACTGTGCTGCCATTCAGAGAGACCCGGACAGGCTGGAGAGTTGGGCAGAGAGGAACCTCATGACATTCAACAAGAGCAGGTGCAGAGTCCTGCACCTAGGGAGAAATAACCCCATGCACAAGTACAAGCTGGGGGCTGACCTGCTGCAAAGCAGCTCTGCAGAGATGGACCTGGGAGTGCTGGTGGATGACAAGTTGACCTTCAGCCAGCAATGTGCCCTTGTGACCAAGAAAGCCAATGGTCTCCTGGGGTGCACTGGGAACACTGTTGCCAGCAGGTCGAGGCAGGGAATCCTGCCCCTCTAATCAGCCCTGATGAGGCCTCATCTCCAGGGCTGTGTCCAGTTCTGGGCTCCCCAGTACAAGAGAGACGTGGAACCAGTGGAGAGAGTCCAGCGTAGGGCTACAAAGAGGATCATCAGAGGGCTGGAACACCTGCCCTATGAGGATCGGCTGCCAGAGCTGGGCCTCTTTAGCCTGGGGAAGAGAAGACTGAGGGGGGATTTTATCAATGTGGATAAGTACCTGAAGGGAGGGTGTCAAGGGGATAAGGACAAACTCTTTTCAGTTGTCCCATGTGACAGGATAAGAGGCAGTGGGCAGAAACTGAAGCACAGGAAGTTCCGCCTGAACATAAGGGGGAATTTCTTCACTGCGAGAGTGACAGAGCACTGGAACAGGTTGCTCAGGGAGACTGTGGAGTCTCCTTCTCTGCAGATCTTCAAGGCCCACCTGGATGCAACCCTGTCTAACATGCTCTAGGTGATCCTGCTGAGCAGGGGGGCTGGACTTGCTGATCTCCAGAGGTCTCTTCCAACCTTACTGATTCTAAGATTCTATGATTTTCCTAGAAATGCTCTTTATTTCCAAGGCAAATCTATCAGCCAGATAGAGTTCAAAGCAGATCACTTGAAGTCAAACTGTTGAAAATCATTTGGACTAGTTAATGCAGGAGAGAAATCAGCATGTCATTCTGGCCTGCCTCTGCCTCTACCATAGATGTACTTGTCATCAGACATGCCTCTCTCTCTCTCAGAAAACAAACTATAGTTCAACTACTTTTTCCAGCTTCTATTACAAAATGTATCAAAAACAAACATGCTTTTTTATAATCCACACTGCAACACTGTCACAACAGTGCACACTCTTCCAGGAATAATAGCTACCCAAGCAGTAATGCATCAGGATACTGCAAATGCTCTGCTATGAGAGACAAAGGAGAATCATATCCAGCATCAAAATTACATTTCATAGAGTTATACAAAGAAAGGATTTTGTGGTAGGACACATTAAAAAGCAAAAGCCCTTCAAAGGCTAAATACCATCCTATGAATTCACACAGCTGTCAGTTGTTTCAAAAACAGGTATATATCATGGTCTTTAAGCTAATACTTACATGACAAAGGCTCTTTTAAGCCATTATGTTCTACTGTGGAAACAGTGAAGTTTCATGACTGTCCAAATATGTACTTAAACTACAGATAATAACGGTTTAAAAGCAGTTTTCCTGATTTGTCATACTCTAACAATCCCTGGACAGACTTTCTTTTTTAATACTACCTCAAAAGAGAAAATAACTCTTGAAAAACATCACACATCAGGTCTAACCTAAAACTGACAAAAGCCTGGAAACTGCAGTATCATGACAGCAGTCTGGTCCATAGTCCACATGTTGTCCTTTGATGCTGAAGTGCATAAAGTTAACAGATCAGAAGAAAGACTGCCTACTGCTCAGAGGCTCTTGAAAATATCTGTGCCTGGTAGGAAATGCTAGGGACAAAGTGTTCCTCTTCAGAAAGACTTGTCTTGATTTAATGTTTTAAAATCTGGCCTTTAATTAAAATTAAAAAAAAAACTTCAATGACTAATTGCCACTGATACCTAAATATATTCTTCCTTTATAAATAACTGGCTCAAAACAGCTTTTAGCAATGCCTATTACTTACATCATTCCAATGCATCGAGTGCATCTCTCAGCAGGAGTTGATGTTTTAATAATACAACATCGTACCTCCTATAAGGAAGGTTAAAGTCAGGAAGCATTGTAGAAAAAAAACAGTCTATCAGGACTTAAAAACTGTAATACACATAGAGTCAGACAAATTTGACTTCCAAATAAGATCTTAAGCTGAGATTTATTTTTCCAGATCAATTTTGCCTCCTTTAACCACTTTACTTAGCAAGATAAAAGTAGAATCAAACTTGTAATGATGCTGTGCTATTTCCATTGCCATCTTCAAATAAGACAGACTATACCTCCATATCAGATTTGCAAAATAAAGTTATAAGGCATTTAAATCTGTATATGACAGTTAGATATAACCTTAATAACTATCAAGTTGCAATGGAATCATCTTTGACCATTACTTCAATGTAACTTTAGCTCAAGGCAAGTACTGCACATATACTACACTTGCTCACCAAGTGGTTCAGACACTGAAAAAACAGTGTGTCCCTATCTACAATAAACAGGCAGCCAGTCAGGAGTAGATTGTATAATGTATCCTTCCTCTCATGCATTCTGTGCATTGGTTATGCAATATGTCACCAAAACATCTGCAGGCAATAATCTCACTTTCTGAATGTAGCAGTACTTGAACCACCACGATGGATGTTTTTCTGAACCAGTATTTCTTGGGCTGCATTTTACAAAATCTCTTGTTTTCTTATGCAACATTAAAATCCAACTTAGTCCACCAAAGAAAACAGATCAGTAGTTTTCTCTAAAGAAAAAATCTGTTCAGTAGACACATGCTGAATATGTACAGTTCCATTAAAATGAGTGGGTGTATCTATGTGAACACAGATTAGTACAGTTGCATATTCCACCCCTTATTGATGGGTATAATTATTTAGGCAGAGAGAGGGGAAGGACCAAGAGAAAGAATGTAAGGATTGTTTAAGAACTTTCTTCTCAAACTAGCAAGTCCCAAACTGGACCGTGTTTCCTAGGACCATGTTTTGCCTCACCAGGGCAAAACAGCAGAGGAAAAATAAGTGCCCTTGATCAGCAGGCCACTCTCCTAATTTAGGCCGGTGTGAAGCTTGCCTTATTCACAGACTTTAAAAGATAGCTCAGAAATATTCAAGCAATGCCATTGTCACTTCTGTCCCTATGGCAGGGACAACCTATGAAGGCTCAACAAGTTAGACTACTACATGCTGGTGGAGCTATTATGAAGGTTTCCTACTGGCAATGCAGTAGAGGTTCACTGGAAGAGTAGTGTATAAGATCTGGCTTGGCACAGTGTAGCTCTACAGACTGCAACCAAGTTAAGGATGGTGGAAAGTAGCACACCAAGACTTAGGACACATTGTTTCTACCCTCCATTTTAAGTCCACAATCCAAATTACAAAGTAGAAGCAAATTTTGCATAATTTATACAGAAAGGAGAAACCAATAACTGCCCAGATCATTTTCTTCTCAGCTGTGGACATGGACGAGAAAAACTCTATCCACTCCGAGTAATCTGCAGCATGTAGGGAGAGCTCCTCTTATTACCTCTTGTAGAAGCTCCTGTCATACCACACTCTTCTTGAGATTTGTTTCAGCCCAGATGGTTTTGAAAGTCTGAACTGTGATACAGGTTCCATACAGATGGGAATAGAAAGAATGCCGTTGCCCAAGGTCATGTTGTGCTCCCTTCCTTCTCTTATGCTTTAGAGAAGACTACTGCACCTTTTCTTTCAGTCAAAATTTTATGACCTTCTCAGTAGACTAGACAGAAGCACTGCAGTATATGACATTTTGTCATATGACACTTTTGTGTTTGCCCCTGTTGTGCTCACGAAGTTCTGTAAATGGAACGAAACACAACAGGGAACCTGAGAAAAGCATAGGAGAGTGAGGGAGAAGCCCTTAGTGGGTTTGGGGAATATTTTTTCCTAATACTCTTTATCAAATACAAACTAGCCAGCAGGGAACAGGAAGAAATCACTGATCAATTGAGAGCAGCAACAGCTGGGAAAAGGAAAAATGGATGTTTTGGTTAAAACCTCTACAGAGGAGCCATTTGATCACAAAACTCTTTTCCAAACCACCATAGCATTGGCATGTGCTGTTAACACAAGGTCTCTAAGTTTAGCACCCTGACTCCCATAGAGATCATCTAGGACAGTAGTATCCCTCAGCAAAACTGGTCTCATCTTCACACAGCAGATCATGTAGCCTCTACTCAACAGGTGTTACCATTTTTTGTTTTTAAATCAACAAATAAAAAAAATTATTCTAATAGAGGACTGAAAATTTATTCTAATAGAGGACTGATGGGTAACATACTGGAACATTTATAGCAAACAGATTTGGAACCAAATGTGTGCAAAAGGGGGGGGGGGGTCTAACAAATGAGGTTTAAATTAGTTGGGCTCTCTTTAAAGGGTCTTTTCCAACTGCAGCTTTGCTGGCTAAAGAGATTATGGTTTGTGTACACCTCACTCCCCATCTGCCAGTACTACCTCTCCTGAAAGTTACTATTCTCTTATTTGCTTGCTCAGTAAAATTATTTCAGTCAGAGAGCAGAATTAGTGCATAAACTGATATATAAAGCATCTAAACTAGTTGAAAGGGTTCATTTTGTCCCCTTACAAGTAAAGAGGGTTCACACAAGCAGCTCAGTTGGCAGGCTTGAGGGCATGGAGATGAACTCTTCAGACAGCCTCATTCACAGCCAGAAAGGTCATATGAACCCAGACTCAGCCTACACAATACATTTTACAGGTTATAATCCAGAAAGATGATGTTGGATTGAGAAAGGATGCAGCAAGAGCACATAGCTTAATCAGAACAAGAAACAATGTCGCATTTTTCAATATAATAGAATTTAACAGCTAGTATTTAATGTATCAAATTAGAAGATGAGGAATATTTGAAGTTCTGCTTAAGATATAACGTGGGATAGATAGATTAGGACAATTAAAACAATTTGATTCTTATTCTATTAATTTAATCCTACACTAGACATTGTCCTTTCCAGTGAATATGCATTTGTTTCTCCTCTTATTCTGCTATTAATGGTGTACTGTTTATGTAATTTTTAAATCACTCCGTTATTTTTTTTAAAACACAAGAATAGAATTTTGTCAGATCAGTGACCCTCAATTTATTACGGAGGCTAAATTTAGCCCGCAGATACTGGAGTTAAACATGATGCCTGTCTCGTTGTTCCATGTTGTCCATCACAGAAAGGACTGAGAGTTTGTAATATCCTGTGTTTCTGCAAGCAGAACACACCCCACAGAACAAAGGGAGATGAGTACTTATGACAACGCATATGCTACCTTTCAATAAAATGTACTACAACAAATAATAGAAAATCAGACAGTATTGATGATCTGTCTCTTCCTTTCCCTTCACCCTTTTTTAAAGTCGATTCAAAATTGGCCAGTCAAGTTTTAAGCAAGTAAAGATCACGTACATTAATGGCAGAATGAAAAACTATTTGCTTGCAAGACCTGCTGCTTACAGGTAGAGGAAAAAAGTACCAGCAAGACCTGCTGTACAACATCAGTTCTGCCTACAGCAGAGTTATCATCAGAAATAGAGGACTCGTGATCCAAATAAGCTTTATTCCTTTCAGTGCTAACAGCAAGCTTTCTTCTAGCCTCTCTTTATTTTCTCAAGAGGCATTAAGGTGTTCAAAATAGTCTGCATTTAGAAAGAACCACATTTAAAATGAGTTTCACCCGCTTTTCCTGCTCTTCATTTCTTGCTTTTTATGAAATCTACTTCTCTCTCTTCAGCTTCTTTCTGAAAAGGACTATGTTTTAGGACAAAGTATACAGATATTTTAATGAGGGCTGATCAAACCACCTTAGCTGTAAAAGAAAAGTAATGTTGTGCTGCACAAAGAAGTTTAAAGCAGGTTTGGGATGAAGACCTTCACTTATTATGGTGTTAGAACACCCTAAATTAATACTGGAAAAATGCATTCTAAAAGGCTTTCTTTCATAACCTCTCTTCAGCTTCTTAAATATTGACTATATTTTAGTCTTTTTGTGGAATTCTGCACACTTGGTTTTTGCTTCAGAAGTTCTGAAAGGTGTTTTTAGTAAGAAAATGGAAAAATCCTTTAAGTAAAATAGAACTCTTATTTTTGTAATATTTTTCAACAACTTCAGTACCTTACAGTCTTAGAATAGAAACTTGAAGTTTGGCCAGGATATAATTCCTTTCTCAGAAGTGCTCTTTCACTATCCTATTCAGATTTAATTGTGTAATAAGCTGCAGAAACAGCTTTTGGTACACAGAAGGAGAAACCTTATTTTTAAAGGTTCACACTGTTCCCGTGCTGCCAAACTTATTGTATTTTCTGATGGTTTCAGAATAACACAGGATCTCTTAATTGCGCTAAGAAAGTATACAGGCACTCACATCCAAGCAAGCCCAGCCAGTTGCAGACACGGCAAAAGTATACTCTAGAATTCAACTTAAATTCATTCAGTATCTTCTAAAACAGAGCCTTTGTGAAGCTCGTAATACATCAAATATGTTTTATATTGAAGTATGAAATGCAATTTTACTAACATTTCACTTTAGAGAAAACATTATTAAATGAAGGAATAACTTGCCTGTTCTTGATAGTATTTTCACACGGTTACTATTTAATGAGAGCACAAAATCAGAGTAGGGAAAGGGAAAGCACATGATCCAAACAAGTTAGTTTCCATTTGTCACCACTTCACTAGAACTTTCTTTCCAGCTTGTTTATCCAGATACAGTCATGCTTCTCATCTAGACTATACTAGAAACTAGAGGAGGGGCCACTCACAATACCTGAATTTATCACAAGACCACTACACAAATCCAACTGGAAGAGTGTCCTTCCATAGCACAAACAAATCTCTTTCGGCAACACTTCATGCACTGTGCGTAAACACGCACTGCTGTGAAATCCAGCTGATCATCATCTTTCTCCCAAAAAAAGATAACATCTGCCATCTTAAACCACTTTTTTTTTCTTCAGCTTGTCCACTTTGTAACTAGGAGAGTAATTTCAGCATGTAGACACACTCAAACTACCTTCAGTCTTTTTTCACCAGGTGCTGACAGCACTGAAGATGTGGCAGTGTCTGGTTCAGTCACAGCACACTGTGTAGCACCACTTCTTGTGAACCTCTGGGGCTGCAGCTTCACTGCTACCGGTAAAGGCACTAACTGACAAAAGATAGCTTGCGGATACCTATCCACATTGCATTACACCCTTGGATCACTACACAGGAAGAGCTTTAACGCTTATTAGATCATCAAGCACTCACTCAAAGGCCTACCTAGAGATTGTACCTGATAGGACAGCACTGAGAATGATTTGTCATCTAGATGTCTCTCTATCCCCAACACTTTGGGTCCATACTGAAATTCATAGGCCATTTGAACTCAGGCTGATGTCAGGCTGTCTACAAAGTATATCCGCCCTCACGTCAGCAGCTGCAGACACTTCTTCACTACCAGGCATCCTTGCCAGAAGTGCAGCAGGATAGCTGACAGTTGGGCCTCTTGTCAAGGGAGGCATTCATGCCCCTACAGCATACACTACTCATGAGGCTCAGCAAAGTTTCTTTCTTGGGACCACTGATCGTATTACTCCATTGGGACCTCCTGAAGAGCACCTTTGTAAGAGATGACAGAGAGGCACTTAACAGGCACCCATGCTGGTCTTGTGGCCTCTCTACTGCCCCTGTCTCAGTACTAAACCTCAAAAACACATAATGCTGTGGGGAAACATAAGCCTATCTGTGAAGGTATCTGGAACAGAGATGTAAGTAATAGTACCACCAGGCCTCTGTATGGGATTCTACAGAAACTGAGAAATAAGCAGAAAAACAAGTTTCCTGCCCAGTACTAAGTCAACAAATATAATCAGATAACAAATATATCCCTAAGAGAAACATTTGACCTACAACTCCCAGAAAACTGCATAGACTTTTTTTTTTTTAAATGAAAGTGGGCATATTGATAGCCAGAGGCATTTGCTCCATTAAAGCTCTCCTCCTTTTATACACAGATCTAGCTTTACTTTCAAGGATGCTTTCCCAAGTGAAAGGAATGTATGAGCACAGGATACAAGCAATTCAAGTCAGTTTATCTTTGGAACTCAAGATAGATTTTTTTTTCCTTAGTGGTCTCTATCACTTAGATCTGACAAGTCAGCAATCTATATTTCAGTGTGGAGATAAGCCACAGAAAACAGACTGATATTGTATGAAGAACGAATGTACAAGTTATAGTTCAACCTCTGATACATGCTTAAACAGTTGCTTGCTAATTTTAGGTTGTTCTGGGTCAGTTACAGGAAGGCATATTTCATTTTTAAGGGAGAACTGGCGTCAACCAGGGCTCAGTACTGGGTCCCACCCTGTTCAACTTCTTCATCAACGATCCGGACAAAGGGACAGAGTGCCTCCTCAGCAAGTTGGCTGATGATACCAAGCTGGGCTGATACACTCAGAGAGCTGTGCTGCCATTCAGAGAGACCCGGACAGGCTGGAGAGTTGGGCAGAGAGGAACCTCATGACATTCAACAAGAGCAGGTGCAGAGTCCTGCACCTAGGGAGAAATAACCCCAGGCACAAGTACAAGCTGGGGGCTGGCCTGCTGCAAAGCAGCTCTGCAGAGAAGGACCTGGGAGTGCTGGTGGATGACAAGTTGACCTTCAGCCAGCAATGTGCCCTTGTGACCAAGAAAGCCAATGGTCTCCTGGGGTGCACTGGGAACACTGTTGCCAGCAGGTCGAGGCAGGGAATCCTGCCCCTCTAATCAGCCCTGATGAGGCCTCATCTCCAGGGCTGTGTCCAGTTCTGGGCTCCCCAGTACAAGAGAGACGTGGAACCAGTGGAGAGAGTCCAGCGTAGGGCTACAAGGATCATCAGAGGGCTGGAACACCTGCCCTATGAGGAAGGGCTGCGAGAGCTGGGTCTCTTCAGCCTGGGGGAGAGAAGGCTGAGGGGGGATCTTATCAATGTGTACAAGTACCTGAAGGGAGGGTGTCAAGGGGATAAGGACAAACTCTTTTCAGTTGTCCCGTGTGACAGGACAAGAGGCAATGGGCAGAAATTGAAGCAGAGGAAGTTCCGCCTGAATGTGAGGAGGAATTTCTTCACTGTGAGCGTGACAGAGCACTGGAACAGGTTGTCCAGGGAGACTGTGGAGTCTCCATCTCTGGAGATTTTCAAGGCCTGCCGCAATGCAACCCTGTCTAACATGCTCTAGGGGACCCTGCTGAGCAGGGGGGCTGGACTTGTTGATCTCCAGAGGTCCCTTCCAACCTTACCGATACTATGATTCTATGAATAGCCTAGTCAGCCATGCTGAAAGCAGGAAATGAAGCACCATTTGTTATGACCTTTCTCAGTAGCAGTTACAGCACAGTTCAAAGGACACTGAGTGCATTGTATTAGCTGAAGTAAAGCAACAGGTACCAAAATGCTGTAAAACATTCATTGCTTTCAAGAGGTGGATATTGTCAGTTCATTTGATGTCATGACACTTAAGTTAAACATCACTAAGCATACACAAAATCAGAGCAAGAGCTGACATGAAGCAAACAGCCATATGAAAGCTTCATGACCACAGAGCTGCTAATTATTATTAAGCAGTCAGAGAGATGTGTAAAACTAATGGAAATGCAAGTCTTAACTTGAGAAGAAGCAACTTTTATCTTCTTGAATGTATTGAAGAAAAATAAACCTAAGAATGATTTTAAATTTCCAACACATAACAACTTCACACTTACCATGCATAACTTTGTTCAATAAGATCTATAATTACAATCCTATGCAGTGCAAAGGACAGTAGAAGGTTACCTACATGATTAAGACAAAAGTATGTTTCCATTTTAAGAGAAGTTCAAGGTTGAGAGTGACCCATTTCAGCTAAAGATCATTCTTGAAGAGTACTTACACCCCTGGTTCAGTGGTTGCTGCTAGATCTGAATGCTATTCCTCAGACATTTAATTGCATTCTCCAACTGTTTTAGGCAGCATAACATGGTCTTACATTGGCTATTAATATTCATGTAAAGAAAATGAACTTCTGTATAAACCCTTCATGCACTTCATCTCTCCATCAAGAGATTATGTTGTCATGAGTTGTGAAATAAGACATATGGAATTATTCATACAGCTAATATATTCATATAAAAAGTGGCACATAAGTCATACACAGTATGCTGAAAAGCTGCAATCTTCTTGTTCACTTACCAACACAGATATGTCATTCAAATGACTTGGCACACAAACTTTGGTTTCCATAGTTCATAGTATTTAACTGTTGATTTGTTATGTAGAATTGATCTAGCCAGTAGTCAGATATGCTTCTACTTCATAAAAAGTTTGGAACAAACAAATATGCACCAAAACTTTAGTAGCTCAAGTATCTTATAAAGCACAGTCTCCAATGCTGTAAAGTATGACCTTCAAATGAAGGGTTAAAACAGACTAGTTTATACACAGATACTGCAGTTAGTTTCTGGAATAAATATAATAGAACCTAAACAGCAAATACATTACCTGGCTAATTCTACTAGCTGCACTAATGCCAGCTGCCCACTTCCTACATTGTGTTATCAACCTTCCTCCAACCTTCACTTCACCATGGCCCTGTTGTCAGCCTGAAAGCAAACACAACTGGCCTCTTTTCAGCAAGAAAATCAGCTGTATTCCCATGAAAAATAATGGGAGTGTGACCATTTTCAGAAGTGGTTGATCTCCATTAAAGTTCCCCTTCTCCTTTCTCACAACAGGAAGTCTGTTTGCTGGTACACCACACTTCAGGTACAATAGCAATAGTGGCTAGTGCCCCCCAATTAGCTACATTTCTGTTTGAGAAACAAGGCCGCATATTTTCTTTCCCATGAGTTTTATAAAGATATGCCATGTATTATAAAAAGTATATACAAAAATATAGGAAAAGCACTCAGTATCTATAAAAGCATGTCAAATATGACAGAAATGTGACTCATGAAAGACGATTTAGAGGAACAAGATGACAAACTACAACAGTCTGTTAATTTCCAGGAAAAAAGAGGAGGAAAAAAAGTATTTGGGGCTTTTATATTGTCTCCTCCTTGTTTCTGTCCTACCTATATAATACATTCCATGCAGTCCAAGCAAGGAGCATTCTGGGTTGCTATAGTGAGTTATAAAGCCAGTGCAAGATACTAAATGGCTGCAGAACTGAGGGCTTACCATTGTTAAGACATGACGACACACTGTTACATCCTTGACGTGCAACACTATTCTGAACGTTCTGGGATGGATGGATCAGTTTATGGTCCACTGGAGAAGTGAGAGTTCCCATGATCACAGGAAAGTCACTTCTGTACTCTGGCTCTACCGATACTAGTCTTTTTATTGCTTTTCTTTTTTCCTTACAGATGATAATGAAATGAACTGGTATCCACAGATAACTTCAGATTCATTTCACTTTAAAGAGGTATCATCAATAGATTTGTTTTGTTTTTAAATCAACTCTTTTCAGTTCACATAACTCAAAGGACAACAGTTCTCACGCAGTACAATGCATCAAGTATCATTTAGGAATGATGAACCTATGACTCCAGTTAGACTGTAACTGGGTATGAGTCACATTTTTACCTTTATTACTAGAAAAACATTCCATCTTAACAGGAAGACATCTGATGACACACTTCTGTTTGACAGGGCAAATTTAAACAACGTGATCACCTTCTTTTGGTAGCTAGCAAGCTGATACAATTATTTATGATACCAGTCTATTGTACTATCTCATCAACACACACAACTGAGCAATAAGAGAGCAGGTTCCATATACTAACTAAAGGCTAGATCATTAATCATAAGGTATAAGAACATGGTCATAAAACCTTACTTATTACAGCAAGGAACTTACAAAATCAATAGGAATATATTTTTAAGAGGTATCAATACATCTGGTTCAAGTTAGATAGCTACAGACAGATACTAGATAGAAGAAACTGTGGAAAGCTAATTAAAAATACAGTATAAATTCAGTATGCAGCATACCATATGTTTTTCAGTATTTATACATTATATCCATATGCTGAGGTACAGCAGTTATACTGAAAAAGAAATTAAAACAGAACCTCGTCTTGCTTTGAACATGAAAGTTATACACTCTACTTCACCAACCATTTTTCTTCTCTTTTACAGAATCTTATCAACATTATTTTAACATAAATACTGATGAACGAGTAGCCCTCTGAACCATAAAAATCAAAAAGAAAAAAGAGAAATGCTTGTGTCTTTAATATGTATGATATTATGAAATATTAATTGTTTTAAAACTGAAAGTTACTTAAAGATTAAGATGTCTTATCTAAAATACTCACTTTTTGTTTTTTAAAGATAGTGCTCTCTGGCTTAGGGGCCTTGTTATTCTGAGAAAAAGCAGACACAATACTGGAAGTTAAAGACTTGACAAACAGGAAAACCAGTTAAAATTCAGCACATCTGGAATAGGGTTTTGTGCCACCTTGCTTTGGTAAATCACTAGTTGGTTTACAAGGAGTATGGCTATTTACTTTGTCATCTTCTACTTGGAATTTTCAGTATCTGGAAAAAGAACAAGCCTCCAGTTTGTTTCCAAAACAAAGCTCATCATTTAACAATTTCATAACTTTACCCTGTATTCATAAACTCTTTCATTATATGTTCATAGATTGGACAATGTCTCTATGGACAATATTGACCTTGGATTTCCAAGTGTTATTCATTGCCCTCTAAAATTTGTTAAGGAATTGCTTGAGAATGTAGGTGGTTTCTTAGGTCTTTTATTGAAGCAGATAAAGAATCAAAAATACCACAGAGCTGCTTGAAATGCTCTATCTAAATTCTTCTTAGAGAACCAACACAGAAGAGGTAGCAAAAAGAAAACAAAAAACTACAATAATCATAGCATGTAAGCTTCTTAGTTTTTGAATGCCTCAAACACAAACACCACCACAAAGTACAGCACCAAAAAAATAGTACTAATACTCTTGTTTTGGAGGCTGAAATAATGCAATACACTTCAAAACCTGAAATCTTGAGCACAGACTCCATACCACAACTTGGTAAACAGCTACAGGGGGACTTTATGGCTCCTTATCTATCATGAAAAAACAATTTTCTGTTAAACAAAATAGAAGATTTTTAACCCTCTCCAAATGCAAATGAGTGTCAAATGTGCCTAATGTTAGAAAGCTATCACATGGCACATTTTAAAGCTATTTCATACTCCAGTAATTACAAGAAGCTTACACAGATTTTTATTGCATCTAACATCTTTCATGTCATTCAACTGTCTGTTCCCATCTTGGCTCTCATAAATTACCAGGTAGCTGTTTCAGGACAGACTATATCCATGACTGGTAACAAGTTCTCTGCCCAAGATATTTTTTTTTTTGACACTATCAATCAACAGTTTAAATTGCCAATACAGCTCATGTTTAAACAAAAAGATGGTAACAGAGGATCAAATAAAATATTGTTCACAAGAATTGTAATTCATATTATCAAGTAGTACAATAAACTTCTGTAAACTAGCCATAAGCTAAAATACAATCTATAATATGAAAGAAACAAAAATGCTTGCATTGCTTAGCTCTTCCTGCCTGTCAATCTAATCTATGAGCAAGTAACAAAGTAATCAACACCAGCAAGACTAGTCTGGCAGCAGCAGCAGTTTTCATTTATTACTGAATATTTGGTATCACTTTTCAGACACAGGAACAGACAGGTTTTGTGAAAGATCTCATAGTTAAGGCCACAAACCTCTCCCACTGATTACGTATTCTGCTTACCTTTGGATTTTTCTCTTTTCAAATATATGAAAAGAGAAGTTCAAAGTTTCCTGCATGGTCTGTTTCCAGGCCAGTTTTCTTTCCCCTGTTGTACCTCAGGAAGATAGCAGCAACTCTCTGACATTCAGAGCAAGTTAACTCTGAAGTATGCATCCTTGCAACACTCTTTCTTTATATAAGAAACAGTTTTCCTAGTTCTCTTCTCAGGTATACTATTTTGGGTACAGAGGACTTTGGAGAAGTACACACTGATAATAACAATTATGTTCTTCAGTATTAATTAGGTTAGACAGGATAGGCATCACCAGCTACACTGACAGACAAATAAGGTCAAGTTAGTTTTAAATTAGCTATTTAACTCTATCAGTCTCGAGTCAACATCAATGCCTTCTACTTGCAACATACCTCCTTGGGAAATGGATGCTACTAACTATTTAGCACTCATTTTTTGCCATTAATTTATTTAGTTAAGACCCTTGATTTTCCACACAGAATTTCAGAATTTTGTTTTCCCTCCATTTCACTGGATGAAACTAATATCATATTCTACAAAAGAGATTAACATTCAATTCAAATGCTCTTGTTAATCACCTTGAGAGTTTGTTATAAAGAAAAGCATCAAGCTTAAATAAAGCTGGAAAACTTCATGATTTATTTCAGTTTTGTGAATATGATTATTTCACATAACCCTACACAAACCTGAAAGATACTGTCATGAGACAGTATTATCTACATCTGACTAACTGCTTATGAATACTGTAAATATTTTAATCTTGGGCCTTGATAAACAAGCATATAATATTGCAGAGAGATTAACAGCCCAGATACTAATTTAAATAACACTACTTTTTACAACAGCTAGTGAAAGGCAAACGCCGTTCAGTTGCCCTACATTATCAGCATTTTTTCTATGATGTGATAACAAAATACCAATGTAAGGTTCAGGCATATTATTCATGACTTGCTACAACCCTATAGCCAAGTATGAAGTCAACTAAATCCATACATCCCCAAGCACATCTTACACTATGAAAGGTCATGGTGACAATCCTATTTAGAAGGAAGACATTCACATAAGACAACCTTAAGTGGCAGATTGATTTTCTTTTTAAAGGAAACGTGCCTGTTGGAAGCTACTAAGGAGATTAATTAAAATTTATTAAATAGAACTCTGAGAAAAGCACACGAACACACAGTGAGAAAAGTTGAAGAGGTATGATAAATGCAATTTTATTTTTATGATTGATTTATCATGAAGATATCACCACATATATATGACAGTATTAATGTCCTCTGAACAGGTAACAAGGAACAGAAATCAGCTGCAAAACCATTTCATGGGTTGTAATTCTTCTTCTTCTATACACTGCAGTAACAGTCTAAAAAACTCTGTATTACACACCTCACTGCTACTCTCTAGCTCAACTTGAGCTTAGCTCAGTAAGATACCGACTCTACTGTCTTTTCTAGCACATCTATTATCCTGCGTTTCTGCTGCTGCAACAAATATGCCCTTCTCCAGCTCCAGAAATCACTATTCATGTACAAACACCATCACATATCTCCTCACATTCACTCACCTTGACTCTCTTGACATACATATATCTACTGTTTATTTTGTAGTTGTCTGGTCTCACATGAGCCCTGAGAAGCCCTCACGGCTCTGTCTCCTCCACTCAAACCAGACAAAGCTATCTCATGAAACTCATTTTTCTTCCTTGAAAATTTATACTTCATACCTCATCTCTGGTAATACAACAGACATGGATGTTGACTATCTCATTGTCCCAGCATGGAAGGCTGTTGGTTATTCTTTTAGATGCCTCACATCTTTAGCATTTGCTTTCCACACATCCCAAGCACTGAAAGAATATGTACACCATGAAGTAATGTCTCTCCAATCCATACTGCAAAAAAGGCAGCTGTTGCTGCTTCCTACTACGAGTGCAGAAGGAATTAGAACGTATCATCCTAGACACTAAAATGGTTACTGGTCCAGTGGCCAGTTCTGTTTGGTTTCTCTGTCTTTTTAAGGAAAAAATTGGGGGAAATTTCTGCTTTCTGAATGGGCAGATTTACCTTGTGACTGTGCGGGAGATTCAGCATTGTGAGAGTTCACAGTGATCACAGCAGTAATAGCAAGCAGGAGTGAGTGAAAAACAAAAATTAACTGACTTGACAGCAGAATTTATCACTATTATTAGTAGTGATCAAAGTCAAGACTTGGTAAGAACTCGTATTCTGGATAGCTCAGAACACATATGCATCCTCCTGAAGATATGAAATATCTTAGTAGCAATTTTAAATGCATGTATCTCTGTAAGAAACTTAGTAAGAGAATATTTTCCATGTATGGCATGTTTACTATGTACAACATAGATTCAGTTACGGAATAGGTTTTTCATTAAATTGATTTCCACTTCTTCAATTTTTCTGGGACATGATATTTTTTTTAAGTAGTAGGCTTTAATTAAGCATGGTCCATATTTTCAATTACTGTGTTTTTGCTTTCCATAAATATAGAAACATGGAAATTTCCAGCTCAGTGTTCAGTTGATTTCCCCATATACATCATTTAATCTGTCACTCAAACTTACAATTTCTTCATAAATCCCTAAAACTAACAGGCATCTTTTGACTGTGAAGATCTGTGAATTTAAATATCTAGTCCACATTTTCTCTACACCTTCTGTTTCCAGAAAATGGCAGGATTCGGGGCAGGAATTAAATTTGAAATTTGAAAGGCAGACAATGTGTGTGTACGAGACCACCCATAGTGAGTCTTTCACCTTGAACACACTGACAAAGCATTTGCTTCATCTAATTTGCCAAAACTAATGGTTTAGCCAAATATTTTATCAATTCTCTTGAAAAAAGCTCAAGCTGGTTCAATAGTGCACAGTTTAAATAGCTCACAGTTAACTAGAGATACACACTGGAAAGTCACAAATTGTGCAGGTCAAGCTCAGTTCTTTCAGGTGCTTCACCCTGATATTAGAGCTTCTTTCTTCCACAGTATAAGATTTTCTGAATTCCATGAGTCAGCTATAGTAAGTGGATATTTGTACATTTTAAATAGCATTTTAAACATCTGTTTGCAGCATCAACTGTTCTCTCCTCTGCTTCTCAGTGTTTTTGTTTCTGTGATCCTTCAGGTTTAGAATCCAAATGAAATACCAGCCTCTTTTCATTCTAACTCTCTCTACAATACACTTACTGCTTACAATAGTCACTAGATCTAGTTTTGCTTAGAAAACTACGTACAAATTGGATCTAGTTCAGTTCAGTGTTTATTGCTTAAAATAAACTGTTTAATGCATTCAAGACAAATAGCACCATCTTTATGAACCATTTCAGTTTTCTCATAATGCAATAGCAGGCTACTACAGACATTTTTATGAGCATATTTGCAAAGTAGTAGTAAATAACATGTTGGACTGATTTCCAGAAGGCTACACTATGAACTTACTGTGGGGACATCTGTTTTTCTAACTGAGCACGAATTAACCTTTGAGTTGTGATGGTGCTAAAGGAATTTCTGATCCTGCACCCCAAAATATTCACAGCTAATATTCAGTCTGGGAAGTATTCTCTAATTAATACAAAATTAAATATTTTAGTTGATTTTTGATCCTGCAGACATGTATCAATTTTAATGTACTTCAATGTTTCTTTTCTTCTACCCTTCACATGCATGCTCTTGTGAGTTAGTTTCTTTTGTATTTTCAATGCTAGACATGAAACCATAGTAGTTTTAAATAAGGTTGCATAAAAAAGGATAAATGCTTTTAGACAGTCATGGTGCTTTGTGAAGCAGTGAACTGTGCTATGTGGGCAGACATTCTCAAAACTGCTACTAAAGCATCATGGCTCAAAAAGTCAGAACAGCTTACAGAAATGTTCTTAAATGATTCTACCATTTTCACTTGAGCCATTAGAATATACTGCAGCATAAGGAGACATTCAGAAGTTGTTTTGAACATGAAATACATTACTGCTTCTCAAAGTATGCAATGCAGATCACAGTATGTGCAGACTTTTCATAGTCTATGGACTAGTTTCATAGAGATGGTAGATGGTGGATTCCTTGAAAGCATTTTATGATGTACTACATTAAACTATAAATTAGAGTATGTCTATATGACTTTTTAAATGTTACTATGTATTTCAGTACTAAAATATTAAATACCTTGAGCTACTGAGGTGATAATAAACATAGCTTTCTATCTAATTTTGCAATAATAAGGTGCATCTTCTCATTGTTCTCCTGATTAATCTCAAGGTACCTAAAATATTTATTACTTATTCATGACAATCCTCTGGCATTAGCTATTCTTGAATTTTCAGGAACCATTCCATATTCTAATCCGTGATCCACACACATCTGCTTGCTGCTCCTACAGTTTACTAGACTAATTGCTATTTTAGTCAGCCCAAGTCCTTATCCTTACACTCAATACTTGAAGCCACTACAGCACTGTTCAAAGATTTTTCTTCTCCCCTGATTACCAGTTGCTACCAGAACAAGCACCTCTAGGAGGGAGGGGCGAGGAAGAAGAGAGGAGTGAAAGGTGTACGATTATCGTCTCTACAATCCACAGAATGATACTTGTCATGATATTACTGAAAGATGTGCACAATTTTAAACATGGTGACATCAGCTCTATGGTACCTCTCCTTCCCTAACTGATCAGAGTAGTCCAGCCAATATACCTCCCTGCTCCTTTCTTCCTTTGACTCCATAAATTACATACAACAGCAGCCTACATAGATTAAAATCCAAAGTAAGCCTCAGCCTGATTATTTAAGCCCCATTGACTGAAGTGAGATACACATCTACAGTCATAGAATTCGCAAGCAGGAAAAAGCTTTCTCCAGCAACCAACCTGAATCCTTAGGTCCTACCGTCCTTCAGAGAGTTTTGAAGACTAATGTGCTGACAGCTAGGGCTTTTAAGGCACTTTCAGCTAGGAGTGATGGAAATTCAAGGCATAAAAATTATTTATTTTAAATGGTCATATTTTCATTTTTAGCAATAACTTCCCTAAACAGAATAAAGTTCATTGCATTGAACTTTCTTGTTGATGCTTACCAATTTTTTTTTTTTTTAAGATCAATCAGTTATCCTCCCTTCCTTTAATATGTTACTGCATCAATGTACTTAAGAATTCTATTTCTGCTGAAGTTATGGTATAATCCTTATTAACTTAGAGGATCTGGAGTCATTCACACACACACACACACCCCTCCCAAGTAAAGTTAATCTAAATATCACAGCTTCATTCATTTAGCTTACCCTGGATGATCTCTTTTCTGTTAACATACTTTCTTCAGCTTAACACAATTCAGGCTAACACAAAAATGCAAAGCAGAAGTTGATTGCAACTGATAGATGTCATGGGACAAGGAGGTAAGGAACTGGAGGGAACCAGCAAGAAATAGTGATTGTTGATGAATCACCTCAAACCACCAAATGATCTAAGGCTATTCAGGAATTATCCACAATTGCGGCCTTACAGGACTTTAAGAAAGAAGAAACCTCTCCATCATCTTTGAAAGGTCCTGGAGAACTGGAGAGGTGCCTGAGGACTGGAAGAAAGCCAGTGTCACTCCAGTCTTCAAGAAGGGCAAGAGAGAGGACCCAGGCAACTACAGGCCAGTCAGCCTCACCTTCACCCCAGAAAGGTGATGGAACAGCTCATTCTGGATGTCATCTCTAAGCACGTGAAGGAAAAGAAGGTGATCAGGAGTAGCCAGCATGGATTCACTAGGGGAAAATCCTGCTTAACCAATCTGATGGAATGACTGGCTGGGTAGAAGAGGCGAGAGCAGTGGACGTTGACTGCCTTGACTTCAGCAAGGCTTTTGACACTGTCTCCCATAACATCCTCCTGGATAAGCTCAGGAAGTGTGGGTTAGACGAGTGGACAGTGAGGTGGATTGAGAACTGGCTGAAAGGCAGAGCTCAAAGGGTCGTCATCAGTGGCGTGGAGTCTAGTTGGAGGCCTGTGGCTAGTGGCGTCCCCCAGGGCTCACTGCGTCCCATCCTGTTCAACTTCTTCATCAACGATCCGGACAAAGGGACAGAGTGCCTCCTCAGCAAGTTGGCTGATGATACCAAGCTGGGAGGAGTGGCTGGCACACCTGAGGACTGTGCTGCCATTCAGAGAGACCCGGACAGGCTGGAGAGTTGGGCAGAGAGGAACCTCATGACATTCAACAAGAGCAGGTGCAGAGTCCTGCACCTAGGGAGAAATAACCCCATGCACAAGTACAAGCTGGGGGCTGACCTGCTGCAAAGCAGCTCTGCCAAGAAGGACCTGGGAGTGCTGGTGGATGACAGATTGACCATGAGCCAGCAATGTGCCCTTGTGACCAAGAAAGCCAATGGTCTCCTGGGGTGCACTGGGAACACTGTTGCCAGCAGGTCGAGGCAGGGGATCCTGCCCCTCTAATCAGCCCTGATGAGGCCTCATCTCCAGAGCTGTGTCCAGTTCTGGGCTCCCCAGTACAAGAGAGACGTGGAACCAGTGGAGAGAGTCCAGCATAGGGCTACAAGGATCATCAGAGGGCTGGAACACCTGCCCTATGAGGATCGGCTGCGAGAGCTGGGTCTCTTCAGCCTGGGGGAGAGAAGGCTGAGGGGGGATCTTATCAATGTGTACAAGTACCTGAAGGGAGGGTGTCAAGGAGATGGGACCAAATTCTTTTCAGTTGTCCCGTGTGACAGGACAAGAGGCAATGGGCAGAAATTGAAGCAGAGAAAGTTTCGCCTGAACGTGAGGGGGAATTTCTTCACTGTGAGAGTGACAGAGCCCTGGAACAGGTTGCCCAGGGAGGTTGTGGAGTCTCCATCTCTGGAGATCTTCAAGGCCTGCCGCAATGCAACCCTGTCTAACATGCTCTAGGGGATCCTGCTGAGCAGGGAGGTTGAACTAGATGATCTCCAGAGGTCCCTTTCAACCTTTACTGATTCTATGAAACACCATTTGCAGCAAATTACTTAGAGGAAATGCAGAAATTAAAAAAAAAAAAAAAAAAAAAAAAAAAGCACAAAACATTCCTTGCAGATATAAGGCCAACCCCAACTGCAAAAAACACACCACCACCAACAAAAACAATCACAAACACCCACCACACACAACAAGTATGAACTGCTCTTAAAAAAAAAAAAAAAAAAAAAAAAAAAAAAAAACACATACTAACAATGCATAAGCCAGTCTTATTCCCTTTAGCTTTAGGCACAAACACCATAGTTGTTCTAATAAACAGCATCTTAATCCAGTCTAAAAAATTAAATTAAAAAAAATAAAAAAAATTCTAACTTATCTCCCCAGAGAAAATAAATAAATAAAATGATCTTTTCATACAATTCTGGTTTTTACTTCCTCCAAGAATTGAACCTCTGCTATTCTTTCTCCTTTCCCTCCTCCCTCTCAGACTTGAATACAGGAGGAAAGAGATTACAACCTTTCTGAACTGGCAATCAAAATTAATTACATTTCTAACTGAGAATTCTACTTCTTGACTGTTCCCAGTCTCTGTTCCTAACTCCTTTTTTCTGTCCTCTCACTCTTCTCCACTCCTGTATCAGTGCCGGGGGTCAGGTGAGGAAGAAATCAGACAGTGCTGAGGTTCCTTGCATCTGCACTATAGGGTTTACTTCAAACTAAGTTTAGTCAGATCCCCTAACCAAATGTCCCTACCACACACTGTTCAAAAAACATCCACGAGAAACCAACCTCACAAGCCATTGTCTTTCCACTACAGACCTCTCTGAGGACCACTCTAGGAACTGCCATACTGTCCTTTTGTCTGTCTCAAGCAAAGAGAGCAAGTACAACACTGACACCAACACTATCACCCATTCAAAGCCTTTGCATGGAAGCAAAGGCAGAGTGGAAATAAAATGTACATTCAGCTGTCTGACAGAAAGATAACAGGCACTTCAACACAGACAGGTCACAGATGTCCCCAGTTCTGTCCAAATTATCAACAGCTGACTGGCCTTCCAACATACTGAATCATTAGTCAGCTGCTTTCTCTAACAGAAAGCAGAAAGGGTTACAGTTGACATTAGTCTGCCTTTCCATTACTGAAACCATTAGTAGGGACATTTTTTTTTCCCCAAGTTAGAGAATAGTTTTCTTAAAGCTTGTAGGAACATAGTATTTTAGGATTCTTCTTCAACAGTTGCAATTTGCCAATTGGTAAGAAATGTACGGTGGTCATATACCAAATGGTGGGAAGATAATGTGATCACATCATTACTTTAGAAAATGTGCTGTTTCCTTCACTTTAGCCCTTTTCCCTTTGAAAAGCCACTGGGGAGAATCCAATTTTTGCCAACTCTGACTGAATTTTTTAACTAAACTTTTCTTTTAGATTAAACCACATTCCACTTAGCTTCAATAAATCCCCCCCAAAAATTCCCCCTCACATCATTATATAACTACAGATACTGTCTCTAATCATCTATTCTTACAACATTATGCACATAGACAAATTATACTTCCACATAAAACATTTAATGTAACGTATCTAAGTTCATGAGTTTAGAAACACTCTACTCACGAGTAAAAAGGGGGAGTGCTGTAACTGGTAACATCCACATTTTTAACTGATCATAAATATAAGTTAAAATATGTCAGTGTCACCCCCCCACAGTACAGCTGAGGACAGGATAACTCATCAGTTTTCATCTTAGAAGAACAACTCATTCATTGACTTCAAACATGAGATAAATCGAAGGAAGCCTGTTTAAGCAGTGTTTTGGTAGAGATTTTTTTCGATGCTAAACACCCATGGGATTAGAGCTTTTTACATTTTCCATCCCAACCAGTTGCTCAGCACATACTGTGCAATGCATTACATGAAACATAAATTTAAAATTTTTTTCTTTTGAATGGTAAGTTAATAGGAACTGAATGGGCAAACATACTTCGAAGGAAGTTTTTAGTTTACTTCACTCCTCACAGGAGGACAGAAGCATCTTCTATAGAGAATGAATTAATAGCTATTTAAATGTGTGAGGGAACCTCACTGAATGCCGAGAAAGATGGAAATTCCCAACAGAGAGCAAGGCCTTGAGCCAGTGGCCTGAGCACAGACATCTAAGGGTTTTCAGTGCCTTGGAGGCACCCTCCAGATACCCTCTTGCCAAATATCACACTCTCCAGCTGCTATTCCATAAAGGCAATATCTTATATCAGTCCTGTGACACAGCTGCTAGCCCCACAGGGACACTCCACATATAGAAGACACAGAAGCGTGAGCCTTAGCAGCTCACCTGAAGACAAGCAAACCAAACCCCAACGGCAACAACCCCAGAGATGCGGGGGCACACGCGTGAGGCACCTCTGACCAGAGGCAGGCGCTCCCAGACCCTCTCCCCAGCCACTACCCGGCTCCGCTGCTTCTGGAACAAGCGGCGGTTAACGACACCGCGCACGGAGACCAGCCCAACCAACGCCCGCGCTCCTGCTCTCGCGAGAAGAGCCCGGGCGGGGCGGGGCGGTGGCGGAGCCTCGCGCCGCTGGGGGCGGCCGTGGCCGCAGTGCTGAGGGAGCGGCGCGCGGGGAGGGGGTGCGGCCGCTGGCGGCGTAGTTCAAACTGGGGCTCGGCCGTAGCGGGCAGGGCTGGGGGTGGTTCCCCGTGTGAGAGGTGCGCTGAGGCACCCGGGGAGGGAGAGAGCTGCAGAGAGAGGTGGGCAGGCTGCGATCGGCAGGGCCTCTGCAGGGAACCTGCAGTGAGTGACATGAGCCTAAGCCACACCTGCAGCTGAGGACAGCTGGAGACCGTGGTCACTGAGAGGGAGAGCGTGGTTGTCCGAATGACTTCTGGCAACACTGGAGGAAGGTTCCTACTCAGCCTGGGCATCTGCAACTTTAGAATAGGTATAGTTCTCACTGGTCTCCTCACTGGGCACCAGTGAGGACAAATACCACCTGTCAGGGATCTCTCGAAGCCAGTTAAGCCCAAACCTTTAGACCACAGGAAAGGGGAAAAGGCAAGGTGTAGTTACGGGAGACTCCCTCCCTTGGAGAACACACGCATCAACCTAATATCTCAGGAGGTTTGTTGTTTGTGAGCATCTAGATCTAGGATGTTGAAATAGGTCTGCCATGGCTTATCTGGTCCTCAGACTCTTAGACCGTGATGCTCTTCCATGTGGGTGCCAGTGATACTGCCAGAGGGGCATATTAAGCATATTAAGAGGCACTACAGAGCTCTTAGGGCAAGGGTGAAAAGCAGATGGGGCCCACATTGTGTCTGCTCAAGCCTGTCAGTGAGGTGGGGAAAGGCATGAACAGATATGTACTCATCCAGCAGCTCAAACCTTGGCTGTGTGGCTGGTGTCATAGGTAGGGCATTAGCTTCTGTGACCACAGGAGCTTCCTTGAGGAGCTAGGGCTACTAAGCAGGGATGGGATACATCCACACATGGTCTATAACCCCCGAGTCCACAAGCATGCACCAGCCAGGGTTATGAGAATAAAGTCAGAGTTTCCTTACAAAAAACATTCACAAATGGGCTCCGCTGTAAGTGGGCACTGAGGGAGTAAGCCTGTTGTCACAGGTTTTCTACAAGCCAGCAGCTGAAACATGGAAAGAGAGCAGAACAGGCACACTGAGAGAAAAACATGACAAACTGGGAGGCAGGAGTAAAATAAAGACTGAACAAAAAGACTCCATCTAGAAATCAATAGGGTGAACAGAGATGAGAGAGGCAAAGCTGAAAAGCTGAGTATAAGCATAAGTAAGTGCAAACTGAAGAGAGCTGGCCAGTGATGCTGGGCCACAGAGCCAGGAAAAGAGATGAGCTGCCCCCATGGAAACTACAGGAGATAGCCTATGGAGATCAGCTGTAGAGTAACCAGACTGACAAGGCTGGGGAAAACCAACCTGAGCAGGCAGAAAGAATTAAGCTACCTGGAAAGAGAGAGTAGAGCATTTTGCTAAGAAGTCCCAGCTTAGAGATTGCTACTTGTGGTGATACTTTTTACTGGCTGCCTATCTTTCTGGAAGTTTGTTTTTAACACATGAAAGATGTTCCCTATTATTTAGCATTCTGAAGAATAATATCCTCATCACTTCAGATTGGTCACTCAAAATTAATGTATATTTTAATCCTGAAATACCTCAGATTTGCAACACAAAATATTTTATCTTTAGCATCTTTGTGTCTCCATTTGCTCCTTCTAAGATCTGGTTCAAAATACAACACACCTCAAACTAGTGAAGGTATAAATTCACTAAGACTATGGAAAATATTATTGTGACACATATCTCCCACACACAAATAAATTAATAATTCTTTATTCAAATTTGGTTTTGAGCAGGAGCATGGGACCACTTAAAAAGGAATGCTAAACAGCTATTCAGTTAAATGAGCTCCTTCTAGCTTGTGTAAGGGATCAGGCAGGGGTCATAGAAAAAACAGTATGTGACCGTGTAATTAAAACCTATTTAATGTTGTTCACTACCTGAAAAGGCCCACATTAATGTTGCACAAGCCAACTTTGTCTTAGCATGTCCTAAAGCTTTGACTGCAACCTTAATAGTGTTCTTTGTAAGTGCAGAGGACATCATTTTATAGCATTAAGACTTGGGTCTCTGGGTAAGGGTTATATGCACCAAACTTCTTGCTATTCTAGTTAAGCCAGAAGCTTTTCATGAAATATTTGTTTTGCATCTAAATGAAATACATTTTTCAAATTCTTAAGCATCCTGTGTATTTCGTTCAGATGTTCTTACAGGCAAACAAAGAAATTGAACTTCTTCTTAAAACTGTTAAGCATCTGGTTATTCCTTTCAGGAGACATCGCAAAAACTTCACTATTTAAATGATCAGAAATTATCTTCTGTTTTTCAGCATCAGTTTATTTTCACTTATCTGCTGTGATGCTAACATTGTCTTTTTGCTCAACTAACTTTCTCTCTTCCTGATGTGAGTTCCATCATTCTCTCTGGGTAGTTAGGTATCACTAATATAGTCCTCTGAACTTTGATTTTGATAGACTCAATAAGCCAGAATCATTTAGACCCATCATAAAACAGCCTCTCCATTCTGCAATTGTTATCCCTCATACCCATTCTTTGACCCCTTTCCTGTCAGAATAATTTTTTTTCAAATACAGGTCTTGAGAACTGTAGCAGTATATACAAACACTTGCTGCACAGTGGCACAATTTCAGTGAGAGGGAGAGACACTGCCCTCAGATAGGACAGCAGATTTTAACCTTTTGAGTCTTTGCAAGTTTCTCATGATACTGGGCTTTGCATCCCAGCTATTCCATAAAGAGTTAGGCAAGATAAGAAATAAAATTTTGAAAAAAAAGTGGCTACAATTATATTTCTTCAAGCACTCTGTGTCACAGGCCCAATACTATTAGTATGAGAGAAATTTCCTCTAAGAGCATGGTTCAGATCAGGGCGATCAGTGATCTGAGATAAAACAACAACAACAAAAACAAAAGTACTACCTGACTACTGAAGAGCAATCAGACGTCAGGAGGGATAAGAAGAACTTCTCAGAGCCCCTTCTTCCATATGTGCTTGGAGGCAGAACTCTGAACATCCAGAGAATGTTGTCATCACACAGGGATGCACTCCATGAGCAGAGGCTGAGCAAGCACTTCTGAAGTGCAGTTTTGACTACTATGAGTGCTTGAGTGCCTTGTTATATGGAGTTGAATTCTGTTTTTTTTTTTTTTTTTTTTAACATCTCAAAAGCATAGAGATAAAATTAGGCCCTGAAAGCAAAGCACATGTGCTTTTCAGCTTTGGGTAATTACTTAAGCTGTGGGATAGCTATGCTTATTTACAGAATGTTATAAACTAGGCTTTGTACTATTGTCAGAGGAATTCAGCACCTGCCAACCTGCAATCTTCTCTAAGGTTCTCAAATGTTTTCTCCTTTATATTGGACAAATACAGATACTCATCTATTGGCAAACTAATCTATTACAAGAAAGAGTCTGAAACTTGGTTTGCTTTTTACAAACCTAACTGCCTAACAAACCAAATGACAGTTCTGGAACCAGAAGCAAAAGTACTGTTATTAGCCAAGTGGGAAAAGCCTCTCAGAGAGTGTATCTTCCACTGACTGTACTACCTAAATCTAAACTATTTGTTCTGACATCAGTATTAAAGAAAAAAATGTATATCAACAGTGAAACCATTAGATGTAACTTCTGGGCTCACTATAAACATGCAGCTGAACACACCCACACACACACACACCCACACACACACACACACACACACACACACACACACACACACACACACACACGCTCTCGCTCTCTCTCTCTCTCTCTCTCTCTCTCTCTCTTTCTCTCTCTCTCTCTCTCTCTCTCTTTCTCTCTCTCCGACACTGAGGTGCTGGAAAGCAACTGGAACTTACTGAGACTGAATGGGGACTCCTATTCCAAGAATCACAACCACCAAGTTAATCAGTGGCAGGTAATCATCTGTTTCCCTAAACGTGAAAGAAAAAAAAAAAAGGCAAATCCAAAATAGAAATTGCCACTAACATTCCAAGTAGTAGTAATGGGACCACTCTTTGCATAAGATACGTTTGAAAAATGAGAGTTGACTGACAGTCCATGTGTAATTCTGACCTTTGAAGTACTGCAAAGTAATGGAAAAAATTTCCATCCAAGACTATGATCAATACTAACAAATGGAAAACAGTAGAAGTAAACTTGCAGGTTTCTCTTGTAAATTCAAAAAGCGTGATGTGCAGAAACATGGAATTAGAAAAACCTCATTACACTGAGCCATCATTAAGATGATGAATACTAGGAAGCAGAATTCCCTGGTACAAGGGACTGGAGTATCAAGAAGTATTTATTCTCTTTTTGACTCCTTCAATAATTTACAGACAGTGCTTATGGACACTGAGGGTTAAAAGCCTTGCCTATATAATGGAGGTAATATTCCACCCATGCAGAAGTGCTTTTTCTGATGGTAGGAAACCGTTTGGTTATTTATTCTTTTTGCATGTGCATGCATGTCTTCTACCACATGTATAAAGAAAATCGAATACATGATGGTATTATTAGCCAGATAATTTTCATAGAATCAGTAAGGTTGGAAGGGACCTCTGGAGATCACCTAGTCCAACCTCCCTGCTCGGCAGGGTCACCTAGAGCATGTTAGACAGGGTTGCATCCAGGCGGGCCTTGAAGATCTGCAGAGAAGAAGACTCCACAACCTCCCTGGACAACCTGTTCCAGTGCTCCGTCACTCTCACAGTGAAGAAATTCCCCCTCACGTTCAGGCGGAACTTCCTGTGCTTCAATTTCTGCCTAATTTTGACCTAGACATAACACTCACAGTCAAATAATCATTTGTATTATTATAACAACTTAGAATTCTGCTATGGATTCTTGTATATTTGACACTACACAAGTAGGTAACAAAGGAAAAGAATGGCTGTGTATCACTATGATAAAGTTTGAAACCAGTAAGACAGAAGGAGCCACTAAACAATCAGGCTCTTAGGAGGATTTCACTAAAGTAGAAAAATATACAATACAATATTCATGATCAAGAGTCTAGGTATTCCAGGTGAAATATTGCCATAAATTTTTGTATCCTTGATCCATTCAGATATCAAGGACTGCTGTCTGATAATCAAACAGAAAAGACAGATTCCCTTGGAGCTTCCCAACCTCGTCCCTATTATCAAGGTACTAGTAAAAAGCTTGGCTAATGAAGGTCCTTTACCTGCCAGATAGGGTTCATTGAACAAGCATGCAAGAGCTGTACTGAAAAATAATGAAAATGATATTCCTTAAGTAACTTTGAGATACATGGAAAAAGAGGAAGGACAGAACTGTACAGTTTCTTGGTGTCATCTCTATTACAGTAGCTTACTTTAACTAGCCTAAGCTACTCCTTCATTAGTGCCTCAGCAAATTACTTTGTACTACATTGCAGAGAGAGATGTGAATTGGTGAGAACATCCATATAGTATAACAGCAGAGATGATGATATATCAGTTGTCTGCAGTCAGAAGCAATCATTGCACAGTGATCAGAAAACAGAGTAATGCCCCTATTCATGTTGGTGCCTCAAACAATCACAAGAGGGGACGACAACAATTAGTTACTCTGCTGATACGGGACATTTGGCAGCAATGACAGAAGAGATCAGCTGCATGAATGTGTGGTTGTCAGTGTTTTTTTTTTTTTTTTTCTCCAGTTTTAAACACTCTTGCATGGCAGCACAGGAATGCCTAAAGAAACAAGTATCAGGAGGAAGGGTTGGTAGATAGCAAATCTAGTAACAAAGTGAAACACATTCTTTAAGAGATTCATCCAGCTAGATATCCCAGGGTCTCAAAAATAGAAAAGTCATTGAAGTGCAGAAGCCTAAAAGTGTCATGAAAAACATGCACTAACAGCTTATTGGAGACTCACAGCCTTTTTCAAAGCCCATCAAATCATTTATCTGCCAGCTGAGGTTAAACTTAACCTAGTGCCTGCCTAGTATGTGTGATTATCTCCACCTAGGAATCGGTACAAAAGACAGTACTATCTAAACAGTATTCAAGCTTAAAGCAGACATGTCCATGGAACTTTTCCATCCTTGCAACAAATAATGCAGCTGAAAGTAAGCTTTTTCGTTTATATCCCATGTTATAAAAAAACACAAACTTCCCTTCCCAGAAATAGTTCAGATTTTATTATACTCAGCCTATACAATTCTGTTAGGCCAGTGAATGTCTGGTTTTAAACTTCATGTGACACTTTTGTAAATAAGTCAGCCAGCTGAAAAGATTAACACTGTAACTTGGCAGACATTTGTTATGGCTTGACAGGTATTCTGAGGAGTGCAAACAAGCCTGCTAGCTGAAAAGTACACAATGTCAATATACCACACTGAAAAGCAAACAGGAAAAAAAAGACTATTTAATATAATTATTGGTTGTTCCAAGAAGCTGAAATGGACATGCCTGGCTTTTACTAATTTTGTCAATGAGGATTTTTCATTCTCTTATTATTAGCTGAATGGCATGTCTTAAGTAAATCATTTTTGAGTAATCTCTCTGGGAAAAAATCTTCCTGTGGTTAGAATGGGAAGCTACTTCTTACATATCTTTACACTGGCTCTGTCATTCATCAGTATTACAGTACCAACAGTAACTTTATTCACAGTCTGTACTACCTAAGCTACACATGAGGCGATGGAGGCTTACTGATTACGAAGGGCATCACAAGTATTCAACCTAACTACTTATTCAGAAGGGTTTAAATAAGAAGACATAATGCTTTTTTAAACTGAATAGAAGGATGCAGGTGAATCCAAAGCATGCAAATACCACTTTATTTTTAATCACTGATTGCAAAATTTCATTTATGCCTGAGTGGCCATTGACTTAATTACAATATTGTAAACTCATAAGTAGTCCTCTCAGAAAAGGCATTGGGACATGCCCTAGAGACTGTGTTGCTAAATGTAAGACTGCTTAGTCTGTGAAGTCTCAGCAGAAAAAAAACATTAATTTGGGAAAACAGGGCTCATTTTGCAATTATTTTCTGTCTTTCTTGATAAAGGTGACTTCTCTGAGAATCCTCTGTCTTAATAATATGCCTCAATCTAGTCATTATAATAATGCGTTTCCAAGTTGCAAGGATGTTGAATTCTCAGCTAAGCTCCTGCATTTGTAATCAAATGCATTATGATCCATTGACTTTAGAGCATCTTGGTAGGATGCAGTATAGATAAACTATGAAAAAGGGAGGTCTAGTAATGGATGAAGCATACTTTAAATTTAATTATTTGTGAATGCCTGATAAGTTTGGGAAAATAGCTCATTTGTTTTTTGGTGTTCATGTTTTAATGTGATGTGTTCCTACATACATTTCAAACTTCATTTTTTCTGCATTTCCTTTAAAGAAGAAAAGGATGAGTCCTGTAAAGAATATCACAATGCAGTCTCCAGCTTTTTTCCTATTGAAATACATGGGTTTACAGTAATCTCCCCAAACACATATTTGAAGACTAATTTTTTGACACTATTTAGACTATAGCAAATCTGCTCAACTAGTATTAAAGGTGAGTAAAAGCATATTTCTAGCTTTAGAATATAGACTTATTTAGTTTTGCACAGAACAGGCAAACAAGGGTATGTTGTAGTCAAATTTTCAACCAGTCTTCTCTCTGCTTAGTCCAGGAATAACATTCAAAATCTACAGAGCCTCCCTCCCCCTCCCCCCCCCCCCCAAAAAAAGATTGTATCTATTTTTTTCCTGCAATATAAAAATAAAATTCTGTGAAGCATATATAATGTGAAAAAACATTAGGCCATTTCAGTGTTGCATAACATGAGCATATCTGAGTAAAAGACAACATGGGTAGTACATGGCAGGTACATGTGCTGAACATATGAAAAGGGGTCAACTGGTCTGTAAGCATGAGTCAAAAACAAAAGCAAGTTCAGCGAACATACATATAATAACACATTAAAAAGTCAGAAAAAAACAAACTTTCAACTTTAGCACCTTAAAAATTAGACCCTGTTACCATGCTGTTTGGTTAACAGTGTGCCAGTATTGTGCTTTCTCCTTTCCAAGCTACCCAAGGAAACCTGAGTGATAACTAAAAGTATAGAATCAAATTCATGGCTAATGAAACCAAAGACTGATGACTTGGAGGCAAATCGTACAGAAATTACAAAGTCAAGGCACTCCAAAATTCAGAAAAAATTTCTATGATAAATCTAAAGTTAAAAGTATTTCCCTTTGGGGGGGGATATTCATGGTAGATGCATAAAATAGATGGTAGATACATTTTCTTTTACTGAACTTTGACATGTCAACTAAAAGATTAAAATTTAACCTCTAAACTGAGCAAGCACCAGATTGTGTCACCTGTAGTGACACAGTGTAGATAAGTGTCACTGATAGTGTAGAAAAGGAATGTTTTTTTGGAACTTAGGTTAGCACAGTCATAAGTACATTTTAATTGGTTTTGGTAATCTGGGAAGCAAGTATTTTTGGTAACCAGGGGGGAATGCATGGACATTGCCCAAGCATGCAGGGATGGGTGTAGGAAGGCCAAAGCTCATCTGGAGTTTAATCTGGTGAGGGATGTCAAGAATAATGAGCTTCTACAAATACATCAGTAGCAATAGGAAGATGAGAGGAAATGTGGGCCTGCTGCTGAATGGGCTGAGGTACAGATTGTTTTCTTTGTCTCAGTCTCTACTGATAAGTCTCAAAAATCAAGGCCCTGAAGACTAGGGAGAAAGTCTGGAGAAAGGAAGACTTTCCCTTGATGGAGAAGGATCAGGTTAGAGATCACTTAAACAAACTGGATATACAGAAGTCCACAGACCCTTATGGCATCCATCCACAGTGCTGAGGGAGCTGACTGATGTCATTGCAAGACCCCTCTCTTTGAGCCCTGCAATGACATCAAGGAGCTCCCTCAGCACTTGTGGATGGATCATGATCTTTGAAAGATGTTCTGGAAGGAAGCAAATGTCACAGTCTTCAAAAGAGCAGGTAGGAGGACCCAGGGAACTACAAGCCCCTTAGCCTTACCTCCATTCATGGAAAGGTAATGGAGCAGCTCATCCTGGATACCATTTCCAGCTACATGAAAGACAACAAGGTAGTCAGGAGTAGTCAGCATGGAATCAAAAAGGGAAATCATGCTTAACCAACCTGATAGCCTTCAGTGATGGAATGATCGGCATGGTGGATTAGGGGAGAACAGTGGGTCCTTGACTTCAGTAAGGCTTTCAACACTGTCTCCCATAACATCCTCATTGGAAAGTTCAGGAAGAATGGGATAGATGTGCAGACAGCAAGGTGGATTGAAAACTGCCTGAATGGCAGAGCTCAGAGGACTGTAATCAGCAGTGCAAAATCTAGTTGGAGGCCTGTGGCTAGAGGAGTTCCCCAGGGCTCAGTACTGGCTCCAATTCTGTTCAGCATATTCATCAGTGACCTGGATGAAGAGACAGAGTGCCTCCTCAGCAAGTTTGCTGATGATACAAAATTGGGAGGAGTGGCTGATTGATAGACCTGGGGGCTGTGCTGCCATTCAGAGAGACCTGAACAGGCTGGAGAGTTGGGCAGAGAGGAATCCCATGACATTCAACAAGGGCAAGTGCAGGGTCCTGCACCTAGGGAGGAATAACTCCATGCATCAGTACAGGCTGGTGGCCAACGAAATGGAAAGCAGTTCTCTGCAGAGATGGAACCTGGGAGTCCTGGTGGACAAGCTGACCATGAGTCAGCAATGTGCCCTTGAGGCCAAGACAGCCAATGGTGTCCTGCATTGCATTAGGAAGACTGTTGCCAGCTGGTCAAGGGAGGTGATCCTCCCCCTCTCCTCAGCTCTGGTGAGGCAAGCCTGCAGTGATATGTCCAGTTCTGGGCGCCTCAGAACACTGTAGCAAGAAAACCCAAAGTAGAAGTACTTTCCTTTTAAGTTGTAAGTAGTTCGTATTTAAACAACAAAACTTGGCAACTCTTAATGACTTTCAGTGCATCCAAAGCAGTCAGTAATACAAAATTGTATATCCATCCTAGAAGGTTCTGATTGCAGAGACAAAACTTTTTACTACTTCCGCTTTTTCAAAAAAAAGTGCTTCAGAGAACAAACTCTCTAGGTTAGATAGTAGATCAGAAGGGATCAACAGTGAAAAACTCCGTGTGAAACACTGTCAGAAGAAAAGGAGAACTCAACTCTACAGAGCTGCTTCATGAGTAAAAACATTTGAAACATCCACAGATTGATGAAGTGGGATTCTAGTATTAAATTGTAATGTTTTCCTCACAGCATATCACTGAAGGACACCCAGCATCTTGAAATACTGCATTGCAGTATCAGATTTTGTTTCAAGAAGTTGGCCTTTCACTGTTTTGTCAGCCAACCCAACCATTTCAAACTACTGAGGAGAAACATAAGCTTCCCCACTTCATTGTCACTGGTAGCTTTAAAGTGAGTGAATGGAGGCAGCTGGTAGCAACTCCGCCCCATTGGTTCACATTTTCTATTAGAATTGCTTTTGCGTCAGACGGTACAGAAGTCTTCGGTGATAGCACTTCCCTTAGCCTTCCCATTTTTATAATGCTCTTGAAGTTTCCTTACTAGTAGTGCTACTGAATAAAGAGAAATCAAATGAATTACAGTTCCAAGGTTTTCTAAGTAATGGTTGGAAACTAGTAACAGCATAAACAGCCACTGAAAGAAAACTTTTACAGTAAAGCTATGCATATTTTTGATGCCATTAGCCAATGACCTCTGGAAGAGCAAGGTGCATTTCAGCCATTTCTATGAAAACTGAAAACAAAATTGCAGCACCTAGCATAGAAGAAGAGAAAATGCTTCAGGGAATATTTAAGCTAATCCATAAAATGCATTTGGAGAATCAGCTTGCCAATGTTAGAAGGCATTAGAATATTAATTCAAGGATTAGGCAAAGAAGAGCTAAACCATGCAGTTTTCAGTGAGCTATTTACATGGCTGGTAGGTTTTGACTAATCAGATTGCACCATTTCTGTAAGCTAGGTTGTAAATGGTTTCCAAAAATGATCACCAAACAGATCACTAAATACTAATAAGTGGAATTAGACATCTTATATTTCAAAACAGAATGCATGTAAAATCTACATTTAAACAAAGTCATAAGAGGGTGTGGAGGAAAGATGCTTTTTCTGCATATGGTTAGGGTAATGTGACAGACCTTAAGCAGGAGAACGTTGAGGAAAAAAAGCACAGCGGTGTCTTGGCAACATTCTTAGTTATAAGACTAAACACCTATTCATTCAAAATGTCATAGTTATTAAAACAATAGTAAAGCAGCTTAACTGATGTGAATAAGCAGGAAACAAGACTGCTGCCTTAAGTCTTTTATTTGCGCCTCTATCTGTCCCATCTTGTCAAAAGGATCATCTGCAAAGAAATTAATGCTTGCTTCTCTTTCCAAAACATGCAGTCATCTTGCATTTAATACACAGGGACATCCTTATAATAGCTTCTTAACACTGAAGTGTCTGATGAGGGATAACATTTTGGGGCAGCTCTGTTGGATTTAAATATGGGGTTAGATCTTTTAAGGAACTATCCATCTGCTGCTCTTGTTACATTTGAAATAAGGCCTCATCTGGAATGCAGTATCACCAGAACAAAGAAAGATGAACTCAAAACAAAACATTTGGAGAGCCAGAACAATTTGAGCTGTCAAAGCCATATTCCATTGCTGTCTACAGTATAACAAAGGATAAAAAACTTGAAAGGAAGAATGGCCATTTCTTTCCATAGGCTGAAAGATAATGTTTACAGAAAAAACAAATGGGATTGACCTGACTGCACATTACTGTAGAGTAGAAAGCAAAATAGACCTGGGTGCACTTTTAGACCAATAATAAATAAATAAAGTCCAATTAGCCAAATATGCATCCCATAGCATCACCTGGATCATCTGGACTTGAACCACAAAAATGTAATTATATTAATTAATGTAAATTAATTACGCTGTGACCACATATTACCCAGGGTTTCTGACCCCAGGATCACAGATGTTATAGAAGAGGTTTCTGATAGAAGTACAAAGGAGAAAAACATACACTTGTTTAAAGATATTATGAGGCTCACCAAGTGTTAAAGGATCTTTCCCCTAGACCTATCTTCTAAGCTTAACCAAGAAAAATAATCTGGAATTCCAATGAGTGAAAGCAAATGACAAGAACCTTCGATAGATTAAAATACATACCTTTCAAAATGATCCTTATTCTCTGATAATGTGTATTTTCACTTCTTAAATAAATACTATTAGTCTTTGCCACCTCTGATGTGGTCTTTCATCTCTAAACTGGACCATTAAAATTTTCTTCCATTACCTTCAAATAGAAAAGATGCTTTTTTGATGGGAATAAAAAACCCTGACAACAGCGCAGTATAGCAAACTCATAGTGCCTACAATGTAACTGTGACTCAAATTCCTAAGGGCCCAGATGAACAAAGAACTTAACTAGTGCTGAAAGTAAGGACAAAGAAGTTCAAAAATACCCTGGCATTTCAAGCAAAGCAGCTAGCTCAGTCTTCAAAGAATCTGGTCTCAGCGGATATATACACATCCTGTGGGATGAATGTATTAAATACTTAGCAGCATTAGTTCCATGTTCACAGTACAAAATAGGCATTTTTCTTCATTCCAACCTTTGCGTGAGATTTGAAAACCCCTCTTTTAAATATATATACTTTTTAAAAAAATCACACTTAAAAAAAATCAGTACATTCTTATGAGTGCTTTCATTACACACAAAGAAAAAAATGATCAACAACACTGATGGTAGTTAGTATAGTATGTAAGTAAAATCAAACATTATTTTATTAGCATTAATTTATTAACAACACAGCTGACTGGTTGTAAGATTAGTTAATACTTCAAAAATTGAGAAAGACAAGAAATAGTAATTGAAATCTGAAAATAAAGAGTCAGATTATGATTTTCTTTGGTCTCTGCTAACTTAAGCTCTCTGATAATCTAGATCCTAAACTTATTTTCTCTTGTCTTCATTGTTTTAACTTTTTGTTAGTGAAAATACTAGAAACCATCAAATTAAGAATCAAGAAAAATCTTCATTGACTGTATTTCTTGAAAAACCTACAGTTCTCAGATTTTGTCTTGAACTAATCCAAAGATTAATTATCAAAGTGTCACACATTTCTGGGCACAAAACAAAAACCACAACCCCTCCAGAAACTTCCTCCAATGTAAGACATCTAGCATTTAATAATAATAATAATATCCCTTGGAAGGGATTGTGATTTTTTTTTATAACAAAGAGAAAAGGATGTGTAGATTTCTTTTGCTTTTTTTTTGTTTGTTTGTTTTCTTCTTCTAGTTTCAGCTACCACAGAAAACAGGTAGATCAGCCTTTAAGAACACACTGAGGCTGTTTTGTATTTCCCCTAAAGCTATACTATTATCCACTATAAAATTATGAATGAGGAAGCATAAGAGTAAGGAGAAGACCATGGGTAAGACATTGAATAGGTGATTCTGACATCTAGATATGCAGGCCCCATTTTTCAAACATTAGCTTCCAACATTACTGAAAATAACGGACCTGTGAAGGACTGAAGACTGTTAAAAAGAAAACTCCATGGCTCTTTTCTTAGCAAGTGACTCACTTTCAAAAAGTGCCGAGTTCCTGGCAAGTAATAGCAAAAATCAATGCAGATGCTGCATTCTCTCAATTAAAAAATAAAAGAAGAAAAGTGTTGCTTTCTAAAGACACTAAGTATAGTAATAAGCTTTGTTTTACATCATCTTTAGAAAAACAACAAAATAAACCTCAGTATGAATGTTTTTCTTCCTAGCTTGATACTTTGTGTATTTCTGGCTGTCACTTTACAAGATGTTTGTTTTTTTCAAAACATAGTTGTCTTCCCTAATGCAGACAGAATTGTGAAGACAACTCTTTGAAGTGCCAAAGACAGTTTACCTATTGTTTTCCTATAGTTTAACTCAGTCAGCTTTTTCTAATCCATGTTCCAGATCTGACCAAATACTGGGATAACAGATATGTTATACTAAGTTTAAAGGTGGAAAAAGGTGGTGATTTTGTGTCAACTAACATATGGAAATTCAGCACAGCAAATCCAATTCTTTCTTCTTGAAAGAGTGAAGGGTAACTGTTGAATAGGTTGAAGGGAAAAGAAAAAGCACTGAGCAGAAATAGTAAGTGGTTTTAGTTTGTGTGCTTTCTGTAATTACTGATGCTTCTTGTTTCCTAGATAAAGCATAAAAAAAAAAAAATATAGACCCAGTCTAGACAATCCTATATTTTGAATAACAGCCTTTGGAAATTCTTCTACATGTCAAATTTGGGGAAAAGCTACTATTTCAATATGGCTTGGAAAAAAAAAATCTTTTATCAATCTTGTTGCCTGCTCTGGGCTCTTGTCATAGAGGAAGCTTGCTTTTTTTCTGAGTTTCAGCTGAATTTCATCACCATCTTGAACAGCTGTCATCAAGGACATATCTGCACATGACCTACATGTTTGTGTGTTACATCTAGATAAGGAGGATGCATGTGATGAAACTCCCTTCTAGCTAGCAGAAATGCTCCTTACACAGAGAGCTAAGAGAGGAGATGTTTGCTCCGGAGATGACAGAGTGCACCGAGGAGAGAACACCCTCAAATTTTTGGCTTCTTTTGTAGAAGTAACTACAAGGAAAAAGGCAAGGAAGACCAATTCAAAAGGTGCTGTTTCAGGGTCCTGCCACAAAAATGCTTGATTTGCTCAAAAGACAGATCAACAATAGACTACGTAGCCATTAGTGAGCTAATAAGTCATATGTAGGCTCAGCAACACACTAACACAAACCATATTTAGATTTTCCCTCATACCCTTTTGTCCTCCCTATTCAGAGCACAAAACAAAGCAAGTTCAGGTTACTACTTATAAATACAGATATATATACTAGCTTTTACTGCAATAACCTAATACATATATATTTATTTTCATTCCCAAAGTGCCCAAGGCAATGTCTTCCTGAAGTCTAGCCTTTGAGGTCTGCAGTAGAGAATAAAGATACAACCATACTCATTTTCTTAAATTTGAGATAAAATTGAAGCATTATAGAAGCCTTTGCAGAAGGTGGAATTTTGCGATGCTTAATTAGATTGGTGAGCCATATATCAGCAGAAACGTACAACAAGGACTCAATTCTACAGATGTTCAATCAGGCAAAAAGGGTATTTAACCTAAGTATATTTACACCTAGGTCATTTCTGATAAATGGTGATGTAGCATGCTCTTTAAAATTTCTGATAAAGATTTTGTAATCTTTAAATAATCTCCTCTAAAACTTCACAATCATCTTTGCATTTTTCCAAATGCCTATCTTAAGTTCTCTTGTACTGTCCTAAAGATTCTTTGAAACTTCTTTAAATACTGGAAGAGTACCATCATGTCTCCTCTAGAATTTTTTCCTCCAGAGTAGACGTTCCCTGGTCTTTACCATTTCCCCACCAACATTTTCTGGACTTTGGACTCAGAATTATTGCACTGTCACCCTGTGCAATCTATCCATTTGGCCTACATCTTTCCCAAAATGTGATAACCACAGTACTCTCACTGAGTCCTATAATATTAAGTAGAGGAGAATTGCTGCTTGCAGCTGACAAACAATATTCTTACTCATTTATCTTGTTCCTTTTTGGGGGGGGGAGGGGGATGACAGTATGACAGTGCTGAGCATTATGCAGCTTGTGACTCATAAGAGCACTGGATGAAGCTGGTTATTCCTTTAGAGTTCAGAGTCTTGCAGCAAACATTTTAATCTTTCATTGTGGAAGGCATTAGCCTGCTTCCATAAAGGAAGCGAAGCCTCAAAGGTCATTCTCCCTGTAAGCATGAGCTCATAAGTCCTTAGCAGTTGTTTAATTTACTAGCCATCACAAAGCAATTTTCACAGAAAGGTAAAAATCTTAAATGCAGTGATGTTATTACAAGTTTGATGCAAATATGTAGCTAGGTGGGGGAAAAAAAATCCTAGGAAAAAGTATTAGACTGATGAAACTGTTTTAGTGTGAAATCTTGTGTTGTTAGACATCTGAGAATCCATCCACACAAAGTTCACCCTCATCACCTAAGTGCCCAGCTACAGCAGTACTTCAATATTTTGATAAGCCAGAATACACAAAAAGAAGATCCATGTTCTGGTGCCCACTGATCTATCTTTTATCTGCAAAAGTGCTTTTGGAGTCATTTTATTTTTCTTATGTTGAGCTTTGTTGACTCTGGCATGAACTATTGTCAACAATGTGAATTCTATTACATTTATGATTTTTAAATGTTTTCTGGACAACTTTAAGATTTCAAGAACAATGAAGTGATTTTTGGTAAGTGGCATAATATCAGTGTTTCTGTTGCCAGTCACATCCCTCTGACTTACTTACATGAATTTGAATTTTATTCATGTGTTACCTTTTGCCACTTTGCATTTACTCCAAGTGCTATTTGAAGCCTTTCCATTAGATTAATTTTATAAAGTTTTTTCTATAGTGGAAAATTCAATGGGATTCTACGTATAAGATACACTATATAAATAGTATAAATAGTCCCTGTTCTTTGGGCCATTATTCCACCCCCTCGTTTTTAAAATCATAGAATGGTACAGTTGGAAGGGACCTCTGAAGATCATCTAGTCCAACCCTCAGCATAACCCATTCGGGGACTGAACCCATGACCTTAGCATTAGCAGCACCATGCTCTCACCAACTGAGATAAACCCACATAATATATATTTCCTAGGAATCTTAAGAACACAAGCATCCAGAATACTAGAAATTAATAAATAAAAACAGAATATCTTGCAAATATTGAACTATTAATTAAACAGTTTCTCACACTTTAAAACAGAATATTGTTGTGAGCATACGCTTTAAAATATAGAACCCCTATTCCAAATGAAATACTACTGCCTAGCTTACTCCAGAGATGAATTAATGCAAAGTATAGGACTGGTATTAACTATCTTTTGGGGCAAATCTTTCCTAAGGCTACGATTGCATTACACAGAAAACCAGTAATAAAATACTGCAAGTATAATCCACTTCTAGGAGTCAAGATATTTCTGAAATGCCCTTGCCCAGGGTAAAACAATGGATTGAAATTACTGGTTACCAGTTGCTCCCCATACTGTTTAAAAAAAATGACCTTATGCAATGCCACTGACACCAAACAGGGAGAGAAGTGTGAGGCCAAAAAATATTGGTGGCTATTTGATTATTTAGCCATTTTTATTTTCCTTTACAGTAGGACCAAAACAAATAGAGTGATTCAGAGAGTACAATGAGGGGCAATCATTTGGGTATTTCTACATTAGCAAACTGTTAGTACAGGCTGATTTCAAAAGCAACTTAGAGCATCTGTACATCAGAATATTGAAGGAATTTCTTCCTTCTCTAAATTGTGTTCAGTGATAGAACTTTAATAATTTTTCTTCCCCCTAAATCCCCCATTAAAATACAGTCGTTTGAGTTTTATGACAAAAAAAAAAAAAAAACATGTCTCTTGACATCAAATTTGAAATATGCCACCAGTAGTTAACACAGAGTGCTGGTATGTCAGCTAACATCACATTTAGTGCCTCACACAGTAAGATTTTTATAGGCTTGTAGCAACACTTTTTTTTTCATTTAAGTACATTTTGAATTAAACTCTCCATCCATTTTCCTTACGCTTTCCATTCACTGAAATAGTCTTTTTTAAAAACTTCTATTCTTTCACTATTGTAAAGCACTAAGGTTTCCCTGGCATTCTCTAGCATATAATACAAAGAAATAACTTTGATACATGGCCCTCTGTAAAAGCCCATTCAGCTGCTGAAAGTCTTTCCCATTTAGCAGTTAGTCCTTAAAATCTAGATCCCAGTTAGAACTTAAGGTAACCATACGGTAAGTGCTGCAGTGCATGACTTTTGGATACCTACCATTCTTCATTCATTTAGTCCACAGCATTTGGTATGTAAAATCCTAAGCAGCGGTGCTGATCACAGAGACAGCCTATGCTGCCCTGGAAGGAGCCAGCACCTATTCTTTAGCAATCATGTTTAAAACTATTCCTTCTCATGAGGGAGCATTCAAAATGCACATAATCCAGCTCCCAGAAACAGCTATAGATTAGGTTCACTCTTCCCCACTTCAGCTGAATGTCTAGTGTGTGCTTCTGATTAAGCACCTGCAGAAATGACTACCCAGAAGAAACACTGGGATTATGTATTTAAATACATTTAGGCCTCTTTAATCTAGTCTTTTCCAACAGTAACACAGATTAAAGAAGCGTCCTTTGCCCAACTTAACTAACAATCAGGTTGTTGGGAACTTTTCCAACAAGTTGGAAACACAAGCTAAAATTCTCATCACTGAAGCATAAAAACAGAAAAGGACTTCTGTAAATACTTAAGCTTAGTGATAAAGACATGGTTGATTGCTCTCTTGAATAAGGGTGCTTTAATGAGTTTGAGAATCCATAAAGCATATGTGAAAGCTTCCATGCAATTAAGTAGTGTCTCTTACATCCATACTTTTCAGATTATAGTACAGTATATTATAGCAGTAGAATCAAGACTTCTTTCTTTAGGAAAATATTATACGTAAGAAAGAAAAAAAATCTATTGGAAAATTCTAGGTTGTTTATAGGCAGCAGATATCATTTTTTTTCTGATATCCAGTGCAAATTAAGCGTACAATGCCAGTCTCTCACCTGCAAGTTACAAGGGATTAACAGCTGTACTCACTGATCTAAGTAACGAAGGAAATGAGGACAAAAAAAAAAAAAAAAAAAAAAAAAATGGTCTCAACTTTATCTGGACCCCTTGCAGAACTACACAGATAAATGCTATCAAAATTACTTGTGGTCACTGCAGTTACATAACTTGCAGCATATGTAATTAACTAACTACAAAACATTTAGTTTGGATTCTAGATTTTATTGTGTGAAGCAAACTCAGCAGAACCACTCACTACACTAGTAGCCAATGACTGACCAGTCTAAACAACATTATCAGATCAGCCATGAATAGCACCCAAAATTGAGGTAACGACTAACAGATAAGCGCATACTGAAAATACATGCAAATGTGCATGTTCCAGTCTTGTACAAAATGTTTTTTTTGATAAAGAGAAACTTAAGACCATCTATTTCTATGTCTCCTCCCACCTGAAGATTTTAAATAATAATTTAGCACTTATCTTCATAGCACCTGGCACAGGCATAACAAATGAAATATTTTGTTCCATTTTTCAGGCTTGGTGAAATAAGGGGCTAATATGGAGGGAAAGTGGAAGGTAAGAAATGCTAAATGTTTGCATAAATAAAACCATCGTACTGAAGAACCAGGAACAGGAGGATTGAGGATTCTGACAATTAGCTCCTCTAATAATTACTACTTTTTTTTTCAGTTGAAGAATCTAATATGAGATCCCTAAAAACAAACAAACAGATGAACAAAGAGATGCCTAGTCTAAGCAAGCTGTTTAGGATCTATCCATAGTCAACAGAGAAGAGTATTTTCAGAGAGGATCTAGAGGGTACATCTCTTCCAAGGCAGTTCTTCGCACCTGACACTGACTGTCCAGGGCACTTGAAGTGATAGGTTAAACTAAGTCTATTTTCTAGATAGCCAAAGCTGGTTAAAATATATCCTCTTCTGAGAGTCTTTCTGTAGCAATAACTAGCTGTTGTCAGTCAAGGATCCTCTTTCAGGCTTTCCAATAAACATTTTTGGTAGACAATCCATCTTCAGATGCATGAGTGATCCTTGAGAGGTGCTTATTTTTTCTCTGTCAAAGAATGAGGGTGCCTAGGCAATTATCTTAGAGTAGATGCCTGACCTTTGTGCGACTAGACATAGGCCTTAGGAAAGTAAATATTATAGAATTCATGATTGTGTTGTTATCAGAGGAGCTGAAGGTCGTAATATTCTTATTTTATCATGTTGCTTTTTGAATTTTATCATCATTCTTGCCATGATTTGTCTCCTGTTGAATATAATGGGAGGTGGATACTGGGTGAATCTATCATTTTGTAGGTGTACCTATTTTGCTGCTGCTTCCAAATGTGAAATACCTTCTTGTTATCAGGGTGTGGAGGAGGGAAGAGGATTCTGGTGATACAAAACACTTCTTAGAGAGCATGGAAGAAACTTCAATCCTTTTGCTCATAAAGGCAGTGACATTTCAAAAGCAGAGAACCTCTGTCCACATGTCTACCCTGAGAGGTAGTTAAAAAAGATGCTCCTAGAGTAAGCCTGCATCTGTCAAGAAGCTGCTATCACCATTGCTGCCTAGCAGGAGAAGATAGATTTGGTCAGAGTTCTAAAAAAATCATACTACCACTTTGCACACAGATCCTTGTTCTCAGAAATATTTAGGACTGTGCTTATATTTGCCTGCTGTTCAAAGGAGCAATGGGGTGTCTTGTACACATGTAAGTGAATTTTGCAAAATTTGGCTCTAAAGTTGAACGTTGAAGAGTACAAGACAGACCCTACAGGGGGCCATGGACCTAAGCATCTCAAAAAGCATGCACATGAAATTAATGTTGCAATATTACCTTTTAATATGCATGTTTTTCCATTTACATAAATGGAACTTGCACATATTTTTGGATAGACAGAAAAATTTAACATAAATAATCCCATGAAAGCAAAGCAATTAAAAGTTATGCCTGAAACAAAAATTCATTTTTAACATGCTCCATTGCGTATAGATTTAGCAGCACAGATGGTTTGCTACTTTAAATCCTTCTTCTCTGGTGTCATCTACAATAGTTAATTGAATTAAGTTTTTGTTTTCTTTTTCTTTTTAATAGAAGGGAGAGAAGAAAAGAATTCATGAGTGTTTGCCTCTAAGTAAACGATTTTCAGGACAAGTTTCATAGTTAATGTTTTTGGTAATTGAAAAAGGCAGCTGTCATGATTATATTGAAACTTCAATCAGAAATATTAGATAGACATTTATGGCAGTTATATTGTATGTATTATCTTGGCACATTGTATTTATGCTGTCTTTTAAAGTGCATAATTTCACAGCTCATCAGTTTACCAACCTTCCCCCCAAAATATCTGTTCCAAATTTGCAAAAAAACTCAAAGGGTATTAGTTGTCTCAGCAGTTGAAACAAGGTCTGATTTTTCTCTTTTTGTGTGTTTTTTGATTGCACTGGAACTTGGCATCCATTTTGTTATGGTTCCACATCTGTGAATGACTAAAAATCTCTTTTATTTGCAGTCAGCCCTGCTAACTCTATGGCCTTACTCTGGTCCTGGGTCAGGAAGATCAGAATATTGCTCTATTTGTCATGTAATAATAGAAATGATCTCTTCTAAGTATGAGAGACATCTTGCAAGCTTATGAAGAAGACTTTGTCCTCCCACTAAATAATGAAATATTTTATTGGCCATACATTTTTGACAGAAGCTAATTTCTATACCATTCCCTTCCATTTCAAAATGAATTTCAAAGCTTATTTGCTGCAGGAACTGTCAGATAGGTCATTCAAGAAGTTTAACACAGATATGATAAAAGTACACCAACTGCATCTTAAAACTAAAAAACTCTAGCAAAACACACAGCTTCTTTAGTTGAGCTTCTGCTGTTTCATTTCTCACTTTCTCCAGCAGATTTTCCAGTTTTTTTGGCTTGACTCCAAAAGGTATTGAATATTTCATAGAAAAGAATAATCTTTTGAGATTTTAAAGGATTTTTTAATATATGTGAGATTTGGGGGGCATTTACTATTATCATATCTGCAAATATTTGGTGTTTCTCCAATTCTAAGAAAGAAGTCCTTATCTTCTTGTGAAATGCAGCTGTACATTTTGCTAAAAAATACTTATTGTCTATCCTCTCTTGGAAAAAAAGAGGAAACTAAATCTACACATGTAGTTGAACTACTACATAAAGTTGCAAATAAACAAAATATTTCTGGTTTCATGGAGTTCAAAAGGAATTTTTCTCCTTAAGACTGGTCTGAAGATTTTTATGTATATGTTTTCATCCAAAGTATGCCTTTGGAAAAGAAATACTAACACTATTGATAAAATATAGAAATATTGTAAGTCATTTTCTAAATTTTTTTTGAAAGAAGTCGACAATAAACTGTATGTTCTAGTAATCATTTGATTTTACTGTAAAATGGGGCAAACATTTTATTATATATTTTGCTTGCTATTCAGATGACTCCAAGAGGATTAAGTTTGGCTCTGAATCTAAAAACACTTCTTATGGCTAACCCTTCTGTTTAAGAAGAAGGCCAGTTATTCTACATGACCTTCACAGCATACCCTTAGATAGTATTTCTGAAGTTTTTAATAGGATTCATCTGTCTGTTCAGACATTTTACAGGATTTCTGGGTATATTGTTTGCATAATACCAAATTATCTTAGCTATCCAGTGGTCCTCTACTCATAAATAAAGGTCATGCTTCAGGAATTTTGCATGGATAAGTCAGTAATTTTTATCATAAATAAAAATTCAACAGTATATAAAATATACCTCAAGGGAACAAAAAAATATTGCAGAGAAATAGAATCTAAATCAAAGGCTCTGTCACTATTTGGTAATAAGCATGTTCCAAATATCAGCAGACACTCAGAGGAAATCCTTGTACATGTCACCCAGGGAATAACGGATCTACTTCCAATACTATGAAAATAATTTCTGCTACTTTGCAGTATTCCTGAAGTGCTTGCATGAGTCAATTGCAAAAATCAGTGCTTATTTCCTTGTGATGGCCTGTTGTATTTTTAATTGAATTCACACTTAAAAATAAAGAACACTGTCTGTACTCATGTTCATGCAATAAACAATCCCTACTATAACACACTTACCCAAACATTAATATTACATTTGGGAAATGAAGCCCTTTATTGCTGGTTGTCTGCTTAAAACATTGGGAATATTAACATATTTCATTTCTGTTTTGTATAAGATTTCTCTCTAAGACTGAATAACTGTCTGGAGATTATCAATGCATAACTTTAGTATAGTAAATAGAATATGCATCCTGCAAAGTCCCAGTCTGTCTCTGGAAAATCCTTGTTTCTAACCTCTTGGATGTTCTAAACCGTATGTGTTTTTTTAGTTTCTCATAAAAAACTCCCTAAGTCTTTTTTCATATTGGAAATATCTTATTTTACTTTATGACTGGTAATGGTAGATACTTCATGTGAAATGAATTTCTCATGAAACTTCTAGCCTACTTTCCTATGTGTAAGCATTTGTTTGCTTCTTCATTGTAAAAACAAAAAATTTTCTAGATCAAGACATGAACCTGTTAGCCAAACTTTTGAACCTACTGTAGTTGTCTATTATTAGAAATGGAGGAAATAGTAATAGTAAAATCATCTTTATTCAAGAAAATAATATTAAGAATTCCAGAGATTATGTTAGCTCAATTTTTTCTGAAGTGGCATATCCATAGAACTGTTTCTGAGCAGGTTTTTAACAAAAAATATCTGTACCACCTTCTAAACTCGTAGTAGTGCTGCTTTGTTACTGTTTTAATGTTACAGCTTTCATGTTTCAGGCCACTTCATAAACACCAGCTAGAACTCAGTAACTAGTTTGAGCCCTTAAAAAAATAAGAGGAAAAGTTTTATGGTGTTCAGAGTTCACTATAAGAGAGCTAAGACTTCAATAGTAAGTACGTAGAGAAGCTAGCTGTAGGAGGTTGTCTTTATTGTGCTATTGGCATTCAAAGTCATGTAAACAATTACCTACTTCAGCTGAATGTCACCCAGTATATGGAGCTAATAGCTTTATGCCCATTTTAAATCCAATTAGTCTTCAACCCTACTGTCATTAGGCGTGGGAAAAAGCACATTCAAAGCAAAATAAAGTAATTCAGGTCTGAAAGGACATTCAAAGAAAACCGTCAACCTCAGCTTGTGCTATTCACTAGACAGCAAGTTTTCTCGGCTCTGCTATCAGTGCTTCTTCAGGGGCACCACACACTTCCCTTAAAACAGAGCTTTATTTCTAGGAACAGGAGGTTTACAAGGGTGCTCTCACTTACCCTGGAAAGATTTTCTTCAAACTGGAACATACCCCTGCTGCCTTCCCCAGCCACATTCAGTCGGTGTATTCTGGTGTAAAGGAGCCAGGTGAATGGAAGCAAGGAGTGCAGGGGGACCGAGAAACAGGGGCCAAGATTAAATGTACCAAATTCACAGACATACTGAAGGCTTCCAGACTACTATAAACATAGCCATTTCACTGATAACAACACTACTGCCTAAGGCTGAAAGATAGATAGATTAAATACAAATCTGTTTCAAATCTTTTATTGACAGAAACCGGTAACTTTCCTTCTGTGACCATTCCTTTAGCAGGATGAATTTTAATTTTTATTCACTCCTTTGATCCTGATCAGCAAGCGCTCTGTAGCATAAGGGAAATAATTCTAACCAGCAGCTTCTAAAAACCTGGTGAATACTAACAACTGAGTGTTTAGCAAACCCTGCTGAACAGTTTGGGAGAAGCACAGAAAGTGTCTTGGCTTTAGAAAATTGGGGGCAATATTTTTTTAAGCAACCATTAACTTTTAAAGCTGTAATCAGCTAAGTCTCGGTAAGGCTGCTTAACTCTAAAGGAAGTTTCATTTGTAAACTACCAAGCAGAGCTGCAGAGACTGAAAAGATCTCAACTCACGTTACAAGAAATATGTAAAAACTACATTATTGCACGTTTGAGAAATTTAAACTTTGGGTTAGCCCTGTGTTTTGATAATAACTGTCTGAAAATTTGCTTTTTCAACAGTAAGTGTTCAGAGAGCCGGATCATAAGAGATCCATCAGAACTATGGACAAACTTCTGTTGATTTCACGGACACTAGAGTTTGGTCCAGAGCTAAAAGTAATGGCCAAAGGAAGGAAACATGGTAGCGCTCTGCTTTTTTCATCCAGTGGCTGGAGAACTCTTCCAAGACAAAAAACACAATCAGTTTTGAAAGTATTTAAGCCAACTTTTCTCACCTTCCAGAAGAGCCTCCCCATATTTCCCTTAGTATAGAAGTCAGTTCTAGAAGCTCAGCAAAAACAATATTTTGATGGAGGCTTTTGCAGTTAAGGGTGCAGGGGAAGGAAAGAGGTTTCATGTCTGAGGACAATAAATATGTAATATAAAAAAAAAAGAACATATTTTAAACTGGAGCAGTGGTCTTCCCTCAGCCAGCTGTAAGACCAAATCTACTTTTCATGACCCACTTGAATGTTCTCAGTCATGTGCTGGTGAGGCCCACAGCTGGGCAGGGGCATGGCCTTGGTGGGGCTGAAACCAACCCCACTGCAGCATCATGAGTCAGCAACTGCCAGCCCCAAACTGGGCAGAGATGGGGCTAGGGGAGGTATGGAGGTGGGCAGGGACTGGTGGAGCCAGGGGTGCCCCTGGGCACCTGAGAGTGCTCAAAGCCTGAGTATGCCCATAGGAGTTTTTAGAGCAAAGGCAGAACTTAGAACTTGGTGATTGTATGAAACCATGAACAGCATATTTTTTAATCCACAAAATATTAGAATTGTTTGTTTTTTCCTCTTAAACAGCTTAATTTAAAATATATACAACATTATCGCATGTACCATGCTGCTTAAATTATTTACTGTAAGAGTTCTTTATTGAAATGCAAGAAAGTTTATTCTCAGGGAAATGAAACAACTATTAGCAGTAAATTGGTCTTCATTACATTTTCATAAGTCTTGATTTAAGATGATTATAAAATTAGAATTTCATTGCTATGAATGCAAATATCTCTTTCCTAGCTTATTATTAGTTTATTTGTATACCCCTCCAGTCTTGTCTGAGAGTTGGGTGGTTAGTAATTATTTTTACAAAACAAACTGTATGTTTCTTTTACACGCAGGCAGTAAGAATATAAGATACCTGCTGGTTCAATTATACAATTATGTCTTGGAGAGAATTTCTTTTCAGTAGATCCAGTTGTTACTCAAATTAAATTCAAAAACCATAATGCATACACCACTTGAGTATAAGAAGTGCGCAAAAGTCAAATACCTTAGACTTTCAAGGGCTTCCTTTTGAGAGAACTTGGCAACTGTCGAAGAAAGATTTAAGAGTAGTACATCCCCAATTATTTTTCCTCTTTCACTTTCAAGGATATGACCAATGAAATTCACAAGTATCAAATTAAACTGTCTCCTTGTGTTTCAGACCTTAAGAAAAACTAAGTTGTTTCATTCAGTAGTGGATTTCAAAAAGATTTCTGTTCTTTTTTTTTCCTGGAATCACCTGCCCTGTCAACACAAGTTTCCTGCTCTCCTTCATATCCCTTTTGCATCCTCACCGGGAAACGATGGCAGATGCTGCAGCTTTTATAGCACTATTTGCATGCTATTTGGCCATTTACTCAGCCTTGGTAAGGCCTCATCTGGAGTACTATGTCCAGTTCTGGGCTCCCCAGTACAATAGTGACATGGAGCTACTGGAGAGAGTCCAGCATAGGGCTACGAAGATGATCAGAGGGCTGGAGCATCTGCCCTGTGAGGAATGGCTGTGAGATCTGAGCTTGTTTAGCCTGGAGAAGAGAAGACTGAGGGGGGGAAATCTTATCACTGCCTATAGATACCTTAAGGGGGGTGAGGGGGCTGGGGGGGTGTCAGGAAGATGGGGACAAGCTCTCTTCAGTTGTCCCATGCGAAAGGACAAGAGGCAGTGGGCAGAAATTGAAGCACAGGAAGTTCCACCTGAACATGAGGGGGAATTTCTTCACTGTGGGAGTGACAGAGCACTGGAACAGGTTGCCCAGAGAGGCTGTGGAGCCTCCTTCTCTGGAGATATTCAGAACGCGCGTGGATGCAATCCTAACATGCTCTAGATGACCGTACTTGAGCAGGGGGGGCTGGGCTAGATGATCTCCAGACGTCCCTTCCAACCTCAACCATTTTGTGATTCTGTAGTACATGCTTTAGTTATACAAATGTTCTAATCAGCACAGAGCAAAGCTAGTTACTTAGTTAAATGTCCTGAAGTCCTCAAGGGCAGTTTACCCACTGATTATGGTAGACAGAAGAGCAGCAATTCATATCTGATATCCCCTGCATCAAAACAGTTAAATTTGACTTAGGAAATACAAAGGAAGTGACAACGCTAACACTCCTAGATTCCGTTTGGGCTGAAAATACACTAAAATGTCCAGGGGCACTGAAGTATATGAATAGATCAAATATCAAACAAAAAGAAAGACTATAGCACTTTACAAGGTTGCAGAGGAAGAAAAGGTTGTCTGGTGATTACCAAAAATGGGTAAAGTAGGGATTATCCTTATGTGTCCAAATTAGGTTTATCCAGTCCTAGTAATGCATCTTAGAAGGTGTTTTTAAGACTTCTAATAAAGGTCATTCAGTCTAACTAGGCTTATTAATTCTGAAAAATAAATATTTACCTACTTGGTACCACCTAATTGTCCCATTAACAATGCATTGTGTTTGCTTCAGTAGGTCTACTTGCTGAACCATTATACAGTTAAAATATTCTCTGCAGGGAAAATGCATCTTCTAATGCATCCTTCTGGTGCCCCTAGCATTTATGCTTATTGTATTATGTCCTCATTGATCAGTTTAACTTCTGAAAAGTCTTCTGTCTATATATTTGCGTTTGCAGGACTTGTATTAGATGTCATGCGTGATTACTACTATTATTTAGTCTTCTCCTAATAGTACTATGAAATTATCTTTTCCTTCTCTGCCAATAAATATGTATTACTTATTTGCCTACAGCATACTTTGACTAGAGGGATAGTATAATCAATTCCGTAAGTTCATTTAAATAAATATATAAATAAATAAGATAAAGCACAGTTTCAGCAACTAGCCTGCACAGGAGCCTTTGAAAAGTTTTATCTGACTATATAATAGGAACTTTTACTTTAGGCTTTCTACTCATTATTTATCGCATTCATATCTTAGCCAGAGCTCTGACATTAGTGAAGAATTTCATTGGAAAAAGGTCTATTGCAGAGCTTTTGATGTATTCTCTGTTCCCCCCTCTTCTTTCTAGAAGTTAGTAGTTTCTGTAGCAGTTCATAAATCTTGAGAAACAAAATAAACTGTAAAATAGGCTACTTACTCTACTTTCTTCTCAGACAACATCTAATTCAAACTTCATCTGTCAATAATACTGACAGTGTATGTACTTAAGAGTTTAGTGGAGGAAAAAGAATGTTTCACCCTATTTTGCATCAGAAATCACAAAATATATGCAATGATTTTTCTAATTACCTAAAGTAACTAAATGACATGACTCTTCCATGGCCCATCATGCTAACATAGTTCTAGAAATACCGGAGAAATACTGAAGACGACTGGGATCATCTGTTCCGCCTTGTCTTCAATATTCAGAGTGTAAATTCTAGAGGACAGGGACTGCATTTCTCTTGTTGTCGTATGGTATCTGGCATATAGAACTCCTGGTCTCCGACCAAGAGCTCGTTCTTCTGTTTGCTGTGGTAACACAGACAAGTAAAACGCTTCCCTCTCAATTATTCTTTCTTTAATATTGATTCTATTTAAACAAATTTTGGAATCTTTGGTTGCAAAGATTAGCCTTGCAGGCTATGTAATACTATTAGTAACCAACCTAACTATTTCCACAAAGTTTTTAGAAGATATATCTTCACATGTAGATAGATGTCTATACTAGATTGGGACCTTAAGATAGAAGTGTTTCCAGTATCAAATCAGTGACTTCTGATTAGAATCTGCTTTTTTCCTGTAAGGAAGCTTATACCCAGGATTATCGTGAATGTATAAATGCTTGTACATATCACTGCTTGAACTACTTTCAGATCAATATAGCACTTAATTCAAGAAAGTTTTCCCTGTCTTGATCTGCCAGAACAAACCCTGTATGGGTTTGTATATGCCCGCTAACCCTGGTAGAGGTACAAGTTACCTGCTTATGCACTCCTATCCTGAAATAGAGAAAAATATTATCTAACAGCTGGAGGCAAAACTGGCTCAGATTATATGAGCTAAAGCAAGTTGAGTGGAATTATAATGGCCATTACATCTCATGGCTGAGATGCACCCATATAATCAGTTACTGTGGATCAGCTGAAACTTGATGACTTACTTGATTTTTGTATTTCAGCAATGAAGTGTTTCATTTGTGATTGTTGTGATATTTATGCATATTTTATCCCTGAACACGTATGTTAGAATTTGTAGATATGACCTATTTTAGTGATAAGGCATACACAGGATGCTATGGCAGTTTAGAACTTTCAGATATGTAACATCTAACACCTAAATATGTTTTAGTAGTTACCTTTTCTTGTCAAGCTGAAATAGTATATTTTCCATTCATTATAGAAATTAAATATTTATTTCTATAGCTTTATACAGTGAACTTTATTATGCAAGTTATTCAAGCATACAAACAACTGCAATCAAGGAATAACTATGTGATAGGATGCTCGCTTCAACAATTTCTCAGTCTTTTTTTATACCCAGAACTGAAAGGTCTCAGCCTTTATTATTCTCTGAAGAATACACACACTGCCCATATTTCTTTAAAGATAAGGAAAAAAAAAACACAATAGAAATCTGCTTATATTAGCATAGAGAGAGTAAAACTAAAACATGTAGATGTCTTGTATATCTACAAAAAAGTTTGTTGTCCCCTTTAAAGGTGAGAGCAATTGCTCCACATAAAATTAACAAATTAACGCAAGGTTAACTTCTCTGTTTTTCTAGTTAAGAAAGGTAAGAAATATCAGATATAGAAGAAACACAACTCAGGTACTACTTTCATCCAGGAGACTGAACAAAGACAACTGTGCCTATCTGAAATTCAAAATGACCTGTCCTGCTGGGAAAGCACTAGTTGTCATAATTAGAGCTTTTAATTTTTTGTCAGTTATGACATCTCAGTTTCTTTTAGTAAGAAAGAAAGATAAAAAACCCTCTAGATAGAAATGAGTATGTTTTAAATTTTTTGAAAATAAAGTTTAAAGACATTTCATATTTTTTTTATGAAGTGATTTTAAAAACTACATTACATTTTCCCACGATGGATTTGGCAAGAGAAACACAGCTTCTTTCTTTTAAAAGCAGGAGTTGACCTTTCACTGCTTAAAGCACTAAAGAGAGAAAGTAAATTGAACTATGGCTAGAGCTATCCTAGAGCTGACCATAGCTCAAGCACAGCACAAGTAACTTACTACAAAAGGTCCAGAAGAATATATTACAACATATTTCTCTTGTGTTTTAACATATTTCTCTCTAAACGACAAAGAGGAGGACCAACTTCTCTCCAGACTCCTTTAAATTGTTTCAGGAGAAGGTGGTCATTTCTCATGTGAATTTTCTACAAAATATAGTCAAAGCTATACTGAATATCTGCTAGATAACTCTTCAATACACTGCTTCTATAAGAAAAACAAACAATAAACCATAAGCCACACACAGGTGACTGCTTACAAGAAGGCAGTAAGCAATAGCTTTCCATGTGAAAAAATATAAAGAAGCATGTCAGTGGGACAAATTGACAGGTGCTCCACAGAGAAATAAAGAAGTATTGGAACGGAGAATTAGATTATTGGGAAGATGACTCAAGCTTACAATTTCTTGGACTTTTCTTGCTCTAACATACTAGGACAAATATATATCAGAAGTCTGTGAGTGCTGGAAGGATATAGAAGTCAAGACTGTCTTAGGAAGCATAGCGAATCTTCACAGGACTGCCCCTTTGCTGGCAGTCATAAGGAGCACACAAGCCACACTGAAGAAGCTCACAGATGGCTGTTGCTTGATATCAGGGAAATTTTGTAGTGGAATTTGTGCTGTTCAGCATATTTAAGCTATCTGAAAAGTGGGTGAAGATAGTGACTGAACAGTCTAGGTTTGCTAAGATTTTGAGTATCTTGAAAAAAAAAATTAAAACCATTTAAGATTTCTAGGAGGTTTCCTCAATACTGAGTGGCTGGGTAATAAAATAGATGAAAATATTTCAACACAGATGAACAAAATGTCATGCCCATAGGAAAAAAAAAATGTTGGTATCCCTACCCATGCATAGTGATAAACTCAGCCTTGGCTCTTGCCATTCAGCAAAGATTTCCTTGATCTAAGATTCTAGTCCAAAGATTCTAGTCAAGAATTGTTTGAAAACTTTGACTCAATTCTGAGCAGCAGTCCAAAATGCAGATAGAGTGCAGGGAACAAGTGGCAGGAAAAACAAGAAAAATGTATTGTCTTTCCCATGTCTGAACATTGCACATAGTTCTGGTACTTCCATCTAGAGAGGTATAACGTAGAAATTGTACTGTACTGTGAAAAGCAGAGTGACAAGAACGATCAGTTCTGCAGTAACACCTATCGGGGAGAGAACAGAATCTTTAGCTTAAAGGTATCTTCTCAGTTCTCTCTCCACACACAAAAATACATAGAAAGGTGATTCAGCACGTTATCCCTATTACTCATATGCAAGAGCTATAGGGCAGCTCATGGTAGTAGCAACAGCTTAGAACCAAAACAAATCAGCCCAACAGAAGTCCTCCTTCACATAACACGTACTGTGTGGAACTTCTTGCTGTATAGTGTTGGAGGTTAGAAAATATAAAAAAAAGGACTAAAAGGAATTAGAGACTAGATCCAGGACTTCAGTGAACTTCCTGGCTCAGTGAGTCCTTAAGCCACTGATTTTTGGAAAATTAGGAAAGTGTGCTAGAAAAATGATTGCTCTGTACTTGTTCCTTTCCCATCTACTTAAATACTTGCTTTTGGCCAGTAACAAATTTGACAGACAGACCCTTTCAAACTGTGTGTAGCAAATCATGTTTCTACCACTTAATCCTGCTTTAGACCTTAAAATAGGGATTAATTACACAGCTTAGACTCCTATATTAAACAAACTAATAATTCTTATCCTGAGGTTACTGGTTGTCTCAAACATTATCATAGATCTGCTACTTCCCATTCTAACTTTAGTAGTTTAGTCTTTGTTAGGCTTGTGAAGTATATTTAGAAGGACATATCTCTAGACACTGTAGGTAAAAGCAAAATCTTCAAAAGTATTTCATTATATTCTCAGAATTGTATTTATAGAGATCTGTACATGCTTATAGTTGTGCTAGATATCTTATTATATTTAAGAGTGCTACCACAGCTTAGGCATCTAACCCTTACTCAAGGTGTTTCAGAGAGTTTCAATTCCCTGCTCACTTCTCATAAGAAATGATTTTGTTTGAAAGCCATAGATTCTTCTTTATATTTCCCAATGCTAAGGTAATATCTGCTTTCCCCTCAGCTTATACATTCAGTTATAAGTCTTCTTCTTACTATATTCTCTCACACCAACAAAATACCAGAGGTACTTAAGACTCCTAAATCAAAGAATCAGAGCTAAATGAAATAGGAGATAGCTACTCTACAGTCATCTGCAGATCTTCAGTTTCTTCTCTCTACATAAAAGAGACACACAGAAATCTGGATGATTTCAAAAGTGAGGGGAGTGATGTAAAAGTTGGTGATGGTAAGTTTATTGAACCAGATCACATAGGCTTCAAGACATAGAAGATGAACAGTTGAAAGGAATAAATAATACAAAGGAGCAGGACAAAGGAACTGAGGGGAAGAACAAAACCAACCACCAAGAAATAGGGGAAAAAAAGAAGAAGAAGAAGAAAGGGAAAGAAAAACCCACACAACCCAAAACACCCAGGCTTTTTCATAGAATCGGTAAGGTTGGAAGAGACCTGTGGAGCTCATTGGACTCAATGCCCCTGCTCAGCAGGGTCACCTAGAGCATGTTAGACAGGGTTGCATCCAGGCGGACCTTGAAGATCTCCAGAGAAGGAGACTCCACAACCTCCCTGGGCAACCTGGTCCAGTGCTCTGTCACTCTCAGAGGGAAGAAATTCCCCCTCACGTTCAGGCGGAACTTCCTGTGCTTCAATTTCTGCCCATTGCCTCTTGTCCTGCCACATGGGACAACTGAAAAGAGTTTGTCCCCAACTCCTTGACACCCTCCCTTCAGGTACTTATCCACATTGATTTTTCTACTTTAGGTGAAGGTTACCTATGCAGAGCATAACCTTTGAACATAAGAATGGCTGAATTCCCCCCCACCCCTTAAAACTCTTATACGTCAACCAAACAAGTATGCAATTGCAAAAGCCAAATGCAACTTCAGCCAACATGGAAACAACTGCAGCAGAAGCTCTGAGGTTTAGTACTTGCACACCTGCAATATTTAGGAGAAGGCCATATAGGACTTTGCCTTGGCATGCCTACTGTATTACATTATAATAAAGAAGGTGCAACCAGAAGCTGAGAGTCTCTGAATACCTACAGAATACCACCCCCCCCAAAAAAAAAAAAAAAAATCAAAAAAAAAAAAAAATCAAATGGAGGCATGGAGGCTGGAATGGGTGAATCCTTAGTAGGTCTTTTAGTGTCTAAGAAAACAAAAAAGCAAATTCAGGTATTTCAGACTACTCCATCAAAGTAGGTATTGAACAGATCCAGACAGTATTATCATAGAGGAATATATTAGAAAGAATAGAAGACACTTGAAGCATTAAGTATTGCCAAAAAAATGACATCAACCAAAAAAAAGGGGGGGGAGAAAAACATGTTTTGAAGTTTCATATTAGGTATGCTGAACACATTCAGAGAAGATACTTAACGCTAGAATCTGCTAACCTCTTAAAACTGAGGTTGACCATTTGCCTAAAAATGACTTAAATTAGTTCGATGGTCAGATCTGATCTTAGTTCACTGAAGCGTTCATTGATAAGGGCAAAAGCATTTTCCTAGATAAGAAAAAGGCCTCCAAGTACCCTCTGTTCCCTTTTCTGAAGATTCCTTTGTTCAAGATGGAACAGATTTTAATTCAGTGTCCTTCTTTAATACAATATTCTGCTCAAATTACCAATTCTACAGCTTCTTTCATACTCTCAACTGCTTTTGTCAGGTGCAAGATGCTGAACTCAGATTCTGGTACTCTGTGAGAGATGTGCATCCCTCTGAAATGTTCTGCCTGCTATCAACCCATTTAAGTCATGATATCCAAGGTGAGACAAGGAAATAAACTGGTCTCTGTATGACAGGCCACAAAGCCTTGATGTGTATCATACTTTTAAGTTTAATCAAATTTACACAACAACAAATAACTATTTGAAAAAACTATTATTCTAAAGAATCTGAAGTTCTGACAAGTATATACAATTTATTTCTAAATAAATCTGATTTTAAGTAATGCTTAAAGAAGAACCTATCCCTAGTAAAACAATCATTTCATTAGTACTGCTGGCCTGAAACACAGCAAATATACTCTAAGAGCCTTTCTTAGAAAGTGATCTAGCTAGCTATAACATAACATGATAGATTTTCTGCTGTTGTTATAGTAGTACAGATTGATAATGCACTGGGGAGACAGAGGCAAATGCCAGAAGCTCCATGCAGTTTATTTAAGCAGTTTACACTGGCAGGTCTGTACAGTTATGAAACTTTTCAGGTCTTGAAAGACAAACAAAAGTGACCAAAGAACTTATTATTTGCAGGAAAAGCAAAAGCCATTGGTATAATTCTAATAGAGGGGAAAGATCATCATTATGCTCTTTTTCTGTGCTATGGTTATAATGTTCATGGAAACCCCAGGGCTGTTAGTCTACTTCCAAAGTTCAGATGATATTATAGTACGTGACAAACTAAGCACAACCCTCACAACTATCATAGAACATAAAATAAAGCATGGTTTGACTTTTCAGATTCACTCTCTAGTGAGTTAGTAAATGAGCATTCATTTCAGTATGTTCTTTACTCCTGACTCAAAGAAGAAATTGTTGCTAGTGAAAGCACTATGGATGAGGCGGGGGCACACAATAATAATGAATGTTCCCAAGCAGCACACAGTTCAGTGCTCTGCAGCGCTCCATGAGAAGTGTCTCTGCAGCGGGTGGGGGGGGGGGGGAGGGGGAAAGAAGAGAAAGAAAGAAAAGAACAGAGATTACCAAAGACAACTGAGACTGCAGAAAGAACCTGGGATATCGGTGATAACTGGGTTACTAGACCAGGCCAGGTGATACTAAAGAAGTGGGAAATAAGCAGAAGTGGAAGATCAGGCCAAAGATAAGAGAGAACTGGCCTTAGTTATCCTGAACAAAGATAATCCTGAAAAAGCCAAAAGGTTATTCACAGGTGCTAGTAGACTGAATCCCCCACTTCATAATCTCATATATTAAGTAAGCTAGTGTGCTTCTGAATCTCCAAAAGGCCAAACGCTTTTTGCAACAGAGCTGCTGAGCTCAGCCCGACTCGGCTGCAGCTCTGCAGCGGCAATAGCAGGCACATACGCTCCTGGGAGGATCCTGCTGCCTTTGTCTTGACGTGTGATCTGAAATACGGTGAAAAAACAGGGCCCTGCTGACAGCGCACAAGATGTTCACAAGATTGCCCAACACTGATTAAATTATGTATGAAAAAGTGAATTAAAAGAGAATTTAGAAAGCCTAGAGAGATGAAACTGGCTTTGGAGGAACAAAAGAAAATGCAGACAGAGAAAAGCTCTCTATGGTAACAGACCCTTAAGATCATTGAGAAATAGTTTCAATGCAAGCGTTATGATTGTGTGCATGAATGTGATCTGGAGGCCAGGTAACTTTCACAAGTATCAGAACAACCCCAGTTCACTGTGATGTTTCTAAGATTGGTTCTAAAAGGCCTTCTGTTGAATTAGGCATAGGTCATGGCACATGTTTCCCCTGAATTGCTTCTTTTAAGGCTCAGTTTACAAGTATTTATCCTAGTATAAATAATTTGCATAGGGTTCTTAAGAACAAAACAAAGAGAACCAACACACAGAAGAAAAACAAAATCACTAGAGTAACAGCGTGCATGATTTCTTGCTTGGACACAGCTGCACCAGTACAAAAATACTGTATTTTGTTCTGTCACATTCCTGCTCAAGTTAAAACAGAATAAGAGCAGCTGTGGGGATTTTCAAAGTTATTCTATATAGGGCTAACCCCGTTCCTACTGAAAAGCTCCCACCTATTTCAGAGACGGAGTTAGGTTAGATTGCCGTGCTTTTTAGGGGAAAGAATTTGAGAGTCTTCTGTGATATACTATCTTATTGAACGCAGCTTTGCTGCAAATATACAGTCTCACACTACTACACCTTAAACAGAGCCAAGCCTTCCAAGATGTGTATTTCAGTCTGTAACACTGAGGAAAATTAAAGCTTATCAGAGTTTCTTGGCTGCCTCTGAACTACTTGTTCACCTTTTGAAACTAAACCATTCAGCTTCACATTTATTTAGCTCTCTCTCAAGAAAACTTGTCATATCTACTTCTAGTAGCAGAAATCTCCGTTCAGCAAGTTTTCTAAACTACAGCAGAAATGATGCTTCAGGGAATGTAGCCTTTCCTCATTAATACCATTTCCACTTTCAAAATCATCAACATCCACAACCAGTCCAAACCCTTCTATTTTTAAAAGTGTGTAGCAAGTATACATCAAGAGCATCAGTCTGTTGTATAAGTTCCTGTATATTAAATATCGCTTACAAAGTTTTTAAACAACTGTCAAAATTTTCCCATCATTTACAACTTCTGCTCTACTGAGAATAGAAAAATGAAATTAAATCAAATTATGAAGTAGTGTATTGGCTATCTGTCAGCTTCCTGGAGAATCTGGGTCTGCTTTGTTCTAATCATTTAATATACCAAAATTTCATTGCTATAATCACATCTACAGAAGAACACAACATTTTAGAATTAACAGACATTTCCCCAAAGCAAATTCAGCAGAACAATAAGAAGCACAAAATATCTTGAGAGGCTGCCATAATTCAGTTGGCAATAATATGCTAAAGTTTCACAAATTTTTCTCCTTCTCCTTCCAAAACAGGAGGAATAGAATATTCTACAAAGTTGAAAGTGAGACTCAAAGCAACTGAAGGAAGGAGGGGGAAGGAAGGAAAAAAAAAAAAAAAAAAAAAAAAGATGCTACTTCTACTTCTATTACTTCTATGGAAAAAAACAACAAAAAAGAGTATTAAAGGTACTACTCCAAAGGGCAGAATTTATTTCCTTCTCTCAGCTTAGACTATGTCATGAAAAAGGCTAGACTGTGTGATTGCAATGATCTCACATGGCCTTAAGACTGTCTTGATGACCGTGTAGTAAGACATGGAGTCCTACTGAAGCAACTGGGATATCTTGTTCACAAAAGCAATTATAATTGAAAATTTACTACTAGAAGCTCTTACTAGGGTTTAAACTCAAACTAAGCAGCACTGGTGACAGAGCAACCAAAATCCCTCAGATTTTGAAAATTTAGCAAGCAAATTTCATTTTGGCATATATATCTAAGAAAAGGACATGCAGAGTAGGAAATAGAGTTTGTGAGGGGTAACAGAACAGGAAGTTCCTAATGATATAGAAAAGTGTGATAACAGTGCTTAATATCATTGGCTTATTAAGAAATCTAGAAATGTTAAAATATACTGATAGAATCTTTTCATAATTTGTGTTGCCTTTGCTAACTCTTTCCAAAATGCACTGTAGTTTCTTGTAATGTGCAGTCACATTTCAGATTGGTCCATACTTGGAGGTGAAAAAATACCCAGCAGAAACCAGCTACAGGAGAACAAGTTTCTTTATATTTGTTTATCCACTCTTTCCCAAGCACAACTTAAAGTGGAACTGTGCTGCTGTATTATCTCCTCGGAATTTTTGTTTTGAAAAAAAAAAATCATTTTTTAAGTCTTTAAAATCCTTTAAAAAGGTAACTTTTTAAAAAATCCTTTTTATCATTGTCCCCAAATTCCACATATCTGCCTAAAACTACTTGTTTTGCATAATAAATGCCAAATGTTAAAGAATTACCATACCGCTCAGTTTATAAAAATATTTATTTTAGAAGTGAGTTACTGTCTAGTGTACTGTTATGCACACTACATTATCCAGCATAGTGTTCAGTCATCGTTAACCTCGCTCCTCCCCCACTTATGTTACTTCTGTACAATCTCACTTATTTTCATGATTCTGAAAGGTGTTTTACAAAGAGTAAAATTCTTATATAAATTAATATCTTACCGCCCCTGATTCCTGTCAAAATGCTACCTTTTTAAAATACAGGGAAAGGAGGGTCAAAATGCATTTGCGAAAATGAGTCTATTTCTAGCATTGTAACACATTGCATATTTTGGCCAGCTATTTTCCTGTCAGCAGCAGAAACTTCATACCATATGCCCATTTCTCATTAAGAATGAATATTTATTTGGAATAGCACCCAAAATAACTGAATGAGTAGCCACCAACTATTTGGTAACTCACCAACTATCTTTGGGTCCATTTTTCCCCCTCCCCAAATGTCTCCTTGTGACCTTCACACTTTGGCTCACCCAGTAAAAACTGCAAAGTGCTAACTCTGCACCTGCCCTACTACCCTCTAAATCTACCTTTTTCATTATATTCATATGCAACACATTTTAAATGGTGCTTGTGGTGATAACATCACCTAAAGAGGCGGTAAATTCTGCAGGACAGAGAAGCGAGGACCCATTCTTTAATGCTGCAAATTAGGTGCCGTACCAAGAAATAAACTCGCAAAGATCAGATCTAATCCAAACCCTATTACACAGCAGCAGCAAGAATACCGATCAGAGCAGCTGCTGGGGGGAAAAAAAAAGAAAAAAAATATTTGAACTGCCCATGTTTTTGCAGCTTTATCTCAGGCAAATTCCTTCACACTGCTGTCGCTGGGCTGCTTGAGTGAGAACCAGCAGATGGTTAATCAATCCCCAAATGCTCTTCAGGAGCTGTAACAGCTGTGTGTGGTCAGCACTAGTGAGCTCATCCAGAGCAAATGTGAGCTGGTGCATCATGGAGCACAACAGTTTCCTTTCCTTGACACAGTAAAATCAGTCCGCAAATGTTTCTTAAGCTTCCGACTTTCCAGCGCAAATTCAGTAAGACTTCTACAGTGCTCTTGTGTGAATAGTCTGCATATAACAGAAGCAAAACTAATTTATTAGTGGGGAGCTCGATAATTAAACTGAATTCTTCCAGGCTGAGCAAAATACAGCCTCCTCACGTTGCACGTAACAGACCTGCAGACACTAAGCTGAGGAAATCTTTAAAAGTTTCAGATAATTTATTCACTAGCCCTCAAGTGCACCCTCAAACTCTTGTAAACCTCTGTGGGTGTTCCTTGCTTCTCCGTAACTGAAGTCCTCTGTTCCTTTAGAACAGTAGTAGCTTCCATTCACATGCGTTTCACACTCTCGTTTTGAACTACCACATGTAGGTTCTCAAGCATAAACAGTAAATTGAATAGAAAGGCAGCTGGCCCTAACTAAGAGCCCAAGGAAACACAGGTTTGCTGTGTCAGATCTTCAACGAGGCATGCTCTTTCCTTGCTGTTCTCGTGCTCGTACATTATTATTTCCTAACAAAAGGAGTTTTGATTGCAGGTAAAGGATTAACAAACGCAGTGCGGAAGAGCGAGGCCTCAATAAGGGGAGTGGGGGGAGATTACTAGGCAAGCTGCAAGATACTACCGTACTGCACAGCAAACTGTTCTGAGCTATTTCTGCACACATTGGTGCTTAAAGTACACACAGAATCTCTCATACTCTGACCTCAAAGGTTAGGACCACAAAAGGTATCAGAAGTCATATATGCTTGGGGAAAAAAAAAAAAATCAGTTTACAGCAAAATATTCAACTACCTTAGAGTTTTTGTTTCAGTAAAAGTCAATATAGAAATAAACTGCCTTAATTTTAACTGCTCTTTTACAAAGTGATGCAAAAAACATATTTTCATAAACAATTACTCTAAATGGGCTTGGTATCAACAAAGCATTTTGATAAGTTCTCTCCCTCACTGAAAAATTCTGTTAAAGTTTTCAATTTAAGTTTTGTCTGAGACAAGAAGGATGTTTGCAGGAGAATTTCCAACCAAGCTTACCAATTCATCAGAAATTTAGGTTACAAGAGTTATGAAAAGTAAATGTTATCAGATGTTTCAAATTGAGTGGAGGAGGGAACATTAAACCCTCCTACTTTCTGAATAACAGTAAAAAAATAAATCAAGTATCAGTGATGATATAGCTCTTCGCACCTTTTAGAAAGGCGTGCACACGCACACACACAAAATCCCACTGAACCAGTCAGTGTTTCATTTTATTTCCTCTCTGGGGATCAGTCTCAATCAAGCCAAGCTAGTTTGCCCAGGCACCACTGTAAGAACATCACAGGTAAAATCTGTTCTTTGAAAACAAGGAGCACTTGAAATTCTTCTTTAGTAAACAATTCTTATGTCAGATAATGTTTTCTGAATTGCACTTATCAAATACATGTATAGTGTGATAGCTCTGAATAAAAGCTAAAAAATATGTTCTGCTTCTGTTCCTTTACAATATATAGGATTATTTCCCCACAACACTTTAGTGTGAAGAATAACTGTTCTCTTTAATTCACTTCTTGTACATCGTATACAAGGGATTTCCATCATTTTGCTTGAGAGACTATTTTACAGTCTAGCATAGCTCACTGTCAGGTATTTTCTATGATGTACTCTCAGTTTTATTTCATTGCTCTTAGTTACACCTTTGGGGGAAAAAAAAAAATCACACTACATAATTCCTCTCCACACATAGCGTTTACATTTCTCGGATGCCTGTGGCCCTGATCTTCTCCATTAGTCATTCCTTAGCCAAGCCCTTACTCATATCTAGCTACTTCAGTATTTCCTCTTAAGTCAATTCTCCCAGACCCTTGATCATTTTTATGTTACATGAGAACAGTTTGCTTTGCTATTTCTAGGGATCCTCTACCTAGAGAAAATGGCACATTCTTTTTACATCCTTACAAGTGTACATCACCAGTAGAAAGATCCATGGGCATATTTTTCAAGCAAAAGTTGTATAGTATTAAGAGAACATATGTACAAGTTGAAGTTACAATATCAACAGTTATTTCATTCCTCCATTGCTTATTCAAGCAACAATCAAAAATATCTTAGTATCCCGTGTAAGAATAATGCTATCTCTCAAGGGTTTATCCCTAAGTCTTATCTAATATTTGTGGACACCAAGAAAATTAACAAGACTTTCTTTAAATTTCTTTATATAGGTAATTATATGCCTATTCTAAAGTGGCAAGTTTTGCAGAACACAGGATGGATTCTCTTTAAACTACTTTCTGAAAACACAATGTGTCTGTCATTTGGAAATATTGACACGTATCTTAAAAAAATAGAAGTCAGAACAGCTTGGGAGAGGAACACCAAGAAAATAGGAAAGTTCTTAATTCTGAAGTGTTATATTATAAGTACATGCTGTTGATACAATTTGTAAAGGGAGTTGTTTCATTTTTGGCAGAGCAAAAGGTTGGACTTTATCCTTGGAGTTCCAAAAATGAAAGGGAAGGAATAGGGAGAGATTAGTATGACAAAACAAACTGGATATATACTCAAGCTCTACTGAGAGTATTAGATGTATTTATGTTCTTATGGGTTCTCGTCACAAAGAATACAGGGAGATAAATTTCAAAGTCTGCCAAACACCATTTTCCCCCCCTTCTATAAACACTGTGATTCATGTTTTATTATTGAGAGAAATCTCAAAGATAGAGTAATTGCAAAGCAGGTAAAGAAAGAATACCCTGCTGTCAGTAAAGCTAGAAACAAGGTGATAATTTTAAAAGGGTAGTGGGGTGGGAGATTTGCTGTCAAGTTTTTCAAAGTCTAATATTTTGGTATGAAACAATACCACAGTGTCCTACTTCATAGAAACTGCAGGTTGTGTCCTGTGTTCCCCTGTTTACCCATATAGGTGAGGCTCCCCAAGCAAAGCATATTTCCTATAACACACTCTCTCATTGAGTTTATGGTACCAATAGAGATGTAGTCCAATCCTTGAGCTTTACACATAAATGGAAAAGAAGAATCAAAACTAACTCTAAAATGCAGCAACTTAATTATACAACTATTCTAGTGTTTTATGATTCTCAGGCAACAGGGTATGGATTTTTTTGGTGAGGGGAAGGAAAAACAAAAGATTAAAAAAATCCACCGAGTTCTTGGTGTTCAGCCTTACATATTATCAACAAAAAGCTTCTTCTATAGCAATCAAAATCTTTTCTTAGGAAAAAAAAAAAAAAAAAAAAAAAAGAGGCATTCAGTGGGAAACCTAAAATTACCCCTAATGATGAACTCAGAGAAAATATGCATAGACACAGCAAGATGGGCTCCAAATGCTTAATTGAGACAAGTTTAGTATGTAAACAGGAACCCATTACAATCACACTGCTTAAAGTTACCAAGACGATGCATAAAGTATTAAAGTCTGAGATCTGTTGTCAAAAAAAGAAATCAAATGCAAGCCCCTTCATTCTTTAGGCTTCTCATTTCCTTATTTGCCAAGTCAGCTACAGCTGACTAAATATACAACAGAGTTGTCTAGTGTGGAAAGCACTGCTTTACCTAAAAAAAAAGACCTTTTCTTGAAGGAAGCCATCCCCAAATACTTATATAACCACAAGCGTCTAGACAGAAGAAACAATATGAAAACCTCATTCTTCACTGTGTCAGATACTTGGCTGTTTTTGTTGTTTGGATTTACACCTTCACTTGGGAGGATCAAACATATAGGGTAGAATAAGACTGGAAACACAGCTGGACCAAAACATTGGAAAAGCAAAACTTCCGAGCTTTGAGACAGCACAGAACTGGATACTGATTTTGCAACTTATTTCTGTCCTGAAAAATATAAAATCATGTTTTTCCATCCATGCTGGACAGACAAGGACAGAGTCTTTTAGTATGAAGTCCCTGGATACTCAAAAAAACCAACCAAAAAAAAAAAATTGCTTATTTTAATTTTACATCTGTTTTAATTGAGAGGGATTCTAACAATATTCATTGTGACTGCATCTCACAGGTTTACAAAAAATACATATTCTCAATGTAGAAGGTATTTCCTCCAAGACAGTTCTATGAATGTTCTTTTGGAAGCTCCTTTGTTTAACCAAAGCCACAACTTCCAGCAGATTGACTGTGGTTTTTGAGGAGCAGAGGACAGTACTAAAAGAAGACAACAAACAGCTACTGCAGTGGATGAATATCTTCCAAGAGCTTCACTCTCCAACACTCATCATTTTTGCCCCTCTTTCTCATTGCACAACCGTCTGTACCAGCCGTAGCTTTGCTGACATCTACTTCCCCTTATGCTCTAAAATAAAGCAAGAAGCCTGGCAGAAATTCTCGGTAACTTTTGGTCATGTCACCCTCATTAGCAAAAAGCTATAATCAAACTCCATCCTTCATTTTAAGTTTTCAAACACATGCTTGAGACAAAGGCACATCAGGGATTCCTTCCAGTTTTACCACTAAAACTTGCCTTCATGTTTAGTCTATAATAAAACAAAAAAACTCACACCTCCAGGGCCCTCTCCCCAAAATCACAAACCAAGATAAGCAACCCATCCACCAAACCACCGCTGCTCAATCTCACCTCATTTTTCACTGTATCATCCTTTCAGAGCTCATCTGTTTCTTTTGCTTTACACATCTATTATTATAACCTATTTGATTTTTTCCTTTATTGCATTAATGAATAGAATTTTAAAAAAATGTCCCGATTGGCAACCAGTGTCTCTGATTATAGACATATCCACTGGCATTGAAAGCATAAACCAAGGGCCTATGTTTTCCTTTCTCTATAACAGCAGAGCAAACACATACCCAAGTAAAGCAAAAGGTTGTAAATTCAAATATTATATGAATAAAAGCCTTCTAAAAACAAACAAACAAGCAAACAGTATAGGAAGAAGATACTTGATTACTTTCAATACTAGAAACATGAAGAATTTAGTTAGTCTTGGCCTATATTCAGACTAGAACTACAATAACACTTTATTTTGGGATATTTATTAAGCAAAAGATTAGGGGGAGAATATTTCATTTACTTTATTTTTAGGATTACTTTATCAAGTTTATGTAAAATTTGTCTCAAATAATTGATTTTATTTGAAAATATAAAGTATTTTATTTCAAGAACTGGAAAAAATGCATTGAAAAAATGGAAAAAATGGATCTTTTTTCCATTGTTTGTTTTGTCAAGCCTATTTGCTGAAGCAAGTTTAATTCATCAAGCTTCCACCACTGAACACAGTAACGTTACTCAGAAAAAAAAATTGTTCAGTTCTACCTGGATATAAATGAGAGCTATAACTGAGGAATAGAGGCATTTAGAAGGGGCTGATAAGTGTCTTAGAAGGCATAGGCATTTCACTAATAGGTGATGAGAACGTGGCCAAACACATATATTAATTCCCAATATACCCTCAATGCCTTTGAATCTGAAGATATAAAACAAAATTACGAACTAGATGGACCTTGGGCCTCAGCCAGTATTTTTATGGATGTTTTGATTAATGAGCTCTGTAATTACTCATGGTATTAGGATTTTGACATAAAGATGATAAATACCATGGAGAAATACTGACCATGAATTATGTAAACTAAAAATGGAATGAGAGAGGGAGAGTGTGAGTGTGCAAGTGTGTGTATACATATAGCCTTATTCCAGATCATATTGTGGTCAGTAAAGTTATAGTGCATCAGTTTCTGCCTAGTACCAACCAGCAGATACTAACAACATTTTCCAACTTACAGTGCAAATATTTTTCTATAATTTTTCTTCTGAGTCCAGGAATCGCTGCACTACAGCTAATGTCATGTTTTTGTATTTGCTGTTTGACAGCAACTGTACTTGTTTCTTGTTTTGAAGTCAAAATATTAACAGTGGTCAGATCCTTAGCTGTGAAGTACATCAGAAGAGCTTATTTTAGTGTCACTCCAATGTTTTCTCCCACAGAGAACCTGGCCTTGAAGATGGAAACATGAACTGGGAAAGGAGCAAAAAGAAAACCTCCTGCTTAATTAAGACTTCTCCGATCTTTCACATATCAAAAGATGATTTTCTAACTACTTCTAGAAAATGATGGTTCCCTCTCTGAACAGCAAAGGTGCAAAAGTTATTTAAATTGCTCATGTTTCTTGTTCCTTGAGATCAGATTTTTTTCCACTTTACAGTAAACAGGCTGCATCTTCAAGTATCACCTACAAGTTTGTCCACTGAACTTAAGAGTTGGTGCCTCTTTTTCCCCATAGACTAGCAACACTAATCATTAGCCTTCCTTTATTGTATTGGAATTGAAAGGCAATTTAAAATTTGAATTAAATTTCTCTGTTAATACAATCACTGTTACATCCTAACTTAGTTTATACGGCATAAACAGCAGAGATTAGTTGCCCAGTCTTCTGGATGAGGCTCACCATCTTCCTAGTGGTTTCTAAGAAAAAATAAGCTGCTGCAAAGCCCATGGAGTCACAGAGGGCCTGTGGGCTCCCATGGGAGCCTGCTCCTTATAACATTGACTTTTTTTAAATCTGGGTAACAAGCATTTGGATAATTCAGGGGTAAAGGGTTGCAATAAAGCAACAATACATAAAAAGTGCCCATTGTACCAAGGTTATTAATCAGTAAGTGGTGACAGCCCAGAAAAGAAAGAGAAAATTAAATCGCTATAAATGAAGGATAATGGGTGTCTGACAACGTCATGTTCCATTAAGTGATTTACCCAGCACATTCTCGCTACCCCTGCAACCTCTGGCATCTATTTCCATAGCAACAAATGGCAATGTTACCAGCCAGAGCACATCCAGCAGCAGAGAGAACAAGCGCTAAAGGTAGAGTTCAAGAAAAAACAGAACAAAACAAAAATCTATTATAGAGATATAAATGCATATGGTACAAGAACAAGCTGCATGCAGTAGATATGTACTTTGCAGAAGAGAGATTGTCTTCATTCTTAAAGGCACATGTTTCAGCCAGCTCCTGCTCATGGCTTGGAAGATGTAAATACTGACAAAGGATCATCTGATTTACGAGCCAAGGATGTCAACAAGCAGCACAGTGCCTTTCCCTCCCTCAGGAGAAGGTTTAGCACGGAGGGAATCTCACATCACATGTATATTGTACACACAGCTATTATGTTACATCACTATTCCTGAACCTGATACCAAGAAGTCATTCACGTTTTGTACCAGGGAACCCCAACACACGCTCTCCTGGATCACCCGTGACATCTCCTGGAAGTTTCCTATGCTCCATGGACTCACACAGTGAACATCGTAGGCAGTCTGTCTCTAGCACCAGTCAGGGTATGGAACCTATTACCATTTGTTCCAAAGTCACACAAGACAAGGTTTTTCTACAGTTCCGAGGTAAAGGCATTAGTCTTTGCCTTATACTATAAGGCCTCCTATTTGCCCAATAGTCTCCAGTGCAGTCCCAATTACAATCGATTAGTGGCCACTGCAAATAGCATGCATTAGAAGTTTTTATCATTTACTATAGTAGTTTGCCAAGATACAAAGATCTTAAAAATATAGGAAAACCTACTAAACAGACAAAAGAATTTTTTTTCCATTATTCCTGAAGCATTATGTTACTTTGTGATTTCTTATATTTGTTGCATAATGTATTGTGTTTGTTATCAGATACTACATGAAAGCGTCAGCTCAGATCTTCCTATGTCTCTGTAAAGCCTTTATATATCCATGGGTATTCTCAACTGCTGGTTGCCTCTTATGTGGCCAGAATTGTTGTAGATCAGAGTACCTAAATAGGGCAGGAATTTTTCAAGTACGCACAAAAAAAAAAAAAAAAAAAAAAAAGTCCTTTTGACAATAACAAGACAAAATAAACCTCCACTCCTTTTCTGCTAGATGCCATAGAGCACAAAGCCTCTGACATTTTCCTCCTGACCTTAGTTCCATGACCACAACAGCAGCACCCAGAGATTAACAGGTTTCAAAAAAAAAAAAAACTCTTTGCAGAAGGGTAGTCTCTTCAGCCGATGCACAGCAAATAGTAACAGCAGACTAACAACAGATTCCCAAAGCTTATACCAAGTTCACTTCAGAAAGAGTTTTAAGTGTTGCAAAAGAAGTGTTTTAGCAATTATTTACCCAGTTGATTTAACTTGAACTGTTTGAACGTTTAAGCCTGGAAAAGGGAACAAAGCAGCAAGCTGGAAAAAACTCAGTTACTGAGGTGCATATAAACTCACACTTTTGGAAAATAGAGCTAGGGAAGGTTTGAGCATTACAGTTTACTGAAATCAACAGCAAAAATCTCACTGAGGTCACTGAAGAAGTATCAAGCCTTCAGAAGCCACACCAGATAAGAGGTAGGTGCTTCAGGAGCAGGAGCCACTTCATGTTGCCTTGGTGGCACTTGCAGGAATGTGGGTACCCATTCCACTACTGGATTGCCCCTTACTGCATAGGACGAGGGACTTCTATTAAAATACTTAATTAAGAAGCTAAGCCAAATTAACTTTCATGGAGAGTGCTTCACAAGTATCGAAGTTACTTTTGAAAAAGTTCTTAAAAGTCAAAGGTTTTAAGTTGCTTTAATAGTGTTGATAGTTTACTGCCAACTTTCTTAAAAGCACTCCTGATAATTCTGAATCTCGGTTTCAGATCCCAGCAGGATATACTTTGGGTGTGGGATCAAAATGAGGTTTCAAATACTAAGAAGTATCAGTGGGTTAGTCGGGTTAGCGTTAACCAGCTGATGCTCAGCTTTACTTGCTGGCTACAACATTTACTTCGCATAGATGTAAAGATTATTTCATTACTACTAGTACTTCACTTTGAAGTATTTTAATTAATAAGTAATATAAAAATCACAGTGACTTATATGGAACAATTAATCAGAGTAAGATGGACAGAATATATGTTTTCTTTTTTAAGGACTTCATAGAATTCATCAGTTATGATACTCTTGATTATAAGTTATTACCAAAAATAATGATTTTGGTAAAAACATGTTAGCTTTCATTTCTGTAATATTTCCCTGGACTATTCTATTAGGGACTGTATAGAAGTTCTCCCTTTTTTAAACAGATTCATCAGCTTTAGGCTTGCCATTTTGTGTTAATAGACAAACTAGCTTTACTACCTTAAGCATTCCCTGGATGTTATATAAAATGCTACCATTTCAGAGAAAAATGAAATTTCATTCTAAGGCTTTCAGTGTAGCCATTGCTTTGCTCACTGTGCAATTTTTAGTGCTGCACAGAAACACATACTCCAGTAAAGAAATTACACTGCATTATTACATAAACTCAGTTCCTTAAAAGTTCTTTCATCTTTAAAAGACAGGAAGTATATAATCAGCATCATCAGATGACTTCTTCAATGCCTCAAGAAGTTGCAATAACTGTTCCCCTCCAGCACCTCCTTGTCCCCCATCACATACTTGTCTGGCCTCTAATTAATATCATTTGTATTAAAATCTTCTTTAAAAAAAATGCAATACATAAGTTTGTATGAAATATTCTCCCTTTTTAATGCTCTAGTATTTTGATATCAAAGGAAGTGACTACAGTTAAAACACTTCCCCCCCCCCTTAATGGAGCACATAATTTAAGCATGTAATTTATGGAAGACTTGAACCTGCAAGCATCTGAATTACTACACAGGGTTTTATCTGCAAGAATTACCATTAGGTTTGATAGAATGTGTGATGCTCATTTATAAGCAGAGACATTACTGTCCAGTATAACTCATAATGGCTTTTTAATTACAAGGCATATTCAGAGCCATTAAGGTGCAGTAACACCATTCTCATTTTGATGACTACGTACTCATTTCATTTGTAATTATTAACATTCTAAGGAAAATAACGTTGCTGCTAAACCTAGTTATTTGATTCCAAACAACTAAACCATTAAAAAAAAACCTACCTGGGCTCTTTTTATCACATGTACTGTTTTATGATTACTAATCCTTACTGTTTCTGAGATTCAGACTTCAGCTATTCTGTATGAAAGACATTCCCTTTATCTATAAGGCTGAGGTTAGTGTGTTTATTCTAGAGGCAAAGAGATATTTTCTTTAAACTAATGATTATTCTGAGGGAGACACAGAAGAGACCCCTGTTCTGACCACAGCTGCATCAGGGAATTTCCCAGTTGAGTGTTTCTATGTTTCTATGTTTGCATTCTGATGAGAGAGATGAAAAATGTTGTTTCATAAACAAAATCTTGGGGCAACTCCAAAACAGGAGTTGAGTAAAGTAACGAGAGGGGAGGAAAAAATCTTCTATAGGATAAGCAGAAGAAGAGAAAAGTAGTCTGAGCCTTCCGTAGATATGATCCTGCTGATAAACTGGAAGCAAATTTTCATTACCATTGCACTTAGACAACCCACACTGGCTGCAGTAGGTTTCCAATATTATCATATGAAAGCAATCATAAGAAAGTGACCAAGAGGCTACAATAAATACTGTAACCTACAGTTGCTGTATTTTTGTATTAGAAAGAGCATTTTAAATTCCCATGTCTTCCCTCTAGCCACTCCAGCCTGGCTCTGCTCTACAGGTGCTTGTCGTACATAAAGGTTACCTAGGTTCAGAACTACTGCCTTAAGTTCTCACATTGACTGCTATTTTAGTAACAAATCAGGGTCTAATTATAAGGAAGTATCCTTCAGTAAAGCAAGGGAACTTTTTCTTCTGATAGGAAGCAGCTTAAGAAACCCAAATTATTATTTAAATGTTTAAATAACCAAAGTCCTCCTCTTTAGCCTAGAAAAGAAATAGTTTCCCTTGGAAGCTATTCTTTTTTAGTACATATAAATATAAACATTCCTTTTTGTCACCAGTTGTCTTCATACCTTTCCATAGCCTACAGAAAACCCTTACTGCGCAAGCTGTAAAGCAGCTACTACATGAACTATACCAAACATCTTCACACTGCACAACAGCACTGCAAAGGTAAGACTGCTCCACAGCACCTAATTAAGGTCAAGTAGTTGTTCAAAAACATCAGTGTAGGGGGTTTTCCTCAGCTGTCTGGAATCTATTTCATTATACAATCCTTTTTAATGCTTTCTTTGCTCCTAGCTGATGACAAACATGAGGGAACCGATTTTGGACTGAGAAAACATTTGCCCAGCCTCCTCCACATGCAAAAAAATCTTGTTACACCACTGTTAACAGCTTTCACATCCCATCCTCTTACATGTTGCCCTCTTATAGCTGGCAATACTTTATGTTCTTCCTCTTATAGTCATGCTCTAGTTTTAGATAATCCGCCATTAGGGGAGTCAGAATTAGCTGAACAAAGTAGTGCTCTGAGTGGTCACACTACACACTGTGGCATACAGTGGTGACATCTTCTATAATTTTAGATATTGCTAATTGTGATATAAAATATTTAGCTATTTAGATTCTTATTTTCTCCATAGCTTTCCACCTTCAGAATATACTTCCAACTGAGAAAACAAGGAAGTTAATAATCTGATCTGTTAATATTATCACATTCAGGCATAAATAACTGCATAATTATTATATAATAGATATTAGTGAACTGGGGACAGAGTTGGGCTCATTAGCAACACTGCCATATTTCACTTTCTGTTACTACTTGCCATTTATGTGCTATGATGTGCAAATCGCATCTGCTCAAATCTGCATTACAAGTTGCCTATGCTTTGCTTCCTTCCACAGTTTTTAATAGCTAGTGATCCTCCTTTCTTATATCTGCAAAAGGAAACTTTTTTTTTCCTGAAAGAAAGATGAGACTTTACTTCTCAATTCTGACTTTCATAATTTACCATGCTGGGTGTTGGGGAAATCAGAAGAACCATGGAGAATGCTACTTCTCAAATACATTGCGACAAATAAACATAGCACCAGGCATTTGTGCTTTGTGTCACAGCATTCAGCTATGAAAGTGTCCTGTAAAAGCAGAGGATGAAACACTCCCCTGCATATTTTTTCATCTAAAAGACGAGTTCATTTGCATGATCTAAGGCACTAAATGGTCAGTTTTTAAGTGGCTCTTGAAGAATGACTGCAAATATAGAGACCCACCAGGACAGGTGAAAGGACACTTAAATCTATAAAGAATCCTCACCTGCTGATGACAGCAGCTGTAAGTAGCCTGCTACTCTACAGAAGTGAAATTATCACATTTTTTCCCCTTTAGCAAAGGGAAGATAGTGAAAAAAGCAGAGCTGCATCAAGGGAATCTGTGTAGAGATGTGAACTGACTGTTAAAAAGAAACCAAAAAAGCTTGTTATATGTTTTAGCATTTAGGGAATTAGTGACTTTTTAAATTTCCCACTGTGATGCTATAACTCGCTGCCTCTAATGCTGCCAAAGCTTATTGAAACCCTGGTAGGTAACTCCACAGTACTCCATGCACCATGAAATTCAATTACATTTAAGAAAATTAGGGTTGAGTTTAATTACTTGTATGCACTTTGGATGAGCATATAGTCTGTCTAAGCATGCGGCTTGCAGAGGTCTTGACTTTGAATGAATTCACTAACTTACTGTACACTCCCTTCTGGCTAGGTGAAGGTTGAAATTAATTTAAGTGCTGAAGAGTCTTCATAATTCTGTCAAAAAAAAAAAAAAGAAAGAAAATGAAAAATAAAGGAAAAATAAATCAGAATGTTCTGCAATGAAGCTGCAGAAAAAGAAATAGTTACTCTCCCCTACAGAACATGGAAGAAAGAATTCCACAAAAGACCAACCTATTTCTATTCTTGTTTATGCAAAATCCTGGAGAAAACACATGCACACACCAGATACACAGCTTTCGCCCCCCCCCCCTTTTCCTATAAAATAACCAGGAAAAAATGATAATAAAATGCTATTTTGTAAACTATGTTTGGTTAAAGAAAAGAATAGTTATAAATCAGATAAACATCTTCATTTCACTCTCTTCCACCAGAGAGAAGAGCACAACACTAAATAGGTAAGTCCTCCTGCTCCATCACAGTTCAACAGCATACCCCTAGTTAAACTCTTGCTACACTTGTTGCTAGCTGATGAACTCCATAGCATCCTTGTTGAATGCATACTACAAATCTCTGCTATCCCCTTAAATGCAATACTGTGACCACTAGTCATAACCTATTGGTATTGAAAAAAAAGAGTAATGATGAGCTACACCTTTTTTAATATTACTCGTGCCCTAGCTTTCTCAAGGTTTCTTCTTCGGAGCACACCATTTGTGACAGTTGGTGTCTTCCCAACACTGTATTATTTCCCCCAACATGTTACAACAGGTTAAGGATCAACTGCAGTACCCTATTTCAGGGGTCTCTTAAGACCGAGAGTATTAGATTGACTACTAACACGCTGCAATGGCTTGCACAACCAGCCACATATATGTTTTTTTTGATCTGTCAATTATTCTATTACCCACAAGAGTGGAGAAGTAAGTCACACTAATAACTCTGAATCATACTCCTCTCTTCCCTGTAAAGGAAGATGCAAGCAAAGAAATCAAAGCATCTTAGTACACATCTATTGCAGTCAGCTTTAAAAGTGACTGCCTATTTTAATTCAAAGGTAGGCTGCAAGAAACAAATGCACCAATATGAAGTACTAGTGATAATAAATGATTTTCCTGCTAAAATTAACAAGAACAAATAATTTAAATGTATGCTGAAGAAGTAACATAATTAAAGGTAAGGGAAAAACATTCTTCCTTCTCCATTAGGCCAAAGCAGGCTCTGCCCTCTGTTGCAGCAAGACATAACAAGAAAAGCAGGAAGAAAAAAAAAAAAAACCACACACACAAGAGAGAGGAGGTAGGAGGGAACAGCAAAGTAATAATGCATCTTAATTGTACAGTGTAGATCCCTTCCGCCTCTTGGGAACTGAGGCATTGCACACTGTGTTTTTAAATCAAGTTTACCAGTTGTAAAACAGTCTCTGTACTCCTTTTATTGCTTTCATTTCAGAAGCAAAACAGCAGAAAAACAGAGAAACAAACAAAGTCAACTCTGCCACTGATTTTTCATCTGGCACCTGGTATTGTCATGGTTTAAACTAATCATAGTAATGAAAATCCACAGAGGATGCTGTGTTTCAGTAGAAGATATTTTAAACACACTGTTATCTCAATAGCCCAGCTCAAAAAAAAAAAAAAAAAAAAAAAGAAAAGAAAAAGAAAAAAGGACAGCGAAAGAAAACCCAAGTGTTGTTAAAAGAATAATGTTTCTATTGTCTACCTCTCTGTTAGTGATAAGCTATAAAATTCAAAGCCTTCACAATACCAAACAAAAATTTTACACTGGAAACGAGGTTCACAATCCTAATCAACCTTCTTTTTGGCCATTCCTTTCCCAACATAGTGACCTCAAAGGTTCAATAACTCTCATTTAACACCATTTGAAAACAAAAGGAATACCACGGACCAGGAAGAGAGAAAACACCCCTTGATTCCAGTCTCTCCCACTTCTTACTTAATAGGGAAGAGGGACACATAGAAAACACTATCCCCATGAAGAACAGGCATAGGCATGACCACAGAGGTACAGAGTACATGGGGTAAAATTTTATAGTGAGAGCTATTATTGTTGATATTACAGTATCAATAATAATACAAAAAAAAATCAATGCCATATATTCATTCAAATAAAGGTAACAGCTCTGAAACAGCTTTATTCCTAAAGTCACCTGGCTTCACTGAATCATCCCTAACAAGTTGCAAGAAAAAGAACTTACTAACAGGCCCAAAACTACAAAAACTTACTTACATGCATAAACTCATAGACCATTTGTGATTAGAACACTGTTCCTTGTGTATCCTTGACTGGATATAGCATCTTTAGCCTACTGCACTTCAGTTCCTAATAATAGCCTAATCTACAGCATTAAATCTGTTGCAGAGCATTTTCTGCATTAATTCATTAGCAACCTAATAAAACAACCTGAGCTATCAGGTTATCTAAGGAATGACAGTGGCCCTGCAGCCCACTCTCCCTCCCCTTCTTCTATCTTCCCTCATGTGAGCACAACAACCAGGTAAAGGAGCACAATTTACTTCACTTCTTACCACAAAAGCAGATCACGCAGCCTTAGCACTTCCAAAAGGTCACGCTTGCTAAAAAGCAGTAACACCTGCTTGTTGAAAAACCATTGCTGTTCCTCCCCAAAGAAGGCCACAGAAGACCTCCACCCTCCTCACACCTTTCCCAGCTCACCTGGGCTCTCCTCATCCTTTCAGCAGATTGAAGCCTGCAGTCAACCAGGCTCTTTAACCCTTTCCTGACCATCATTTTGGGGAAGTATTTGCCACCCTGAAAAGTCAATGGATTAGTTTGTAGGCCTAGTTGATTAGCCTGCATATCATTGTTTTAGCGCAGTAGTAAGACTCAAGCTACGAAAGATACCTATAAGTGTATTAATACAAAAAGGATTAATCTTTTGTCTTTTGCCTTCAAGAGTAAGTCTCTTCCTTCACCCCTTCCTTCCTTATTTCCTAGGATGTTTTCACTCCTGACTTTTCAGTGTAACAACTTGATTCCAGAACGTGGAGATATTTTCTCAGCAGGAACACAAATATTTTTCCATTAAGTTGCTTAGTGGAATCATGAGGAAGGAAAACACGGAGCCTTAAAAATAAACACATTAGTACATCAAAGCTCTCTGAATTGCCACCAATCATTTTACAAAGACCTCTTTTGCACACAATGTTAGGAAATTTGGAAACCATCTATCTGTGAATTCTCTGTTAAAGCCTCTGTAATTTAAAGCACAAAAGATGAAATATATGTCCCCCCATACATGGCTCAGTTGCGTAGCGAGCCTAATTGGATGAACTCACAACTGCGGGGAAGTGTGCCGAATCTCTCCAGTCTACTTATTCTAGGCTAAACCAGTGTGTTACTAGCAAACCTCAAGGCATATTTTCACAACCAACTCTCCTGGGAGCAGCTGTGGCCCCAGTGGCCCAGCCGGTGCTTTTCCAAGCCCTTCGCAGTCCTCATTTCCCCACTGCACCGCTGTGCTATTGGTGTGACAAGCGTCAGCAAGCTGACAGGGACTTACTAATTGTGGTCCTTCCATGGGCAGTCTGTTTTAATGATGCCAGCTCATCCAGCCTACTTCCAATTACCTCTTTCTTTCTGAAAAGAAGTCTTAGTAGCTTTTGCACCTCATCTTACTGAAAGTGAATTATTACAGATTTTCTGAGAACTGCAAAACTCTCCAGCAAATCCCTTGGATGATGACACACAACTAAATCTTTCCGGCTCCTGTAAAATCCTCCCAACTGGACTCCCTATCTGCTGTGACTCAACTGAAAAGTACACTGAAAAAATATATTTAGCGAATAGACAGCGTTTTATTACATTGAGTAATAGCAAAGGGTTTTAAAAGCTACTTCACGGCAGTGAGAAAGTCTTTATAGGAGCCAATGAAATGTTTATTTCAGAAGGTAGATTTTGAAAAAGCTTTGTGCCAAATGTTCTGTGCTGTTTGGGGTATACTTTCTAGCACTTTCTAACTAAAATCCTTATAACATTTAAATCTAATCTGCAGCTTATTAACTCAATTCTTCCATAAGCATATTTTATATTTCACATCCCTTCAGGAAGTTTTACCTTTAGAAAAGTACAGATCTATTTAAGACGTACTTATTGATACCAGAATTACAGACTAAAATTCTTATTTCTGTCACTAGAGATAAGCAGTCTGCATGCTTCTGAAGTCAGACTGAATAGTATTTAATGCCTTTTCTATGCACAGAAAAAAAAACTAAAAATAAATTTATATTCAGTCGAGGACAGGTTTTTGAAACCATTGGGTTAGTGACACTCAAAATGGAAAAAAGACAATATTGGGAATTTTTCAAAAGTAACAAAACAGAAACAAATATAATTCTGACAGACAAATCCATGGTGAGCCTTTATCCCCAATGCTGCATATAGTTCTCAGCCCTCTTACTCAAAGAGAAAAGAGTAGAATTAACCAAATCAAGAAAGACAACTACATAACACATAGAACAACATCCACAAACATGTAAGAGACTGAAATTTTCAGTTTGGAAAAAGTGAGAAGACAGATATGACAGCAGTCTACCAAATCATGAACTGTATGCAGAAGGTGAAGAGGGAACAACCAGTGGGTTGAAAATGAGTATTTGCCCTTCCTGCCAGTACAGATACTTAGGAGAAGCCAGTAAGCATATCAGGCAAAAGGCTTAAATGAAGCAAAAAATAAGCACTTTTTATAACACATTAATGATAGAACTCAATTTGTCAGGAGACTTTGGAAACCCAAAGATTAAAAAGGGATTACATAATTGCATGGAAAACAGGTCCATTCATGTCTGGTAAACTGTCTGGTCTGCACAGAATCTGGCTAAGAAAGTCCCTAAATCACCAATTGCCAAAAGCTGGGAATGTATAACCAGAGAAAGGATTACTCTACATATGCCTAATGTCTTCTACTCTTTCCCTAAACAGCTGATACCAGCTGCTACCAGAGGTGGGATGCTGAGATAGCCAGACCTTTGGTCTCAGCCAGTATGGTAGGTCTTATATCTTGGTCTCATAGTCCTAAATGGGAACATACTCTTTTAACCTACTCTTAAACTTCAAAGAGAGCACTAAAAGAACTGGCATCCCCACATAACAAAAAATTCTAGTTCTCACAGTGTTCAAGATCTTACTTTCCAGGCATATCCAGCCAACATTCAAATTCAGCATCTGTATGGATGTACAAATAACCAAAATTTAAATCCTGGCTTTTGAAAATGAATCAGGGGGTGGAGGGGTAGGAGAGAAGGTGATGCCATTCGGTTCTTCACAAACAATAGTTCTTTGTGTAAATGTCAGTTCAATATCCAAGTCCAAATCTGACTCAGCTATGAAAGAAGTAGCACAAATTGCCTCTGTTAAATACAGGTTCTGCAGCCTTTTTTTTTTTTTTTTTTTCCCCAATGTTCTTTTTTCTTTGTTATTTTAAAATCTCCTCTATTTTTAAGAGACATCTCTGCAATGTGCTATTAAGACAAAAAAGGAAAGGGAAGTAAATTTAATTTTAAAATATTGCCTGCCTGTGTGGTCAAGCTTAACATACTCTAAGCCATAAGGTGAGCCATAGACTGGAGGCATTTGATCTCAATTGATGAGGCAGCTCTATAGTCTTGGCTATCCATTTAACTCTTCCTATATTGGTTTAGCTTGAGCTATAATTTTCTGAGGCAAATCTAACCTATGTAAGCCAACTTTAAAGCCTTTTACATTTCCACATCTGATTTAACACTGGTTGATATAAACCATAGCACTGGTCAGCAAAATTGTGACAAAATATTCACTCAGAATGTAAGGATTACATTAAAATAAGATAAAGATTAAAATGACTCGCTGACATGATGGTCAGATGTGGTGAGTTTCTGATAGACTTTACAGGGATGTCAACACTGTCAATGCTGTCTCAGTATGACTTACTGACTGGCAGATGGGCTGAGAGGCATTTAGTGCATCCAGGCAGTCTTCAAGGATGAAGCTTCGCAACCTGTGAGATGTTTCCTTACCACTTCACCAGAAGAGCTAGGGTGGATGAGGTCTCCATGAGTTTAAGGTTTCCTTTACAGGCCAAGTTTTAGGCTGTAGTGAAACAAGGGATCTTTTCTGTATCGCTGCTTTCCAGTTTGCACTCTGAGTATTCTTTTTACAAGGGTATTTGTGATTTCAGTTTTACCTTCAGGTATATTTATTATACTTGCTGTGATTGTTAACAAATATTTTTCAAAAAGTTCAAGCTTCAGTGCTCTGTCATGAGTAGTTGTCCTACGCTTCTTACCTAATGTTTAAGTTCCTGCAACAGTTTTCCCCCAAAACACTGGTGAGGCATGCTGATCCTTTCCAAAGCATTGGGCTGCTGTGGAAGCAGAGCTGTGGTTACATGTTGAGGGGCAAGGTGTTGGTAGGTGCATGCGGATAGCTGGCAAAAACCGACCTCTCTAAAGGATACTGGTGAGGAAATCTTTGTGGTAGAGGTAGGCATGGTCTCCTGGGCTTCTCAGCTGTATTGAGGCAGGGAGGAGAGTGCAGCAGCAGAGTTAGTAGCTTGGCCAGGAACAGCGACATAAGTTCATATAAACAATGTCTAAGGTGAGGAATAGTCTAGGCAAGAAAGCTAGGTAGGAGCTAATGAGGGTATTGATGTGTTTCCTACGCTGGGCTTCAAAGAGCTTCCCCTATGCATTTGTGAACAGTGGGATCTCAAAACAAAAGACAGGCATTCAGCATCAACTAGAAGCTCCTGCAGTTAGATACCCAAGTGATTAAAAATGAATTAAAAATAAACAAAATACACATATGGAGGCTGACAAGTGCTAAGATGTATCAAAATAACACCCTCTCTTGAATATACTTGTAAAGCAACTACATTTTGTTTTCAAGAACATTTGTGCTGATGAAAATCCTTTTATATATTGGATAACTAAATTTTTTGGCTTGCTTGAATGTGCATTTATGGCATCTGTTTTCAATGTTCCTTGGCCATTACTTTTTTTCTTACAGGGAAGTACAAGGGGTTGACAATTTTCAAATGCACTGAAGTTTAGAATTAAGTTGCTAAAATGAATATATGACATGGTTGCATAAAAAATACCAGGACAAGCTGTTGGTCTTTGTCACACAACACAGGCAATCAATTCCCAAGCTGCTGAAATAAATGAAAATTTCAGCCAGCTGTCAGGCTATTAAACTGAATCTGACAGAATCAGGGATCAGGATAGCCATGTAAGTAGGAGAAGGGCAAGTCTTTGCCTACTCCCTGATGGCTGCAGACTTCATCTGCAATTTGAGTCAGGTGGAGAGTCAGAAAGCATTTGCCTGGACCCTGGAGATTGGTGTCAGAAAGGGACAAAGACTACTTGGTGTGGTGTAAACATTGAATGATGCTAAACATAATACAAAAAATAGATATTTTGGTACTTCCTAAGGTGGGAGACTAATGATGGAACTATAGGAAGTCATGGCCTAAGGGTGTGATGGGAAATGAAAGCAAGGGTTTAGTAAAATCCTGAGGTATTGTCATTCTTTTATTCAGCCCCATATAGTTCAACAGCATCAGCTATCATATTCTGTGTTGGTGTTTAAGTGACCTTTGAGCTGAAGAGTGCCATCTGCACATATGTTTGGGTCATACACAATTAGGCCTTTACTTTACTGTGTTCTTTCATATTTAGATGTATTGTTAAGGAAAAGGATCAGGGGAAAACTATAGCAAGAAATTCACTGAATTTAATTTGCCTCAGAAACATTAACAACCAAAAGTCTTGATGTCCTAAAGTCTACAGAATGGAGATTTTGTTTAAGAAACATAAGACTGGAAAATATAAATGGTTCCTTTTGTCAGTATTTGTTCATTCTCCCATTCAACAATCAAATTCTCTTTAGTTTAATAGGTTCCTTCTTTTTCTAATGGTTTTTATTTTGTCCATAGACCTTCCCCCCACTCTGGGGTACTCATATTACAGAGAATTTCACAACTGTTAAACCTAATCAAACTCATACATTTTTTTCTCACTTCTTTGGTGTCAGAGACCTTTTGAAAAATACAGTACATTAATTAGCTGTAATAGCCAAGGGCAAAATAAGGTAGCTAACAGGGAGCCATGCTTTTCTTTTTTTAAAACAGAGGTTACTACCTTGTACAGTGATAAACATGTACATTAGAATCAAATTACAACATGATAAAATAGTTGTCTGAATCTTTAGAGTACATAAGCAAGGACAGGGCATGCAGTCCATTTGGTTTTCAGTGATCGCTGATTATGGAAGTTATGGACAAAATTGAAAATGTCAGCATAGTTATTTAAACAAAGCACAGGGAAGATGATGTAAAGCAATCAGTTAATATCACAAGATCAGGATTTAGTGGTATGATGATGCCCCAAATTTTAAAGATGTTCAAACTCTGGAGGGTAAACCACAATGTATTTTTGAGAGTCTGATGAGCAGGACCGATCTGGTAACACTCGTTTTGATAAAACTTTTGCTTTAAAATACTTGGAGCTGTTTGGGCAGAAGGCATTAATCCAACACAGGATAGAAATTAAATAGGAGACCCACTAAGTGAATTAACAGAAATTTGCTTGTTTAGAAATCTGATACTAGGATCAGTTGATTTCTAGGTCATTACATTCATGGTGCTCTAGGTGCAAGAACCTACAGCTGTTCTGAGAAGTAATGCACAAATCTCTCTGCAGTTGGCTGTCAAAGCCACTAGGGCTGTGACACTTGGGGCACCAGTGGCAGTGATCCTACCAATAGGCCTGAAAACAGCAGTAAACTGCAGCAAGAGTCCGAGAAATCTCCCTTCAGCTCCAGAATCCCTGGCTGAACTCCCTGACACTAAATAGTTCTTCGGTGACATGAATAAAGTGAAATGGAAACTGCTTGAGAGAAAGATGAAATGCCTCCGGGAACTGCTAGGAGTAAGTACACTTCTTATTAACTCTGCTCTTGCTGAGGCTGAGAATCTTCATCTTTAGGTTCCTCAGGGTAAAAAGAGACAAGGTATTTTATGTGTCCAAACAAGTCTAATTACATCACATTTTTTTGCAATACTGTGCCCCAAAACAGCCCAGCAAAGGCAAACAACACTCTCAAGTGAATCTTTGCTGCTTCTCCCACACCTGGCCCTGCTCTTTGATATCCCAAACCTACCACAGTGGTTTATCATTTAGCAAGGAATGGCAATTAATATGTGGCTGGGCTCAATTTCAAGGCTGCTTCTCCAGGGTATCAAGATATCTAAGTGTGCTGAAAAATTGATAATGTGTTTATTTATTTTGTCAAAGAAATAATTTTGACTCACTGAACATTCAATGTCACCCCTATACCAGATGCTTAGACTTCAGCTATTAAAAATTGGTCAGTGGAGTAGACCTACTAATTCTTGACATTGTACTTCCCTACCTCACAGAAGAATCGCAAAGGCCAAATTCTTTCATTGACTAGGAGTCTCTCAGATACAAAGGTCATAGTTAGCCAGGCAGAGCCTAATTATGAAAGTCTTCCTCAGCTACAAGCTCACAAACAAAATATGTGAGTTTTCCCCAAGTAAGCATAAAATTTAGCCATGAAACTCTTGCTACCACAGTATACTTATAAATATTATGAACTGAAAATAACACGCACTAACTAGTAATTAAAACATATACCTATCACATAGCATGTGCTGTTTTCTGATAAGCTGTTTTCTGATTTGTGCAGACTGGAGGGAGCATTGATAATGGCAAAAAGTTGATCATTGTTTTCCTTAGTTTTGAAGATCTTTATGGCATTACTTTCATGTTCCCTTTGGATTTTACACGAAGAGTTAATGTCTGCAGTGAAAATTACTCACTTTCAACTGATGTTCCTTACCAGTTTTGCTGGCTCTCCAGGTAAGATTTTGAGGCAGGTTATTGTGCCTGAACAGACACAACACTGAACAGGCAGATCAGACCACTGAGATCTGGCTAATGCACTGACCCATCATATATGCAAGCTTTATGACCAGCGTATGCAAGCTACCTGCATACTCTGGCCGCTACCTGAGAACCCCACACAAGAAAAAGCCTAGCAGCCCCTTTGGGGCTCCTAGTCTCCCAGTGAGTAGGAACCTCAACAAAACACAACTGTTTTCCTTAACATCTTCTATTCTTTACACTTCTACCTTCTTTAACTCTCTTGACCAGAGGGTTTGGAAGACTGGCTTCTTCTGCCAGTAGACATTATGGGATTAAACCAATTTGAGGGGTTATACTTCTGACTGCCTTCATTCCCTCCCTGAATGCATTGTGTTGGGAAAACAGAGCCCCAGAACAAATAGGAGTATCTCGGTAATTGAAGTACGATGTCAAATACACATAAATTGTCCTGCATTGGTCTCCTTATAACCTTAGAACTAAGTTTTATGCAGATGATATTTGCCTTATATCTTTTCAGTATGTCCTAAATTATACCAGGAAAACCTGGAATCAATGGGACATAAAGATTACTCTCTCATAGATTCCTAGCCACCTGAACTCTTGATGAATTTTCCTTTACTGCCTGTCTGAACACGTCTCCCTAGAGCTGGAGGCCTCCTTGCTTTAAGGAAGATATTCTTGTAGACAAATGTAATAGATTTTATAGGAACATAGTGTGTGTGCAATATAAAATAGTGAAGCAGATAAAAATAGTCTCTAAATCAGGAAGCATTTTTGCCCAGTGCACATCCTTCTAGCATGAAGGGGAAGTATTTGATGTCATACCCTGCCCTCTGTGCAAAATGCATGTTTGCTATGAACTAAGAGAAAAATAGCATGGTATGTCTACGTGGAAATCAGCTCATGCTGGCTTACGTTCAACAAGATCCTTAATATTTGCTTAGCTTCAGATGTGCAGTTAAAATCTTACCAGATCCAGCTACATGCTAAAATGCTTTGCTAAATCAGGTTCATGAGGAGATGAAGAAAGTCCATTCCTCCTTTTCCTGATCTGTCACGGATATCTCTGAGAAGATACCCTGACAGAAAAGTAATTCAACAGAAAAATAACATTTATACTTGCTAATATTTCTTTAAGGCTTCTAAACAACACAATCCTGTCATTTGTGAAAACCTGCAAGCAAATCAAAATATTTCCTCTTTGGCATATAGATAAATTTTGATTTTTGGAGATTTCAGGAAGTGAACTAAAAGTGATTTAAACTTTGACTTCTTTCTTTTGTGAACCATTTCTAGCTTAGAACGGAACATCATTCAATTCTCAGTCAGACTGACCATTAAATTCCTTATTGGACAGGAAATAGTTTTACCATGTTATTTTGTCTTTCTTTTGAGTGAAAAATAGTGAGTTATTAATATATATGTGGTAAGGAATAAATTCTGCCACTGGCTGTAATCTTAGTTTCCTTAAAGATTTTCAAAGACTAAGTCAAATAGATGCAGTTCCAGCTCTGACTGCTCGCCCAGCAAGAGGTTTTATGGGCAATTTCTCTTTTTCTACTCTAACATGGGGAACAAAATACTGAAGTAGCCTGTGGTTCCTAAGAGCTGGTGCTGTAACTCAATTTGGGAGCTAAAAAGTGAGGTTTGTTAATAAGAGCTCTTTAAGAGCTCAGTGCAAGCGGCTATTGTTCAGAGAGAGATTACAGAGCTCAACTGACAATTAGAAATGGAAATGTCAGAAGTGGCCATCTCACGTCAGTAAATATGAAGGCATTCCCTCAAGAAGTACTGTACAGCTACAATCAGCTTAGAACAGCAAAATGTGTCACTGAGACCAAGAAAATACTCTCCTCTATCCACAGCTGCTGCTGCTTCTTCTTTTTTTTTTTTTTAATTTATTTATTTATTTCCCTCTATCTGTATTACTGAGACATTTGGCTGTTTGTAGCCTCTTTCCTCTCCATGCTGCTGGTTTTGGTACACACCAAAGGAATGGTATCTGTCAAATCATATTACTGATGTTACTGAGAACAGACCCTGTGGTCTTACCTCTCCCTCTCTCAAACCTGATTTTTATCCCTGTTATTGCCCATGCTCCACAGCTTCTTGGGTAATCTGTGAGCAGTAAATGGAAGCAATATACCTAGTTAAGCTCTTCATGAAAACTTTAGAAACCCCACTGTTTATAACTTTCTCCACTCAGTTGAGTTCAGACACTTGCTGCAAAATGAATAGCTGGTGTCAGATCTAAAAATAACTGCACTCTTTTAAATGAGCATGTCCCATCTTGACATTATTCATTTCTGTGTTATATTACATTTTGCCTCAGAGATAACCACCTTTATTAAGATACAATGGTAGCTAGGTGTTATCATTTTTTTACTCTCTCATTTTTTTCTCACCAAAGAGACATTTGGTTACTCTTAAATTCAAGAGTATATACTTTTTTTTAACACTGCAATGAGAAACACTATTTTCAATATTGTCAAACAATGTCCTCAGTGAAAAGAAAACTTCACAAAATTCTCTTGCTTCACCGTTAAGGAGGCGTATCTTAACCTGAGTGTGATTTCATAGTCCTCACTGAGACAGACAAGAACTGAGGCTCTTGCTCCTCTGCTCACATGAGCTCAGGCATGGGGAAGGGTGTATTAAACTGAACAAATAGTGCTCCCAGCTGAGAGGAGATGAGAGAGGAGGGAGGGCAGAAGAACAGAAAAGAGGTTTTCTGATTCTCTTTCTCCACTAGCCCTACTATTTAGGAAGATAAGGAAAGTGAGACAACCATTCTAGTGAAAAAAAGGTCAAAACGAATCGTCCCAGTCCTCAAAGGTGTTCAGCAACTTTCACTGTGATCAGTATGAGCAGGATATACATACCTTAACAGAAAAGGGATTTATTCCCTACCTTGTCAGAGCAAGGCGGAGCTTTTCCCACCACAGTTCACTCCCAGGGTTGGGGGGAGTCCAGTCTAGCTGCTGCGACCCCTTCCAGTGCTGTCATGCGGCTCATCAAGCACACCCCCAGTGGCAGGATCCATCCCAGGAGTCACACCTGGGTCATGCTCCTTCTTTAGTATTATTTTGTTACTGCAAATGTTGCAGTGTCTCTTCTAATAGCTTCTTCTAATTAAATGTACTTCTTTTCTTCACGGATGGTAATCAGATATTGGCATGACCATCTGTGTTTTAGTTTTCTCTCACCAATTCACTGTAAAATTATAGATGAAACAGTGCTTTAGATCACAAATACACAGAGAATAACAGTGCTACAAAAGAAACAAAGTTGTTCTGGTTTATTTGTATTTCCCCAGATAAGCTTAGAAAATGTTAACACAAACTTTCTCCTGTTCTTCAGGACAGCAATAACATTCATTCTGGAGGACCTTTCTTTCTAATTTGAGATTCGATTAGCTGGCTCATTGACTTGTGAAGTACACATGTCTAAATGTTTCAATTTCATTTTGACCTCTCTTCATTTGTATTAAATGATAAATATAAGACACAGTAAGAATGTAATAAAAAGTTTCAAAATAAAAAAAAAATGCAAAATCATTTAGCTAAAGATAGAACTATACAGTAAAATGAAACATGGAGCCAGTGAAGCTTTGTCATAGCATTTTGCTGAAAAGGTATTTTGTTCGCCTTCATTTCTGTAAATGCTCTTCACTACAGAATTATCCAGTCAGTTTATAATAATTCCCTCATCACATTTAGATTATATTCTGGTACTTCTACTGACTTTTCCTGCGGTATATTAGCACTATCAAGTTATTCACTAAGTGATCTGCCTACTGTTTTTCGTAAGTGATTCTGTCTTACTCTCTGCACTCTCTTGGTCAAGTCTTTCACTTTATAAAGCAACACATACAGACATGACCTTCAAAACATAAAGAAATAGAGGCCAAAGGTTTGGAGAAAGAGAAACAGAAGAGCATGCTTTGCAGACCAACTTGGAATTTTTGGTAACTCTTTGTTTTGCTCAGGCCCTTATCATTCACAGCAGCCCCCAAAGGACTTAACCCCTTGAAGAGCCTCCCTCTTTATACTCAGTATAGACCAAATGTTCAGCTTGATGCTCTTCAGCCAGAAGACCCAGACTTGCCCAAACAGTAAATCTTTTTGGCAGAAAAACATAGAACAGGTCACTGTTCACACCAGAGTCCATGCAATATCACCAGTTTCTTGAACTGATGAATATAGATGTTGGCAGGGCCTGTGTGAGAACTGACTGCAGTATCATCTAGTTGATAATATTTAACACTGCAGAGAAGATCAGGGTTAAGCTAAAGGAAGTAAAAAGCCCTTCCCCCACTGGCAGTTTAAGGCCATCTTTCAGTGCCTTTAAACCTATTATCACAATACATCCTGGCCAGTGTGTGACCAGGTTTGGGCACCAGTGTAAATTTTCTGTCACCAAACTCTTCTGTGTTCCAAATAATACATAAATTGTTGCTTCTTGCTCATTTTTACACAAGATATGCATAATTCCACATTAGAGGTAGACACACTATTATTATTATTATTATTATTATTATTATTATTATTATTCCCCTCTGCAGAGGGCAAGGCAATACTGAGTAGCTCAAGGGGAAAAAGCACATTATAGTCCTTAAATCTGCTGTTCTGTCCTGCCTTAGATAAGCATTTTAGAACAGTCCTGTTCTTTATTGTAGAATTCACTGTTCACTCTCATCTGCTATAGACCTAAGTATCTCAATTTTACCGCAAAACATAACCATTCCAGCAGCCAAGAACTGAATAGCATCTGGGCTTGGAGCTATTCCAGGAGTCATCTTTATGATTTATTATACTACACTGCCTTCTTACTGCTGCAGCTCGAGAATGAAATGAGTGAAACAGTTGGGCCAGTGACAAGTGGAAAGAACCTGATCCCATCATCACTGCCCTCTTAAGGGCTAGAGAAAGGTAAGTAAAAGATATGGTGGAATCACTAAGCAATACCTGCACTGCTCTGGGAGTATGAATGAGTGCAGAATGCTACATGCTGACCATTAGCAGGACACACTCATTTTTTTTTTCTCCCAGGAGATTTTTTCATTCACTCTTATTCTTTTCCAAAACTTTCTAATCCTTAATTGCTAAAGATAAATTTGGCTGTAAGATCAATTCAGCTGAAACTGTGTCCATACATTTCTATGGCATTCTATTGAGTAATGCAGTAACTGTGGAGTATTTTAGAAATGAGTTTTCCCTTTCATATATAGCCAGATAATTTTTGTGAAAGTGCTGCTATTAAAAGGACTTGCCATAACTGTCCTTTTTTTATTTATGTTTCACTGTAAAACACACTGAAAGAAAAAAAAAGAGGAAAGATGGGAAATGACAAAAGAAAAAGTTAAAAGTAAAAGGATAAAGGAAAGATATTGCATGATTCAGCACTAGACATCTTCATGAGATCTTCAGCTGCAAATAGGAAAATCCAAAGATACTATTTCTAGCTATAAAAGCCTACAAGCCTCAGATCGGAAACTGGAAAGGCAGAATGGACTGTTCCCTTACCCTAATCTTAAATTTTTCCATATGCACTGCTTCTAGGCCATGACACACACAAGATACCAGGTGAACTATCAATCTGATCCAATACACCATTCTTATATTTAGGTACATATATATAGATTAGGATTTTAGGATTTTACCTTTGAGTATATCTTTATTAGAAACATAATGTATAGATATAATTGCAGTCTCCCAGTTTTCTAACAATGCTACCCTTTGCTCATACTGATTAGATCTTTTTTTTTTTTTTTTCCATGAATGAATAAATACGTTAGATCTTGCAAGTAAGGTACCACTTAGCATGAAGAGTAAAGTCACAATTTGGCCTTAAAGAAGCTCCTAAGGTCTGATTTGAAGATGTCTAACCCTAAACCTACATGAATTTAATTCACAAAGAAGTAAACGATACACAATTTTTAGCACAGATTCAAGTCTTTTTCTAAAGTACAGGGTTCTATTAAATATTTTACTGGAATTGCTGAATAATACCACTAGCAGTGAACAGAAAATAATAGGCAGCCAGTTCATGCAGGAGGATTTCAAAATCTGGCCCATTCAATTTTGCATTAACTTAACTGCTAGAAAATCTTCTTTCACTCCTTAAAGTGGGCAGCTTTACTTACTATGAGAGCCCATCCTAGCATTACATTCCATTTACATAAAAAATTAATCTCAGATTATGACCTACGTAGAGAATTTCTTGTCATTTTTGATATTAAATGTTTTTTATTCTGACTTGCAAGTATCTGTCTTAGATTGTCCCTGTTTACTGAAGAAAGTTTCATCCTAAAATGAAGAGTATTGCCTCATTTGTCTGGTCAGTGAAGCTCCTAGCAGTATGATGTCTCATACATGCAGGTTGCCGCCTAACATTAAAACTCTACTTAGACCTTTTTACTTAAAAGATACATTATGATTAGTCTCATTGCATCTTGATTTTCTGCTGGAGATGGGATGTCAAAGCCAAACATAAGCCAGAAATACTTCCCTGTGGATGTCTTAACGTGCTTTAAACAAAAATTTTCTTGCCTCTTGCAGACACATATTGGAAATGAGCTGTGAAACTGCAGGAAACAAATGAAAGGCAAATAAATGACAGCAGCTTTCTTAACCACCCAGTATAACATCCTTGTTTGTTGTTACAAGGCAGAAGAGTGTGCCTGGTTTAACTTGTATAAAGAATAGTTTGCGTGGGGAGTAGAAATAGGGCTGGTCTGACATCAAAAGATACCTTGATTTTCTAAAGGAATAGAAACAAGCTTTGTTGTGTTGAACACTAGATATAAAATATTCTTACTGAAAAGAATATTTTTTCATATTTTTTCAGGGTACTTTTTTGTATGCTGCAACCCCCTCGCTCAGGAAAATTTGAAAGAAACGCAACATACTGTGGATTTTGTTTCCTGCTTTATTAATCCCAAATGATTTTAGCATGTAAAATCGATTCTATTTTCAGCTGTTGGGCAAAAATACATCATATTCAGTAAAAGAAATCTGAAATTTGTTATGTTTTTCAGTCACTATGTTAGACTCTGAAGTTTTTTCCCCTTGGGTTTCTCTGGGTAAGCTGCTTTGCTTTTTTGTTGCTGAGTTTATACATCAGTTAGTTCCCAGCTGAGCTTTTCTATTTTCAAATGGAATATAATACAGAAACCCTCAAGGTAGCTCCTAAGGTCCAAGAGCTGCACTACACTGATACTGCACCTCAGCAAAAGAAAAAGACCTTGTTGGGCAAACCACAGCCAAGCTTGGTACTTCTGATGGTGGAGCTTAGCAGCTAGGCATTACCGTGACCAGGGCTGGTAATGTCCTCTGGATCAAGTCTGTGCCTGCTTAGCCAATGCTCTCAAGATTAAACCCTCATATAATGAAGCTGATGTGCTTGATAGCATACAATGTCATACTTTATAGGGAAAATCTGGAAAGTAAAGTAGGAGATCCCAAGAGAGCTTTACAAAGTGAGATGACCAATTCAATCAGCTCTGAATTTCAGTGGGGTCTGGGCTATTCCTTTATAGGAATAAGACATGGCTCACAAAGATTTTTTCCAAGTATTTTGAATACTTGCTAAACTTATCAATAAATATGGGCTATGACAACTTTACTACCTGAGTGTCCTTAAGAAGTCTCATGCTGAAATTAACTCCAATCTCTTGCAAGTAATTTGTCACAGTTCTGGTTTGCACACATCATAAAGAAAAAGCAAAGATACTTACTAGCCATGACATCTGATATGTTATATCATATAAAACTAGCCTTAGCAAATTATTCAAGGAGTATTAACTTTAAACACTTTTTCTACTGAATGTCCAAATAAATTTAATGTTATCAAGGTGATTAACTCACTCTCAACAATAGTCATAAATGATTTCAAAGACACTTTCATCAAATCAGATAAAATGAGTAAAAGGCCAGAAGACATGTTACTAGTAATACTGAATTGTTATTTTGGACACAGCATCAAAACCTAGGACAGTATTTACATGTATTGTTTTGCACACTGTCATTTACACAGCTTATGAGTGACTTGAATTTAGTCACTTTTCAGGTGGGTAATTCTAGAATCTAGCTTTTAAAAATAATAGTGTCAGCTGTTGTAGCTTTCAGTTTCTAAATCATTTCAATGATGTTTTATTAGGGCCCATGGCTGAATCACAGGACAGAGCATTAGAAAAGCTGTTTAATTGCAAAGTATTCTGAGTTGCTACTGACTACATTTTTCACTTTTTCTGATGCTTTAGATTTTTTAAAAGGTCATTTTTGTCCATCATGTATGAAGTAATTTTTAGTTATTGTATCAACATTGTTTGTCGCTGGTTTCTGAATTTTCTGACCCTCTAATTTCCTTTTGGTGTCTCAGACTTCTTACTGAGGTCACCGAGCAGTACAACACATCTTGAGTAGAAGACAATTACAGGGGCTAGACCTGTTAAGAAGCTCTACAAATATTTACTCACAGACTATCAGGGATGGACTTGAAGATCAAAACACCCAACAAAGGTACTGCACAGGGCAGCAAAAGTCAAAAAGCTGCCAAGAATGCCGGGTACAAGGTTTTCAATGAAGAAGCCATAGCAGTGACAGTCCATGCTCCTTACCTGGCACGGGAATCTCGACCTTCTGCCAGGGCTGCCACCCACACCGCAAGTCGGAGGCTCTGTCAGCAGGGCTCCTCTGCTTCGCTCACACCAGCATAGCGCGTCCTTAGTCAGAAATATTGCACCTTGCCCTCAGCTCCCTGGTGGCACAGGCTGGTCATTTACTGTGTTCCAGCTGTGAGCCGTGAGGTGCTTCTGAGGGGAACACAAACTGCACACTTAATGGTTCAGACCGTTTGCGTATGACACAAGAAAAGCAGATGAAAGAAAACAAAAGATCAAAAAAAACCCTCTGATTTTGTTGACATTGCGTGGCAAAACTTAAAAGAAGCAGTAATATCCAAGCATGCACTAAATTTAGAATAGTTGGCAGGAGGGGAGTGGGATGCATTAGAAACAATGTCTTTGTTTCTGTATACATTCAGATTTAGTAGAGATATTAGATTTTTCAATTTTTTATATTTTTACTCAGACAGTAGTCCACAACTGTGGATAGTAAACGTAGGACTACTTTTAACTAACCCTAGTTATTTTAATGTTAAACATCCTGGCTAACAAATTCATACAAGTTGCAGAACAGAACCCTCCAGAAGATAACTTTTTTCCCCAGGAAGTCCATTTTCTCTCTCTGTAACAACTACAAGTGTCACAGTGTAATGTGATAATAAGATAATTAATATTACTATTATTGCTGCTATTATTAGTAATACACATGCATTATCAAGAGTGAAGTTATCTATTCACTTGGTGTAATTTGTGTAACTCTTTTACATTGCTACGGAACAACGGAGAGAAATAACCTACATTTCTTTTTAAGTGGGCCCTTGGTCCCCCACGATTGCAGCTGCTATCTGGATTTATGTTTGTCCATTGACTATACTTTTCCAGCTATCTGCATGTGAAGAGCTACAGCAGGTTCTGAATAGCTCTGGCAGGAAGAGAACATGGGGCTGAATACATCTTTCCAACGGTCTGCCAGATTTACACAGATATCATTCAAAAATTCTGTTATTACTGGGATGGTGGGACCTTCCTGAGCAGCTGCTGCCTATAGTAAGTGCTTTATTTCCTTTACTATGTGCAGTGAGTTTTTAAAGTTATTTTAAGTCCTGCTAAAGGTCATACTTTCAGTCTTTCACTCAAGGGGATATGCCAGTCAGCTCTCCTTGACTGTAACAGCAGATGTTTATCTAATTCTTGATATCTAGTGTAAAACACTTACTCCTCAGAGCCTAGCTTAAAAAAAAAAAAAAAAAAAAGAAAAAAGAAAAGAAAAAGAAGAAAAAATAAAAAAAGAAAGAAAGAAAAGAAAAAGAAAAAAAATCTGAGTAAGGACAAAGAAATCTTTCTTGGCTTACCAAGCAAGGGTGAGTTATTTCAAGGCTCTTCCTATTCTGAAAAACACACAGGAGGTAGGAGTTATAAACGGCCTCATCTCTAATTTTTCACACTCCTTTAAGCTAAACCAGATAACTCTTTTTTTAATGTGGGTTTAGGTAAGTTGTTCACACAAAACTTTGCAAAAAGACTGGCAACAAAAGCGAACATATAATCTCCCTTTGTTTGAACTCTAATTACTTGTTCTGCTTTTCATTGTTTTGTGTGGACAATTCAAACAGGCATAAAAAAGGTAAGTTGTCCCCCAGGCATTTAAAGGCAAATGATTAAACACAACAGACAGAAGCCCACTATCTGCTAGGCAAAAGTTATTTCAGTATACCTGTAGCCTGCATTTAAAATACATTGAATATTTTAGGCCCATGCCTTTCATTTTCCATGCACATATCATTCATGTATCTCATTTCATCTATCATTTTTAAGTTAAATTAGAGGTTCTCCCATTGCACCTAAATGCATTCCCAAACCCCAGAATGCTGATGACCAATCCTGACTTATGCTCCATGAAGACAGCTAGGTTTCAGGAGCCTGAAAATGAAGTTCTTTCTATTACTGATCAATCCTGGGATACCAATGCCAGGCAAGAGATTATTTCCCCCTTTCCCTTAAAGTAGATTTTATCATTTTTTGTGGATTGCATAGAAAAGTTGTTCTGTTCTCATGCTTGACTGGACTGAGACTTTTATTTCTAAGACATAAAAGCTTACTCATCATAAAAAATAAAATAAAATAAAATAAAGGAAACAGAGACATAACTACAACATGACTACTATAGAAAAAGCATAGGAATTGGTAGAAGAATCTGGTTTTCTTTAGTGCTATTAACAAATTGACACTGATGTCAATGATAGCAGGGCCACGACTTGTCTCTGGTAAGACTCTAGCCTAAAATTTCATGGTATAAGATGCTGGTGGCCTTCCATAGGAAGCTGAACACTATCCATTTCTGCAGGACTTGGGAGACTTCTGCTTCTTCCAAGAGATACTTTGTATTTCCAAAGGGGGCAGATACTTTAGAATTACTAGAAATCAGAAATGCCAAATCCCAACATATTTGACATTATGTCACTAGCTTACACCTTTGGATCAACACACAAAATGCAAATTGTTCGGGTTTTCAACAGATTTTCTCAAATACATGCTTTTATCCTGGGAAACATACTATTCACTGGAGCAGTATGTCTGACAGCAGGACAATTAGGTCATGAACTTTGCTTTTATTAGATATGGCTCAAATTAACAGCTTTGCACAAGTATAAGCAGCAATAATTTTACTGTATATCTTGGACGTTTGTAATAGGCTGTGTGCAGAATACATCACCGCAGCAGAAGGAAGCTTTCTTTACTTTCACTGTGGAGTGCTATCATCTGGTGTTAAGATTTTTTGAACCAATAGTCTTTACCTTTCTGTCATATTATCACTGGCATATATGCAGAAGGCTTTATCTGTATCTATGTTCTTACGGTGAAGTATTCTTACAGTGACATAATCTTACCTAAAGTTAGGTAGGAATGAAATTACATAGAAACAATAAAACAGAAGTCTCTTCTTTGTCTTAATAAATTTTCTTGCTAAGACTTCTTATACCCGTCTCCTTGAATGACCGAGTCCTCTGGGATGTGCTGCTTTCTTCCCCCCCTCAAGACCATTCTCCAATTCTGGGACTGCTATAGAAATACACTACATCATTATTTCATAGTGTAGCAGTTTTCTGTAAGTCTCTTTGGCTGATAGGTATTGTGGAGGATGTTTATTTTAAGGAGGGTCACACTATTTTGGGGGGGAGAGGGGAACTAGCTCATTTCTTTCACGAGCACTCTCCAGATTCGGGGGGTTTGGTTTGGGGTTTTATTCCCCCACGTAAAAGCTGACTTTCTAATTGAATAGTTTTTGCTGCCATGGCTCACAGTGTCTTCTTTCCATGGAAAATTTTGACAAAAAAATTAAACCTACATGTATTCTCTAGTACTCATTTGATTACTTTATTGGAACTGCCTATACCAAACCGCCATCTTTTCCCTGCACTAAATCAATATTTTTCATGACATGCTGTGGCCTTTGAAATTATTACCTCTCTTCATGGAGAGAGGTGCTATAGTATAGCACAGAAAATGTCCTCATGGAAAAACAGACCTAGAGGAAAGAATTGATCCAGTAAATACACAAACTACGGCTCCCAGTAGAATACTGTAATGACACATAAAAATCCAAGTACCTGCAGAACTGTTTGAAATCTCTGCACACAAAAAAATCCTTTTTGTTTGAATCTACCAAACAAGAAAAGTATTTTCCCACTTGCTCTGATATTTGTATGATTTAATGAGCATCAGAACTCCTTAACACATTGTTGGCAAGAGATTACATCCTGAACAGTTTAGTTACCAAAGGATATGCAAACTTTCTGTTTATTTTCTGCATGCTGTTTATCATACTAAGACTTCCACAATATATGGTCAACCAACATATCTTCCAGTAACAGGTTACAGGAAAAAGGTAGAGTCTTGCTTAATTTTGTATGTTTACCTGTATTCAAGTACGTATTCAGGCGAAGGCGCTTGGGCAATTATTCAAATCCATAGCCAAAGACAATTAAATCAAAAAGAGAATGCAGATATAATCAGCCTTGCAAAATTTTGTCTTACGCAACAATACGCTATAAAAAGGTTAAGAAAAACAGAACTTTATCTCTCCAAAGCCATAAATATTGCATTAGAACCATGTTAATCCAAATCCTTCAAATCTGTACCATTTTTAGACTAGGTAAATTTATGTTACTCCAATATGATGGTTACTAGTTCTTCTTTTATTCAGACATAGCACTGGGGGTGATTTTCTCCGGAAAAAAAGGATATTTTAGAATAAGAGAAAAGAAAAACTGAAATGTACCATCAAGGATATTCCTTAAGCAGTCGTACAACAGCAAGAGAGTTAAAAGCAACTTAATGGTCAGCTGAGTCACTTAAATTAAAGAGCCCTGAAAGCGGGTTTCCATCATACACCTCTTTAAAGCTGCTCACCATTTATTAAGCACCCACTGGAAGTATTGAGACTGTAAGGACAGAAGTGACTTTAAAGGATCCAAATACATATCAAGGAGCACAGGCTGACAGATCTTTGGAACAGTACCATTTGTGGCTAGATATTTTGTCTAGCATTTAGTTTGGTGGCTTCCTAATTTGAACTAGAACCCTTCTAATAGGAATCTGAAAGGATCATTTTACAACTTAAACACTTCCCCTATCAACATGTTGGAAGAGAAATGCTACTTCCAAATCATACATATTCCTCAATAATCAAATTAGATTAAGGGTTTAAAAATGTTTTCATCTGAAGTCTACATTTGAAAATAGATTGTGATGGTTAGGCTGAGTTACCCTGCTCCACACATAACAACTAAAACAAATTCTGTGGAAGAACTTAGGTGTCGTCCTACTTCTTGCAAATATTAAATATTTCTAATGGACTGTGCATCTTTAAAACAGCTAACTCATTTACAGAACTAAAAATAAAAAAGGTTTTAAGTAATAGGAATAACAGTCATTTTGAGTGTGCTGTACCTCCATCTTTTCCAAGACAGCTAAAATTAATCTTATTACTGTGATGATTCCATACACATTTCAGATTAATGTTTGCAATTATTAGACAGCAGCATCTGGAAATTGCTGGTTGGGGAGTGAAAACACTTATTGAGATAACCTATACATTTATATTTCTTATTAAGTACTTTTCAAAAAAATCAATATGGCAATCAAGGTAGATGATAGTGTAATCTTTAGTAATTAGCAATTGATCTTCAGTAGCAAGAAAAATACTAATAGGCTTTTCTTTTTATTATAGCTGTGGCTGGACAAGCCCTGTGCCAGGAATATGAAAACCCCAGGCAAAATTCACAGATAATTTTTATTATATCCATTTAAAAAGGAAAGAAACAATTTGTTTGTCATAACATATCCAAGTACAAGTAAATGACCTTCCTCACTAGCTTGTGAACTCATGCACAGCAAATTGTTTTCCTCTGCTAAAATAGAAATCATCCACACTTGTTTGAATTTGAACCTTTCTTAAACATGGTTTTGTTTATTTGCTTTACAAGGCACTTACTTCAATTTCAATGTGAAAGACATATTGGACATTCCAAAAAAGAAATATCTTATTTTTAAGAAGTCAAAAGAGAACACTTTTGAAACTTCTTCTTCTCTTCCAAAGCAGGAAATTATTCAAAATAATGCATGAGAATTTGCAGCCCTAAGCAAATAGAGCTCAAATAGTTCTACTTATTATTTTTATAGGATCTACCCACTTATATATATTATTCGTTGATTCTTGTCAGAAGAGACTAGAAAGGTTTGGATTGTTTAATTTAGTGGGATGAAGGCTGAAAGAGGAAGTACTGCTATCTATAAATATCTGCTGAAATAAATACTGGGGAAGTAAGAGAATTACTGAATCTTGTGGACAAAGTTATCAAAAGGACAGATAACCATGAATAAATGTAAATAAAATTTAGGAAAGGGTTCTTAATCATTAGAATAATATGTTTTGGAATTACTCTCCCAAGGGAAAAAGAAGGTAAACTTCTTCCCCCTCCTCTCCAAATCAACGAACAACACTGCCAAAATCCTTCTTGCCCTTACTTTGAGGTTAATAAACTTAAGAAAAGGATTGTATGGTACATAGAAAAAGTCACAGATTGAATTCAGCAGTTTAAAATAAGGGTCAGGAGCTCTTCAGGAGTTCAAATAGAGTAGCTGCATTATGGCAATGTCAAAAGGCCAGCACAGGCATTATCGCAATATTTTTGGCTGAGGAATAGTTTGGGAAGTTAATGTACACCATAAAATGTTATACCTATAAAAAGTAGTGACTATCTGCAGTTACAGATGTCTGAAGATTATCACTCCTGTGGCTGCTGAACTGTATCTCCACAAGGCCCCCTGCAGCTTACTCCCTTTTTACAGGAGACTATCTAGCACGATAGCCACCCTGTCAACGAAGAGTTTTATCACGAGATGGGCAGAAAGATGGCACTACTTTGTTCAGTGAAGAAGCAGAGCTGAGCATGAAGGCTCTCCGGGGTTGAGACTTCACATCCTATTCTGTCATCTACACGTTTCCGAAGGACAATTAAATTTCAGGTAGAAGATACTAATTTTGCCATATCTCTTACCCCATTAACCCACTGAATTATTCCATCAGGCTACTGATGTGGTGATGAGGATTTAACAAAGATGTCTCAGCTTCTAGATGCTGAAGCCACTTGCTTCTAAAGTTGTGGCACACCAACTATTTTCTACTATTTGACTATCAAAAAAACTGTCCAGAAATGGATAGTTGCAATTTACACCATTGCTGAGGTTTTGTTTTCACTTCAGTATGGATTAAAAGCAAAATTTTTCAAATATATTATCTTGTCAGAAGCTCAGCTTTAAGCCTTGTGATTTTTTCTCTTTTTACATCAAAGAGAACGGAAAAACAGTCTTCAAAAATCTTCCCACTGAAAATCGGCTGAAATCACTATGTGGCTAGAAAATATTCTGGTTTCAGCAACGGTATAAAACATCACATATATGATTCAACAAGTTGTTGAAGCCTAGCACTAGGAGGCTATATTACTTAAATAAACTGTGTTCAGTGACAACCAAACCTGGTAAAGCAGTGCAGATGATTTTCCTTATATAGAGTAGTCCTTGGCTTTTAACAAATATGACGTTGTTAGCTATTCCTGCAATGTGGAATGCATGTCCTTACTGTAACTGACTTTAGTCAACTACTAATTGAATAATTCTAATTTATCATTTTCACTGGAGCAATGACATTAGCTGTATATTAGACAAATCTTCTTTTACAAAGTTTAGTATTTAACATAAGTGAAATTTTACTTAAAATCAGTATTTTCACACTTCCTGCATCTTCTCCACAGTTAATATTTTGATTTTTGTATTATTAATCTCTGTCAGTACAGGATGAAGAACATAAATAATTTTTTAAATCCCCCCAATTCCCTTTTCTGGCAGTGCAACAGCTGGAGTTTTTGCATCTTTTGGTTGATTATAAATATTTATGCTCAATTCTTCCATAACTTTCTATTTTCCACAGTTCTGACAGGAGGTATCATGCTAATAAACAGCTCGGCTATTGCTGCAGTCTCTTCATTACTGTCTGGTACTGTATACAAGTCCTTACCTGCACATTACTGTGAAATGGTCCTTTTTTGACTTTCTTTTCCAGGTCCATCAACTGTTTTGTCACTGGTTCAGCACAGGTTGAAGTATGTTAGCTAAGAGGAATAGCTGATCTAATAGGCTGCCATACTATATAAGTACCACTGGGAAACACGAGCATTTCTTTTGTAAATAGGAGAATGTTGTTATCTCTATAGGAATACTGTATGAGCAAACATGGGACTTTCAGGGCTCGCTGATAAATACACCTGGAAACTGAGGAAAACAGCATATCGTTGCTGAAATGCTGGACCAGCAGCAGTCCCAGAGCTCTTCAAGTGCTGTTGCTGCGCCTGACAACATATAAAATTGTTCTGAAACTTGTGCAACTTCCACAGGACTGCAATTACTCTGCACAGATCTATCTTATTACTCTTCCGACTGCTGACAATAATGGCCTTCCTCTGGGGGGATACAGATCTGTGACTTGTATATTGATGCGCTGTTATGTACTGAACTTTCTTCCTTTATTCCTGCTAGCGAAGTAGATTACTTCCATTTGGATTTAGGGTTCAATTCTTCAAACACTGAATAAATCAGAATCTGCACAAATTATTAGTTTTAAACCATCATCCAGCATGTGGACCATTAGCATAGATACGCCGCAACAGAACTCAGAAAATATTTTCATGTTCTGTAGTTCCCAGGGCTCTGTTCAAGGAGAGAGAAATGTGGACCCTATGGCACCTCAGTCTTCAAGAGTTAATGCTATATATTAATTAAATAATTCAATTCTGTCTTCCCCCATTTATTCAAAGCCACAAAGTACACAACCTACCTCAGAAATAAAAGAAAATACAGGACTAATGACAAAAAATGTGTTTTCAGCAACTTCAAATCCATGCAGCTCTTCTGGGACCTACCACTGCATTCTGTTAGGGCAGGGAGAAAACGAAGCACACTTTTTCTTCTCATCCTGATGAGGCTAAGATGAGAAAATGACTACAGCAAAAGAATCCAATAGTAGCACATTTTTCAAGGATTTTTTTTCTAAAGATCAAGACAGATTTCTGAGAGGATAAGTCCAGAATAGCTGTTGACTCAAATATACGGGGAAATACTTTATCACATCTGTAATTTCACTGAAACCATTGCACTCCTACTCTGGAATATCTCCCTTAATTTTGACCCTTGCCTCCCCAGGCTGCTTTCATGGCTGGAAGCAGGGAATCAGCTACTTCTATCAGTGCAGTGAATGGCCATGGAGAAGAAGCACCATGCTGTCTACAGAACTTAGATTAATTGTTAAGATAGTTCTGATATAGTAAATCCCATGTCCCTATCTCAGCTGAACTTAAGGATGTTCACTCAAAAACTAGAACTCTCACATCTGCTCAGAACAAGCTCATGAGACTCCTCTTGAGCTCCCATGGCCCAACTGAGATTTCTGACCCAGGTCTGCTCTCCCCTTACAAGTCATTTTTCTTCATCTCTTAGTGATTTTTCTCCAGCACACTTTTCTTCCTCATCAATAATAAATCCAGATTTATTCTCTCTGTCTCATTCCTATGTTTTTTGATTGCAGCCAGAACAGTAAATCAGAGACAGGAAAAACTTCAAGCCTGTTTATGTTGGGCCTTGCAGAATTTAATGAGTAGGCTTATCTTTTGGAGCCTACTTTGAGAACTATCAGAGGTCTTTGATTTGCTAACTGATACCAGGTGCCTTGATTGTCATTAATCCAAAAACAGGCACTTAAAATACAACAGATTTTTTTGCAATGGTTTAACATGAACATAGGTGAGAGCAGAATTATGTCAACTGCAGTACATTTACGGCCAAAGCACATCCTGAAAACTAGCTTTTTAAAGAAAATAGATATAGCTTTGCAATCAAATCACAGAATAGAAGGAGTATAATGCAAGTCTTATTATTGCGACACTGCGGACTATTTTAAAACAGAGAATAACATGTGACCACAAAACTCGTATCTATCAGCTTAGAGCAAAGGTATCTTACACCTCTTGTAGAGCTCACCTACTATGGCATAAGTACAAAGTAAGTGGCATCATCCAGTTCTATTTCATCAGAAAAACAGAATATTTTCTAAGCCTATCAGCTGAAATGATGTCCTGAACATTTACTCTTTTCACTATAACAGTGAGGTGGAGAATGTTTGATTAACAGTGAAAAAGGCTACAGCAGGTATAGAAAATCTTCCTTAACCTTATGCAGATCAAAAAGAAAATGTTTATACCTTCATATATTTATTTAGGCCTTCAATGTTGATGACTAGCTTGCCAAATGAACTTTTCTTGGGTGTAAGAACAGGAAAGACAAGCCTTCATTATTGTGATTTATTTATGGAAAATGTAATGTGACAAGTCTTGTTTATTTTACCATATCTGTTCTTCCTCACCGTACAATCAAATGTATCCTCCAGTTAGATGTGTCTTTGAAGTTGTGTGATAGACCTCAAGGTCACTTCAATGGTAATGTATTTTTGCAATGCAATTTTTTAACTTCACCAAAAGAACGGTCTTTTATTACAGGCTATCAGAAAACCATACGCGCACTGCATATTTGGTGTTTGCTGCAATAACACAGAGCCATATTCAAGCTGCATCAGCTGACAGACTTCAAATACCACAGCCATTTTTTAGTGTAGTGTATATATACCCAAGGGCTATATCTAAAATAAATTCAGGTGTGATTTTGATCTTCCCTAAATGAGTGATGAAGCTTCATGCTGAGAACCAGGCAGTTAGTTCAAATCAATATTTTAAAGTGACAGTTCATGTGTGAGGAGCCACAATCTCACTTTTTTGGATAATGTAGAGAACTTCAACAGAAATTTAGACTTTTCTATGAAAGGATTTGGTGGGTCATCAGTCCAATACAAGAGGGTATAGAACCCAGAAAGTTTTGGCAACTGGCAAGATAAGATTCTTTCAGCAAATCATCCTTTCAAAGGCCAGAGACAGACGTATATAAAAAAAAATTCATTACCCTAGTCATTATGGAGTAACTGCAAGATAAATATAGCAAAGCTAGGCAAAATAGTGTACAAGTAACTGACTAGATAGGAAGACAGAAGAAAAGGTATCATAAAACTGTTGAGTAAAAAAGCGTGTGTCACAGAAATTAGCAAAAACATAAACTACACAGATATTTGCAGGGGAGCGCAACTCATTTACGCCTAACATATTCACTGAATATTAAAAAGGAAAACATCAGGGTCTTGTTTTTCCTCTCATTTCCAAGCTGGTAAAGAATCAGAGCTACCCTCTAAAGACTGTTAGAATAGACTCTGTCGGTGTCCTTTATTCTATGGACTTTACTTTCCTCTGAGAATTATCATTTTCTGATTTTTCATCTCAACTTTGTACACTGACTGACACTAATATTCTGTCATATAACCTTTTTGTTTAGACTTGGTCTCTCGAGTTTCTCATTCTTGATTTCAACGACTAAACAATAAGACCAGAGGGGTGAAATGTATGAAAATAAAGCACTTGTGAGGAGTGCTGTTCCAAATATTCTTCTTTCCGCTAAACACAATTACCTCTGGTTGAATGGGTCAGATGTTTAGGTACAGACTGTACTTGCAGATAAGCCATTTCTCACCAATCTAACACACAGACTTAACTCAATAGGAGCGGAAGTTTGGGCACTTCATAGGCTTTGTCAGTTTGGTAGTTACTGGCTGTTTGCAGACACCAGTGTACACTGGCTCTTTGAGTTCTCACTAGATGTGTGGGACGCAGTGCTCATAGTCTCAATCTCTTGTCTTGCTGAGACAAGAAAAATGCCATCACCACTAAGAGGCACCTGTCCTAAGTGAGACTGTAGAGAGCCTGTGGCTTTGGCTGAGCATAGACAGCTCTGTAACATGCTAAGTAGGATCCTGTAATAACCAGACTTAGAGCCAAATTGCTTGGAAAGGAGAATAAAGGAAATTCTACTCGCTGCATTATTTCCTGCCTTTAAAGGTTAGGAGCCAATGCTGAACACGCAATAGAGGATGTACTGCCATGGCTGGAAGGGTGAGCTCACACTACTAAACTCCAGCACATTTCATATTTTAAACTCATTTATGAGGAACATTATGTAAAAGTTCAGTGTTAAGACAATATCATTTATTGAAATTACTCAACCAATTTAGCCCAGCTAAAGAAACCTAAAGGAAATGAGAGGGAACCAAAATATACTCAATGCCCTAAGTCTAACTGCTTTCTCTCTCCTTTTCCCTTTTCTTTTCTTTCCTCTTAAAAAAAAAAGAAAAAAAAGACAAAAAAAAAAAAAAAAAAAGCTTTTACTTGTAGTCTATGAACAAAAAATAGGCGAATCCTTTACTTTTCTCTTGACAGACCTTGCACTTAAATTTTTGGTAGGACTACAGGCTTGTTGTTTCTTCTTCATTTGTTCTATTTGTGGAGGAGGCAGAGGTTAGACTCTTCTGGAGTCTCTTTTGGGGAAAAAAAATCACCAACTATGTCATTATATATTCTTTGATAAGTGTGACTTTAATTACCATGAGAATGTATGCCAGTTAGAAAAAAAACCTCTCAATTACTAAAGAAACAATAGGATCCAGTTGCCATGAAATGAATTATTTGACTTAACCCGTTCATTATATATATATAATTATATATATATATATATATATATAATATTCATTATATATATATATATATTTTCAATGAACAGATCTAGAGTTCGAAGACATAGGTCTTCAACAAATTGTTTAAGAACCTACATAACTTTAAGCAGAATCTGTACACTTCATACCCCCGATTTAGTTGCCTGGGCAGGTTTAGAAGCTAAGTCCTGTTTCTTTATTAATATCATTAAGAACCCTAAGCTATTTCTCCCACAGACGCATAGGTCTTCACCCTCTGAGACAGTACACAAACCCCTTTCAATGCCCCATCAGGCTTATGTCATAATCCTAATTCCTGCCCAAATGAACCAGACAGCCCAACTTATGCCCACTCAGTAAGACTCAACCTAGGTTCCCAGAGTAGCACTTACCCATCTGCATAAAAGCTTTGAGTCCCCTGTTGCTTGACCTTCACCTAAAGTGAGAATTCCTGAGTCTTCAGTTTGTTTGTTCCAGGAAAAAGAAACAGACATTAGTGAAGGTGAGGAGACTCACTGGAACTTTCATCGTGGTGCAGACTCTGGCTCCAGTAGAGACAGCTTGAAATAGTCCTGAGATCTAGCTCTCCCAAGAGGAGAAGTTGCAGATATATAAGAAGAAGCTAGGCTCACCAGAGGCGGAAGATGTTCACAGAGTAGCTACTCAGGCATCAAAGAAAGAGTGGACCTATAAACATACTTCTGAAGCATGAGACTTGTGGTCAACACTGGAAGAAAACAAGGAGTATATTACAAAAATTAGAAAAGGCAAGAAAAAAAGAATGGTACAAAATGGATGTATTTTTAAAAGGTTCTTTGTGCTCTGGAAATGTCTCTGGGAATGATATATGAAGAAGAGAAGCACATAACAGCTATCCCTTCATTCTGATCCTTCACTTTGTAACAAGTGGACGAGTTCATTCCCTGTAGTCCTGCATCAGGGTCACAGTTCCTTTTAGGTATTGGTGACTTTGACAGGATTCTTAGTCAAGCTCCAAAAGCTTTAAGGTGAATATTTCTAGGACTTTTCATACAGAAAACACTCCAAAACAGCAAGAGGCCTTTAAACAGAAAAAGAAGGCAGTACTGATTGAAATATAAATAGAACATTTAACTTCTTAAACAGAGAAGGCTCCACATGACTAGGTCATATAGAACAGAAATAGAAATGTTTTAGAACCAACTCACCATGCCATTCAGGACAGGCCTTTTCTTCTAGAAGTGACTTCAATTCATTCAATAGGATTAAGCACCACAAAATCCCTCCGGTCCTCTAGTAAAAGAAGTGCATCCATTTCACCTCCACACTACTGTCCCTGGAACATGCCTTGGCATGTTTGCACTCCCACAGGAGAAGTAACCTCTGTTCTGTCCAGAGCAGTCCACCTGCTCCTCACCTTTAAGAAACATAGTATGCAAATGGAGAACCAACGAATAAGATTGATATCATACACTCCTGTGACCATGACCCCTTTGCAGTCAGGGGAAACAGATGTTGATGTAGGGCAGCATTTGCCAACAGCACTGTCAAAGAGGCTGTCCTCTCTGAGAGGCAGTGCTTCTCTTTGAATATGAGTTTCCCATCTTTCCTGAAATTCTCTCAGCTTGGAAGACTTTATCTTTTGCTGTTTCTGCTCCTGGAAGGCTTTGGAAGAGATGCAGTTTGTACCTCTGAACTTGTCAGTCTCATCCTCAACGCCCAGAGAATCACTGATGAAAAGTCAAACATCCTCTGATGTGAGCAAATGAATAGGTATTTGTAGACCCTGCTTTAGTCTCCTAAGGTGGGCATCCTTCTTCCATGGTTCTCTAGAGTGCCACTGAATTCAATGGCAGTTGCTCTCTAAGGATGGCCAACCTGTTCAGCAAGCCTTCTGCCTCAAATTTCCTCGTCCCTCCAATGCCAACAGCCACTGCTGAGGGCCATGGGTTCCTAGGAAGAAGCAAGCCTGGTTATAGCAGTAAGGTTAGCTGACAGATGCTCATTGCAAGCTGTCTTTTGCTCTGGTGAAGGGTTATGAAGTGTGGTCAATGCTTCAAAGACACAAGGGATGACAGGGAGGTTTAAGTCCAAGTCTGCAGTGAAAAACGTGGCTGTTTAATCAGATGTTCAGCTTTTGTTACACTAATAAGAACATCACAACATTTGATCTGATAGTATGAAATGTTATTTGGGGAACTGTTTTGGAGGGACATGAGATGGCTGTGAGTCTAAATGCATTTAAGGGGAGAGGAACTCAGGGCTATGATCAGGAGTCTATAAAAATCTAGGTGCATCCTTATTTTAAGTTTGATAGGCTCTATGCCCGTGGAAGGGCTGACTTTAAATAGTCCTAAGATCTCGCTCTCCCAAGAGAAGTTGCAGATAGATTAAAAAAATCAGCCCACTAGTCTCACTGGAGGCAGAAGATGCTCACAGAGTAGCTATTCAGGCATCTAAGAAAGAGCCTAAGAAAGAACAAAAGGGACCTACAAGTATACTTCTGAAGCATGAGACTGGTGGTCAACATTGGAAGAAAAAAAGGAGTATATTACAAAAATAGAAAAGGCACAAAGAAAGAATGGAAGGCAGGGCCATGGTGGGACTGGAGCCTGGCACTGCTACAGCACCAGGGGCAGGGACTAAAATCAGGGCCTGCGGCTGGTGCAGAGGGCAGGGCCAGGGCCACGGCTGCCCTCTGAGCCATGACATCTACATTCTTGATGCACAGTATCACAGAAACACAGTAGCATCAGAAATAGCTTTCTTAACACTATTTCCAGAAGCAACTGAATGTAAGCACTAGTTTCCCAGGCACTTAAATCTTCTTTAGGTACATTATTCTTAGTAAGAAGCTTTACAGAGTTTTCAAAAAGCTGCAATTTCCTGTTGAGCATTGTGTTATCCTTCCTAATACCTATACTAAAATCTCAGAAATATCAAAGGTGATTTGCAATTCATTAGTTTTATCACTTCTTCAAAAAGTTGTTTTAGAGATCAAAGAGAGATTTGAAATCCCAAACATCTGATAAAATTAAACCTAATGCTATGTTAGAAGATAAGGACTAGCTCCATCATAGGGCAACCCATGCATAGCAGAGGCTGCTGACAGACAGGAGTCTAAAAGGAGTTGTGATGATAATGAGGTGACAAGCAGAAAACTTGCTTAATCCACTCACTTTAAGGCATCAAGGACTTAAAGCTTTTCTGTATTCTTCCCTCTCCAAATTCCTGTAGCAAGGAGTTTTTATGTTGGTGAAGAGGATAATGGGAAAGGGAAATAAAAACATCATAATTGCTTTCTTTCATAAACTAATGAAAATAATCTAAAAAGTTTATAATTTTATGTCAGTATTTCTTATTACAAAAGAATATAAAATGTACATACAAAAGGTACAAAAATAGGAAATATAATTTTATATCAGATTATAAATCCAAATGAGAAAACTGTAATCATGATTCTGGTGTTTTAGTCCCAGAGAATAGATGTGGAAGTGCACTTCCTCACTCAGACAGCTGAAGAAATAACAGAAACTAGCAACTACATCCTGATGGAGGACTTGAGGAACCAATTTGCTGTAAATCAGTGAAGTGGTAAGGTGTCATAACAAACCCGAACAGCATTAACAGCAGACTTTCATGCGTGAAAGGCTTATATAACTTCATTGACTAAACATCAACATGAGGGTCAAGGTATCAACAAACTCCAGCATCAGCAGAATCACAAATCTCTACAATTCTTTGCTGTTTAACAAGTGAAAATGATCTTTAATTAGTGAATAAATAATTCTTATGCATATATATCATATAGTACACCATTAAAATTAAGGACTGCTTCTTATTGACTTTATTGACTTTTGGAGCATACTCTCCCAATACATATTTTCTAAATAGATTATGCCTGCAGACAAACAAAGATACGTTCACTGAGATGCATGTGGATAGATTTTCCACAGCAATGTAAGCTTCTTCTTAGTAGGTAGTTTACTGATAAGCATTTCTGTTAAGAAATCAGAATTTCTTATCAGAATTTATGATAAGAAATTTAAAAGTACTTCACTTGAATTAATGCTCAGAGAAGGCCCTGGAAGATGTCTTCGTAACATCAAGAAAGCAGTCTAGCATACAAAGACAGTTTCATGGACATGCTTATTGGTGATCTCCTGAAATTTGCAAAGATCAAAAAATACATACACACACCCACACACGCACGCACACACGCACACACACTTACTGACAAGTCTATAGAAAAGTGGGTTTCTTAATTGATTGGTTTGGGGCACTTTTATATATTTAGACAATGCATTCCAACTAACTTTCTACAGTCAGGAGGGTTCCTAAAATTTCCATTTTGTGAAGAGGATAAAGAGGATGTTTTTACTAGAAGAAATAAGTCCCATAATCAAATAACTCTAAGAACTGAGATCTCTGAAAAGGCACCAAATATATTACGGCACACAGTAAAATCACAAGTCAGTAACAACACAGGCAGTCTCTGGGGAAGTTTTGTGGTGCACCTTCAGGTGTTACAGGCACAGAACACACCACTGGAGGTTAAAGTTGCAACACAGTAAGCACAGACCACAGTAAAAAGCTACACGTGAAGGAAGTTTAGTAGTTGAAGTACTGAGGTTTTCCTATAGCTAACGCAAGCTGTTCCAGTATTTACTGTCGGCCTGAACATATGTATAAGGATATAGTGTGCCTACTCACAACATGTTCTTCTATTTTCTCTATATCATGGGCATCAATTAATTTATAAGATCTTTGCTTTGTGACAACAAAAAAGCACAAACTCTTTCCAACTTTTATATGTCTGTGTACCAGTAAGAACAGAGAAGTATGTGTGTGTATGTATACTTACTCATATTTATACACACACACATATATCCATACCTATATATACATATAAAAGTATCTGTGTATATATATATATATATATATATATATATATATATTGCTAGAGAGTGAAGAGAACAAAATAGAACTGTTCAGAATTTCAGCTGCACTTTGGATGGTTCAAACAGGTCTTACTACAACAGATTTTAAATAAACCCATCAAAATCCTCAAGACCTTAGCCTTTTAAGTTCTGTGGCCGCAAAACCATTGCATAATTAAAATCAAGGCAAAAAATGCCAACAGCCAAAATTTTTCTCACATCCAAATGAAAGAATGCCAAAAGCCCTGTGTTATCACTGACTCCCCTCAGCACTGGCAATTAAGGACATTTCCTGCAAGTTATTTGAGGTGTTCATGCAGCCATGCCACATTATTTTCTTACTCACTTGGCTTTTTAGGCTTCATAAACCCTTATCTTGAACATCCAAATTGGGATCTCTCATGCTTGTAAAGCTGAAGATATTTTCTTCTCTGTTTCTATTCTTTTTCATACATTTATGTTATTACATCCAGTTGCTTCACACAATGGGCACAGTAACTCAGGGTACATGGTCTAGTGCCCTCCCTTTAGACAAGTGAAATGGTTATCAAAAACACCAATTTTCATGACAACAGCACCTTATTTCATTGAGTAAAATAATTTCCCCTTTCTCTAATGGAGTGATCAATATTGATAAGAGCACGCTTCATTTCCTACTGAAAGAGTTCAGCCTCCAGTTCCTTCAACGCCATTTCAAAGTCAAAGATAACTTTATACCAATCAGACTCTACTTTTTGTCTTCAGTGGCAAATGACTGAACTAGAACAATTATTGGTGTTTTGGAGACATCCTGAGGGCAGCAAACTCTCCCCAAACGGGCCTACTGCTCAAAGGCTGCTAGTGGAGCAGGGCACCCTGCTTGCTCATGAGCCCTGCTACAGCTGCTGCTTGCTGGCTCTAGCCCAGCTTCTACCGATTCAACTTGCACTCTAGCCAGGATACTTGACAGTACTTTCAAATTTTTCAAGTCAAACCAGAATATTTGGCAAATCTATACGGAGTAGCACACATTTCACAGCCTCCACAGCACAGTCTCTGATCACTTTCCAAATACATTAATATTACCTTGAATTACTGTTGTTGTTCTAATTTCAGTTACCTTCTACCTGTACCACTGCACTTGCCTTTCACAGCCAGAAATGCTGGAATACACAGAGGTTCTGAATTAAAATCTTTACAAAAATATTATCAAATCAAAGAATCTTCTATGGCCAATACATGTCAGTGCATTATCTAGACTGGCCTTAGTCTCCAAGAATTGAGCCCTTGCTTAATCTTATCCAGCACATAAGAGAAGGCTGAGCTGTTTACAGACAAAGTCATATCTTCGGAACAAACTTTACAGGTAAACAACTGGGATTTTTTTTTTCAAAATGGGCATACACTGATAATTTCTTTATTTTTCCAAGTTCTTATCTGTTGAAAATCTATTTTTTTTCAACTTGAAGGAAAAATATGCCTCTCATACGTACCATGCCTCAGTAGATATTCCTTATTCCATTCTCAAAATTATCCTGGTCTTGGCAAATTTTTTTGTCCTTTAATGTTCATTGTAGAGAATTCTTTGCAGCAGAAATAAAGACTCATGAAACTGAGGTGATAAGAAGGGAGTTATTTGTACAAAACCAATGATTCCCAGTGTTTTATGGTTCTCGTGCTTGTAATTGTTTTATATCTCTCATTTTCACTTTTTATTACACATTCTGCTCTACACTTGGGCCTTGGCAAGTTGAGAGAATTGAGGAAATATTTCTCAAACCAGTAAAATCTTTCAGATCAGGAGTAACATTTTAAGCGCAACCAGTGTATTATGCAGTTCCCAGCAGACAATTTTACATAATGAGTCTCTTTTTAGTAGAAACAACTCAAAGCATCAATTGGTAGTTTATGCGTATTCTTATCCAGTACAAGGTGACTTTCATTAAGAAAATGGAAAAGTACATTTTTATGACAGCGGCATTATAATTCTGGTACTGTTTTTCAGTTAACTTTAAGAAAATGTATTTGCTGATATAATAATCAGTGCCAGATGTGTCAAATGTCTTTGATTAGAAAATGAAAGCTATAATCTCTGTTGTTTTCTGTGAGTTTATATTAGTCTGCAATCATAACAATTTAAGGTATAACAGCATCCATTTCAGTGGCTCTTCTGAAGCTAAATTACGCATTGTCTTTAATGAGACCATGAACACAAAAGTACACAGGTACCTACAGCTGCAAAGCAAACCTTGAGGCCCTTTAGATTGTTTAGCTAATAAAAAAGAAGAACATTCAGGATAGGTCAAATATACATGTTATTTTCAAAAGCCTTTTTTATCACAGTAGAATTTGATAGGCAAAATCCAATTAGGAGATCTGTCTGCATCTAGAGCTGCATTATTAATGACAAAGACATTGAGGGCTGATATTAATTCTCCACACAGTTTATCTTTTCTTTAGGTCCCAGCAGTTTTCATATCCCTCTTTTCTCTCAAAGTTCAAATGTTTCAGCACACTGTAACAGTAAAAAAAAAGAAAAGTTGGTCTTTCAGAAGACCCTTCTTTCTTTCATAAGAGGCAAATAAAGAATATCATTTAAACTATTTTAAATATTTCCTTCAGTAATCAGAAACAAAATTTGCACTTAAATTATTTGAGTATTGGGTACTAAGCATATGAACAAAAACAATAATCTAATGAAGTTGAAATAATCACACTGATTGTTGCAGCTGAGAATTTTCATCAGGCATTTATTATCTTCCTTTCCTTTCGTCAGCTCTTGGTAAACATGTTAAATGTATTAATCAGTCTGTGCATACATTTCACAAACATTGCTGCATTACCTGTTCTATTAATAGATTCATTATTTCCTATGGAAGATATTAACTGTAAAAAAAAAAAAAAAAAAATCTTAAGAAGTTCAAAACTTGTTTCATTCAAGGTTAAATAAAGTTTGAATTCACAACATTTAACAGAAAAGCATACACTGAGCCGGGATTTAGTTGCTGAACACAGGCATCTGGAGTCCTCCAAGATGCCCTAGGGAATGTGACATATTTGCATGGGGCTGACAGATGCAAGATGACCATGCAAGATGCAAAACTGTACAGTTCCCGAGCAGCAGCTAGGTCAAATATCCCCAGTTCCTAAAACAGTGCTGGTCACCTATATTTAGGCAACCGAATGCACTGTAGCCAGCAGTTTTCCACCGTACAAATTTTCACTTTCCTTATAAGCCATATGATATTTTACCTTGCTTTTTCCTCTAAAGTAGTGGATATAAACTATACTCCTAAGGCTATCTGAATGGTTCTTTTGGTGCCACTCAAGCAAACATTCCATCTTTCATTTTCTCTTCTTCCCTCAGGACACTGATGGAGGCTCAGATACATTAGCCATAGGTGTATAGAGAAGGTGGCCATGGAGAGAAATCTTTATATCTGGTGCTGTCAGAAGATTTTACCTCCCCATCAGCTTTTCACTGCCTAACAAGAGGAGGTTAACACAAGAGATGCCGTGCACCTTCCTTAATCTATTTCAGCAGGGTTGCCTTTTTAAATTAATCCAGTGGACCTTTCCATTCTGGATCCCTATTCCAGGAGAAGGGACACAGCAAAGATGCATATTGAATATCTGTTGTCAACCTCACTTCACTGAAAGCTCTTCTTACATTTTATCTAATGTCAACATGAGGTATGAAAACGTGAGGTATGAAACCAGGTAACACGAAGGACCGTATATATTCAGAAATAGGTTCTGTTATTTCAGCTCAGGTCTCAAAGCATAACTGTGTCTGTAGAAAGGGTTAGAGGACTCTTTCTACATGGAGACCTGGAAGATAGCCTCCTGGGTAAAACTGAATGTCTTCTTCAATACTTCGGTGTACATCCCCATATAAACACCACTTAACTGCCATTTCCATGGTCATGCAGATTTCTTGGTTGATGTTAGAACCCCATCCTTGCTTCTAACCTTTTCAGAACTAGAAGAGCACTGGCGGCCCATAGGTCTTTCTTACAGCAATGGTCAATAGCACCAAATGAGGCATGTTCTTCTTAAAGAAGTCTTCAAGATAAATGAGAATCTGTCTTTTCTGTATGTGTGTATTAAACTGACAAAAAAAAAAAAAATTCAGACCCCTGTCTTCACCCAGGAGAGTGAAGAGGTCTTCAGGCTCAATAAAATCCTAGCGGATTTTCTTCTGGAGCAGGAGCCTGTAGAAGGAGCAGACAAAGAACACTTGACAGACAGTGTTCACCTTGTCCAACACAATAATCAACCTGGTATTTAAATTACTTTAGTATATTAGACAGGGAAAGATGCTGTCCTTCATTACTCCTTTTTGCTAGAGACATCAGCATTTGCTACTAACCCCTGTATGTCTGAACCTGACAGCATGGCTGACTCTTTATGTGCTAAACTGAAAAAGATTAGTCAATAGCACCGTATTAATACAAACTTTGCAGAAAGTGCCATCATTGTAACTAAAATAACTGGATATTGCATATACTCTTCTTCTTCAGATTACTGCATGTCAGCTGTATTATTTCATTTGCATGCTTTCCGGGAAAAAAAGTAAAGCTGGAAATGTGAATTTAAAGACAGGACTAGTGGCTTTCAAAGTCTTAATTCAGAACTGCACTGAAACAAATGGCCTACTCACCACCTCTTCCAGAAACAATTCCAGTAAGTTTCTGTTACCTGACTGCAAGTTCCTCAGTTTTCAAAGTCAGAAGCTAGCATCTGCAAGGTCAAGTAACAGTTTATTTCCATGGGCTTCTGTATTGGCAGTGCTATGGTTCTGCTCGATTTGAACGCCCACTAGCATAATAACCAGCTGTTTTAAGAACAACTTCTGGGGACTCTATCACAATACCTTAAATGGAAATTTCATCTAACGTAGAGATGAATTTTGAATGCTTCCTTCCACACACATCCTTATAGATTTGAATGATTTTCTAGAAATATCCTATAAATATACTAGATCTCAACATCTTCCCGTAAATATGCACTTATTAGGCAAACCATTGTTGGTGACAAGTTCCAGGAATTATTCAAAACCTAAAATGAAAACACAAAAATCTTAGGTCAAAACAGCAGATATTTAGTAAAATGTCAAGAAGATCAAGGTGATTGCTGGATGTTTAAAGAGAGAAGAGCTAACTGTCTTCAAAAGGTAAAATATCATCCCTCATAGACTTTCTACTATTGAAAACAAAACAAAAAAAAAAAAAAAAAAAAAAAAAAAAAAAAAAAAACCACCCAAACCTGTAAGCATTCCTAGTTTGAAGAAAACATTTTCTTCTAAAATGCTGTCAGTCTATTGATTACCTACACTGAGCATAGGCCACAAATTTGTTCCCTGTTACTGAAGGCTGGCAGTGACGTAAAGCAATGCTCTTTGTGCCTTCCAGGCTATGTTTATGTCCTGTAATAAATATTGGTGACTGAAATCTAACACAAATATATTATTTAAGTGTTGTCTATTTTCTCACCCTGCATCATCATATAATAGAAGCTATAAACTAGGAAATATCCCCCCCAAAATCAAAAATCTCATTTATATTGCCGTTTGAAATAAAATTTCCACTTTTAAAACACATAATATATAGATGACTCTGACAATCTGCTCTGGAGGACTGTGCCAATAGGATTATTGCTATGATTTTGTCTGTAGCACGCTATTTTTGAGGTATATAAATAAAGTTCATAATGCAATCTCTTCTCAACATCTTTCTCATCTGATGTGACTAAAATTACTTTCAAGTCTGGAAATGTGATATCTAAACTACAGCCACTGTCCAAAGATCTTTCTGCATTTCTTTCTAGTCTGATTTATCTAGAGAAACAACATATTAACTACGGAAGAATAAAATGCAACAGGTGCAGCTGTTTACTATGGTAAACTAGCAGTAATGCAGACAGGCAGCTGGGTTTCTTACATTTCATCCAGGTTAGCACTGCAGCTGTGGGACTGGCTAAAGGTGAATGTCTTCATATAGTGCAGTTTTAAGGGCTCATTCATTTGCAAGATTATGCCACTGTCATTGGTAGAAAAAAAAAATCTCTTGAAATGAAGCAAATATTTTATCCTCTACTGACTGAGCAGTTTACATAAAAAACGCGGTATCTCCCTGAACTTGGACAGTCCTAAAAGCCTAGTGTACTGCTCCAGTTAAGTTACCGTGAATGAGGAGTTTGGAAAGCAGCCACAGGAAAGTGGCTGACTGCAGTTGTTTCAGTAACTTAATCAGTACTGATGAGGCATTTCTTAGGTGTCTTCCACAATTAATTATGCGTCCAAAACATCCTTTTACGAAAATACACCTTGCTGTACATTTTGGCATGATAGAGTTCCCATTGCTCTTCACTCTTTTCAATGCTTTTCTGAAACAGAAAAAAAAAAAAAAAAAAAAAAAAAAAAAACTACTGTGCCAGGTCACAGCAGTGAAAATCAGGCTCTACAGGATATTGATACAGGTGATGACCATCTGAAAAAGAGAGCTCCTGAAAGGATTTCTAACAGGAAAATATTTTTTATTTTAGCCATGAAAAGATTGATTTGATTAAAAAACACATTTTGGTGAACTAAAGTTTTCAAAGAGAATTATTTTTAAAAGCTTTTTTTTCCATTAGTCAAAAATTTTCCATTAACCTCTTATGCAATGTAATTTATACATTATAGCTGTATCAAAAAATGGTAGACCTTTTTCTAATAAATGTTAATACAGTTGTTGAAGTTTCATACATTATGTTGCTCTTATGGTAACAAAATGCCGACCTTATTCAGTTAAAGTATGTTGAACATAGTGATAAAGTACCATCTTCTTAAAGGCCTCTTCATATTGACTGCATGTTCTGAAGGAGGCCCAACACATGACCAGCAAGGAGACCCAGTGTATGACTAGCAAAGCAAAACAGTGAACAGAGGCCACCTGGAGAAAAAGCTCTTTGAGATAAATAAGTAATAGAATAAAATTTTATTCTACCATAAAAGTCTCAGATTTCTAGATATTTTTCCCTCCTTTCTCCTTTTTTTTTTTTTCTTCCTTTCTTCGGTTATATGGCTAACGGTTCAGTTATTTTTCTCAGTTCTGCGCAGATATTCCTGGCTCACTGTCATACTGAAGAAGCAGGGAACTAGGAGCAGCACTCCCCAGCGTGTCCCATGCTATTCTCATCGTCTGAGACCTGAAGCGTTGCAGGAGTCCGCTCACCGCTTTCAATAAACATGTTCAGAGTTTTCATTCTCCCAACCCTTTTTTCTTCCTCCCACCCCCTGCTTTTGAAAGGTGCTTTGCAGAGGTATACAAGCAATGCCTACGGAAGCAGTTTAAAAAGAAAAGATTCCAAGGTCTTTTTTCTAATTAGGAAATCTTGCACTAATCCAACTAATTCATTTAAGCACAAACGCATTAATTTCAACATGCTAAGTAAGTCTCAAGAGCTGGTAGTCCCTTGGTAATGCAAATACGGGTCAATACGCTTTCATGCCTACTGCCTCGTCATGTAATTGGGAATAGGCTTTGAGCGATGTTCATAGAGGAACTATAAACTCTTCAGTGCTCTCTGCAGCAAGATCCGACATCTTGGAAAACATAAAATGTCTGATTTTAATCCCGCCTTCCTGTGTTTCTGGTTTTTCTCTTCTCTCTCCACTATCCTTCAGATTAAAAGTAGACCCCCCCCATCAAGTATAGTTCTAATTATTGATTTTTTTTTGGTTTTGTCTTCCACATGCAGCCTTTTCCAAGACATTTCAAGAACTTAAACAATTAAAGATTCCTGTGGGCTTTTTTTTCCACCTGCATTCAGGAAACCTTGACCATTTCAGTCAGCTCTTCTTCATTTAATTATGCTATTACTTCCTACAGTTTTTAAGACCTTTGAAAGTTGGTTTTCAAAAGGAAAAAGTATGGAAAAAAGACCTCAATAAAACTACCCATATTAAATGTGTCCAACTTCCCATATTACTCCTAGATAGGATGCAGATTTAAGCATCTTCTGCTGTTAGGACTTAGCCATCTAAATTTTATTTAAACTTGCTTATAGCTTCCTTAATGTAGTTCCCAAGCAATTAATACACATCTGGAAAAACAGCAGTGAAATAGTGGCTTCCCTAGATTTTACTGCTCTATCTCAGTTCCCTCTTGCATCATCCCCCTCCACTCTTTACTAAAATAGCATGGCACAAAGGAGGAGTAAGATCAAGTCACAGGGAAGATTAAGGTTTGCTTGATCTTACCCATTGACCTATCTCTGGATAAGTCACCTTTCTCATTCTAACTGATCTTATCTTTAAGCTTAATCCACATATTATATAGCAATAACTAATAATTTAAATATTTAATACTTAAATTTAACACTTACCATAGCTGCTTATGTCTTTGTTTCATTGAAGCATATAAACAATCAAGTAAAAATAACATCAATAATACTAAAGTTATTACTGAACAATATTTTTCTGTGTTCCTAATGACAGTTAAAAAAGTAAAATAAAGATCCTGTCATCTTGATATAATTTATATTTATTTCAGGAAGATTCAGTGGATTATTTAGTGTAACTATTAAATACACTGTTTCAATAAAAAAGGAAAAAAAAACAGAAGAAAATGTTACTACTAGGTAAATTAAATGCCCTATATAATTCAATAAAATCAGCATAAATTGTAGGCTTCTCTCTCCCCCTCCCCTTTATTTTTCTGGTGAAACTACCTCTTTTTAACAGAGAAGATTTCACTTGAAAATGCCACTCAGGCATCATAATTATTTTCTTTTGTAAAATGTTCTAAGGTCTATACCCTCTCATTACCGCAGGACAGCTCGGGAGAATTGTTATCTTTTTAAATTCTTCTTCTTTATACTACCAGTTTCCAGCTAAAGGACAAGCCCATTCAGTTTTCCTCGAGCTCTGAGCCATAGGTAAGCTGTTCAAATACCACTAGTATTCCTAACTGTCAACCAAACCACAAAATAAGCATTTCTTTTGCAAGGCCTCACCATGAGAAAGCAGCCCTAGGTACCCTGGTAGCTGTTGGCCTATTTGACTTGGATAATTAAAGTTGCTTGGTCACACTCAGGAGATACATAATTACACAGGTAATAGTAACAGAGACCTGTTCCGCCCTGGGCTGCCTTCACCTGTTCCTTCAAGGTTATCCATCTTCCTCATGGCGTGCATTTAAACTCCTGTTAACGCTACCAGAAGCGCTGTGCTCCACCAAGGCTAACCGGACCCCAAGCAGCGCGTTCAGCAAACAGCACTTTCCACAGCTAGCTCTGCTAGTGCAGGAACCACCCAACATCCCGTGCTCAAAACCAGTATCAACTGTTTGTAAGAGTCTTCTTGATGTCCTTCTAGAGCTGAAGAAGCAGGAATTTACTTTTGGAAATTTGCTGGACAGACTATCAATCAATGCAAAATGAAATGACTACCGCTGCGGCAGGTGGAACGGCTGGCAGGCTACGGATAAAGAATGAGAAATCACTGTACTCGCCTTCTGTTAAATATGTGCCACGATTGGTACTTTATTTACAAGTTATATACAAAGTCATTAGTAATCTGTTTCCATCAGGCCTGGATTACGTTTGGTTTAGTTCTCGGTGAATCCTCTGTTCCCAAGAGTCAGGTTCAGGCAAATGTTCAAAGCCTCTAACCAGCAAAGGTAGTAAGGGTTTCTCTCCTGCTTCTGCACTGATCAGTGTTTCCTCAAAACCATGACATTTAATTTCCCCTACGTTAAGCACCCTGCGGAAAGCGTCAGGATGTTCTCTGGGATGAGCTGTCCTCCTGTCTTGTTTGAATTTTCTCTGGTAGGGTGCGCAAGCAATACAACAGCCCCAAGGAAAATTTGACTTCATCTTGGCTGTGAATGTCTTAACAGTGTAATTTTCAGTAAATATATGAAATGGAGCACTCTGACTAATCACAGAGCCAGAATGTCTACGTATATTTTGGGAACCTTTACTCAAATTTGTTTACTCAGAATTTTACTACACTTGATTAATAATGAATGGAGTATATATTATATTATTTACTAAATCCATTACATTTTAATGATAATATGTGTATATTCACATACTTTGTTTAGGTTCTCATTTTATCTTTATCACCATACTATCTGGGTATTTATCAACTGCGTTAATCAAGAGTTTCTACATCTCCTGTGAGATTTGGAAGCAGACTTTTCATTGCATTTTACAATCCATATTGCTTCCCTATCTCTAAGAGTAACCTGCATGGATTTGCCCCCTCTTAGAAGTTTGCACAATAACAGGTACAGCTCTGAAAAATAAAAATCTAGAGTTAGATCATTAGTACACAATTTAGCGAACAGCCCAGGGGCTCTGGGACTCAACTTGCCCATGTGTTATTCCTGGTCTAGGGAGGGAGAAAATCATGGCTTTTCAGTACCTGAGCTGTCTGTTCTCTAATAGATCAGACCAGCTATGCGAGAACACCTAGGGTGAGTTATCTAGCTGTGGCTTTCTCCTTCTCCTGTCCGTTTGTACAAAGGAGGTATCTGGGGATCACAAAAAAAATGTCTTTCTCCTGCCACTGTAAGCATGCGGCACACCAATACTCAAGACAAAAAAAGTGCTTTTGCCCCTTCACGCTTCTCGTGACAGCTGCAAGATGAGCCAGGGCTTGTCCTCTAACGATTACACAGACATGAATTTACTGTATCCGAGTACTTTGCATAGCCCCGTGTTACAGCCAAAAAAATCTCCTGCTACAGTGTTTTAATGTAAATTGTAGAAGACTTCTGGATCAGGAATCGGTTGCAAATGTGAAGAGAGTTTATTTCATTCACATCTGCAGGTGTGTTTCTTATGCGTAGGTTTGAATATCTGATTCATATTGAGAAGTAGCTGGCCTGAGAATGCTTCCACGGTAAATAGCACATTCTTTGAAGCAAAACTGCTATTTAAGTGCATTTAATTTATCCTCTTTCTCAGCTGTCTTTCATTGCCACTTCTGCTACATAAGGTAATAACCAAATTTGTCTAATTTTCTTACTAGGTTTCTAGGAAGAAAAAAACCCTCCACACCTGACAACACTAACTCAATAGAAAGTGATACATTTTTTATAAAAGCGGAGATTAGATGACAAGAATGGATTCTTATTTATAGATACTGAATTTAACTGAAAAAATGCAGCAAGATCAAGGCTTATTTAGATAAATTCCAAGCATTTTACAGTTTGTCTTGGGAGCTGTTAAAAATGACTTTTAATCAATTTGATTTAAAAGGTCTCTTAAGATTATGTAGGTTCTTACACATTTCTTTTTTTATTTTTTTCTCATTTCAAGTGGAAGACAGCATCTTGAATTTAAGAATTAAGGAACAAACCTTTATTTTCTTTACTTTCTTTCCTCTGCTCAACAACACATCTCAGAGTATTAGAGAAGGATGGAAGAACTGGTGAATCAAGAATTGGATGGAAAACTGTTCATTCTTCAAATTAAAACAAAATTCCTTTAAGCTCTGGGAAAGTTATGGCAGTAAAGACACCATCAACATTTCTCTACACCTATCCAAGTCTCTAAGACTGAGACAGAGAACTGAGTATAATTTTGTGGAATAAAACAGATGTGTTGCAAGATATTACTGCTTCTGGTCCAACAACCTTTCTTCGTTGCTAATATTTCTGTAGAATTATGCACTCCATCCTTGCTTGTCTCTTACTTTATTGAACCAGGAGTGTGGTTTTGGCTGGTTTGGAGTGCACATATGTGTATTCAGGGGTGCTTTCAGCAGAGGCAGAGTAAGGCTTAGTACAGACAGCCAAACAATGACCCAAGAGTGGGAGAAATCTTGTGGAAAGCAACACCGGGGCCTTTTGGCTGTGAGGGAACATCTGAGTGTGTGCTCACATGAACACTGTGTTACAAGTAGAAGGAGAAAGGCTTGGTACTAGAATACAGTAATGGCTAAATTATTTCAGCTAAAACAGCTAGAAACCTGAAGCTTTATCAAATTCTGGAAATGAGCTAGGGCCAATTGAAAATATTTATTTAAGTTTATGAACAAGCCAGTTAAGATCTCACCCTTCACATTTCTAATATCAGGGTAGATCTAAAACCTAAAGTACTGACACTAGATTTTTAAAAATTTGATGTACTTCTGATCAGTTCCACACATAATGGCTAGCAGGTTATCACAGAAGTACCCAAAATAGAATAAGCTCTCCTAAAATAAGAAATAGATGGAGCTCTTTGACCTTCTGAAGACAAAGGAGGCAGAAACTACCTAGTCCAGTGGAAGAGATTTGATAGCAGAATAGATTACAAATCTTTCCCTCAAGGAAATGCAAGTACTGGAAGAAAAATGCTGGAACTGCTCAGGTTGGGAAATACGGAACAGGGGAATAACCCCATGTGAAGGTCCTCATCAAAAGGCATATACAACAGTTTTAATCAGTACTAAATCATATCACTAACATGAAAAAGGCATCTGCCTACACCATTTGGAAGTTCGCTACCTGACACTCACTGGCAACAGGGAAAAATAGATTTTTTATGTGAAATCCTAGGCGACGTCTTATTTTACCAGGTATATAAAGACACAAGAAGTCTGCCCTGTCTCTGTCTTAAAAGGAGATCTGAAGAGGATGTGGAAGTTAGTTACATACTGAGAACCTGAGACATGTGCAAATTTTTGGCGCATTCAAGTTTAAGTTGCTCCCATCTAGCTGCAGGCACTTAATTGAGATGCTTGGCTTCCACAGGGTCTCTCTAGAGTCAATGGGGAGAAGAAAGCAGTTCCTCCAGGTAATTCAGGCCATCTCATTCACCATGTGGAAGTGCACTGATTAGAGGGATAGCCTAGGGTGATGAGGGTCCTTCGTGAGGTACTTCAGTTAATACATAAAGTTAAATTGACTGCATATGAGGCTTAAGTTTTAAACAGAATTTTCATTAATGCCTGAAGCAGCATGGTCTGTTTTTAATTCACTGAGCAATTCATGTGGCATACATTGTATATTTAAGAAATGTGCAACACTTATGCAGTCCTTCAGACTTGCATTAAAATGCTCTGATGATTCACAGATAAAAAAAAAATAAAAAAACTTATTTTCAAAGTTCTACTCTCACTGCAGCACCAGTACATAATGCTCAAGGGATTCCTGGCAATATACCATGAATTCTTACCTTTTCGGGAACACAGGCTCCCTGGTTTGCATAATGGATTCTGCCCATTACAACGCTTGTGTCTAGTCACCCATCCTTTCTGTCCTAGGCATCCCATTTACATCACCAGAAGGCAGTAATAATTCAACTTTTCTTTCAAGAAAAGCTCTGTTTTTTCCACCTCTCTACTGACTTTTCTCACAGTTACTCAGAGATAAATACGCTCTGTAAAATCACAAAAATTAAGTCAAAGGGAATGATGAAACCTTCCAGAATTATTATTCTTATAAATGTTTCCAATCTCACTCTGCTGATAGCTGCTCCAGCAGCTGTTGATTGAGTGCCGAGAGATACACACTAACCTGCTTTTTGCATAAAAATAAGGAGTAAAGGTGAGAATTTTTATCATGATCTTGCTAAGAGAGAATATTCCTGTGTAAAGAGAATTACATATATATATATATATATATATATACGTGTGTATATATATATATATATATATGTACACACATACATACACATATTTCTTTTTCTTCTAATATCAGGAAAAAAAATCTAGAGGAAGGAAGAAAAGTGGTGCAAAGTGAGGAATTCAGGAGGATAACATGCCCTTCTGTAACTGCGCAGCCATCCCAGGCAGACTGGTGTTACAACGACGCCAGTTCCTGCCAGAGAGTAAGTGCGGGTGGCTGGAAGCTAGAAATCTTAATTTCAGTACTGGTTTGTGAGTGACTGCTTTGTAACATAACCACTGGAAAATTCTTTTTTTTTTTTCAATTCTATCCCCATCCATTCCTGTAAGATAGCATTATAATTACATACTGAATCACAAGGCAGTGTTTGCTAATGATCTGTATCCTGTTTAAATCTCTCTGTATGAACACAGTTGTTACCCCTGTTATGTTTCTCTCTTAGAGGACAATCCCATAAACAAAGAGTGAAGAAACAGCTACTTGGATTTAGAAGAGGAAAAAGGTCTCAAGAGTTGGATCTTGATTTCATCCAGGATTCTGGGCCATCTATCTCCATTAAGGTACATAGTATATGCAGACCCAACCTACTTCCTCCTATCAAAATAATTAGTATTTCTTCCATCTTGACAGTTTATTTGACAAGCACCTTTTACATCACGATAAGAGCTAAAGAAAATCACAGGGAATGTCTGCCCATACATGTGAGTCTATTTGCATCTCTGTCTGAAAGTACAATAACATTCTCAGTCAGCTTCACATTTGATTCAAACACTTTTGGAACCAAAAGAAAATACCTTTTAAGCAGCAACAGCAAACCATGAAAGAGAAGAATTTATCTATAGAAGGAGAAACTACAACATTCAAAAAGTAATTTCTACCTATGCATATACACAACAGGACCGCTTTTTGTTTTAGTGCCAATATATTTAGCACTTATTCACTGGGGTACCTTTATGATATGGCCCACAGTGATGTCTAAATTTGAAATGAAGGGAGGAGAGCTAAACTGTACTAATAAGCTACGGCCTTTTGTTGTACCCTTGCTGTAGATCACCAAAACTGTGCGGGAGCTTCACAAGAGCAGAGATGCTGGGTCCTCCCAGACCAGGACGCCTAAGGTCCATCCTCTCGGCAGGCCAAGCGATGACAGCCCCCAGTGTAGATACACATACGACCGTGTCTGTCTGAAGCTCGCATTTCCAGCGGCGCCCACACCGCAGGGCAGAGCTCAGCACCACCCCCAAACCTGCTCAGGCTCAGAGCAGCCAGCCACGCAGAGCTCCTGATTTCCCTGGCTGTTCCTAGCATCCCAGCTAGCTGCTTCCAATTTACATCTGCCAACACAAGCTTCAGTCATCCACTACCTGCGGTGGAAAAACTCTGGATTAACAGACACCAGGCTGTAGTCTATAGCCACCTGGGGGTTACAAAAACCCATTAAAGACGATAGATGAACAAATGCACTGCCTGTCAATCCAGTGCTCTCCTGCCTTCACACACACACAGGAAGTGCATCTAGTCGCGCTCCTCCGACTCTCACAAAAGCAGCTTTGCTACTCATTCCTTCATCTGGGGCCAGTTGCTTAATCCTATTGTATGGCTGTTTCCCAGTCTGCTAAAGACTTTGAGATAACGAGGATTATCTATACCAGCAAAATGCTGAGAAATAGTAGTACTATCTATTGTTTACAAACAGTTTGAGATTATTAGATGAAAGGTGTTAACATTTTGGTATTTTTCTGTCTTAACATCCACTAAAAGGGTAATCATTTGTAACTGAAACAGAAGCCTAAAACATGGATAAAATTTAGATATCTGAAAACATAAACACAATCCATATAAGCAGCTAGAAAAATGTCATTTAGAAGAATTGACCATATTAGGAAAAGGCACAATATACCTGCAAAATCACATTTAAATCAACAGGAACCTGCAGATTCTGCTGATTCTGCATATCTGCATTTCCACAGGAGCACCTGTTGATGGCTTGCTAGCAAATGCCATTTTCTCATTAAAACAAAACAAAAGAAAAACCTTAAACTCGTATTTCAAAGCAATGCGAAAGTGCAGCATCTGTGTAATGCAGAGCTGCATCTAAAATTAAATAAGAGAAACAATCTCTGGCAAAAGTACTAACAAAGCAATATGCTGTTAAACCAGGTTTATTATACAATCTGAATGGTTTTTAGAAAATGTTTCAAGTTTTGCAGAAAGCATATGACTCTATAAAGTTCTTAGCCCTTGGCTTGAGCACAGAGGTGGTATTTTTAATATTGGTTCAGGGATACAGAAAAGAAAAAACAACCCACATATGTGAGTATAAGGGCTAGAAATGAACAACTGATTAGAAGTGGACAGGAAATAGCTAATCTTTTTTTGAACATGAAGTTAGAATCACTGATCATAGTCATGATTCATAGGATTCAAAAATATTTACAATGTTATTTTTCTCCATTGTTTCTAAATAATTACTTACTAAAATTCTCTGGCTTTTTCAAGACTGCTGCCTGTATATAGGTAGCAAAGTATGTGTGCCCACACATACAAACACACTTACGGATAGACCTTTTTGAGAGGTCAGCAGTTACTAACAGGCAATAAACTCTCTACAGAGATAATTTTAGAAAATAAATTCCATTAGCATAATTTTATCCTGAAGGATGCTATCCCCGTGCATCAGTTCTGTCCTCTGGATTACAGGAAGCATATATATTTTGCAGTCTTGATAAATCCTATTTAAGGCCTCTAGAGAACATGAAGAGCAGAACAATACTACAGCTGCATTCCACTTCATGATTATTTGTGGCTATGAGACTGAATATGGAAGCTGGATGATTCAGACTGAAAATATATTGATATCAAATGCACAGAGTTCATCTACTAATTGTCATCCATCTCTGGTCAGCCAGTAAAGGAAGAAAGCCACTGCTTTATAAACTCTGAATATGAGTTGTCAACACCCATAGATTAACCCAGGAATGACACAGCGTTCTCAATCATTTCCCTTATTCATTGAAACATTTAAAATACGGAATGTTTTAAGCAATAAAAAATAGCTTTTGCTACCATCTCAAAAAAAAAAAAAAAAAAAAAAAAAGTAACTAACTTTTTGTCCCAGTTAGTACAGTGAGTACTCGGCTTCTATGTGGGCATCTCTAGATTTACAGATTTAACTTGAAGCTACAGACAGTTGCAGTCAATATAGAATTTGGAGATACGAGGACACCATAGGTAAGTATGCTAACTTTAACACAACTGGCATGAGTAACCCTCTGCTCAGTGTGTTTGCAGAGACTCAGTGGCAAATACTAAAAGCTGGTCCACGCTGAACTGCGTGGGATACACTCTGAGGTAGCTATCAACATCTTCTTGGTAAACACATCCTTAGTCATCCAAATAAGCTTTGGAATATCTGTGCATAAGGAAGTAACTGGACAGTTAGCCAATTACTCAAAATAACCAAACTTGAATGTCTGATCTTTTGTGTTAGGTATAAATATGGCCTCTTAACTTCAGGCTTCTATCCAGTGAAAACTGGATATAAGATTTATACATTCATGAAAAAAATGGTAATTCCTGTGTTTGAAATGGAATATTCAAAGATATTTAATTTACTAATAGGAGATCTGTATTTATACTAAATCATAGCGCCTGAGTAAGACATAGTGAAAATATGAAAAAATCCTCACCTTTCTGGAAAAATGGCCTGGATCACTACAAACTGAACAGCTATTCAAAATGAGGGAATATTGCTGTGATGGAGACAAAAATAAAATGCATTAGAATTAAAAAGCCTGGGAAATAACTTAGCTGTCCTACTAATAGGTTCTGTACAAATAGGCAAAATAGGTAATGAGCAAATTGTCTGGATTTATGTCCATTCTCCACCTTGAACGCTGCTGAGCTGAGTGACACAAAAGGAAGCCAGACAATTCACTCCATAAAGCATTAACATCGTTACACTGAGATCTCATTTTCTTCATCCTGAGATTGCAGCAATCCTAATACGGATCCTGGAACACAGTCCTTGTAACTGGATCTGTGTAACAGATCTGTCTTAACACACAGATAACACAGGATCTGTGTATATTAACTCTATACAAAAGCATGGCTACACAAGAAGTACAGAGAAAACAGAGGATGTTTTGGTGTATTTTCTCTGGAACTACCCTTGTTACTGCCTTTGTAATACAGGAGGATGGGGGAAAAATGCAGGAAACTCCTGTGGAACAATGCAGTCCAGATCATGTACTGTGATCACTATTTTTTCATTACATTTGAATCGTTGTTCAGTTGTCTACTATACACATCTAGCTGCAGTGAAGTTCTGTAAACACTGCCTTCTCCTTTCTTGACATCTTTTTTTATTCCAATACAAAAATGTGGAGACAAGCTCGGTTCTCCTAGCACACTGATCAGCTCGAGATCCTGCCAAATCCAAAATTAAATCCAGTTCAGTTCTCAGTAAGAGACTGAATGGCCTTCCATGTCATTTTTTTATAACACATCTACATTGTGGAACATACTAATCCAAGCTCACGATTCTTTATCACCTTCTCAGCCTTCTATCTGACAGGAAGATGTATAGAGGAAAGCACTGTGCAGCTAAGGTAAAATACGAAGATATCGATTTTTCAGGTTGTAGCAGATTAAGCAACCTGTAAAAACCAAAAGTCATCAGGAAGAAAAAAGGTCTCAGTCAAGTGCCCTCATGTCTTCAATCTCAGTTGTTATTTTTGGATGATTAAGAGGAAAACATTTTATTCCTTCAGAAACCAGGATATTTATTGCCTTTCTTCAAAAGCCAAAATGCTAGCAGTAGATAAAGCACATTTTCCTGGACTGCACCAAATACAGGAAGAGCCACTGAATCTAAACCTAAAGTTATCTGTTTCAATAGAAAGATAGGCAACTGCCTACCACCTTTTGCTTTGCATGGACATGGTACCACATGTTCTATGCATTTGATGTCTCCGATATTTCTAAGTATGTTCACTCCTCCCTTATTGCTTTTAAGTTGGAGTTGGGTGATAGTCAAGAATTCTACATCATGTGATGGGATCGAAGGTGAGGAGAAAGTAAAATAAAGTAATTGAGGGGGAGGAAGCAAACTGAGGGTTATGACACAGAGCTAGCATCACGGAACTGAAGTACAACCTCAAATCTTGGAGACATGCAAGAAGAATCAGAACGACAATCTCATATAACAAACAGCCAGGCCTGATAACCAATATCCTGCAATCACGCTTCTCAAAAGAGACTATCAGCAACGCTACTGGGCCGGCAGCTTCAGCAAACAGGCAAGACACTAATATGCATCAATGTGGCCAGCTGCAAACCTGGACATGGTCCTTTTCAGAAAACAGCACATTGTTAAGCATACCATCAGGCAAAATGCCTGTCAAAATGTACAGCTCTAAAATAAAATCCCAGACCAATCTTTGCCTGCAACCTTTAGCCTCTGTTGCGTCTCCAACTCTACTCATCACAGTAACTCTTCCTTTTATTTGCTGAGATTTCTGAAGCTTCCTGCTTTATGCAAGCCTGGCCATCCTGGAAATGTCCAAAAGGTCCAGATGGTACGAGCAATAAATTATTTAGGATTGTTCTATTATTTTGTTTTATTATTTTATCGGGAAAACATAAAGATCCTTAAAACGATAAAACGAAGTTTCTAAGTGTGACATTTGTACGCACCTTTGGATGCCTTTTCTTCTCATCAAAGATAGTATTTTGTAAAGCATTACAAAATGAAGAAAAATAAGAGAAGGGTATTTTAACCATTCAGATAACCTGTTTGAAAAATGTTTTGGAATCCCTTACTAGACTTTGCTTTGCAATTACCTGACATCCTGTAACTTGCCTCTTTTTGTTGTTGGCTGCAGCATCCAGTATGTGTGTGTGAACTCTGTGAACTCTACCATGAACTGCAGAAAAGAAACCCCCAGGCAAATGCACGTATCCGAAAGCGAACAAACAAAACACACATTAACCAAAGCAGAAAAAGTGCTCTGGCAATCCAATAGTGTCTAGGGACTGGGAGAATCTGAGTAGCCAGTCCTGAATGTGAGGATTTCAGCTGTTAATATATATTTTTTTCAGAAATAGCTGAACATGCAGAAGTACAGTGCTCAGCTGGAGCTTAATGAAAAGACATAGTGTAACCTAGGTCGTAGTGAACGTGTCAGATGTTCTCAGGTCAATAAGCAAGCGATGGAAATTTTCTACCTAGGAAATTTTCTGACATTAAATAGTTGAATACAGAGGTTGCCATCTGAGCCCTGCAAAAGGGAAAACAGAGGTGAAAATCTAAGCCTTACTGAAAGGAAAGTCCCTTATTGAAAGGAAAGTCAATTTTATCTCCATGAAAAAATGCATGAAGGCACTTTGCACATGAAAATGAGAAACACCTTATTTTGGAGACTTAGGTTGGAAAAGCACAGCTTATATGCAAAACCTGCAACATGCTCCTTTTCTCTTTTCCCACTTAGTATTAATTCTGTAATTGGGAAGCACATACAAAGTACACTTCCCACAGCCTGTCACGCAGAATTTAGTCAACGAGGAAATCAGATAACTTCTCGAGTATAATGGCATGGGCTTTTTGCTGCTGCTGTTTCTGCTTCTACTTTCATCAGATGCCCAGAATAAGGCAAGAAGATTAAGTCGTTGCCCTCATTCTGTTCTCCTCAGTCGGGACTGAACCAGCACTTTATGTATCAAACTTAGAACTTTTGGCTTTCAAAAGTATTAGAATACACATAAAATTTATTTTCCCTTGGGCTTTTGACCCAGTAACAATGACAGAGAGTCAATATATAAAACTTGCTTCTATATACATGAGACTTCTTTGGGAGGCTTTTTATCTTTTGGGGGTTGAAGCTGGGAAACATTTGAGAAAACAGTATCTGAGAAAAAGAGCTGGTTAAAAAGCTCCAAAAAAATCAAATGTTCTTTAATCTCCATAAAACTGACAATGCAGACAGTGATGCCAAGGAATTCTGTACATTGCCCTATGAGAAGCTTACCCATGGATGGGAGAAAAAAGAAATCACCCTCAAAATAAACTCTGTAATTTGATTTACCAGAAAGTGCTATCAGACAGCACCAACAAGCAAAATTTGATCAAGTGTGTTTGGGCACCATATATTTGAGTGAGGACTATGACTCCAGTAGCCTGAACAGAAAATGGACTTTCAGACTATCTTTGTTTCAAAATAATTCTACTTTTCCCTCTCCCACCCCTACCCTAAATCTTGATATTCTTTCCTGAAAATATTGACAAACTACTGTTTCCTCATTGCATATATGATGAATGATATCATCCTTAAAGTAAAACACAATTAAAGCACCGCAGAAAATCTTTAAAAAAACAAAAGTGTGAATATTTTAATTCTTAGTGTAGCATTCTCTCTGTACTGCTGCGACCTTAAATTAGAACATGTTCAGTTGCATTAACTTCTGTTTTTATGGAGGCACATGAATTTGAAGTGCATTCTTCCTTTGATGTTTCTGATACTAAGAGCTTGATTGTTTAAAACAGTTCTTAGGCACCTACTTCTTAGTGGAAATGAAACAGAGGATTCCTAATTTAGACTCATTAAAATATTGAGCAGAAATATCAGCAAAACTTGTTTGTTTTTTTTCCCTCCACTCTTAATTAGACAGCCGAGATACCTCCTCCTGAGTTTAATCTGATTAAATGGATGATGACGGATATTAAGAAAGGACAAGAAAAGAGAGAAGCACTGATTAGGAAGTTAGACATTGCATGGTGACATTGCCAGAAACCTTACGTCTCGCCTTACTGAACTTGCAGTATTCATCAGAACTGTCGCATCGACATGGCAGTGGGATGTTTTCACGTTCAAATACACCATGCTACAGGCAGTCCATGATATTTTGGGCATTTAGCTATAGCTAAAAGAAAACTCTCACATCCTGTACAAAATGACACCAAAGTTGTCACTCTCTAGGTTAACAACGACAGTGGGTATTTAGCTACAAGAATTTTTCTGGCTCACCATCTGTCATCATGTTCTGTGCTTTCACTGGCACATAAAAGCTGATTAGTCCACATCAGCAAGTGCTGCTTTGAAGAACAAATTAAAATACACCAAAAGTTATGTAGTTCTTTAATTGCTTCTCTGGAATGTATCCAAATTAAAATATGTTTGCCTGGATAAAAATGACATAAGGACCCAACAAGGGGCAACCAGCATGGCTCTTGTGCCATTTGGACAAGGGCAGCATAGTATCACTTGTAGAAAGTGCAGGGCCTGTCCTGTTGGGATAAGATAATGCTGCTTAACATTGAACTACCTCAACGTATTGTTAACACCAAAATAATCCATATGGTATTTACAAATGCAGACACATGGACCCAACTTTCCTTTCCTACACTCACGTATGTATGAATTAATGTGTGTATCAGCTCCACAACCACAGGAACTTATCTGTAAATACCTTTTAACAGAGAAATAAACTTACAAAAAGAAAACTCGAGCATAAATTAGGGGGCTGAAAGAACATGGTAAAAAGTGTCTTTATAGTATAGGTCTCTTATGCTTAGGAATTTCTTATTGATTTCACCACATAGCTCCAATTCAGCTATGTAAATCAGCAGAAATTTTTGTATACTATGACCTACATTCTTTGCGCCTAAACTTCTTAGGTATAACATTTTCTATTGGCCAGGTAGACCTGAGGATCTCAAGCCATACAGTAAAAAAAATAAAAGCAACATAAAGGACTCATGTAGAATTTGGGCTATCTTAATTCTAAACGTTTAAGTAGCTAGTAAAACAATGTCTTATGCAAATTATGTGTATACATATTATAAACAGCAAGTACACAAGATTTGTATGGAGAGAGGGACAGTATGGTAATAACAATGACACACATACGGTCAATTCCTTACACTGTCACCTCATTGATCTTGATCTAATATCTAGCACTGCTATTAACCCTATTTTTCATTTTCTCCCACCAACATGAAATGGTCAAGAGAACTACAGGTGGGCTACATTTTAGAAAGTAAGTTGCTGAAAATTCTTTTTCCTTTGTCTTACCTTGCAAGTACACCAAATGCAAAATTAATATTTCCTGAATTTATTTTTTGATTAAATGCTAAAGATGCACATAAATAAACATTGGAATAAGTTTGATCATACCCAGAAATGCAAATGGAACTGATTTAATTTCAAGAAGGAAGACAGAATTAGGCTTTACTAAAAGAAAAGCCCAGCTTGAACAAAAATGCTGTATCTTTTTTTCACTCCCCTTTCCATCCTCAATACATTAGACACTTGCCATTCCAATGCACTCAAAATGTCATGGTGTATTTTTATGTATGTTGTCACCTCTACAATTAGTCTAGTTATGCCTTTATTTGTTTCATTTCATTTGTTGTAATCAAGTCCTAGTAGAACTACTTCCACTCCTCATAACCACCAAGGTGAAGTATTTTAGGAGGAAGGCTCTCAGCAGCACTCAGCTGGTGTTTGCAATCAGTGCAGGAAGTGGTATGACACCTGGTCATGAAGCACATATTAAGTATTTTACACTGAATGCCCACGAAGTACTCCATTTAATGTCAAGATGGCTTTGCTTAGTTTCATAGTCCTTCAGAATATAAACTCTGATTATATCCCAGGCCTCCTCTTTGAGCAATGTTTTGACAAATACCTGTGCTTACAAAACACACTTGGGTAGAATACTGTATCAGTGCAATTGAGGGTGTCAGACACTCCTACTTTGTTGTAGCACTTTCCAGGATGTTTAATTAGCTCTGCTTTAGTTTAATTCTGCACTAATTTATCCTTGTGTCTGTGTAGTGTTCAAAATACACCTCTAAGAACTGTGAAATTAGCCAATTTCATTCCACTGCGCTTGTGCATTTGGGTCCTACAATGTGAGGTTGTATGCAAGATGTACAGGTTGTAAGGGCTTCCAGCCTCTGCGCATTAGAAACAGATTTTTGATTATGCTGCAGTGGGCATGATGTGGATGAACATGTGTGAAGTGTTGTATAAACAAAAGCATTATGGTGATATTTATTATTCCAAATTCTTCTACTCATTGAACCCTCCTGGCTCTTTCTTGTTTCTACCACATAGCGCAGACAAGACATTTCATTAGTTCATATCCAGCTTTTGAAATTAATCTCTATGTGCATGAAATAATGTATTTTGCGCTTTAAGGGAGGAAAAAAGCCAACTAACTGTGCACTGAAAATGAGAAATACGATTCCCTTATTTGTTGTGTTGCAGATTATTGCCAGCCCAATTCAGATTAGTTCTCATTAGTAGCTGGGCTGTGAAAGATGCTCGTTTAGCACCATATGTTCAGGAGGACATAAGTCTTGAGATTAAATTCTGCTGCCTCCTCTTGGCCACCAGCTCACTAAAACAAACCTCGTTTGCATGCATCATCAAGCGCTCTTGCCGGAAATCACGCCAATAGCATTCTGTGGTTCGACTGCCAGAAGCCCAAAAGAAGCAATTTCATTTCTCTTGTTAAAGACAAGGCTGCACAGTAGCCGCAGCAGTTCTGCCTGCACGTCCTATGAGGAGCTCCTTGCGTCCTATGCAGAGAGACAGCTCAAGAACTCAGGCATGCATTGTCAAGCTGATTTCATAAATCTTCTTTCAGCTCAGCATTTTGGTATTCTGGGAGCTTGAAGAGTTACTTTAATTCATAAAACAAATGACTGCTAGCATGGAAAACACCTTTGATATTTAATGGGATGAGACTGCTATATACTTTATGTCCCATCGTTGACACTCTCTGTGCATCCTTGTCTTCATTAAAGAAGTCAAGAGGGATGATCTGAATTACCCAAACAAAAACAAAGTTAGGTGGAGAATTAAGATATCTGCCAATTTCCCAGCAGCTCACAGATATGCCAGTTTTTCATTCTATTCTGCAGACTGCAATAAATTTGAATGAGATGTACTGCAGTAGCTCTCCTGTTTATAAACAGTGTGCAATAATAAACAGCAGATTTTTTAAAAATAAGAAGTTGTGAGAGTTTTCAGTTGGTTACCAGTGATGGGTGTCATGGTTCAGTTTATCTGTTTAAAGACTCATTTGGTTATCTGGTTTTATTGCAATGTTAGGTCAAAATCAGTCAGTGGGGAGCTATTTTGATTATACATTACATTATATCGGCCAATTCTCAAACAATGTATTTTAAGGTTCTCATTTACTTTAAGCGCTTACAAAACAATGCTGAAGGAGAAAACTCACCAAAAATTACAATGCTATAATCTTACGGTGTCGTATTCAGAATGTAATCTTCATTGAATAAAAAGCTTAGACTAACTTATTTTTGTGATATAGTACACTATCCATCTATGATAGTACAAATTTCTGGGGCAGACAATTAGGCACAATCTGGTGCTGTTTCATCTGTAAACTGTCTGGAATAGTAAAAAAAAAAAAAGTCTCCTAATGTCTGTTTACTTCTTTTCTGTAAAGTCCTAGCAATTTTCCTGTATGCAATGTATTTTATACCTGCAGATCTTTCTTGCAGAGTCCTGCAAAATTCACTTCTCACATCTCTCGTGTTTAGTGCTTCTGCAGGGTCCACTAAGATGACCTGTAAAGAGAGAAAGACTACAATATAACTTTGATGTGTATGTATTTCCTTGATCTGCAATGACATTATATCTGACCCCTCACAAATTCCCTATCCAATTGGATGTAAATATGTTAAATATCAGCCCATAGCTGACTCAAGCAACTTGGATAAGGGGTGTCTTGAAAAGAAACAGCAGATAATAACTGAGGGGATAAGTAAATAGACATGTCTATATTTTCAGAGGGCAGTGGGTACTCTCACTGAGAGTAAGGCAATAGTTCTGCATCACATGCATGCATTTTTCTCAACAAAGTCCATAAGTGGACTAAGAGACTGGTATCCTGAAATCAGTTAGATGTAGGTAGATATCCTCTACCTATATACTGGATACAATTTACGTTTGGTTATACGAACATATGTACAATTAGTAACACAGTTCTGGCCTGTCATGTGAATCTTATAACCAGTGTCTAGGCCATTGGTTACCAGTCTGAGTCAAAACTCATCCACGTTACAAAGCTTGGATCAGGCAGGCTTTGGTTTTGTTCTGGTCTAGCTGAACGTGCAGATCAGGTGAGTTGGGTTAAAGCTCTGACCTCCGGAGACTTGCATAGGCTTAAGCCCCTGCTGATTTTAGGTGACTCCATCTAGAAGGAGCATACTCTACTGATGACTACACACTGCATCCATAGCATTGTCATGTCGTGCTAAAGCACTGGACTTTGCTTTAAGTTCTAATACCTTTGCTTCACCGAACTGAACTGAAATAGAAATGAAGTACTGTGAGGACTTGTAACTATGTAATTCATCTGATTTTAATGCAAGTTCTTTGACTGAAAGCCTGTGCTCCACTTGGAAGCTCTGTGGCAAGAATCTCAGTTCTTTTTCTTTTTATCGGCCCTTTTCTAATACTTAATAAAACTTGCAAATAGATTCCTTTTTTCACAGCATGATTCCTATTCTACAACAAAAGCAGAACTATTTGTGTATTTTAGCTTTCTTTTTTTCTTTACTGTGCATTTTGGACACACTGTAACACTTAACATGCCATTATTATTTCTGACTTGGCTGACTGGCTTTCTGGTAACCACAAATTAAACTGTTATTAGCCTAATAATACCTTTTAATTGTTACATTCGGGTTTGCATTTTTTTTCTTTAAAAAACAATGAAGGAACTATTAAAATACATTAGTCAACTATATGACTTTTTAATATGGTGTCAGTGTGACTCATAAAGCTGTAAGTAATAATATGGCCATATGTTCACATACTCTGATTGAAAAATTGACTTGCAAAAATTCTTTCTTTCCTTGCAAAGTGAGTCCATGGCTGCAAATATGAGATAGAATCTCCTTTTCCCCCCACCCACCAACACATTTAAATGATTTAATATTTTGATTTAAGTTTAAGTTACACTTCTATTTCCAAAAAATAAGAAAAACATTTATATTTTTCCTTTTAATACAGTGTTACTTATTTTTCCCCTATAATGTTTCTTCTGGAGTGCAAGCTCAAGTTACCAATAGGTCCTACTAAAAATTCAGGGAATATAAAAAATTATAAATAAATGCACCTGTTTGACATGACAGCCACAGTCATCAAAGAACTTAAGTTACTATTAACAATTCTTTCCTGATAATCTACCCACTTTTAAATTGTTAATACTGAAGAAATTGTGAAGTTACTAGACTGAATCAAATTTCATGTCTACAGTCAGAGTAGTTATTGGTTTAGACAGGACCAGGCACATCATTGTTTCAGGCAGCTCATGTGATGTCTTATGATGAACTGCAGGACTAAGCCTGTGCTAACCAGTTACCCTGGGAAGTCAGAAAAGATACTGCTGGATGGGAGAAACCTACTGGATTCTCAGGCTGTTTCTAGATCAGGCACAAATAAAGAACGCACAATATTAAGTCAAGAAGTGCATTTGGGAAGGCCTGTGTTTGTTTACACTCTTGAGTAGATATTTCTTCTCATCCTCAGGATAGACACTGAACCACCCCGCACAGTTGAGCCCAAAGTCCGAGGTACTCAGTTCAGAAATGACAGCTCTTGCTTCCAGATCTCCCTCTTCTCCTTGCAATGACTGACAGTGGACACCTTGGAGCCCAGCTCCATGTTCTCAGCATCGCTGCAGTGATCACGAAATCCCAGAAAGCTTTGTAGGGATCCAGAGTTTTAGGACTTTCAGACTGTAGACATAAGAAGAAAGTTCCCAGAATAACTGGGAAAACTCTTCCTCCAGTTACACATTTTCCACTCTTTCACTCTCAAACAGTTTGACAAATCAGTATTTTCAAAATGGAAATCTGTTTTTATCTCCAACCAGCTCCTGTTGGCACATGCAAATTTTGGGGCACTTTTCAAAAGTGAATTACACACTCAAAACATTTAAAATTCTCTCTTTAGAGAGACAGTTTTCTTGTAAAGCTGGATTGCTGGATGTTTATATGGCACATCTCAGATGAAGCCGAAGGAGATAAGTCAGTCGTGGAAGCAGCAACCATGCTCCTTCCAGGCTAATAAACCCAGCTTCTCAGCAGGACTAATCAGCCCAGGGAGTGTTATTCTAATCATGGCTATACTGTTTCAAAGACCTAAACTGGCTTATTGAAAGCTAGTTTGGGTATAGCTACATGGCTCTGCAGCATCACCAATAGACTCAGCTCTGCTGTTTGCAGATCACCCAGTCCAAAGCAGCACAGAACTGATTTTCATTGAGAATTACTGATACAAACATTATTACTGCGCTATGTTTTTAATCTCAGCCATCAAAATAATTATTTCCTTCAGTATAACGAACCTCTTTAGACCTGTCATACCTTAAATCATACTTCCACCCCTGCGCTCCTGCAACTTCTTATCAGAAGCTTCTCAAAGCAGCTTTGCAGTAGGTGGATGTGCTTTAAAATGAAAGGATCTATTTCTAAATGTCTTCATTGTGTTTTGACAACTCATAATTATATTCATTTAAATTCAGACAAAAAATACCTATTTGTTCCTTATGGCAAAAATGACCACTAAAAGGCAGATAAGTAACTAAGATGAACTAACTCCTGTTTGAAACAAAATTTAACCACAGAAACATTTAATCTTCCCCACACTACATGAGAAGGAACATATTCATTTTACAAAAGAAGCTTGCAGTTGAAGACCAACTACCTCCAACTACCGTGAGCACAAGGCTGGCCATGGTGTCCCAAGCTCTGTCAGGCAGCTCTGCCTGATAAAACCTATCACAAAATAATAGGAGAAGCCACAAAACTCCACGTGAGTCATAGTGTGTTGCTGCATGTGTGTCACACATAGGGTCCTATGAAGAAAAGATCTCCACAGCAGGTGCCTCCCCTATGGTAAAGGCTGTTTCCTGCTCTTGCATGACCAGACTCACCCCGCTGCTTGGCAGAACGCAACACTTGGACACACAGACAAGAAACAAGGAGGTATCTAACTACAAGACTTGCCAAAACTGCAGACCACCAGGAAAGAAGTAGGAGCAGCATCCAGGAATCCTCAATCAGTTCCCTAAGAAAGCAATCTATCCCTTTAAATACAGGGAGTTTTTTTTTTTTTTTTTTTTTTTTTTAATTTCTTTTATTACAGTCTTCCTTCCTCAGATACGCTAGGGCCAAAATGTTGAGGGAAACACACAGTGCAACAGAGCAATATATTTTTATTGCAGTGTATGGAAAGGACGAGTCACGTATTTCCTTTTACTGTAGCCTAATGCAATTAATAATATCAGCATCATAAAGCCATGGCAGCAATGCAGGAACAGCAGGTGGAGGGTAATCTAATAGCGAGCTATTCCATGCTCACAAGAATACACAGCAATATTTTGGAAAAAAATGTGGGGGAAACCCACAAAGCAAAGAAGCTTTGTAAAAAGAAACACATTTAATAAGTTCTTTTATGAATAAAAACCTTTAGTTATGTGACAAGCTCTGGATTAAAAATCGAAAATTTATTATTTCTCAATTTGAAAATATAATCCCATAATTCTAAATATAGTCTAAGAGAGATTTTAACCAGTGTTTCTAGTAAAATAGCTGTCTTGTCTCCTGACTACAGCTTGTTAATAATTCATGTTTTGAGTCAATGTCCAATGACCTTTACTTTCTTCTGAGCATAGAGAAAGAGTAAAAATTCAACTGAAATATTTCATTTTATGGGAAACATTAAACAATATTCTAAATGACAGTGTCATTTGAAACTAAAAATTAGTGTTTCATTTCAAAATTCTCAAAGCTCTTCAAGCTTTTCAGAAATGTATGCATATTCTCTCCTTTCAAGTTGAACCTCCTATTTAACAGAATTTAAAATTCATTATGGTCACCCCAAAACAGCACTCTAGCTTATAAAACATTTTGGAAGTGTGTGTGTGAGGTTGGAAAAGCACACAAAAACCCTTAAATCTCTATCATTACACTTTACTTCCAGACATAACTTTTATCTCAGAATGTACCAGCTCTTACCAAGACTCTCACAATTTTATGGCTTAATCTGGCTGCTCTCTTTTAAAAGAAGCCACTGTTATTTCATGCATATTTCCCAGAGTGAATGCTGCTTAATATATCACAGTGTCTTCCTATCCTCTTCCGTACTGCCCCATAATTTATGAACCCACTGGCCAGTCCAATCCAAATCTGAGAGAAATTCACTATAACTGCTTTTTATACAAAAAGGATAAAATCATTGCAGGAGTTCGGTAAAAAGTGATATCTACTCAGTGCCCCCAGTAAAGGAAAGGCTAAACAGTACAAAGCAAGCTTAACTTCCTGCTCAGAAAACAACCTGTTAGCCACTTGCTTACCAAGTTACAAACGTTTTAGGTTAGCTGGGGCTGAGCAGAGCTTATCCCTACAATCTTTGATTTATCAAGTTCTTCCAACTTGTGATGTAACTGCTATAGCCAATTATGAACTGCTCAACAGGTGACCGAGCTCCATTTTCTTCCGTGCAAAAAGAAAACGTGATGAACCTGTTATGTACCTTTATTTGCAAAGACGTCGCCGAGCTTCCTATCATTCCAATAGCACTAAGCACTCTTGTGCCTCAAACAAACTTGTACCTTTCATGGGCTGCTTTGCTTCAAAGTCATAACCTCAAACGCCTTGATGAAACAGTACTCGGGTTCGGAAAAACAGAAACAGGTTTGCCAAAATGCTGTTTACAAATATTTCTGCCAAATAAGCCAAGTACAAAACAGAAGTCAGACTCTTCAGTGTAAGAGGAGGAGGACTGGAAGACTTCTCTTACCTCAGACATGACAGAGACGATAAAATAAGCCATAAAAAATAAACATATAGTTAAGGTTGAAATGTTGCAAAACACAAGAAGAGAAAATTTAAGAAAACAGTAGCACTTGTTGCTCAGGAAAAGTTACATCATGGCTCATAACATGAAGAACACCGACATAACAACTGCAAAGGCAGTTACTCTGCAAACCCACTAAATCCTCCAGTATACATTAAACCTGAAGAAAAGGAATCACCGCTACAGATAGCGGGTAAGCACCAGTCTCTACAGCCACACTGTCCTTGATAGCTGTTCTGAGATTATCAGTTATTACCAGTTCATATGCTACTGCTGAAGATGTGCAGTTACAGGAGAGTGAACATTTTAACTGATTTAATTTAATCTCATTTCATTTGTGTAAATTATCCTGTAAGAAAAATTGACTTTTATGCCATTATTGAGCATAACTTTACAAACATGTTAGGCAAATAAGATTTCAGCCGTGCAAACATTGCAAACTACCCATTTCAACAGTGCCTGTAGCAATAGGGCTAGGATGACCAAGTGGACTTCTATGCAGGTATCTATTTATTATAGCCAGGACAGCAAACAGAGGTCAGTGCACTACCTCTCCTGACCCCAAGTTGGTGTCATCACTAAATGTGAACACTTTCTTCTCTCAGTATAAGCAAATTGAGGAAAAACACCTGCCACAGAAAGATTACACAGTAGGTGACTAAGCTGGCTTGAAACAAGCAGGCTCAGGTAACCATCCGCCTAAATCAGAGTTGTATTTCTGCTACTTGACCAGACGAGCAAAACCCCAGGTAAACCGATACGAAACTACATGGATCATACAGTATAAATATCTGTTAAGACATGGAAGTAGCTTTATTTTCACACGTAGGAATGGGTTCAGAATAACAACTGATCTTCCTCACTTCGTGCAAGCAAAACCTTTTGGCAGGAATATTCTAGAAAAACAAGCATAATATAAAACTGATTAAAAGTAGGAAAAACATTTACAGTTATTTTTCCAAGATCTACATGAGCTAAACTTCTTCTACAGAGGACATTCAAAATCAAACACGCACTAACTTTTGGTCAGTAACATGCCAAGTTGGGCTGAAAGCTGGAACAAGCAAGATAAACTTACTCTATGACTAGTTTTGCACAAGAAAAGGAGGAGGAGGAGAAACACTTTTAATTTAAATGAAAAGTCATGATATTACAGGTACAGGAGTCAGTGTTACAATGTCAGTATTCACCAACAGTTACCTTAACAGAGAATTTTGGACACCAACATTTCATCCATCCTCAGCCTAGAAAATACAGCATTGGCTATAATGTAAGCCACCACATGGTAATGACAGTAGGAGTCACTGAACATTTTCATGTGGGGGAAATGTGCAGTAATGCTGCTTTTTCATATTTTATATTGGCATAAAGAACAGTTGGCCACTCTACAACTTCTACAGCTTAGAACAGTGGCAATAAAGCTCACCTGACAGGACACTTCCCTGTGTTGTCTCACCTTCCAGGTGCTGTGTTAGCACTTGCTCTTCCTACCAGCACTCAAAAAGGGCAGTGGGCTCATCTGGCAAGTAATACTAATTGTGTTCTCCTTGAGTTCAGGAACTTGCAAAGCATTTATATTTTTTAAATTAAGCCTCCTCACTGGGGACGAACTTCAGAAATGAATTGAAGATGTCAGAATGATATAAATGGGTATCTTCTTCTGACTTATTAGCATGCATATTACACTAATCTAAACTCCCTTTATGCTCTCTTTAGATTTCCCCAGACAATGTTATATTTGTTTCCTGCCATTTCACAAACATATCAATATATTGCTTCCCATTCTTTAACTTGGTCCAGTGTATTAGTGTGAAAAAAAATAAAAATGTGTTTAATCCCTAAGCTGAAAAGTAGAAGAGTGGGTCAACAGAAGCAAAGGAACAAAGGAGGAATAGGTAAATGATATAATTACATTATGCCTCATCCACTTGAATTTGCACTAATTTCTTAGTGTATTGGCAACTTCAGTATATATTCTTCAAAATAGCATCGAAATGGATGAAAGAAATTGTGCTTAAGGCATCTAACTGAGCAGAAGGCTGGTAAATGAATTTGCAAAATAGAATGGATCAGTTGACCTGACCCTAAGCTATTACATGTCATTAAATGTCACTCTGTTCTTGGTTATCTCAGATCACCTTGATGCAATCTTTGAATTTAACTCTAGCTGTTTTCTTAAAGACATTTTGATTTTCTACTTAATATTAGGCTTTTCAAAGTGCTGTCCATTATTTGGTTGCTCCTGAGTAAGAAACTGGAAACTGCTTACTGGGAATGGCTGAAAACACAGTTCAACTTGCAGAATATACGTAACTTAGCGTAACATGAAGTTGATAGATAGTAATCTGTGGAACTTTTCGCCACAGAAAAGTAATCACCAAAAATTTACAAAGGTATCAGGGAGGGTGGTAGATTCAGAGAATTGAAATCCATTAGGGATTACTCAAAAACTTTGAGTCACACAGATGGAGAAAACATTTAGAAAACTTTCACTATATTCTCACCCTCCTCCTAACACTTTTCCTTAGGCATCCAGTTATGGCCATTACCAGAGGTCAGCTACCAAAGTGAATGAGTCTTCTGTCTGACCCAACAGAGCAGAGGGAAAGCAGTAGAGAAGGAAAGTCTGGAGGGGAAAAAAAAAAAAAAAGAAAAATCAAGCAATGCTTATTAAAAAGGAATACTAAGTTTCAAGGATGCTAGCTAGTACTCATACAAACCACAGCTTCATTTTGAGTAAGCCTGAGCCAGGATATAGAATGAAATGAAAAGCAAGTAACACGTTACATTTCTGAACTCCTTCCAACATATAGCATTAAAATGCTAAATGTAACTCTAACTCTGAACACTGGGGAGTTAACCAAATGTGATACATGTAACTTATCTGGATACCTTATATATACACAGGTACATATACATACATATATACATGTATACATCAATGCAAGGTGTGTTAGCACATCTATGGAGGGTGTGCATGTTTAACAGCTTAGGCCAATAACCTGAGTATAGACAGAAAATAATTTTGAGAATTAGCCTTGAAATTTCATGCACATTAAAAATTAACAAATATTTACCTATTCCCCTGCAAATTTTTCCTGAATTTCACATAGATTATTCTCCTCTCATTTAGAGGTGACTACTTTCACAAAGTTTTCAACCAATCCCTTTTGACCAGAAAATGAAACCAGTAATTGACAGAAAATGAACTATTAAAAAGGGAGTCATTGTCCTGACAAAGTAGAAAGCATGTCCTTCTAATGTTTTTATTTTAAGATGCTTTCAAAGCCATACCCCCAAATGTCTCATTGCCAAGACAAGACACACTGTCAATTTAGCTAAGAATTACTTCTTTGAAACAGCTTAGATATTGTATGGGTCTCTAATGAAACTCAACATTCTGTTCCTGTCTGAAAACATCTGTTCTTTGGATTGGAAAAAATCTAAACCCTTTTATATATCTATCAAAGAAAAGATTCTGTCCTGCTAAATTGCCATTCAATGTATTGTAACCAAAAGAGACTGTTAAACTTGTTCATTAATGGGTCTATAGATCTTACCAGGTTCATAAAGATGAAGAGAAATCCCCAAATTGTTTTATGCATGTTTCTTGTCCTTCACCAATTAAGTCATTTTGAGTTAGTTCAAATGCTTGTATCTGTGCTCACAGTCTTTTTACAGTGTATTGATGCCTTTCAAAGGTTTCTCAAGCTTACCTTTCTGAGTAAGTTCACTTCAATCTTAAAAGTAACCAATACTGAAGAATGGGAGTTATTATTACCTTAAAGAAAGGGAATCTGCAACAACCGACATTTAACTGACTTCAAAATTAGTAATACAATGAATCAAAAATACCAACATTTTTAAAGTGGTAATAGAGAAAGAAATACATTTCCCCTGGGGGGGGGGGGGGGACAAACAAATAAATATACAAACAGAAAACATTACTAAGTTTTACACCATTTCTGCTAAGCAATACTATTAGCTTTATTCAATACTTTCTCTTCAGAAACAGAGCTCTTCCATAGGGCTTACCCATCCAGCAAATTTATATGTGATCTGGAAGAAAAAAATCAAAGATCAGGAGGAAGCTCATGGACTTTAGCACTATTATTCCTTTAAAGTAAGTTTCCATTCCACTTTTGCTTTTACCTGAAAAGGTGGCTTTGAAACTATAAAAGCCAAAAGTTCAGCAGGAAGATGAACCAGTCACTATTTCCAACCTTTCTAAGCAATCATTCAGGAGAGGAAATGCAGCCCAGAGTCATCCCACAAATCTACTGCACATACTTCATGGTCATTGCCACCCTATCACCAAAGCAGAGAGACAGGTATCCAGGAAGGATAATACAACTCATCAGAGGGCTCAGCTGTCCCTTTTAGGTGCCTCTCTCTCTATCTTTCCAGATGCTAGACATAGGACAACCATATTCTCCCAACCAGTCTCCCTTGGACCTCCTTATTAGTGCCTACAGCTAAGCGGGAGGAATACGGAGAGAGGAGAGCTGTGCCTTATGAAAGCGGGGGGCATCAACGAGCTGGCTGCCGGTAGCTCCAAACCACCAGGTTGCTAGCTTTTCTCTCAAAATACCAGCTTTAGTTTTGCACAAAGATCAAACATAGAAGTTAAACCTGCTACGAAAGGCTATACTGATTAGCCATGCCACCAGACACAAATGGAGCCAATCTTAAATTATCCTGTTGACAACTGACGGAGCATTTGATGGATGCAGAAGATGATTCATCTAAGTCAAAATTTGCCTGTGAAGATTCCACTATACATTTTCCTTCCAAATGACTTTATCTCTGCGCTTAACTTCATGACGTAACCCACCACTTCATGTACACTCCCATTATTTGACAAAAGGGGAGATTTTAATGATCCAGAGAGGACTCTTGTTGACTTTCAATGCAAATCGGGCACTTTTATTATCTCCCACTAGATCTATAAATGTCCTTCCTTGTTCTGTACTTTGAAGAAAATAGGGTCCCCCAGGCATTGGGGTCGTTAATGTAAGTGTTCTCTTTTCTTGCCCTAGATAAGGGGTCATGGTTAGTTAATGTGGACATTTTTAAGAAGCTCCATTAAATATTCAGGTTGACTCATTAAAAGGCGCCAGTAGCAAAATAATCCTTCAGCCGCAAAAAACGCCCAACTCTCAATGTGTAAAAATGCTACATTAAGACTGTTTACTTTCTAAAATGCTAGAATTCTATTTTCATTAATATTATTCTACTTTTCAAGACTCCATCCATCCATCAGCCTGGTAAGCACAAATTATCCGCAGCCTCAGCACCTCTCTTTCCAAGCAGGCAGAGGATGGTGGATTTCTGCAGTGATTTGGTCTTTTCCAAAACAAACAGGGCATTTTGAATTGTTGTCAAGGCAAAGCAACTCACAGCTGCAAAATCTCAGAATATCATTTTTACTTCCAGCAAACCTCACCAAATTTAATGCTACAGCTGATCAGCGCCTGCCTTTTCCATGCAGTCTTTTATTTATTTATTTATTTATTTATTTTCCTTTTCCTATGGATCAGTGATTAAATGTTCAGTCATTTAGCATGTATTGAGAACTGGATGATTTTCTGGTCTTACAATTCAACTGTTCCCCACAGCAAGGAGGACACATAGGTCTTGTTAAAACTTATTGCAAAATTAATATTGCCTCTAAATTTTGCAAACTTGAGGTTCTTCTTACAGAGTTAAGAGAATCTACACTCTAAAATATGACTGAATCTTATTTTAAAGATACACCTAAACCGTAATTCTGAGTCACATCTCTTAATAAAAAACATGGTACAAATTTGCATAAGAAAAAATGGTAATCATGAACATGACCAAATAGAGTTATCTTCTGTTTAGTAAGTGTATAAGGATGTTAAACCTAGAATTCACCGCCATGTGTAATACTAAAAGAGAAACTGTTCAATGCAAACTCAAATGTCATAAGATTGTTAAACTGATTACAGTAACAACAATCCAGTTTATTCTGGAATGAAGAAGCACCCTAGGAGGTGGTATAACTTGTCAGCAATTCTATAGCATCACATTCCCAAATGATATACAACTGGCTAAGTGGAGTAGTTTATTAAATATTTTAAAAAGCTGCTGCCAATGTGAAGCTATAAACTGCAGAATGGATTGTAAATATTTAGTATGCATGAGACTAGAGCAAAAAAGATATGATATAAAAAAAAATAGTGTTTGATTACTATAATTACAATTTTGGGGCCAGACTGGGCATTAGTACAACATTTAACCTTAAATCCTATCTTTCTTCTGCCTACAAGAAATTCAATTGCTCTAAGAGATTTTTTCATTTTTCATAGTAAATCTCTTCCAAAACCTCCTAGAAACCAGTATTTATTTTAGAGCTAGTCAAACCGTTCACTATGAATGCTATGTGTAAATGCAGCTCTTCTGTTTGCATACAACTAATAAATCTGTTCTGACTACTGTGGAGAAATAGATAGATAGATAGATCTGTGTGTGTGTGTGTGCATACATATACATATCTATTTATTTCTCCACATATATATAGATGTATGTATGTGTGTGTATTTATATAAATATTTTCCAAGTAGTTTATTAATATAAATATCATGTTATGGTTGGCAATAAAATGTTGACTTTGATGATTCACTATTGACTGCCTTTGGTCCTATGACATTGTGGTTTTTCTCCTTTCTTGCAAGCCTGAAACATTTGAAAATAGGATGATGTGGACTAACAAATTAAATCAGGAGTATATAAGCACATCTCAAAATTAATTTCTTGTTAGATAACTGTTTGCACTACACTTCTCCCTTGGGAATCCTCACAAATCTTAACGACTCTGAACAAAAAACATTGGCTGGCACTTACTTTTCTCAAAAAAAAAAAAAAAAGTTTGTGAAGTATTTCTCACCTTAATTTGACTAGCTCTGTTCTGAACCACAATGTTCTCTTCTGGGTCTGAACTTTTCTCCCAGCATCAGGCAGTGGCTCTTCACATTCTCCTGCCATTACCTGCTAGATTTCAAGGGAAGGAAGAGGGTGTTCATTGCCCTAAGACAGCTTATAGCCTTAAATTCAGTAAGGCTTCAATTCAACTCACCTGTTTTCAGCCACTTCGGTTAGAAGACTATTGCCAATGCTCCATGCTCCACTGGTGGAGGGTTAAGCCTAATTTTGCTGACTCCAGGAGAAGGAACACTATTCTTCTGCCTTTCCTACCCACTGCCAACAATTACTACTTCCTCCCCGTTGCAAACATCCTGACTTTTCCCTTGTTGGTAGAAGTAATTCTGAGCAGTTTGCTTACTAAGCAAATTATACATCTATTTATCTGAAACATCCTGTGCAGGTGTCTCTCTCCTCAGGTACGTTAGAGCCACGTTTAGAGGGGGATAAAATGTCAATCGATGCTGTGGGGCAATTATGCTCTGTAGCACACCTTAGCTTTCCACTTCTTGGTTATGTATATGAGAATACTCATTGAAGAGCATCTTGACTTCCTCCCAGCCTCATGTTTTTTTTTCTTCCATACAGAAATCAAAGCATAGGCAGAGGAGAAGGTACATGGCTGTGCTTTTTCCCAGCTGAAATGGAGAGGGTCAGGGCATGTACTCTTACACAGGTATTCACAGACAAAATGTTTGTTAAAAAAAAATCAACTTGTCGAGATCTTTTGTACAGGGTAACACTCAGGTGCGAACCAAATCTCTCAAATAGGACAGGCAGTGGCTGTCTGGATGCTGATGGGAGTCTTTGTTTCAAGGATCCTCAACTAGATAGGGAGAGATTCCTAGCAAATTCTTATAATCCAGCGGTGCCATAGGCACCACTCCAGTGGATGCATGAGGTAGTTAAACCTTAAACCACAAACAAAACATATCTTACCTACCAAAACATATCTTACCTATATACACTTTGATCATCTCTACAACAAGAACCGCTTGAGGAAGTCTCTGGAACAGCCAGATTCTCCACCTAGCATATTTAAGCGTATAAACAGTGCTTATCAATTGGCCTACACACAGCAAGAGCTGACTGGGGAATCTATGAGGCAGTATGAAATTCCAACCTGAAGAGCTTCTGTAACAATTAGTCGCAGCACTGGCATGAAGCCAGCTAGGAATTTAATCAGTCACTTCGGCACAAGTCAGTCCATTGTTTTGAATTAGTCCATCATTTTGGGGACTAGTCAGGGAGCACCTGGACCATCTAGTGAACTGGTGACCATGTACTTTGGGTATGAATACAGGCACAGTCCTGACAGTCAGCTACACCACAGCTGTATGTTTAATTTCGCTCATATCACAATTATATAAAAAAATGCTTTGATTTTTCCACAATAATCAGATGTGAGAACAGAGATTCACGCCTAATCCCTAAATAACTAATGTTTCTTATTCAGAAGTTTCGGTCCTTTGACCATCCTGTCTACATTTAGATGGGATGAACTTGTAACTACTTGTTCTTTGTTATAGAATCTTTGGGCTACAAGGTCTAAGGTTTAGAATTTGGTGTAACAAAATGTTTACTCCTTTGGAAGTAAACTGACTTGCTGAATGATTTGAGAATACTAAAAATCAAGCAATTTGTTTGCTCTGAAAGTTTTCAGAAATTTTTCTCCTCTTTCCTGCCACTTCTCAGCTTCTTCACATTTGCTGGTTTTGAGAGTGTGAAGATAGAGGAATTTCATAAAAATCTCAAGTGTGAAGGCAGCTGATTGCTACAGTTTACAAAAGGGTGAAGGAAGAATGCTTAAAGAGGTGTTCTTATTAGGTTGACTTTTGAAGTCTTAGACATTCAACAGCTCCTATGGAAGCTAGCATGTTCTTTGGAAATTAGGTCCCTTATACAGACACCAACGCAAAAAATGTGAAAATATTTCAATAGGCATTTTTGTTTGTTTCTTTCATTTTAACCAGTGGCCTTACCGTTCTAATGCACTAACCTTTCACTCTGTATCTCTGTTCCAGTTTGTCTCCTTGCAGTTTTTCTTTTTCAGTAATTTCTTTTTCTCTTAATCACTGGAAAACTTTTCTGACACAAGGCGGCATTTCCCAGCTTACTGTTACATTAAATATGTTTTTGTTGTTTTGCATTTTGGAACACAATCCCAGATAAGTAAAAATGGTCAAAGTTAAATGGACAGGAATTGGTACAGAGCTGATTTCAATGGAAGACAGAATTTTGAAGGTTTCCAAGAGAAAGCCTCACATTTCATACAAAAATCTGTTTTAACATTTGGGATTCTTCTACTAGGTAATTTAGCCCATCAAAATATAACAAGACAAATTAACTTTTATCTTGGAGAGAAAAAGTATTTAATTCTTACAATGATAGAGATGCGTTTATTGCATACTTTGATGACAATATAATGAATCAACGTCTAGACCTACAAAAAGATGCACATATGATACTCCAAATCTATGTTTAAATTGATAATTGAAATTCTTTGCAGTGATACTGTGAACCTAAAATACTGACATTATAGTAAAGTAACAGAGTAAATGAGTCATAATTTTTTTTATATCCTCAGAAGCAAGAGTTGGGAGGCAATATGAGCTAGAGTCTAGTGCTCTTATGAAAATTCTAGCTTTTTCTAAAAGGAACACATCACTAGTTAAATATCTGTCAGGTAGGGGATGGGAAATCACAAAGTCAACCATTGACTTGCTTGGGATTTTTGAACAGTGTATGCTGAAGTGGCTGTATCAGCTTCCCCCTCTGAAGTCAGTATCTACAATATAGAAGACATATAAAATTTCAATATTTACTGGACCTGGGAACATCTTCAAGCTGAGAAGCATAACAGACATGCTAGAAAGCTTTGTTCTAGAATACCTAATAACTTAGTAGCAAAGATATTCAAACAAACAATAAGGTCTTAGATTTGAAAGCCTACTGTAGTGTCAGGCAGAAGAAAAATGGGTGTACTACATTCCAAAAACGTACATGAGAAAGAAAAGTACTATCACTTTCATGAGCTTTCAGATACAAGACATCCACTGATGAATGAGGAAAGGAAAGCTTGCTAGTATTACAACTGTGGGATTCTCTGTGAGGGGTTTTTTGGTACCAGTGCCCAGCAGCAGAACCTTCCATTAGGGACCCAGAGCCTCTGCAGTGTCCATGGGAAGTGACACGTATCTGAACGGGATCCAGAACAGCTAAAAAGCAAAATGCAAGCTGCTAGAGCTAAGCAACAGGAACAGATTAAGAACCAAGGCATGACTTACAAATACAGCTTCTCTACAGGATTCAGGTACCTTATTCAGGCTGCTGAAAAGTGCATTCCTCCTTGTCGGATTGAACTCCCTTCTCTGGCAAATGTGTCCAGCCCACATCTTTCAGCTCTCTAGGTTAAAGGACAGAGAGATATATGTGTAAGGGAAGAAAAGTGGTAAAGAAAAGGGTATTGTAAAATACTTCATGTTGCAGCTGTTCCACTTCACAGGAGAGGGGGAAAAAAATTCAAGATCCGCTGGCTGAACGGGATAGGTGGAAGGAAGGGATACAATTCCCCTCTCTGTTATTTAAGAAAATTATCTAAGAGTGGAAGATAAGATTTACGCTCCCTAGTCAGATCATTTCTGTGCTTTCCATGAAGTAGTCACTGGACTGGAAAAAGAAACAGGCCTTGAGGAAGGAACAAATATTCTCCATTGAACTGCTTTAGGCATCTAGACCTGGTACTTTTGTCTCAGTCTACAAACTGCATGTACTGGCCTTGTCTTCATTAAGCACTGTAATCCGTAAAATGACAGAAAAAGAGCGCAGCTGTTAATTTACCTAGTTTACATACTTAATGATGATTACTGAAAACATTAGTAGTAGTAGTAGTTACAAGCTCTTTTAGATATGTATGTATAGAACTATCGAGGTCTTGGATGCTTTCAAGCCAGTATATTAAAGCAATTCCCCTCTTCTGTTCTGTCCTTCAAATAGTTCCCTAAATGTGCAGACACCACATCTTTGTGTAACTACACAAAACAGCACAATTTACAATAAACAGCCTCAGTAAATTCACTATTTTGCCCCAGTTTGAGGCTGGAACATTCAGCAAATGTAACAGCTGCATGGTGTGCAGAATAAAGAACATACAGTTCACATGGCTACAAATCACTTCCAGCTAACTTTTTATGATATAGCTCTAAATTGTGTTCGTGGCTGAATTTGTAATTAGTGTGCTGAACAGATGGAGTTAGCTGAAATACCGAAGTGCCCATAAAATGACTCATGCCACCTAGCGCTTATTCCCTAGAATAGATTTTGCTCACTGGAGCTTTGCCTCCATGGAAAATGCCCCCCATGACTAGAGGACAGATCTAAAGAAAGGACTGTGTTATAGCCCCTGTCTCTATTAAGTGGCATGCCCATGGAGCAACCGCTTCATCAATCAACTTTAAGTGACATACTGTTTGATAGCCTTAATGGCAAGCACTCAAAAGCAAACCCAATTTAACTATTTCCCAGGAAGGCTCAGAAAGGTTTGACAGCTACGAATATTCTCACAACAAGAATTAAAGTATCAGTGCCTTTTGTTCTGTTTCTCAGCAACAACTAAGAACACCTTCCAGTGTCTCTGGATAATATCTCAAAGAAGCAGCTAAGTAGTAAGTGCAGAGTCACTCATTCCCACTGTGCCAGACATTCATGGCTGTGTTGTCACTTTAATCAATGACAGCAACACGAGATACCCATCACTGCATGTCAAGGTGGAAGCGGAGAGGTGACTCAGGTGGTCTGGGCTCCCTTCTTGGCTATAGCACTGAGGGATTCATTTGTTGTCAGCACGCAACACTTCAGTTTACCCACCTGTAAAGTAGGGATAATATATTATACTTTGCGCAACAGCCAAGGGAGTTAGCACATAGCTCACTAGTGTGTGAATGCTTAACATCCTCTGATGGAATATGCAGAAGAAACTAGTAAAATGAGCACTGGTCCCCAGGAACAGGTAGATTATCAGCAGCAAAAAATGACAGATTTTCTCATATTCTATCACCTCTAAGCCTCTGGTAAGCTGAAAATAGCTCTAAATTTATCCTATAAGCTGCTTTGTGTGGTTGCATTTTGCTTTCAAGTGCTTTAAGTCTGTTGGATACAACTTCCTATGTCACTTGCGGTAGAACTGTCCTGAATGAGGGCTGAGTAATGCGTTTGTCTCTCACTTCAGAAAGCACTAAGGTTCAGATTTTCAAAAGTGTTTAACTCCCTAGTTTACAACAAAAGACAGGTTAAAGCCCAAGTACGGCAAGGCACAGTCCACAGACTTTGAGTCCAGCCTCAGCGGGCCTGCATATGGAGTGCAGTCCTGTACTCTTTGATGGAAGAATTTAGCCTAAAAGCATATACAAAAGCGTATATGTTTATTATCATAAAAATGGGCAACTCTGCGAGATATTCAAGCTGGGCCTCTAAGAAAGAACATGAATAATTTTGTGAGGATTTAGCTCAGAGGATCATCAGGCTTATGATCAATTTTGTAAGTATGTTTCACGACTTTCATGATTAATTGAAGACTCATTTTTTACCGTAGCAATCTGAATAATTGATGTTTGTTTTCATTAAAAGAATGTAGGTATGCAAAACAAACAAACAAAAAAAAAAAAACCCAAAAAAAGAAAAAAAAGAAAAAAAGAAAGAAAGTCCAGCAGTTTCTCTGCTATAAGGTTACCTTGCAGTGAATAGAAACCCTGGTAAAGTGGCTGCAATAAGTGGAACAACTTTATCTCTATTTTTGTCTTTAAACTAAAGAAAAAAAAAAACCCACCGTAGGTCAGATTCTAATCCCATTCAAGGCAGTGACAAATACTGGATAGACTTTTAGTGTGAAATTTCAGCCAAATGGTGGTCTTCTATCCTGTATTCCTGGTTGTCAAGAAGGCAAATATGGCAAACATCGCACAGTTCAACCGAACAACTGAAAAGGGAGGGCAATTTCTAAATACTAAGCTTTAAGTGATTTGTGATCATATAGTTGACTGGTTGCAAAGCACTGGATCAATTTTAAATTCCACTGGAGACACACACACACACACGCACACTAAACAGAGGGAGGGAAAGAGGATGGGAGATAGAAAGGAAGACAGGAATGGAGGGAGAATCAAATAGATTTCTCAAGTTTGAAGCAAATACATAAAATAACGAAAGTTCTCCAGTAAAAAGTAAGAGCAATTAGCAAATTGTAAAGAAAAAATGTTTTTCTAAGGAAAAAAAATCATAACAGATGGCAAACTGTGCTATAGTTTGTTCAAAAGTAATAAAAAAGAAAGTACGATGAAATAGACAGCATAAAACAAGAAATAAAACAACTTCTATTAGCAAAAAAGGATAATTAGGATACTTAAGGTGCAGCAAAATATAAAATGAGTAGAATGATCAAGTTCATTGAAAATAAATCCAATTATAACAGAGTCCTCTGCAGCAATTATAAAAGAGCCCAATCTAGTCTGTCTCAGCAGGTAAACTACAATATATTTCAAGCATTTTATATACATTTTTACATATATACATTTGTATTCTACGCAAAATTAATTGCTAGGCACATTTCTTTCACATGGAATACAAGATACATGAGACAAAAAGCTTAAAATACATTACAGCAATTTAGATCAAAAAGTTTTTCTTCCAAGCCACATCAAGCAATGCAGACTGAATGCCTATTTAATGCTACTGGCCAATGCTATTGCTTCACTGAAATAAATTAACGCTTTGCCGATGACTTCAGCATGCACAGAGCTACTCCACACTTCATGGACCAGTTGACTGATAACTCCATGTATACTTAAAATTTGAGAGATACATTTACTTGCTGAAGAAAGCACTCTGCAACTGAAAAGAAGCAAATGCAAAAGATACGAAGAAAAGTATTCTGGAAAAGGATTGTACCATAGCAAGATCATTAGAAAGCTTATATAAATTTCCAAAAGCTAGTGGGACCAAATCTCACTTTTCAACTTCTTACCAAAAGCGATGAGAAATGCAATTTCCATGTGAACAGGCTGTTCAAAATGTTGAGCTCAAGATTTCTTACCCCTCTGTGGTTCATGCTGATGGCCACTATCAGCAACAGCACGATGCACTGGCTACATTAATCTGGTACGGTAGTTACCAGGACCTCTGTAGCCCGAGCTCCGCTCTTATCTCAGTAGGGCTTCTGAAGGAGCACAGGTGTTGCATAGAGATGCAGCTGGGAGTCTGCATAACCTGCAGGCTGACCTGGGGGATCGATTTGCAGAGAGCACAACTTGCATAATCTAGTCAGAACCTCTGTAAACACCTTTCCCAGGAATCCTGGGCTCAAATACCATTCTAAGGAGTGATTTAGCCTTTTACATGTCCTTGGAATCCACTATGGGATTATCCCACATGGGATAGTGAAGAAAAGGAATCACTAGCTTTGGCCTATACAAGCACTACTTGGTTTGGGGGATTTTTTTTTGTTGCTGTATTTTTATTATCATTTGAGATACAATTTTAAAAGAAACAAGATATAAAAGATGAAAGGGCCACATAGAGTAAATTGAGAATATTTATTGTATTCTCAGACTATACAATGAAACTATCTACACTTATAGAGAGCATAAAAAAGAAATATTAAAAACTCCCTCCTAAGAAATATTTTTATTGCTAGTAATTTTTCCATAAATGGGACTGGAGTGGCACAAGCAAGTTTTAATCTGAATCTCTTTACCTATTTTGTTTTAACAGTGTGTCATAATATAAGCATTAAGAAAGTGAAAAGTTTTTCTTCTTACTGAAACCTATGGGCCTTCCCTTCTCTCCAAGGCTATATTTAAAAACCTGACATATTAGTTACGAATATGCACAAATTGGCTTCTTGATGGGAAAAAAAGACATCTGCTGCCTACGATGTAACAGAAAACAGGAAAACAATCAGAGATTTTAAAGCACTTTGATTGTCAATAATACTGAAGACATAGTAGAAAGCACACATGCAACAGTGCAACTAGAGAGCAGTCCCTACGGTCTCTGATTTAACCCAATCAACTCTAACTATTGCATACTGAACTACAACCTGTATACAGAGCATTCTGGCATAAAACAGGGTCTTTCAGTAAGGCTGCCAAAAAAGGGAACAACACATCAAGCCAAGAATAATGAATAACTCGGGAATCACCTGGGGTGGGTGCAAGCTACAGTTTCTGTTAGAAAACCCTCAGAAAACAAACACAGACAGGGTCACCTACATATGCACTGAATATCATCTACCTTTGCTACTCTGCTCCAGTCTTTCCTCTGTCAGTAGTTTTAAAAACACCGCTGTGGACTTGAGAACCATCCTATTAAAAATGACTCACTGGTAGTAAATAGCTCTGATTTTGATGACCTGTTCTTGTTGAGTCAGTAACTGATATTATTGAGAAAGTCCTCTGGTAATTCCCAGCTCTTACAATTGTCAAGAACAAGTCAACGGCTAGAGTTTGAGAAGAGTCTTTTCATCACAGGCTCATAGCCTGCACAGTCAGAGCCTGTTTTTTGACAGCTGATGAGAATCAAAGTTTTGATTTTCACTACAATTACCTGTATCTTAGTTATATGGATATTTGGCATTCACAGGAGTAATGAGTTAAACCATTTCTCACAGGTATCATTAAAACTCATATTACTATGCAGAGTGTTTCATTTGATTGACTCTGCCAAAACTTGTGTTTTACAGCAGTAGTTACTCTGTACTGTGTACTTTGCTGTACCTACCTATATCAAACAACATCTTTAATGGCTCATAAATTACAAATGGTGAAAGAAGCCATGAAGTTAGAACAGGAAAATGCAGTTAAAGAAAGTACTGCATTGGCAAACAATAGTAGATAACAGCATGTTAACTACACCACCAGACAGAAGGCTTCAGGGACTAAACCAAGGTAGGGAATTGGTATCCAATTATATATTTTACAGATTTTTTAAAATTCTGTGCTGAAGACTCAGTTCTCTTAAATGGTTAGAATTTCAAAGCTCAAAGAAAGATTTTCAAAATTAAAAAAGCATTCAAAGCAATTTAAAAATACTCAAAAAAATTTTTTTAAAACAGTAGCAGTAACAATCAACTTGTTCCAACAGAGAGTATGTAGAACAATTAGTGTCAAGAGGTTTTCAAGGCAAAAACTAGGAATTTATATCTGTGAGTCACAGTAATTATTACAGTCTTAGGTTAATTGGACTGTAATTTTGGTTTGCTTATATATGCTGTTACCACTAGAAAGTAGTACTCAAGATGCACTGCTCGGAAAATAAGCAAAAATTCTAGCAGGATACAAAGAAAAGCAAGCACTAGGGTTTTTTCTGAGAGTTTGGGGGTTTTTTGGGAAGAGGGGTAATAGATTACAAATTACGAGACTCTTCTAAATTCACTCACAAAAACAGTGCACTAAACCTAATCATCAAGCAATTCTGCTCCTAGTTACAATCAGTAATATTCAGCAGCACTTTTTTTTTTATTATTGTTAGTACCATGTTTCTCAAGGATTCAATTCACAGTCTGAGAGAATAAACATCAGGGTTCTTGGATAGCTGATTACAGAGGAACCAGTTATGTGACCCGGATTTAAGCCCAGGTTCACTTGCTCTGGAGCTGGATCGGTGTGAAGAGGAGCAGGGAGCACCTTCCATTTGCAGCAGTTTTGTAAAGAAAGGCAGAAGATCCATAAGGTCAAGCCTGTATCCTACTACATAGGTACGTGCACACTCCCTCTGTTCAGCAGTAGTCGTTGTGCATTCTCTTCCTCCTGCCCGTCTCTCCTTCTGTGCTGCACTAATTCCTTCAGTCTGCTTCTTTCAGCCTTGATTGCGCCTGGGCTCACCCTCACCCTACTCCTCAGCCAGTCTTTTTCGGAGAACGCGAAGGACTTTTATGACAAGACTGATGGGCGTTTTGCTGCCCGTCTGTGAGCAGCACAGGGTACAGGACAGCTCACCAGCGAGGAAATACCTTAGTATAACTAATTATTAGAACTGTCCATATGGAGGGTGTCAAATTATTGTTTAATGATGCATCAAAGATCTGGAATGATCCTCATTGCTACAGGAACTGCCTACGTTTTATAGTGGGGTGGGGGCCACATGTCAATATTTAGCATCAGAGAAATACTATTCCCTGATACAAATCCATTCTCCACACGAGTGAGGGCTCTGGAACCCAGGATCTTTCCCAGTTTGAACCTGGGGCTTATTTCCTGCAAGGGAAATAAAGAGATGCTCTTTCTACAAAAGACAAGGATCCCCCTGGAGCTTGCTCCCACTATTCTAGTTGAAAGAACAATTTAGTCAGACCTTCCCTACCTCTGACCCATCTTAACATGTTGCGGCTTCCCACTATCACGTTTTGAGCTCACTGGCTACTCCGTGATGCAACTGGTGGTCCAGAACGAAGCAAATGCTTCTGAGAAACTGACTCTGCTTCACTTTGGCTGATGTCCCAGAGCCTCGAACTGCTCCATTTGTGGAAACGCAGATGGCAGCACGGGCCCAAGAGCAGCGCATCCCTCAGCATGGGTCTCGCGAGCCTGCTCCATCAGGCCTGCCACGGCAGCGGTTTGGCGACCCGTCTGCTCCCCACCTGCCCCGCTCGCTCGCTAGCTGCCAGCTGCGCAGTGCCATCACAGGACCTGGGAGCTCATGTGGCAGATGAACCACCAAGGAGGCCGTGCCGGTGCCACATTCACTCCTGCTTCCATTCGGGATGTACTTAGATCTGCTCAGGCCGCTTCCTTTCACTGTCATCCGGAGATGACCGCTAGAGCCACCACCTGCACACAACCTTGTGCCGAAAGGTTTGACTGTTTCGGGGCCTGGGCTAAGGGAATAGACTTGGAAGGCAGGATGGGCACAAGACTGGAATTATGTGATAAGACAGAATTAAATAAATTAACGAAGAGACCACGTTCCTTTCAGCTGCCTTCTCTGATCAGCTCTGCTAGTATATCTGAATAGAAGAGAAATTTGTGTTTTAAAAACATTTTTCTTCTTATTTATATAGTATTCCACCATCCCTCTCTTTTTCTTCATATTTATATAGAATTTGTAATATTGGCCTGATTCTTCTCTCATAACAATGAGTGGTAAAACGTCCATTTTCTACATACAAGTAATAGGATATTCAGGACTCTTGCCATAGTTATTCATCGTTACCTCATAATATATATTTTACGGCATTGTTGCACATATCCTGTACAAATATGTTAGGAAAACAGCATGGTCTACACAGTGGAATAAAATATTTTCTTCAGCACCATTTGAATTTAGGAGCAGACTATCCCATTTTATTTTTTACTCTAAGATACCATTAGTTTAGAAACAAAGGAAAACAACAGTCTGTGCCTAAACACACAAAACACTGTAATTGCAGAAGCACACCCTAAACACTGCACATGTAACCGGCGTCCTTGGTCCCATCCCTGTAACACTCAGAGAACTGTGGAGATAATAATGAAAGACAAGGTAAGATGTCTATGAGTAAAGCAGCATTTTAAGTGGTCTGCTGCACCAGAAATGTGGACTTACTGAAGACTACACAGGAAAAACAAATACAGTTTCTAAAGAGAGATATAGTTCACTTAAATGAGCAATTCAATAAAAACAATAACAGCATGCCAGCTTTTCAGGGCAATCCTAACAAGTAACCTCCTACTTTATGAAGTCAACTCCAAATTGGTTCCATTTACCAAGTCATTTTTTCAGCACCCAATTAGGAGAAAAATCCTTATTTTCAGCAATCATTTCACTGATTGTTTAAGGTGGTTCAGGCCCTTGAAAGAATAGGTTCTAGATTCTTCTGAAGTAAAGAGAAATGTATACAGTACAACAAAGATAAGCTTACTAATACCCATGTCCTGTGACTCATGTTTGCAAGTCTTCAAGAAATCTTTACCTTACGCAATCTCTCTGCCAAGCACGCAAAAGAAACAAGAGTTAATTTTCTTCAATTACCTCAAAATTGCTACATAGTTCTTTGGTGGATATGCTAAGAAACCTAAGAGAATATCCTTCATTCATGTTGATAGTCCTTGTAATATGCCTGCAATGCTAGTTTGGAAGACACTTGCCCTAAATAGGGATTCATTGTTCCTTTTTAATCCGCAGGGTTCAAAGCGGATTTTTTTTTTCTGTCCTAGGGATATTATGCAGTGTTTGCAAAAATAATACATACATTCTCCAACTTCAAAACCTAAGAAACAACTGCTTTAATGGAAAAACAGTAAAGAAAGCTATTTTTCTAATAATGTTTACTCTATAATTTTTTTCATATCAATCAGCACAAATGCATGGCAAACCAGCCAGTAGAAGAAAAAGGTTTTCTCTGTTAAAGAAACAAGGAAAACCTAAAATGACTATTTCTTTTTTCTTTTCTTTTGGATCAGGAAATAATTTAATACAAGGTCTTTTTCTCATTAATAGTATTCTTTGGTAAATTGCTATAGTTTCAGTAAATACAATATGCTCTCTCACTCTCCAATGCTCTTCCTGGGAAGAAATCAAGAAAAAGGAAAATCTCCAGAACACATTATTGCAAGTAGGCTGATCTGGTTTGTGTGTCTCTGATATTATTTACAATAAATTTTTATTTAATTTGATCAGGGAATTCACCTAAAAATTAAAACTACCAGAAAATTAAAAAAGGTAATTGTATATAGTGCTAACAGCAGTAGCTTCATTCTACAGTTAACTACTATAACAAGGTATAAAATACACTGTAATGTTATTACTATTACTAGGGGCATGGCTTTAAAAAACATTAAGGTGTATCTAGATTTAATGAACTGAGAAGAAATGTTTCTGGTGTTGCTCTAGCTTCCATATAGGGGCAAATGGGAGAGCTCCCTTAGCTGCCAAGGTAATATCCAGCTACATAATAAACAAATACTTACTGAACAACATGCTCCATTTTAAAAGAATACGAAGTCCTGGACAGAATCAAAAATACATCTATAAAACTGAGGTAACAGTTTCTCATCTAAACTTTACAAGTAATTTTTAGATTAAAGGGCATTCAATCTACATCTTTACTATGTGGAATAAGAAAAGAGGCACAGGTGTTACTAGTTAATCTTGGCAACTGACAGGATATCACAATGATAAAGATAGATGGATAAAATGGACAGATGGATAAAATGTGTGTGTGTGTGTGTGTATATATATATATATATATATGGATATTTCTTCCATCCGTGTACATATACATAGCCATCCATATATACGTACACAAATATATATACACATGAACACATATGTGTGTACGCATGTGTGTGTTTATAACTTCTTATTTAAGCACCAGGTATGCACAATAAAAATGCAAAGTGAAGCTTCGCTATTGGCAGCGCTGCTGACTGTGTGTGCACTTGCGTGTATGTGTGTATATATACCTATATTTACAAAAAATGCTGATCCTTCTTCCAAAGCTATTACGGCTCTGCATATTACCCAGTCTATGTCTTGCCTCATAAAACAAGCATATGACAAAGAAAATCAGGACATGAACCAACCTGTCAGCTCCCAATGATTCTAGGAATGTTATAAGTCACATGAAACAGCACAGACATCCTGCAAGAATCAGTCCAGAGAGAAATAGCCTACGAGGACTAAGCACAACTTGTCTGACCCCCATGAATACAGAATCTAAATCTCTGTGTGCAAAGACATAAACTCACCACTGACTCTCACCTAGTCCCACCTACATACATATAATTTTATTTGTTCTTTGCATTGTCCCTCTCAGTTTAAGACTTGGTTCATTAGAGATGTGAAAATATGGTTTGATGAAACTTCATGATGTATTCTTTGATTAGAGGAGGAGAAAACTCAAAAACAACACACACAGAGCACATTCCTATCTAATCTTTGCATTAAATTCCAGAAATACTGCTAGAGTTACTTAGACACTTTTTTAAGCAAGTAACAGCTCACCTGCCAGTCTATACACCTGCTGAACATCTCAAGACCTTACCCCTATCTTTGAGGAACAACAATCTAGCTATTTGGATGCTGCAATCTGAATTTCTATTTGGAGCTTCCCTCACTAGGTGACCTGATCTAGCGACATCCAGTTGACTAGGAGGTTGGACCACACGACCTCCAGAGGACCCTTCTAAACACTATTGCTATGATTCTGTGAAAACTGGGTGATGACAACGTTCTATTCAGGCAGGCCAAAACCACAGGGCTAAACCTAGCAGAAGGGCACTTCTTCCAGTAGTCCTTACTCTTCTTCTGAGCAAAAGGGACATTAATAATAAATTTACAATTGCTAAGATGTCATTTTCAATGAATTCACCGTACCATATGAACAACAAGAAGACTGCAGTTCAGCACTGCTGAAAAAAGCTCTAACCTGCAACATATAGGGAAGGGGAGAATAAGTCTCACGTGTATCACAGCCTTTCTGCCTTACTCCCACATACCTTAGGTAACGCCTCCAGGCCTTCCATCTGGAGAGGGTTTGTGACTGGCTTCTTTCATATTCCACTAGCCTGTATTTAACAGCACTCTTTGGTGAATGACAACTCAACTGATTTAACATGAACAGTGCACATTCAAATTTATGTTTAGTGGAGTCTTAGAGCAAGACTCTTATCCTATTTCCTGTGATCCACTTGGACAATTCAGCCAACATATAAACTAGCTACAATAGCAGCTCACTGGAGCGTTCTCTTTTACTAGTATTAAAATGGCACAGAAATGTATGTGGAATGGCTGATCTCAAAAAAGGAAAAAAATCACCTAATAATACTTTACACAAACAGTAACTGCACAAACTGTTACCACAAGCTGGAGATGGATGAGATGAATGATTATTTGCCCAGCCAAAATGCTGAAATAGTATTTAAAACGAAGAGAAAGAATTTTCAGAAAGACTGTAACTGGCAGACTGTGCCATTTAGGCCATCTCTGGTACTAGTGTTTATTCTCCTGAGAGAACTGTTACTGTTCCAGAGAGAGTCTATAAAGATGTAAATGATGAATAAATTGATTTTATTTACTCTTGTATGGTAACCCAATGCTGGGCATTACAATAGTGCTAAAAGATTGAATCAAAACAAGAAACAATGCTATTGTGTATCTTTCCAATTGCTTCTGGATTTTACTACTCTAGATCTTGAAGTAGGTGTGTTTTGATAGCTTCAAGCAACATAAATGTAAGTAGCTTTACATCTTTTTTTCTGTCATAAGAAATACAGAAAAACTGTCAGATTTTCACTTATTTCATTACTTGCTGGCAAGTAAGGTCGAAGGAAACAGTAAGATCATCACTCTAAACTACAAACGGCTAGCCTAGATACTATCTAGAGAATTTATTAGACCACATCAGACCATTATGAAAAGGGCTTTCCTCCTGCAACTTTGAATTGTTTTTTAATATTTGCTACTATTCTCTCTTTACTCTGTCAAAAGGTTTAATTCTCTTTTTGTAACACCCCTTGTTCCTCATTGTTGGCACTAATGTACTGACTTTCAACATAGAATCATAGAACAGTAAGGTTGGAAAGGATCTCTGGAGATTATCTAGTCCAACCCTCAGCATAGCACTGTACGGGGATTGAGCCCATGACCTTGGCTTTACCAGCACCATGCTCTAACCAACTGAGCTAAACCAACATTATGTTGTCTGCCATGTGTGTAGCATTAAAAAGTTGCATTTTAAGGTGACATTACAATCCAGATAAAGATTAAATTTTTTGGCTCTTAAAATTTTCACTTGCTTGTAAATGTTCATGAATCAACAGTTTTTAAGGTCATATATTACACTTACCTTTCATTTCTATCCCATTTTACCCCTTGGGGTTTCTTAGCTAAAGTGACTCTAACGGAGAACATTTGTCCCAGCCAGCTGCTGCCAAGAATGTGTCTTAAATCTATGCATATTAAATGACCTAATGCTCCATTTTATGTGTTCTCTCCTGTAAATAATATTGCTACACTGTTTTCTGCTATGCCACAGTCTGTGCATCTTTCTATAGACAAAGGGTTCCTCCCACTGCAAACAGGATCAGGAGACTGAAAGACATGTTACATAACTCAGTACAGCTGAATAAATCTCCAGCACTTCTGTAAGTTTCCTACAAAAGATAAAAAGTAGGAGTAAAGTCTTAAACCAATACATCTTGAACAGATTTTTTTTTTGTTTTAATCTGCAGTCTCTTGAGTTAAATTATTTCAAAAATTTCAGAATTGAAAAAAAATAGGATTTTACCTTAATGAGGTGCTTCTCTAAGTTTGGTAAGAAAAAAATATATTGCACAATATGTACTTCAGGTCTAGATGACTCATCACAAGTCAACCAAGATCCAAGAAGCTGAAAGAACTAGCACTGGAATGCTGTACTGAGAGAGAAAAAGGTTTAAAGGAAAATAGCCATGAGTATGCATCTCCAAGAACTGAAATCCTAAAAATATGCTATTCGGGTCATTAAAACTTCAGAAATATCATATAGCTTCATAGCACTTTGATATACATTTCTATCTCATTTCTCCTACATTTTGATACAGGAAACCAAGTTTTCCATCTTGGTTTTATCTCAGCCCCACTCTTGATAATAAGAATATACTAATAATAGAACTAATAGCAATAATTCTTCCTTTGAAATCAATAGCACTACATTAAAACACTTCTGCAAAGGACAGACACTGCCGAATTAAATCAAATAGAACAGGTACCTTTCTAGTACATTACCCGTATAATGAAAGTGATCGTCTCTACAAATGCACTAACACACATTTTGCCTTTATTGCTGGAAATCTGGGTCCTTCTGTCTGTAGCTATCAAAAGTGCTATCACAAACAGAAAGGGATTAGACTTTGGGAGTCCACTGAGAGCAACTAACCTATGTAGGCATGACATTAAAACGTACTACTTCCCTAGACACCTCTTCAAGTGTTCTGACGGATTATTTATTACAAGTAGTAATTTGAACTGAGATAGCAACTTTAGCACCTTACTCCCAACCCCATTTTCCTGGGACTGCCAACAGAACACAGGTATCAGCCTCTATTCCTTTACAATCTAGATATAAAACACACATACATGTCTAGCTACACATAGATGAGGGACTATCATATCACTAAGACCATATTAGCCATCATAACAGCAAACAGAATAACCTTTATAACCTTCATAGAATAATTATTATTCACTGGTATCTTAGCATCTTGGACTGCTGTTGACGGCTTCCTGCCACTTCTTTTTCCTTAAATGGAGCACTGTGCTAATACTGCAGTTCAATGGAGTTTATGAAGTTCAATTTGCCCTTAAACCCAAGCTGAATATTAGCATTTTGTAACCTTACCCACTTTTATTTTCCAGTATGAAGTGAAGCCAAAGTAGGTTCAAGGGATGAGGAAATCCAGCTCATAAAATGTTAATTATTGTACCTATAAAAAATGTTAATTAACTTCAGTCTAAAATGCCAAGAGAAATTAGAGTGTCTTTGTTGTGAACCTGGAGATACTGGTGGACTAATATGTTCTATGAAGCAAAAGGAGTATTTACCAAGCAGAAACATTAAGTAGGATTTTACAAGTTATAAAAATTAACTGTACATTTTCTCACTTAAAAGCACATATTTAAAAAAAAAGGTCTGTCTCTCAGTATTGTGAAAGCAGGCTTCTCTGGCACCTTGAACAAGCTGCTTCCCAGAGGCACTGCAGTAATTGTGCACACTACAGAAGCATTCTTTAAGTCTGAAGCTCATAATTTCAGAGGAGACCATCCAGCAGCCACTGAACAAGCAAACAGGCATATCAACTCTCATTCATTAATTAAGGATACTCAGCTGCCTTTTCCTTGGATTTTTTTTTTCCATTCGATACTTGTCATGCTTAGAACAGTGTCATCACAGAATCACAGAATGGTTGAGGTTGGAAGGGACCTCTGGTGATCATCCAGTCCAACCTCCCTGATCCAACAGGGTCACCTAGAGCATGTTAGACAGGGAGGCATCCAAGGCAGGTTTTGAATATCTCTGTAGAAGGAGACTCCACAACCTCCCTGGGCAACCTGGTCCAGTGCTCCGTCACTCTCACAGGGAAGAAATTCCTCCTCACGTTCAGGCAGAACTTCCTGTGGTTCAGTTTTTGCCTCTTGCCTCTTGTCCTGTCACATGGGACAACTGAAAAGAGTTTGTCCCTGTCCCCTTGACACCCTCCCTTCAGGTACTTGTACACATTGATAAGATCCCCCCTCAGTCTTCTCTTCCCCAGGCTAAAGAGGCCTAGCTCTCGCAGCTGTTCCTCACAGGGCAGGTGCTCCAGCCCTCTGATCCTCTTCGTAGCCCTACGCTGGACTCTCTCCATGTCTCTCTTGTACGGAGGAGCCCAGAACTAGATGCAGTACTCAAGATGAGGCCTCAGCAGGGCTGAGTAGAAGAGCAGGATCACCTCCCTCGACCTGCTGGCAACACTCTTCCTAACGCATGCCAAGTTCCACTGGACACCAAGACACTTCAGTGATTAGTCCCTCATACTCCTTTAGCCCATTTATTACACTACAGCATGAAAGTTAACAAGAAAACAAGATGCTTAAGTGACTAGTTGGACTGAGCCCTGGCAACAGCAGACAAGGAACCTGACAACCTTCACCATCAACTTCAGATCCTGCACCTTGAGATCAGTTGTTGCATTTCCAGTAAGTTTGAGGGCAGAAATAGTCCATAAGAAACATAAAAATTTTCAAGTGACTCAACATATTCTCTTTCTTAAACAAACGAAAAAAAAGTAAGATGTGGGAACAGGAATAGAGAGCAAAGAGTGGTGTAGCTATCCAAGGAAAAGATAAAAGCCCCGTGCAGAGTTACAGGCAGTCTTACGGTCTGAGAAGCAGCAGCTTCAGAGAAGAAAGGAAAAAAACAGAAAACAGTGGGGAGAAAAGGGGGAGCCCCTAAGGAGCAACAGTCGGAACATCAGTTTGAGGCTCTGGATGAAAGTATGAAACTCAAAGGTTGTTTTGCCTAATGAAATAACAGCCAACTTAATATTAGCAATTTATTTCCATGTAAATGGACTCTTCTGAGAGAATAATCATTGTTAGTTAGGCATTACAAAATATAACTGTTGAAACATAAAACTTTCAACCCATTACAGTTATGTGTGTTTTGCCTCAATTTTAAATGGGAGAGTGAAATGCTAGTATGCTGACTGGCTGTGAATTATAATACCAATTAGACAAAGCAGACAGCTAAACTCCAGTTCTATAAATGCAACTGCAGGAGAGAATGAATTCTCAGCTCATGATGGCTGGTATTAAAAACAAACTTTCAGAGAAGTAGCAGGCTGCCCAAACCACTACTTACTGTACTGTGCATTGCCTAAAGAGAGGCCAATTGTAAGTGATTCAAACCATGAACAAAAGTTAAGGAGATAAGCAAATCTGGGGCAAATTAGCTGACTAAATCATTAAACAAATCATCAATCTGACTCCTATCTGCTTGCATTATACAGAGTGAATAAAAACCAGAACTCTGGAATTCATTTTTTTATACACTTAAGTCCAGAGAGCCCTATACAGATTTAGGCAAAAACCAATGTACAGTTATTATAAACCGTTTCTGGTGGGCAGTTAGCACTTTGTGGGCCCTATGAAATGCATTCACAACAGTACTCAATCAAGTGTTTTAACTACCATTATATCTGCTATAGCAGTAGTCACACACTAGCATTTTAAATTTAATCTACTGTTAAGTCCTCAGAAAAAGTCCTGATCATCTGGGCTTCGCACTTCTGCAAAAAAGCACTTGAAGCTGTTCATAGCATTTTTTCCATGACTTTCTTAAAAAAGGCAAGAAAAGAAAAAAGTTCACACATATATCCATAAAATACCCAGAGTATGGAGAGTGAAGAAATTCAAGTCATCACAGTAGAGTAAAACAAAGAATATAAATAAATACTGAAGTGTTATTTTGAGGCTAGACTCATTAGTTTTAAAGTCTTGCTACACTCAGGACCTGAGTTAGACAGGTTAGAAAGGTCCCACTTGCTCATAGCTGGCTTAGTGATTCCTATCTGGCGCGACATTAAATCACGTCATCCCATTCCAGTTTGATTCCATGCACTGCACTTGGGATTCCCCTGGAAAATAGGATTCATAGCTGTTAATGCCTCTGAGGACTTGCAGTGCTCACAAATACTCTCTGAACTTCTACGAGTGCAGCCAGTTTGTAGTCTTCCTTTGGTTATCTGGATATACTCAAAGCAGCTTGTCACTGCGAACATTATATTTTGGAGATTTCTTCTCCTTTTCTTCAGCTAACTGTTCCTAGTGAAAGTGGCTGAGTATCTGCAAGACCAGCCTTTTTTTTATCTCTAAACTTCCAGTCATATCTGAACTAGTATGTGCTAGTAAAGAGCAGAGATTCATTTGCTACTTTCCTCCTTTCATTTTTAGAAAGGTTATCTGCAAATTCTATCCATATACTTCAATTTTCCTACTAAATTGATGTTGGGACAAGGATCCTAACCCCTAGAAGTCTCTATATCTGTCCCCCTCCACGAAAAAAGAATGTTCCTCTGTTATTAGGCCACAACCACTATTCTTCTGAAGGAAGGTTTCCAGTAGGAATAGTCTCATAAGTTAACAAATTTCAATCAGAGTAAAGTTCTGTACAAAATCACGTTTCCCCGACAATGTAGCTGAAAAGAGCCTGTGAAATCAAAATTTCCTCCCCTTTTGGGGGTAAAAAGCAATCTCACCACGGCGGATGCAAAGTCCTGCATCTAGCTCTATAGCTATCTGGAGGAGGATTCCCTGACCACCAGTCCTGAAAAAGCAGTTGAAAAAGCTGCTTTTTGGTGAATTTATCACAAGTTTTTCTGCAAGGTAGAACTTTAGGAAAACCAAAGCAGCAGAGATGCAAAGAGCCCTAAAAGCCAAGACCAGTCAAGGGAGGTGCTCCAACCTAGCCAGACCCCTAGGTCATTCAAGGCTATGGTTTCATAGCATATCACTTTTAGGGTTGAAGGCACTGCTGTTTCTCTCCCCTCCCTACATACTATAAACTACAGTGTCATGCTACAAACTAGAGCAGGGAATTGGAGAGGCTTAACATAACATAGAAAAAACATAAAATAACATTGCTTTGTGTTATCCGAATCATGAAATAACGAAGTACAGGAGAAAAACCTGGCAATATCACAAGGTGTGGCAGCATCTTAATGCCATATCATCTCTAAGACTTCATGAATCTTCCTAAATTATCAGAAGGGCTCCTGCCATTTGGAGTAATTCAAGCAGTCTAAGACTACAGCAGTCAAGAGGCTTAAAAGAGCTCCAGCAAACAAAGTAGATCAAAGCATTCACATACATTTACATGCCATCCAAAGGTTAGTCACACATTTGTCACAAAGAGGAACAACCAACAGTACTCTTCATCAGCAAACCACAGAAGAGGGCTGAGCTGCTTTCTTCCTCCATTTCTGGATTTTAACATCTCAAACTCTTCTCTAGATTGTTGTATTACAGTAATAAGTCACTTTTTAAATTAGTTATTCCTAACAAACTCCTTCTGTGGAAGTTGTCTTTGAGGTGAGAATGAGCAAAAGCCTACACATACACAGATAAGGATAGAAGCATTTTTTCCCTCTCTGAACTATTTTAATCAAATATTAACATTCTTGACTTAATAGTAAGAGTTTCTTCCATTCATGTCATCTTTAATTTTTATAACATTTCTTACTCTTTTAAGTAGTCTTTAGTTTTACTGTGCTGTTTCACCAGTTGTACTTCTGAGATATCAGTATTTTTTAATTAATATCCCTTTTACTTTACTGAGTTAATTTTAGCAATTGCAGCAGACTATAAAATGCAGCATGAGCACAGGTCACAACAACTTCCATGAAGAAAAATTAAAATTAAATAGGAACACATTTATGTATTAAACAAAGACTTCATCACTTATTTAGCAGCTTTATCCTAACATCGACATTAAAAATGGTAACATTACCCAGTGGTCCAACATAACAGATAGGTCCCACAAAAGCAGTTATGCTAGATGTTCACCAACAGACTCAAAACAACTGTGCAGAGAAGCCCATGAAGATCTAAACAACAAACACCAAAAAGCTCAGTGGTAACTGCCTGCATATTAACCTGTTTGTAGCACACTAAAAACAATTACAGATGAATTTGGTGACGCAGGAATGCACTCTGATTAGTGAATTTGTATATTGTTCTATATAATATTAGACCTATAACATTAGCAACCAAAAGACAGGTATAGAATACACATACATAAACATTTGAGAGTCAGAACATTGGGAAAGCATTTGAATAGGCATCATTTTTAAGAGAGCTTTATTGTTTTAGAAATTCGAGGGGACAACTTGTAACACTTTGGCCTTTGCATCTGACAATTCAGCTTCTAAGCAGTGATTCCTTCAGAAAAAAGATCAAGTCATTAATGTCAGGCTGCTATAGAGCAACTTCTGTGGCTCCTATATGCTTGGATATTCAAAGGATTTTCATCTCCAGTGGATCAAATCAGCACTTTTCATGATCACTATACTTTTTGCAAGAGCTCAAGAAAAGATATTCTGTTCTAATGATACTGCCAATTGAGAATATTCAGAACTAGAATATAATTAAGATCCTAATTTTGAATTTGATGATCTATGTCACAGAAAAGTCTCTACAAAAAAAACGTTAGCAATGAATCCCTTGGACAGCATTTCCTTCGTGACTTATTCTTAAAATGACATTCATGTCACAAAGTTGCTTGTCTTCATTCCTCACAGGAGGCTCAATTGTCACAACTCAATAGAATGGGGGGGGGGGGAAGAAAAAAGAAGAAAAAAAAAAAGAAAAAAAAAAAAAAAACCAGGGAATATAACCAGGGAAACTGGAAGTTGAATAACAGTACTAAAAAAGATGCATAGGTTTTTATTCAATATTATTTTTCATCAGAGAATAAGCTTTCCTCTTTTCTCTTGTGGCTTATTCAATGCTTATTAAAACCTAAATTAATTGCACCAAGTATACATTTATATGTGTATTTTTACTAGAACTGTTAGCATCTGATTTTCTAAATATAAAGATTTCATGCTTTAAGTACAAAATGGAAATACTAAAGATAACGTCCTTCACAAACTTTAAAGACCCTGTAATACTGCATTCAGTTTTGTTTACTGTGTCTCAAACACAGCCTAGGATTCAGACCTTAGCAATTAGAAAGAACAGAAGGTGATACGTTTCATGAAGTGAAAACTGAAAAGATTATGGCAGTTTCAGTACTATACAGTGGTTTAGTCACATAGTTGCTGATGTAAACAGTAAAACAAGGTTCTGAGTCTACTTGTCTATCAGAGTACACCCTGGCTTTTCACAGTTTCGTTGCTGTGCCTCTCTAGCCATAGGTCCTTCCTGAGGATTGATACCTTAGATAAAGTATGACAAAGCGATTCATGAGTTGAGACAGAGCTGAGCACATTCCTCTTTTTTCATAAAGCAAACAAGGGAAGGAAAATGAGTGCAATCTTAACACATCCAGTAACATATTTTTTTTTTCAGACAATACACAGTTAACTTGAAAGGCTCACTGTAATACAAAACCCCAGGGACTAAGAACCTTCTTTAAAATAAATAAATAAATAAATTTCAATACATGAACCAAGTGCTTACAAATAAGTACAAACCTGTTTAAGCAGTGGTGTTGCAGTATGTAAAAAATGAGTTAAACTCACCTGGTGTGGTGCATATGTTTTTTTTTTTCTTTCTTTCTTTTTCTTTTTTTCTTTTCTTTTCTTTTTTTTTTTTTTTTTTTTTGTCCAGATCAGAAGTAATGCTATCTCTTTGCATTTATTCTTGCCTAGTTCAGAGTATAAGCAAGGCACTAGAAGCTTGGAGAGTTATTTTCCCTAGGTATAGGTTCCTCCATGTTGATCTATTTCCATCTTTTAAACAGGACACTGGACAAGATAAACTAATGATCCAATTAGGTACTAAAATTTCGAGAATATTTCCAGGTAGGTGCATTCTCTTCATCACATGTTAGAGACATTCTAGTAATCCCTTGTGTTTGGAGACGTCTCTCAGAAAACAATATTCTGTGCTACCTCATCCTTATAGCTTGGTAGAAACACTGTATTTGAAGATCTGTAAATTACAGAATTGCATAAATGTCCATGTTCCAAAAGAATAGACTATGATGCCATACCACATGGGTTTTTTTATCCACTCTAAAATTGTTCTTAACATTGAGGACATTTTATGGTGAAACTAAAAAAATCTTGATGTTATTTCACCATCAAGTGTTTAAAAAAAATAATTGTCATAGAGGAAAAAAAAACAGGATGAAATGTAACAAGCCTTCTACCTACCTATTGCTATGATATGGCTTCCAAACTTTTTTTCTATTCCCTCAGCTAGCAGATTGTCTTATCTAGCTGACAAACACCTTTTCAATAGATATTTACACTGTCATAGCTGCCCCTGGCCACTTCCTTCCATCTCCCCCCCCCCACACTTTTTTAAAATGAGGATAGTAGGATGCAATCCATCAAGTGTAACTTCCACTAACATACTGTAGCTCTACCACCACCCCAGCTGCTTGACCGCTTACTTAGTTCACTACTGACGTATGTAATGGGCTCAGTAGGAGCCAGATCCAAAAAATAAAAAGGGCGTTACATTAGGCAATTACATATAAAATTGCATACAAATTACATACAAAGTTTTCAGTGTTCCTGAAAACTTTCACTTTCAGCTTGTTTAAATCCCATAAGCTCCTCAGTTTTACATATCTGGAAGTTTTCAAGAAAACTAAACTTACATTTCTATACATGTCTGGAAATAGCTCAGACACAACGTCCCCGTGGATTAACACTCACCTAGAGGGTTCTCACTGCGGAAATCCTAACATCTAACAGAAAACAATTCGAGAGGAAGAGTGAATGTGAAGCAGGGAGTGAGACCCTACAGCCTAACGGTTAGGAGCAAACTGAAGTAAGCCAAGGGACTAAACTACATTGCGAGCTTGCTTTGTCCTTCAAATACACGCTACTTCATTCCTGAGCTCCTATACGGAGAGATCAAAATACCTCCCTGCAGGAGGAAATTTATGTATGGTTGAACTGATGGATCTCTAAGGCCCACTCCTCCCAGGCAGCAGCTTTTCTACTCCAGAGGATGCTCATCTGAACAGTATGAGCAAGAGCTAGTCCACGCGAGCCAGCCCCAAGGCTTGTTCACTCCCTGGGGCTTGTTATGAAGATAACTTGTATCTGTATATGAAAGACAAAGTGCATTCTTTCATACTCGGCCTGCAGGTATTGTATCTATTAGAAGAACATCCCAGGTTCAAACCCCAATGAAGAATGTTACAATGAGTGAAGCAAAATCAACGCAAACATACAAGTTTGTAAGAGTTTCATTTAATTAGGACCATAGGACTTCGCAACGTGTGGAATCAAGACCCAACTGATTTACAGTCCACTCCATTTTCTTGCATGATTTTATTTCATATTCATTCATTACACCAAAGGACATTTGGACCAAGAAAAAGCACATTTTTTTTAACCCAGTTGTCTCTTCTTCTTGTAATTAGAACTGCATAATTACTATGAACATGTTTATTTTTTAGACATTTGCACAATAAAGGAATATTTTGCTTACATGTCAAATTAGATGTTATCTTGACAGCAAATGGTCTAGCTACTTTACGCTTAAGCAATCTTCTGAAGGTCTGATATTGCTACTAATGCAAGAAACCAGATTTCACTTAACTATTCTCTGCAGATGTAATTAAGTACTTCCAAATGTTTTGCTTAATTGCATTCCCTAATGTTCTGAGTGATGTCTTGCTCTTTTCCTTCAGTTACGAATTGCATTTATAGCTTCCAGTAATCCCATTTATCATTGCAATTTGCTTAGCTTGAAATGTGCTCCATTAATTAGTTCTTTTCAAGTCTTTTAAAAGAAATGTCTGGAGATCATTAATTCTATATGGGCAATTTATTATTGCTTAAGAGAATTACATATTGCGCTCTGTTGCTCTTTTTTTATAAACTTCTTTCAGTATTTCCCTATGTAAAAATTATCTTATATGATCACCTTTCATAAACCCTCCTTTGTGAGTGTTATTGTAATTTTTATAGTTACAGAAGGCTCCCAAGTATTCAACAGCCAACTCCAAACTAACAACATTTGGAATCATTCTCTTTTCTTCCTTTATTTATTCCTTTTGGTAAACTGTTATTCCAAAATGAGTTTGCAAAGCTGCATATATTAACAAAATGAGCAATTTCCATGATTTATTAGTACATAACATGGTAATGATGAAGGTGCCCAGCGCAAAGAAACATAGGGAGACAAACAGTGGAATTGCTCTTTGTACAGCTATTATTCTGGAGAAGAAAAGATTTTTTTTTTCCTCTTACTCGAAATAAAATGAGAATACAAACCTCATCTTCCATTCTCCTTTGGTTTCAGCATTCTGTCATGGCTTAGCACTGCAGTCTTGCAAAGGCTTCTTCATGTATTTAATTTCAAACATGTCAGTTGCCACATGGAGTTCAATGGCTTTATGCACATGAGTTAGTAAGATTATGGTGTTATTCATGAGAGGACACATTGACTCCAGTCCAGGAGAATTTCTGAGGCCATCTGTTCTTCTCCTGAAGAGGAGATGAGGAGAACTGAGTGTCCTAACAGACTGAGGGGAAAAAAAAATCCTATTCTATACACATTCACATTGCTGGAATCCATAAGGAGCTCTAGTAATTGGTGAAATAACTGAAGTTCTGTGGTTTAAAATACTTTGACAAAATTGGTGTTACCTGTCTGAGGATGACAGGCATTAAGAAAGGCACAGCTTTCAAGTTGTATGGTAAATTTGAAGAGGGAGGAGTTTCACTTGCTTGGAAAATCCACACAGCATGAATGCCTACTCTAATAATAGAAAAGACACCGCCGCATTTCCTGTGAACATACACTTTTAGACTTTCCTGATCATGTTGTACTAACAATGAACTGACTAGTTCCTGTTCTGTTATTCTGTTTCAAAATGATTTTTTTTTTAATATGAAAAAAAAATGAACATGGCTGCAAGTGCTAGTGGACATAGTTTAGTTATATTACGCATCTTTGCTAATATAATAGCTAAAACTTTTGTTGTATGCCTCTACATAAAAGGGAGAGCTGTAAAGCAGAAACTGTTTAAAAAGAAAGCTCATGGGCTCTTTTATCAGTCTTTTTGAATAGTAATTATTCTAAACAATGACACTACAATATATGAATTACTTCTAGGGCACCAATGGTAGAAGAGATTTTAAATGAGCCACTGGGAGGTGGGAAGAGGATGAAGAAGAAAAAAAGAAGTGTGTCTTTGGGAGAAATCTTACAATTTGGTTTATTTATTATAAATTTCACAGCCTTGAAGTTGAGTGAGCAAACAAAAATGGTTTATTCTTCTGGGAGTTTTGCAAATGGAATTTAAACTTAGGGACAAAAAATGATTGAAAACTTAAGAAAAAAAGATTGAAAAAACGTAGCAGAAATTTCAGAGAATCACTTCCTTTAGGGTAGTCTTATTTCTTGTGGAAAAAGAGTAATGTATTATGAAAATAAACACCTTTTAACAGATGAAACATTAATTTCAAAACTATCTTTCTAACTTATCTAAAAACATATTGTCCTTTTTAAGTACACATAGTACTGAGGATTTTTGAATACGTGTAGATTATGTTTACAATACACCTTATGAAGCACAATAAAAACTGCAATGTATTGCAGAAAGAGTTAATTACATTTTTGATCAGGTCTTGATTTTGCAGTAGAAGTCACATCATGACACAACTTAAAGATACAATATAAGATTATGTAATTTGGGATTTACTTGATTTCCTGGCTTTCAACTTTAGTTGGTTTGAAAGAGTAACTCACGTTTTTCAGACTAATTGTGAAAGTATCCATTTGAATAACAAATTTCACTGCAATCTATACACAACAACCAGATAACAGCCCAGATTCTGGATTACAAAGAAAATTGTCTCCATAAACTTGTTCATATCTCACTGGCTTTATGAGGAGGAAATTCCCCTGAAATCTTTAGCTAAAAGATTTCAGAAATAAGCCTGGAATTGGCTGATCATCAGGAAAAGACTATGGCAGAGAATACAACTTGGATAGGAAATCAGTCTTTCTATAAGAAATGGAGCAAAGGATTAAGAAATTAATCAAATCGCAGAGTATGACGCAGTATTAGTTTAGCGAAGAGCCCCTGGTCTCACTCCCCAGCCTTTTCTCAGTCACAGAAGTAGAAACCTGGTTGGATTAGGACAGACTTATTTAATTCTCACCTTGCTGTTCCTTTGAAGGTTATTACTGTCTGTAACATACTGCACTTGTAGATACCTTTTTCCTGTGAGATACAGAGAGAAGCAGCAGGCTAGGCAACAATAGGATATTCCAATTACCACGCTCTACACATAGTGTCTAGTAATAATAGAGTATTATTATGTTCTTTATATCTATTCTAAGAATGGATAAGATCAGCATCTCTGCAAAGAGCTTCCAAGCAGGTAGCTTTTTTCAGAGCAGAGTTAAGAACTACATGACCTCCTGGGGTCCTTTCCAGAACTAAACTTCTATGGTTATGCCTAGAAACTTTTCAGCCCTTTGAAGATATAAATTGTATCTCACTCAGTGTGGAATATTTCCTCATCACTTGGACAATGCTCGACTAAAGTCTTAGGTTACTGCCACCGTTTTCACAGAATCACACAATGGTTGAGATTGGAAGGGACCTCTGGAGATCATCCCCCCAACTCACCCCTCTGCTCAAGCACAGTCACCTAGAGCATGTTAGACAGGATCATGTCCAGGCGGGTTTTGAATATTTCCAGAGAAAGAGACTCCACAACCTCTCTGAGCAACTTGTTCCAATGCTCTGTTACTCTCTCAGGAAAGAAGTTCTTCCTCGCATTCAGGCAGAACTTCCTGTGGTTCAGTTTGTGCCTGTTGCCTCTTGTCCTGTCACAGGGCACCCCTGGAAAGAGTCTGGCCCCATCCTCTTGACAGTCCCTCTTACGGAATTTGTAGGCATTGATAAGATCCCCCCTCAGTCTTCTCTTCCCCAGGCTAAACAGGCCCAGCTCTCACAGCCATTCCTCAGAGGGCAAATGCTCCAGCCCTCTGATCATCTTTGTAGCCCTCTGCTGCACTCTCTCCAGTACCTCCACATCTCTCTTGTACTGGGGAGCCCGGAACTGGACACAGTGCTCCAAATGAGGCCTCCCCAGGGCTGAGGAGAGGGGTAGGATCACCTCCCTCGATCTGCTGGCAGCAGTCTTCCCAATGCACCCCAGGATACCATTGGCCTTCCTGGCCACAAGGGCACATTGCTGGCTCATGGTCAATCTGTCATCTACCAGCACTCCCAGGTCCTTCTCTGCAGAGGTGCTCTCCAGAAGGTCAGCCCCCAGCTTGTACTGGTGCCTGGGGTTATTTCTCCCTACGTGCAGGGCTCTGCACTTGCCCTTGTTGAACCTCATGAGGTTCCTCTCCGCCCAGCTCTCCAGCCTCTCTATTATAGAGAGCTCTCCAGGTCTCTCTGAAGGGCAGCCCAGCCCTCAGGTGTATCAGCCACTCCTCCCAGCTTGGTATCATCAGTAAACTTGCTGAGGAGGCACTCTGTCCCTTCATCCAGGTCACTGATGAAAAAGTTGAACAGGATGGGACCCAGTACTGAGCCCCGGGGGTCGCCACTAGCTACAGACCTCCAAGTAGACTCTGCACCACTGATCACAACCCTCTGAGCCCTACCATTCAGCCAGTTCTCAATCTACCTCATCGTCTGCTCATCTAGCCTGCACTTCCTGAACTTACCTATGAGGATGTTATGGAGACAGTGCTGAAAGCCTTGCTGAAGTCAAGGTACACAACATCCACTGCTTTCTCCTCATCTACTCAGTCAATCATTCCATCAGAGAAAGCTATCAGATTGGTTAAGCATGAATTATATTAGTATAATAGCATGGGAACAGGTTGCTCAGAGAGGTTGTGGAATCTCCTTCTCTGGAGATATTTAAAACCTGCCTGGATGTAACCCTGTCTAACATGCTCTAGGTGACCCTGCTTGAACAGGGAAGTTGGACTAGATGATATCTCCAGAGGTCCCTTCCAACCCTACCCATTCTGTGATTCTGTGATGCCCAGCCCTCCTCTTTACCACCAAATACTCTGCCATTATCCTGTCTGATAAGAGAAACAGCTTTACTTCCCTCTGCCTCAGTATTATACCCTTACCATTTGAAATTTCTCATAGAAATAATTAACAGAAATCAAAGGAAATAAAATTCAAGATGTATTTTGCTATGATTCACAATTACAAATGCAATACCTTCCTATTTTTATAGCAACATAGGAAACAAGTAATACAAATCCTCCCATTCAAGAAAATTGTGAATTACTAGTGATTATGGCATATGCACTTTATCCAAGCTAAAGATTAAACGGTTGGCTATCATTTTATGAGTTAATTTTGATTCTTTTTTATTTTTTAGAGTTCCGTCTATGCAACTGGGACTATCAGTATTTATCACCTAAAATAAGCAGTAAAAGTTTTACACACACACACACACATTTTACGTTTATGTACATAGATCTGTATCTCAAAAGATATAGAATGTGATTTTATTCAGGCCTTAAACCTCTAATACTTTTGAACTTTTTAGACTGATGCAGTATTAAGATCTGTAATTATGTTTTCCAAGAGCTTGTCTGATCCTTGTCAGAAGACTCCCACAGGCATTCCACAAGAGTTCCTGGAACTCAGTCAGAACTAGACATGTTGCTAGACAAAGAAGGTGCAAAGTGTAAGAGGGGACATACCCCATAAATATCTGGTACATTAAATCATAATTTGGGTCTAATCATGAACAGGAATAATTTTTTGAGAACTTCAAGGTGATCTCAATTCCACTGACTTTCCCAGGATTTGGAAAGGTCAGTCTCAGAAGAATACAATAGGATATTTTAAAGAATAATACTAACATTGCTGTTTCTGGTATTAAATGTATTAAGTATAGCACTAGAAATGCTATGAACATACTTTGAAATAAGAAAATGTGCATTCTTCAGTCCAAACTGGTTAATCTCCTTAGATTCCTTCTTACTCAACTGAGGGCACTGAGCTTCTCAGAAGAACAGTTAAGAGCATGAGTTCAATTTACATGCTCTGAATCAACATCTTCAACTTTATTTTTTAAACAGAGAGACAATTTACACTCAAAAACATATTTAAACCTATGACAGTCTTGTACAAAATGCCTACTAAAAGAAAATGAAGTCAACCTTTGAATGATCTTCCAAGATTTCTTGACAATATTGATTTTATTCCTTCCTCATTTGGTTTTATTTCTTGCTTACGTATATTTTAAAAATAGCTTTGAAGTGTTTTCACAAACCACCTCTGACAGCTTCCAGACTACAACTGTTCCACTGGCTGGGAAAGCTTCCTTCTTGTCACTGGCTATAGAAAAACATGAACACCCTAATTTAAGTTATTTGACTGAAAGCAGACACTCTGAATGGTTCCTTAAATTTCCATATGGTTTTAAGAAATGCAAGGAAGACAGAGCATCTCACTTAAAATACGGGTATTCTATGCGAGTGATCCACAGACTCAAAAAAAATGAGTAATATTCATTGTTCAGTAGTGATGATTTTCTATCTAAGTACATCTTAAGAAGTACCATCTGGCTTATGATAAAAAAAAAAATACTGCAGTATTCTGCAAAAATGATGCAAAATGCTGTGCTTCACTCCATTGCTGCATAACACAGTTCAATATTTTAATCAGTCTCTTACAGTAATGAAATAGAGGTTCTTGTTTAATAAACGGTTAAATTAGTGCCTCAAATGACTGGAAATACTCTGGCCCAGATTAGTGTTTTAAATTATTTTCCAGAAACTCCACAGCACTCTTAACTATATTCTCCCATCTGTTTAGATACTCAGACAAGATAAGGCAGATCGAAGCATAAGTATTACAGAAAGATAATACAATTTAGTCTTCAGTCTTCCTCATTTTTAGGATAGTAGCCATCAACTGAGACTGGTTTTACAAACTGCAAGAAATACCATGTTAAGTCTCAGCCGCTGTAAATGCACTGGCCTATATGTACCCTTGAGAGTCATCCTTTGCTTGAAATTCCCTTTTGTTTGCTAGTTCAGGCCATCAAGATTTAAATAAGCTTTTACTTCAATAAACTTTTCTTTATATATCTACAAGCATATTAGATATTTTATAGCAAATTACGTACACTGAATTGGTTCCTTCTGAGTTAGACATGAAAACTACGGTAACAGATTTGCACACTAAGATGAAAATACTATTATTAGCATTTCTCTCAGCTTCCTAGTAAGGGACAAGGAATGCTAAATTTTAACGTACAAATTCCAATCCTGCACTTTTGAACTTGCATTAAGGACAGAAAGATAGTATGTACATAATATATAGAATATGCGTACGTATACACACAGGGATTTTTCAGGAAAGAAAATTGGAGGATTTTTGAGATCCACTTTGTCCTTCAGAGACTGATATGCTGTTCAGCAGATACTTAGTTAGCAGCCTTCTAGTAAGACTGATGACATTATTTTGTTTTAATTACTGATGCACGTAAGCCAGAAGTCATTCATTCACATAAACCAAAAGTAATTCATCTACAAACAAGGAAGGCACGCTATACTCATGAGCAGAAGTCTACTGTACCCTGGAAATCTGTAAAAGAACTTAGATACTGTGGCAAACAAGGCACTGAACACAAATTCAAGTGTAATACCGTGTGGAAAAAGATTAATGACACAGAACCAAGGCAGTGGGTAAGAGCAAGACCATATGCAAGACCAGCAATCAAATATCACAAATACTTTTGGTGTCCACACTATAAAAAGGATTTTTTTCAAATGAGAAAAGGTGCTGAAAATAATCTTGATTATTTATTTTACTTTGAGACACTTAAGTTTACTTTATAGAACAACAACAACAAAAAAAAAATCACAAAACCCAAAATCAAATCTTCAAAATTATTTGATTACAATGTGTTATTACATTGCACCAGGGAGTCTTGGGTACTAAATTGCTCCTTGATGTGTCAGAGAAAGGTAGAATAAGAACTAGTAACTGGCAGCATCAGACAAAGATTAAAACAAGAAACTACCTACACAAAAAAGAAAAAAGGAAAAGAAAGAAAAAAGAAAAAGAAAGAAAGAAAAAAATTATGTGATTAGCTCTTACACCAAACTACAAAGCGAAGATGAAATTGAAGAAACTGAAGATGAGGGATCATCAATGGAAATGTTCTAGCCTAACTGAAAGCTCCTTTCAAACAGAAATACTGGATTCAGTATGTGAACATTAGGCAATTCTCAATTATTTCTTATTTATATGGAACATCCTACTAGATTAGGGACACCCACGTTCTCCGGCAAGGTTGGAAACATGCCTTTGGTAGTGACAGGAAGGGATGCGTTGTGACCACCTTCTTATGATCAAGTCCAAGGGAATCCAAGGAGCAGGGTTACCAGCTACATGCCACAGGAGCGTTTGAACGACTGCGGCTGCACTGCGCCAAGAAGCTGCTCTGCTCCCCAACTCCTTTGGCCGCTGAGCAATACATCAGAAACCGCATGCAGCTGTGCTGCTTCTACCTAAACAGCTAGACTGACCTGGCTCTAGAGACACTGAAGGAGGAAGGTGCTCCAGAGCAGCTCACAACCTGAATTCATCACTTGACTGGAGGGTCACACTCTTAAATCCCTGAACTATATAACTAAATGGTCTCACGTTGTCTCACATTCTGTGTAAACAGTCAGATCCAGACAGCATTTTTCCCTAAAGTTTTATTTTATCTTCAAACATATTCCCGTTTAAAGTAACTGCTGTTGAATTAAGAATTTCTGACCTCATGTATGTTTAGCTAGCATGTTAGACACAGTATGAAATTTGACTGCCTCTTGAGAGCTAAGTATATCCCATGTACAGCCCCAGAGGTGGAAACTGTTCAGTTCCAGGCTACAGATTCCACAACGTGATAGACAAACTTCCTTAGGAATAATATACAAGGCAATATTACCTCAATGTTATTCCAGAAATCAGGCAACAGCTGTGGGTAGACAAAATCATTTGCATTGCTCTTGGTAAGCGCTGAACGAAAAGGCCAGAGCCTGTGCAGTTCAGCTGGAGCCCAGACTTGTTCAGAGTGACTCCTGGGGTTCATCGGGGCTGACAAAACTACCCTAAAAGGATAATGAAAAAAATGCTACTCTGCTCCTTTAGGTTTTTGGTTTTTTGCTTTTTTTGTTTTTTTTGGTAGCATAGAACCACAAATTAATCTGTTTTGTTGCAAAATTCTGTTTAAGAGAGAACTGGGTATAACCACGAAAATCTGTACAGAAATAGAATCAAGCAAGAAAAAGATATACCTACATACATACATATATATATATATACACATATATATGTAACTGACTTCTTTATTTTGGGATCAGTGATTTTCCCAACAGTAAAAGGCAGATAGGACATAATTTTTAATAATAACGCCAAGCTAAATAGATCTGCTTCTTGGCAATTATCTGATGTGTTTAAAAAAATTTTACAGGATTTTCAAAATTGGAATTGTCGTCCAGCCTTATTCTAGGAGGTCTCCTAAAAACCTCTGCTTCATAAGATCTTCATCTCTTTCTGTGACATCACAAATATTAATCTAAAATCTCAAGATACTACATTTCTATGAAGTGAAATGTAAGATTTGAGTAATACTTTTCATTATATTATCACACCTTATTTTACTTTAAGATATTTCAAGATAACATTTGGAAAGGAAATTCAATTACCTCCAACATTTGGTGTCTTGCTTTGCAACATCTGCCGATTCAGCAGCACTGTAGGAAAAAAAAAAAAAAAAAAAAAAAAAGATGCTTTTAAAAAGAAATCCTTAAAATACATTCTTAAGTTACACCACTGAGAGAGCCACCGAGCTGGACCACTACCATGACACTGCCACAAGCTCTGACATGCACCTCGTAGGAGCAGCACAGGCAAGCTTAAAAGGGGACGTCTGTGTACTCAGGGGTGCATACGTAACAATCAAATCCCCTGTGAAATACAAGGTGCTTGCTTACTCTAGTTTATTCAAAAGGTTTATTAAAAGCTGACTTGATCAAAATACAGATGCACAAATAAATGGAAAAAAATTTTGGTAATTAAAGATTCTATGACCAAGTACACAAACACATTGTAAGACCTAATGGCTGGACAGGGATACATTCAGACTAGAAGCAAGGCTAACATTTTAAACAAATTTAATAAAATTTTGGGAAAACTTTTCTAATAATCTCTTAGATGAGCCACGAGGTGAATTCCTTATACATCCTAGCAGATAAAACCAGAAGTTGCAGGTTGCATGCAGGAATATTTGGGTGAGATTCTAAGGCCCTAGGAAACCAGACTGCATGATCCAAAGGCCTTTCTGGCCTTGAATATAATGAGTTTGAAAGTGTGTATTTTCTTTCATCAAACTCTCAGAATTAGCCAAAACATTTGTATCAAAAATAAATTGCACGAAAAAAAAAAAAAAAAACAGGCTGTTGTTTTCAACCATGGAGCAGCTGATTTAAATAGAGCGTGCTCATTTGAAAAGCTGACATATCACCAAGTTATAATTAACAATGCTTTCTGAATGAAAGATTGCATTATTTATAGCAGTATTACCTCCTATCACAATTTCCACAGATCTCTGACATCTAAAATAACCATTTTGGTTAAAATTACACAATGTCCTTACTTTAAGTTACTTCTAAGTATACTCATGGGTACGTTCTCTTTATCTAGCTCATGCATTGACATTTGAGTACATTGAGTTTTACACGTGATGCTTCACTTCTAGTGAGCTGTTCCTGAACTTGATGGGGGAAGGGAGATGAGGAAAGAAAGCTGTATTCCACTGAATTATGATATATGATATTTGTATCTTCACTGAATACTAAATGTTGCATTTGAAGACTTGGAAGACATTAGCTTCATAATAGTTAAGATGCTCTGGAGAACACACTCATGTACAGTTTAGATATTCTGTCTTGATTTTCGAACTTCTTGCATTATTTCACCAAGACTGTTTTCTACTGTCTTTCTGCAAGTGTCCTTTTACTAAGGAGAGAGGGAAATAGTGCTAACACATCTACAAGCATGTGTATAAAGCACCAGTACCAGGAGGTAAGCTAAAATCTACTAGTATTTGAATATATCTGACCAGTGTTTGTAGAAGAGCCAAAAAGGTGGCATAAAAAGTAAAATCAAATTTTGTAAGGATTTGAAGAAATGGACTTTTCTCAAGAACAGGGCAAAGACATCAAATGCTAGTGCCAGATATAAATTCTTGAAGGGGCTCAAAGAAATAGAACTTACACGGTCTGAAGAGAGAAGAGGGCTCTGTTGGTCTGTATTTGCGGCTGGCAGTCCTTCCTCAACTGCAGTACTAGCTGCATGTAGCAAAAGGCTGGTTTCAGAAGAGACTAAAAGACGGTGAGAAAAGCATGCAGGAGATGGAACTACAAGAGCTTTAGTAGATTCTGCAGCCTGAAGACTGGTCAATTGTGACAGGCTTTCTCAGCAGGAATATACATACATTCCTACATATATAGGTGTATATAGGTGTTATGTTTGCATATGTCTGGTGGTTTCCCCCCTCTAAAGAGTTACTGATCTTGAAACATTTGTAAAGCCTATGGTCTACATATTCGAACTCATGTATCAGGCATAACCTAAAATCCAGACCATCCATCAGATACTGAAAGCTTTAGAACCAACATTAGTCATAGGACCCAAGGGCTTATATCACAACATTTCTAGTAGGGAGAAGGGGTGCAACACGGGGGACCTGCAGATTAAGAGTATGCCTACAGAAACAAACCTAGAGGCAGTACCTGAATTCTGCTCAGACATTAGTAACTCTGGAGTTCGTGCAGCACTTCAAAGTCAAAAAGCAGAAGCCTGTGAAAGGTCTTGCAGGAGGGAGTTTTGCCAGCACTGAAGAAAAGTGTATTTAGTTATCTTTGATAACGTACAATGAAATCTGAGATCTGTACAAAATGTATCTTACTACCGAGCTCTGACTTATCAAAAGAGATGATTAAGCTTCAAATGTTGTGTTAAGACCAAGCTTCTATATTAAGACTAAATCCACTGAAAGAATCATTTTAATACTTTCTTCTGTATTAAAGGAACCTTCTCAGTCTCCAGTCAGCTCCAAAAGATAATAGCAGCACATCTTCCAACCAGCATTATGACAGCAATGTATTATTCTATGCAGCAACTCTGGCTTGTATCCAGATGCCCATGACGGCCTCTGCAACACATTCTGCTCTCTTTGTTCTTATTTTCATCCTTCAAATACGCAATTAGTATATTTTGGTATCTCCTTAAAATCATTTTAAGCAGAAGAATTTGGGAGACCTTTTTTTGGATTAGGAAACAAATTTCAATTTTCTATTTTCAAAGCCTCTCAAAATTACGTCTTACAAAATGGCAAAAAGGAATTCCAGACAATATGCAAACAGACTCAGTGAGGGTAGTGTTAACAGTTAAACATCAAGGAACTAAATATTTGCACTGATTTGACTTCAAAGTTAAATCTTTTGACCACTGAGACAGGGTTTCTCTCTAAGAAACAATTATCAGGTTTCATAGTCACAACCTTTATTCAACATCCTCTTATTCTCTCTAGTAAACATACTTTATCACTCCTTTTTTGCTTTCGTTGGTTATTTGAATTTAATAGCAAGTTGCCCGCCAACTGTCAACAGTGGCTTTCTCCTACATGCTTTCAGAGTGCTAGCTTATGGTAAAGTTTTTGACCAATAACCAACTACACTGTGTAACAAGCAAGTTATTCTTTTGAGATAATGACTGAAGACTGCAATCGTTATTATAGGTAGTGAAATTACACTGGCCTTAAACATTACAGGACAGTTTTCAGTATAAGCTGTTTTTCTTCAGTCTTCTACCAGCTCACTCAACTAAGAACTTACTTACACTCTTATGCCTGAAAAAATACTATTTTTTTTTTAATAATAGCCTGGGCCCTTCCTCTTAAAAATGGTTATGCCAACATACATATGATGATACCTACACTGCATGTGCGACTCCCAGCCTGATCTCTAGGCTGGTAAGATTCTCCCTCTGTGCTCTCCAGGTAAGGCAAAAGCAGGCAGCCAGCAGGAGGGAGGGACAGGCAATGCACTCAGCTCTCTGTTGACATTACTGCCTCTCAGCCAAGTGCAACCCGAGCTGGGTGAACTGCCTTCTCTGTTCTCTTTTGGTCCAAAATCAAGCAAGTCACTTCAGATCAAGGACTGCTAAGTCTACCTAGCTTTGAATTGAAACAGTAGAGGAGAAGAACCCATCCATGAGTAATATTATTATTAGTTGGTACATGACTTAACAGCACCACCCCTCAGCTGAGGCCACAGATTGCTTCTGCAACCACTTGTGTTTGCATTGCTGGATGCTCTGCAAGCCTTAAGGACTTACCACGGGCATCACGGTGAACGGGGCCTCTAAGCACCTCAACTGTGAGAACAGATAGTGGGGCCTGGCACTAACCAGAGCTCCTACCATACAGCGTCACCTCGTATTGCATTCATCCTTGCACAATTTATTGGTGAGAAAATATTGAAACAATTTTGTTCTACCAGAGTTAATGATCGCTTTGATGCACAATCTGGAAGAAGAGCAGTTAAATAAAATAAACACACACACAAAATCCCAAACCCTAAAGTATGTTATTTCAATAAACAACATTTGCTTGGCTTTATGATATCTTTCTAACTCTGATATTTATTTGTACATAACCTAGTAACAGCATGTGAATCATTCCCCACCACCACCATGGGATATGCACTCAGCATGTTACAATAGCTGTTAGTCCAAATGATGTAGCTGGGAAAAACAGACATGCTCTATGGCAAACAACCATTCTTCAGGCAATCTCTTACAGTCAAAACCCTGTCAGCTCTTGTTAGCTAGCCCTGAAAAGATACTTCTTCCTAAACTTTGCCTTCCTTTTATCTTAGACTATCACCAAGCTACTAATTACTTAACCATCACCAAACTACCATTATCACATTATTAATTACTTTAATAAGTTAATTTTTTCCAATTCAGATCTGATTTTGTTGTGTTCAAAAAGGAAAGAATATTATTCCCAAAATGTGAAATTCAGTAAATAGCTGAAGATATTTAAATGTTATAATTAGACTAAGAGGAAACAGAAGGTTTCAGCAAACAAATTTCAAATACTTTTTCTTGCCCCGCATGTGTGTGTGGGGGGGGAAATCCAGGAGGAAAGTCAGAGCAAAAACTGAATTTACTTGACTCATCAAAATCCAGAACAGAAGACCAAAGTTTAGGTGATTAGATGCTAATTAGACAATTAAAATCATTTAAAATATAAACAACAGATTGCATTACTGGGAGCAGCTAGGAAGATTTAGGCTTATCAGCAGTTCCTGAGTTGAGACTGGAAAACAAAAAACCCAGAGGCAGTAATTGCTGGGAAAGGAACCATCCTTCCACAAGGAGTCTAAGAAACAAGACAAGGAAAGGCAAGAAATTCTCCCTGCTCTGTATTTTTTTTCCTCCTACTCTCAGTGCCTCCAAACCCTGCAGTAGCGGTCTCCCAGTGACTAGACCTCTCGAGAGCCCCAGTAGGTCTTGTTCCCCACATCTTCAGATGAGGCTGTGGAATGGAGAGAAGGGCGCAGTGAAGGGCAAGAAAGGACTCTGAGACACAGATGAATTAAGCAAACATATTTGTTTCTACAGAATTTTAGATGCCAGAAAAAGGACAGTTTTGAGAAGACTGAAGAAGTTACTAGAACATGAATGACTGGAGGCTTATTCAACATCTTACCAGAGACCTTAAGTTGAACTCTAAATCCTGAACATCTTTTTCTGTTCCATTCCACTGTGTTCTGGCTTCCAAGGCACTCACTGGGCCTACAAGCAAATGGTGCACAGACATCTAAAAAGCTCAGTGTATTCTCTGAAGTTAAGAAAAGATGTTAGAAGAAGGAACACAGAGGGACAAGGGAGATGCTGAGAGTTACTTCAGATAATGAAGACCGAGGATAGGGAGGGCAGTATAGATTATAGAGGGTAGCGACTCCTGTAGGCTTCCTGTTCCTATAGTGGTATGTATCCACATCAAATAGCAGCAGCACCATACGCAGACCTGGACCTAAAGTTGTACTTAATCTGGTAAAAGCAGCCTGACACAACTACTGGGATATCTATCAACTCTCTCTTTACCCTCATTTTTCTGCCACTTTCACTATCATGAAAATAGTTCTGAAGATCCAGCTATTGACTACCCTTTCATTCTGTGGGTTTTACAATCATCTGCTTAAACTGCAATTTCATAGGGCTATGTCTCACCACCTGATCAGACAGTGCAGAGAATAACTGTCAATCATAACTAGTTAATAAAATAGTATTCTGCTATTTACTGATATTATTATTCAATTACAACACTGTTAACAATGAGGAAGAAAGAAACCACCGTCCCTATTTTTTAACAAAATGTTTTCTTTTCCATTGGCAGGGACAGCAAAACTCACAACCACATAAGCTTTACAGAAGTTGCTCAATTACTGTTTAATGAAGATCTCTTAAGTACTAGTGGTTTCTGATAACATGCCAGCATTCATACTGAGGGACCCATCTCAACTTTTATTTTTCTCAGTTTTCTGTCTATATTTATAGACGTCAATCAACTAAATGAATAAAGGTCAAGACGAAAGAATACAGCACTTTATTGCATCTCTCTTTCATCCACTATCATTATCATAATACTAGAATTAACATATTGATTACATTTCTGTTTATAGGTACTGCCTAGGACATATAAACTTCACTGGGATGTGCTGCAGCATACAGAGTAAGACAATCCATGTTCATTTTGTCAGTAGAAAAGGAGTCAGTCAGTGTGCTTTGCACTCAGATCGAGAGGGCTGTCTTCATATCATGGATTTGCATTTGTGAACCAATGCTTTTCAACCTTTTTCAGTTTACAGACCACTATATATTTTCCAAGACAATTGTGGAATCTAGTTTTGAAAATTTAACATAACTGACAGCTTTGAACCTGACTTAAGATTTCCAGGTACCACAGACAAAAGACTGAAAACTTCAGACATAACCCTCAGTGAAACACACATACAGGAGAGTGCCCAGGTTAAGTCTGGTGCGAGAGCTGCACTGCTGGGGAAGCTACCGCAACTTCCACACTGCAGTCCAGAACCTGCTCTTTCAAGCATCCCTTGTACGGAAATACGAAAGGCAATTAAAGGAAATGTAAAAACAAAGGAAGAGTTTTAGCATCACAATGCAACATCCGACGTATACGCATAATGTAATTCTGCTACCATAATTACTTGCCATAACTGAATTGTGCTATCTCCACAGAAACTAAAGTCTAATTTGTGAAACAGCTAGATGTTTAAAGTTCTTTTTACGAAAAGCAAATGCCTCAACTTAAAGGACTGTTGAAGGGATCACCAGATGGTGCTTGGTACAACCAGGCTGGATATGGCTAATAGCCAGCATGACTAGGAATGTAGAGAAAGGATCTTAAACTCACACTGTCTGATATTATAAGCAGAGTTACAGAGACCATCTCAGCCCATGACATAGCTTCTCTATCAAGTTAACGTGTTCAGTATCTGTAGCTGAAGTATACACTATTCTTCTGAACTTTGGGGAATGAGAAGCTAACAAGCAGAATGAGCAGAACTATTTTAGAAAGACGTTAACATACACATACCCAGACTGGAAGCCTTACCGCTGTGCCAGCTCACTTAACCTTTCCAGTATTCCAGGTTTTTCCTCTTAGGAAAGCCCAAGAGAAGGTAGTTGCATTTAGAAATCTCACTGTGTCCAAGAGGAAAATTACTCATGCCACATGCCGGAGGACTTCAGACACACAGCACGTCCTTCACAGAGGAACTCTGAATCAATAGCTGAGGATTCAACAAAAACTACCAAATTTCCTAAGAAACTTGAACCTGTGAATGGATAGGAGCAGAGCAACATTAGGACGAAGAAATGATAAAATACGATTTCTACACTTGACAATATGATCCACGTGCATTCAGCATCATGCCTGACTGTTTTGATGACAGAAGTTGTTTTTCTCCTTTTAGCTCCGAAGAGCCAAAACAGCTAGAATACAAATGGAACTTTACTCTTTCCCTCAATTCAATTTAAAAGTCGATTAAGTTTAAAGCAATAGATTCAAGATTCCCCCATGGCAATAGTTTAAGGCAGGAACGGCAGAGTTGACTGAAATCGTAACATAACAGAAATCAATAACTAAGTGCAGTGACAATCCATGAATGCAATAGGAAAAAAAAAAATTGAAATTAAAAGTCCGTGGGTTCTTAGAGGAATGGGAAGACCATCCTGCAGTAAGATATAAGTAGACAAGCCCTTACATTAAGCTATAGGAGCTTCAATGGAGCTAATGAAAAAGGTTCCTCTTTTTATTTATGTTAATCATTGTCATGTTGAGAAACCACAGACACCCAGCTACAGAACTGAAGGAGGATTGAATGAAGCATCTCAAAAAAGTAAAACCCATCTTTAATGTCTCTGCTATAAACTGAGGTAAACAGAATAAAAGCTTATATACTCACACTGTCCATAGATCTGTCAACCACTTCCCCTTTACCTTTTGATTGCCTTGGCCAATTTCAGCTACATTTAATATCAACATTGAAGTTTAAAAGACAAAGTCCTTACTAGTTTCAGAGAAGGAAAACAAAAAAAGTTAAGCAAATGCCCCCAAAGGAAAGGGTTACAGTCTGAACCAAACAACATTATTTGACATGATAGAATTTTCACACAACTTAGAAACACTAAACCTGGCTTTGTAAGTTCTTCTAACTTAGCATATAAATACTTTATGATGAATGTGAAAAAAATTATGTTTTCCATTTAATATGTAAAAACATGTGGATATCCACTCAACCATCTCAAAAAAAAAATAAAAAAAAAATCAATAGTCATAAAGCCTTCTTCGGAATTCTGTTCTTTTACAACTCCAGACACTGTGTTATTTTGTGCATTACATTAATGACTAGCTGGGCTCAATATATTCTAAGAACAGTGTATGTCATATAAATCTGACTAGAGAAATAGTACAGATATGACTTGCAGATGGTAAGCATCTTCAGATTTATAGGTACAATGTTGCATTTTTGCTCATCTACTTCACATGTCTTTACTTTCAACATTAATTATAAGCTTGTTTTAAAATGACAGAAACATTACATGGGATGCCAATAAAATTCACAGCCAATGTTTAATTGCATCATAAAAACAAACGTGTAAAAAAGTTGAGGAATTTTCATAATAAAAAACCCTTGGAATTATAGTTCAGAATCTTACTTTAATGAACATAATTAAATCTAGTAGCTGCTTTTAGAAATACTGTACTTCAGTTGAAAAATGAGCTTAATCTAAAGTTTAGAAATCCTGCAGATAATACTACATCTGCATTAAAATCAAATGTCAGAAAAAATGCATATCTCAAAAGTATCACTGGCTTCTGTTCCTGGCCAAATGCCAGTCGTGACTGTTCTTTTTTGTATGTGTTTCCATATACAAAAACACTGCAAGGGCACACGCATCACCCAGATTTACAGGTGACGTACATGCCTTGAACCATCTCGGTGCAGAGGTGTAAACTGCATCTGCAGTGTTTTTTTTTTTTTTTTTTTCCCCTCCTCCTTTACCTTAACAGACATATTTGATAGATTACTATAATCTATACAGCACAAATCCCTTGTGTAAAGTCAAGTATTGCATACACATGACTTTTATACTGTTATATCCTCACCAGGAGGAAAAACTAAGTGGTTTCTCCTCTCTGCTCTGTAACTTTCCCTCTCCGATTCCTGTAGTGTGGCACCCTTTGTACCAGCAGCACAGCATCTTTTTCTGTGCTGGATTATCAGTCCCACTTTGCAGGTTCAGGAAATCCGTCACAGGCTGTTGCACAATGCCACAGCACGGGAGGCTCCTATGGAAGCCCCAGGCTGTGGCTAGTGCCCCATCATATGATCTACCCTTCACTCATGTTCCCTTTACACGGCCCATATTGGGGGAAGCAGAGAGAGTTGTGATCTACATAGCCAAATGATACATTCTGTAATATCCATTTAATATATTCTGGTTAAATGAGGTAATGTCAAAAAAAAAAAAAAAAAAAAAAAGCTAAAACACAGGGGAGGAGGAGAACAGGCAACACCTTTCAAATAATGGGATGCCCCTCAACGACCAGAATGGAAAATTGAGGAACGGGCACAATTTTCCCTCGAGTCAAAGACAAGTTCCTGGTACGCTGGGTTCGAAGTGCTCCATTAGCTCTCCCTGATGGAGTACCCTCCATGCTAAATTAATTAGGGCTCTGTAAAACTACTCTATTGCTCCCTGATTATCAAATAAAGTGTTCACACGACTGCAATGAATTCATAAATGAAGAGACTGGAGTCAATAAGAATGTTTTAGTCAAACTACTGCTTGTGTGTTACCACAGTCAGCTACAAGAAAGCAACCTAACTCCACAACCATGACGAAGGACATTACTCGAAAACGTGTACTTAAAACTAATCATGTGAAAACAATCCCGCAGCACCAAAACAAGAGTTGTTTCATAAATAATCTCAAGATTAGCAATACTATCCCCTTCACAGTTAATGTTATAAAGACCACGGACTTTGCCAAACTATGGGGATTTCACCTTTTTACACTGCCTGTGCTTTTTTTCTTCACTTTTATTTATGTTTTGGAATGGAGAGTTCTTTCCTCCTCACTTTTTAACATACTGAATTTCTTCCAAAGCTTAAAGGATTTTTTTATCCATCAGAATGATCACCTTTCCTTTGCAGGAAACCAGACACATCCTAATATGAACTATGTCATACTAGGAAGGGCACTTCTGCCAAATCGCTTTCCCTAGGAGTCTTTTTGCATTTCCTTTCCTTTCTCAAGTCCAAATGACTCCTACTTCCTGACTTACCAGAAATAGGTTCTGATAAAATGGTTAATGATGAGTGAAAACAGATACCAAGATTGAAAGGTCATGATCAGAGCTAAGCACAGCCATCTTTTATATTTGGCTTTCTGAACAGGGTAATTGAATTATTTTAGGGATGCTATCTTAGAATAATGTCTTATACTTTTTTTTTTTCTAAAAAGGAGAACTTCAAATAAATATCAAATATGGACTCCTGATTTACAATGCAGCTAATACTAAACTGGTAGGAGGCCCTAGGCAGAAGTTTCTGTGCTGACTGAACTAACCTTTGCTAGGATTTATAGCCAGCTTTGAAAAACATAATTCTGGCTTTTACTTTTACTCTCTGAAATTGTCTCATTTTTCATTAGTCCTATTTCTTATTTAATCAGCATATACTTTAAAAGTAAAATAAAACAATGGACAAGAACATCATTAGAAAAAATACACATGAAGTACTGGATTAAATAAACATATACTATGCTTTTTCATGCTTCATAGTAGAATAACAAGAAGGATTTCACAGGCACAGATTAGTACAGAAAAGAGTCAAATCATAAACCTTAGAATCTCAAACACCTTCTTGTCATCTGAACTTACCAAAAGCATTTGGTTTGTCTCATTTCATCCCATTAGTCTTACTCATATTTATCTACATTGCATTTTGCTGTATTAAACTGGCAATTTAAAACAGCCTACAAAATTTTCAGCATTGTTGTGCCACTTCCTTGTAACTGAAACCAGTACACTTTCTACGCTAATAGGAAAAGGAAGCCTAATGTATCTCATTTGTATGCTAATGGCTACATTCTTCAGTCAAATAAGCTATAAACTGTTTCCAGTTCAGTTAACATATTCTTCTCTTGATTAAAGATGTGTCAAATGCTTTCAAAGACTCAAACGAGCATCTATCCAGGCTACTCCCTTACCTGCCATAGTGTAAGCCATTTCTTAATACATTAGTCTAAAATATATGTATGATGAAGAAATACTTTGTAATTTCTCAGTTATTACAGTGCTGCCATTAGTAGCCTAAAAAGTCAAAATATAGTCATTTCTGTCTTAATACAGTCACATGGACAAAGCTTAACTCAGCTATATACTCAACTATACAGCATATAGAAGTTATTCTTGGCTTAATCAGATGTTTTTCTCACAATCAAATTCAGAGACATATCAAGACGACCTCTCAGGATTGGAGGCAAAACTGGAAGCAGCCATCCTAAAGATAATAAGGGTCAGGGGAAAGAGGAGGAAGATGGAAAAATGTTCCTGAGACGCAGTCAAAAGGAGAGCCTCAAAAAGCCAGGCCTGTTGCAATCTGCTGCATGCATAAGATCTATTTCTAGGACAGGTTTCCACTTGTTGGAATAGCATCTGCTGTTCCTGTGGCCTTCTGCCCCTCTTGGCCACATGAAAGCTGACTTTCTGAGGCTCTGGCAGAGGCAAAACTACAGTGCTGTTCTGCTGCCCTGAGAAACTGCTCAGGTCAATCAGTCGAACTGGAGACAGGGATTATCAGCACCCATGCTGGAGCAGCAGACCTGTTTTGAGTCTGCAAATGACTGACCGACTGGTTTAGCTGGGCTCCAGATTTCAACAGGATGACTTTTTTTTTCTTGCTTGAGAGGAAGAAAATACAAAACACCTAGCACAAATAGGCTGTAAGTAAACTACCCATTATTAAATTTACACATCACAACAACAGCATAGTCCAGCTCAAGCATTCATTTGCAGGAAGTAGTTGATAAATAGCACTACAACATCAACCCTTTCCTTTTTCCTAAGATCTCACGTTATCACTGCAGCAAAGCTACAGTCTTTATTGCCTGGCACCTACTTGTCCTTCAGGTTCTCCTGTGTTAAAAAGATGCACATGGAGGGCTGAATTGGAACCTATGCCTGTTTGCACAGTCGGCAACACAGAATATCTTTATATTCCAGTCTGCAGCAGAAACAAAGGGAAACAGTTATTCTAAAACCATAAGTGTTAGTTATGGAGTAGGATGCAGAGTGATTAATCAAACTTGCCACAGATCTCTAAGATTTGGGTTGTACGCTCTAAAGAAATCACCATCTGCCTCACTCAAGCCTCTCCTATGCATACAGAATGATCCAGGTAAAGCTATAGCTGCAGTTTGCAAGCAGGAGGCTGAGTTTAAATCTAATGTTCTAAGTGAGCTCTTAAATGGAATTTGTCAAGTACTACCAAAACCATTTTGCAGATATAAAGTGTATGTGATTTCATTTCAGCTGAGTTTGCAGCTTTAAGCTTGCTCTCCACACATATTCAAGCAGCTGAATATGGACTGCTGACTAGCAAATTAATGCTTATCCGGAAACACACTGCATAGTGGATTTAAAATTGTATTTACCTTTGAGGGTTGCTGCTTCTATTTTAGAACTTAAGAAGGGCTTATATGCCTTTTTCCAACTGTATGCATTAGTCTAATAAAATGTTACCATTTACAAATACTGCCCAAGCAGTAACTTTATGTAAGTATTTCCAGAAATACTTGAATTGTTTAAAGAAAGAATAGAAATAGAAAAACATTACATCAAGTTTCAAGTAAGTTTCTATCCTCTGTTTTCATGACACAGTTTTGAATTTTATATCCAGCCCATTCAGAATTTACAAGCAGAAAATACTTGGAAAAAAAAGTCATTTTAAGCAATTATCTGTGGTTGCATTTTGAAGTTAGAAACCTTATCTGAAATCATATTCACAGTTCCCCAGTTTTACAAGACTTATAACACAGAAGATTCCTCAAAGTCCTAGCTGAGTGCTTACAGTACAGTCTTACTTTCCATTCTTAAAAAGTTAGCAAATTTCTAAATTCTGTAATGATGACGAAAAGCTGGAAAATACTCTGCTAAGCCTTTCAGGAACAATAAAACAAATAACCCAAAAGATGTTCTCTTCCCCCCCCCCCCAAATTTTCACAAACTGCAAAGACCGTCTCATGACTTTTAGCAGGATGACAAGTGATCATCTGGCAAGATTGTCAAGCAGACGAGCAGGGATGCCGGCCAGCTGGCTAACAGTACAGCTGGCTCTCTGCCCAGCTTGCCTGCTGCCCAACTCCCAGCTTCTTCCTCCGCAATTCCCTCACCAGCCAGATGCCTTATCCTATTGCTGGCTGTCTGATTTGCTGCTGGTCTGCTTTTTGGCTGCCCATCTTGCTGGTAGATAGGCTTGAGCGGGCTATCAAGCTCCCTGTATACCCAGGCACCCACCTGATATTCAGGATCTCCAGTAGACAGATGGGCCACAGTGCACCGTTCCTCTCTGCCAGAGGCTCCAGACTCCTGACTTGTCATTCCAACATCAAACAAGCCAAAACATTGACAACCCAGGATCACTGATAAAATAGCAATTCCTTGTCTGTCATCAGCTCTTACTAAATATTAAGGGGCACAGAAATAGACTTTGGTGCTTTGTTCATTTTCGGTAACATCCTGGCCTATGATAAATTCATTAAGGTCATCTTTGAAATAGGATATCACTTAAACAGAACACAAGTATCAGAGAATCATTTAAATCATCATGGTCTATATTCTTCATCTCTGCATAGTGGTAAGATGTGCAAAATAAATACATAAGATTGAATAATCTGTGGGTATACTCTAATTTTTTGGAAAACAGTTTAAGTGATTACTTCTTCAAAAAATCTCAGGCAAATCCTACATGCAATATAATACTATATTGCAATATAAGATGTCTTGACATCTGTGTAGAAAGTCTTTTCCCAGATCTCATTTTCAGAATCTCAGATGTTCTCCAAAATCAGGCAAACACAACTTTCAGTGGCCTCAGTAAAAATAGTCCGTTCTATAGACTCACCCACACAGGCTGAATTCTAAGACAGCAAGAGTACTACTGTCCCCACAGACAGATCCCACTGCATCATTAGTGAGTATATTTAACCCTGTGTTGTGCATGACTCCAGCCAGAAGAACAGTTTCTGCATATACTTTTATCACAAGGAATTCCAGGAGACAGTCTAGGAAATTTCCCACACAAACAGTAGATCTCATGTTCTTTCTCACTGACCCCTTCCACAGGAAAAGTAGTTGTGAGATTTTTGGGGAAGAAACCAAAACCATTTTCACTGGGGGAAAAAATTAGGCAAAACTAGACAGGCTCTATTCCTAAAAGAACTCGGATATGTAAAACTCAGATATGTCAAGCCATTTTCTATTTCAATTAATGACTATTACCCTAAGAAATTAATCAGTTCCCTCAGGGCCACAAAAGAGTACGTTATTTAAGGAGAAGACAAATACCGAAAGCAAAGTTTTCAGAATGAGCCATCCCAGTTTACTCACACAGGCCAGGAGACAACACAAATCTTTAGTCTGCCTGGAGAGGAAAGGGTCTACAGCTTTTCAGCCAGGGCTTGAGAGGTTTGAGATGTCTTACAGTCTCCATTCCCTCTTCCCGTCTCTCTACTGCAGCACTGAAAGATAGATGTTTAGAGATTTTTGGATGGGTTTACTTAATCCAGTACTTGCAATCCATACCACTAAAGAATCTTAACAAGAAAGCTGTGCAATCCTCAATAATTTTCAAAGGCATTTAACAATCTTACAGTTTACTCAAAAGCCAGGATCAAACTGGATCTATTAAGCTGATACACTCCTAGCACTGAGTCTAGTAGAAACTATAAGGAATGCTGCAGCTTTATTAGTCATGCTCTCTCTTACGTGAGTTTAGGAATCATTAAGATCATGTAAGTACAGCTGAAATTTTCAAGCATCATACAGTTTTAAACCAAACTGCCACAGGTTTATGTCACTTTTGATTTTTTAGAACACTTGAGCAATAAATGGTTGGGGCTACCCCAGTTCTTGGTGGGCCATCACACACATGAGTCCCAGGCAAAGGAAAACATATCAAGGAAGTTGCCGGGGAAGGATTTGCCAGTACTTCCACAAATCCTATTCTTTTCCAATCTCACTTATAGCATACACAGAATTGGATGAGGCATAATCATGCAATGTCACCTTCTACGTTTATTAAGCAGCTTCAGGAAATACATATTAAGGAGCAATGCAAATCCCTGTTTACTAGGCTGTGAAACAGAACAATTCAACCATGGAGAGAGTACCCTCATTCATTGTGAGCAGAGACAAAAATATACTTTAACAGATAAGGCAAACAAACACATTTTATATTTATTTTTTCTCCTGAGGAAAAAAATAAACCTTTTTAATTTTTAATCTGGAAAGTGCTGAATTTAAAACTTGTGAAGGCAAACTAGCTATATTTTGCAGTACATGCATAATATATAACAGTATTCAGACAAGTTCATCTCTTCATACCGCCTTGGAAAGCTGCTATACGAACAAACAGCGAACAGATTAGCTGAAAATGGGTGTGGTATAACTTCAATTTTTAGGTAAAACTGACATTTCAACACATCACATCATTGAACACTGTAATGACAAGACATGCTGAAATAATAAAAAAAAGCTCAGTTGTACAACTAAAAAAGGAAAAAATTATTGAGATAGAAAAACTGCTGTACAGTTATACATCACTCTCCCCCCCCCAAAAGAAAAAAGAGAGAAAAAGAGGAAAAAGCTTCTCATTATTAGAGACATCTGATGAAAGGTTCCTGCACACTTGTCAGCTCCGGCTAAGAAATGAAAAAGTTGCTTGATGTATTAACATTTTTAACCCGTTGCTTTAAGGAGATTTTCATTCCTGCCTTTTAATGCATTGGTTCCCCAATTTCAGTAATTCAGATCACCGAAAACACCTCTCTTCCTGCAGGCCAGCGATATGGGCTTTTTGGGGAGTGGGGTGGGGAATGTTAAACTTTAAGCTTGCTAAATCACGTACTAGGGGAGCACAGATCACAAACACCAAAGTTTGAGAATCACTACGTGAGAGAACAGAATATAGAAAGAGAGAAGTTCAATGTGATTTTTAGGCTAATGTCATAAGGAAAAATGAGGCGAAGAACAATTTTAGTGGAAACTTAACAATGAGATTTTTGGGGATGCTTCTTTCAGCTTCCTTTAGTCCGCAGTTAAGATGTGATCTTTCTTCAGTGGTGTAGGATGAGAACCAGCACACATTAGTAGTCTTGACTTACCAGGCAAGGTGCTAGTGAAGGATGTGAATACATGGCACATAGCCAATATTTATACAAGGGGTGACATTCATGTTCAGTGTAAAATCTCATTTTTGCTTTACTTTAGCTTTGCCTAGCAAAATGCAAATGTATTTCATGCTTCTGGGAGTTTAGTTGTTTCAAGATGAGACAAAAAACAACAAACTAAACAGAACAGTACACTGCAAGATATTTGCACAAAATCATACATATTTTTCCCCTCAGAGAAAAAATAATAATTAAAAGAAGAAAAACTAAAAAAAAAAACAAACAAACAAACCTTGCATTAAATTTGATGCATTATTTTGATTCCACAAGGATTAAGCCAGGCATCAGACAGACACTGCAGCCTTCTCTTATCCCAAAGATGCTCACAGTAAAATGGCAATACTAACACAGACTGAGCTCTCTATGAAAAATGGTTTGGGGGGAATGCAGTACACAAGAATCCTCCACCAACCACCACGTTCCTGCAGCAGCAACCAAGGACGTGATAGGAGCTTGTCTTAAGCAGGTTGCAGGAATGCCTAGAAATCTCCACGCTGAGAGCTCCTCCATAACCTCTGGGTCTGCAGAGCTGTACAGATGGCCTCTTCCATGGAAGGATACCAGCCCAAAAGTACAGTATGAAAGAACACCTGAAAAAACAAACCTCAGAGCATTTTCACTGCCTCCAGTGATTCTGTAACTCAGGCAACTTCTAAGTTTAATGCGCTACCCTGCAAAGTCCTGCACATTAACACTTTTTCTCAGATTGCTTCCCCACATTACAAAAACTTTTAGTGGGCAGAGTATAGGCACAGGTAAAAGGGAACCTGTTCCCATGCTGAGTACATTTCAGTTCTTCAATCTACCATTACTTAAAACAGTCAGAGGTTTATTTTTTAGTAACATTTTGGAACAAAAAGTGGATCCCTGAAATACTGTTTGGATTCTTAAAAAAAAAAAAAAAAAAAAATCACAAATTTCACTAACACAGAAGTTATTCATCTTCCAGAGGAAACATTTCAATTTTTCAAATTGGAAGATTTTTTTGAAAAAGGTTGTAATGGTTTTACATTTATAAAAAGATAAAAATGCAAAGATGAACATAAGAATCAATTATTTTGACTTTACCAGACTTATTTGTTTCAACGAACCCCAAGTAAGTCAGACTTGCTTTTTACTTTTATTTTATTTTAGACTTAAAAGTGATATATGGCATTGCAGAATTTCTCATAAAGTAGGAAAAGCAGTCCCACTGAGCTCCAAATCATTCAACTGTACTGCTCAGGACCAGCTGTAACTCAGCTTTTGCCCTCATCTTGCTCATCTCTCACCACGATGGCATGTTTACTATCACAATGTTATTCACAGGACAAAAAGTATCAACTCTTCACCCAAATCCTAAGATCTTTGGATCAAGAGGGCACCAAAATAGTGTTTTTACATGAATACGATCCAGAAAAGAACTCATTGCCATTCATATTTTATAAAAACATTGTTATTCAACTTATTATCAAATAATATATGATTCTAATTTTAAAAAAGCACTGCATCTGAATTGCCTCCAAACAGCAAAAACAACAATACACTATGCTGCAATAGAGGCCAAAAATCTGAGTATTTTGAAAGTTAGTTACTTTTTTTTCTAAATTGAAAGCAAGGTTATCTGAATTTTCTTAGCCCTTTAAATAGTTCATTTGTTCAGAGGCATTTATAAAATGCTCTCAGAATATATACTGTAATTTTCTTCTGTATTTTTCAAGGATTATCCTATGACCTCCTGGCACTTTTCTGCTTGTCATTCTCACAAGCAGACTGATTTTGTGTTTTCTCTGAGCCTCCTCTCACAAGAGGTAGCCATCTGACGATGTGCCTTGGTATGGTAGGACAATTTAGCATGGTTGAACTGAAGTGTGGAGGAAGTTGCATTCTAATGAACAAGTGGCACTGGCACAGATCATTTCAGGCAGCAAAGCATGAGACTTATTCATGAGACTTTAGGCTTTCAAGACAGCGATGCTGAAGTTGAACTGAACTATATCAATTCCAAGTTCTTATCAATGTAAGAAAAAAAAAAAAGGTGAATTCTGGCTGTTTGGACACCTGTGTAACAGCTGCAAGGAGCATCCCTGCCCATGATTTCATATTTATATGCATGCTTGTACATGCTCATATGTAACAGTGTGTGTTAAACAAAATGAATTCTTGTTCTGAAGATTTTTTTTTGTTTCAGTGATAATTCTTTTAAAACATTTCCTCAACTTCTAACATATTCTAAGCCAAGAGGATCATTGTTAAGCATGAAAATGTGCACATATTCCCTCACAGACACAAAAGTAGCGTTGTTTAAGCGTTCAATCTAGGATATTTAGCATATAGCACCCAAGGATGCTAGACTTGGATAAAAGAGCTGAGCTTATCTGACAGCTTGCTGCTGCTGAAGATGGCAGGCCACGTGTCTCTGCCAGGCTTTGCCGTCCTCTCCCCTGCATTTGAGCCAATTCCTTCATTCTTCTGACATCTCAGCTGCAACAGAAGAGAAGTATTCTCCTTCCTCCTGCCACCCAGGGAGGTTTCCGCTAGCTTAGCGAGCTAAACGGGCTGATCAGGTGCCCCAGAAGCACCCCAGGGCCATGAAAAGGGAAAGGCGACAGGAGCCCTAGGTCTGGAAGACAAGGAGCAGGTCTGGGTGGAACGCTTCTGTATCTATGTTTTCACCTTGGCAAAGCCCTTCTTTCCTAACCACTCCACATACATATAAAAGTTAGCCCGATCTACATGACTTGATTTTACAAGCAAAGCCAGTGGAAATTGCAAGCATTTGGCATATCTGAAATTAAGTCACTTTGGCAAGACACCTAACATGGTTTTAGGCAACTATCATTAACACCTGTCTGGAACAACTGCTCCTCTGCACTCTTCATTTAAATCATTTTGAAGTCCTGATGAACTTGTCTGGAACAGTCCTGAAGGCTGGTGCACTGCCTTCCCCTTACCTTCCTCCTCCTCTCCTTGTCCCATCTTTTTTCCACACCATCTATTTCATTCTTTCTTCCATCTGCAGAAAAATAAAATAGGATACACTCAAAAAAGCTTTTAAGCAGAATTCATTATGGCACATGAAATGACCTTTCAAATTTGTTAGTGAACCAGATATCAACACTAAAAGTTTCATTCCTCCCACTGCTTCCGGCATTTTTTTTTGCACAAGTAATTTTGCTAATTATCACTAAAAGCATTTACTCTGAAGTGTAAAAGAAAAAGAATATATGTAAAACAGCTGATTAGAAGACATCAATAAAGCGTGTCTTTTCCTTCCATTTCTGAGACCTGGACAATTGCAGTATGACCCTATATCCTGAATAAGTCTGTATAAATACACATAAAATAAAAAATCTCTTCCTATTAACATTGATTGTGATGTTCAACAGCAGCTAGTCTCCAGTGCACTCAGAAGTTTATGCTCCTACTTTATACCACTTGGGTCTGGCAACATTAATTGTTTGTACACTCTTTAAGACAAAGAAATACATTGGCCATTGAGAATGGGTACATTGAGGTTCCTTTGCTTTATTTCATAACCTGTAAATCTTCTAACTCCTTTGGAGAAACACACAAGACCACAGAAATATTTCAGACCAGATCCTCTGCAGCAGTAAATCAATACAGCTCTACCGAAATCAATGCAACTGGAATGATTTACAGTAGCTGAGGATCTGCCCTTTCGATTGCGGTCAGTGATATAAAAGACTCAAGGGGGTTATTACAGTAATATTTAGGAATATATTTTCCAGTAAATTACAGTTCTTTAAATAGAGACCTAGGAAACAATGCACTCACCCTGCTCAGCTCACCACCCAGCACTGCACTATTATGCTGCTCGAGCGGAGGATTAGCACCAAGGCTCTGCGGTTCTGCATTCGGGGATTTACCTGAGCCATCCTCATATCACAGGCACTAAGAAATTAGAAGTTAGCACTAGTTTGCACTAGTAAATATAAAATAGATGTTACCAATATAAAACCAAAATAACGTAAGAGAAGAGTCAAGATGATCACCATATATCACCACATTCACAGTTCAATGACATTTTTGTTTCCGAAGTTTTCTTAACTAAGTACCTACTGCTTGTAAAACACGTGCTGGCAAACTAAATGCACTGGCAAAACCAACTGAGATATGGCACTATAACATGTGCTCCAGCTCTCTTGCTCATTCTTTATATATCTATATTGCTTAAAGCAACTTAGAAGCTGAATTTTTTTACACTATTTTTTTAAGCGACTTTAAAAAATATTTTTAAGGAACTGTAGGTTTGTTTTGCTACCAAGTCTGTCTCTTATTTGTGGCTGATAAAATTACAGGATAAGGTTTGGTTCATTCTGGAGACTGTGGTTTAAGAAGCCTTTAAAATACATTAAAACAGAGGGCTAAGCTACCAAATCTGGCCACAGCCTCACAAGGTTATTTGTGTTTTTATTTTCTTTCCATAACATTACTGTAACTATGCTTGAGAATGCAAAATTTCTAAGGAGAGAGAACATTTTTCCTACAGTTGGAAAAAGAAATGACAAACCATCCTTCAAGCACAAAAACTCTGTTAGAGCTTGGGAACTTATGCCGTGAAAAAAGAAGAATAGCTTAAAAGAGGCTTTTTATTAGCTGCCTACTAGAAATGGACAACATAAGGGTAAAAAGGAGCCTGAATTTAAAAGAGTTTCAGTGTGGATGAACATACTCTTTTTGTAAGCCAAGATTTAGCAGAACTCTATAAATTAGATGGCCTTGAAGCTTCTTTTCTGTAAACATTTTGGCTGTTTAAAAGCTGTAATAAAAATAGAAAGTGATCATTTCCTCTTTTATTAATGAGTCATCCACATCTCTTGCCACACAGCTTGGCAAAATTAGGGATTGGAGAGAGAATGCGTAATTACATACCTGGGCTGCTTAACGTTTGTAAAGACTGCTACAAACCCAGCATGAAAAGAGAATAACTACCACTTAATTATTTAATCTATAAGAAAAATAACATGTTTCCTCTATGAATTCTACATATGCTAGATAACAAAAAAACTCAGAAATCACTGAAAGATATTTGAGCACCTGGTATCTCTTATATCAGTTTATTGTTTACAGTTCAGTGAATTTTGTTTTCCATTTTGTAGGAAAATGCATTAATACAGGTTTACTAGACCTAAAAACACTACATGCAGGCTCTCTGATGCACTACGTTCTTAAAACCTCATTATTTTAAGGTAAATCTTTTGGGCTGCCAAAAATACAGTCACAGACAGAAGACACTGAATGTAACCAGCAAAAAAATACTGTTTCTTCACAGTTAAAGCAGCAGTTAGGTATTCTCAGTTATATCCTGCACTGATTTGAAGTCATACCTGCATTCTTTGGCAGCATTTTGAAGATGGCTGACAGAAATTCCCATATATGTTCCTTTTAAGACAAGGGAAGAAGATAACAAAAGAATTATTGTTTCATGTAGGATAACAACATCTAAGATACGTTTTCCTGTATGGACAGAAATACATAACCATATGACGTTTTAAATTCAAACCTTCAGGTAAATTACGCTTATTAGGACTAGGTAATTCTTTACACAGAAAATCTGCTTGGCTAGATCTTCTTTAAAACAGGACCTCTATAACACTGCTAAGGCTATACCTCACTACTGATGACTGTACTTCACACACGCACACACACACACACAAAAACAGCAGGAGCTTTTTCTATTGAAATCCATAGATGCTAGCATTTACTGAATGCAGAAAATTGAAAAATGCTTAAACTGGAAAGAAAAAGTAGTACTTCCCAGATGCGACAACACTTACTTTACTCAGACTAAGATAAATTGTTATTTATTAATATATCTTACAGTATGTTAACATCTTTCTAGAAACTCATTTTAATAGTTTAAGATACTTAAATGACCTTGATGGGAGTTCAGAATAAACCCACAAGCACCTTTTACAAAATGAGCTGAAGTCTATCTACAGGAATTCTTGGTTTCTGGCTTTGGCATGAATACTGTCTTTCTCTAAATATGATAGATATATTTTAGATATAAAGTCAGCTACAACACATGCTTGTATAGTATTTAATAACATCATGGTATTTATATAATGCGATTGTTATTTATATTAACATTTTTCTCTAAGACCTCTTCAATACTTACAAAAAACTGAATGTTAATGAAATCTCTTTTACCACACCTGAATTATCATTTTTAGACAAAGAAACCTAGTTGGAGAGATTCATAGTAGAGGGAAGAAAGAGGCTACAGCCTGCCTAATGGGTAGGTAGCCATACCGCAGGTAACAAGTAGCTGCTCAAAGTTTTTAACTCCATTTAATTACTTTCTTTGGCATACCTATTAAAAAAGAAAAAAGAAAAAAAAGGAAAGCTTTGCAGAACCCAAAAAACAGAAATATAAAAAAACCACAGAATTAGGTCTGCTGAAGACACCTGCACTGGTCAGATGAATCCCTGTGCCTCTTTTGAACAGTTACCCCACCAGGGAAACAAAGTGAGAGGTAAACACAAATGCCGACTACGCTGGGGTCGAAACACACACTTCCACCTGAGACACCCTCCCTGTGCCTCCCACTTCCCAGAAGATAAATTGTTCTTAATAACTTCCTAGCATTAATGGCATGTTTGTATGTAAAAGGCACATGTGTTAGGATAATCTTTTCAAATCTGTGTACTTTTTAATGTTTATATATAAATATACAAATAAATAAAAATACTCATATGGACAACCCAAAGCTGTTCCTACAATAGAGGACATCATGCTGATGGCAAGGAAATTGAATACATGCTAAGCTTTTCTCCGTCCTCTTCCCTCATACCTGAACCCATACGTGAATGTGCTGATCTGTTCCTAGTAGGAGTGAGAAAAGATGTGTGACTGGTTCCCTCTCTTGCTTGTCAGCCCTCCATAAGGCATGCCCCAGGAGCATATGGGGAAGCATCTGCAATCCTCGTCCTGCTTCTGCACGTTGGCAACCTCCAGTACCTGAACAGGTGGAGTCATTAGCTTTCCGAGCGGCAGTGTTGCTTTGAGGGGTTGGGTTGGCTTTGCTGTTGTTGTTTTTAGGGTTCCCCCTCCCCTTCTCCTTAAGCGTATGTTCTTTTTTTCCGGAATATGCTTGCTCTTTTCTTGCAGTACTGCCATGCTGGTGTAGATAAAATTCAGTGTATTTTAGTCGTAAGACCTATGTTCTTCGGTTCTAAGTCAAGTCAGGATTTTGAGGATAAAACAATTTCTTTTGAATGAATTGTAATACTTTGCAACAAGGAGATTCACTAGCAAAGACTGTAGTGCTGCTATGGTGCATGTTATCAATGGGAGGCTGCCTTTCATAGCTGTGTTCAAAGTCGTGCACCTAACTGCCATGCATCCTCTTTGATTTTCTGAAAGCACTCTAGCCTATGTTTTTCACTGATCTTACATACATAAGCATGTCTGAGAAAACCATCTCTAAGTGATAGTGCAGCCCTGTGAATTTTCTCTGGTCTCACTGGTCACGAAGAGATGACTAGCACAGTAAAAGTAGAATCAATGAACAAAATTCCCCTTTTAGTCACATGCTCTGCCAGCTCCAAGTATTCTTGGAACATTAGACTTCTTTAGTAAGATGTAGATTTAATATTTCTATGAAATATACCATATCTATGTGTATTTAGCATCCCTAAATAGACCTATCTCTCTCACTCCTGTCTAGTAACCTCTTGGGCCCAGGTAATCTTTTACCATCCAAAACACCCTTAGGCAATGAGTTTCAAAGCCCTACCACCCACCTTGGTACCACCTTTTATTTTATTTATTTATTTAAATCTAGCTCATCCTAATTTTGCTTGATTGCCCAAAGAATTAAACATTTTTGGAATTCACCAGAAGCCTTGCATAGATCTAACTTAAAATTCTTAGTATCACTGTAGTGAGGGAGAGAGAAAAGATGAGAAAGCAGGTGGCCCTGTTCCCAGACCCTTTAAGGGTCAGACATGTCCAGCTCACTCCATTCGCTCTCCATTATGATCCCAGCCATTAGCCAATTTCTTCACCACATAGATATTCCATTTCCTTCCCTATACCTTGACATATCCCCTCAGGTCTTCCAAAAGTGTCTAGTGCTTCTTCCTAATATTTCACTAGCCCTACTGTCATGTTGCTATTTTCACTCCTTCTTAAATGTTTAAGCAATGACAGATAAGTTCCAGATGCGCTTCTGCTCTTCCACATTCCCCCTCCTGCACGGTAAATATTTTTAAAAGGTTGGAATAAGAAGTTCTGGTGATAACAAGGATACCATATGACTACTTTCATTCCTGATTACTTCACTTACTTTTAACTGGCTGGTAAATGGGTCACATTAGTCCCTTTGCACCTAGAGGTTTCCTTTCAGTGGGTGGTCTTGAAACACTCCTCCTGATTTCTAGTTAGGATAATCTGACTTATTTCATAGGGTGATCAAATACTTTTCAGTCACGATTTCTTCTTTTTATGAATACTTATTGGAATAGACTATATACAAAGATCATGATCTGTGTCATATTCAGAATAAAAGCTATGTGGAAGAGGTGTCATTATGATTTAGTATATATGTAACATGAACATAGCATATACAAGATGGATCATTTTTGAAAGAAGCTTATAGTATATTCTTTTTTTCTCCTGGACTAACTCCCTTTTGGGTTAAAACAATACGTGACTTGAGTATGTTGTTTGCTTGTAAGAACTCAGTAGAGTCATTTGTTACCCAATAGCAACTCATCTAATGCTGAGAAGCCATTCACTAATCTTTATTAAAGAACTATTTGGAATTTATTTTATGAGGAATAGATGCAATGGCATTATGTGAAAATTGGCATAACTATTCCACTTCTGAGCTCAAATTCATGCTCTGGATACCTATAATTGTATTGCTTGTCAGCCAGCGCCAACAGTTGGGAATGCTGGGAAGATAATAAAAAGAAAGCCTCAGATTTCTGTCTCCACATGTATCATAGGTGTACTGCATATGCCAGGTCTTAAGCCCAAGATCTATATATAGTTCAGATGCCAAAGATAAAAATATGCAGTTTGCACACATCACTCAGTGCATAATCACAGTTTGTGGGGTACAGCTATTAATATGAATTATATTTATCCAACTATACCTACTATCTGAATGTCACCCTAAATTCATGGGAATCCTGGGTTAACCTATAGCAATACAGATTGCAAACCTGTAAAACTGAGCTCCTTCGAGAAGCAACATCTGAAAATATAAGAAACAGTCCAAACTACCAAATAAACACATGCATCATCAAATTTATGTCAGAGCTTTTTCAAAGGAGTAGACATAAACATTTCATAAAATGTCTCCACTGAATCCACAAATGAAATTACAGCACAGGTTTTGGGGTGGAAAAAAGTGATTGGAAGTTAGAGGAATGGATTTATTTAGGCATTAAAAAAAAATGCCTAAAAATGAGGAATTACAATGAAACACTATTTTCTCAATTCCTATTGGATTCATAATAAAATAAACCAACTCAAATTGGAGAATATAGCTGTGCAATTAGCAATGAAAGAAAAATGAATAAACAAAAACCTTAGCTCATAGTACCACATTTTCAGGTTCAGATTGGTATGAATCCAGAAAAAAACAGTACGGGAAAGATTTTCATCTCTAGATATTTTGAGCCCAAACGATCCTAATATGAAAAACAAAATATAACTGAATTTATTTTCTGAAATGAATCTTTCATTATCCCTTCAATTCTCACTATTAGCGTCCTTGAAAGATTATGATGCTGCTCTATAACAAAAAGCAGACCACACCTTCTAAGTAGGCTCCTTCAGAGCGTGACACTAACAAATTCAATCTACTGCTTGCATATTTAGCTAATAACAAAGAGCCAAATTCCAGCTCAAAAGCACAAGACACCTCCTCAGATCAACTCAGAGTGAAATAATTAGAAAAATATTTTGAAGTCAGACTGCATTTTCAAATGCAAACAACTCCCTTTCTCCTGCCTCTCAACCACAAAGTAGCTTCAATAAAATATATATACATATATATATATATATATATATATATATATATATACACACACAAGATCTGTGTTTCCTCATATGAAAAATATCTGTCACAAATTTGGTATCAGACACTACACTACTTACTAAAGTAAAAAAAATCATTGGTAGAAAAAAATCTTTTGCTTTTGAAGGTGATAAAATACAGAAACATCATTCCAGCTCAAAATAATCCACGAACATTGGCCTTAAACTAGGAACACTTAGGAGAACGTTCCAGGGACATATGACTACCTACTTGCCCTATTCTTACATTAAGCATCCATTTTTGACCAGTGTTATAGATGCATTGTGGAAAGTTTTGGTCCAGCTCAGCCAGTCGTTCCTACAACATCCTTTTGAAGTTCCTTAACTCATCAGTATCCCACACTGAAGCAATGTCAATGCTTCATTAAGTAACTTCAAGAACACCGTACTTATTCCAAATCAGAAAAATACTTTCCCAGCTCATGGTAAGAAATGTCTTCTTTTGGAGCCTCCTTCTAGCTCAATAGCCTGGAGAGAGTATCCACTTCATACTTGACACTCTTGTAGATGTCATTATCTGACTTGAGATTTTGTGGTTTGAAAGTAGAGGAGGTAGATGTCTTCCTCCTCCCTCCCTCCATTTCATGTAAGAATAAGCCTATTCTTTCAAAGCATTTTTTTCTTTTTAGAGAGAGATGATAGCATGGTGTGAAGCACTGAGGTTCAAGTCTCTCAATGACTCTTGAAAGAATGACAGGAAAAGAAAGGCAGAGCAAGGATTTGAACCTGAGCATACTCTATCCAAGGGAAGTTACCTGAACTTAACTGTCTAGTCTTAGCCGAGTCTTTTTTTCTTCCTCTCCAAACTTGTGAAGCCATTCATGTCAGGACTTTCACAGGTATTCCCAAACAGAGCATGTGATGTCGCCCTCTTTGTTGCCTTTTATAGGATGCCTTTTTTCCCCTAGTAGCTTCAGGATTTTGGCATGTATCATTTAAGATCTTATATAGCAGAGCTCTTCTTTCTCTCTCCAGTTCTGTCAACACTGCGAAGGGTCAACTTATTCCATAGGTGCTGGAACAGGACGAAGCCTTTCACTTCCTTTTTTTTAAAAAAAAAAAAAAAAAAAAAAAAAAAAAATCTTTTACTCTACAGACTAGAAGGTACTTCTTCCAGGTATTTAATCTCTTACAACAGAATGAGAAAGGTATTCTCTATGTCTTTGTGGAGGCAACAGCTGTTTCTTCCTTCTGTATTTTTTAGAAGGGAGGAAACAAAGAAGTTGGAATGACAGCAACATGTATACATAGTAAACTGTGTGTGTGTGTCCGTGCGTGTATACACGTGGGGAAAGGTCATTTCTACACTTAAGAGTACTTAAAGCCCCACTTATATGCTTAACCATTTCCACATGCACAGTGTATAGAATGAGAAGAGGATTTTTCTCCCCCCATCACTTTTGTGCAACAGGACTCCACTGAGTTCTTGTACCTCAAAAACAATATAAGGTAGAATTTTCAGCCAACAATCTCAACTACTATTTTAGGCAAAAGTTAGTAATTACTGAGGAAAAAAAAATCTGCCATTTGTTAAGTACTGTATATTGCACAAAAACTGCTACAAGATCACAACTGCAACGTTATATCCACTTTGCAGTGACTTGAGTACTCTCATAGAGATCACAGACAGTTCCTTGCATCTGGGAACACAACCTTATCAGGAGGTCCTGGCGGACCTGGTGGTCCTGGTTCCTCTCTATGGAGGAATCTGCTTGGAGGGACAGGAGAGTCAATAAGGCCAACACTGTTTCTTGCATACACTCATGTGCCCCTCATTCTCTATCCTCAGCAACCTGTGCAACAGCATTCTTATGGATGCCAGAAGAGCAATGTCTGAAATCTGAATCAGATGTCCTGATGGTGCTTGCTATTTTATTAAGGCAGGGTCTGAAAGAACATGTTCAAGGAAATAGTTTCAGATAATTTCAGAACAAAATTTGATGGGGGACTACAAGAAGAGTAGCGATCTGTACAACACGTGCCAAAATCAGCTCCTCCACCTGTCTTGTTAGATCCTCCTCAAACCACCAAGGATGAATAGAAAGATGGCAGTCTAACAACAGGTCAAATTAGAGAGTATCTCATTTACTGAAGCTGAGCTACATGCACTGCTTCTTGATTAACGGGCAGCTGCATTAATAGTAGAGAAGAGGGGGAAAAAAAAGATTTCATGTCTGCTCTCTATGTGGGTGATGCAATCACACAAACTGACACCTAAAGATAGAGCCACATAACCTAAAAGTATAAACACAAGCCTGTCTCTTGGTATCTCTATTCACTTCATCTAGGAATATTAATCAGCAGAATGGAATCTAAAAAGTGAAAGACATCTAAAAAATAACAAAAGGTCACCTTAAAAATCGCAAGGCATTTATCTGGTCCTAACAGTGCTACACAATGTTTCATGAAAGATCTCAGTTCAAGTTTCCTGTACGCTTCCTAGTTCTTTTTCCTGAAAATGTCGGAAACTCAAGATGGGCAAAGGAAGAAAAATCATTCTCATCTAGTGCAGAACTCTACATTTCTTTGTTATACACAAGGCAAGCAAATAAATCACACTATCTAAATATCTTTCTATCATCTCCAAAACCACAATATTTTTCATCTTTCTCAACTATTTCCTGTTACAAACTTGAAAGGTAATTTTAAGCCTGATCTGTGCTAGTGTATATCGCAGATCACCAAAACAACTTTGCTAAGATAAAAGCACAGTTTTCTTACATAAACTACTTGCAGAAAGTCACAGAGAGAATAAGATTTGCAGCCGCTCATACATAACAGTTAACAGCTTCAGTCTGAAAAATCTTGACGGTCCCCGCACACCCAGCTCCCACTCAGGGATGCAGGCTGCCTCCTTGCTCCCATACACACACCACAGCCATCTGTTTTAGCGACGTTAGCGTGATGCCATGCAATTTCACTCAGGCAATCACTGCAGAAGGCCCATTGCCACAATAACCTAACACTCTGTTGCTAGTGCTACACGAAAATAAAAAATAAAAAAAAAATGTAACAGAAAAAGAATTATAGAAAAGCCCTGCTCTTGAAATTACCTTGAATATTGAATATTTTTCAACTTACGCTGCAATATATTTTTGAGGGAGAAAAGAGGAAGTTTGTTTGGAAATATATTTTTGCAGAAAAGACATCTTTAGCTGTGTATTCAGCTCAGTTATGTTACATAATTTGCCTTTGATTTCTGCTCGCTGTAGAAAATGTGTTGCTCTGTCAAAAATACTTTAATAAAAATGATTGGTAACTACTGTACAGTAACATGCAAAAAGATGATTATTTTGAAAAGAAATAAGTTTTTTTTTTTTTACATCATTACAGTTTTTTTGTCTTCCTTTAAAAATTTTTTCTAAAATGCTGAAAAGTTACTTTGAAATGAGTTTAGAGGAGTTTTTAATGACGTTTTCTCTTTCAAAATTTATTTGTAAGTGAGTTCGAGATGGACATAGTGGTCTCAAATAGTATTGTGAAGTTAAAAGCTTTTTGGTCCAGCTTCATCCATTCCAAGCTAAGCATTCACCTCTGGAGCCTAGATCACCTCTGGACTGCCATGGTAGCCTTGGTCTCAAGGCCAGGTCCCCTGATCACCCTCCACTGTCACAGTGAAAATCTGAGGATGTCACTGGCTGAATCTCTTAACTCTGAAAATCCGAACCCAGATTCAAGCCCATTTACAACGCATTTACAATTGCCTTGCTGCAGCAAAGCAAAGAAGACGTTAGGGTTCCCAAATAACGAACAGAGAAAAGTATTTAAAGAAAAAGAGGATGATTTGTCCCTCTTAAGACCTTTTTCTTTTCAATCTTTTTTTCTGCTTTCAGACCTTCCAGACCTTTTTTATCTTTTTTTTTTTTTTTTTTTGAAAGTCTTGAAAGGTCTTCTGCCTTTGACCTTTTCTTTATTACCTCTGGCAGCATGGAAATCTCTGCAACACTTGGGTTGAATCCCCATATCTCTCCTTTGTACTCTAAACAGTACGCAGTAATAATATAGCAGCAAGGAAAAAACTTTCAACGAAAAAGAAATGTTTGAACCAAGCAATTGTTTTGAACCAGTTTTTCCGCTCCAGTCTCCAATGTCTGAGCTAGATTGAACATACAAAGGCAGAACATTTAACAGAAGAGCCTGGTTTTGAAGATTTACAGGTATATTTTGCTATACCGTTTTTCTTACCACCAGAATTACAGCCAATATTTCCCTTTTGACTGCTTAGACTAATTGAAACCAAGCTATCCCCTTTTTGCATTTTTGTCCCTCTTTTTGCTATTCTTTTGATGACGCTAAACTTCAATTCAGGAACCCTGAGGAAAACTAAAATAATGAAGAGATCCATCTCAGCTATAATACAAAACAAAAAGATTATATGCAATTCATCTTGAAAGTAGAAGCCATCATTATTCCTTTTCACAACTATTTAAAAAATAAAAAAGAAAAGCTGCTGAAATAATATTTTCACCTTTATACATTGTCCTAAAGAAGGTGTCATGGTTGAACAAAGAAATCATCAGAAATTCTATTTTCCATTTCCATTGTGAAATTAAGAGAGCTTTTGCATTCTGAACTCTACCCACACACCGGGGCAGCAGTTCTCTGGATTGTTCTGGCTCTTAAATAGGTATGCTTTGGAGAAAGCAGAAGGAAAAAAAAATATCCTTCAATAGATCCCACACTAATGACATACCAAACTTCTAAGAAGTTTTCTTTCCATATTTATTGAAGCCAGGCAGTTAACTCTGTACTTACAGGTCCCAAGGTATTCAGAGTTTCCTACGGGAGATTTGGATATTTCGCTGCTTGGACAACTGTGGCTGTAATTATCTATTATTCCAGCAGCCTGAGCCTTTTTGTGAGCGTATATTATTAGTTAGTAGCAGTGCTCAAATGTTATTTGACATTGGGAAAGGACAATCTCTGGGCCTAACTTTTCCCTCTACGTATGTGGTATGTGAATCATAAATAGCTCTTCAGAACTCAAAAATCTAGCCCAGAGTGGGACTGGAGTAATGAGGCAAAAATCAGACTCTCCAGTTCTAAATTCTGTCTTATTACAGAAGCTAGATGCTGTTTATAACTGGATATTTTCTTAATTTTTCATCTCATCTGTGGAAACTGGCCCAGTCATGGTGAGCAGCATCAAATACAGACAGTTTTAACAGGGAGGATGTTGTGGCCGCTACTGCATCGCATGAGTGTGAAGTACGTGCTGCACTTGATGGCATCTTATTTACCTTATCAGCAAGTCTCAGCTGAGAGGTCACTAGAACCGCTTTAACAGTATGTCTTCACTCTTAGAATATTTACATCAAGTCTCAGTTAAGGTAGCACAAATGTTTTGAAGGCAAGGCACTCATTTAAGAAAGGCATGTCTTCACCCTTAATGGCAAGTCTCTGCCATTGCAGCAGAACAGGCTGTTCCTCTGGGGATGTCCTAGTTGATGCAGGAGGGGAGGATGCATGCTCCTCACCATGCAAGTGCTGCATGGTAACGTACTCCCACTCTCTCACCTCATCTGAAACTATATGCATGGGCAACATGTGCTCTCCAGGAGCCCACAGATCTGCAGCACTATCACAGGATACACAACATGAGCAAGTTTTAAACTGTGATCTTGCATACCCTGAAATTCTTTCCTGTTTCTCTAGTCTGGTCTATACATAATCTGTAAGAAGTACTTTACGACATGCTTTACTAGAAGTGGCTGGTGAGTTTGGTCATGACTATGAGACAGCCTGCGTGTGGTTTTGTGTAATACTGGGCAACAATCCTCCTACAGCTACTGAGACATCCCCACATCTTCAGTCACGAACAAAGGATCAGCTAACGAGTCTGAGAGCAGGGCAGGTCATCTTCCCCCTGCATCTTCCCCTCCCTCACGGTACACATATTCCTGCTTTATAAAGAATACATTTCTGGAAATTAAAGGATTTCCACAACACAGTGAATTAAACACAAATTCAATAAAATACATTAGAGCTTATCTTTGTGTTTGACACATAGTTAACATAAGCACATGTACACTTTTTTTTTAAGCCCTCTTACATTTTTCACCGCCAATGAATCTGTGATCCTTTGGGACCTTTCCCCTGTATCCACTTTAGCACTACAGAATTTTAAGTGCTTAGAATAATTTACGGAGAGAGAGAGCACTTGTACATATTTATGATATATTCTATTAGGCCTAGAAATGTGGCATCTTGAAAGTACAGTAGAAACTAAAGTTCCAGATTGATGATGGTGGAATTGTTCTCCTCATTATATGATTTCTAAATTTGGGCTAATAAAGAGGATCCAATAATGCGGCATGTAAGAATGAAAAAAAAATGACTGCTGAAGCATAAGAGAAATGCCAGGAAACTAGTGCCGGACTGCTTCCACTCGTTCACCTGTCCTTAGCCACTTTAAATTGATGACAGCTAACACAAGCCATGGGCATCATTAGAAGTGTAAACTAAAAAGAGAATCCAACTGAAAAATATTAGGTCATCATTTCTTTCTTTACTTTCCAAAATCAAAAACTCCTTGCTTGCTGCGTGCTTTGGTCTCATAGTAAAACTGTACATTGAAGTGAACTGCAGGAGTCCTTACAATTCTGTTTTCAACAATGTTAATTCATGAAAGTCCAGAATTAAGTTGTGTAAAATCCAAAGCATCATGGCTCTGAATTAGCATGTAAGACAGAAAAATGTTAAAAGTACAATGAAAAGAAAACTGACTTTAAATCATAATTAATGTCACATAAGGGTAGCCACTCTCCCAGGACTGAAGGAAATAATTATGAAAGCCTAAAAGTGATCAGAGAGATTATAAGGGCAGAGAATATTAACAGCGGAAAACTTCAAGCATCTTTATGCAGACTAGAAAAATACCATATTGGGAGATGGATGCAAAGCATATGTTTTTAGGGATCAGACAGTACTGCTTCTTTAAACAAAATATTCATAGATACCCAATCTCTCTTCCTCTCTCCCAGTCTCCCCAACACACTGAAAAACTTGAGTCTTAGAAAAGGCCTGACACCTAACTTAAGTGGTAATTATCAAAGGTACAACATTGTATTATTAAATTAATTATCAAAGGTACAACATTCAGCTTTTATAATAAGAGTTCTTCTCTCTTACTCACAGAAGGGTAATATTTGACTATCATTTAAATGGTAATATTTAGCAACAACAAAAAATAGAGAAAATAAAAATTAAAAGCAACAGATTCTGGTGGCACCCGGACTGTTTGGCAAACCTGTACAGAGGGCTCAGAATAAATGCAGACCATCTGTAAGAAAGTTCTCCTCCCTCTCAAAAGCCAGCTGGTTAAAGAATCAAATGTAGGAGACTATTGAAAAAGCTTTCTGAAAGTGGAAATCACATACAGTTATAGAAAATAGGGGGAAAAAAAGTAGATTTTGTCAAGCTAAAATACAAAAAACAAAATCAAACAAAAAACCCCACACACTTACACACAGAAAAGTCACAAAGACGTTGTAAAGTAACTTGTCAGAGATCTAAATATTTTTGTGATAACATCAGAAGGAGAAATCCTGCCACAGAATCAATGAGCATACCAGAGATCAAAAGCAGATCAAAAGGAGATAAAGCCAAAACAAAATGTTTAATCTATTCTTTTTGTTAAAATTGCTGCAGAAGAAACCAAGTAAATTCTACTGCTACAGCTCTCTTTATGGAGGTGGAGAATCACAGAAAACTTTACTTTGAAAGGGACCTTTGGAGAATTTCCAGGCCAAAACCCTGCTCAAAGCAGGGCCATCTTAGAGCCAGCTGCTCACTCCACCACCTCTGCGGCAACCTGCTCCAGCGCTCAACCACCCTCGCTGTGAAAATTCATTTCCTTATATCTGATTGCATTTTCCCAGGTTGCAACTTGCATCTGCTGTCTCCCACCCTATCACTGCCTGTCTTTGAGAACGGACTGACTCTTTCTCTGATCCCTTCCATCAGATAAGCAAATCCTCCAAAGCTTCCTCTTCCCAGGCTGAAGGAGCCCCACTTGTTCCCACGCTCCACCATCTTGGTGGCACTTTGCTGAAGAGCCGCCCTGTCTTGCACTGCATCAACTGCTGCCCCCACCATCTGTTAATCTGCCGAGAGTGCACTGCATCTCTCACCCAGACTGTTAATACGCACGTTAAGCAGTACTGCCCCCACATAAACCATGAGGGACACCACTAGGAACCAGAGACCACCTGGACTTCACGCCACTGAGCTCCAGGGTTCATCTTTCAACACAACTCATAGCCCGCTCTTCCAGTCTATGTCTCACCAATTTGCAAAGAGGATATTATGGGAGCCTTTCCATGTCAAAGGCCTTGCTGAAGTCAAAGTAAACAACATCCACTGCTCCCCCCTCAATCACAGAGTCAGTCATGTCATCATAGAAAGTTATTTTGCTGATAAGGCAAGGCTTGGCCCTTGGCAAATCTGTGCTGGATATTCCCAGTCGCCTTTTGTCCTTCACATGCTTGGAAACGGCATCTAGGAAAAATTACTTCATAATCTTCCCAGGAACAGAGATGAGGCTGACTGGCCTGCAGCTTCCTGGATCCTTGTTCTGGAATGCTAAAATAAAACCCCTGACACACTCTTTGGGGTATGGTGCTGAAACTTGCTTAATTTGGACCCAGTGGAAGATGAACACAAGGTGACAGTCAAGACAACCCTATTTGAAAAGGAGGTTTTGGAAGGAAAACCCCTGAGGGAATCTGGAATCAGTAAATCTGGCCTCCGTGCCTTAAGAACTATTGGAAAATACAATAAAGAACAAAATGAAATGCAAAGGCATGTTTTAAACATTAAAAATTGGCCATTGGACTATTTGGTCAAAGGATAAAAAATAGAGAGGAGTAAACAATCAGCTTCTGCAACGGATGGTGGTCAACAGTAGGGTCCACGAGCATTCATGCTGAGACCTGTGTACTGCTCAAAAAAATTCATAAATTATCCAGAAAAAGATGACAAAGATTGCAGCTGACCAGAACACTTCAAAACACCCAAAAACAAATTTCACTCTGAAGTGCTGCAGGACATCTGGACTGGGCAATAAAATGATAAAAAAATCATTTCTGTATCTGCAAAAATATGGGGGGAAACAGCAGTAGCTGTACATACACAGTCCTACCACTCAGGAAACAGATCATGGAGTCAGTGTGACAAATTCCCTGAAATGCAAGTTTAATTGACAGCAGCACCTTATGTCCCCTGAAAAGTCAGGTATTGCTGAGCAGAGGGTTTGCAAACAAACAGAAAACACCTGTATGCCTTTGTTTAAACCCAGTGTTAAGTACGACAGCCTACAAAACCTGCAATTCAAATCATTGATTGCGAGAACCTTGCAAAGTATCCCGCGGGGTGCACATACACCAGGAATACACATACATCTGCCAGTGATGCTGCTGTACTCAGGTTATCAGCCCAAATGTATCTTTGGTCAGACTCAGTACAGAAGTACTGATACTATGAGTCTCTGAATAATGAAATGTAAATCAGATTTACATTTCAGAATTCATTCCAGCTTTGATGTGCTAAGCTCTGTAGCACTGCAAGTAAGGAAAAATGGAAACGTTACATTTAACAAACTTGACAGAAAGACATTTCTAGGGATTAAAATGATTAAATGATTAATTCAAATGTCATTTCAACAAGTGAGTTTACTATATGTTTTGAATGTAGATAGTTTTGAAAGATAAAAAAAGCAGTTTGGACTAACTCCTGCTAGCTTATTTGGAATTCCACTAAGCTGTCCAAGTGAGGTAGATGGACTGCTATTGATAGGAAAGGAGGTTAGCACAGCCATCATCTCTTGGTGTTCACAGATCACATTTTCTTTTCCTCAGAACTACCCTTTAGGATAACTTGTCAAACAATTGGAAAGCAGGTGCAATGGTACATACGGAATACAACGTGAAAAAAAATCTTGTGTTTTCTTCAGTCACTATGTTGTATTTATCCTCAATTTATTAAAATATACAAAATATAGTACGTAAGACAACAAAACTGTAAATGGGAAGAAAACATGGCCCAATAAATGTAATCACATTGGAAGTCTTTATGTTTGGTAGTACACTGAAGATAATCTCTTCTAACTGCTCTTTACTACAAATTACTAGACCAGGTCTGCTATAAATTAGTCACCAACTGAAGCGACTAGCTGATAAAGATAAAATTCTCTCAATTCATTCATGCAAAAAGGGGCAAGCAAAAACCATAAATTTGAGTAAATGCGAATTTCTCTTAACCTTGAGGCAGAACAGAGGGAACTTGGCCTGTTACAGACCCTTCACATTTGAGTTTGTGGCAGATGCTTTCCTTTTGGTAATACATAATGTTGAAACTTGCACCTTTCAGTATGAAAAAGGCTATTAGCATATGATGAAATGCAGTCAAGCTACATCAGCTTAATAAATTACCATTTAAAAATTAAGCCACTTTAGCTCTCTTTGGGCATACATTTGCAAAAGAAAAACACGTTAGCTTAAACTTCACTACTAGAGGTTTAAATTAACATAGCCCACCTTGCAAGTTTACAGTCATATTTTACCTTATAGCTACTTCAGGGCATTTATATGACCATCTATGGCATCTTAATAGAAGTAACCCATTACAATGCTGAATTCAAATATATTCTGACTCCAGGCTGTTTAATTTATTATAGTGATTTTATATTACAGAAAATTAATGTTGGCTACAAAATGTAGCAAGTTCATAAACTAGGGGGAATAGCACAGGTTGGGAAACTCAAACATACGTGAAAGAGAGACAGACAGACAGACAGACAATTCATATAGCTACTAGTCATGGCTAAATAAATGGGGCTAAAAGATACATTTGTTCAGTTCGAGCCATCAGCTGAACTATGCAGATTTTATCTAAAGTATCCCCAGCCTTGCAGGAAGAAATTGCTTTTTGAAACTTCTGTATTTTTTCCAAAGGTAGAGTATGCCCATCTGGCATAGCAGCTTTCAGGTCAGGGTCACGCAGAAACACCCTGAAGTAAAGAACCCAGAGACAACTTGCAAAAGTAAAAAGGGTGCTTACAAGCCTGTTTTCGCTAGTAAAGGGAAACGGGTATTAATGTACTTAAAGACCAGCCTTTTGGGCAAATGCTCCTGATTAGAATACTATAATTATAAGATGCAGAACTGTAATGTTTCTCTGCAAACTGCTTCACCTTTCCATGTTTATTAACATCATGCTAGGAAAAACCTCTACTGATCCTTTTTGCTTTCAACAGACACGTGTCAAAATCATGTTCTGCAGCTGGGAAACATCTGGCAAAGTTGTGTGGGTTCACATTAGGGGACAAAAGGTGTTCGAGATTTCATTTTGGGAATGATATTTGACAGTCCTTAACAATATTACTAGTGACACTGTGAACAGCTGCTGCAGGTCAGGCAGGTAGGGAGCTTTAATGGTCTCTTGTTTCTAACTGTCCAATGTTTTTATTTTCTATTTCAGCAGATATGAAAAAGGATAGTATCTCAGGGCATCTATATAAAAATAGTCAGCTAACAAGGCTAATAAATAGACTTCTATCTAGGTCATAACAATGTCAAAACAATCCTTTATGCACCGCAGTTTTTTGAATGACAAAACAAAACTGATACTTAGCTGAAGTGTTACTAAATGAAGAGAAAAATTAAGTCAAGTCCAAATTTTCAAAACTATTATATGCAAGTTGAGAGAAACCCTGATGGGGCTAATTAGTTATAAGTAAGTGCCATTTTTTCATGCAGAGGGAAACAGAGGAAACTATATACAAAGAGGTACCGTAAGAAATACAAGGCCCACGTAACATCTCAAGAGTACCACTAAGGTGGCAGTGGTAGAAACTGGCCAGGAATTTGAATTCAGATTCCTGATGTTACTGCCACTGCGTGTGTGTATGTTTGCAGAAAATTGAGTCAGACAGATGAAAAAGCCTCAGACATAAGCAAGAAGCCTGCGAGGGTTACCCCAAGCCATGGCTGAGAAAGAAAGCTTTGGGGATGAGCAGAAAAGAAACAAAGCTAAGTAGGGTTGGGAGTTCAGTTCAGTTCATAAAAAAAAAAAAAAAAAAAAAAAAAAAAAAAAAAAAAAAAAAAAAAAAAAAAAAAAAAAAGATGCTTTGGCTGAATCTAAAAAACCCCAAAAAACAAAAAAAAACCCAACACCCACAGCCAAATCCTTAAACACATTCTTTTTCCAGTGTAAGAAATCTGTTCCATACAGAATTCTGTGCAACTTAATCAAAAAATAATTGATCAAATAATGCTGTCTGGGGCGTTCAAGAGGCAGACAGGAGCTACGGAACCCCTCCAGGGCAGATCCCTTCTGTTTGAAATCACAAGTCAGTCACTAGGCAAAACACAGTTATCTTTAGGTGCCTAAAAAGCTCAGAAAAAAACATAACCTTTTTTTGCTTAGTGGTTTTTAAGTACCAGAGGTGCCTTTTTCCAGCAGAAAAAAAAATCTTTAAGAAATGTTTGATCAGCTCAGTAATACCGCTGCTCACTGTGCAATCTAAAAGACAACCAGGTAGACTGCCTGAGGGCTGTTGAGCAAGGCAGCTCTTCAGTCACTCCCTCTTCTGGCCTGTTTATTCCATGTGTCATGTCCAGAGGTAGAGTCTTCCTCAGTGACCTTCCTGCCACTGTTTTTTCTGACCAGTTAAACCAAATCCCACAGCTTCAGAAGCTGGCAGACTTGCCAACTAACATTCAAATGAAGCCTGGCAAAGAGTATCCACACGATAAGCAGGACTAGTTCCAGTACGTATCCGCCCGTACAGAGCGTACGCTGAGGCCCAAATCTCACTTACGCTACTGAAAATCTCTACTCATATCTGCACTGTCATTTAAGTTTCACAACAATATCGGTTAAATCAGAACCTAAACCTATGCCAATGTACTAAACTTTTTGAGTTTGTATTCTAAAACACAGTATAACAGTCTGGCAGGACATTCACTGACATGTAATACTTCTACAGAAGACACTGCCATTTCAAACGGACCTTTACTGAAATTCCTCAACTTGCATAGGATCGGTGCAGCCAACACCCCTTCAAGAGCCTCCAACAAAAATTAAATTGTATTTTTGATGACACCTGTGTATCAGAGGTAAGTGGATCTAGAACTCCTGATCTACGTAAACCTAACTATAGTACCTATAACTCCTGTTACAGGTAAACAACGTCTGGAAATCTGCATTTGTATTTATTCAAAAGATGCCTGATCCAAATCTCAAACTCAATGAGAATCTTCTCATCTACTTCAATTCAATCCTACCTGTTTTTTTTTCCCATACCACAAACAATGTGAAATGAAAGCAAGAATAGTAGAGATCTTAAAGAGTGAAAAAAGGAGTTCAGGGTGAATAGCTCCCATATAGATAGTAATATTTAGTCACCAGAATCCCACTAAAGCTAGAAAAACTGTGGCTTTTCCCAAGTAATTCGTGTTATGTTTATGAATCACCTCAGCTACAATAATAGCAAATCAGTCCTAGATTGTGTTACAACATTCAATCTTGAAAATTAATATGCTTATATTTCAGTACTGAGTAATTCACATTATTTTTTCAACCCAATGATCAATAATTCTGTCAGTTTTATGCTAAAAATGAGCAATGAGGCCAAAGATTTCAGTATAGATTCAACTCAAATTGCAAATAAAGAAGAGAGATTCAGTCTTTTAATAGACTTTTACATACTACTTATTCATACAAAATTACTCAGGGTCTGAATTCTACCAATGATTCTATCATGAAACAATATTCATTTTTTACTGATGAAAGCGAGTCATTGAGATATATGAAAGAAGGAGAAGCAGAAGATAAACAAATAAGTACTGACATCAGCCACAAACTGGTTTTAGATGAACAATTTTATTACATATTTGCCTGAAATTTCAGCCCAACATTACGGAAAAGGAAGTTATACTACCCTGGTATGTAGTAGCTGTAAATATCTGAATTGTCAAGTGGGGTCAGATTTTCTGCTAGTGTTCACTGGCAAACTACAAGAACCAGTTTAATGTTGCATTGAAAAATCTGATGGATTATTTTTTCACAGCAAAAATACAGAGACTTCTACTGATGTATCCTTGCTGTCTTATAAAAATAAGTTTATTCTTCTCACATAAGAGTAAACCAAGATTTGCAGAATTATTGTGTTAGATCAACTTCAGGACTATATCCTGCCACTTCCTAATAATAATTTGAACAACGGGGAAGGAAAATGAGGCTGAATAGAAACATTTTGTAATGTAAGTCTGACAACTTTTGTACATGAAAGATCAAGGCATCAAATGAGGTTAATTTGCCTAAAAAACACATACGAAGTCTTTGCCAATACAGTTTTAGCCGCTTTATATAATGCCTTTTGCCCAGGATAGTTTATGAATCATAATATTAAGCTAAGGTGTGATAAACCACCAACCTGTAACAGCAGTGGAAAGAACTTTTTAGTGCATGATCATGACTCACTAGTAGTAGCCGGCCTCAGTGACCTGGGCCAGCTTGAGCTTAATAAGTTTTCCTCCCTAAAGAAATGATATAGTAGCAGTGTTTGATCTGTAGATACGTATCTATGGGCTCTCTCCACGTATAGGGGCATCGTTCTTCACAAAACACTGGCTTTTTGTTGTTTGGAGGGCTGGGAGGGAGGGAGAAGGGTGTGCCCTCCAGGGATTTCTTTGCATTATCAATTTATCAGTTAAAAGTATCAGTATGATGAAAAGTTTCTATTGGAGACTTTTCATACTTTGTTTATAAGTTTCCACAAACATTGTTTGCTAATGCAGTTTGTTCAGTTTCATAATGGTGCTACTAGTCTGATATTTAAAAAAGTTTTCTTGTTTTTTGAAATGGCAAGGCCACTGTGAAATGTGTGAGCCTCCATCAATTTCTTGTATGCATGCATACACTCAAGTTCAAAAGCATCTGAAATTAAAGAGTTACAGGCACTTGCTATGTTTTGCGTGCCCAATGAGTGGATACCAGAGATGAATAGATGCCGTTTTTCCCCTCATTAATCACAACAGTGACATTTTCAAGACTACTTCAAGCTGACAGCGTAACAGTAACAACTCCACTTATAAAACAAGAAAACAAAGGCTAAGTTCCTAGGTCTTGGATACATCACAGGATATTCACACACAGAGGCTGATATTCTTTTATACCTTTACCACATCTAGCTTGAAGTGACAGGCATCACTGCTTCCCTTTTGCTTTTGACAGATAAAATGAATCTAGGAGAGGTAGGTGTACATGGAGGCAACTAGGACAGCAGTTGAGACACACTTGGTATCAGTCCAGATTTCTCTGCACAGCAAACTGGCTAGCTTCTTCCACTCTCACCTGTTTGTATCCTTCTAACAGTAGTGTGTATTTGTCCCAGATCTCCACCAGCCCAGACTCTTGTCCAGGTACAAATGTTTTTCTCCTGGTCTCTCCTACAGCTGTTTTACAGTCTTTCCCCCACACTTCAGGTTTCCTCCAGCCATTCCCACTTTGCATTGCACACTACTCGTCTTCAACAAAATGTTATTACTACAACCACATTTTTGTGCCTAGACATCCCCCAGGTCCCTCAATGTGCCCCATAAAGTTTGCAGACACCTCTCCTGACAAATTTGTGATAGCTCAGCCCCTCCCTTCTGTCTCCACCAACTCATCCTAACTGGTAGTAGCCATCTACTTCTACTCCAAGTTATTCAAACAGTATTAAAACCATACATTTGAATTTCCTTGACCCTCAGATAGTTCTCAACTGCATCTAATATATTATTCAACCTCTACCCACGTACTCTGCATAATTCCTTATCCTTCCCTTACCATTTGGTTACTTAATATGTAGTTTATTTTGCATTAGCATAACACTAATCAATTCCAAATATAATGGTAAAGCATTTAGTTAAATCATACAGTCTCAAATATCTTATTGAAAAAATTGTGAAGATGAAAGTTTTTAATCCATGTACATAAATCATAACAATTCCAAATGCTTAACTCTTAAATATTTCTTTCTTTGACTCACTCACTCATAGTTTTTTTTCCCGGGCTGCCGGCAAGGAGAATGGTGACACATCCTTTCAATAGGGCCAAGACCCTCCCCCTCAAAACTAGGTCTGTACAGTCTAGGGAAAAATGAGAGAAAAAGAAATCATTAAGAAGTCAACTGGAATTAGTATATTTTGGCTAGGCTAACAGCATATGACAAGATTCTCCCATCTGAAAAAAAGGCGATGAAGCCCAGCTGGTACATGCTACACAATTTACAAAAAGTCAACACTTCTCTTACTGGCAAACTTATGTAAGTTGAGGTCAGAGCTGGTAAAAAATAGGTTATTTATCATTTAACTAGTTTAAATGATCTCAATTTTTCTAAATAATTTGCAAACATTGCAATAATGAGTACACTGAATAAATACTATGAAAATCACGCAGAGATCATCCAAACAATTAACGAACTCATACTACTAGCTAATGGACGGACTTTATATTAAGAGCCACCCAGAACTCTTAGACTTCAGATTTTTTTAGTAACTGGACAGCCATCGGTGACTGTTTGCAACCAGCATGTCAGTATTATTTTGTTTGCTTTGGTGTTTCCCTGAAAGGAAACTTCCATGATCATTAGCTTAAGCTCCTGACTACACAGATAGGAGTCCCTTGCTGCTGAGACAGGCAGGCTTGCGAGGAAGAGATGACATCAGCCACGTATTCAAGATCCATCTCTGAGCAGCACAGACCACAGGACTTTTATATTTGGAAATCACAGACTTGTGAGGACTTCTCTAGCAAAAGAGGTGCAATGGCTGCACTTCTGTAACACATCAACACAGCCGTCACCTTTTGCATAAACCATACCGGAGTTTTTAATATTCTAAGGTGCTAGTAAATCTCAAACTACAGAAAAGTTGAATTTCTTTTGATCAGGAAACTAGTTTCACTGGTTATGTGTTACCCAACAAAAATCTTCTCAGACTTCTGCTTTCTGGGCTTATTTTTTATTTTTTGACAGGAGATGAAGAAGAAGAGGGTTGGATTTCTTGTTTCAGTTTTATTATTATTTTTAGAGGGGAGGTTACATAAAGGGCTTCCTGAATACTAACACAATTTTATCTGTATTTTCTCAGGTCAGATGTTAAGCCCCTTGTCTTAGAGAAGATTTCACCATCACCTGGAGGACTACCGTGCTGCGTTCTGAGTTTTGGTGCCTTGCTGTTTACTTCACGAGACAGCCCTGCAAATAGGGTACCTATCCCAGAGACTGACAGCTCATTTTAGTAGCAAGTCGAAAAAGGAAAATCAATACATAGCTCTCTTACCTCAGACGTCGCTTGTATGAAAAGAACAGAAAGTTACAAATTAAAGTATTGCAGCCTCCTTGACTTGATATGTAGAACCAGTAATTTTCAAATCTTGCTGGAGTGCGGGCGTGTGTCTGAGTTTGAGGTGGGAAGTGTAAAGCTTCTTGATAAAAAAATTGAGTCTTATGCCTGAAGTAGGTAAGCAACGAGAAGTGTAGTAGAAATTCAATCTACCTTACAAAAAATCAATTATTTTAAATTACAGTTTTTCTACATTGTAGTAACAGCCTAGCATTAGCAAGGTTAGCAGCTGTTTCCAATACTGACAACTCCACAATATATGAGATTTTTTCCTCCATTGCTCAGTGACTGTATGGATGAGTAGAGCAGTTGACAGTCATTTGTAAGCAAAGTGCAACTTCCCCGCAATTTCTTTAGCCTTTCATCCCAAAGTTACCTCACTCAGCAAAACCTCCTCTCTCATGGCATGGAGCATACGAGTCTAAGTCCCATTAAATGAGATGAAGAGAACAGCAATTCTCTATCACAGTAATTTTCATGGGTAAGATCACTTATTAATCCTATCAGGTTATCAGTATGTAAGCAAATATTGTATTTTCCCTCTCTTAATTTAGCCTATTCTTAACCTACCAGCCTCCCATCTCCAAATCCTCTCAATGTGTGAGGAAAAAAAAAGGGGGGGTGAAATAACAAGTTTAAGATGAATAATTTAGCAATACAGGAAAATCTACTTTTGCTGGTACCATTTCCTTTGACTAACACAATTTCATGCTTTTGCTGCAGGCTTTGAGGGATTTCTCCCCAAACCATCATCTTCTAAAAACCTTTAACTACATTATTTTTTTCAGGCAAGTTAAAGTTCACACTTGGCATTGGAATAAAACTAATCACCATGTCAATAAAATAAATAACAACATGTTTAACAGATGAAATCTTAAAAACCAAGATCTTCTCTACTTTGAATAAACATTAAAAGATCACATTACTACAGAAAACCTTTCCCATGATTTCCCCCACAAGGTTGTTCTCTCTCTCCTCTCCTTTTCCTAATCATTCTAGCATGCACTATGAACTAGAATGCTATATATCATACCTTCTGCCTGAGAGATGCCTTCTGAGAAATTGTTGCATTATTACCATGCACAACTTTTATTTTACTCACTTGAGTCCAGAAGAAATAAAGAATCTGAATTTGGTTTTAGCATGAAGAAAATCTTTGAAGTAAAAAACATGACAGCAGTGCAAACTGCCTCTTAAACATAGGTACTTCAGTCTTCGAGCTGGTGAAATGGCAAGATGCAAATAATTTCTAATGAATTTTGATGTTTTTCTGTGATCATTTTTAGTTACATGTATGCAGCATGTCAAACAGCAACAACAAAAAGAAAAACGGACTCAGGGATATTTATTACTGTAGAACAAGTACGTTGTGTACCAAAGAAGAACGTACTGGTTCTGCCAGCTGCAGGGAAGTGGATTGGGTTCCCAGGCCAGTTAGAGCAGAGCAGGCATTTAAGCAGGTCTCTTCTCTTGGCTGTTAATTACCACCACCCAGCTGCGATGCAACATCCAACTGCATGAACACTCCTAGGCATTCAAGTCCAGTTCTGGCTACAAAGGCTACCTACGTTTACCATTGAAAGCGGTCTGACCGTCTTAAGGTTAATCTCATCAACTTCAGAGTAAAACAGTCTAAAAGTGCTCATTAAGACAGGATAGGTGGTCACAGCTAATTGTGCAAGGAAAAATCAGTCAGTTCGTATCCAAGTGTAATAGTCAGATATATGCCGTAATACTAACTCCGCAGGAGTATCTAGTAGGCATCCTCATGCATACCTACAGAAATGCTACTTGAAAACTGCCTGGTCTTCATAAATACAGTCAGCTTCTGGTTCTAATGTCTGTAGGCTAAGAGCAACACAAAAGCTAAGACTCTAGGGCCCAACCCTAAATACCAGTGTAAATATGTTCTAAGAGATTTCAGAAATCTGAAATAAAACAATTGCTTTGCAAAGCTTCAGTCATGCTATATACTGCTCACAGCTTATGACATATGGTGGTTATTTATTCTTCAATTGAAATAAAATGAATGTAAAAAGCCACACAATACAGCCAAGTTGAGCGACTACATTTTTAAAAAAAGATTGAAACTAGACCCAATTGCAGCTTGAGGTCAAATCACAGTTTCCAAAGCACTCATTATTTTTTCCTAACACTGCTAAGCTGACAGGATTAATTACCTGCATTGCAAAATATAACTGAAGGAATGCAGCAAAACTGACAACCCAAAGAATAGCGTATCTTTAAAAAGCACTATCCAACTTCATAACAGCAGCAGGAACCATTTATAGACTCAATAATGTTTTATCTAACACCAAATCCTGAAGGGCCTCAGTGCTACAGTGCCCCAATCTGTGGTGAGATCCCCTAATGAAAGGGAACCAGGATTGAAAGTAGGGAATAAACTAAACGGGTTTGTAGTACAATACAGCAGGAAACACATCATCACAGAATACATTATTAGCCTTTTTAATATGCAGAAATGTCCTGAATTAAACAACAAGATTTTTCCCTTATTCAGTCAATATATAGGTGCATAGTGGGGTGCTGCTTGAAGGGCTTCCAGCTACTCTGATAGAGGTAAGGGTGGAGAACCACATGCCTGAAGCACAGTATGTCTGCACCTGATCTGATTAACCCTGCACCTCACAAGTGCAGCACTCAAATTAATGTAGCTGTACAGACTATATAGGAATCTGTGACTGAACAAGCACTTCCTCCCAACACAGTGGTACTCAGAGATTAACCTGATGCATCAGCATCAGCTCAAGGACTTGCATTGTAGCATGAGACTGTGCTATGTAGCTGTTATAGGATGCATATCCTAGAAAAAAAAATAAGCAATTTCCAGAAGTAAAAATGAAACTTTACAATTCCATTGGTGTTAAAGAAAGAAAAAAAAATCAAAACAAAAAGGCTTCATGAGAACTTCCAGAGAAAAGAATGTACACAATGTAAATGGAAAATGGGAGATCTTTTTCTCAGCATTATTCCCACTTCAGTTTTGTAGCAGTGGAACTCCAGTAACTTACAACACCATAAATGGACAAACAAGCTCTTGAGTAGGTATGTGGTCCTGAACAAAATTCTCATAGCTAAGCAACTTTGAACTCAGAGGAGTTAAACTCTATAGTTACCTCCTGGCAGCCCCTCTGGAGTAAACCTTTTTATAATTACATTTTTCTAAAGTAAAGTATACAGGGAAATGAAGATGACAAGCTATAAAAAGAATGTCACTCTGGGACATTTCTCAAAGCAGAGTGCAGTGGCTTTGTGGACGAGCAAATAGTTGAAAGCGAGACCTGTGAAGGTAAACACAAAAAAGAAAGATTGTGCTCAAAGATGAAACAGGAAAGAGACCTTGCTGGGAAATGTAGTAACTTATCTTCGATTTGTTCCAGGAGACTGGGGTAAATATGACAGAAAGAGAGATGTTTTCAGATGAGAAATAAATGAAAACATACTAGAACTAAGATGATATGACTCTTCCTTGAAGGAAGAGTAAGCCGTAAGTCAAGAGCATTTTGAGGTCAAACTGTGCTCCTCTTAAATGTTTCAGAGAGTAACTTCCCCGTGCAGGCAAGCACTGAGTGCAGGTACAGCAGACACCTGCATGGCACCTCTCAGTAAACAGAAGTACTCTGGTTTGTTTTTTGCACATGCAATAAGGGCTATACAGTACAAAACAGATGAGATCTGAGCAGCCGAGCAGTTTCAAATTCAGAACAAATTATAAACACACAAGGGTGGGTTGGAGAGAAAAAGAAGTTATAAAGACGACGTGGCAGCTAGCTTTAGTACTATGAGTAGGATAAGCTTTATTAGTATTGTACTCTGACAGAGTTAATTAGCTCTAAGAATCAGGGCTCCGCTATTGATTTCTATATGGAATATCATCCATAGTGACTTGCTTATTCATACAGTGAGCATGAGACAAAACAGGGAACTAAACCAAGTGTTTCAAGTCCTAGATCAGCATAAGCACTGGCTCTTCCCCTAGAAATGAAGCCCACCTCTCCTCACAGTACTGTACATGCCCTTTTCCATTTCAGTTCTCTGCATGATCACACAAGGTAAACGCTTAATGCTACTTATGTCTCTGCCCGTTAAAAGTAGATCATAAGACAAAGATGAAATAAATATAAAAATTTGGTTCAGACTTCAACACATCTCACATCAATACTACAGCATCTCTACGCACAAGATTATAAAAATTCATGTTACTAGCATCTTCCATTACCCACAGCAAGATTCAAACACCACCATTTGACTTTTGATTTTAAAAGATAAGACGACAGCTATCTGTTTCTTCTCATCACGAAGCTCTGCCATAACTTCTCCTCTACCTCTCACTTCATCTTTAGGTCACACTAACAGGACTTGCTGATACTTAATGTAATTCTTTTCTGGGTGAGGCTCTGGCAGGCCAGGGAGTCAAGTATGTTGTTATGGTAAGATCCCCTAAAGCAGACAGCTGTGTTCAAAATGCATACTACACCCAAACCACACCCTTGTGCTACAGACTTAACTTTCCTCGAAGTTTTAATCGTTAAAGACCCAAGCCCCAAAATTTGTTTCCCTAAATTAGGGCTGCAGAAGTCTCCATTCTTTCAGTGCCAGCATGCATGCAGGCTAACATGATGAGTGGAATTAGCGTTTAGCTGTTTCATTTACTCAAATGAATAATCTGACTGTAGAAAATGCTGTCGGTACATGACAGTTAAGACTGCATTCAGTCTTAATTCTTGCTACGTACCAGCTCATAATTTCTTTCAAATTCCACATAGTCTCAGGGCACCTGCGACCCTGATCTCACTAACAACCGCAGCAAATCTCTGTGCTGCACCACTACCTACAAACTGGAAAAAAAAGAATTGTTGCAATAGAATCAAACCCAGCAGCATTCATTGTATTTTCTTCTCTTGACCCATCACCCCTTAACAAATCCATCACATTGGCTACTTCTTCATTCAGATGCTTCCTAAGGCCAATTAGCAGCTGGCATTATACTTGCCCGCAAAGCTGGAGCAAGTCCAAAGCATAGCAGGGTAACTGAAGAGCTGCGCTTCACTGAACTTCATTTGGGCACGGAGCTTGTCCCACAGACTTGTATTTCAGCACTTAAAAGCATCTTTAGATTTTAAGCACCTGGTATTTCCTAATTAGTACCCTGGTAAGTGCCTCCAAGGCCTAGTTCTTCCCAGGACCTCCAGACATGGAGTTTCTGATCCCTTCTCAACAACTGCCTCAAAACGCTCCCTTTCAAGCATAGAATAGTGGCAGCAAGTTTGTCCCATCTGTGTTTGCTGGTCTAAGACTACTATGCACATACACTATCACAATGCAACTTACATTTTCCTCTATGAAAGGGACCTCCTTGCTTTTGCATGTGCCTTCAATGCCTTAATTTTATTGTGATTTTAATCAAATTACTGCTCCTTCAGTGGTTGCAAGAGCACTAACCAGACACGGTGGAAAAACTCACTTTGTATTATCCCAATTATGACACACTAAGTTGATCTGTTCTTAATCATTCTCAGCCCATTTTCTCCCAAACTTAGATAAACAGAAAAATATATGCAATCTCCTCGATGTTTCATATTTTATGCACAGAGAAATGCCTGCAAGTTTATACAGAGGCAGTGATATACTGTATTATCATATACAGCTTTCAATCATCTGCATCTTATGTAAAATTCTATTCCTATTTTAAATCTGCACTTTAAGTTATAGGTGAATTCTCAACACTTGCAAACCTGTCATCACTGAACTTCAGACTGCCTCCTGTGTTATTTTTCCAATCTAACCTGAAATCTCAGTGACAGAAATGTTTTTTTTTTTTAACAGAGCATAGCATTAGTCATTTCTCTGAATCTTGTCTTCATCTGCAAAATAAAGTAGAAGAAATAACATATGTGAAAGCTAAAATGATCTGTTTCAATTATATTATATATGCAAGTTTTCCTGAGTCATATGGTGATTGTATAAGAGACCTTCATACAATAAAAAGCACAATTTATTTGATGGATGACATTTGGGGTAAAATGTGAAGGGACAGTTTGTTTTTTTTTCCTGTCCCTGCATTCCTTAAGTTTTCTCCCTATCCCCTCCCTCTTATGTGTATGCAGGTGTGAATACGAGCTGTTTACAGTCAAGAGGAAAGAATGTGCACTTCAAATTTCAGAAGCGTGTCATTCTTCCAACACACTGTGGAACACATTGCAATTCAATAAAACACAGTGGATTTTGACCTGGCACACACATCTTGAGCCCTGCTCATTTCATCTGAGGAAGAAATGAAAGTATTGTAAGCACAATACTCTTCTGGATTTTTTTTAATACTTCTTATTTTCAGTCTGTTTGAACTTTGAGATGGGGAAATGAGTCTGACTTATTTTTTTTTAGTTGCATCTAGAGCCACTGATGGCAACAAAAACTCTGAAAAACACAGAATCTCTGGATCAGAACATGGTCACGCTGGTGGAGTGGTACCTTTTCCAAAACCATGGCAGTTGTGCCTCCTACATGTGCTCTCCCTGTCCCCTGCCTGTCTGGATTCTTCCAAAATGGTGCTCTTGGGACAATATCCCTTGATAAGTCTACTCCCCTCCTACTACGAGAATCACAAAGGATCTGCAAATACTTGGGAGTTAAAATCCACTGAGAATTCTGCTTTTTTAACCCTTCCATCCATGTTCTGCTAACCTGATTGAGCAGCTCTCTAAAAAAACATTTTTAAAACTCTCACCTTTTTACCTAAATTCCACATGGCAAATAAGTGAGTTGTCAGTGCATTTAGGAATTTTTCATAATCTTTGCTCCCCCTCATCTTCAGAGGAAGGAACATCAGAGGGTGGAATGAATACTGCTTCTATTTTTTTTCTTCCTGTTCTCCATTCCTACTTCCTTTAATTCTATTCTGTGTCTTTAATCAACAATCTGACCCGGGGAAGATGTCATTGATTTTTTTTTTTTTTTTTTTTTTTTTTTTTTTTGTTAGTGAGAACTACTTCTTCCCATCTAAATTTGGTAAATTGGTCAGATGAACAGCAGTTACATGTGTGTGCTATGAGGTAAAGTTAAAATGGTCTGCTAGTGTGCCTGCGGTCTGCTTTCAGACCTAACAAGGGCTGTGAGAAGTCATGAACTACTCTAAACAGTTTGCTTTGAAGTCTTTTCACTGTTGAAAAGTCATAACACTTCAAAGTGACAGTTTTTTTCCTCTCTCTCTCTCTTTCTCTCTCTAAAGAAAATGAGCAACAACTGGGTTGATATTCTAGAATCTGAAATAACTTGTCCTTAAAAAAAACAAAAAACAACAAAAAACCCACCACCCTTTTGCAGAAATGAGAGGAGTTACTACAATTACTGCAGTCAGAAATTCGCTGGCAAGTCACTACAAGATTCCTGATGGATGTGAAATCAACCTCTCCAAGATGCAACAAATTTAAAATTGCATCCTATGTCAGAGAGGAGAGACAATATATTTCTTTATTTCTAATCCTGATTTCCTACAAAAGCTTTGGAGACCCTGATTTCTCTTACTCTCTCTGCACGTGTTTGCATATGTATACTTACATGTCTCCGGACCTCTTATCACTTTGGAACCTGCTAGCAAATTTCAAACAAACGTGATAGAAAACGAAGGTCTCAAAGCCATGAAGTTCTTCCAAGTTTGACAAAACCAACCACAAAAGCCGTTAACAGCTCCAATACTGAAGGATAAGTTGCAGCTCATCCTTCTGGGATGCCATGGAGAGAGGCGTCGTGAATGTCTCGAGCAAGAAAAGCCCGAATAGAGCTTGCCCCTTCACAGATACCAGAAAACCCAATCACAAGACACTAACAAGAGATCAAAAGTTAAACAGCCCTAATTAGTTTGGCTGATCATACTACTTGCCTTAACTGTTACTATAGCAGCATCTATAAATCCCACTTGAGTGGCAGCCCTCTGTGTGCTAAGAGGGGCTGTACAAGCCCATAGTATAGTAATTTTGCTGCTATCGAGAGGGTTGTCTTTTAGAGTTAGTTGAACTCTAATAAGCTACATATTTTAGTAGCTGATGTGGCACCTGCATTTTGTTGATAAGTATTTTCGATATGTCTGCGTCACCTGAACTCCTAGTAGAGTCAGGCAAATTGATATTGCCTATCAATAACAGGCAAAGCAAAATCATTCCTTTCCCATTCCTTCTGTAAGTAAAAGCCAAGATATTCAAAGCAATTATAACAAATCTATACATTGTAGCTATGTAATTAATTTGGAGGCTTTCTAATTGAAGTTTTTCAGACTTTATTAACTGAACTCACAGAATATAAAAGGGTATAAAAGGAATACAGTTTCACACCATAGACTATATTGAAAGTCACAGATCAAAGCAATAGGGAGGATTTTATGCATACAAAGGTTTTGCTTCTCTTTTACTGGACCAATCATACATGGACAGATGGGCTTGTATTTGTCTATTTCAGTTACAAAATTACTATTTAGTTTATGTATCGTCATCTACCTCATCATGTGTTGGCTGCACTGTAACAAAACATTCAAAATTTTTATAGAAAAAAAATGTATGGAGAGAAAGGAGAGGAAAAGAAACCTAGTCCTAGACTCTCTGTTGACATAGGCAGATACATCTCCTGTGGCATCAGCTGGCCTATGCTGATTTATAATAGGAGAATTTGTTCTATAACATGCAATGCTTGTACTTCAAGCGACAGGTCCTCCACGCAAACTCTTGTAAAGTGGTAAAAGCCTATTAACACCATGTTTATGCAGCATAGCACCATATTAGAGGAACTTGCATCAGCAAGAAATCATTCTGCTTAGAGATGATTGTTTAAATTATTAATATATACATATCGCCGTGACTAAATTGCCAAGTAATTTGTTCTAGATAAATTAAACATGCTGAGTAAAATCCTGGCCTGCTATAGTCAGCAGAAGTTTCTTTGACTGACTGATACTCCAGAACTTGACCTCATGATCATGTCTCAGCACATCTGGTTTATAGCAGCAATATGAAAAGATTGGTATCAATTTGCATTATTTTCTTATGACCCAATCAGTACTTAGCCCTCTAGAAGAGATTTGCATGTATATGTTGCATTAAGAATGAACCAATTACTGATCTACAACATTTACTATACTTTGTAGCAAGCTAATTTGCTTCAGACATATTAACCTATTTAGAAGGTTAAATTGTTGCCTACATGTTCTAGTGTTATTGGCATTTTATTCGTACTTATCACTGAAAACTGGAGCAGAAAGATGCTGCTTTCAATCAAGCTGGTGTATTATAATTATTTCCTGATTGAACAAGATGCTTGATTGCAATTTACACTGTAACCTACTATTTTATGGAAGGCTCTTTTAAAAGTGATTTTTACCTTCCAGTATGGAAACGTAGGTGATGCTAACTATGCTTTTCAGGTTTCTTTTCCTGGCAGCAAAGTCGTCCTCACCAACTTTGGAATCTCCCTTTGTTATTTACAGTGTTTTTACAAAACCTCTTCTTATTTTCTCAGTGTTCAATCAATGGAACAAGAATAGCAGTAAACTGGATCATTAGTAAAGAAAGGCGAGTACTTCCCTTTATCCAAGAAAGTACCACTTTCTTAACACATTAGTTCAGATCTTGGTGAAGATACCCTGGGACAAAGTGAAGACCAGGAAATGACTTGCTACCATCAAGAGACCTTCAAAAATACTTAGATTTGGAGACATGGCAGAAGTTCTTCATCTACCAAACTTCAGCCTTTTGATTCACATGCCAAGAGTGGCATTTTAAAATATTTTGAACAGGATTTAACAAATAAGGAGAGAACATCCAGACAGTGATACAGAGGGAACAGTAACAAAGTAGATGAAAACAACTGAAATAAGAAAACTGAACCTTCCTCTTTGCTTTCCAAGTGTCTTTTTATGTTCTAGTTCCATTTGATACAAATACATAATTGTGCATGGACTCACAGTCATTTCAGTGAAACCATGATTTGAAACTGTGATCTTAACCTTAGGTTTTCGTCCAGAAAAGCATTCAAGCATTTGAATCTTACTGAAATTAGTGGCATATATCTAAGTAGTTAAGTATATGTTCAAGTTAGGTACTGGATCAGCTACTTAGTCTCCACAAGTAGAGAATAAAAACAGATATTGAGATGACAAGTTAAAAAAAAAAAAAAAAAAAAAGGTCAGAGTTGCCCAGCTCTTTCCTTGATAAGACCCTGCTCTTACTAGCATAGAAATCTTTGACAAATCAAGGCATTCACAATGGAATTTTTCCATACCAAATGTCTGCCTCAATTCTACATTCTATCAAATTGCACCTAAAATAATCTTGATTTTATATATATCTAAATACACACACACACACCAGGATGAGACCCAATCTCATTCTGTTTTACTCTTTCCCCCATAACACTTTGATTTCCACAAAAACGAGAGGGTTATATGTAGGTGGCAGGGGAGAAGAGCAGAAGAGACACACCACTTTCAAACCAGTCCCCCAGTCTGCAAATCCCTTGGGGCACGCTACAGCATATTGCAGAAGACAATCCAGAAGCAAACATATTCTTCTTGCTCTATCTAGCTCTCAGAATGATTTAGCACTAAGTGTTAGAGCACTTGACGCTTTGCCAGGGAGATTAATTTTTGCATGGACATTCATCCTCCTGTCAAAGAGGCACCTGATGCTGCAAGTCTGTCCATGCTACCAATCTCTGAATTGCGGTCCTGTCTCAGAGTCAACATGTTTGCACTGAGCATGAAACAAAGTTTCAATCACAGCTGTAATGTAAGCTTATCAAAAAGACCAAAAATCCAGGTTTATTAGAATGTAAACTGTAATACTGGCACATTTAGGTTTTAAATAAAGTCGAAGTGTCAATGAGAATATATGCAAATAAATAATGTTCAGAATCAATTCTCCCTCTGTGCATTATGACTTTACAAATGCTTACTTGCTTTTAAGCTTGGTTTCAAGAAAAAAAAAATAATTCTGTAGAGCAGCAAACTTTGCACAATCCCCTCAGGCCCTTAGGAGCCCCCTGTACATCACTTGCGATGCCTCCCTCTCTGCTCCCAGCTCTGCGCGGCAATTCCCTTTTGTCTCCTACCGACTTCTCTTGTCACTCCTTTTTGTCTTCAAAAGTTTTTCTCCCTGTAACAGCTAAGAGGAAATCAATCCCACACAAAAGCTGCAAGTCAAGAACTAAATTAAAGGTTACCTTTTCCCCCCTTACGTATTTTTCATTTGTATGTGAGATGAGATCAAGGGGACAATGGGTACACAGGACAATCTAAAGCTGCATACTAGCCTACATTTAATAGAATAATTCAGAAATAAGGTGTGCAACTTCTAAACTTACACATGCTGCAAGTATTATTCAACTGTTAATGGCTGGTATCAGGTCTGTTTTAAAATACATTTGGCTTTACATTATGTAGTAAAAAACTATCAGTTTCCCCTTATCCTTGTGTAAAATGACATCTACTGCCTCTATCTTACTTTATGTAGGACACAACTTACAATTTGTGAGAATGGGAACTTGAAAAGCCAACAGATTTTCCTTACAATTGTAACGTTTTATCGCTAACAGCCAATAAAAGGAGTCGAACAAGCTCAACATGAAAATACAGCCTTTTACAAACTGGTGACTAACACTAAGAAACTAGTAAGCTGTAAAAAAAGATACCGAGAAATATAAATATCCTTTAATGCACATTAAAGGGGACCTTTCTCAGCCTGAGCTTATTAGCATCAAAGAACTACTGTTGGCATTTTAACTCCAGGTGCTGCAGGGCCACAGGGAGCATGGTCAATGCAATCAGGTAAAACATTACGTCCTAAGGAGGAGCCATAGATATGAACTACATAGATCTGATGAGACTAGAACTGGAAGCAACTCAGTAATAAAACTAAAAATGTAATTCTGAAGGAAAAGAGACAACCTAAAGAGACTAAAAACATGAGAGAGAAAAACACGTTATTTGATGAGATTGTTCTATTTTTCCTCACTTTCCATCACTCAAGAGGAACAAGAAGGAAAGAGAAGGAAGAAAAACAAACCAACCAACCTACCCACACTCTTTAAGTGTTTTCGGATATTTAAGAGGATATATCGTATATTATTAGAACACCTGGTAGGGTTCTGTCTTCTCCCATCCGGGCTCCAATTTAAATGCATTCAAATTATCAACCTCAGGTAAATGTAGCAAAGACCTATGGAGTAGCTATTGTTGTATGCCACGATTCTACAAAATACGCCAGCACCTATTGGGGAGGCCTAACTATTTCATTGTGAAGCTGTATTTAATTTACTGCCCCTTACCAGCCACAAATCTGACTTGACGCCACAGCTTCTGAGGTTCCTTCATTCCGCAGAGGTTGTGCTGCCTCCCTCCAGTCTGCATTTTCCAGAGATGAATCCCATTTTGCTGTTCTCCTCCTCATCTTTCTAATTTCCCTAAAACTTTTTGTATTATGTTTTGTCCTCAGTGACATTTGGAATGGCTCACAAGTTAGCATCATTTACTTAGATCACTTACATCACTCCAAAGCTGCTCTTTTTTTTTTTCCTGGTCATTCAACAGGATATTTAATAAGACTCGTTAACATGAGACATCGTGGAAGTTAGACATCCCTTCCAATTCCCTTTCTGTTCTACCTTTTGTTTACACGTTGCAAATACTAGTACATTCTTCATGTGTATGTCAAGGTCATTTGAAATACAAATACAGAATAAATACTAGCATCTATAAAAAGAGAGTAAATTTTGCCAAAGTATTTCAAGAAAAAAATTGAGGTGTTTCATTGCCTCTAAGTAAAAGTTTGCTGCTCTCATCCAAACAGCCAACCGAACAGCAAAACTGTACCTATAAAGTTATTTGGGAGAATTTAGTTTTTATGAAACTGTATTAGCCTCCACGTCCTTTTATCCTACAGACAGCTACTCATTTTTATTTTAGTATTTGTTCCATTATCTTTTCCAGGAATTAGTTAAAAATTTTGGTCATACTTTCAGTATTTTTCGTTATTTGAATATCCTAGTACTGCCATTTTTATCTGCATCTCATCTTTTAAGTTCTACCAAACTATCAGTTCTGTGTGACTTGCCTCACAAGTAGTGCCATATCCGATTGCTTCCTTAGTGTCACAAAATCCATGTCATCCAGATCTGCCGATTTGTATGTGTTCACATTTTCAACATCTCCCAGGTGTTTCCTTATCTAGTTTCACTGATATTTCTCAGCAGATCTTCAAATTTCTTCCTAGCTGGCTAAACTTTGATTTTCTCCCTTTCCCCACCATTAAAGATGGATTAAAGCAAACAAAAAGTTCAGAATTTCAGTCATTTTAGGGCCAGAATCACTGTCTGACTCACCAGCCACCAAATCATTTGTGAGTCAGAGCCCATTATGAAACCTGAGATATTCTTATCCAATTTTTATTTTTAGTGCTGTAATAAATTTAATGTATATAAAGCATCTTAAAGTCCACTATTTTCCTATATTACCTTAAAATACTACATCATTCAAGAAAGAAAATTGGGAGGAGGAATTCAATGCTATTAAATTAACTAAAATCATATCACAGTTAAATATATATATACTGCACTCGTTAGGGTAGTAGAGCTCAACTCTTCTCTTGCCTGTTTTCATACAGAGTGGAACTGCTGCTTCCCACTACAGCAGAAGTGCTAGATCTTATATTTGAACCTGGATGCAAGTCAGGTACTACAAAGCATCCTCAGCAAACCTGCAGAAGCTCACTTGTGTCCTGATACGATGTTTAGCTTTACATTTCTCACCATCCACAAAGTAGCAACTTCACTACTCACCAGAGTATCTTCTCCCTCTCAACACAAAATGAAATTGGCTCTGAAGTGTGTTATCACTCAACTTCAGAGTAGATGTAACCTCCGCTTGGGTAAGAGGCTGCAGATGTATGATTCTGCTAGTGTCATATATCCTGCAGCATGCTTTTTACTCCAGCTAGCTTCAAAGACAGGGAGAGCTCTCCTGATAAATCTACAGCTAGTGTAATTAAATTAGTGTTTAAGCTTAAGTTTTCGAAGAATTTTCCAATGAAAGTTTTCATTTTCTTGGAAAATTTAAGGTCGCTTTCCCTAAAGTGGTACTGTAACTTTACTCTAAGTGAGACAAATCTACATTACATACTAATCCATCATTCCTCACCTGATCTGTTTTTTCAGGTTCTGAGTTAACACTCTTTTCCATTTATTGCTGTTTTGCTCTTCACAAACGGTGTCAGTGAGAATTACCACAAAGAACCACAGTACTTGCCTCTCTGCTTACATCATTGAAACTTGCTGGTAAAGATTTAGCCCATCCACTAGATCATCATACCATACTTTAATGATAGTCCCAAATGCTGCCCTCTGCAATACATCTCTGTCAGATACAACTGACAAGCAAGCACAAAGCAGCAGTCCTAATACTGCGTAGGATTGCCTCTTTAATGCAGCATGGAAACACAGCAATTACTGTAAACTAGACACAGAAGTTCCACAGGAAAAGTTCAGGCTTAGATTTTTTTGGTTTTTACTTTTTAGTCAGCCAATAGCTTAGGAGAAAAAAAAACAAATAAAAAACAATCCCCCCAAACCCATCTGTTTTCAATAGGAGTTTTGAATATTTACACATAGGCTTTGCTCCTGAATGCCAGCATTTGGCTCAAAGTCAGGCTGTAAACATGCACTGAAAAAGAGAAAAGCTGGAGAACCTTCTCTCTAGCCGCAATCCCAGACACCATGGGGAAATGTCAACCAAAGCACGAATTACTGCGCTCCCTCGTTTGCTGATAGAGCTACAAAAGGCATTCCAGTAACAGCCATCCACTGTGCCTCACTGCACTTTTTGCTTTTACCTTTCAAGTCTTAGTCTTTCATATCTTTTGTTGTTTTTAATGATAATAAAGTTCTTCCATTCATTTGATTCAGGGCTGTGAATGTTTATTCTAAACAGGCAGCGACCGCTCTTAATTAGGAGGGGAAGGGAAGGGGGAGAGGGACTGCAATTTCTGGCTCAGAGATAAGTGCAGGGTTTGGTACGCAGCGTCATCTAGAGGCCACAGAGCTCCTTATCTCCTTAGAGCTTTATGGTGAGGGGCTGAATTTCCCCCTCCACACACACACTTTAATAACCAACAGTTGTGCCTCCTTGGCTGGGCACATGCATTACCTCTACAAACATCTTGTGCTGAAGACCACGGCAGTAATTCCAAATGTCTGCACTGACACCTACAGATTAGTGCAGGCGTGTTTCATTGCAGGCTGCCCATCAGCGAATGGACTGAACGTGACTGACGTCCTAGGGATAAAGCTAAGCTCCTGAGCTTTCTCCTTACCTTTCCAAGAAAAAGCTGTCAGCACAGGGAACTGCCAATGTCTTTGACACAGAATTGCAAACACTTTAAGTTTACTTTAAATACATTTGTACTTGGATTGGGATGGGCGCCAATAGGGCTTAAACCATAAATCCTTGTCACTTCTTCCATTTTGCTATTTAAAACAACTTTCAGTAAACGAGATACATACGAGGAACTTCCCAACTACAATTCTAAAAGTATGGCGCAATGAGAAATAAATTGTTTTTGTCAACAGCTGTCACACAGAGGCATCAAATCTAACTACCCAAAACAAATACTTGCGGCAGCCCAAATATGACTTTATGACAACCTATAAAAAAAAGTTATGTATAAATCTAAGATGGTATGCTGCTTACGTGTGTGCACCATATCATATGGTTTCTAAAAGAACGCTTATTTGAACACATAGAAAAGAGTGATATTCACCTGCCAACTCTCGCAGAACAAAGCACAAAGTTAGATAAAGCACATCCTGAAAGTCAAGTCTAAACAGATTAGTATCACACACAGACTAAGACATTGGCACAAAGCAAATTATGCACACAAAGATTTGAGGCTTGACACACACTTAGGATACTCTGTTTTCCAGAGGCAGGGAGGGAAGAGTTGGAGACATGCGAGAGCAAATTATGGAGACTGTCATTCCTGTGATAGCACAAGGCCCATCAGAGCTGTTTCAGGAGATAAAGATGGTAGAGCACCGCGCTGAACATGAAAAAGCTCTTAGAAGTGTGTGTAGACTGTGGTGGACAGCAGGAAAGGGATGTGTGTCCAATTTGACTCTGTTCCTCCTGAGTAAGGAATAAAGCTGAACTGGTCACAACTACCCGCACCAGAAGGATGAGGTTCATCTATAATGAATGACTCAACCTTAGCGTAGTTTCTTCCAGGAATGTTATAATCCAGACCAAGATTATGAGAGATGAGTCTGTCTATTCCAACTATGTCAATAAAACTCCTCTTTATCTCAGTTAAAATATAGTTCAGTTTCTTCTCTGATCCAAAATTACTACTATAATCTTACCTGCTCTTGCAGCTTGGATGAATTCTTTTTTTATTCTTGATAGCATCTGTAATAGTCAAATGTAAGTGGCAATTAAAGCTTAAATATATATAGTCCTGTAATACCTTCCCCCCTACCCCCTGCTATTCAAGTCAGTTGAAAAGAGAAAAAAAAAAAAAAAAAAGTGGGAGAAAATGAAATTTCAAAACATTTATCTGCTATTTTTTCCTCTGTTTAGAGCGAGCTAAACAAGGATGTCTGTAAGAATTCTCAGTGCTGGTAGAGGAAAACTCCTACTTGACTTAATTCTTTAGTTCAACAATGACAACCACTATTGATATAAACATTACAAATATTGAAAAAGACTGCTCATTTATGCTAAAAAAAGCACCTGCTGCTATACTAGAAAAGTTATTTGAATCCAAAACATATTTAGTAGTAATAAGATTCATTGGGAAGAACAGGAATATATACTCCACTTAAGAAAAGAAATGAAAATGAGAAATAACCAGTAAATTAGTCTTCCCTGCCATGCTCAAAAGTACAATGAATTTTAAAGTGTTAAGTTTTAAGAATTGAAGCACTAAGTAGAATTATTTATACAAGTAGAGACTGCATACCCAGCTTTTCACTGAAGACCCACACCTCCAAACACCAGTCAGTCTTAACACTTCCTACACACCTGTAAAGCAGAACAGAGTTTAAAATGAGGCTCCACAGCCTGTTCCAGCAATACAGAAACCAGCCAATTCCATTTAAAAAGAAAAATACAATCAGTTCCTGGGGATTTACACACAAAAATGGGAGCACAGGAAAAGGGTAAAGTCACCATTAGGGCGACCATGCACACGTAAAATTCACCTCTGAGCAGGGCAAACAAGCCATCCTATCCTCATTTTAACTTAGAAAAGTGCTGTGCCTGAAATGGATTGAAAACCTCAAACTGAATAAACTAACTGAAGTAAATCAATGACAAAGGAGGTAAATACGACCTCTGCAATGAACGCAATCACCCCGGCAGTTCTCACCAGCTTTTTATTATTTCTCACACTGAAACAGGTTCTGACCTAGCTCTGCAACACCTGAAAGTTATGGCTGCTTGGCTTTCCACAATGTCAGGTGAAATCAGAAACCTTTCTGCTGATGTCTTTGAGGAGAAACAGTAACCTCGGCGTTTCTTTGCAGTGGGGAAAATGAAGGTAATTGATACCTACGTTTTTGCAATTGGAAACTTAAATCTCAGCATGATTGCTACTGAAATTTGACAATTCATGTTTCTGTCACGTTCTGCTGAATTTTCATTAAAATATACAGATAATCTGTTCTGGATGAAAAACAAGTATTAGCCAGACAAGGAAAAAGTTTCTATCTTCAGAAGCTTACAGATTGGCAGCAAAATTAAATTAGATCCAGTTTAGCCAAGAAGATATTATAGGTGCTTGACTAGAAATCTTGCTGATGTGAATGGGATTGTCATCTGCAACCAAACAGGAGAATAAAAATAATTAAAAAAATATTTCTTCTAAGTTTTAAAACACTCATTTTTCTTTTAAGGCAAGTCTTTCCATACTTTCCTTGATCATTATTCTGGTTAAGAGTACTATAGGATTATCTGGCCAAAGCTGCACAAAACTCTTTGAAAGGATATGTGGTAGTTTTATAGGTTGTTTCATCTTCCCTCCATTTCCGTTTTTAATCTCCATTTCCATGGGAGCTAGGCAGCTCTCAAAGTTTCACTAGGTGCTTCTCTTCATCTTTTGGATCTGAAACACCCAGAAGTTTGACTCCTGTGACTTTTGAAAATATTGTGTTAAATCCAACATAACGCTCTCCTAAACAGGATAATGTAAAACTAATCAATTTGCTTAGGTATGTATTCTGTTCATAAACAGTTTTAACTACTGAAAAAAGAAAGAGAGAGAGAGAAAGAAAAGGTTTCCAAAGCTCTACTCTCATTTTAAAACTGACATGTTCTCAATCTGTCATATTCTAGTCTTTAATGAGGAAGAATTCATAACTTAAGGACAGACAGCGAATTCGTTCTATATAAAGGATTACTTTTTCTTTTTTTTTTTTTTTTTTGACTGTGGAGAGGGCTTCTTCTATTCTTAAAATTGGTACCTTTAGGATTCACACTTAAATTCAAATGATAAACATCATAATGGGATGTGATCAGATTAATAAGACAGAACTAATATCAGATGACCTAGGTTGCATCTCTAGTTTATTAGCAGTTACGCGCAGATTTTAAGATAATGTTTTGAAGGACTCCTATGTTTCAAACAGAATCTTTTTTCCTTTCCCACCACCACACAGAGGTCAGAGCACCACAAAAGCACAGAAGCAGCTCGTTATTTTAAGTCACTAGTTGGAAGACGGTTTTGCCAACCAGTATTCCCCCCTCCACAAGAAATAACGCTTCTTTCTAATGATTTTTCAATTTAGCCCAGAAACTGTATGTGAGATATAATATGACAGGCCTTTTACAGACAGCAAGATTTTTCTTGTAAAAATTTTTGTTAATAGCTTCTTCTATAACTGTAGATTCAAAATCCACCAAAAGATTTCAGCTTGCACATATATGAGAAATACAGTGATCACATGAATCTTCTGCCTACTTTTTATTAACATTTGCTAAAGAAAAACAAAAGCTACTTAATGTGTGGCAATGAAATCAGGGTGTACACAGTGAAACTTCTTGGATCTCCCAAAAGAGCAATTCACAGAGATGATTAATGGTTGCATGTAAAGGGCATTGAGGAAGTATTACTAGAAAACATTTCCATTCAAAAAAAAAAAAAAAAAAAAAGAAAAGAAAATCTATTTGCCAACTCTCCAAGCAGACTATTACATGCTGTAGGTAACTAAAAGTAAAATAGTATCTACAGATTGCTTGCTATTTATTTGATAAAAGAACATTTGGTGTTTTACAATAACTGTAATATTATGACTAGAATATATAATCAACCACTGGCATTCTCACTTGGTCATCCATGTATTTTAAAAATCATTCATCACAAGTTTTTGAATAATTGATGGCTTCAGAGCACAATCCTAATCAGATTTAGCTGCTGTAGTTCATAGACCAGGGTATTAATTTAAACTGTATTAAAAAAATTCAGTTTATATCAGTATGCTAAGCTAAATCTGCAATAAAAATATCAGTTCTTCTGACACCCCTGCTCCAGGAGAGTAATGCACTGTATAGGAGAGGAAGATAGCTGAAGGTGGTAAGCTCTTCACCCAAAACAGGTGGGAGTTGAAAATGGAGAGATTTCCAGTTTAGTTTGCAGAAAATTGAAAGAGTCACCTTACATCATGACAAAGTTAATATAAGTATTATATACTGTAAAGCTTAAGAATAACAGGATGAGTAGAAGTTAACACTGTGGATAAGAAGACTCATGGAGATGTTCACAAAAACATTCAGAGCAATTCGCAGATCACTGGCATGTCACTGCCTGCCATGTCACTTACTCTTCCCGACCCCCTCACCAAATGCAAATGCTTTGTCCAGAGCCCCAAACACCCAAAAGACTCAAACTATCCTACTAATTTATTGGCTTATAATTCCATATTAAAAAAAAAAAAAAAAAAAAAAAAAAAAAAAAAAGTAATCTGCTCCCATCAACTGTTGCTGGATAAAGATATTAAATCCCTCAATCCCCCTTCAAATAGAATGCTAACCCTTAGGTTGAAGCAGGGACAAAAAAACCCCACTGTTCCTGCAATAACATTTTCACATTTTTCCATGAAATTATATGGTTACCCTTCCTCGGGGCTGTGGTGGCAAAAAACAACAACACAAATCACTCCTCTCTTTTTCTAAATGTCACCTCAAAGAGACTGTTGCTGATGCCACTCACCTCCCATTACACAGATCCTGCAAATTCCAATCATTTGGGTTAGAAAATCAACAAAAATAAAATAAAAAAATTACCTGTGAACACTACTAAAGCTCTGTAAGATGACTGCCCTTTGCATTTCACACACATGACTTTAGAACAAAAACAACTAAGCTCTACACAATCCCAGTGATCTAAAACTTGCTTGTTTTTTCTCTACGGTGGAGATTAGTTTGCCTTCGAGTATAGTCCAGAATGAATTAAAAAAATCCACTCACCTGTGAAAACTGGAAATTTGTTTCCTAACAAACATATATACTTGGGCTTTTTCATTAAATCAAAATTTAAACACCGATTGAAAAAAAATTATAAATATTTTCTTTTGCAGGACTAAATTCTGCTGTCATTCTTTTATCATGTATCCTTTATTTAGGGTATGTTTTAAATATATTAATCAAGTTTCTTTATTCCAAAGTAAAGCTAGGACTACTAATCAATGGTTGCACATTTGGCTTCACACAATAAGATGTAACAGTAACATCTAATACCTGCATCAATTGAAAAAAACTGTAAGGTAACTATTTTATAACTGGATACTCTTATAAAAGCTGTATTTCTCAGTAGTGCCTGTCAAGTCAGTACCTCCTCAGTACCCATACAGACTGCATTAAACGTGAATGAAATCAGGGTAATAATGAAATTCAACTGCAGTGATCCAAAAGTGCACTAGATCGCAGATAAAATTTTATTTAGCCTTTCCACAGCATCTTGCAGCTCCTCTCCATGACCTTATAATCTCACTTGCCTGAGAGAAAGCTGTGGGTTGTGAAATATATCTTGCTTTAGTTTCTAAGCTAGGTATATCCATTTAGTTATATCAATGATCATTTATATTACCAAAAAAAAAAAAAAAAAAAAAAAAAAAAAAAGACCTACACACAAAAAAAGGTAATATGCACTTTTGAGGTAACTAGGATTTAGCTTAAGAGAAGGAAAAAAAAAAAAAAAAACACTGACAAACTAAACTATGTAAAATTACTTTGTAACTTGTTCCTTGCTGTACTACTGTTGTGTCAACACATTTTGGCAGCACCAGAAAGCAGGGCAGGCAGCTCGGTCCGTCGGCTGCTCAGTTTTCTCGAGCCTCTTCCTCATCCTCATCCTCTGGAACACCCTCGCTATCGTGCAAATGCTTTATACACTGGCAGCACTAACTCGGACAGCTCCCTTGCTAAATCTTTTTGAGACTATTGGCTGTAAACTTCCTCCAAGTTTGTTTATTTTTATAGCTAAATAAGAAACTCTTTATAGGCCTGAGATCTGAGAAGAAACGCAGAATTACTAGGGAGCATCGCGGGAGCTGGTGCTGAACTCCCCGAACGCCCGGTGGAGGCCGGCAAGCGAGCCAGCACGCTGAACGGGGCGCGGGCGAAGCGTCCCCCGGCGAAACGCGGGACAGCCGAGGGAAGAGTGCCCACCTGCGTGCGGCATAGACCTGCTGTTGCGCTGCACGTTCACAAACGGTTATCTCGCAGTAACTTGTTCGTGCGGCCGTAGCGCAGCACGGTACGCGCAGAACGACAATTTAAGGGGCCTGGAGTACGGCCAGAAAACCAAAGCACCTACCGGGGCTGGGGCCAGCGACAGCCACCAGGTGGCAGCTGCACATGGATTTTCATCATTACCATTTTTTTTTTTTTAATCTGTTTTGCCTCTTGGGACTCCTGAATGCACATGATTATTCCTTTTGCATTTAAGTATTTGTGTTAAATATTTCATTAAATATCAAATAAAAATAGTATCTTTAGTATTCGCTCTTGCCATCTACTCTAGATACCCTAGAACTAGGGTATATTCTCACTTGGAGAGGCAAAGACATCACTGAGATTCCTTCCAAATGCAGTAAGTTAGGGTTTACTCAACATATGCTCCTTCTGAACCATTGATCATTTTGCTCTTCCTTTTTAGCAACTTAACTAGATCAAGCTTAAAGCTCTACTTTTTCCAGAGATACTAAAACTGCTTCTTGTTTTCCACAGCCTTATTTGCTGTACAATTTACCATTTCTGTCATCAACTGCCTGCATTCCCTAATTCAAAATTCATAACCATCTCTATGAAACCCTCTGTTTTTTATAACATACTATATATTTAATATGAGAGAGACACTTTTACTCCTACTACCATTTCCAATGAGGGCATTAAGGTTTTATTATGGGTGGATCAGAATGCATTGCAGACAAGTAGAAAAACCATCAATAAATTATCCAGGTCATTCTAAGCGAATACCAATAAAATCTTAATATACAGCAGCATTCCTTTTGGAATTTAGTATGTGCTCTGCTTTTAAGCTTTATTTTTTGTAATGCATATTTGCTTTTTCTCTCCATTTTTTGCACAAGTAGAGCCAGATGTCTTTAATCATCATGAAAGGTATTAAAGAAAGGGAAAAAAAATTACTCCATTTCATTCTCTAAGAATAACCAAGAAGGAGTCTTCTGCATAAAGCACTGTTGGGAAGAGTTTCGACCCTCTAGAATTCCAAGGTGTTAAAAAAAATGTCACATGGCACATTAAAATTTGGCTATTTCCCTTTTGCATTTTCTGTACATCTGAAATTTATAGATATTGAGGGCCATGATGCCTTTAGCACTAAGCTTGCCTTAAAGCTAGAAATTTCTCCCTTTGCAATGCAAGAACATATTTGCTGGATAGTGGTTAAAGTCAAATTCTGCATTTCTGAAAAAGGGCGAAGAGACATTGCTCAAATCCATTCCTTGCTGGAATGGATTGGTTGGCAGACTGGCAATGAAATGAAAAATGTGCATCATGAATCCAATTTGTCATACAGACATCAGCACCGTGTTTGTGGTCTGCTTCTCTGGGTTTTTCATTCTGCAGCGCAACACAGACACCGACACATAGCCTTGAACAAGTGCTTTTGGAGCAAGAGCTGACAACCTGCTCCAACCTGCCATGGGTTCCCAAAATCTTCTGGGCTACAGCAGACCCATCTCCCCTGCAGATAGGATACGGACAGGAACATATCACATGCACGTTCATACTGACCCACGCATTTGGGTAGAAAACAGCTAAGTCAAGTGATCCTTAGAGGTGAGAATTCTCTAAAAATTTTAAATGCTATATGAAAAGCACTCTTTGTAGAAGCAGATTTATATTGGAGAACTAACATTCTGCAAGCCTTGAGTTTCTAAGAAACAATGTTGACATTCTGTGTAATCTTTTGGAGGAGAGCACTGATAACGAAAAGTTTCCCAATTCCTGCAGATAGGCACATACAAGTTCTCAAATTATTTTTACTCCGGAAGCCAAACAAAACTGAGAGAACTGTAAAGCATAAATAAAATTCTTAGTGAGCCTGACTATAATGCCTCTTTTTCTCATCCCCCACAAATTTACTATCATTTCACTAGTTCAGTAACAGAGTTGAAATTTAAAAAGCAGCCTAGAATACTGAGGGATATTTTGAGTGGCAAGCTTTGATGTGCCCTTTTCCTGACAGCACTACTATGCCTTAATATTACTTTAAGAATTTTTAATATTTCATGATCTCACTTAGAAGTTTGATTTTAAGTGCTCAGAAATACATTCAAGGAAAAAGAAAACAAAAACCACACATACACACAGAGAGGATGGAGCAGGCCATACCTGCAATGCAAAAAACCTCAAACATTTAAATACTCCATGGAGATCTGGGGGATACATTCTTCTTTCATGAACAGAAGCACAGATCATCCTATTGTAAATAAGAGAAGCAACATTTACACACTACAAGGTAAGACGCTAATTATACTCCAGAATAAGCGTTGTACTGTGAATACCACTTAGATCAGCATTTATGTTGTACATTAGAAAAAAAGGTGTTCCTAAAATGTTACCCTGGGTCTTATTTTTCATGATTGCTGAGATTGCTTGACTGCCACTGGGCTGGCTTATTGCCCAAAGCAAACATTGGGGGGTTGCTTTAATGGACTCAACCTTTGATTTGTACATGTTTCCGTCTGGGCTTCTGTTCCTAGCTTTGGTTTCTAATGCACACTCCACTCTAAGCCCTTTTCTTGAGATAGGTCAATTCTGAGCTTGAGTTCCATAAGCTCAAAAATTCCTGCTGAAGTCTGGCACTAGCATTCGTAATGACTGAACATGATCTCCTCTCCCCACCAGCCCCTCAGCATTTCCTTTTTTTTTTTTGCTTTGTTTTTGACTAGCATATTTCAGGAAGAGAATATTGATAATAATAATTTCTGCTTTTCCTGCTAATGGACTTCTCTCCAGTCTTTAGTCTGCAGTATATCTTCTTCTACTATGAATGTTTTCTTTCATCCCCTTGTTATCGGTCAGGTATGAAATCCTTAAAAACAAACAAAAAACCAAAAACAAAACAAAAACAAACAAAAAAAATTCTATTGCAACAGTTCTGATAAAAATTACATTGTCTCACAGCGAAACATGTTTATTACTGAGATTCTCTCAAAGGATTTGTATGAGCTGCCCCAAGACTCTTCTCTGGCTGTAACGCACAGGTCACACTCAGGATCTCAACTCTGAGGAGGAACCTTCCCTTAGCACAGCCAGTACAGCATTTGCTAGCTACAAAGAACCACTGCATGTTTAAACTATAGACATTGAGGAGTTGTTTCAAAACAGTAACAACAACAAAAAGATTCCTGGCCAATTTTGACCGTTTTTTTTCCTACATACTTTTTAACTTAATATCATAAATCTTAATTCATCTATTTTTAAGAAAATAGAAATAAAGACACCATCTAGTGGCTGGTGTATAGGCCTTTCCACATAAACCTCTGATGACTACCAGTTTCTAAAACATTTCCTATACACATAGTGTATTGAGAATACTGTATTCAAAAAAAAAAGTGTCAGTGCCACTTGTCATCACAAGGCTGTAAGAAGGATGAGATGCATCATCTAATCTGCTTTTATAAAGCTAACATTCATTTAACAGGAAGAAAAAATTAGCATTGGACACTAATACAGAGATGAGAAATTTTTATCTAAAGAACCACACAGAGAAATCAGAGGGCTAGGCCAGATCGTTTTTAAAACTCATATTCCAAAACTTCTTTCTCAGATTTCCATTTAAGCTTATCCTATGCAACAGAAAACTCATATGCTTTTGAGAAATTCTGTATTGAAATAAATCCTTTGTTAAAACACAGTCCCAAGGCCCTGCATATGCAAGTGCTTCTGTTGCTAAGGAACTAGATTTCTAAGAAAGTAAAGAGATTTTGTTAGGTTTTTAAAACTTATGAAGTTGAGCTTTATTATTAGCTTGACTCTTTAATAGGTGAAGAAGCTTAATTGAAAACCTGTCCAGACTTACCTAACAGCAAGCTTCTGTGTAAGTTGGAAAAAGATTCTTGCACACTAACAGTTCACAAATTACTTTTGGCCTTTCTTATTTCAGTACAGAGATATTCTTTTACTAGTTGTGCTTTGCTTACTTTATAGGTTCTAATCTCTACATATTCTAGTTATTTTCCCTTCTCTCACAGCACAAGCATTTCTAAGCTGAGCATCACAGTCCTCGATTTTAGACACAGGCAGAATAGCGCCACAGAAGCCAGAATTACTATCAGGAATCCGCACTGAGCTGCAAGCGTGTAAGGAGAATTTCCCATTCTTCTGCTTAACTTCCATCAGTCACTTACCGCAGAGCGTTCCGCAGACTTGAATAACAACTGTCCAGTACGCTCCTTTCATTTAAAAACTCATGCGCTACTTTTGAAAGATAAATGGTCCCATCAATTTAACAGATGATTCAAAATTCTTGGCCCTAATTCTGAGTATACTTACACTACTTTTATATTTATGTGTGGTCTTTCATCTGCTCTGAAAGCACTCCTGATTGCCATGGATCTTCACTTTCTGTTAAAATGACGGGAGACATAGCTCTGAAGCACGTCTCCACAGACCCTTTGTTTCACGCTCTCTGCTCAAAAAAAAAAAAAAAAAAAAAAAAAAAGGAGGAAAAAAAACCCTATTGTCAGAGTTAGTAGGAAATTCTAGCCAATAACCTCTACTTCGAGTTTATACGGTTTCTATGATGTGGTTAAGTTGCTAGAGAGCTCTGGATGTGTTTTCAAGTTAAATGTCTGACCCCTTTGAGGTTTCCTTTCCCCATCACTATTAACTGCGTGTGCGCAAAAAAAGTAAAAAATTCTCTTTCTAGCCATAAGTAACTTTAAAAGGCTCTTTCCCCTTCTCAGCCTTATTTTTCACTTTGTGTTTCTCAGAAAGGTCTTCGTATAAAGCACCACGATTCCTGAAGCATGTGATCAGTCCTGTAATTCTCACTGTCGGTTGAAAGAACATCTCCAAAAGCTCAGCATACAGATTTGGCATGTACACAGATGTTCAAAATAGCACCTTATTGATGTAACGCTGGTAGAACTGTGATGAAAGTCACCCATAAACTCTTGCCTTCCCTCTCCAGGCCTTCAGGTTTTTTCATCATTAAAGAAAAAAGCATTCACGAAATCTTTTCTTATAGCTGTTCTTACCCCCTTCAATAGCTTATAATGCAGGAACGTAACGGGAACAGAGCAATTGAGAATCAAGAGTGAGCATGTCTAATGATGCACAGCTCGGTCAAGTGGCTGAACAAATGAAGATAGATAATGATGAATTCACTCTATCAGAGCACCAAATTCCTTTTAGCACTCTTGGCAGTATTTTGCAAAAGCTTACAATTTATCACTACCTAGAGATAGAAACTGTAATAACACAGCATAATACACATACACGTTGGAAGATAGACACCAACAGGTAACCGAAAGTTTTCTATAGACTGCTCAGCTGAGAAAAGCAAGGCTGTGAGAAGAGGAGGGAGTCATCAGGATCCCTACCTTTAGGTATAACAGAGCAATATTCAGAATAACATAGCAACAGGACAAGGATTGTTGGATTTGACACATGGTACCACATATAAATAAGAGGAGTTAGGCTGTTGATTTCCTGACTAGGGGAGATAAAGATAATAGGCTTTCGATGTGACTTTTGGGGGACCATTTTGCTGTTTAGATACTGGCTAGTATGCAGCAAGTCCAGTCTTAATCCTTAAATAGAGTTTCTAGGTGCTACCACAATTTATGCATTAAAAACTAAGCATGTTTACTTGCCCAGAATTGGGCTAAGCAAACACCTTTTACTTTTTAAAGCAAAAAAGGGAAAGGAAATGGTGGACAGAACTTCCCTTTCTAAAAGACCCCATGTAACGACATATAGATTAGCTCACTTATGTAGCTGGGCAACCAAAAGGCATCTGCCGCTAGCAAGCAGTGCTTTGTATATGCAGTTTCTGCAACACGACAAGGAAGAGATCATTGCAAATGCAATTCATTTGCAGCACCATGTTCACTCACACTGTGGCCACCACGACAATGGAGCTCATACACAGAGAAATACCTGACATTATACATTCTGGCTTTTCTAGGCAGCTATTAAAATAATTATTATTATTAAATGGAAATTGTAAAATGGAAAGATGACTTCTTAATTAACACAGTTATGGCTTCAAATTGGCAAACTAAGATGCATCCCAAGAGGATACATGCTCATCATTAATACTGATAGTACTGTTGTGCAGTACCTCTATCAAAGAAAAAGTTACCTTCAGTGCTCTTAAGCCAGTTTACAAACACATAGAGCAAGAAAAACCCAACTGAGGACTAGAAGTACAGATCAGCACACTTGAGTCACTCTTTCATCTAAGTTCACTGCAGACAGATGGTACAGAAGAGTTCAATTGCATTTTCTGAGCTTGAGACATGACTTTATCTCTGACACAAGTTATAAAAGATGTAGCAAATTGTGCCCTAAATATAATTGCTCCCCCTTACTCCTAGCTTGGCCCCTCTTCCTAAGGCGTGCTGGCCAGGATTCTGCTTCACTGATCTGCTTGAATTGCCCCAAGTGAGGCTCCGTCTCAGATGGCAGCAATGGCTGTGAGCAGAGCACAGAACCCAGAACAAAATGTGCTTTTGGTCACAGCTAATTGACGGCACAATAAAAGCAGTGTATGTTTGTGTGTCTGCTCAGGTGCATTCACTGACCCAAATTTTCCTCATAAAAATTACTTTAGTAAAAAGTTCTGTGCTCTCACTGATGAAAATCAAGGATTTCTTAAAGCACCTGAAAACAGGTTTCCAAATACAGCAAATAACCAATAGGAACCAAAGAGCTTGGCCCAAGGTCACATTGATGGTAAATGAATGGCCAAATTAAGAAAACAATGCATTTAATTTCTTGTTTTCTATTCTAGCGAGCACAATAGGTCTTTTCTCTAAAAACTGCATTCCAGCACTTGTGGATCTAAGAATACAGGTTTAATTCAGTAAGTTGTCTGCACGAAGAATTACCGTAACAGTTAGCATGCCTCTCTTCGTAAGGATCTGCAGATCATTGTCACCATCTAGCTCCCCATGAACTCTGATTCTCGGCTAGCATCAAAGTTAGAAGCACCTGATGATGTGGCTGCTCTATTCCTAAGGAAGTCAGTCTTGAATACGCTCTCCCAAGTGATTCCGAGTATACTTATATCATGACTATGAATTCTTTACGAGCTCAGAAATATGGCTTCTTTCAAATGTTTGCACAAAAAGAAAAAACAAACATAAACATACCTTTGGTAAAATATATATAGATATATAAAGCAAAAAGTAAATCCAGGAAATTTAACTGCCTAGTGCATCACATGCACCTCTGGAGAATGCTGGTGTAGCAGCTTCAGCTTCCCAGTTCCAAACAAGAGGAAACGTGAAAGTCTGCAGGAGTAATTGAATTGGCTCAATTATAAGTGAAACAGAAGATACTAATCTTCCTTAATCTGCAGAATTGACTAAACTGACAAAGAAGCTAAGGAACTGGTAAATTTGAATTGGTTTCAAAGAGATCCCCTATTGCTTGCACAGTTTAGGATTTATTTGTTTAATTTTCAAATACACTGTGGCCAGATCCAGAAACTACAGGATAGAAGAACTTTCAAAATCTCTGGGGGGCTGGGGGCGGGGAGGAGGGGAGGAGGAGCAGTAGGAAGGAACAGAAAATATCTGTTCCCACAAAAACAGTCTCAAGAAAGGAAATAAAAGCATCGTTTCAAAAAGATAATTTTAAAACTCTCCAATCTGAGCATCTCATGTTAACCTGTTAGCCTCACATATTAAAACGTGAAGAAAAAAAAAATTTCAAACATGCCAGGGACCGCCTGCTGATTTCATAAGGTCCAACTTTCGCCACTCATCTGTCTTCAACACAAAAGAGTATCTGAGTCACTTGACAGCATGGATGGAAATGACTTGGTACTCATATGTGGATTGCAGAAAATAGTTTGATAATTTTCCCAGAGAGCATAAAAAGAACGTGCCGGTCGTTTACCATGATCTCCAGAAAGGAGCAAGCTTGTTTACTGAAGAACAGAAACAAAAACCAAAACAAACAGAACAGGTTGCCCAGAGAGGCTGTGGAGTCTCCTTCTCTGGAGATATTCAAAACCTACCTGGACGTGATCCCACCTAACATGCTCTAGGTGACCCTGCTTGAGCAGGGGGTTGGACTAGGTGATCTCCAGAGGTCCCTTCAAACCTCAACCATTCTGTGATTCTGTGAATATCCTCAAAGTTATTTGTGCTAACTTAACCATAGATTTATTCCTATTAAAAAAAAAAAAAAAAAAAAAAAAAAAAAAAAAAAAAGAGCCAGCAACAACAAACCTGTTAAAGGATAAATAGTTTGAAAGAGTGTTTTTTTCCCCCTTCTGTCATAAAAAGCAAGGCAAATGCCTCCTGTGCTCCCCACGTGACGCAGGTATGCTATTGAATAAGCTGCATGGTAGTAAGCAACTGACAAGGGAGAAAAGTATACGATAAGATAAAGCAACTGAAAAGCACTGTTAAATGCTGCCCATGGAATATAGGGAGATGATGAATTATGTCTTCTCATTACAGCTATGCTACCTATTCAGACAGGAAATAGTTGCAAACTTAGTAAGTGTTTGCAAGACACTGAAAAAAGACAAAATTTTCACTTCCTTCTGCATCTTCAGATTGCCTTCTTCAGGCAGACTAGCACTGCTTAACCCAAGCCCCTGCTGGCGATGGGCATCATGCACATACCTGCCCTGCTACGCAGCTCCTCACCGTGGACAGGTGGGTGGCAGCCCTGTCACCACCAAAAGTGGGGAAAAATCCTTGGCTGTACCTGTCACCTAGGATTTCTGGTCATATTAATGAGTCTTCTTAATTCTCCCTTGCACTCTCTAAACCCCCAAATAATTATTCTTAAAATATTGTTGCCTGTGAGTTTAACCGTAACTCAATTGCGAGAAATGAGCAGTATTTTCAGTATTTCAGAAACAACCTCTTACTGAACTTTTAAGATTTCAGAATTGCACTGGTTTTAGAATAGAAGTCTGATGTTCAGCTATTTATGCTGCAACAAATCTCTTGAAAGTTTGACCTCTTAAGATGGTTCAGAGAGGTCTTTTTGCTGGGGGAAAGGGAGCACATAAATGTACCTAGTCTATCTCTATTAAAACAAAATTAAAACAACCCTAAAAAAATGCCTGGATTAATTACATCTTTTAGGGATTGTCTCATAGTCAGCATATCCACTGTAGCCACACACAGTTTTTGTAAATTTGGTATGCTCACAATAATACAGAGAATTTAATACTTTCTCTTCCTGACAGAAGCCATATTCATCGACCTTTGAGGAAGGCCACTTGCTTTTCTGTCTTTGCATCCCTCATCCCTTAACAATTTCTCAGTTTGAGAAAATTCTCAGTCTACAGGTTTCCCACCCTCTCCATATTGGCTGTCATTCACTACAGCAAGGGAAATCTCTCCTCCCCAGCACCCTCAGTTCCCTCCAGGGAAGGAATCTTCTCACCTTTCTTCAACAAGAACTCCTAACCTCCTTTCTTAGTTTTTATTTTAAAATGAATGTGACCTATGAACCATGAGTCAAACATATAAAATAGATTTTTCAGTTTCAAAAAGACAAAAGATCCATTTATTACCAAGTATTGTTACTACTGGTTACCAGCCTCCAAACATTTTGGAAAAACCCTTTAGAACTTGCAGAACAACCCATGTCCTGGCTCATCTTCTTACCTCCTGGCCAGAAGCCTAGATGTTCCTTTCTTCTCTCATAACTTTTTCCCCTCGATTAATCTCTTCTTCAGGCTCAGGCTGTTTAATGATATTCACCATAAGTAGTGATGCAGCTTCCTAAATGACTGAAATTCTCGTTTTGAATTCAAGCTTTAATGACTATATCAAACCATTGTTTCTTTTAAGACACATAACAGATAAAAAGCACCTTTCAATTTGCCTGTTCAACGAGACTAGTTCTGGGAAGTCATCATCTGAGAAGGGATAATACCTGAAAGCTACTACAAAATAAAACTTACTGCTACATCATTCTGATTTTCAGAGATATATATTCCAGTATTTGTTCATATTACAAATGAGTTCAATGCAAAGAGCAAAAAATCTAGTAATCTAGAACAACAGTATGTGAACTTCAGTAAGTTTATGGGGTGAAATGGGGGTATAGGGGTTTTATGTTGTTCTGGGAGTTTTATTTATTTTTTTATTATTTTTTAATAGTGTTACGTGGCCATCCACTGGCCTTCCCAAGTCAGAAGGATTTGCATGTCCTTTAATATTATTGTAGACTGCAAGTAGGATTTCAATCAGGAGGCAAGTTCAGATGGCCACAGATCAGGAACTGAGCCAAGAGGCACATGGCTGCTCTTACTCTTATGCTGTGTCATCACCATCATATGGAACACAGCACTTTTTTCTTCTACCTTTCAGGGTACCAGACAGGAGTTAAAGTACAAAATAAGACTGTAAAGGCACGTAAAGCAAACTGGATGGTACATAGATCTCTACCAGTAATTAGTTACTTAAGTGAATAAGGCAGCTTTCTACAAGACTTTGCAATGGAGATCATGGGATGTGCTGCTGTAGGCAAAGACTTCTTGGAGCCTGGAACAGATTACAAAATGTGGAAGCTGAAAAGAAAACTGACTGGCCAGAAATAACAAATTCTCTATACTGCTTCTGACAGTAAAGGTGGGCAGCAACATCCAGAGCCTAACTGAATCATTATGTGACCAGATGTTCATCTGAAGTCCTAAATCCTAATACTCCATTAGTCCAGTTTTACAGAGTGGCTCCAGTAAAGTCAAATGACTTCTAATAAGCATCAAGCTGTCATAATGTAGTACAGAATCAGGTCCTTTACTGTCCCGCACATTCTTACAATCTGGCAGCTGGGGGAACTACGGTGTTGCAGATTGGAAAAAGCGTGGTTTGATGTGTGGGCTTTGGCACATGGTGAGCATTTTTGCAAGGAAGTATTTTACTGTAATTTAACTTTTATTGTAAGGCATGACACATCCTTTCCAGCTAATTGCTCTATTCTAGCTTTTAAAATGAACAGATCTTTCTCTCTTATGTTTCAACTCATATATTGTAATGATATTACTGTTACTGTTAAAGGTGACCCAAAAATGACTTTAATAGATTTGCTTTTTGCCTCTTCATGCATTTATGAGGAACAAAAATGCCTAAGAAATTTTAAACTTTATTTCTGAAGTATATATTTTTCTCTTTTTCTATTTTTACTTTGTACGTGTCATCGCTTGTACTCTGGCTTTACTCAATGACTAGTTAAGATCACACATGATATAATCCTAATACCTGTTTGAAGTCAAGGAGGTAATAAGGACTGTGAGGACAAGCCTCAGCTCTGTTCCATGCTCTGTTTTACTGCTTTTATTAATGTTACTCCTGGGGGAGCTATCTGGGCTTTCTCTCTTCCACATTGAGCATGAAATTCTGTGGTCATTTTATTCATACGTAAGGCTCTTCATTTTAAGATTAATGACTTTGGAGTGGAGTTGCCTTTAGAAAAAGAGGCCATAAGGCAAGAGATGCTGTCAAAAGACCTGCAAGACACCAGTAAAGAGCAGGCAGGTACAGCTCCCATGGACAGCTGTATCAGCATAAAAAAACAAACCAAAAACCAGAAAGATTGAACCTTATTAAGATTTGTTTATGGAAAGAAACATGGATGTATTTAAAGAAAGAAAAGGTGGGTTCAAACTTTGCAGGAGAAAAAAGAGGAAGCCACAGTCTGAAAAAGACTACTAATGCAAAGAAGCTCTCTCATCCAAAGCCAAGTCAGAAAAACAGCTGCATCTGGGAATGGTGAGCATTCCTTAATCTTTCACTTTATGTGCAGAACAAAGAGATCAAACAACTTCTAAAACACCCGAGCAACAGTTTGTTCTGCAAAGAAGAAAAAGTTCTCTTTTTTTAATATCTGTTATACTGAAGCATTTACAAGATGTAAAATCCCTACTGGGAATGTAATGTGAAAATCCACTCAGTGGTGAATCCTTCTTTAGGAAGATAAAGTGCTAGCAACTTTCTCTCTCCCCAACCACCCTCAAAAGATGAGCATTCTGAAATGCACAGTGAAAAGTGTTTTATACAGAAAGGATTTTATTATGTGCAAATCCAAATTAGATGATGCATTTTGTTGGCAGAGTACTATGCATGCTGAAGAGTGGTGTGCCATGACAGCATGAGGCTGCTAAATGCCTGCAGGGACTCTATATGAAAATCCACAGGTAGCCAAAATCTAAATGCAAGTTCAGTGGTCCAGTTGCACAGAGACATTGCACAAGTAAGCGGGCAACAAGCTTAAATCCCTGCAGTCCCAAGGCAATCGATGCATTTAGCTGATTCCACCAGCACAAAACCACGTAACAGTTCCAAAACCTACGTGAAGGATTCTTTCTCAACTGAAATTGCACATAGCCATATCCTTTTACAAGGTCAGCCTTGTATCGTTTAAAAAAGCTATTATTTAAATTTCAAAGGAATGTTTCAGAGTGACACAGCACTCAAACAAATCCTCAAGTGGTGATATTCATGATGTGGGTCAAGACACACAAAAGTTAGATGCTTGACTGAAGAACATGTCCAATTGATTTCTACCCAGATTAGACTGTAGTGACAAGGCTAAATTCTACATGCTCTACAACACTCCTCTTAACATTTTCTTGAGGGAATGAAAGGCTTTAGTAATGCTTTTGACACTGTCTCCCATAACATCCTCAGACAAATTGATGAAGCATAGGCTAGATAAGTTTTAACAAGAGTGAAAACTGGCTGAAAAGCTAGGCTCAAAGGGTTGTGATCAACAGCATGAAGTCCAAGACCAGTCACTACTGGTATCCCCAGGAGACTGGGGCCAATACTGTTCCACATCTTCATTAATAACCTGGCTGAACGGACAAAGGGCATCTTTAGCAAGTTTGCTGATGATACAAAACTGGGACGAGTGATTGACATGCTGGAGGGTTGTGCTGCCATTCAGAGGGACCTCAACAATCTGGAGAAATGAGCAGAGAAGACCTTCGTGAAACTGAACAAAGGCAAGGGCAGAATCCTGCACCCACGGAGGAATAACCGCATACACCAGTGTAGGCTGGGACTTGAACTGCTGGAAAGCAGCCCTGTAGAGAAGGACCTGGGAGTCCTGGTGAACACCAAGCTGACCACAAGCCAGCAATGTATTCTTGTGCCAAGAAGGCCAACAGTTTCCTGTGCTGCACTGGAACAGCATTGCCAGCAGGTTGAGGGAGCTGATCCTCCCCCTCTACTCAGTCCCGGTAAGGCCTAATCTGGAGTAATGTGTCCAGTTCCGGGCTCCATAATACAATCTGCAATACAGAGCTACTGCTGTGAATCCAGAGAAGGACTACTAAGATGATAAAAGAACTGGAGCAGCTGTCATATTAGAAAAGGTTGAAGCAGCTGGGACTGTTCAACCTGGAGAAGAAAATGCTCAGGTGGATCTTCTCAATATGCATAAATATCCAAAGGAAAGGTGTAAAGAAGACACATTCAGACTCCTCTTAACAGTGTATAGTGACAGGACAAGAGGCAATGGGCACAAACTGAAACACAGGAAATTCCACTTACATAAAAAAAAAATAAACCAACAAAAACACACAAGCAAAAACACCAAACCTTTGGGTTTTGTTTCCCAGAAAGGTTGTGGAGTCTCCTTCCTTAGAGATACTCAAAAGCCATCTGGACAGGGTCCATGGCAGCCTGTCAGCTCTCGGATTTTGGTCAGCAGTCTCTAAAAAGCCTAATTCATATCACATACAGGGGACACATCCATACGTAAGCAAAAGTATGCATGAAAATGGTCATCACCACAGAGATCTTCATGCCTGTATGTTTGCCAGTTCCCTTAATTATTCACCACTTTGATGAAAATGTTTTCCTGTTACCCTCATTGCAGCAGTCAAGGTGATATTAAATCTTCAAGCAAAACCAGGACAAGATTAAATCCTCAGGGAAAGCCAAGAGTTCAGTATTAAAAAGGTTGATCCTCTCATTCAGAGAAACACAGCTGAAAGAAACGTACTAGGACTTACAGCTTTGACCAAGTAATTTTCATGATGTATCTCATCACTTCACATATAGATTCAACAGTGCCTTCAGAAGCACCACTATTACCATTAGTGTCTAAACAGTCCAAAATTCAACACCCTTCTGTTCAGCTGCTGACTAGGTTATTTGGAGAAAAAGAAAAAGAAAGTGTTTCTTCTTTTATATTTCACCGTATTTTTTTTTCCAGGGGTGGGATAAGAGACAAAACTTCAACAGCAACTGCAGATACATTTAGAACCATATTGTTCTGCAGGAGAACTCAAAACATGAGCTTGATGGATCTTCTCCCCACACTATGGCGGAGTAAGGGGAGAAGAAAAAAATAAAAACAAACAAACAAACAACCCCCCCCCCATGCATTCCCAGTGCAGAGTACAACACTACCTTGCTACAGAATTCAGTCACAAAGCAATCCAAGTACTCTCACTCTTACATAGTCTACTAATATACAGTGGTTGGGGATCTCAGGCCACTAAAGAATGAACATTTTTGCAAGTCACACAAAATCGCAAAATGGCTGAGGTTGGAATAGACCGCTGGAGATCATCCAGTCCAACCCCGCTGCTCAAGCAGTGCTTAAATAGTCCCTAAATAGCGGTAATAGTTAATACAGCAATACTTAAACAAAAAAGGAGAGTTTAGCTACATAATCGGGATAAACCTAGCAGGAGGGGTTTGGGAGGATGACTTTTTTCTATTTCTTGAAACATTCTATACCTATGAGTCCTCTCCTTTTTCCAAATTGTATGGGGGCAAGGGGAGGGAAGGATAAGATGTTTGCTATACTGTGAGACTCAAAAAAAACCCCAAACGCCAGGTCCTCATAATGTTTCATTTCATTAAAAAAAAGTGTGATTTTTAGACTAAAAAAATTTAAATGAATGAAGCCAAGGTTCAGTCTACCATAAAAAAACTGAAAGTGTATATCCAAAGACAATAAAATTCAAAGCTTTTTTAATAAAATATTTCCATTTTTAATATAACTAAGTTTCTAACTAAAAAAAGTTGGTAAGTTTTATTTCTGTAGTTTGGGACTTTAAATGTTGGTCAATTATTAGCACAAAACACCCCATCATAAAATCTAAGAGTATTCTAGAAATTAAAATTAGTTATTAATAAGTACTAAATCACAGCTTTTAATTCATAAATACTGGATTAGAAGCAGACTTGCCATAATTGCTGCATCTACTAACTATCCACTTGTCTGATTTCCTCTTATCCTTACCAAAATGAATACTAATGCAAGTTTTTTTTTACTGCCCTGTATTAAGAAGGTTTCCTGATACTGTACTGTATTGTAAGCCATATTGATAGGATTTACTGTAAATGCAGAATTCTATTAGCAATCACTTCTATTCCAATATGGACCTTTCATATTTCAAAGCCCAAGGGAGGGGAGGGGGATTAAAAAAAATAGAATTTGAGATAAGTGTTGCCAGTTTAGTATTTATGGACCAAAGCAGTTTAATTAGTTTTCCAATTACCTTATTCAAAGTTTCCAATAGCCTACCATCACTTTTTTTTTCTTTTTTTAATCTATTGTTCCTTAAACTATTCATGGGGTTATACTGATGGCAGAGATCATTTGTCATCAAAGGAGTAAGATTAGACAAGAAAATATAACATTGGCAAACATATTTCAACAACAATACACAGGAAGGGCAAGTACATAATAGAACTTTCAAACACACTTTATTTTTTCCTATTTTCCTTCCAGTTAGAATGTGTTTTCTTACCATCACCGGTATAATAACTTTTAGACAACCAGCAATGCATTATATAAACAGTGATTGGAAAGACAGTAAGTTTTTTTTTTATTTTATTTTTTTTTAAGACTGCTTGCATCTACTTGTTTTTGACAAGGTCAAAAACCTCCTTTAATTCAACTTTGCGCTTGGCTGATGATGAAAAAAAAAAAGAGGACAGAGAAAAAGAAAAAAAAATTGCACAGACCTCAGTATTAAATACATTAAATAGTAAACACTTAAAAGAATTTCTACTAGTAACTGAATTCAGGACAGTGACTGAGCAGAAATATCTCTCTGCCAAACACAGTGCTTCTAAAATATTCTGCTAACCTAAGTGCTGTTAACCTTTTATAAGCAGTGAGCATATCATTCACCTAAGTCTAATTCTATTGTCTGGTTGTCTATTATCATTTCAGACGAAGAGTAATTCAAATAAACATTTTAGAAAATGTTACAGAACAGATCTGCTTCAGAACACTCCCTTAAATGCAAAAAAAAAAAAAAAAAAAAAGTTTCTTTTCTTAATTTCTTAATTCCTCTCTCCTTAGCATCTATTACAAATGTGAAAATGTTGAACTCCATCCAAATCAGTGCTCACAGTTTTCAAAAAATTCCACCCCTTCCTGCCCCAAGCTAGACTATGCTGGAAAGGTTTACTCTTTGCAACAAGGTAGCATTTTTGGAGAGTGCACATCAGGTATTTTCCACTGCTACCTGCACACACCCGCAGATGAAAACGATTTCCAAGAGCAAATAGAGCACAAAGTCTACAGCCAGGCAACATTCTGTTAGCTAACAATGTTCAAGTGACAAAACATCAATGCAAAAATGTTTTTGTTTCCATGTTTCCATGTCTTTTTAAAAGCAGAGAACCATTTCCACGATAGCATGCCATAAGAATTCTCTCTATCACAACCGTTAGGGATACCGTATCCTTTGATGCTGCTCTATTCCTCTTCCATTCTCTGACTTTGGAAATATTTTAGCATATTACTAGAATTGAACAATAAGTTATGGAACTGGCATGTGAAAGCCCAGTCATCGTTTGTGCGACAAATGCTTTCATCTGCTGCACTTACTTTTAACAAGGCCAAAATTCTCTGCCAGTTCTCCATCAAGCCTGGCTGATGATAAAGTGGGGTGTATGTTTTGATGGTAAGAGTCCCTCATCACCAAAAAATAGACATTTCACTGTACCTCAAACAGCAATATATAACATACGCTGCTGAGGTGGATACCAGAGGAAAGAGAACAACAAAAACAAAAACACCCCTCTTCTCTACTGTTCCCAAAGGATTGAATTTTTCTATGTACATTGAGTTACTGTCACTTGTGTCACTGGACCAGGTTGCCCAGGGAGGTTGTGGAGTCTCCTTCTCTGGAGATCTTCAAGGCCCGCCTGGATGCAACCCTGCCTAACATGCTCTAGGGGACTCTGCTTGAGTAGGAAAGTTGGACTAGATGATCTCCAGAGATCCCTTCCAACCTCAACTGTTCTGTGATTCTGTGTTACGTTAGGAGTTGTAGAGAAAGAAAAAAATCCACTAAACATCGCCTTTACCTTACCTTCTAAATAACCTCTATAACCATTCAATCAACTGAATATACTTGACAATACTGGATTCAGTTCCTGCAAGCTGAATTTACTTTTCATTGCCAGACAGTCTTTTCAGCTGAGTGTATACCAGAACATTTCCAGGTGTGTTCTTTAGGGTATATTATACCATATCTGTACTATAATGCTCTAAATTATTAGGGCATTTCCCCCCCCTCCTCATTTTTCCTCTATTCTTAATTTCAAATGTCTTATTTTTAACAGATAATGTACTAATATAAACAAACTTCCTAGCCAATAAAGCAATACTGCAGGGAAAAAGCAGGTTATAATTAAAAAAATCCTAAAGATACTGCTATTTCCAGGAAAAGTATTACCTTGGCTAGTTATTTTCATCACCTAACAAATGGGGTAAGAAGAGTCTTTCAGAATTTACAGCGGGTGAAAAAAAAATATTTGTGATTTACGAACAGTGGAGTTTTCCAAAATACTGGTCACTAGCTCATCTATTTTCTTCATTTTTAACACATTTCACACTGACACTCTTTCTGAAATCTCTCTTTTGCTTTCAGAGCTTTCCCCTCCCAGCTCATCTTTCCCTACCCTTCATTTTGCTACTGAGAAAAGGTACAGTGAAGAGAAGGGAAAGATAGAGGAAAAAAAAGAATAGGACAAAAAATACTAAGTTAGAAGTCACAAGACGTTCGTTAGAAAAATGTCTTTATCAAATTCAGAAGCAATAAAAAGGTGTAAAATTGAATTCAGTATTAGCCTACAGACTATGCATCCTAGCCTTTACATTACGGTTCTTTCTTTTCAAAGGTATTACAAAGGACTTCTCTGTGATACATTATTTTCCATACAGAACAAATGCACAAGTTTTAGTCTTCTTGTTTCATATACCATACAGATCTATTTACAACAATGATAGGAAGCCTGGGAGAACAAGCACACGAGAAAACCAAAAACGCACAAACTGTTGTGTAGCTCTCCTCCCATCAGAGCACAGCTAGATTCAGCCTTGCATAAACTCATAAATTTACTGGGCTCCCTGAAAAGCCAGAAAAATCTCTATTTCATGATCTACCAACCATGCAGTAATTCCACAACATATCCCACAGAAGCCTGCATCTACATTAGTTCTCTATCACTGTTTTGAAATGTCAACTATTATGGATGTTTGGACACATGTAGATTGAGGTCCTAAATCTCTACATTATTCATTGCAATAAAAACGTTTAATGAAGGAATTCATTAAGCCATGGCACAGCCAGACTGATCAACCTGATGCTGATTAGCACATGGATATGCTATCATGCACTTTCTAAAGAGGTTTTGTTTGGATTTGAGAGCTAAATTATTTCTAGCATCAAACCACGTCCTTTCCCACTCCCCCTGTTCAAAGCTCAAGCTAACAACTGTTACATTGTTGTGGGTGTTTAGTACATGCCACCTGATCAGAAAGTAGAAGTTGATGAGGCCTTCTACAGACAGCTGGAAGCAGCCTCACAGTCACCAGCCCTGGTTCTCATGGGAGACTTCAACCACCCTGGTATCTGCTGGAGGGACTACACAGCAAGGCACAAACATTCCAGGAGGCTCTTGCATCGATACTGATGCATCGATAACATTTTTACACAGGTGGTGGAGGAGCCAACAAGGAAAGGTGTGCTGCTGGACCTTGTACTAACAAACAAAGAAGGACTGGTCGGAGAGGCAGAATTACTGAACGCCTTCTTTGCTTCAGTCTTCACTGCTTAGGGCAGCCCCCAGGAATCCCGGAACCTGAAGGCAAGGCAGAAAGTCTGGAGAAGGGAAGACTTTCCTTTGGTGGAGGAGGATAGGCTTAGAGACCTTCTGGGCAGGCTAGACATCCACAAATGGGCCCAGATGGGATGCACCCACAGGTACTGAGGCAGCTGGTGGATGTTATTGCCAGGCTGCTCTCCATCACCTTTGAAAGGTCATGAAGAACTGGAGAGGTGCCTGAGGACTGGAAGAAAGCCAATGTCACTCCAGTCTTCAAGAAGGGCAAGAAGGAGGACCCAGGCAACTATAGGCACGTCAGCCTCACCTCCATCCCCGGAAAGGTGATAAAACAGCTCATTCTGGATGTCGTCTCCAGACATACGGAGGAAAAAAAGGTGATCAGGAGTAGCCAGCATGGATTCACCAAGGGGAAATCCTGCTTAACCAATCTGATATCCTTCTATGATGGAATGACTGGCTGGGTAGATGAGGCGAGAGCAGTGGATGTTGTGTACCTTGACTTCAGCAAGGCTTTCAGCACTGTCTCCCATAACATCCTCCTAGAGAAGCTCAGGAAGTCCGGGTTAGATGAGCGGACAGTGGGGTGGATTGAGAACTGGCTGAAAGGCAGAGCTCAGAGGGTTGTCATCAGTGGCGTGGAGTCTAGTTGGAGGCCTGTGGCTAGTGACATCTCCCAGGGCTCAGTATTGGCTCCCATCCTGTTCAACTTCTTCATTAATGACCTGTATGAGGGGATGGAGTGCCTCCTCAGCAAGTTTGCTGACGATACCAAGCTGGGAGGAGTGGCTGATACACCCAGAGGGCTGTGCTGCCTCTCAGAGAGACCTGGACAGGCTGGAGAGCTGGGCAGAAAGGAACCTCCTGAGGTTCAACAAGAGCAAGTGCAGGGTCCTGCAGCTAGGTAGAAATAACCCCAGGCACCAGTACAAGCCAGGGGCTGACCTGCTGGAGAGCAGCTCTGCAGAGAAGGACCTTGGAGTGCTGGTGGATGACAGGTTGACCATGAGCCAGCAATGTGCCCTTGTGGCCAGGAAGGCCAATGGTATCCTGGGGTGCATTGGGAAGACTGCTGCCAGCAGATCGAGGGAGGTGATCCTGCCCCTCTCCTCAGCCCTGGGGAGGCCTCATCTCGAGTACTGCGTCCAGTTCCGGGCTCCCCAGTACGAGAGACCTGGAGCTTCTGGAGAGAGTTCAGCGTAGGGCTACAGAGATGATCAGAGGGCTGCAGCATCTGCCCTATGAGGAAAGGCTGCGAAAGCTGGGCCTGTTTGGCCTGGGGAAGAGAAGACTGAGGGGGGATCTTATCAATGTGTACAGATAGGTTGGGGGGGGGCCTGTCAATAGGATGGGGCTAAACTCTTTTCAGTTGTTGCATGTGACAGGACAAGAGGCAATGTGCAGAAATTGAAGCACAGGAAGTTCTGCCTGAACGTGAGGGGAAATTTCTTCACTGTGAGAGTGACAGAGCACTGGACCAGGTTGCCCAGAGAGGCTGGGGAGTCTCCTTCTCTGGAGATCTTCAAGGCCCGCCTGGCTGCAACCCTGTCTAACATGCTCTAGGTGACCCTGCTGAGCAGGGAGGTTGGACCAGATGATCTCCAGAGGTCCCTTCCAACCTTACTGATTCTATGATGCTATGAGTCTTTTCTGTGAGAGTGACAGAGCACTGAAACAGGTTGCCCAGAGAGGCTGTGGAGTCTCCTTCTCTGGAGATATTCAGAACCTGCCTGGATGCAACCCTAACATGCGCTAAGTGACCCTGATTGAGCAGGGAGTGTGGACTAGAAGATCTCCAGACGTCCCTTCCAACCTCAACCCTTCTGTGATTCTGTGTGAAATGCAAATACTCCTAAAGAAACAAGATGAGAACGATTTTGTTTCTCACTGGTATCAGAAGGCCTACAGAGAACAATGTACCACATTGAATTACATGAGCAAGGCTAGATAAAACCAGAGGAACTTTCCAGGCAAGACTTCTGTTTAGGTGACTTCTCTCTATACAAGCATATATGCCTCCCAGGCCAAACAAGTTTCTCTCACTTCAGGAACAAACTTTAACCTGTTACATGACTGTGGCAAACAAAAATCAGGTAAGAAAATTATCTTTTGAAATCTCCTGAGCTTTTAGGAAGCCTGCCGATGTTGCATATGTAACATTTTCAATGTATTTTTAATTGTATTTTATTGGAATAACTCAAAGTCACAGGACTAGCATAAAAGAAAATGCACATAAGAATATCATTATCTCCCGAAAATTCTACAGAAGTGAAACTTGTCAGCAATATTTAGGACTGTAAAATATTTTAGAAAGGAAACAATGACTGACCAAAGCCAGGTTTCAGTGCTGCTTTGGATGTAGCTGAACAGGGTTAAAATATTACTATATCCATTTATGTCCTTGTCACTGCTTCCCAATTAATTTACCAGTCCACCCTAATTTTCCTGTGTAACTACAGGCTGCAGAACAACTACAGTTGCTCCCTGAGCCATTCAATCAACGAGCTGACACAGAAGCCAGTACACACTTCTAATGTCAGGGGGATCCATTTTGACAGGAAACAACTATACACACAGATACGCTGATGCATCGGGGCAGGGAGTGGGCAGAAACCCCCTTTCACCCAGCTTCAACCACAACAGGACAGCTGACCCCAGTCTCACAGAAAAGAAATTCTCCTCCTATGCACAGAGACCTGTGCACCAAGGCTTAGTTTTGAGGCGACACAGCTGTGCAGCCTTTATTCAAGAAAAAACTGCTAACTTGCAAGAGAATTGTGAGCCAAGGTAAGAAAGGTAAAATTAGAGACATATTGAAGAGTGTTGAGACAGATGTCCTGTAGCTCAAGGACTGAGGAAGAACACTAAACAAAAAAAATAAATAAATAAATAAATAAAAAAGGGGGAAGAAAAAAAACCTCACATTGGAAAACTGCAAATCAGCAGCACTGAGGATCAGCCCGTTCCACTGCAGCACTGGAGACCAACAGCCTCCCTACCTAACTGATGACTTATTCAAGGGCAGCAAGTACATTAATCATTAGCCTGCAGTTCATGAGTCCCAGTTACCTATTAGGCAATAATTAATTGCTTCTTTTCTGTATAAGGTGAAAACTTATACAGTACAACTGCTTTGTACTCTTAAACTGTGCAACCGCACATCTGCCTTGTGCATAGTATACTCTTCCTCCCAAAAAAACAAGAAGTGTTGAGGGGGAGAGAGGAAAGAGGGACAAAGGTGACAAAGATAAAGTTGCTATTTGTAACTAACTGCGAAGTTTCCTAATATAAACTAAGTTAAATATGCCAGCATTAATAGTACTTCAGCAGTGAGGTTCCAAAATCAGTTTCAGTATCATCAAGAAATAGCAGCCTCCGTATATACAGTGGTAGCTTCACCTTAGAATTTTTCCTCTTTTTAGGCTGCTGAAAAACATTATCTTGCACACAATTGTTCATGTTAACGCAAGAGGCTACATGAAAAATCCTAGGAAAAAGAACATTAATTCAAAAGGCTCTTTTCATGCTGACAAACTGTTGCATCTTTCAGAGGGAGGATGAGGAAGGACAAGGGAGAAAAGGGAAATATGGCCAAGCCCTCCTTCCCCCCCCCCCAAAAAAAAAAAAAAAAAAAACAAAAAAACACACTATTCCAGGTACATATCCCACCAAAAGAAACCTTTTCTAAAAGGAGATTATAAAAGACAATTAAATGTTACCAGTACTTTTACACAGGAAAATTTTTTGGCATTTTTGGCAAAGATTTTTGCCTGACAGAGAACTGTAGTAGTTGGCCCAGAGCCTCCTGTTAGTTATTCAAAGCTAGGCAAATCCATTTCAGTAAGCAGTAAGTCCAGATAAAGGGGGAAATCCATCCAGCAGATTTCTAGAATTTCTGCTGCATCTAGTTTACTAGTTTAAGTGGCAGTGCCGTCATCTTCTCTCTTTGGCTGTTTAAATAGCTCTATATGCTTCTTACAGAGAACCACCAATAAAGAGTTCTCTCTCATCAGCAATGAGCTTCATACCAGGGAAAAACAACTTGTGGATATGAAAGACTGATGAAATAAACAGTGATTTTACTTCCTTGTTTTCCTAAAATAATCCCCCTCTTTAGAGGCGTAAGAGCTGCTTGCTCCAAGAGTAGTCTTAAGTCTTCAAGAGTCTTTGAGATAAGATATTGTTAACCGGACTAGAAACATAAGGCCTTTAACCCTTTACTATTATTGAGTCCTTTAAGTGTTTCTTGAGATAATCAATGAAATTTTATTAATAAAAATGAGAAAAACTTCTACTGTATGTGCTGCCCCAGATTGAGATGGCAACTCGCTTAGAGCTGGACTGATGGAAGACTAGCCTTCAGCAAGAGTCTGGAGCAGGGCCTCAGCTCATGTTTGAGGAAGCAGAGCTACTCTGCCATCAAAAGTGATTCATAGTTTGCTCTCCTCTAATTTGTCACACATGAAAATATTGTATATACATCCCTTCTAAGAGCGTGTAGGGCACTAACATATGTTACACATACAAAAGCAGGTACCAGGACATGTGAAGGAAGAGAGGGCTGCCTCCAGGAACTTCCATCTCTCTTCTTCCACACACACTCCAAAGCAGTCATTAAGAGATGTACATTGATAAGATGTTCTAGCATGTTTGATTTATAACATGCTAGCTCACTAAAATGTTGCCCTTTCCAACATCACTTCTACACTACAGCCCTCCCCTTTGCTTATCCTGCCCTGCATATCATTTCATACATATGCACCCAATCCCTGATTTACAATCAAAGCTTTTTATACCAACTTTCAGCCTCTCTCCAGGATCTCTCAAGTGCAATAATCCATGTTATCCATCACAACTCTCCCAGAAGTTACATAGTCTTTGCTTGCCTGGTTCTGGCCATCCTATCCCAATACAAATTATTTGCTTCTCATTGCCTAGCAAGCTTTTTACACCTCTGTGCCGCAAAGTCTTTGTGCTCCAAGTGATGCCATGGTCTTCATTTTTGAATCCTCTGTGTAGATGGAGATGGCAGGAACCAGGATTGCCCTGGACAACTCTCTCCTCCAAAATATAGCTACCCACAGCTGCTTTGTCTAACTAGCACAGCACAGCCTTCCTACAGAAAGGGCATTTCTCTGCCAAACACATTGGTATCCCTGCTGCAATGAATGCAATGGTTTGGCTCCCGTTACATAGCTGGAAGCTGCCCTTTGCCAGCCAGGCATCACTCCAGTTCATGCTCCAAACCAGTCACAGCTTTTGGTACTCATCTTCTATTCCCCTACCACAAGCTGGCAAAATAAAACACCTGCAAGAGACTTTCCCTCCTCACGGAAGCAGGAGCAGGGGGAAGTAGCAAAAAGCAGCAACTGCAGGAAAAGAGGAACCATGAGAGTCAAGAAAATAGATGCAGAGTGGAAGAAAAAGACAAAGAGGCCCCCAAAAAATTTTATTTTCCTGGAGTTTCTCATGCCTCTTCAAGTTATAGTCTACATTTCCTCCCTACTGGATATCTACAAATTAATCCTATTTTTTTCCATTCTATCTCAGGTCTTCCAAGACAGTAAAGAAGTAGGTGCATGTGTATGCATATGCACCCACAGGAAGTATTTCAAAATATAAACTGAAAAATGAACCGTTTCACAAAATGGCTGTTACCCTTACAGACAGTTAGATTGCCTAGAAATGTAGATGTTCCCTACAAAGCCAACTTACATGAAAATTAAAGAGCTATATACAATCCAAAGGGACATTTGTAACATCAGCCATCATGAACAGTTGGAAGCATAATGAATTAGTTAAAATGTTTTATGGAAGAAATGACTGGGAAGACACTCAGGGAGCACTGTGTATGCTGACACAAGAGTAAGGATTTCAGTGCAATGCTCAGTTTATGAAAAAAATATGTATGGGCTTAAATGACAATGTGAAAAGCACTCCTGTATCCTACTTCATGAAAATTTAGTTTAAACAGTCTTCTAGGTTGAGTTCCAAGTTGAGGAACCTACAAACCACAACAAATCAAGAATATTTTGCATAAAAGATTTCACAGTAGACAGACAGCAATATAGACTTTAGATACTAAGCTCATTATGTGTATTGCCAGTGCCTTTAAGGTCTCTTAATCTGTTTTTAAACCAAAAAAATATATTTTTCACAAAGTAGGTTAATTTATATTGTCACTGAATTCTCATCCTCCACCAAGTCACAATTCTTCCAGAGGCAGACATGCATTTGCTGTAGAAGTTTATGTAAATCATTTATGTGGCTTTATAAGCAGCATTTGAGGGTTACCAGATACTTCAAGAGATGAAGAACAGTGCTAAATCTCTTCAGACAGAGACTGTTGCTCAACCACAGATGCAAAGGCATTCAAGTCTAATGCTACAAATACAGTCAATGGACACACTGTGCCCTCTTCTGCCACCCAGAAGCCTTACCTTCTCTTCTCCAAAGCATATAATACCAACTAAAAGCCAAACAGAAACGTCTGTCGCCTTTGCAGCCATAACCACATAGATATTGCTGTCATCTTTCTGACCTTTAACTTATCCACATTATAAAAATTAAAAATAACCACTCCATTCAATAGAGTGGTTCCCAACAGAAATAATTCCACAACATGCAATTTTGTGATTTACCAACTTAAAACTTAGATGCCAATTTGACCTGAGCTAAGCTGAGTTAGAAGTAGTGCCATAAACCCACCTACTTCTGAATTCCATCACTGCTAACATTAACATAGGTCCAAGACAAAAAGCGAAAAAAGAAAAGAAGAAAACCTCAAACAAAAGGTACCAAGTTCCAGATCTTTTTTCTTGGGAGTGGCCCTCATGAATATTTCATGCTACAGCATAGGTTTTAATCAAAGCTAAAATTGAACACAGGGCCCACAAATCGGTGGCTGCACTCACAGCTCTCTTGGAATTCTGTTGTGTCAAGAGAGGTAGTAGTACTGAAGAAACACCTTAGTCACCACCACCTGGCAACATACATACAAACCCCCTGAAATGCAATTCTCAACACTCCAGCAAGGGAAAAGAGTATTGAATGCAATGGCTTATTTTTAAGAAGCATTTATTAATATTCCTTAGACACAGTAGTTCATGAATGCCAATTTCTCCTCTATATATTGTATTTTGTCTCCTTTCATTACATGTCCTGTTCCCCTCCACAGATAAATCCTTTTTATTATTATTATTATTATTCATTTATGAATTATTTCTCTTTACTTACGTGTCAGGTTTCTACATCTCTTGAGATGTGAGACATACAGTTTTGTTCATTTAGCCATCCCAATAACGTATGAAATGGGTAATCCCCACTGGAATCCTGGAGAACTGAGTCTGGAGAACACAGATTTGTCACCTAGGTGGGTAGGAGATTAGCAGTCACATTGCCTCATTTTACAATGCAGCTGAAGGTAAACAGATACACTTTGGGAGTGTTAAGTGTTCTTTAAATCAAGAGAGAATCAGATATCCTTTTGAAAAATAGGACTTAAGAATTTAAGGAGGAAGTGGACTGGAGTACTTACCAGAAAAGATCTGGTGAAAAAAAAAAAAATCAAGAAAACTCTTGGGTTTTTAAAATCAGTCCTCGAAGTATAAAAAAGTTACAGAAGATTCTTAGGGAAACTCTTCCGCAGATTTTTTTCCTTCAAGTCATTCCAGCATAAACATGGTATTACGAGTGGATTAGGTGAGTGTTCTTTTGTAGATAAACAAGTAAGCACAATTGCCAGTTGCCTTTCTTACAGAGGAGAGGAAAAAACAAAAAGCCACAACCATCCTTCTCCACATTGAGTTCATACACACACAGGAAGGAATTATGTCCCACACAGTTCATGTAATCTAGAGTGTCATTTGCTGTAAGCTTTAACTACTAAACTATTCTGAAGATTATTTATTGTAGAGAAAGACAGTGCAGGAACAACTGACAAATAATTACAGCCAAAACAAAAGAGATCACGTATTACTTAAAAGGATGTTTATAATGAAAATCTAAAGGAAGTTACTCTTTAAATGAAAATACAATGTTTTAAAATAAAGATATCTTCACTTCCTTATTTAAGGAGTAGAAACTACCAAGATTTCTAAGACCATGATCCTCCTTGCAATGATATCAAAGGCAAATCTCCTACAACAGTCAACAACAATAGAGTAATACTGCGTGTAGCTAGTAGGCTAGGCCACAGATAACTTACTGAAGGTTATCAATCTAGACTTCTTACTTGTTCACAGTGCTTTTTCTGAAGTCTGAATCTCATGAAGTAACAAGTCCAAAATGCATTCATCTAGCCAATAAAATCACTAGTAGATCACTACAAGAGTGTCACAGCCTTAAGCACATCAAAATCTGTACGTTACCTATGACTGTTGATATAATCATTATAGACTAAGAATCTAATCTCATGTGACTACAGTCGTAATGTTTACATGACAGACAAATGAGGTAGTGCACAACACCTGGAGGTACCATTTCCCTCTGCAGTTGAAGAGCAAATCCTTCTGAACAGATGCTGTGTGATGAGTATTTGCAAATGAATGGAATCGTCACAAAAATCGCATGCATCAAAATGTTTCGAACAGGTGTGGCATGACGGTAACATCACTATGACTTACTCTTTTATATGAGATACTTTTTAAACATTTAAGCTATAGATCCTGGGAGGTACAGAACCTGTTCGTCAACAGATTGACTGACAAAGAATGAGCTCTGCTCACTATAAGCTGCTCAGGACATCTTACGTAAGTACCAAAGAACACAGAATGAGGATTCACACATCTTATAAATAAGAAAAAGATATTTGACTACTTAAAAAGATCAGTTTAGAAGACCACTTAAGTAAATATCTCCATTAATTTAATTCACTTTAAACAGCAGTTCAAAATATTTTTCTTCTTAATTGTATTAATCACAAAATTTGAATATATAATTTACTGTTCCTGCTCAGCATAGCAATTGCCTTTAGTTCTGTGCCTGTATTTATCTAACATGCCTTTTGATGATTTAAACACATTGATGATTTGATAATAACCATCAAATTAAGTAGGCAAGTTTAAAAAATTAAGGAATACCATTGTGGGACTTCATCCAATAACATCTGTGTTCTTCATCAAGATTGATGCAAATACTTACACATCTTCCTCATGTATTCTACTGTTAAAGGTAACTTTCAGTAATTATTTTACTCCTTAGTGACTCAACTGAGTAAGCTGATAGATACAGCCAGTCTTTTTTCACCCCTTTACACTGAACAAGGATTTGAGAAAACAAAAAGAACACCTCAAACCTATCACCAAAAATATCACAACTCCTTGCCTATGTCTGGCTTTGATTTTCCACTAAAAGAGCTTCCCCTGGGCAGATAACAATGACCAGGTTACAAACAAAACAAAATACAAACCCTAACTGTTGCTGGATAACACTCTAGGAACCATTCTGAGATACTTTCATATTCTGTGAACACAAGTTCTGAAACTCCACAGATAAGAGGATAACTAAAGAAATGCTGTCGTTTCCTCCATAGGTAATGCACATTCACTTTACAGTTTCTGGTTTCCTTTTGAATCCTTCAATCATAGCATAAGCAAGCTACCACTAGTGAAATCTGTGGTTACTCCTGCTCAGAATACTTTTAAGATTAGACCATTTCCTGGCTAAATGAAACATATACTTCAAGTAAAGTATTTGGATACACTCAAAACCTTTGCTACACCTTAATTAAGAAATGCAAACACTTGGGGCTATTGCATATAGGGGCACATTTATGTTTTACTGTAAGCATGAATATCAAATTCTAATCTGCTTAATGGGATAATTTCACTTGTCTTACAAACAGGAATACATGGCTTAAAAACAAAGATCAGACCTCAAGACAATATACAGTTTTAGATACTTGAACAGCCATATGTGATTGTGCACCTTGTAAAACTATCAAGTTTGCCAATAAAATATAATATTAGTGAAAGGGGGACATACTACAGATTGTTAATATTCTGGATGAAAGGAGTCTTGCTGTAAAGAATGCATCCCCATATCCAATGAATAACACAACAGACTTTAAAGTGCCCTGCATTGATTCTACCCTGAAGGTAAACCAACTACCTTGCAATGCTGTAAATTCCTCCCTGAAAAAAATTGCTCTGTGGAAGCTAAAGCCGCTGCATGCTAGTGACTAAAATTCAGCTTAGCTGAGGGATACAGAGGCAGAATACAAACCGTACAATAGAGGGGCTCAATACAGAGTACAGCCAGCCCAACACACTTGCTAATATGTAAAAAGCAGGGAGGAACTACAAAGGCTCATGCAGGAATCTTGCATCTGTTTTAGGATATACAATACAGGTATACACACTTGCCCAGAAACATGAGTATCCTCAGAATCAAATCAAATTGGGGCTTTAGATCCAAATTAAAGCTAAGTCTAAATAAGACTATTTGTTGTTCACACATTCAACAGTTGTTGCAGTCAGTGGTATCTTGGGAGACTCTGGCAGCCAACTTCAGGCTAAATAATGAGTTTAAAACCCACTATTTGAAAAGGTATTTCCTCCTTCAGTCAGTTTCAAAAGTAAAAACAAAAAGCTCTTTCAATAAGTGTACTTACAACCCAATAGCCTTCACTACCACAAAGTTTTAATTCAAAGATGTTTTAAGGGTATGATATAAAGCCAAATGTAAGCAGGAGTTTAACTTTCAACAGGAGTAAGCAAGGAAAGAAATGAAAACATGTCAGATACAGACATGAGGAGACTGTAAATATATACTTTCATTAACTGTTTTAGGTTACTAGCAAGATTGCAGAAACATCCTTTTCCTCAGAACGTTAATTAAATAAGCTTTAATATAACTGTTCAGGCACCATTTTTAGCAAGGTCATATTTAGTACTGAATTCTGGTTTTGCTGCAGTAGGGGAGAAGTTGATAATACTTTGAAAAAACAGAAAAACAAAACTAAAACAAAATATACTTCTTTTTGCAGATCAGAAGGATTTTGAAACAAAACACTGACTAAAACAGGTAAGTGGGTTCCTATTACGGATACGTTACAACCAAACTAGTCACTAGAAGATGCAGAAACACGCAAGTTCCTGATCACTGGAAAAACTGATTCCAACTGAGTGTCAGGTCGGCTGCACAAAATGTCTATCACAAATGGGTTTCTTGATAAATGAAGGACTTGCTTAGACAGCGAAATTGCTTGCTATTGTAATTGACTTACATAGCCGAGAATAGCTATTATATATTACTGTAAATCTCCATCCATATCAACCTTCTTATTCTTAGAAAGAACTAATTCCACAAGCTAATGTAAGCATAGCTTTACTGTAATTAACACAAATTTACAATATCATTCCTATAGACCTAATACAGTATTTTTGTCAAACATAACACATGGGTAAAGCTGGACAGCTTTAAGAATTCTTTAACTGGGGAACTACTCAGCACATCAAAGTTTCAGAGAGCCAACTTCCTTTAAATAGTATGTGCGTATGTATGCTGAAAGGAACTAAGTACTTTTTCCTGCAACTTTCCTTAATTTTCTAAAAATATATATTCATAGAATCATAGAATCAGTAAGGTTGGAAGGGACCTCTGGAGATCACCTAGTCCAGCCCCCCTTCAGCAGGGTCACCTAGAGCATGTTAGACAGGGTTGCAGCCAGGCGGGCCTTGAAGATCTCCAGAGAAGGAGACTCCATAACCTCTCTGGGCAACCTGGTCCAGTGCTCTGTCACTCTCTCAGGGAAGAAATTCCCCCTCACGTTCAGGTGGAACTTCCTGTGCTTCAGTTTCTGCATATTGCCTCTTGTCCTGTCACATGCAACAACTGAAAAGAGTTTAGCCCCATCCTATTGACAGGCCCCCCCCCAACCTATCTGTACACATTGATAAGATCCCCCCTCAGTCTTCTCTTCCCCAGGCCAAACAGGCCCAGCTTTCGCAGCCTTTCCTCATAGGGCAGGTGCTCCAGCCCTCTGATCATCTCTGTAGCCCTACGCTGAACTCTCTCCAGAAGCTCCAGGTCTCTCTTGTACTGGGGAGCCCAGAACTGGACACAGTGCTCCAAACGAGGCCTCCCCAGGGCTGAGTAGAGGGACAGGATCACCTCCCTCAACCTGCTGGCAACAGTCTTCCTAAAGCACCCTGGGGCACCATTGGCTTTCTTGGTCACAACGGCACATTGCATTCATTTGTTCCCTTCTTTGGCAAGCCACTTAGTTTAAAAAAAAAAAAAAAAAAAAAAAAAAACACACAACACAAACAAATCTGAAAAAGGAAATAAAACCTTAAATTTTGAAGTTACACAGTAACTCTGCTTTACACACAGAGTTAAATAGCAGTTACAGAAGATTTATAGCCAATCTAATGGTCCAAATTTTAAAATATTTGGATTGATGTAAATAAGAGTGAGGAACTCATTAGTCAGTCAAATAGTTGGTTCTGTCAGAAAGAATAGTAGAACAACAATAAGCATTTCAACAACAAGCTTTAACGAGGAAAAAAATGAATCATTAGAGTTAGAGCAGAATACCAGTGGCTGCTGAATTCCAAAACTAAAAGCTTTTCGTGGATTTTGGCAGGTGACACCTGACAGAGAGCATGCCAAGATGCAGACATTTCATGTTAATAATCATTTGCTTTCCAAATTCACCATTAAGGGCCGCTTCAAAGCCTGAGAAGTTTGCAATTAACATCACTGAAGGGCTAGAAGATAGGAAGGTTTATATTGACCATAACAGCATCCTAAATACTGTTAAAAAGAACTATTATATTCATTTAACGAAAACACAAAGAATTCTGCAATAAAAACTGTTAGTACAGAGGAGGAAGAGGTCTTCAAGAGTTACATCAATTTCCAGCTATTCAGATTCCAAAGCATTCGTGAAGCATTTGACATAATATGACCTGACATCATAATAATAAATAATAAAAAAACCACCACACCCACACACCAAACTAATCAAAGAGTCAGATCTAAAGCCAATTTGTGCCACTGACAGCTTTTCCGTATGATCTTGGTAGTCTTTGGATCAGATCATAAAGAGGCCAAATCATTCTTCACTTAGCAGAAGAAAGAGACAGATCCAACACCAACCTATCTGAACATGGGGGACAAGAGGCGAGTACAAATAAAGTAAACAGAGTTACTATTTAAACTATACTACATGTTTTGACTTAAATGAAATACACTTTGCAGCAATGCTCTTAAAACAGCCCCTAGCAGTTTTGTCTCAGGAAAACAGGATAAACTACAGCATATGCTGTAAAAACGGGATTGAGTAAAAATAAAAAGAATAGGCACACACATCTGTGAATGTATCTGAGTGAGAGATGGCACTGCACAATATTCTATTTGTAGGCTAGGTTATCAGAAGCGTATGAAATATTTAGAAGCACTGAATTTAAATACTATATTAGAGCAAAACAGATGGAGAATTTTTGAGACAGTTTAATGAATCTGTATCTACTTCTTTGTCAGATTCATTTTTCAGAGTACTTTCTGCTGATCTCCTCGTAGCTTTAAATGTTATGCTGATTGAGCGCTGTCCTGACCAAAGAAATAAGCTGTAAAAGTTACTTATGACTCTCAGGCATCAATTCTCCATGGGCACAAACCTACCAGTCAGCTCTATTTTATCACAAAAGCACAAAAATGCTACAGCACCAGGAAACCGTATGTTTATTATATTGATGACAAGACATTAAGGATTTTCATAGCGTCTAACACTTTATGTGAGATGCCTAACCTGCCAAAGATATCCAGGCAGTCTCCCCATATTTGTTCACCCATTACTTCAGAGGCAACATAGCTGAGGTGCCTTGAACTGGCTTATCTCCATTGCCAACAAGGAGAGCCAAGACAATAGATTTAGTAGTTTCGCATTGGGTAGAACAAACAACAACTTGTCACCAGTCCGGATCTGATGCTACATTTACATATTGAGATACAAAAGAGTGAATGAAGCCTGCATATAAAAAACTAAAGGCAAAATTTACCTCTCAGTCCAAATTAAGTTTCTAGTAAGTCATCTCTGGCTCTGAACAAGTGTTTCATTGACAAGTAAATGAACTTGATGTGCAGAAGACAAACACAATGCCAAGATAACTTCACACTGTGTCAACATGCGTTTTAAAGCAACTGTGGAAGCGATTTGCATTTCTAAGAAACTGATTTCTTATTATTAAGTAGTGCCCTTAGCAGGCATTCTGGTGGATGTACCTTTGTACGCTGGGAATAGTGCTACATTACCTTTTGCTTATGGGCCATTACTTTTCTCCTTATATCAATGTCAGGTGAGAGCTCAGAGACTCTGTGCCAAAAATCTTCTAATCACTTTCCTTGCAAGACATCTCGATTCTTGCTGAGAACAGCCGAGTGAAGATCCCTCCTCCCACCCATTCTAGCAAGGCCTAATATACGACTTTGTATTGACAGCACTGCCTTGCTCATTAAAGGTTCATTCTGAAAAGGCCAGGGCAATCTCAGACATGCTGATGTCTGAGAAACCAAAAAAGCTGAACCTTAAAGCAGCACCCAACACATTACAAGAATGAACCTCAACTAAGATTTAGACTTAGTATCACATTTGAAAGCAAGTGCAACTCCAATCACAGAAGTTACTTCATAATATTCTGCAAATAGACTCACGGGATTAAGTACCTAGAGCTAGATTTATAGTCAAGGTGATATTGGTTTGCTAAGGCACTCTATCACTGTTCATGCTCAGAAAGTCACACATGCCCAAGCTTGCTGAACTGGTTCACAAAAAACAGATTTTTGTCCTCTTCATCACTTAGAATTGCAAAGCCTATAGCATACGAATTCTTGAAAATGAAAGATCTATTGGGACAACCCACATTCTTCCATTAAACATGCCAGTTCTCCACAAGGGATGAAGCTCATACACTCCATTAAATTGTATCTGTTGTAAAATAACATTACAGATACCTTGTATTTTCAGAAAGCAAGACATTTAAATTCTTCAGACACACTGTCTCCAAGGACCAGACTTTGAAGTTATTCCAAAACATACTTGTCTGGAGAAGACATTTCAAGTGTTCTTTACAAATTAAACACAACAGGGTGACACACTTCACAACTCTGAGCAATCCTACATCATGGTGCTTCGAAAACCCTTCATGGTTTTCATTGCTTATGTGTACTCTGCATACATCCCCTATACTCGGTTTCTGAAAGGCCCAAGTTTCAAGTCCCAACCTGGCTCTGAAGTCTTCCAAAGCCGAGAAATACAGGATTCAAAGCTCTTGGTCTCTGCTTTCAACTGGATGTAAAACAAAAACAATACTAAAATAATTTAACTTGATTTATCAAAAATCGACTCAGAAATACTAAAATAAAATTAATTTGGACCTAGACTGTAACAAAACCAAGCAAATAGGTTTCTGCAGCTCTCAAACTTGCTCAAGCCTCCTAAGGCCCCAGATTCAGGGATGAGTCATCTCAGGTTTTAGTTTTTAAATAAACTACGTAATATAGCAATTTCCTCAGTGGAATTTCTCCTCAACTTTGGTAAACATCCATGTTTGTTTACACAATTACAGCAAGGGTTTTCTTGGCCACTGGCCCTCTTGTTTGCCTCGCCATTCACTTGAAAGAACAGCTGGATCCAGCTAAACCATTCCTTTTCAGTGAGATTTGACATTTTCCACTAATGCTTGTGAAAATTAAATGATTCATCCAAAACAAAAAATAAATTTACTGCATGAGTAGTGGATTCAAACTACTAACCACAGGAAATACAACTTACTTTTAAAGTTCTAAGGATTAAAAGTCTGTTTTCAGACATCTCCAGAGTATTTATTAAAGAAAGTCAAAAATGCATCTAACTAAAATTAGGCCTTCTACTTTCCAAGTAGAAAGCCAACAGATTTTTTTTATCTTGAAAATTGTAGTGAAGTAAGTACAGGGAAACATTTTGTTCAAAAGACCGAGGGCAATGCAATGAGGACAATACAAAGAATACTTGTTTTACAAGTGTCCCAGTTACTTGCAATGTACTTTTGTTTTCCTGTGCTACTATGTTGTATTTCACATTTGTAGTATTTGTAGACATTTTCTTGTGGCAGATCTAAAAGTGAGAAACAATAAGTAACAATCTGTCACACACTTCCATCTCTAACTTTTCCTTTTCATTTTGCATAGCCACAAAATCCATGACTCTAATATAGGTGTTTTAAATTTATGATATAAAAAATGCCAAATGAAGAAGTAAATCTCAGGAGCATAATAGAACTTTAAAGAACAGATTTTCATTTCTGTTATTGCTTTGGTAATTTTAAATAGGCTATATTTAAAGTATCTGTGACAAACCAGGACTGTTCATCACTTTTGACCAGTGTGTGTACGTCTACACAAGCCAGTAGCACAGTGCACTGGAAGTTCATAGGAAGAGTGAAATGGTTGGAGCTGGGAAGCTGAAATCCACACTGCGTGCACTTTGAGGGTTTCACTTTTCACTAGCTAGCCTAATCTCATGGGCTGAATGCCCATTAGCAGTTGCAGGACATTCTGATTATCTTTGGTCAAAAGGAATCTAGTGCATTCATCTCAGGATCATAGAAACCAAAAAAAGCAGCTTAGTGAGGACAACAGGGAGATTTTCTTCAGGACACACACTTCTGATCCTAACTACAGTGTTAATGTGCATACACCATCAGGTTTAACAATTAAGCAGCTCACCTCAGATCTACAGTATCCGTATAGTGGTTTAACATGTGATGCATAACACAGGGCAGAGATTACTTTAAATATACAGGATGCATGTACTCAGGAATAAGACAGAGCAATATTATTACAAGTGATGAAAGGAATACAGAAGAAAGTTTAAAATCAGTCAATAGAGAAAATACAAATCTAAGATTGATCTGTATAATTTGAATTAGGATGTGTGGAAAAAAACAGTATCTGAATGATGTAAAATTGAGTCATTTTTACATGTATTGAATTTGAGTTGAGTCACATCAAAAGTTCTCCTAAGTAAAAACAAAAAGAGAAGAAAAAAAAAAAGAGAAAAAAAAATCTGGAAGGCAAACCATGTTTCCAACAACTTCCAAGTATTTCCATCTAGTACTTCTCCCACACATAAGCCAGGATAACAAATGAAATCTAAAGTTATGTAATTTTAGATTACAAAAGGATATGTTATTTCTTACTTTCAGTAGATGTACTCTGCAAATTGAAAAGCGTATCAAAATACCGACATCCAAGGAAAACCCAGAAGCATACTGCCTAAATTCAGTGCATGCTATCTATTTGCCACTTACTGCTATTCACAATGAAGACGGTGCTGGTGATGATCCCAGAACACAGAAATCTATGCATACTTAATGCACAGGCTAAGGGTGATCAAGTTAATCAGATGAAGATTCGCTAATAAATTGGTTTACGCTATCACTTACCACTTATGATTAAAGTGATTAGAGCTGCATCCGACTCCTTAATGATAGACTGCACAACTTTGTATTTATTGTACATTAGCATTAACTCTCAGTAAGAATTGTCTTTGTTATTGTTGGGCTCTTATCACCTACAGCTCCGAGTTCAATATTGTTCTTCTGAAGTTACTCTAAGAGATTATTATATTTTGTGTTTCACTATCAACATCTTTATTGCTTTGCTTGGTTTAAATCAACTTCTGCACATGCATCTGGGTCTTTGGACTCCTTCATGCTTCCAGCCTTCTGAAATGGATCATTTATTGTTAATTTTCACTATCGGAAAGATGTGGGCCCAGCTAGAAACAGTTATAAGTAGATATTTGTTAACTGCTTAAGAGTGAGTTACCAATCAAGTGCCTCAGTTGTGTCTGAAAGTTTACTTCTGTGAAAACCTTAAAGGCCACTCACAATAGAAGCAAAGCACAAGTACCCTTGGACTTTTTGTAACATTTTCTAAATATGTTTACAGTCCCACATTTTTCTACTATTGTGCTCTATATTGGAAGAACGTTTTATGTTTGATGATTGTTTTTGAGCATTGGGTACAGTGCAATGGCTCAGAAGAAAAGGAAGATGGAAGGAAACAGCTTTTAGCGGTCAGTATTTTAGGCAACTGCTTTTCACCCAGTTGCATCTACTTCCTCCCCTTCTGCCCCATACAGTCTGAGAGTTTGCAAATCTCTCCTTCCATTGGTAACACAGTAAGGAAAACTTGTTACATCATTTCAAAATGAAACCAAACAACCAATCACTCAGACTCTTCAATTTTACTAACTTGCGCTACACTGTACTACTGCAGACATTTTACATAGCTATGCTTCACAAATTAAACTTATTGGATGCTAAAGCTATCAACAAGAATTTATTTTCCTCACAACTGTGATATAGCACACGTATTACATATCTTACAATCTTCCATTAACACACAAGTTTCAGTAACATATCCACAGTTTAGGGCAAAATTTATCCTTTTGTACTTAACTATTTTAGAGATATCATACTAAAGGCAAAGACTTTCCACCTAGTCTGTCATCTTGCTCTTTTAAAGTCTGCAAAGCAGAAAAACGTGCATGACATTTCCTGCAATTTCTGATCCAGGTAACATTGGTTAATATCAAGCTTACCCATGGAGTTCTTTTCTACATTAATCATTAAATTCATTTATCTAATTTATATTAATTTCTTTCATAAACACTCTAGAACACCCTTTTCTCCTTATATCCACTGATTGTCCAGCTTCAAGCCATTCAGTGCTGGTGTCTGAAATTCAATATGGAATTGGAGGTAATACGCTCCCCAGTACCTCCAGCGCTTGCTTTCAACCATGACAGATCATCTGTTCCTCAGACATTTCCATTGGTAAGCAAAGCCTTCCTGTCTACTGCTAATATCTAATTTCTTCTCCATTATTCTGATAAATTCCAACAGCTCTCCAACTTACAGCTATGTATTATCAGCTATTTATATTATCAACTTATAGTCTCCATTATGTTCTTGTACTAAATACTTTGATTTCTAAACCCTGTTGCATTTAGTAAGTACTGCAAGCACCTTTCCTAATTGTTGCAACCCTACTACCTTGAGGTCTCCAAAAGACAGTGAGGCACAGAAATACTGAAGCATTGTGTTCTCCTCTCTCTCTCTTTTGATTTTGTTCATAAATCATTTTATTTTCTGTTTGGTCTTACGCCCTGTTAGGGTTTCTGTCTTTATAGGCATGATGTTCTGAATGATCTTCCAGAAATGCTGACCTCCTGTCTGCTGACAGCATTACCTGTGTATGTCCTTCTACGGTGGCACCAGGTAGCATGAGAGAAACACTCAGTTCTAGTGGCTGCATTAAGCTATCCTGTTCCACAATCCCCTTGCCATATTTGGCGGTAACTATGAAAGTTTTGGCTTGAAGTCCAGAAACCTAACACATGGTCCACAATATTGGCTGAGGAAAGAGTCACCTTATACATTCTTCTATGAAAGTTCTTCAAACAACTGTACTTTCTATTAAGATGTCTTTGTCCATAATGTATGCTAAGTTCCAGTAGCACTCCCCCCATCCATCTTCCAATCACTGAGGAACAGATGGGGACAAAAATGAGTCTTTTCAATGCATGGTCCAATAATCAGTAGTAGTAGTTGAGATTCCATCAGTAAGTGATGAGAACAGGCGAAGAAGTTGGAGTGTGAAAGCAGAAATGCGAGACAAGCACAGTAGTGAGGAGAAAGAAAAGAAAAAATAATTGTGGCAACTATTATTCCTCTCTTTTCCCATTCAAGAATGACCAAGAAAAACTTCAATCAAAAACCCAAATCTTCATGTAACATCACTTGACATAAGTCTGCAAGAGAAAAGCAGATGTCAGTTGGTTTTGGTTCCTGCTCTGATAGTTCGATTTAAACTCCAGCCCCAAGATATCTAAAGCTTACACATGCTGTTTCCCCCATCAGCTGTTCCAGGCACCTCATACCACCTCACTGACTCCTGTGACTCACTGTCAGCATCTAACTTATCAGCTGCTCCAGATCTGCCTCAAAGCACTCCACTTTCTCCCTGCATCACACAAGCCAGGGGCCTCACTTAGGCTTAATAATTCTGCTCTGGGAACCAGCCGTATACAAGTCTAAACATACAAAGCACTAAATGTATGTGGCAGTTACTGGTTCTCTACATATTTTAACTACTGTGTAAAAACTGTTCAGAATTTATGCATTTTTCTAGTTTTAATACTAGTGTAAGGATTTTTGCACATTTGAATGTTTATGTCGTCAAGTATCTATCATGTTACAGGTTCACAAGCACTACAACTATACACTGTAGAAACCTCCATTCCTTTCTAGATGCAAGTATGCACCCAGCTAATCAATAAGAAAATAAGATGAAAGATGACCTCTCACAGCTAAGAATTATTCAGCTCCACAATTCTATCTAGATAAAAGCACGTGCACACAAACACACACTGAAGCAAGACAATTAGGAAAGAAACCACACGGGCAATTAAGACGAGAACTGATAGGAAGTTATTCAATTCTCCATTAGATTGGATCTGTTAATAAGGACTAGCTATTGAAAATAATCCCTCTGTTTGGGCCTCTGTGCTTGATGAAGGAATTGCTGGTTAACAGTCTATGGCCTGGGTTACTCATTAATTCTGATCAGAAAGTCAGAGTGGTCCCTCTCTGATGTCAAGATCTATTACTTTACAAATTTACTCTAAACCAGGCATTTCTCTGTATCATATCTGAACATACAATCTAACACAAAATGTGGAATTAAAGATGCAACACTTGGAAGATAAGAGAAATTAATTTCATTACTACATACTGCACAAGATGCACAAGTATTTATATTTGAATAATAATGTTAATATTAGGAAAACTATAGCATGATCGGTTGTGCTTCATTACCCAATCTTTGTTGCTGCAGCAGTATTTCAATTTGATACAATTACAAAGCTACTTAGCACTCTGAAGCACAAAACAATTTCTCAGCTTGTGAGCAAAGCCATTTTTCACTTCCCTGTTGGCTATGCCATCGGAAATATTATTAAAACTCAAATCGGTCATGTACAATAAGAAATCTCAACATGACAGTTACAAAAAAACATTTTAAACATCTTTCAAAAGAAAAGCAGTCAATCTTAATAAGACTCAATGGTAAGCAGAAGTGGCTAATGTTGCAGAAACCAAAGTTTCCTAGAAACACTCTTCACAGTAACATACCTCCAAGTTCATCCTCATTTGTTCTTAGACTACCATAGTACGACGAGGACTCAAAGATTTTATGCCTTCCCCATAGTCCATGAAGAGAGGGTTTTCCTTACAGGATAAACTTACTCTAGAGGCAACTCAAAAAACTCCATGCAAATATACCTTTCTCGCTGTTATCTCCATCACACTCCTTCACTTCCTCATTCCATCCCCACCTACTACACAGGAGACGAGCGTCACTAGGCTCAGGTTGGTCTCTGTGACTACTTCGCAGTTTGTTCTATTTGTTTAGATCTTGTATTTCTCAATTCTGTGTGTAAAACAATCCGAATACTTTCAGTAAGAACTTCTAAAAACAAAGAGACTTATAACGAATACAAGAATAATACAGAAATTTAGCAATTTTCCAAAAGAACAAGCTCCTATTGACTTTTGCCAGCAAGAAGGCACCTTTTCCTAGTTAAATAAATTTTCCTTGACAGGAATAATTCTCTCCTCCTCCCCGACTATTTACCAATGCTATTAAAATCAGCAGTTTTGTACCAGTGAAAGTGACTATGCAAAGTGCAAAACAACATTTGTTCAGGTATAGTTAAAATGGATTTTTATATTATATTTTATATTAAAAATAATCTGCATTCAGAGCACAGCAGAAAATACAGTTTCCCAAATTCATCTTGCACTTGAGAAATCATTGTGGATATATGGACACCTGGTATTTATATATTTGTACACAGATAAAATGCAAGACCCACTTATACAAATGAAAAGGGGCCTTCTGTCTCTAATCTTGCATTATCAAGAACAGCTGTGATGCAACCGCCACTGAGAAGAGTCAGTTCAAAAGCAAAAATGCAGGGAGTCGGGGGGCCCTTTAAGAAAAGCATTTCCTGAGCATCGCTCCTGCCAGGATTTGTCATCCATCCTTTATTTTATAGGACATGTCATACAGTGGCAAAAATAGTATGTCCTGTGTCAAATCAATAAAGCAAGCACTTTATCCTGCACTTCAGCAGCCATCATGAAAGATTAATCTGCACAGCACATAATCATACTTCAGTCCCATTATATTCCCACAGAGCAGAGTCTTGATTGCGTTTCAGCTCCAGGCAGGAGCTCACACAGGGAGAGGAAATCTCCAACAAAGCTGGGGCCAACTCTGATCCCAGACCCCAGTTCAAACTAAGGTTTATGGGCTATCCCACACTCCCACAAAACGCTGCAGTGGCCTCAGGTTACTTCTTTGAGCCATCTGCCCCGCTGGCGAACGCTTCAAGAATTTCCAGCATTCCTCATCTTTCTTGCTACGTGTGCCTCCCAAGTGTTCGGTAGCAAATGGCTGAAAGTACAGTATAGGCATTAACAAGTCACTGTTGTGGGGGAACAGAAGTTCATTCCCCTGTCCCCCCTCACCATTCTTTTTTTTTTTTTTTTTTCTTAATATTAACTAATTGTACATGACCCACTCCAGTGAGTGTGTAACACACGAATTCAAAGATCATTAGAATAGAAGACCTGTATTGCTGTTTGAAGAGAGTGAAGGACATAGCCTGACAGTTTGGGCATCAATCACTGCTTGAAAAGCAGAAAAGACCTCTGGACATTTCTACTTATCTTTTCTGTTTTGTTAAATATTATCTTCCAAAGTTCAAGGAAACTATTTCAAATGGGAATTTTTACTGTGCTTCATTAGTTCTATGTAGTAAGCTATTTTTGTTTTGTTACATTAAGCATTAAGAATTAAGGGGCATAAAGTTTTAAAAGCAGTCTTGGACAGAAGAAATGATGATTCAAGTAAGAATCTTGGAGAAAATATTGCAGAAGAGAACAGTATCTTTTAGTCTCTTTGCATGCTGCTATCTTATGATGTAGTTCTAGTTGCCTATACAAGCATCGTAGTACCCTATATTAACAAAAACAGTTTATTGACAGCTAATGATTGATAGCAAAACATTAAAGTATCATGGTATAAACCCTGATGCTTCTGGATTTTGACTATCAGACACTTGCTGATAATGTTAACGTATGGTAGTTTGCTTGTAATTCTCTCATAAACTTCCCACCCAGAGTGAATCTGAACCTCATTAATACACACCGTCTGCCTTCTCAATTGCCCCATCTGCTCTGATACTGTCAACTTTAGATTGTTTTTGTAGCACTGTAGGAAAAGATAACATGCCAAGGCTTTTATAACCAATTCAAAGTATTTTAGAAATATGAAGTCAAAAAACGCATGGAGTGGGGTGTTACAAACTAACTGCCAACTCTGAAAAGATATTAATTTGAGGCAAGCATGAAATCTCCTTGGTTTATTAATCTCACAGAGTCATCTAGAAAGAATTTGACCAGGTCTTCCATTTTACATACTGCTAAAGGCCATACCTACACAACTACATTTATGTAATCTGCATTTATAGTCAGCACCTTCTGGATAAACAAAGGTGGTTGAGTATTCGTAGAAAACTTAACCAAGTATTATGTTGATATTTTTTTTGTTGATATTTTATGTTGCAAGTGACTTAATTCTCTGAAACTCAGCAAGAATCAAGAAATCAAGTCATTCCTTTCCAAAAAAAAAAAAAAAAAAGTCTCTTCACAGTAACAAAAAAAAAAAAAAAAAAAAGAAAAAAAATCAGGATCTAATAACCATAAATAACTACTAAGGAGATCTGTGCTACACACTATTCTTGCAACCTTCCAAACTGCAGCAGATTTATTCTAAATACGATGTACATTCCCTGCACTGTCATATAAAGTGCATTTAGTACAGTAACACGCAGGCAAAACTGTAATTCTAAGGTACATTACTGAGTGAAAGTCAACCATATTTTCTAGGCAATCCATCTTTTGAATTTATAGAAATGCTACTACAAATGAAAACCATGAAGTCTTGATTCACTGTACTCCAAAATTCCCTATTACTTTACTTACAGGAAAAAAAATCATTAGTGTGTTAATTCTGCCTAGTACTCTTCTCAAATTTAAAGAGGCATTACTTATGTCACAGTGACAATGTCCAGTAAGACTACAGATATGAACATTAATTACTTAATGTTCCATGCACTCTCTCTACTGTCCACAGAAGTTCTGATTTCCCAGATTTCAGTAGAGCGAACGTTATTAGTTCGCTTTGAAACTTCTGTTCAGCTCTTAAGATATGGGGATGAGAAGAAGGAAGGGAGAAGGAGGAACTGTGATGGCGTTAACAGTGTTATCATCAATCTTTAGGTCATTTACATATGACCTGTGGCTTCAGCTATTTCATATTGCACCTTGAATATGACACTTGATAAACATCAGGGTATAAGCTACATGGAGTTGAAAATCTAATCAAGAACCAGTGAAACAAATGCTTGAAGGGTTTTTGTGGGTTTTTTTGCATTATTAGAAGCATCAGAATTTCAGCATTCATTTAACATTTCTATTTCTGCTATAGAAAAATACGCTCATTTTTGCATTCATTGATGACAACCTCAAATTTTATTAAAAGGTAAAAAACACTGTCAGTAAACTCCTTTTTGATATGGGCCAGCTGGACTCTTTTTAGCATGTTATCCTCAGGAGCTTTCATTTCTTACACTGAAGAAGTTTTACACCATTGTATTATTCCAGCAGCTGCTTTTTACCTCAGTCCTATACAGCAGCACTACTATACTTAGCAAATGGCCTACCATGTAACCAGTTTTTGCATGTTACAAGGTGAAAATCTGCTGTTGAGTACCTAAAAGGTACACTAAGGATTTTGGGCATTAATGGAAGCATAGCCTTTACCAAGAATATTTATAAGCTGAAATACTTGTGAGAAACCCGTAGTATCAGATGACACTGTTCTAGATAAAGACTGCCAGATTCTTCTGGCTGAATATAGAACACTAATGAAGTATAGTATTTCTTTTGCAAGATAAAATGCAACATATGACCAAACTGGGAAAGGGTGAAACTATTTCCTTCTGCGATTGCCGTATAAAGATGGGCACCTTCACAACAGTCTGACTGCTCAGTTAGGTGAGAACAAGAACAGAAGATTAACCATAGCGCATTTTACACACACATAGGTCTGAAGAGACGCTGAGCAGCTTTTAAAATATGACTCTATGTACATTTTCATCTTATCTGCAAAGTTTTCTAAACTGGGCACGTTACCCAGTCCTAGAGAAGAACATCAGAACTCACAATCGCACTTACATACACCCACTTCTCAGTGTTCACAAGACACAGGGCAAAGGAAAATATAATGTTTCTAGGTAGAGATACACAGGCCCAATATTTGACAAAAGCAGTAAAAATAGAAGTTAGATTTAGCATCAAGACAGGTCAGCGTAAGAACATGGAGTAACCATAAAATCATGTTCCAGCTAGAGGGGAAGCCCAGGGTGGTCAAGTGCCCCCTGTGGAGAGAAAGTTCCCCTGGCAGGCCAAGGATACTTTAGGCCACTTTGCCTGTCAACTGCAAAAATATCTGGAAGGAGTGTGGGAGGATCTCTTCACTGCTTTTGTCATCATGACCTCTAATCAGACCATCAGATATTTTGATAGCTCATGAGAAAGGGTTGTAGAGGTAATCTCCCTTCAATCCATGCACTGGTCACAGCTTTTGTCCAAGTCTTTCTGTGGCTTTAAATAGAGATGAGATCTGATGTCTTGAAATCAACTTCAGCATCTGTGTCATCTTTTATCTACACATTTGAATGTGCTAAGGTTTTTAAGAACCTTTTACATATGCCAAATGTTTGTTTGCCATCTGAATCTCTCAAGCAGCACCGATCTGAATATAGGTATGCTGCCAATATGATAAAAACATTCAAGAAAACAAAGACCCCATAATATGGTTACTGTTTCATCAGAACACATAAAAAAAGGTAGTGAGCAAGCTAACGGATAAGTAGAGAGGTTTAAATAATGTTAATTAGATTTCCATGTTTTTGATCATGCTAACATGTTCAGCTACCTCTTCCCTTTTTCTCCTCATTCTTCTTGGAGTCATCTTTCCCCAAGATGCAGTCCCTCACCACACTGTAATTCCAAGTAAAGATTTTTTCAAGGCAAACATATCTAATAAGAGAGGTTCTTCAAATAAGCCTTTAGGTTGTCTCAGTTTCTGGTATGGGAAACAGGAACAACCTGTCTGGAGCAGATCATCTGTCTTGTCCTTACAGCGCCAAGATGGCTTGCCATTTCTGGCATCCAGAGAGACAGACAGAAGCCATGTAACTTACTGCTGAAGTTATCTGATAAGTTGAAGTTATCTGATACAAGCTAAATGCACCATTATTGCTGCTGCTTCCTTGAGCTGCCAAGAAAGGAAGCACTGACATAGCTCAGACGAATTCAGTTTTCCCACTTTGAAACAACACTGTGCCAATGTCAACTCTTATAAGGTGCCATTTCAGGATCAATAGGTGGGATGGAAGAATGGGTGGGATGGAAGCAGTCCACATCTTCCTGTCACTGAATGCAAATGAGATGTTGTGCAGAATGGAAGAACCATTTAAAACAAAATAATTGGAGCTGAATCTCTTTGTGGATTTACTTCTTTAAATATAGGTGGCACCCCCCCAAAAAAGGGGGGGGGGGCTCAATTTGATGTACTAATTGCCATTAAAAAAAGAAAGGCAGTGAAACACAGACTGCTCATTTACAGAGACTGCCAGTCAACAATACAAATTTAGAAACATCGCTAGCAGTCTATAAGATGAGTACTATTATATTTGATTTATGGTTTTCCTTGTATCTTTGTGCATCAATTTGGATCAGAATCCATTATACTTCAGAAACAACTACAACAGCAACAAGAAAAAAAAAGCCTCAGCAGTTTTCTGAGAAAGAAGGCTCTCTTTAGTGGCAGGCTGAATTAAAATGGAAGTCAAAACTAGGTTATACACCATTGCTAACAGAGGAAGCTTTAAAGAGTCAAAGGTAAAGCAAACACTTTCTCAAGCTTTTCACGAGATATGATATAGCAATAACTGTATTATTATTAATGACTGGTATGACAACCACCAGCTACAGAAATCTAACTCAGTAGATTTCTGTCAAGGATACACTGGGAATTATCCACTCCCGCTTTCTCTCATGAGGTAGTTGTATTAAACCAGCCACGAATCAGGTTAGAGCAGAACTTCAGCTGATTTTTATTTTCACAAATAAATAATTCTGAATATTGTCTGTGCACAACATCCTTGAGCAAATAAGGCTGTCCCTGCCAGAGATGCTCCTCTAAGTCAGGATTATCCAACCAGTTGTGTTCCAGGGACTGAGATGCAAAAGCAACCATATCCAAACATCCGTGCATAGCTCTCTGCCACATTTTTATGCTACATACACATCAGCTCTATTTCCACATCAGAGCATATACCATTATAGCTCTCTTGCCTGAAGCACATAAAGCAAAGGTACTACTGCTCAGCACCACAGTATTAATAACAGGCAGCTGGCGTCTGAGAAGAGGTTACCGCTAGTTCACAAAGCAATGACAAACAACAAGACCACAGCATGCCTTGAATAATGTTCTGCTCTGAAAGTTACCTGGAGCACATAATTGCACTACACATAAGAGCTCCTCTACCATATCCAGAATCGCTTCCTTAAAGCAGTAGGTCTCTCCACCTGCTGTTTCTCCTCATGGCAGGTCCCCTCCCTCTGCTTTCTCTCCCACCTTCCTCTGCCATTATTGCTCAGTAAACACCAGCCAGCGCAGCCTATGGCAGCCTCAAATATCCCTCGCACCAGCAACCTGGAAACATGAAGCCCTGTAAGCCATCAGTGCAAGTACTTGCACAGGTACAGCTCCGATTTTCTTCTCTTCAGCCCTACAGAGCCTCTCTCCTGAGAAGGGCTGTCGATAAACTGGGGTTACACAACTCCCTGAACACACACAGGCCTCGTGAAGTCACAACGAGCTCTAACCACGAGCCGCACATCTACAGCCCTTCCAGGCTCACTCTGAGGTTGCAATGGTGACTACAGCTACTCAAGCATGCAGCCTGCTGCCGGTCAGGCACATCCGCTCTGCTCAAGCCTGATACAAGAAAACAAACACCCAGAATATTCCAGAAACAACAGAGAGAAACCAGCACTGAAGCTCAGCCTTAAACTACTGGGAACGGTCCAAGTTCAAAGGAAGCTTGGAAATCCTTACTCAGCTACTAATTCTGGAGGCACTTGAACACCGGAAGGACTCTGAGTTTCCCTGATCGCCCACAGTTTTGCCTCTGAATACACTCAGGTTTGAGCACCACATATTTGATAGGAATAAGTAACTCAGGGCCCTGCTCACATTTAAGTCACATTTGAAAATAAAAGTACTAAGTCCTGCACCACCTAAAACCTTCAGAGAAGTTCAATTAGTAGTTCGGAGAGAGTACTAAAGCCACAGCGCAGACGAGACCTCCACGGAGCGGATATCTGCAGACAGCCCAAAGCAGAGGACAAGCTAACCATACAGGCTCAACACAGCACGTCAGATACCCATATCCTACTCCCAGTACACCCTAAGGAAGTTATTAGTTACTCAAAACATAAACCATAGGAAGAACAACACACAGTACCTGGTCAAGACAAGAGGAAGTATTTGCTGAGGCTTGTGCTGCCAGCACTCAACTGCCAAGGTGAAGAGGCTTCAAAAAATCACAACTTTACAGTAAAGAATAAACAAAAGCAGATACTTACTACAGCTCAAAGGCAAATACCTGCAGGGGAAAACTGAGCATCTCCCCTGTCCCTCACCACAGACTTTATTAAGTAGCTCTGCCACAGGTGAGGACTGAGGCTCCTCCTCAGGTCCCACCTCTTCCTGGCCCTTTACCTCTCCCCTTTGCTGTGGAGCCAGCAGTTCCTCCCGGCCATGTGGTCCATAGCCCCCTCTCTTCTGTTAACCCTCCCATTGCAAGGGGTGCTCCTGAAGGACCAGCCTCTGCACCCATTTCCTATTCAGTGCTGCAACATGGCCACAATCTTAATCCTTCTGGAGAAGAGCCACCGACTCCTCACTTTTACACCACCTGGCACAGCTTACTGTGGTCTGCAGCCAGAAGTGGGGCTGGAAAAGAGCAAAAAGCTCCTGTCTCCAATTGTGACGCTAATTAGAGAGCAGGAAGGCAGGTCTGCCTTTCTTGGGCCATGCTGTATTTTCGACAGGACTACAGCAAGCTGATGTATGCAAATAGATCCCCCTGTGACTTCCCAGCACTACAGAAAGCGAAAGGAACTGACTGTGCAGAGCAGTTTGAATAATTAGGGGCCTTAATTAGAAAGTGTGAACTATGCTTCCAGCATCCATATAAGTTTCACTAGGATAGGTGGCTTCCAGTTTTCCTCTAAGTTGTCCTCAGATAAAGCTTTTATGCTTTTGAATGGGATTATTATATTAAATTACTGTTTATTTAATACTGAAGACTTGATGCAAGACATTATTTAAGCACATACTAATTCTAATCACATGGCTTCTCTTACTCAATATATTAATGGGACATTTCACCTCATCATAATTAAATTCTCTTTAAATGCTTACCTAAAGTCCTTGAGACAGGTATAAGATGAAATGCAATACTTTTCACATTTATAATATTTTATCTTCTCTGTTTGCTTTAGAAAGATGTCATAAAAGTAGATTGTTGATTAGAAATTCCTATTCCTCTTCCTTTTCAGTCTCTATTTATTTATGTTTTTCTCTACTTATGTCTTTCACGGTGATTTGCTTTTTCTGGAATCAAAACATAGCAATGAGTCAAAACTGACAACTGAAGCAAAAAAACAGATCATAATGAAAGCCAGCATATAATATATACATAATACTTCATGTATTGCATCAGGGTAGTCATTATCTTTCTCATATTGGAACATTTATGTTCTGAAATGTGCCAACTGAATTTACAAATATCCCCCTAGAGTATTAGTCACACAACAGTGTTGGTAGTCAAAGATACGCTTTATGCTGGAAATAAGACAGACAAAAAACTTTTAACATAGTAACAAACTGGGAAGTGGAGCCTGAAAAATGAGTATTCAACACTAGTTTTATTGCAATGGGAATGGAAGAATTTACTTTGAAGTATATTGCTTGCAGTAGCTCTCTGTCTCCTTCTAGCTTGTTGCCAAGTAAAAGCAACTCCTTACATTTTATCACCATGTATCCTGGGCTTAGTCCTTAAACAGCATGTGACATTGACAACCTCGAAGTGACAGTCCTTGCACTCTTCCAAGAGCGCAGATTACCCTAGAGCTGCCAGGGAGAGCAAACAGGAGGTATTTCGCACACTCCTAGGCCAGCAGACATGTCCATCTGGTAGCAGGAACTTTATTCACTTGTCCTGCAGTCTTCATACTATGCCACAGATCTGTCTTGTACACTGAAACAGGGGAGAGAGCCCTAGCTTAAACTGTAGTACGTAATCATTCAGTTAAACAGTAGTAGGTCATAATATATGCAGGTGTGCATAGGCACTAAAATCCTGGCATTCTCCTTCAACCATGTGTTAATCAAAAATAGTGATTTAAGTACAGCTTCAAATTTCCACCAATTAAATGCTATACATGTCAGTTAAGCCAGAGTCTTTTGCTCTTCAGCTACGGCAAATGCAGGGCAACATGACTTAGCTTAACTGTCTTTTGCCACAGGCCAAGCTAAGTCTTACTACCCTGTATTTCCCATGAGCCAAAAACAAAGCTACTGTAGCTCAGCTGATGAGCTGCACACAGTATATGTGAACCTGAGCTATTAAAATGTTCTTTTAATGTCATTCTATTGCTGTTCGATTCTTTTAATTTTATATAAGCAAAGAGTCGTATCCTTTTCTAGTTTTTATTTTCACAGGTATATAAATGCATAGCTATTGTACGCAGCTGCAATGCAAGTGTGTCATGCTGTTTTAACTAGCAGAAGAAAGGGCAGAGATGTCTGCACTATGCACTGGATTCACAGAAAATAAAATACAGGCCTCTTGGGTCTGCAGGCTTACAGAGGGTATGGCCCAGACCACTTCTTGGCCAAACAAATAGGCAGTTTTAGTGAAATGCTATTTGACCATTGCAAGTGAAGCCCCGAGGCACTCTTTTCTCCTACCCATGAATGGTAAATTACCATGAAAAGAAGACGACCTAGACAGTGCTATAAGCTTGCAGAGCTAAGATGTCCATTCTGCCTTCTCTGTGAACACAGCAAAAATCATCAGCAACTACACTACTACACTAGAAACGACTGTAGCTCTTTGGTGATGAGACCTGACCATTCAACATATCTGCGTCTGCTATTCATATTTTGTGGTTTTCTGAGGGACACACATGGCATAGGGAATAGCTACTGTCCTCAGATGGAACGCAGTTTCATGTGACAAAGTAAAATTATCCCAAAGGCTTGTGGTCAACACTGAAAGAGCTGGAGTAACTCAGAAATTATCATTAGAATCTGTTATAATGAAACATGCCATGTAACTTCAATGCATGATTACAATCCATTATTTCTACCAAATATGTAATAATTTTCAGTTGGTCTCAGCTATTTCAGCTTCAAAATCAGCTTACAAACCTGATCTTACAAACTGGACATTATATGTCATTTCCTCCAACAATACAATGATTTGTCTTCACTATTTTCATTTAGAAATATATTGGAAGGGTAATATAGTCAAGCAGTTACTCTTTTTTAAAAATGAAAAGTAATCTCATCTTAAAGCTCATCGTGGCATTTACCCAAAAGTTATTGAAATGTGTGGGGGTGGAGGGGGGTAAAATCAGCTTTGTAGCTTCATAGTTTCATTATAACTTTACAGAAAAAGAAACAAACTTAAAAAGCTTTTTATTATGGAAACAGGAGATTTAGTCTCAATTGGTATCCTGAGTACTGCATTTTAATTCTAGTTTTTTTTTTCCAAAATGGCCTACTGAGGGAAATGGTTAGGATGAAAGGATAGATCTGGACCTTCAAAATAATTTGAACAGCAATTGCCAAACTTTTGAAGTCTCCATAAAACACAGACTATTGGGGAAGACTCTAGTGTTGCTAGCTAATATGAAAAAAATGATAGATAAACACCTAAGATCACTATAATCCTGAAGAAAATGTGATAATATTATCAAAATACTACACACAGCAAAGAAAAAAATGAGCCCAAGTTTTATGAATGGCTTGGGGGACAATTCGCATTTCTCTAAAATCTAGAAATCATAAAGGAGGCTCAGATAAAGCTTCTTTGTGTTTTAAAGGAAAACACTAGGCATATCCTAAGACCCTTGAGCTAGAAGAAGAGTAGAAGATGCTGCAGCAATGGATGAACTTCCATGCCACATGATTGCAAACACACAATACAGCAGTCAATGAAGTCAGCCTTCCAGCAAAGCAGAGGCCAGCTAGGGCATTACTTACAGTCTTCTCCTTCTGGTAAGTTTTAATCTGGTTGGCAGAAACTACAAGGCTAGAGCCTTCTTTGTCTTTTTTTTTCAAGCAATAGTTGAGTTTTCCCTGATGTCTAAAGATTCTGAGAGCTAGAACATCAAGAGAAAAAATATTTTAGGAACAGCAAACACACATCCCAGAAAAGATGAACACAAGATGGGTCGTAAGCATGTTAAAGGTGAATTAAAACTGGGCAGCTGTAGCTGTTCTGCCATCACAGGCAATAGTCCAGCTTAAAAATGAATTCACTGAACTCTGGTTATAAGAAATCTCTCTATGCCTGCAGAAACATGCATCTTCATTCTTCTGTTTCTTCACTTTTGTTTTTCCACCACTTAAAGATATAGACAACTTAATAAATATTACTTTAATACACAGAATAAAAAGGCAAACACAGAGATGCTCTGGAGCAGTAAGCTCCAACTGGAGAACAGACAGTAAATAAAAGGAATTCCTACCTTCATGTTTCTGGCAGCTCCTCCTCTAGCACCCCTGCTCCCACTCATGCAGGCTCTGCTTCCACAGCTGAGACCAGTTACTCCTTTGGTTTCCAGAGCCCAGCTCCCCTGTCCCTGCACAAGTCCATCCTGTCCTTTGCACCAGCTCTGTCACTAACTAGTTTCTGCGTGGGCCCTTTCAGTGTGGCAAGCCATCATGAAACTTTGTCTTCAATGGCTTCATGCACTGCTCACAGCCTGGTGTTGGAGAGAGGCCCACAGGGTGAAGGCAAGAGAAAAGGGGGAATCATTACAGCCAGCAGCCAGGTGGGTTTATGCTGCCATTGGACTACAGCCTGATAATCAGTATCAAAGAGCTTTTACTGCTACCTGTCCCCAAACTGGTTACCAATAAAATAATCAACCCATAAATCCCAGTGTTGGAATTTATGCCATTGTGAATTCATACCAAGTTTGCTTATCTGTCTTCTGAAGCTCTTGCTTCTTTCTCCTCTACGTTCAAGCTTGGAAACTAATTTTCTGAGATGAGCTACACTGAAGAACCAATGTAGGATTCTAATAGGGAACTACTGCTGGCACCCTAAGTATGCTGATGGTAACGAATTTTATCTGCTTCAAAATGTCAACTATGTGTCAACAGTTTCACTAAGCCATTATTTACACATCCAGTGTTTCAAATAATGATTTTACCGATAAGGAGAAGGAGCACTCATACTAAGGTTTCTGAAATGAAACACTGAGACATCCTTTCAAGAAAGAACAATCTAGGAGTGCTGAATGATATTATACTACCTTGAATTCAACAGGGAGAAGCTTCATATCTGACACTTCATTTAAAAAACAGCCTGTGTCTGAATAGAACAGATAAGACGACGACTGTTTTTAAAAGTATACACAGTGATTCACAGACTTCTTCCAATATCTTTTCATTGATTGCAATATTAGTCATGATAGAGGTATTTTTTTCCTTTTGTGATTATGTGTTTTTATAAATGCTGAAACAAAAGTTTTGGAGTGACAGAAAGCACCCTGTTTTCCCTTTTCATTACAGCCTATAACATACAACCAGGCTAGCTCAGGAACTGAAAGAAAGAGTACTCACATCACTACAGAGCTCAGGTTGAGTAGCACTGCTTTGCTTCTGGGATAAATCCAGTGATTGCCATACTCCTTAATAATATAGCTGTATCTTTAAGCAGTTTGCCCAAAGTCACAAAGGGCTGAGTTAGCTACGAAAGGAACTGGGCTGATATTTTAACTCACAGTGCTTAATTTAACAGAGACTTCAATGTCTCTTGCTTATCTCCATAAACATAGACCTGAGCTTTCCATCTCCTGCGCAAATGTCTTTGCTTTCAACAGCACTTGCATGCACTGACCACACTATGAAACTGGCACACTCAAAGAGTAATACAAGGTTTAGCCTCATTCCAAGTGTAGTCTGAATTATTTATACCAGCTAGATCGTATTCTTCATGATTCCTGTTGTATGTGTTGTCCTGTCTTAAGAACTTTCTTCACAAGTAATGAGGGGTTGCTGGCTTGTTTTGCAAGATAAAAACAAACAAAACTTTTGTCTGGGAATGACTAATTAGATTGAGTATGTGCAATATTAGTTCCATATCAAAAAATAAGTTCCTTTATTTCTCCCCTCTGACACCTCTTCCTTTGCTTTTTAGCTACAAGAAAAAAATATGACATTTTAATGACAGAACAAAGTTCTCAAGGGAGGAAAAACAATGTAAAACACAGTGAAGTATTCACAGACTGAAGAAAAATACTGAACAATAGAATGAGATAGTTACTCCAGAATTTGTTTAACTCTCCTTATGGAGCCCTAATTGCAAAGGAGTTGAATAGTAAGAACATATTTCTGTCATAGCTTCCTTTAGGTATAATATTTGCCATGGGTAAGAAAACTTGACTTCTCCTTTTCTCTCATTTTGCAAGACTCGTAATCACTGAATCCTTGTTGAAGATTTTCTGCAGAGCACTACTATCTTTATCCAGCCTTCCTATCCATGTAAGGGCCAGATAGAGGTCACCTTCCCACAGGGTGCTTTTTGTAAGAAACTGAGTTTAGAAGACTGACATTTGGGCTTCACTGAGAGACTGCTTCAGTTTAGAAAAACGTCATGAATAAACTCACACAAATGTAGTATTTTTGTTTCTTACTAAAGCTAAAATGAGAATATCCAAAATAAAGATGAATAAAGATTAATGAAAAATATTTTTCTCTCAGTTATGTGAAGTGTTTGGTTTCAAATCTGTTCAGAATTTTAGATTTAAAGTTCAGATTTGTCCTTTTTTCAATCAGCACTGATTATTTTAGCTGTAATCCCTTTGATTCCTAAGTGTCCAAGGTACACAAAGGTACACATCCCCCAAAGCCAACTAAGAGAAGAACTGGCCAGGGGAAAGTTTTTTGGCCTTCTCTTCTCATAAGAAAGATTTTGTTATTCTTTTCCTTGCCTATTCACATGTTGTCTTCCTGTGCTATCATCATCCAGTATTCATATGGCTGCATAATATCTTCCCACTGTGTGCAATCTACAAAGAAAATTGCATTTCAATAAATCAATACCATATTTTAGGCAAGCTTAAATTCCCTGGATAAGTCAGAATGTCCCATTTAGTGTAAGAGCTGACTGACTGCTAACAATAGATTAGGAATTATGAGTGAAATCAGTTTTAAAATTACATGAATTAGCAAAACTAATATACTCCCAGTGCACGAGTCTCTCATAGTCTCTCATTCTCTATTTTCTAAAGCCCCAAACACAAACACACACAAAATATATTCACTACATCAAGCATCTAGGAACACAAATATATTTGAAGACATCAGGTGGGTTATTAGATCTATTTTCCTCCTAAATTATAAAGGAGGATTATTTCTGCATTCATGCTGGTTTCTCCTCTTATTTGTTACCCAGAGAAATATCAGAAACATAGTTGATTAGGCCAAGAGACAGAGTAAGGAAGGCACTTTAAAAACCAGTAGTTAGCAAATTAAAAAGGGAACTTTGCATAGTAGTCCCTTTATTGGGCTAGGAATACTCTGATATAGTTTTATATGTAGATGGCATAAAGGCTACAGGGAACTGATAAATCAATCCTACGCATGTTTTATTAGTGCACTTCTTTGAGTTATGCAAGTATTGGCTTAATACACCTGTGTCAGTTCTTCAGAGTACAGATACAATGATGTTGTATATGAACAAGAGCAATGTAATCTGACATTTACACCTTGTGCAAATCCATGTTATATCTAGTCAGACAATGAGAGAAAATTTCTGTTCACTCATGTTACTGAAAACATCTAATTTTATATAAAAACACTAAATTTATCCTAAAAAGTTTAAAGGTGGCCAAAATACTAAGTCATTTCCTGATGGGTTTTAATTTGATATGAGGTATTTAAATTTCTATAAATTATTCTACTATATAGCATATAGTTCTACAGGAAAAGAATATCATTTCTGTGATAGTCTAGATATATTAGATATATGTATTTGTCTAAATTCTGCAAATCCAAGAAGAAATCTGTATTTTTGTAAATATTGAAGTTAGTCATAAAAATCTTCCCTTTATTCCTATAACAATTGCTGATCCATTCTCAGAATGTACTCAGCTTTTCTTTCATCTTCTTTGGAAAAAACAAATGCCTTTCACTTTATGTAGAACTGCTGAAAGAGGAACAAACACTGAAACTGGGAATGGTCACCTACAGAAAAAACAACCAGACCTCCTCTCTGTCTTCCTTTGCCATACAGTTCTTAATACATGTCTTTTGCTTTACTATGGCACATCAATTGAAACCAGATTTCTTGTTTAGAAACTAGGCTTCCTGCTTAGAAGTGTCAGTCACTAGGTGCTTTCTAGGGCACACATGGTGGAGAAATGCATGAAAAATTAGACAAGTGAGCTCCAATTCTGCTTCTTGTCTCAACCTGTGTTTTGCAAGATCTCCATTATTACAGCATTACAAGTGTATGAGCTAAACTCAGTTTTATCTGACTATCCAGCCTCCAACCATGGGTACAAGCTAGAAAAGAGCTGATGTCAGATTCTTCTGGCTATATTAACCAACAGTTAGTAAGGATCCTTTCCCTAAATTTTCCAGATAAACCAGGAAGGCAGAGTAAGTCAACTATTTTACATCAAAGATTGCTTCTGTCAGGACAATACTCAGCTGATCACTTAAAGATCAGTTTGCAAAAAAGCTCCTCCATTTGCAGCCACAGATTTCACAAATATGTGAAATCAAAGATGCTGTGTACTTCTGAAAAGGCTGCCCCCTTCTAGGGGGGCTGGAAAAAATGCAGAGCTCTTCTGAAATCACAGCCTCAATTACTGCACCTAAAGAGGTGGTAGTATTTCAATTTCCTTATCCTCAAGTAAATCTCATGTTTACCACCATTCGATTTGTTTGCCCTCAATAACAAAATACATCTCAAGGAGAACCCTGAATAAACTCATATTTAAGTTTTGAGCTAAATTTAACTTCCTTCGGATTTGAGGGCATGAAACAAGCAGCCTGTTTTCACTTAGATTTCCTGTATTTGAAGCGCTAAATCAGTACAACTAGAACAATGTAGTGAAGAGCTATCAGTTTGCTCAAGAATAGGTATTTTACAAGGCCTTGTCTACTAATATGGATACCATTTGAGAACTTATCCAAAACTGATGCTTTTCAAATCCAGTGCATTTTCTGTAACAATTCATGTTCCCAGAGCTTTGCTCAAACTGGACACTTCTATCACTGCATGGTCAAAAAGCCCTGCTGGGAAGATGACATACCCTCTGCTAAAGACTCCAGATGCAGAAGCAGCAGCTGAGACCTGATTAGTCTCATTGATACAAGCACTTAGCCATGCTGGGAACTAGGCATTTTGTGCTGCAGTTTCTGAATGCAGTTGTAGGCAGCCCAGTTTGAAAATACTGCTTTTTATATGTTGGCACAGAAAAGAGCAATAGTTGTTGCATACAATTATGGAAAGCAACTGTAAAAAGGTTTAGCACTTATTCCCACAAATATGAAAAGCCACACGGTAGTTACGTGGTTACAGTGATATGTTACAGATGGATTAGAGCCAGCATATCAAATGCTATCAGTAAGTCTCTACTAATCGGGTTGTTGTACATATGTTGTTCCAAAACCTTGATTAACAAAAGCAAAAGTAGGTCTGCCCAAAACTGCAGGCACTGTATGTCCAGGGAATTGTTTCAGCAGTCTCTTGTCTTCTCCAGCTGCTGAATTTTGTGGTGAGAATCCCTGGGCTGGTCATCACTTCTGATTATAGGACACTGCTTTGATGAAAATGCATGCTAGCATTAAGAAAATCTGTATATAGAAGAATGAACACTGGAAACCTGTGGGATGTGAATGAATACCTCTTGCATTTCTTGTTAGGTGAACCCTTTGTTGTTATTTTTGGGTTTTTTTTAGGCACTAGCCTATACATTTAGCGATGTATTTGTAAGTTAGCAGTTATATTTCATAATCATTTTGCAGAATGAACAAGTATATAATGTCTAGATGAAGCAATTAAAGGAAAATCATTTTTTATCTTGTATCATATGTACCATATGACAACTGATAGACCATTTCTGATCTTCCTTTTCTTTTTCCTTTTCTTTTTTTTTTTTTTTTTAATAGTCTATGTATTGTCAGTCCTCTTATATATATATCCTAAGGGAAGGATTTTAAAATTAAATCTAATTTAAAAATTAGAGATACTTGTCCTGCAAATTGTGGCTTTCTTAGCCCAGGCATGATCAGAATGAGAAATGAAGTGGAAAACATGGTCCAAACGAGTGCATTCACTGTGCATACATCCATGGCACAACGAGCACCGTATTTCTGATGCTACCGCTGCAGAAGGTGCTTGTGTGTTTGCTGAGTTCGGTTATAAGCCTACGCTTTGTCATTGTTACTCATCTGTAAGTCTGTCCCAGAAGGTAGCTGGGGTTATAATCCACCTCTTATCCTCTGCCCATTCATACTCCTGTAGGAAATGATGCTACTCTGCAAAATTATCTCACCTACCTAAATTTTGCTCCAACTCCTTCTTTTCCTGTTTCTCCTATCTCTGAAGTATATATTCCCTGTGCTCCAGGAAATATACTCAGAGATGTTTTTTTTTATTCTATTTCTATTCAAAGACATTTTACCCTGAGACTGCTGCCTCTGTTCACAACCACTTCTTTTTTCCCCCTGTTAAAGAGAATTTAGATAGCAGAGCCTCTGTTGTGCTCGTCTGCCTCACCTACACATCTCTGCACACTGCAAAAAAGAAAACAATGCAGCTACCTTCTGTTTTTACACTTTTTAATATCGCCCTTTAAACAGTCAACATGGGGGAACTCAGCCCAGACAATCCCCCAAGAGCCACAGACCTCCTATTCACTACTAATCCCTTCACGTCCCCTGCCAACATATCCATGACACATGGTGCCTGCACTCTTAACAGCAAAACACAAAAATATGCTCCCTGCCTTCCACTTTTAACAACAGCAGAGACTACCAAGTAGCTATCATTGCTTTTTTTAGAGTTTTATCTCTATCTAGCAAGAGATACCTCGGACAGGTATCTCTTGCTGACAGAACAGGCATTGATAAGGATGACTTTTTTTTTCCATACACCCACTTTAATCACTATATGAAAGCTTGTCAGAGGACTTTCGCAAATTCAGCTAAATATAAAAAAAATCTCTGCTTCAGTTGTTCATTCAGACAGATGGAACTCTGCCTACTCTCTGGCTGAATATATTGATTGGAAAGCAGCAATCATTGGATATATTACAGTCCTTTGAGACCCTCTTTTTCCTATGACACACTTCATCTACCAGGAAACAAATTGGTTAAGGTTTGTGGGTGTACTGGATGTGTCTAGAGTGGGTTAGAATGGGGATATCCAAACTCGTAACTCTGAAAACCTCTCATCAGCTGCCTTCTAGTGCTGAAGGCACCCAAACTCTGCACAGCCCTTACATGTTTAGTTTAAATTCAGGTGACCAGGTAGTGCATTTGCACTTCGCTCACAGATTTTTCATAATCTCAGGATTTGGAAACCCCCAGGGGCCGCAGGAAGCTGAGCTCAGTGAGGCAGCCTTACACAATTCTCTGATGAGTTCAAAGATGAGATGAGTTTTGGCTAAGAAGCAAAGCAGAAGCTGTTTCCAAGCTGCATGACCTACACATTTGGATGCAGTTTGCAGGAGTCTGGGAGACTCATCAGGCCAAAGCCCAGACTTCATCTGTACTTCGAGGACTTACCTACAGGGTTTGACATTGTGATCTGGGACCAGACAGCCAAGAACTAAGCATGGCAATAATTTAGTTTTAGCCACCTGAGTCCTTGCGGGGGCTTGTCTGGGATTGCTTCCAGAAACATAAAGAGTGGGCAGAACAATCAAAACATTCAGCCATCAGTAATATATAAAAGTGATTTCTAAGTGTCTTTCCTTTGTCCACATGATAATAAGAAATGTTCACTTTCGCTTTTGTCTTGCTTGACCTCGACCCTCACTTTGCAAAACTCTTAATTCTGCATTTTCTGTGTACTATTCAGTGCTAGTCAAGTAGCTGAACTCTGGGTAGATAACCACGCTAATGCAAACTGACCTATATTTAAGAACTAGAAAGATTGATTGTATACACTTTATTGTACAAAGCTTGCATTTTGGCAAATAAGAAGCAAATTTACTGAAGTCTTTAAATGTAAAATCGCTTTTCTCTTTTCCTCAATAAACCTAAACAGCTACAAACACGTAATTGGCTACCGCAGAATATAATTTTAGCTTTCCTCTCTAACCGAAATTCACTGGCTAACAGACTGCATCTCGCATGGAAATTAGACGAATATAAATATATTGCACTGTTATTCTTTTTTAGGAAACAGTGTATTTTGGTAGTTATAAGGAACTGTCATTTTAGTACTGAGAGCCATTTTATGTTTTTTTTTTTTTTCTGCCACTAGTGCAGTGAGAAACCCCATCATCAAAGAAAAGGAACCTTTACCCTTAAAAAAACATAATATGCCAGTCTTTTTCCCTTCCCCAATGTTCTTTGTTAGCCATAGCTGAAGTAAGGGGTTTTTTTTAAAGTTATACTGGCAACCTGATTTTAAAGTTTACTCTCATAAAATTATAAAGCAGAATTTTAACATTGATGTATGTATTTAATCTAAACAGCTTGGGTTTTAAATTGTGAATGTAAATTACTTAAAGCAATATTCTTAGCAAAGAATTTCTCAGTAATCTATAGGTTGAAATATATTCGTATAAAATAGCTGCTGAATAATTCCAAGGAATGAAAATATTCTGGGAAGCAATAATTATTTGCCTGCAATTCATGAACAGTAGAAAGTGCTATATTTATGAACAAATTTGTTTGCTGCAAATAATTCTCTTCACTCTAATCAAAAGATATCCATCTATTTTCAGAGTATTTCAGGTGACAATGCACAAAGACAGGCCCCTAGGTATTCCAGGCAATTGCACGGAAAATAATAGAGGATTTTCAATTTAAAATAAAAGGAACAGTACTAATTTTAGTGTAATCACAATTCAAGTCTATTGAACAGAAATTGTTTTAGCTTGTTTTTTCTTACACAGTACAGAGGAAGCAGTAACCTTTATGTTGTGGAAGAGAAACAGAAACAAATCCAGTAATCAGGCTTCAGTAAGAAGCTTCTTGGCACAGTGGCCTTTAGCTCTATTATTTTGGAGTTCAATGTGTGTTTTAAATCTGTGGACTTCCAAGAGAGCAAACTACTGTGCCATTATACCTTTTTCCTGACCTGATATATTTCCTTTGAGGTCCGTTTAGAGTTTATAATCTTGACTCTCTTACATAGTGGGATTCAAGTTTATTGATCACCACTGGCAGGTATCACTCCATTTCATGGTCCAAATCTAGCTCTCCACATGTTAGTCCCAACGTTTGCTAACTTATTTGTTTTAATTTACAGTTCTCAATGGGACATCCAAATGCAAAGATCGGGCAGAAAATAGTCTTTGATATTTTCAAAGGTTGGCAAGCTATTTTTCTCTCCTGCTCTCCAAGTTTCATTTGGACACATGGAAAGAACACTGAATTTTTTCAGGAGGGTCATTCAGATGTAACAATCCACTTCACCTAAATACATCCTAAAATGGTTAGCAAACAAACTTTTCCTGACCTCCCATTTGCTCACTTGGTGTGAAGTTACTAACCCTGTTGTATTGTAAACAGAACTGAGAGGTAAAAAACTACAATAGCTGTAAATGTAACACAGAATTGAACACATTCTCGTCTCTTGTTTCCCAATCCACAGACCACATGAACCTATTATTTCCTCAGGAAAGATTTTTTTCAGGGAGAAGTGGGAATGCAGTGGTTTTGGTACTGCGTTGGAGAGGGCTGATTAGTCTAGTTTATTTAGGCTTTATAAGAACAGGACAGGTTACAACCTCTGCCTGCATGAGCATTCCAAGGCCATGATAGGTTCTACTCTGACGCATCTTTTCTGCACCTAATCTTTCTTTGGCCTTAGTGTGATTCAGCACTGCAACACGTTTCCTGTGCATACGCTTCATGTATGTTATGCTTGCAGCTGCCATGGGTTATCAAGAGTGATGCTGTTATTCCTTCTCATTGCCTTCCTTTCCAGTACCTGCCTGCAACAACTGTTTTGAGAGACTTCACCCTGTTTAATGTGGGCACGTGCAGCTGTAGCATGTATTCCCTACAGAGACTTCGTATACATTTCTAGAATAAGTCACTCTCTCCACATCACAAAATGTGCTAGTCTCAGCAAAATAATACACTCTGCCCTCAATTCCTATATAACCTTTCCACATTCTTTGGGCTTATGTAGTTTCCAGTTTGCGCTCCTAACCGCGGTTTCTCTGTCTGGTCACAGCCTAATCTTGGTTCATCTGGTTGAAGGGTCAACCTTTGCTCTAAAGTACTACCAGCTTCTGCCTCAGGCTGACGTTCCATAATCATTATTACCAGATCCTTCCAGTATAAACAAGTAAGATATGAAGCAGAAATGGGCATACTGGTCTCATTTTCTGTCAAATTAGCCAGTGAACACAACACACTGGTTTATGCTTATACAGCATAAAGATGGAACGGTACTAATACATGGTACTGCTTATCTTGAAACCTGCTGGCAAAAATTAAACTCTAATACATTTTTAAGGACTGGTAGAGCATATCTCTATTAGAAATACTCTGCAACATGTAGCTGTAGCATTTCTGAAATGTACTAGAAGCCTTAAAATCAAACTTGCTCTGTTTGCTCAAACCACAGTCTTGAGGTCCTGCTTATGCCTCCAGGATCGTTAGCATGCCTTTGACTAATGATCTCACCAAGTATGCGCACCTTTGCAGGTGCTCATTAAACCTGAGGGACTGAGGTTGTTTTGGGTCAGCCAGGGCTATTGCTAGTAAGACTGACTGCACTGCGCAGATTCTCCACAGTCAAAGGTCTCCCTTGATCTCCCAGCAAACTGGAGTTTATCAGTTACAGATAAAACAGGTCTTCAAAGGCACCAAAATAGTTTAATTTTTAATTATTGCAAAAGACTAATGTTTAAAACGGTCACAGAATAAGCAATGACAAAGCATATTGGGCAGGATGGCCGTTCTGGACCTATATTTCTTAGTGTGCTATTTTCTAACCCAAGTACAAAAATTTCCATGAATACATACTTTCACAGGTGCTGCTCTTTTCTGAATACTTGCTCCACTGTCTATGTTTGGGAGTCTCAAAGCAGACCAGGGATCCTATGTCCTGTGTGAAAGCTTACAATATGAGCCCGGAGCAAGGCCTATGCTAAAGTTAGTTACAGTCCCAAGCAAACTCTCTGCCTTTCATATATCTTCATTTTAATTCATTCAATTATTGATTTTTCCTAAACACTAAATCTATTAATGGATTTTTCCAAGATGAGGTTTTAGGTGAAAGGAAACAGTATGTTTCCTATTCATCATATTTAACATATTATCGTATGTTTCATATTTATCTTATGAAAGTGAGCTTGGTAAAAGGTGTCAATGCTACTAAGAAACTCAGAAAGGGTTAATATGCAAATTCATTTTTTCCAAGATTACTTATTTTAGGCATAGTGTAGATAGTTTTGTAAAATTAACTGGAGTCTAAGAAATAGTAAATAAGGTTGGAAGAAGCTGAAGTCTGTGAACACATTTTGTGATAGGTCAGTAAAATTAACTGTAATTGACTAAGAAATTGCTGTAAAGTAATTCCCAGCTTTGCACGGGACTCTAGTTCCAGCTACCAAAGGTCACAAACGTAAGCTTATGAGCCACTAGGAGTACACCTTTGAAATATTCTGGTATTCTTCGGGCTACCCCTCAAGAACAAAACACAGGAACTTCGTTGCTGGAGTAGTTTCAAGCACCTTTTGGTATTTAACTGCACAGCCCAAGAGAGTCTCTTTTCCTGGCTCCTTGTTAAATCTCACGCACTCTACAATCTGTTATCCAAATTCTCCAATAGCTCCAGTCATGAAAGCTTATGCTAGTTCCTGCCTTCGTCAGACTAAACTTCCATCTCAGGCTACCATTACTTCCATCCTAACACCATAGTACTAAACCTTCCTTGTCCTTCCCGTGGTAAAGCCACTCTGTTTCTCTTTCAGGCTATCCAAACCTTGCATGGTAGCTCTGTAAAAGGTCAGCTGTATTTTTTTCAGTTTCTTTACATCCATACTACATATGAGTAGTCCACAGCAACACAAAGTACTAACTTACTTGGGAGATCCTGCCCAGCTCCTTCTGCCTTGGAATGCTGCATATACAGTTACTTTGCGGACGTAATGGCTGTACAAACCAGCTACGTGCAAGAGCCATGTTAGACTCAGTGATGCTTAGTGCAGATAGATTCCTTTCTTTTATTTGGACAAATTTTAACGGACACTTGAAATTTATTGAAAATTCAAAGTTTTGACATCAGCAGTAAAACTCAGATCCCAAATGCAGCCACATTTTCAGTCCCTCCTTCAAAGAGAGGGATGCTAAGGTTTCTTAATGAATACCTGTATGTACATTTTCTTACCACAGACAAAGTAATGTATTTCTTTCTCATCCCATTCTCGTAACTGTCTGAATAACTATCTGGAACTTGCCCCCAGATCATCCTGAGGAAGACACTCAAATTAGAAAACTGCAGACCAAATAGCTCGAGTTTGGCAGTTATAAGCAACTTAAAACCTTGTGTTACAAAGAGGAGTGAGAGTCAATATAAAGACTAGGGGCCAGGTTGGCTTTTAATAATTGTTATACATTTTCTTTTCATACTCCTACTAGCTCACAGTTTAGATGGGTGATAATGAAGTCAAGTCCATTTTAAAATAAACTGCATATAAATAGGTGCCTTCTACTGTTTTAGTCTTGAAACCAACATTCAGTTTAAATAGCTGAAGAAACAATTGGATCCATTTACAGTTCAACAACATTTAAATCAAATAACGTCAAATGTTTGGATTCAATCACTTGAATTCAATAGCACAATTTATAATAAAAATTAAAGAGCATGTTTGGGGTGAAATGAGTAATCCAAAAATCAATCTAAAAGCAATGTGATTAAACTAAAACTGTTTAACTATTAGTGATTGGTATTTACATAGGAACATTAGACTACAGGAATTACTTTTACCACGTTTAAATTCTATTAGTGGATTATTTTAATCAACTAGTTGTTACTGAAAAAAACAAAATTAGAAAATAAGTACATACAATTAGCTTCATCATTTGCTTACCCGTTCGTTGCTATGGATGTCTTATTATAGTTTCAAATATTCTAAGAAATATTAATCTATGGAAAACAGGAAGATAATGTAATACTTCAGTGTATATTGAATGCAACACTGAACATCTTATATCTTGTTTAAACCTTATTTCTAGTACCACACAAGCACAAAACTCTACACAAATACAGAAAACTGACATATTAGATGGTAGCTGATGCACTGGGCTCTGGTTTCTTCTTGTAAAAGTGGGCACAAAGTCTGATCAGAACTCAGGTCACTGGGAGAAAAATACTCACTGTCAACAACTTATTTAAATCTAGCAGCCAAACTAAAATGCAGTATTTTAAATCCACTGAGTTGCCCGTAGTGTCTCTTTAAATGTAAGAAAGGTAGCACTGGTCCAAAGTAAGGTAATTTTCCACATGTGCCCCAAATACACCGTGGTACATCAATACTAATGCTCTGCCTTCAGAATGCTAGCGTAGACTAGGGTGAAACCTCTACTTTTCTGAGCTCACTAGAAACTAATAAAAGGTATAAGAAGGAAAAACTGCTAGTCTAGTGTCAAGGCTGGAAGTCTCTATTGCCTGCTGTCATCAAGAAAACTGAACCCAAATTGGAAGGAGATAAAAAAAAAAAAAAAAAAAAGGAGGGAAAAGAGAAAGAGAGACAAAAAGAGGGAGGAGGAAAGAGAGAGAGTATATAATACTGTAAATCACAAAGCCATCTTATTCTTTACCTGTCATAGGACTCTGTACTTATTAGGATCAGGATATAAAATTCATTCCATCATATTCCAAGCAATGATCCAACCCAACAGAAAGTATGGAACTGCACAGCGAAAGTGAAAAAAATAAAATCATAATGTGGTAATTGTAAAAAGCTTTTGATAATAATCCTCAGGTTCTCAACGACAGAAGGAAGAAATCACGTTGCTACTACAAGCATCAGTTCACAGACAGTATACAGCTCAGATATCCGGTTCAGATCAGCCATCCTCTCCTGATAAAGAACATTAGGATTAGGGGAAATGGGCTCTAGAAGCATTACTTTTGAGAATAAAGTTTTCATTAAAAATCTTCCTCCTTCTCTTAGTCACTGTATCTCTGGTTCTGCAGATTTCCGTAACAAAATTCCAATGCATGGCAGTGTCTCAAATGATACTAAATTGTTGCTGAGGAAGGAAAGTAGTTAAAAAGAATCAATCTTGGCAAGAATTTTTAAATAATTTTAAAGGCTTTACAGTTCTTTTGGGGAAAAAATATGAAAAATGTCTAACTAGTTGTTTATATTTGTATGTCTTATTTCAAGAAGAAGAAATTTTCATTTAAATTTAATAAATTACACAAAAGGCAGGTGTAATTTTCAGAACTATTTTTTAGAAATTGATGTTTACTCCAGAGGGACATGATCAAACTTCTGTTTTTTTCATAAGCTGTTTATTTCCAGTAACAAAATTAATGTGAGATGCATCAATCTTGGTCTGTCTGGGTAAGCCAAGAAGCTGAATAAAACTGCATCTATTAGCTTGTGGGGTGGTGGGAGGCTCTGAATGATAGACTGGGGCTCTCCCAAGAGTCTTTTAGCTCTAAGCATTTAATAAAAGTTTATTAGAAAAGAAATTTTACTTTTCACACAATTTTTAAATTTATGGTAATTGATTTTTTCACTTTTCATTTCAAAATGTTTTGATCTTCTTTTAAACAATGGTATGGGAAGCTCAGTCACAGAAACACCTGGAAAATAAAAAATCTTGAAAAATGATGGAAGATGGTAGAAAATTTTGAAAAAATGAGAGATAATTTCAATTTAAACAATCAAGTAGTTTACAGCTAAACACAGTTTATATTCCAAGAGTTCTGTTTTAGAAAAAATATATATGTACACACACACACACACACACACACATATATAAAAAAATAAAAATATACACACATGCACACACACACGCTCAACAATATCCTTTGTCATCAATGGATTGTTTTCAAATACCACTAGTTTTCTGATTAAATTTATCTTGAACTATCAACTTATAAAAAAGTGCTGGGATTTGACATGGTTGCCTTGCAAGAAAGTGTCAGATTGTTTCATGAGATTTGTTACGCTGCTAGAAACAGTTTGGAAACCAACTTGAACATTTCAACCATCTTTATTTCTGCAGTCTTGATATCTTGTTATTCATAGTCCTTTCCAATGAAAAGTAATAGCAAGTTAATGATGACAAAATGTTAAATATATAAACTAGCAGTGTGAGAATATATCACATGAGCCTCAGCACTTCCAAATGTGAAGGATGTTTTTAAATTCATTTCCACTTCAGTTGTACAAGGACATTATTTACTTTTTGGACTCATTTTTAGATTCATCTCCTTCAGTTCAACCTGGCATGGTAGTGTTTTTCCAGCGTATCTTTCTGGATGTTTTCTCATAACATTAAACCTAATGGGGAAAAATTCGCCTTCTCTACATTTAGATTTCTGGTGGTAAGACCCTTACTGTCCCAGTGCTCATTTCTGTTCCACTCTTTCAAGTCACACACGCTTCCCCTGTGTCCAGTCTTCTCTACTTTCATATCTTCAGCTTCACCTGTTGTTTCTGTCCAATTAACCGATGTCCACATGTTAACATTCCTTTACTATCACCCTTCCGCCAAAAAAACTCAGACCTGAGCCCCCTTTTAGTTACATTAAAGTAAGTTAAGGGTAACTATAATTACTATTAGCCTGTGACAAGGCCACTTTTCTTTGAAGCTCTGAGGACCAGACTAATTTTTAATGTGTATTTTTTAAAAAGAAAGCTGAAAAACAGAAATGATCTACGTATCTATTGCATGTGATGCCACATGACATAAAATAAACAGTTGAACTTTTCACGCTTTACAGAATGCAGAGTAAATATTTATGAATAAAACTGTGATTTTGGATGTAAATATTGACATTGCACAAGGAAGGTCTTATTTTCATGGACGAAATGAAGGTCTAAAACCCACTACGCATTTGAAAATCCTGATCTATATTGTTCATTATCCTTCATGTGTAACTTGATGTGTAACTTTTTTTAAGACAGTTTATTTGCCCTCATAGAGCCCTCATTACATTAGCTGCATTATAGCAAAATAATAAGTAGTATTTGCACACTTTTACACTGGGTTCCAGAACTGGAAACACCACACCTACTTCAGTATAGCTTTACACTTAAGCAGGTACACTATGTTGAGGCAGAGATCTATGCAGATACACTGCCATAGGGGATCAAAACATAATGTCCATGTGCTGCTGCCCAGACTTGCCAGCTCCAGTGGTTACATGATTTCTCCACATTTTGTGGTACAAGCAGACCTGAGAATGCCTAGGGGGGAGCAACAGACTGCTGGAGCTCCACACTCTCATCAGTACAAAGTGTAACTCTCTGTTATCAACAGGCGATGGACATTTTCTCAGATGCTGTTCTCAGCAAAATGCAGAAATGAACTACCCAGTAAATCAGGTTGTATAAAGGAATCATCTTGATGTATGTTTTGAAGAGCCCTAAAGAAGCCTACAAACCTACCACTAGCCAACAGTGAATCAAATGTTTCATCTAAGCATATTTAAGTGCTGGACTGTAAGGAAACAGCTCAATCTGCACACATTTCAAATGCAGTGTGATTAATTTACCTGTTTTTTCTTTTTCAATATGGTGAACAGAGTGACATAGCTAGATAATATATGCTGCCACCAAGCTGAGTTATAATCAGAAAACATTAAGCAAGAATATATTTTGTGTTTTGCTTTCATAAAAAAAAAAGCCTTTGTATCTTTCTGGAGATACAACATTTTATACAGAACAAATAGCTATGATTAAGGACCAAATGGTTTCTGCTTATTTTAGTTTTAAAGCTGATTATTCTTTTTTTTCTTATTACATGAACTTTGCTCAACTGAAATTAGCAAAAATAATCAGTGAGCACTGTAAAGCAGAGATTTTTTTTTTCTGTGGGGTTAGATTAATATTTAGAATTGTGCATAAAAACCACAGACAAGTTTTAACATTACAGAACCTCTACCTCCACCTTTTTAGCAGGCTGCCTCTAAGGGCTGAACTGAATTCTACTTTCTACACATGGGATTGCATTCTGCAGTATTTACAGAGCTCACATACAGAAATAGGAAAGAGAGGCAAAAGCGCTCAGACACCCCTGAATCCTGAAGACCAATCTGAAAGTTCATCCAGCATGATTTGAACTGGGAATGGGCCTGTTGCTTAGCACTGTAACCTGGACCCCAAGCAGATCTTCTTATCACGTTCATTCTACTTAGACTGAAGTCTTGACTTGGACCTTGAGTTGGGCAGATATCAGCTCCAGATACCAAGACAGTGTTATCTTCCCGTATCTTCTCTTAGTGGTATCTTCTCTTTGCGAAGAGGTCTGGATCTAACACTTTGAGTTTTTTCCCCCCTCCCCATTCTGATGGTATCTTGCTGTAAGTTTTGGCACTACACAGTAGATCACGGTTGCATTCCTAGAAGTATTAGGTCGTTTGTTTTGTTTGTTGCTGTTGTTTCCTAGATATTCTAACAGAATATACTTTAGTGACTTCTAGTCAGCATGACATAGTTGAAGCTACTTTTGTAGTAAAGATGGAAAACCATTTTTGCTGATAATACCTGCAAATTTCTACCTAGAGGTGAACATTCAAGATATAGAATCATGTGCCACTGACTGATGTTTAATCAGAAACTAATCATAAATCTTTCAGTTATAAGAGTGGAAGAAAACAGATACTCCTATGATTTTCTTTGCCTGTTTTGCAAGCTATATTCTAAAAAGACTAGTAATGAATACAGCTGGAATCCAAAGTTTAGTATAAAAGCTTTGGTAAAGAAAATTCTGCTTCTTTATAGTAAACATTCAAGAAAAATAATATAAACTGTAATTACGATACTATAACCTCTGCTGAGGAATTGCAACAAAGTGAAGACAAGGATTAAATCTTAGAAGTACTATAACAATCAATACGAAGGAACAAGCTACACTAGCCAGGTACAGAATAACCATACTGGAGTTGCAAAAGTTAGCTGCTATCATATTGAAGGAACCAATCAGCAAAAAAGCATGTTGGGAAAAAAAAGTTTCCATAGAAAAGTAAATTTACATCTAGGAAGTAGGATTGATTAAAAAAAAAAAAAGTACTCTACTTTTTTCTGTTTATTTTTTTCATTTACCCACTATAAATCACGATAAATGACTGCAAAAATCATTCTAACTCTGTTCCATAACTATTTGCTAATGCTTCAGAACAAAATCTAGTTAAATTCTTACCTCTTTTGTGATATTACTGTTCATTATCTCTTCATTGTCTGATCAGGAACATCAGATTTCTATGAGGATAATTTCCGTGTAGGAGATTTTAAGTGTGTCATTGAAGCACATGTAGTAAACTCCTTAGGAGAATTATCTATTATTAGAGATAGAAGAAAGCCATACTTCAAAGTAAATTCAAAGTCATAGATCCTTCCGCTTTAATGTCTCTCTGCAACATTCCACAATGCTCTCGCCTTTTAGAAAGAGGCTAATGATCAGCTCCGTAAATCAGCGTCACGCTAATGAAGACAGCGGAACTCTGTTGATTTATATTGACATAGGGTGAGACCCAAACATGCTATCCTACTCTGTTCTGAAGCAATAGCCAGAAAAATGTAAAGCAACAGAAAAATTCTCCAACCAAATAGCAGCAGGAGGGAAAGAGATACACCTGCCCTCTACCACATTAATGTAAACCAGTGCTCCTATTTTGCAAGCTGGCCCACATGGATTCTTGCGCCTGGGCAAACTCCATTTCAAGTTAACATAATTTCAGTGATGGCACAGATGTAATCATGTGGTTTTGCATATGCCCATGTACATTATCATAGCTAGTTATACTGAAATATCTAGTTAGAACCATTTTCATGTCATTATTATTAATTAAATTAAAAGGAGATATTTGTGCAGACAACAATTGCACAGTAGTCTTCCTCTAAAATAAGGAAACTAAAAATCAGAGTTCCATTTGCAATTGTTAGTGAGGTAGCCCTTATAGATACTTTGTGACATGTGTAGTACAAAATACAGAAAAGACAGTATTGCTAGTGGAGCCTTAACTTTAATCAACTATGTACTTTATACTTGATTCTTGTTTAAAACAAGAATAGTGAGAATAAAATCTTTTGTACTGTGATTTACTGTAGACAGTTTGAATTGACTTTAAAAAAAAGAGGAGAAGAAAAAATTTCAAAGGTGTTGTGTTTACTCAACAATAGCTTTCTCAGTACTGGAAATTATTTAGATTTGATACGTGTCTGGGGAAAAAAAGAAATTTAAATATCCAGCTGCCATCTAGCACATAATTCACAAATTTCAGTCACAGGCATATTTTTTACAAATCATACTATATGTGTCTAAGACATCTGAGTTAGCTGAGTCATATACTAGTGTTACAGGACTCAAGGCTAAATTTCCATCCTTACGATAGCCCCTCATCAGCAGCTGTCATCACACAACCAGCATCAATGCTCCTGGCAGAATCTGCAGCAACAGTCTTGAGCATCTGAGGCAAAGCCGTTCCTGCAGCGTAAAGGTCTACATGTTCACCTTTATAAATGTCAAAACCAGCACACTCCTAGTATTTAGTTCTGCTTGACAGTTCCTGCAGTTGTGTAAACCAGAGAAGGTTTACACAACTCTAAAAAAGAGTGATCACTTAAGTCATTCTCTGCACTGAAAACTGAGCCATGCCATGTTATCTTCCAAAATATTTTCTACTAGACAAGATGCTCACAAGACTCCCATTTTGGACTGACAATTCCATTTCCATATTTTGCCATCCTAAGATCTCACACAAAGAAAGAAAAGGAAAGAAATAAATGGGTAAACCAGCTCACTGAGAATTCATTTTAAGCAACCATATTCCCAATTCTTTTTTCATTACATTCTTATAAAGGAAAAGCACTGTAACTTCAGTAATGTTAGTGGAACTATGCTAGCAAAAAAAAGAAGTTTGAGGAAAGAAGCATCCCCTGTGAACAGGACTATTTTTTACTTTCTTATTAGTATATTAAGACAATCCATGACAGAAGATCCAGACAGTGTTATATGCAAACTATTAATCCCTCAGCACAGACTGAAAAGTAGTTAAGTTGTATATATTACAAACTACAGAAACAAGGTTGACTAAGATGGGGAGAGATATTCTAGGATAGCTCCCCAAATGCTTTAAACTGTTTAACTGTGGCCTTGTTAACACATATCCTTTCTGCCTTGTCTGGGATGATAATGATTAGCAAAGTGTTTCTGTCACATAAGAGAGAAAACAGTATTTCTTTTTTAATGACCCAAATGCTGATCTCATTTATATCAGTATAAATGCAGATAAATTTACTGATACCAGAATGCATTCAAACTGGAATCTGGCTCATTGTTACTATCTATTTTCTGTTCTTTCATAAGTTGGGAAAAGAACAGCTTGTTCAGAGCTCTCTCTTGCTATTTCTTTATCTTCTTTCTTTCTCATTTTTAAAAGATTCTTTTTTCTTCTTTCACACTGTTCTGCCTACCAGGAATAATTCCTTCTTTCTCTACAATAAGCACCCTCAGCTATAATTTTCTGATATTCCTCCACTTGCTGGTTTTCCACTATCAGCTTCATGTATTTTTTTGCTAGCAGAACTTTTCAAAGCTGTAGGTGAACCTTTATTTTTGAGGCAGGCTTTTCAGATAGTACTGAAGCCTGGTAACTTCTACATTAAGGAATCTCAGATCAGGGCCTGGATATCCTTAGATACTTTTTTGAAAAATTTGGCTATTGCATTTTCTCCCATCTCCCACTCTGTTTAAAAGTACGAGAACTGCTGCGGCTTTATTATAATTTGTTATCACTGTTTTTTGTTTGTTTGGTTTTGGACCAAGGTGTTAGGAGCTCGTACTATCTAGAACAATATTCTTCCATTCATTAATTGTAACTGTTTCACTTGATCTATTGACATATAGATGACAGTATGGTACATATATATTCATCCCAGAAAGGCTGTGAGGTAATAGCTGCATTCTATTACCATGTGCTTTTCAATAAAATGTAACTGCAATGCTCCCAGTCTAGTCGTATCACCACAGGGTAGTATATAGTTCATGTGCATCAGCTTCATTTCCATAACTGGACATCCATGGGAGTATTTTCATACACATGAACAGAGATAGTGTTATAATGGAATACTTAAGTTCACAGGGCAAAGTGGAGACTTTTGTCTGGTTTTAGCACTAACTGGATTTATCATATATGTATGATAGGTAATTTAACAGGCTTTTTCTTAATATCTGCGTCTCTTATTTATGCTAATCATTTGAATGACTAAATGGTAAAAAACATATCCTTCAGTGAACCTCAAACTACCCTGCATGTCTCCCCACCACTAGACAGAGCATCAGAGTATGTTCTGCATGTCTCCTGTGATTAATTGAAAGATTCAATTACGCTAGAAAAAGCTTTGGCTGCCTAATTTGTGTGATTTAATTACTTGGTATGTTTTCTTCTTTCCTTTTATGTTATTAAACACAATGACAGAGCTGACTGTGTGTCAAGCCAAAGAGCATTAAAATTTCTGACATATTCATCTAGTTTTAGTGAAAAACATAATTAGATACTGTCAGCAAAAAAGAGTTAGGCCGGTCCAAATTTCTTTCTCTCATCTCTATATAACTACATTCCACTAAATAGTAGCAACTGATCAATACAGAGGGGCAGTTTTTCAAAACAGATGCTGTTAAGACTACACTTCCAACTCCTGAGTAGGAGAATAATCGTATGTTCTGATTTTCAAGAAATCCTCATCACTTAGCTCTCCCTTTTGTAATACGATGAGCAGTTTTGGGGGGATCTGAATATGGCAGATTTATAAAATCTCTGTGCGTGTTTTGCACTTCAAATTTGGGGGTAATTGTTTCTAAAGCAAAGGTATTCGGAGATGCAGTGTCCTGACCACGTTCTTTTCTTTCTCCTTCCTCCAGTTCACCTCAAAGGAAAAAAGAAAGAAGGGAAGGACATTCAATTTTTCTTTTTATTTAAATAGGATATTTATTTAAAATTGAATATATGTAATTAATTAATGTCAATATTTGTTTTGCAGACAATTAATATAATTGCAAACAAACAGCATTTTCACCCAAATAGGATATACTATACTTTCTATTACTTTTCTTAAGAATGAGTTAAGTGATCACTAGCCAGGAAAATATCTTACAAATGTGCCAGATTTCAGTTCTTTCTGGATCTGGTATTTGGTCCCTGGATTTGGCATGATCTTATTTAAACTTGTCTCTAGGGCTCTGTGCTATTTTTGTTGCTGAAGTTATTCTAGAAGGTCATGATTAAATATGAATGCAGCTCTACATATATTACACTTTCCTATCCCTTCATGCCTCAGAATATGGATGAGAGACTAACATTATATATGCATGTTGCTGAATAGATCATATCTTTGTTAAGGTAGCATTCTATCCAAAATCTATAGGGGCAAAATATTTATTGAGTAAGTATGAACTCTTTTTCCCTTTGACTAATGTAGAACGTCTCAGCTTATACACAATTCACAGTTTATGGTTTGTTTGTTACTCTTCAATGGAAAATTCAATAAAAACTTAATTAAAAATAAAAGATGCAGCATCATAAAACTAAAACAGAAGTGTAATCTCAGACCCTCATATTTTGTAAACTTGTATTTGTATGATTTATAATTGTGAGGCAAGTAATAAAAATATTAAAACAGTGATCTTTTTCTTTTGCTCTTCTGATGAAATATTAAGTTACCTGAAGAAAAGATACTTCCTTAGCTCAACAACTGACATTAGTGAAGATGAAGAGAAATAAGATAAAGTAAGACAAAAGATTTTAAAGGATTAAAAATTGAGCTATCTGGGAAAGGAAAAAAAAAAGAAATATTAGTTAAAAAGAGCAATTGCATAAATTATTGCAATAATGTCCCTATAAAAGCCATCAGAGTAGTATCAGTAATATACGCATTTATGAAGCAGGTGCTACTGAAACGATACTATAAATTCAACAGAAAGAGTCAAATCATTTGCCAAGTGATTAAAGTATTACAATTTATTATACTTTTAATGTAATATTTTCCTCAGATATGAAAAAGTTTTACAACATGTAATATAGCAATTTCACTCCTTGCGATCAATACCAACTTAGCTTTAATAGCCTGTTGTAAGATTTATTATCGTATTTTGCATCTCATACATACATAAAGGTAGTTATGAGAGGGAAAATGTAACCTACGTGTTTTAAGACTTTTTAAGAAATTCCACCAAGAAAAGAATATAGCTCCAATATGCCTTACATTACTGAATAAAGTCTACCCTTACTGTTTCCTCTCTTGTTCCACTAAAGTTTATAGCAAAATTGTAAATGACTTTAAGGGAATACTATATGACTTTATGCCTGATTTTTAAGATTTTTGTGCCGTTAAAACTACAAATCTGTGTATTAATTCAAATAGACCTGTTACATTAAGTTTGATTCTAGATCCAAAATTTGTTCTGTTTTTCTACATTTTAATTCAAGCTTATCTCTTACATGTATCTTAAACACCTAAATCATACCCTTTGAAACCAAAGTGCAACCTTGGAACACTTGAACACTTCTGTCAAAGGTTTAACATGCTTTATTATCATTAGTGCCAGTATAATTTGAAGATGTTGAGTATCTCACACAATCAAGCTGTAATGTGGGATTAGATTGCCACCTTTACTCCTTGTGATTAGTATCATACTCCATAGAGAGTCTTGTTGATTAATATCAGCCAATTTAATCACAAAATGAAGGTAACATCTCATAGTAATCCATTGCAGAAAAGAAACTATCAGAAGGATGGCTGGTAGAGCAAGATCATGGTGCAATGCTCTGTTCCATTTTTAATTGATAATATCAAGCTTTAAACTCCAACCTTGTCTCTATTAAAGAACCTTGCTGCCATATATGTTATACCATACTAAAGTTCCATACTATCTGAGTAACCTTAATGTTCCACAAGAGAACAAAGCTGTGCAATAATGTCTTTTACATTCATAATTTTTCAGCAAACCTCAAAAGGGAGCCTTTTTCAACTTGATCAACCAGACTACCTTTTATGCTTATTTGCAGATAATCTTCTCCTTTCCTCTCTAATGCACACATAGATATATCTACACGTGGATAGAAGCCACAGAACAACTTATCACAATCATATCTGTTGCCTGGACCATCCATTCTCCAAGAAGATGAGTAAAGCTGCTACCATGGCTTTTTTCTTAAACTTCTGCATACCATTCTTAAGTAAAAGTAAAAATCTTTTCAGAAAGCTCAGGATGTGCCTGAGTGCTCCAACTTCCAGTAACAGATTAACAGATTAAGGCTGTTTCAGTTTGCTTATAGATCTTTTCCCCTACCACCCTAAACTAAAACATATTCAGAGATGAATTTGCCTAGAAACTAGGAAAGGTATTAACAGCACCTACACATCTACACCTAATTTAAGAGGCTAATCTCTCTCCACCTCCAGTATAGCCAGTGGAGACAGATACGATCCTTCAGAAGGTCATTCAGAGGAGGCATTCTAGGGAGCATTCACTGGATCCAAATCTGGCATCTGTGTCAGCTGTCTAATTCCCTAGACTCCCTCTGTAGTCACTGAAGAGGAACAGACACATCAACAAGGTTTTTCAGGCCCCCAAGTTCTGACCCCTGCTGCTCACAAACACTCACTCTCGCTATCTGGAGTACTATGGAGAATGGCTCCCAATAATTCAGGTATAAAGTTTGGCGGAAGAATAACCTCCTCTCGCCTCTTTGTTAACTTCTTAGCCAATTCTTCTCAGCAGCCGAGTCATGGTTATATTCCACCTATCTATTGCAAAGTCATTATCTGATCCTTTTATTTTGGAAATATTACTATTTTGCAGAAGTTAACAATTAACAGAATTCTCAAATTCTATTGGTCTTAAGTATATATTTGAACATCCTTGAATTTAAACTGTGGAACTGAGTACATGAAGTCAGATTTTAGCAAGACGTGATGAAGTAGTAAACAGTATGATGCTCTTCTAGTATTCTACGTTGCTATATGTGATATATTAAGCATTTTTCCCTGAAGATACCACATTACAAACCTATAGATAGAGTTTTTAAACAAATTATCATTATTCCAGCAAATTGAACTCAGAAAACTTTGTAGACATAATTTGCAGAAAATATCACTTAGTTATTATCTTAAACTTTTCAAAGCAGAATTTGAAGTGCTTTGTAAGAGAGGTAAGTCTCAAGTCTAATTATTCATATGGAGAGGACAAAGTGAGGTATAAATACCATAAGGAGACAACCTCCAAGAAAGAGTAAAAGTAAATGATGCTGTAAACTCTATCTCAATTCCCTTGCACAGATGATACAATGAATGAACGTCTAGCTCGTTCCTTGATTTGTGCTGCCTTCTTGGCAATGAACATGTATATAAAACATATATATAAAACGTACACTGTGTTTCCCCCTTTGCCAATGTTTGTCTTCACTTTGACTTTAACACCTCTTTGTTTCTGTTAATAAGACATGCTCAGTACAGCTGACAGGACAAATCACCTGAACAGCTCAAGACCTCCATCAAGTTCTTCAAACCCTAACTCAAAGTCATAGCAACTGAACTGAAAGAAAGAAAAAGAAAGAATCTACAAATCCTGAGCTTGATGCTTTTTTGTTCTATTTCTGATTTCTGCACCTTGATCCATTTTCTAGTCAAATATAACCTGATGTGCCTGTTTATGGCTACAGGCTATATTTAATGAATTCCTTTAATTTTGTAGCTATTTACAGATTCTAAGTATCTCACTCTTTGAGAAGATCATTTGAAAATCCATTAAGGAAAGTGGACTTTTTAAAAAATCTACTACACTGAATTTATGACTTCTTCTGTTTATTGTTTACACTTTTTCTCATTACAGTTAAGATCAGTTAGATAGCGCTATCATTTTGCGTTACAAATAAAATAGCATGTCACTAGCATATACAATTTCCTTGCATTTATATTCTTTATTTAAATTATGCTAATCAGTTTGATTTCCTTAGGTGTCTGAGAGGTACACAGACTAAATGACTGGAGTAACATAATGGTAATATATTTGAAATAAGCACTTGCAGTAAGGCAATTTCCAGTATCACAATATTTACAAGCCTTAATACTTTCTTTTCTTTGCAAATTTGAGGGTCACATCACCTAATTAACAAAAATACTTGTATAAAAGAGGATATTGAAGACACACACACACACACACTTCAACTAAGTGCCTATTCTGAAATTGTACACTGGCTTGTAAAAATTGTCATTTGGCATTTACAAGTCATATGATGTTTCCCTGTTAAAGTCCTATGATACTGCTCCTGTTTAATTAGCAGGCTTCTGGAATTAAATTGCTCATCTGATATAGTTATTCATATTATGCTCTTTTTCTGATACCTCTTTTGAGAGCTAAAATGTGTTTACGCTTGATGAAACCATCTCAGCTTCATGAGAGGAGTAAAAGGACTTCAGTGCATACAAAGTATATGGAAATAGGAAAATGCTCCTGAGTCTATAATCTCTGTTTTCTTTCTTGGGAAGATGCACAGTAAAATCAAAACAAAACAATATTCTGCAGAGTTTGGATAGTGTCATGTTACATAATTTACTTAATGGCTTCACATTGCACCTGCTCATAGTTTCAGAGATGGACCAGTGATGTGACTTCTGTATTCTGCCTCCCTCATTTCCTAGCTCCATTAAAAATTGCCCTACTTGCCATATTAAGCCTCTGCACAAATGCTTTTAATAGTGCTAAGTCTGTGTCATTCCATGCAACTCCTTCAGATACTGCCAGGGTGTGACTATCTGAGTTGTACTCACTCCCACCAAAGCACAGAGAAACCTCAAGCTTTTTAAATTTTTTAATCTCCTAATGGCAGAGGATGATTCTTTCAATCTTGATATTTACACTGAAGAGTGGTTTAAAGCTTAATGAGCATATTTTAATTACTCCTGCAGTATTTCTTGAAAGAAAAATGACTTTTGTGGAATCACTTGTTCATTAAGGAATATGCACAAGAAGAATATGTATACAGAATGCTCCCATTTAGAAAGATTTTTTTTTCCAGTAAAAAATTTAAAATACAAAGAAACGTGTACGTAGGGGCACTTTCTCATGATATACTTTTTTAATGAGCCTAACTGAAAAACAATTACAAAGGAATTTTCAATATTTTATCAGATTTCCTCCAAAACTAACTATTGTTATTTTCTTTTACTTCAAAAAGTAACAAATTAAAACCAAAAAGACAGTACTGTTTTCAGAGGATCTATTCCTTCAGCATTATTTGTTTCCAAATGAAAGGATTTTGACTGCTTCACTGAATATTTGCATTTATTAAAAAGCTTCTTCTGTTCATCCACAAAAAAATTCTGAAGTCTAGGCAAAGCAATGTATTTTGTGAGAGAACCTAACATTTTATGTAGGGAGGAAAGCACATAATGCTTTGATTTCTCATTGGCATGAGCAGGACAACAAGAATCTGTGGCTTTACTTTAGTCAGTGGTGTTGTACAACTTACTATCTAAACTTTCCATTCAGAAGGATGGGCACATTTATGTAGGAGGCTATGAATTGTGAATACTGTGCTACCAGTCTTATTCTAGTCATTGAAAAAAAAAAAAAAAAAAAAGATTTTTCTTAAAATAAACACCTACAATAGCCTGCATTTAAATGATCACAAAACAGCACACTCATGATCTATAGATTTTACCATCCAGACTGGATTATTACAATTCTGTATTTATAGACCTCTCCCAGGACGCTAGCCATAAATTGTAACTCATTTAGAATGCAGTGGCTTAGGTACTTACTCAGACAAAAAATTACCCATATTTTTTCAACCTGGCTGCATTGCACTGGCTTTCTGTTTGACAGCATATTGATTTTTATTTTCTATTAACTGTCAATTATTGTTTATTAGGTAATGCTCTATCATACCTGTCTTGGCTAATAAATATTGGCTCTCTTGCCAGTTCATAACGATCCACTTACAACTATCAGCTGTTGGCAACAGAATATTAGCATTTATGGATTAAAATACTAAAATTACTCATCATAGAGCAACTCCCGTTTGTACCAGTTTCAAAACACAAAAAGCCCATGCCCCATATTGTGATTATGCATTAAGACAGTCTAATCTAGACAGTATTGTTGACAGCATATTTCTTAAACATCCATTACTTCGTGTAGTCCCATTCTAATAAATGCAGAAATTTGGGAAAATACCTTTCTTATGAAGCATTTCTATCTCCTTTTAAATACTGAGGTGCTGGATGCCTGTATTATCTCTTTTTTCCAGTGCTACCATGTACAAAAGTAAAAATTCCTGTGTGACAACACAGCTATAAAAACACAGCTGATCTTTCTGTTAATAATTAGGGTTTCAGTGCTATTCCTCTCGCATTCTACTTTTGCATGTAATGTGAGATGGTATTAACCTTTGATTTAGCGAAGTATTTGATCACTGATACCTGATATGACATTCAATGTAGTTTACAGTGAAACTATTAAATTCAGGTACTTTGTTAGTGAAAGAAAGGCAAAAAGAAAGCACCTGGTTAGAGCTTTAGCCTTGACCTCATATATTTACATGACACAATACGGCATTATAAAACAAAACTTACCTGTGCCTGAGTTCCTGCGGATAGCTATGTTAGTATTGCTTTTGACCTCGATAAAGATTTACATCACTGTCATATTGAGACATATTCTGGAAGGGATATATTTACAGAAAATGAGAATTTGTCAATAAAATTGTTAACCATGACACTGAAAAGCTGGACATTCTCTTACTTTCAATATTTTTGTGCATAGCTCAAAAGATTTGCTCACTGTGCAAATCTTAGCTGGATCTTTTAAGAAGTTTACCTTGTAGCAATTTAATGTATTGTAATTCCAGCTTGCCCTTTGTTCTGGAGAGTGAGAGATTATTTCCAGAACAAAATTTCAAGCCACAAGGGAGAAGTGTTGGCCACCATTTTAGACAGAGTGCTATCAGAAAGTTTAGATTTACAGTGTTATTTCACTATCTATCAAAAAAAATTCAAGTAAAAATCTCAGAAAGTTTAAGCAAGATATGTATTACCTCTGATATGCAATGGCAAAATGGAGACAAGCAGAGGGACAGATCCATACACTACGTATAAATCAGCATAGCTCTTCCGAATCACTCAATGATTTTTCACACTGGCTGAGCAGCTAGACTACAGAAATGCAGTGAATTGTTCATTGGCAGGTAAGGCCAGAGGTGGAAGATGAGTTTTATTCTTCTGTTATAAGCACCCACCTACAAGGTTTCCATGTTCCTGCAGCAATTCATTTTTGCTGAGGAATTACGCCAATTCTAACTCAAGCAAGATCTGAAGTTGTACTCTATTGGTTGGTCTATAAAGGCTGTATGCAAAAATGGCAGCTAATACCATTTGCCAGATGCTAGCATGACTATAATGTGTAAGAAACATCAGATAGTACCATTCATGTGCTGACAGCCCTCCAAAATCTTCCAATATTTTTCTCCACGTGCCCAGAGAAGTCAAAGATTTTTCCAATAGTCACAGAGAAGAAGTTTTATCAGGTATGTCACTTATTTCAGCATAAAGAATAATGGAAGTCTTAATGCCCACACAAAAAGTACAAATCTCAGATGGCTGTGATTGTTCTTTTGCACTCTGGTAATGGCCTAAGGACATACCGTTCTGGAGCCAGTTGCCCTGCGGAAATAGATTCTCTCCTACCTAATCCTCAGTGCTAGAGGATCCCAGTACAGCTCATCTTCAGCAGAGAAGTTCCCTCATCTGCTAATTTTGTCTCAGACATAACCATTCAAGTTCAATTAAATTTAAACAGCAGGCCATGCAGCTTTGAGGAGAAATTGGTCATGCTCATACAACCTCCCTACCAGCTATCAGGGACCGATAAGGAATGGGTGGCAGTAACCACTGTCACAGCTGGAGCTCAGAAGAGCCATTTGTCTGCAGTCTGATGCAAGAACAGTATCCCAAGTATGGATATTATGAACTGCAATGAAAATGCACTTTAGACTGTGGTAGACTGTGCCCTATCTCTGCTTTCATGAGTAGCTAGACACTTTTGTCATTTTTTTCATCTAGAACTGAGCAAGTAGTTTAAAGCAGTACATTAATTAATACATATCTTATGTATTATTTACTGTGATTATTATATTGTGATGTTTTTTCTAAACAACTCTTACTATGCAGATTTAAACAGCAAAAAGCTAGCCTCTTACAGACAACTGTTTCAGTTATTTCATTTCCTTTTACTACACAGACAAGGTCATAACAGCTGTTTCCTAATTCCTAAGTGCTTATTTCCCCTAAAACATCTAATATTTAAACAACAACAACAAAAAAAGACTATTTTTTGGAATATTATTTGTTACAGTCTGGGAATGAATGTTCCACATATTTGAGCTTGATTGTGTCTGATCATTAAGTCTCTGTTCTGTTAAATACCTTCTGAATGAACTTTTGCATACATTACTTTAAAATTTTTGTTTCCATGTGAACACTGCTGCCAATGACTCCATTGCTGAAAAACTGTTCTTAACAAAACTGAAAGGGAGATGTACGCATATTCTTCACAATAAATTTATTACAAATGGGACCGAATATATTCAGCAAGTACTTTACGTTATTCATCCTGTCTTAGTGTTGGAAAAACAGAAAACTCTCACTTTCTACATCTGATTTACATTGGCTGTATACATGTTTTCTTACATCTTGGGAGACACACAACTGGACTTGAAAAATTAGAAGACACTCTCTTTCAAATCTGGACAATTATATCATGTAAATATATGATGATGTCAAGTCTCAGAAAATAAACTGGAAATACAAAACATGAGAACATTGAAGCTAGGCAGTACAATATAGCACACTCAAAACTTAGTAGAAAGAATTAATATTTCTCATACAGATGGTAGCTGCTCTCCATAGATTAGACGCGCCCCTTCATGAAAAATAAGATTAAGAAATATGTAAGAATAAAAAAGAAATGGAGACATTTCAAAGTGGCATAAGTTATAACTTAATTCTTTGGAATCCTTTAAAACATAGATATATTGATATCTAACATACTTTGTAATTTGCAAAGTTACAAAGTAAGGCACAGTACTTACCATGGCATTCCTTTGTCTGCTTGGAAACTGCTGCTTTGTACTTCCATGCAATGAGAAATGAAGGCCTTTAGATCATGCACATCATTAGGTACTGCCTGGAAATGGGGAAAATTATTTTAGTGTATAAAAAAGTTATTAACATGTTTTCTGTAACAAGCTGATTGTTCTGCTTTTTTTTATGACAAATCAAAATTGTCTAGGAAATTTTAATTAGTTGCAGATTTGAACTAAAATCTGGATACAAATATGGGTTATTCCTATGGCCAAGCCTTCTGGAATGTAATGCAGATAGATAACTACATCACAATGCAGTTCTACATATACATATCATGTATGTCGCTATAATTCAGAATATCCATTCAATATAAGATTCATCATGATTAAATTATTAATTTACTGTAATTTTTGGTATTTTAGTTATCCAGTATGACTCCATGATAGCTGACCTCTCAAAATGTAGGATTTACTTTAAGATTATAATGGGTTCAAAGTTAATAGGCAGGTAATGCAACTAAAACTTCTTCCTCACTAGACTGGACCATCTTGGGAACTTGAAATTTGGTAAGCAATATGAAGGATACTTCTGCCTCTCCTTTTGAGCTATTCTTTCCAGAGCTCTGTGGCTCCCACCACTACCTTCACTTAATTAAAGTCTCATCCATCCTTGAAGGCACGTGTGTCAATGCCATCCTTTGAATTGCTGTTCAAAGGACAAATCAGATACCACTTTGGTTCATAAAGGTTATTATTGCTTAGAAAGATGGTACAGTGGTACCAGCATTAGTTTCTGTAGCACAGTGACTTCAGATCTCACATTTGTTTTATTCAAACTACCATACACAGCAGTGAGATCAGGAAAGATGAATAATATCACCTTTTAAAGTGCTTATCAACATATTTATATCTAATTATTCTTTCCTTAACATTTGAAAGGGAATAGATTGCTGCATTATCTTTCCACTGAGTATAACTGCTCATCTGTTGTGGAATAGTAATTTGCCTTCACAGGAATAATATGTAAATCTGCAACTCTATAAAACTGTAATCATAAGCTCTCTACGAACAGATATACACACATAAAGAAAATGTTAGAGGGCAATGCCATTCTGTATATTCCCTTCTTTGTTTTTCCCTTTCATTTTCTAAACAGCCAATGTAGTAAAAAGCATTTTATAGGAACGATCTCTAGTCTCTCTAGTAATAGATTTAAGATTCTGAAAAATATAATAAATTATTTTAAACTTACTGATTTAACTAACGGAACACTTCAAAACTCAAAATTGTTCAAAATTAATTCCTTATTTTCATAACAGATCACCCTGGATATTTGAGAATTCCAGTCAATTTGTCAGGTGTCACAACATTTCTGAAGAATGAACCAATTTTGCAAATTGATTTTAAATAAGCCTGTATTAAAGGTGAAAGCAGGGGCCTCTAAACTCCATCATAACACTGATTAGATTTTACATTTTTATATCACAGAGTTTTCATCAAATCCCACTACTTACAATACCTGAAACAAAATGATTCTATGGAATTAGAAGCAGGATTTTGATTTTTTTTAATGAAAAACTTCACTTTCTCTTTGATATAAATGATTCTTACTGACCATTCAAAGATTTAAAAGCCAGAAAACACCATGGAGAAATCCACAGCATCTCTGCCTTTGAAGTACATGTGGGATTTGTTTTAAGCAAAGGGGAACTGTGGTTCAGGAAAAAAAAGCTTCTAATCTGAAAGATTTTTTAATACTTTTCTTATGAACCTTACAAAGCTTACCCACTACTACTAATTATTATTATTTTCTCTTATTCATATATTTTATTTTTCAGTTGTGAATTATTTCAATGAAGTATTAATTGTAGCTTTCTTGAAAGTTAAGAACAGACTAATACTCTGAGTTAAAGATGGATATGAATGTGAAAGCAGGACAGTAAAAGGATTCTGAATGCTTCTCCTTTAAGATTAGGCAAAGGCATTATATCACTTTCAATGTCTAGGAACTATTTTAAGTGAATGCCCGAGGGATAATTAACAAGAAAGCACTTATTTGACTGATTCAATCTCTTCTGCCTAAAAAATGGCCACGGGTAGACCTTGATTTCTTTTAACACGTTAATTATGCAAATGTATTCAGAAACTTTTAGAATTTGTTCTGGGTTTATTAAAAGCCTGTGAATTAAAGGTAAATTACTTCATTGGTGAGAAAAGTGACATGACACTATTCTTGACTTCCTGATGAAGAGAATCTAGAAATTCCCCTTGAAATCCTCCTTCTACCTCAGAGACATGCATACAGCCTCAATGCTGTAAGTCTAGAGAGCGCACACAATAGTGTGAATGAAAATATTTAAAAATTTAAGCCAATATTTAAAGATAATATTTTCTATTATTCATCCAATCCTAATTTCAAGTTGCTGTTTTCCATCCTCCCTTTGAGAATTAAGTTACTTAAGGTCATTCCCTGATACTCCTAGTGGCAGTACTTAAGTTGGCGTTCTTTTATAAAGGGCTTTGGGGGGAGTTTGCCTGTGGCATCTTCCTTTCCATTTTTATGGCCCAATTAAAGGGAAACTTACTTTGGCTTTTTAATATCTGCCTATATTTTACTGCTATATCATTGGTTGGCTTTGGTTCAAAAGCCTCACGTCCTTAGTGTATGATGGTTTCTGGCAAACAGCTTCCTCAGCATCTCAAAATTACTACACAGAACACAAGAACTGCTGTAATGGATTAAACCAGTCATCCATCTGGGCAGGTCCGATCCATCGGTCTCATACAAACATTGTTGAAACAAGCCAGTGTTCAGCATTTGAGCAGACAATTATGACTGATGCTGTGCAAAAAGAGGAATGGGGCGGGGGCTAGGGGGGAGGCGATCAAAACAGAGAGTATAAAATATTAACTTTCAGGTGCAAGATTAAGTACTACCAACATTTCTTTCAAAGTGCCCTTGTAAAATACTATGGCTTTATGGAACGTGTACCCCTTCAGTTGAGGGATATGTCTTTACTATTTTTTCTCATAATGAAGTCAAAGACACAAATGCTGTCACATCTTCTATGAGCACTGAATTGCCTAAGATACGGCTAGAAAAGGATAAGCATTTTATTTCTTAATTTAACAAAAGAACAAGTGAAATGAGAGATGGAAAAAAGACCTTGAAAAAATTAATTCCCAGTAAATTTGAGGAAATAGTTTTATTCTTATTACTCACACTTTTTAAATTCAAAATAAATGGGATAGTTCCTATCTACAGTAACAGCTGACATGTCTGGCATCAAATCAATAATAATTTGAATAAAACCCCAGCATCAACCCCAAATGTGTCACCACATTGTATTGAGACACTCTTAAGTCATGACTTTTGACTAATGGCCAAGGCCTTGTCATTGGAAACTCTCCAATGTAAGATAATGGAACATATTGAGAAAATTTCAATTATTATTGTATTTTCTTATGGATGCTAAACTCACTGCTGAATACTAAGAAACTTTTATCAGTAATTAACAGATGATGCTGCTAGTTAAAGTGGCTACAGTGTTGCCTGTGTGTTTTCTTATATTACAAGTAGGTGGGTTTGGTGTACATGCATCCAAATCCAGTGCACCTCTCCTCTTTGATAAAGGATGCATTTTGTAGGAAAATCTTTTTTAAAATCATGGTGGTTTCTCATTCTCTTTGGAGAAAAAAGTTCACAATGGGAAAAGATACTTCAAGGTCTACTTCACAGCTGGGAAATGTAAACTAGACCCTGCTGCTGCCAGTCTCCCCATCTCTCTCTCTCTCACATGTATCTGACCAATTTACATTCAAAACATGAGAAACAAGCTGAAGATATGATCCCAGCAGAGAAAATACGATATTCTAACAAGGAACTGTCATATTCCCACTGAAGTAGTGAAGAGACTCCCACTGGCATCAACAGGAATTGAGCCAGATCCCTAGAAACCTCTTCCTCCCTTCGTGCAGGGGGACCCGCAATTCAGAAACAGAAGAAGGAAATACTGTCTCAGTCTACACCTGCCTGAGATATCAGCATGACACAGGAGACTTGGATCAGTGCAACCAAGTGGTATTGATGGTAATCTGAAAAAAATCTCTGCATGAGGAAGATGGAGAAATGTTACTGTATTAAGGCAGTGGTTGAAAAAATGGAATGAAACATTTTGGTACGAGAGTATAGTTCGATGCTAGAACTATTCAAAATATACTAATCTTACTGGAATATGTAAATTCTCCTTTCAGGAATCCTATTTTGACTATTTATTTGGAGGCATAATTAAAGCCTGATAAAGACTCCACTTCTCAAAGTCTCTGAGTCTCGGCTTTCCTTTAAAAAAAGGTTTCTTCTTCCTAATGTTATGAAGAGAAACTTGAAAAAGTGATGTATGTCACTGATGTAATCAGTGCAGGCGTCTCTGCCTTTTATTTATGTTTGTAACAGTAACTGCACAGCCAGATAAAGAGAGGTAAGAATCAGGAGAAGAACGAGGGATATAGCAGATGTTCTTACTTCATTTAATCCTCCTTTTCTGGCTTGAGAATGAAGGGGGAAATACTATTCACGTGCATGACATAAATTCATGTTTGTCTTCAGTGTGGTCCGTTATAATACTGCTGTTATATTCCTGTTACTATTGTGGCCACCTGAGTCTGCTTCTAATGGTTTTACAGTGCTCTCGCTGGATTCCCAGCAAACTGAATGTACTGGTTTATCAATAGGAACTGGATATAAGTTTTAAAGCTCAAGGCATTTGTCACGAAGTATTTTATAGCAATTTGTAAAGGTCAAAGTAATTTTGCTAGCTATTTTTATTCCAAGCTTTCTGAAAATGCCAGGGACTGCTCTGGCAGCTTTTTTCCCCCACTGATTTCTATGAGGTCTAGCAAGCATTCAGTGCATCTTGGAATAAAATAGAGTGTGAAGGAAAACATCACATTTTAAAGTTATTGGTGCTTCCCCCCTCTATACAGTAAATGTAAGACAAGTGCTTGTCTATTCCTTCAGATTGCTCACTCCCATTCTCACTTTTCCTCCTATTTTTCAGTTTCTCACACGTATTCCTGAAGAGAGTACTTTACAAACTCTTTTGTAAAAGTAGGTGTACTTCCTGCTATCATCTGCAAATATCTGTAAGCCACTGTTTCTATATCCCTGTCATTAATTTCAAAAAAATATGTCCTGCTGCCTGTCTCGTCGATATAGCTTTAAATTAAAAAAAAAAAAAAAAAAAAAAAAAAAAAAAAAAAAATTTGGAAAAACTTCCAGCAAGTGGAGGTACCTGAGATATATTAGTGAGTACAAAACATTGTCTGTGCAATAACTCTAACAATTTGTCAAACTATCCATCAAGGTGAAATCAACCTATATAGCATTTCATATCAAAGACTATAATTGTGTAAACTTAAAAGTTAAGTTACCTACTTTTATATGTACAAATATATATACGACGTGGGGCATGACTGAAAAAGTAAGTGATACAAAAAATAATGGAGGAAAACACAAGAGGTTGGGGGAAAAAAAGGAAAAATCAGGGCACTGAATAAAACAAGAATCTTAAAGAGAATTAGAATCTTAAAGGGAAAATGGAGTAAGCCAGATCTACCAGCGAAGCAGGATAAAAGCATCATAAAACTTAGTGGAGAATGTACAAAAATTGGGCAGGCAAAATACATGAAAAGAAACTCAACAGCTAAAGAAGGCACCAAGAACCAAAGTAGAAACACAGTATTAAATCACATATCATGGAAATACAACCTAGGCAGTGATGCAAGTACTGGAAAAATTTATAAGTCAATAAACAGCTCATTACTATGACTGCATGTATGTACAAAAGGAGTACTTTGAAAGTGTGCTAAACCTTGTACTCCATTCAGGTGCAAACATTAGACCACGTAAGGCAGCTTGCAGTATAAGATGGGTTCAAAGATGCATCCTCCAATCAGAGAAAAAACACGAATAGTAGAGAATCTGTGCTTTGTGACTGCAGTGTTCACATATTCTGTAACATAAACGCTTTACAGAACTGATGGAGTGATCAAAATACCATGTGTTACACAAAAACAGGAACCGATCATACTGCAGACCATTAAGTATAACATTCTCTAAATCTGAAAATCTTGCATAAATAGGTTATACAACTAGCGTAACAACTTCTTTGACAGGCAGCAGGAGTGGAGAGTTGTTAAGGCAAATGAGAAATATAGGAGGAAAGTAGACGGACTGGCTCTCAGGGACTATTTTTACTTAGGATCTGTGGAGCTTCCATATCCTGTGGCAGTACTCAGGGTTGTGCAAGTTCCAAGGATATGATAGCGCAGCTGTGCCATTCGCTCTGTCATCAGTTCTTTCAGGCCTGTGAATACGCTTGATCCAAAAGTTTACGACGACATGGAGTTCATAAAAGGCTAAGAGATGATAGACTGGTCAGACAAGACCACAGAAACACAGCTGTGGTAAATCCAACCATCAGCTGAAGGTCACGTGTAGTAACACGCTAATGCTCTAGGCCTGATCATGGAATAGGACACAAAACTATCAATGTCTCACTCTTCCTATGCTTTCAAATATATTTGGTGTTGAAAACAAGTTACATTACTACCGTTCCCAGCCAAGAAGTCCATTTTTAGAGGACAGTTTTAATGACATGCAAATTAACCTCTTCAACACAGTTATATCAACCACTAATTACAGAGAGGAGGCTTAGAATATAACCACATAAACACAAAACATTTAGTTTTCTTGATTATAAGAGGAAATTAGGAGCAGAGCAATTCTGATTCATTTATAGATATAACTTCAAAAATATTTCTCCCTTTGATGGCGATAACCACAGAAAACTTCACTCCAGGCCTTGATTATAACTCATCTTATTAAATACAGAGTTAGAACATGTGAAACAGCAATTCCAAAGACCTGCTAGTTTATAAACTGAAAAAAAAAAAAAAAAAAAAAAAAAAATTTGCACTTCTGCAAAAGCATTTGGCATTTTCTACAGAAATTAAAAGAAGGAATAAAAGGGAAATTGAAAATTACAAGCAAGAACAGTGTAAGTTTCACTCATTTATTTGTTGTCTAACAAAGTTTTAGAATATAAAACTGGGAGGGTTATGATTGAAAAGAAGATTCTAGTATCTTTTAATGGGTAACTGCTACATGTATGATGATCTGTTGTTCAAAGGCTTGTGCTCATACGTTAGCCACAATAACAGTGTCATTCATACTGGCTTTTCACAAAATTCTTCAAATAAAAAAGTCAGCTGCATCATGGGCAACAATGAGATCATGACAGATAAGCAAGAGTAGACTGAAACTAGTAATTAAGTCATTGAAATTAATCATTCAGAGATTAGACTTAAATGAGAGCCAGAATACAGACGGCACAGGTATTCTGGCCATCAATGCTTTTCAAGATGCTTAAAATTATTTCAGAAAAGATGATGTCCTTGGGAGATGAGAAGTTTTTGTGCCTATAAACAAAAAATGTCTAAAATTATTTTTTTTCTGATGTTTAGTATATGGCTTCTTTGGATTGACTTGCTCAGTCCCTTGGAAATTCCTTATCTGGTGATAGGTAATTTCCAAATAGAAAAGAACTCAATGCCATTCCTATGCTGAATTTTCTACTGAATATTGTATATTTTCATTCAGTTATATTTACAGTGGCAACATTCTATTGTGCATGTTGCTGTATGTCAGCTGCAGCACAGGGAAACAGCCATGAATATGGCCATTTTCTCTGAGTAATAGTTCAGAATTATCTATCAGTCTCATTCTTATTTGACTTAGAAGTGATGTGCTTGTACTGTAACTTAACACATTTTACTGAAATACTAAAAGTTTACGTTAAATTTGAAGCTGCTGCTGAAGTTTTTAATTTTTTTTAATCCACTGTCAAATGACATAATTGTGACACAGTTGTGTTTACAAGTAAAATATTAAACTGCAGAGCTTTAATTCAAAAAAGCCAGATATTTAGTGCTGATGAAGAACTGGCAGTGAGTCTTTTGACTGTAGTTTGTACAGCATGTGCCTGTGTTCAAGCTGCCTAAGCTTTTCCAGCTCTGCTACATATAGACTTGGAACACAGAATTCATGGACAGTGCTCAGAATCTTCTGATTCTCTTTCCAGAAACACTGAATTTACAAGAAACTTCATTACTGACTACCTATGGATGCACTTACCCTACATTTCAGTTCAGATCAGAAATGCACTTATAAAGTTAATCTCCCAAATGTCCCCACTTGCTACACTTCAGTTCACACGTCTGGATTCAGTTCACATATACTGGATTTATTTCAGGTGAAACTAAGCCTGAAGATTCTCTCCAGGAGCTCAAGTTACGGGCTCTCATCCGTAGCAGGCATCAGCCTGCAGGATCTAAAGCTAGTTTAAAGAAAATCCTCTAGAGGTGCATACTGTTGGTATTGGATCCTCAGCATCAACTACTTCACTTTACCTGTCTGCTTGTACAAGGTTGCAGTACTAGCGAATGTAGACATGGACTTGAAGAATTGATTTAATGCCTGATGACACGTTTTTAAATTTGGGGAGTGCAAGAAAACAAAGTATGGTCAGTTTTTCTCTCCTTTCAGCCTACAGATCATGAAAGCTAGGCTGATGATCTGCCTGTCCAGTGCATCTTGCTGATTACATTAATGTAAATCAAAAATTCTCTACTAGCGACAATGTAGTTATAATGGAACAAATGTAGCACCTCACACTTTACCTGTTTTTTTCAATTACAACCTCATGAAACCTATCAGCTATTCTAGCACAGCTGAATTCCATACAGAAACTGACAGATCCCACCCTAACTAAAGTAAGACTTGACATGGACAGACATGAAGTCCCACTGAATATACCAACCTTGGGGTTGGTTAGATGAAACGCCAGCATCAGTTCCTTCCTACCGAGCTCACATATTTACTGTCTGTCTTGCAGTTAACTACCAATACTCCATGTAACCTGACATTCTAGAGAGAGATGAATGGTAAGTGCAACAGAAGCATGCATATACAAATAATAAACAGATATAATATTGTTTGATGCTGGCAATTGATATATTTAGGATCTGGGTCACTATGATGTTCTAATAATTTATTATCGCTATTATATACTGTTTTCTGTATCAATTATAATTAAAATTATGTATGATTTGATAACTTGCCAAATGTAGAATATATTTTTTCACTCACATTTTTTTAGCTACCCTTTAACTTGCTTGATGACCAACTGCAGTGATAAGCTATTCCACTAAGTGGCCATTCAACAGTGTGACTGAGTGAGTGATTGATGGTGTGCTCAGTTCAAATGCAGATGAACACAGCTTGAAAAAAAAATAATTGATATAGGCAAAAAAATGTGGCAATCAGATGAATGGATTATCACTCCTCTAATGAAAAATTTGCTTTTTTCAACAGGTAGGTATAGAGTCACATTAAAATTTACTAAGCTCATTCTTAAAAACAAAACAGAAACTTTAGTTTCACTGTTTATTCGCTATTTATTATTTTTTACTCATAGTTATGCTAATGTATTTCACCTCATAAGCTATTAGTGAATTGATTTATTGGATGTCTTCAACCATGGAGAAATTCTGGAGTCTTCACTTAACATTTACTTACTTCTTAAGACTGAAGACTCAGTAGCATTGTCAAGACCTGGCTCAGCTATAAGGAAGAGAGTGACCATTCCATTTAGATAATATTTGGATTGACTGAAATGAGCTAAATAGTGACATGATTTCCTTTAAATTTGTAGTCAATTCCTTTAGCATGAACTTAGGTCCTTTTATTTGATTTTTTTTTAATATAGCTCTACAAGAAAGGAAAGAGACCAAAAGTTACGAAAATTACTTGCATATTAGCTTGTAAAATTCAATGCTAGCTCAAACTATTCTTCATTTCAGTTTTACACAGGTAAGATTTCATAGCATGTTAAAATGATAATGACGTTTGGCAGTTTTGACTCACAGAAAGAAAACAATACATACACAGACCTAAAATGCTTCCAGGGAGGTGTAAAGGCTACGTATTGAGTTAGAAGCAGTTGTTCCAGTAGTCAAATGCCATCCTGACTATCTACTCCTGCAAAGCCCATGCTCCACTCAGATACCTCTAATTCCCAGGCCACGTAGAGGGAGGCACCTCTGAGATCAAGGCTCCTAGATCAAATAAGCCCTGTACATATCGCCTAGCACTTGGCTTAGTCTCCTCTGCACTGCATGTGGTACTTCTGTGGTGTTTCAGCAACATAATAATTTTTTGCATTTTTTTTCCAGCTGTGAGTGCAAAAATAATAAAGGAAGGCTTTGTCATAGTCCTCCAGAGCGGTGTTTACAGTGATGTGTGTTATATATCTGGTGTACATAGCAGCACTACGGGTAGATATCTGAGGGTAGGTGATCTGCTGGGATAGGCTTGGAAGACTTCTCATGATAGAGGGGGCCAAATGTGGTATATTCATGTCTGTACTTCCTATACGGAGTGTGTTTCACCCCAGAGAAAAACATTTGGTTTACTGACACTAAATCCAGCAGCCTAACATGAATAGATGAATAGCACAGATTATTATGGCATAAGCATACGGAAGCGGACCAGATTACTTTCTTCCCTGGGAAGGAACTAAGGTGAAACACATCCACTTTCCAGCATTAATTTAAATTACATTCATAACCACAAGCTGATATTTCAAGAAGTTCAGATCTGAATTCACAGCTAAATTGTGTAGTTTACACCCACTGAGGATGGATTAGCTAGACTAGTATTATTGCTATGCAAAATAATACAAAAGGTGGTACGAGATGAACCTGACAGAGGAAGCCTGCCAAGAAAGCCAAGGACTATGATACTATGATAAAATGGACTTATTTGAAACTAACTGGAAATTATCACTGCAGATCTTCTGCAACTTTGATGATAAAAGTAACTGCATAACTATTAGATATCCTTGTAAGGTGATTGATTTAGTACAGACTATTGAGAACTAACAATAGTAATAAAATATATATTGAACGGATGAAAATCTACTTACCTGACAAACTTCAGAAGACTAGCTGTTGTCAATGGGTTGATATCTCCGAGCAGGTTTCTCACCAATGTGGTTCTGCAAAGACAGATACAAGTCTAATGTTAGTCAATGACCTATGAACTCACAGTTGATAACTTCTGTGATTGTTGAGTGATTCGTATTCCTTGATTTGATGTGCCTATTCAGACAACATGCATTTTATAGCAGTCAAATACAAAATAAAATAGCTCGTACACCTACTGAGTGGGAGAATATATTTTGAAAAACAATTAACTTGAAAAGGAACTCATGTCAATGTGGATAACAAGTTATCAAATCTGAGCCAGCAAATCTTTGCTGTTGTAAAGAGAAAAATCATACTCTGTAAGTACGTAAAAAAAAAGAAGTTGAGGGTGGAAATGGACATATGATTTCACTTTTGTGTATTTCTTTCATATGACTAATATTAAAATACTGAATAGGGTTCAAGAGCTGATATTTTTAAGAGAACATTTTAAAGCTTTGAAAGAGTCCAGAGAAGTGAAGTAAAAAATGATTCAGTTCAGTAGCTGAAGAAAATCTTTACTGTAAAGAACTTAAAACACAATTTATTCATCTTACGACAAAGAAGATTGAGCCAATGCAATTCAAGGATATAAGTATCATTTAAGAAAACTATAGGTGGTAAGGGAATCTATAACCTAGGAGAGAAAAACAAAGAAAGAACCAATGTCTAAATGTTTATCAGACAAATTCAATTAGAATACAGGCCCTAACATTTTATATTGAGGTTGACTAAATAGTAAAACAGACTACCAAGAAAGATAGGGGACATCATCTCCTTTGAGATTTTCCAAATGATTTAGCCAAACATGCACTGGTGGACTTAGAAAAATAATCACATGAAGTTTAAAAGCCATGAACACAAGGAGAAACTGAGAACATGATCCCATGCGAGCTCCCCACTTCATCTATTTACATGGAACATGCTATCTCCACTTATATGGAACAGAACAAGTGGGCAAGACCGATTTCTCCTCTGAGACTGGCATTGCTCAGTGATCAGGTCATTTTTCATTCTATAGGATTTCACTAGATTGTCCATTTCCCTTAATCTTTATTCATGAATAAAAATAATTGACATGTTCAAACTCTGCTTGCCCTGAGCTTTTCAACTACTGTTCTTTGCCTCTTAAAGTTTCCCCAAACAAAATTTTTGAATAATTCTTGTTTAGCAAGCAATGGCACACGAAAGGATGCAGACATTAGGGTTACTGAAATTCTCCATTAAGCAAATCGATGTAAATATAATAATTACTAAGCTTTCTTCTCCACATATCAGGTTTAGGAGAAGCTAATAATGGAATTTTTCAAGAATCAGCCTTAAAAATGATCTGCCTGATATTTTCATTAGTGATCTTAACACCGAAAGTGGAAGTAAGCTAACAACATTTCTTGAGGACAAAGTCAGAAGGCACTGTCAACGGTGAGGTGGATTGAAATATCATACAGCAACAATTGGATGACTTTGAGGAATACAGAAACAGACATGAGATAAAAATTAATAGTGTTAATTGTGCACTTACGCAGGGATTCACCTCACTTAACTTCAGCCATGTAAAAGTTACATGCCAAATCTATGCTTGATATGCAAACTGAGAGGGCAACACCTAATTCAGATTCTGTAGCACCACTGGAGGTTGTTCTCCGTACTGCTCCCTTTAACTCTGTAGACCTAACAGATCCTAAGTAGTAGCCTGAAAGTAGCACTCATCTAGTTTAAGTTAGGGCCATCTAAATAAGCTGGAAACCCACCCTTTTGGACCAGAATCAAAATTTCTGTGATAAATTTCTGAATAAAAATATCATGAGAAGAAAATTACTAGCTGAGCAGCAGAGGACTATAATTTATTACTGCATTTAACCTCAAAAAGAACCTAAAAGTTACAAAATTAGCATTTATAAGAAAACAAAATAGTACCAGCCATTGCCTGAGTGTCATCTGGAACTTTCTATATACAATGCTAGGCTTGTAATATATATTAAAAAGAAAAAAAAAAAAACACTTGGAATGGGTACAGAGAAACAGGAAAATGGAAGAAAATGGATTTTAAGTGCATTTTAAGTGGAAAACTAAAATAGCTTGTGTTTGTGTAACAAAGCAAATGCTTAGAGGAAAGAAAAAATGTTTTATATAAATGTAAGAGGAGAAAGGTAGAAGAATTTAAACATAAAAAAGGAAGAATTTCTGTAGGACAAAGGGTTGCACTGACAAGTATAAATGATTAGAGATGAATAAAAATGATCACAGAAATTACAAGCTTTTTCATTATGAGTGAATCTCTAGAGAAATTTTGTGTTATAAATGGTGGGAACAAGAAACTGAACAGATATTAAAGTCAAAATTTCAGAACTGTATTAAAAGAAGTGCAGACTTGTTTGCATGCATTCAGAAGGAACCTGAATCTACAGCCTCAACGTTCACTTCTAGGGCTCTGTTTTTCTTCTTCTGACAGCTTTTCTTTCTACCTAGTACATTTTTCACTGTTTACATGTGGTCTGAGCCTGGTTTCAAAAAAAACATTGCTTATAGAGGTTAGTTGAACAGCAGTTCAAAGGGACTCAAAGCAGTTGCCCTTCAGTGGTTTCAGGTGTGCAAGAATAGTTACTTTTTCTTTAATATTTCTGTCTTTCTCTCTCTTTCTCTCTCTAACCAACTTCACTCATAGCGGAAGTATAAAAGAGAAGACCACGGTGGAGTGAGCACAGAGGAAAAAAAGCAGTTGTAAGGAGACAGATGGAACAAAAGGCATTCTGAAGAACTGGAAATGTAATAATAATAGCCTAAGATGGCAAAAAAAGTTCCTACAGACACCTCTGACCAGAAAATACACAACTCCAATAACCTCTAACTGTTATGTTACTGAAAAAAGGTGTTATACTGTAGTCTTAGAATCAAAAATTCATTCTCGCATGGCTCACAATTTCTCTTTCAGAGCTTCTCTAGCTTTAGTTTCTCAACTTTGCAGCTGAACCTAAAATAACATTAGACCCAGTTAATGACCAAAGCCAGTCACTTTGTACAACTTAAATCAATTCATGGGTCTGATCTGTAAAGATGATCATGGCTCTTGCCTGAATTTTCCTTTAGGTTTCAAAATAATGCACTGACTTAATAGTTGTATATCTGATGAGTCAGCATTAGCATACACAAGAAATAAATTTCTTACTTCTGTTACTATGCATCATTGAAGCTGTTACGATTTGCATTTGTTTTGGAGATTCTGGGAAATTTTCAGCTGGCTAAAGTCAAAAAAGACAGGTATCAATGTCCTTATTATGAGGCTCAAGGTAGTACGGAATTCAGTGGTCCATTTCCTTCTGAATGTATGTTTTGATCCTTCTGTTATACTTAATATTTCAGGCTCAACTACTCTTTTGCAAAGACCTTTCAGAGTTTCAGATTATGTACCTGTTATTTCACAAAATATTCTGCGCATTCTAGAAACCACTAGAGCACAGATTTTTAATCTGTATGTGACAGACTCCTGAGGACAGGCTAGAGAGACTGGAGGTACTAAAGTGTATGACGAAGACAGCTAATACAAGGGCAATATGGGAAATTTTTGAAAAGGTCCAGAAAATCCATAGAGAATATTTAGGGTTATAAAATATTGGGGTTGATTTTCTTTTTGGTGCCCCCCTCCCCCCCCCCCGAAAAAAAGCTGAAGACCACTGTAACAGCAATATTATATAACTGTTACTATTGCCTTGCCATTTGGTCAGGGGGAAAAAACACCGACTCAATAAAGGCTAAAATCAAAGGCACTGTCCTCCTGAATAACAAGGACATAATATTAATAATGATATAATAATTAATAAGAAGTTAATAATCTGCTTTATCATGAAAAGTAATATATCCCATTTCTTCCAAAATATTATTACAGCTCTTAGTATATTCCTCACACAGACTATTGATATATAGCCCTTTTTTAGGATGTCTCAGCTGCTAATAATGAAGAACAAAGCCCAGAACAAAACTAGTAAACATCTCAGGCTAAGACATCCAAAATTTTGATCCTTCACTGAAGCAATCTAGACATTATCATTAGTTATTCTGGATAGGCCTGACCACATTTTTTTATTTATATTTTATTCTTCGAGCTCATTTTATGGTAGTACATTTGCAACCTTCAAAACAAGAGCTGACTTGACAAGAGCTGACTGATGTAAAAAAGATACGCAGACAACAGGTCCTCCTGCAAGGGAAGAATGCAGGCTTTCCCTGAAAACTTTGTAAGATTCAGTCAGGGAACTGTGTGGAAAGGGGGAGTTAGATACTAAACAGGCTCATGACAGGAAGAATATAGGCTGCAACACTGTAACACGGAAGCAGGATGACAGCACCACCAGCATATGGCATATGAAAAATTGAATAGAATCATTTTAATGACAGAAGATAAAGTAGGGGATTCTAATTGTTAACTAAACTTTGCACACAAGTGGTTTTAAAAAATGAAGTCGTTAACCTTATGTAGTGTTATTTAAGCAAATTCACTTTTACTTTATATCCTGTGACAGATGCAATGAGGATTATTACTGTATGTTCAGTATCATATACAATAGATCTTAAAACTTGCCTGTTAAAGAGTTTTATTTCCTAAAGATTAGTCCTGCTCATCAAATGCTGCATTGTTCCACATCTTCTGTATTTTTATTCTTTTCACACTGTTCTCTGAACAGCTTTTGGATATTGTTTCAGGGCTGCTGGTTTACACTGACAGAAGTTCTTGGAACAGAACTGTTTTACAATGCAGTGCTAAAAGATGTTCATTTAAGGCAAACAATGGCTTGGATAGTTTCCTCTGTTGACTGATTGACAATTTTGCTGAAGAAAGGATTTGCCTTCAAGCTTACTGTTTCACAGTCAAAACACTTGCCAGATCCAATAAATCTGCATTTGCACTTAACTGCTCCTTTTATCTTTGCTTTCTGGGCTACAGAACAAATTTAGAAAAGCAAACTTCAGCTAAAAGTACCATCAAACTAGTACACAAAACATTACTTCTAAAGTCTCCTTTTTAGACTTTAAATTAATTTGCACAGGATCAACAATAGTAATATGTTGTACTTTCTAAGGTTGTAACTTTCCACTCCACAAGATCTACACACCTCTGTGTGGTTTAGGAACAAAATTGGTGAATCAAAACTGTCATACTAGTGACAGTTTCACTACTGAGGAAGAGAGGGAGACGATATCACTTTATGCTGCCTCACCCAGGGTAAAATCCTTTTACAGCTGTGCTGGTGAGATAAAAGTCTCAGTCTCCTCTTTCCACTGAGCTGTCAAAAGTGAGAACTACACAAAGCAATTTAGAGACTAATTCAGAGCCAGTCATGTTAATAAGAAGGGAGGTCAAGAGCCATCTACCATGCAGTCTCCTCCCCCTCCGCTCAGAGCTCCTTCTTCCCCTTCATTCTCTACCCTAGCCCACAAGTATCAGTTTTCACAATCAATTTTTAAAAGATCATTTTGGATGTTGAAGGTAGGCAGGTGGTGATGTTTTTATCAGGCTTTATGACCTGTAGACAGGAAGGGCTCCAGATCAGTTTGACAGTCAAACAGGACTATCCATAAAATAACACATTCAGTTCAAGTATAAGCCACCTTTAAAACATCTGTCTCATAAAGGTCATTTATTTTTGTTTTTGTTGTCACTTTTTAATATCTGGCCCTTCGGCTCATCAAATGTTTCAGACAGAAGTTTTCATGGGTACTTGGAGCAGCAGGACCTCTAAATTGTGCAATCCGAATATTCATAAAACGCTTTAGTTTCTTTCTTCACCTCCGCAGTAGGTCACTTTAAAAGTTTTCAGTCTTTAGCTAATCCATGAAGCTTTTGCTGTACATTCTGTAAAATGGTCATGTCGTATAAATGCCTTCTTTCCTTACTTTCTTCTAAGTCAGTCTGGATGCATCTCAGATAACAGCATTTTTTTTTCAGAGATGGAAACACTACAGTTGACTTTAACAAATTCTAGTATATCTGTACACTACCCAGACTAAAGATTGGGGACATAAGACTAGAATCTGATAAAAGCAGTATCAGTAACAACAAGCTCTGCTTTTTCAGACAATTTTACTTTAATTTAAACAATTTGCCTTAGATTTTTGGAGTTTTTTCCCCTCGAGCAAATAAATGTCTGAAAAATCAACAGAAAAAAAGTTTTTTGATGGATACAGACATATTAGACTTTATTGTTTCTCTCTGCTTCTACATTTTAATGCACTTAATACATTCTGCTGATTTTCTTTTGATTTTCAAATACAGTTTTGTTGTTTCTCAGATTTAATTTTAAACCTATTCTCCTGACTCCGCCAATATACCTTCTGTTTGTATCTGGAAAAAAGGCAGAAACTGATAGCCAGGACTCATCTGAATCACAAATTGATAGCAGAAGAACAAAGGGTCTATCTAACTCTGGGAAATATGCTTATATGCAGAAAATTTTTTCTTAACTCCAATTGGGATGAAAAGTCAAAATATCTAAAGTTTGAAAGTAAGAAGCCATTTAAATAAATCCAGTATACCATGTTTGACTTTGACCAGATATTCCTTTTATGTTGACATAATTTGACTGAGATTTTACAGGAAAAAGTTATTTAGAACTGAAGAAGTAAATCTCTCACTCTAAAAAGATCAAATCAGGTATGTCTATAGCTTAAAAAAATAGTATCATTTAAATGGTGATTAAAACCCACACTTTCCTGTGAGATGTTTTGGTTAGATGTTTGCTGTTCTCCTTCTTAAAAGCAAGGAAACCTTTAACAGACTCTTCCAACTGTTTCTGGGCTATTAGTTTTTATCTGCTTACCTCTTTAAAGGGAACCATAGTTATCTTTGCTAATCTGACGCCAGGTCAATCTTCCTCTGTTAGGGTACCGGTTGTAGTGGAATACTATTTCCACAGAACCTGGAATGGAAAAGTCTACATAGTGATTACAGAAGCTTATGCTATGTCACTAAAATAGCCCCAAATAAAACTTCCTCTGTAATTTTTACATTTACTTCAGGCTTTCCCCCCCCCCTCTTTTCTCAGAACAACAATCAGAGATCTGAATTTGGGATTTTGATCATATGATGACTATTGGCTTCATAGAGATTGCAAAGCTCTTGTCAGAACTGCAAAATTAAAAACTGGAAACAGTTCTGGAACAGTCCTTTACTGAATTAGGTCTTAGGGGAAAAATATTTACGGGGCTTAGAAACTATTACTTGATATCACTTCTAATCATAAGTTATCTCTTACAAATTTAGTACTATAATTACAATAGCTATAATTGAATTTCAAAAAATATATTCATATATCATTGTATATTCATTATAATATATTACAGCTCAGCTGGATGAAAAAACTTCTTTTTTTCTCCTTTTAATCAGAATTTGTCTGTGACATTTTAGGTGGAAATTTGTGCTTGACCATATTTCTAGTGATACAGGAAATTTAAAATAAACTTTAAAATAAAATTTCATACCCTTTTATTTGCAGAGAAAATTAGTATTTTTAGAAACTTCCTGAACTACACATTATGCCTTGCATATAATCAAATTTCCCAGTAAGTTCTACTGGCATCTTAGTAGTTAGACACTTAATGAATTTCCTTCTTAATTCTAAATGTTGGAAAGCAAACTCCATATACAGAGGCCTATGGGCTAGCAGGTAGGTAAGAAAAGGTAATGAGAAAGACATTTAGAATCTTTGGCTTTTTACATAACGATAAAAAAACACTACACGAACCTTCTCCCATAATTACGTCAAAGAAAGAAGGCCATGTCCGGCAGAGTCCTTTATTCTTGATTCATCCACTGGAGATCCTTCTTTGTTCCTGAAAAACGTGCTGGAATTGCACAACATCCAGTTTGCATCATCTGAAAAACAAGCATAGATAGGGGTTTCATAGGGAGCCATGAGTTAACTAGAGTTAAGAAGTAATTTCAAAATGCCACAAAGGTAACCCATTTAGTCCCCTCTAAGGGAGCTCTAAGGGAGCTTCTATAGGCTTCTTCAGAAGATAGAGATAACCTATATAGGATAAACTATTGAGATAAGATACCACGACTGATCTGTGTGAAAATCAAACTTTCAAAAATTATTATTTTTGCCAGTTTTACGCTTTAAAAACAAGCCTATTATTTCAGAAAAAATGTCATTTGTTTTAAAAATTATCATAGTGTCTTATGGATTTTAAGGTACTGAGACAGCTTCACAGTACTGATGTCAAAGTGAGTAATAAGCCTGTGGTGATTTTTTTCCCCCTACTGTAAATACTTTTGGACAATCTGATCATTAGTCTTTCAATCACCTCCTGCTGTTAAGCGCATATTGCAAGAACTCCCCTACATTTCCATGCCCATGAGGCTTAAACAATAAATGCTAAACGAACCAAATGAGTCACATACCTATATGACATTTTGACTGAAACAATTAAAGGAAATTTGGAGTGAGCTCTTGTTGCTGATGATAAATGCAGGAATCTTTCAAAGCACTGAAGAAATGACAGTTTGCTCCATCCTGTCGGACAATTACTATTATTTTGCCAATCCTGAATGCAGTATGTAATTCAGATGGTAATTTGGAAGTTCGCATTTTTGTAAGATATATTCAGACACTGACATATCAAGACAATGTCACAGAAAAAAAGGTCTAAATGATTTTAAAAGATTAAAAGAAAGTATATGGTGTTCTCTTAAATAGGCTATTGAGGTTGACACAAGCCATCACTTAATTCTCCCCGATACACTGTGATCTCATGCCATAGCTTTTTGAAGTTAGAATCACTTTCTGTATGAAAGTAGCAGGGTTGAAGTCTATCGCATCCTTTATACCCAACACTTGCTAAATCAGAGAAATTCAAGACAAGGAGGAAAGCAGAGTAAATAAAGAGATTGAGTTCTGGATTAAGAGTTGTCTCATTTTTGCAGGTTTTCCGGGGCTGAGGGGGGAAGCAGGGGGAAAAAGAGGAAAAGTGGAAGCTCATTTCACCAGAAGCAAATTTGATGCTTACATTTCCCCTCATGCTTTTTGGGGGGATTTTTGGTCTTTATTTGTTTTTGGGGGGGAACTTAGCTTTATCTCACTTCAGTACCAAGTTCTTACAGGTCAGGCAGGGATTCAGAATATACAGCTTCTGGAGAGCTCCTGGTTCGTAACGCGGTAAGAATTTATGTAGGATTAGCCTGTCTTCATCTCCCACTAGACTAGAGTCAAACAGAAAGCAATATTATCGTATTTAAGTTATACTACTAGAAGGACAGAGAAAAGAATATCATTAAAATGGAGTCACTTTACTTCATATCCATACATTGTTTCAGATGAAAAAATGGACATAGCTTGGTGCTCTCTTGAGATACCTATTTAATATCTTGCTCTGAATCACCCATTGTAGCAGTCTCTCTCTCTCTCTCACGGGCACTTTGAATCAAATGCCTAGAGCTGAGAAGTGTAAGTTTATCCTTCTCCTCCCAAAGTTTTCTTCACACTCGATAAACTTCTTTTTACTCTTGTAGGTATAAATCAGTAATTACTCACCAGACAACAATATAACTGTTGTAGAAAAGAGTAATTGGTTCCTGGCCTTTTTTTTTCCTTTAGTAATGTACTGAATATTTGCTTTTAATGACTCTGGTCTGTGTCAGTTGTGCTGGTTTTTGATATTCTTCAAATGTCAACATAATGTCAAAATATGCCTTCCCGTAACAAACTGATATTTCACACGGTCCAATATAAAATTCCAAGTGAATGGTATTAATCTATCATTTACAAGGACATTTACAAAAATAATTAAATTGACCAGAAGACATGTCTGTCTGTTTCAAGCATTTATCTGATTTTTTTCATCAGCATTTTCATCTGGAAAGCAGAATTGTAAAAATATTCCTCAGGCCTCTAAGACTTGTCAACAAGAGTTCAATAGTTTGTATCTGAAACAAAGCAGGAAAGAAGGAAAGAGAACTAAATAAAAAATGATCATGTGAAGTAATTTATTAAACTAGATTCTAGCTGATCCTTCAGCAATTAGATATAACCGTGAATCCTATGGTAGAAACAAGTGGCCAATGAAGCCAGGACAGAAATAGGGCAAGTAATTTATGTGAGTATGTACAGGTATCAGCACCTTGAAAATGGTGAGATGGAACATAAGGCCCTTCTGGCTGAATATAAGAAAGGAGACATTTACAGTATGAATACCAAAGTCACATTAGATGTGGGACAGAAAGCAGCATTATTCTGAAAAAAAGTGAGAACTGTATATATATTTAAGTTAGTATGTTTTAGTACAAAATACTTCCTTAATGCAGCGCTTGACAAACTACAGTTGCATTTTCCATTGGTGTCACTGACAGCATTGGTTATTTTCTTCAGGCTGTTTTATTCAAAAGAAAGGTCACACAGTTTACAAAATAATGTCATTAAAAGCAATACTCTGGGTATCTTTTCATTGCTGGCTTTGAACCATTTGGATCAGGTTCCACATAGTGAGTGAGCAAAGATCATGCTGCATTTAATGGGGGTCAGAGCTTTCGTTATTTGGCAACTACAGTAATGGGAGAAGGCAGATGACTGAAGCTTCTTTTTACTCTTTGAATTCCTTTCTTCACCTTTTAAATACAGAAAGAAAGTAGTACTTTGCTCTTCCACATCACTTACCTCAATGATCACTTAAGCATAAAATTAGAAAAAAGAGAAAAAAAATCAAGGATGCTGTCAACTCCTAAGCACTATGCTAATGAAATCACTACCTTCTGCATAAGCTTTTTGCATAAAATTGTCTCTAAGTCTTAAAATAGCTTTTCCACCACAGTTCTTCTGACATTATTCTTTCATTAAATCATTGCCTGGTTAATTGTATCCTATTGATGATGGCAATCTATTGATGCTCTATTTTCTTTTTATCAAGTAAAAGGTCACATCCACTGAAACCTGCTATTAAGCAAATAGCAAGGAAATTGAAAGCAGTAATAATAGTCTTTGCCTGCATACACAAGGTTGATGATGAAACAAAGATGCAAATACACATTTAAAACTAACCCATGTAAAAATAACACAATATCTGAAGAAAATATTATACAATACTCTGTTTATACATAAAAAGGAGCAGAATTGAATTTATAACAAAAATGAAAACTATATACAGTGACATACTAGGAGAAAAAATTATAATACTGGTATCTACCATACTTGTATCTTGCCAACTGTTGACAATTTATCTTAGGAACTTAGTTATATTTATAAATAATTCAGCTTATAATTGTCTTGAGTGTTCCTTGGGGAATTTGGGTGGCTTTGAGCATGAATATAGTATTACTAACTTTCATAAGCAGGGCAGACATTTTACTCACCACTTCTTAATTATCTGTCCTCAGGAGTTAACTGCCTTTGCTATAAATACATATGGTTGAAAACAGAAAAAGTAGAAGATCTTACTAAAGGAAAACAGCAAATTACAGAACACTATTGTCAGTCACAAAGTGGGATTCACTGTATCCTATATTGGATGCCTAGACCTTCTGAAAAATTAAATAAAAAACCCTTTTGCAGATAACCTCAAACAATTTCTTGCATAGAAAACATAGGCAAATTGAAAAGCTGGAGAAAATGCTTATTTCAGATGAAGAAGATAATTTGTTGCCCTTTTTTGGCTCAAACAGCACTGAAACTTCAGGAAGATAAAAGAGTTTGTCTCAATTTAAAAATAAATCAGATATCTCAATTGGCAATTTCAAAATGGAAAGCTTGACTTTTCCTCTTTTGCCTTTTTGCACAATACAAACACTTCAATAACTTGAAATTAATTCAGAAAGTATTTCAGCGTCACCAAAGATGCATTTTTTTTTTTTTACATGAAAATATGTCAGCCTAAGTATTTTACCCAGTTTTCTCCTCTAGATACCCATTCTATTGTGTAGCTCCTATTATTATGGTATCTGAGCAATTCACAGTCTTGAATGTATTTATAGTCATAATACCTCTCCAAGGTAGGAAAAGAGTATTGTAATGTACAGAAGGACAGCTCTAAAAAGAGTTCCTAGCCTGAGGATATTAATCACTGAGTGGAATTCATATGGCTGCATTAACTTCTAATGCCTCTCTACATTAAAAGGTAAGAACTACATGCCTAGGAAACCTATCTGCACTATTCAGCCTGTTGAAGAGAGAATAATAAAGCCAATCAATAATAAATACTGAAAATATGACTGAAATTCTGTCTCCATCATAGGTAAGTATCTCTGTGCAATTCTGGCTGAAATATATACATACTGACCAAAATAAAAAAAAAAAAGTCCATCTTAACCCATGGGGTTAAGCTCCTATTTCCCCAGAAAAAGGATTTAAACATGGGTCTCGCTGAAGATAGGATCCATCCATCATGTGGAAGGTATGATGCTGGAAGTCACTCAAGCTTCAAAAAGATGATCGGAGATGGAAAAACTAGATTCCTACCTTTGTCCTTAAATCTGTTTCTCCTCTTCCTTATAGCCAATGAATGTCTTATGTAAAATGAATAAACAGTTTAGGGAGCTGAGACAGCCATCACAAATTACCTTCTTCCCGTGTTCTTAGCTAGTTTTATCTATTCAGGTACAACGTCATGAAATTACGCAGTTTCCAAACTTCACCTGGTCAAATCACTCAGAACTGTTCTGCCCCTTTGTAGAATCACCAGCCCCACTCTGCTGGCCTGCGGATCTCTGCTCTGCCTCTCAGGGGCTGTGAAGACATCCCCTAAATTTCTTGCACAAGGTCAAGCTGGATGGAGCAAGGGATGGAATCGAGATCACTCAAGTCTCTGTGCAATTCTGTCTGTAATCACTGGACCATCTTCCTTCTTAATCTGGTTTTTATTCCTTGCAGATTTCCATGGAGAATTGCAAAAAGGGTGTTCCAGGGATTTATAGACCGTTCCAAGGGACTTTGACAGTAGCTGTGTGTAAGAAATGTGATGGCCTCCTTGCTGCTGGTGTCTGATTTAATTTTTCACTTGGTATCAGCAGTGAAGGAGCAAGTCAGTGGATTATGCACAATCCTGTTATTTTAAATATTTGGGCCAGCATCTGAACCACTTTGAGCCAAATACACTGTAGTCTAAAGTGGACAAATAGAACAAAGGATGGGATGAAGTTTAACGTGTAAAATCTGGACAAATATGTAGAGTCAAGTAACTTTTCAGTTTCAGGTTGCTTGCACTGTTGTCCCTGAATAAAATACTTTTCCTGTGGAATCTAATAAAGAAGGCTTGTTGACACATTTCTTTATAGAAATCATTTCCAATACCACTCATGATTACTTAAATTGCTCCTCTCCAAGGTAACCTTATGATTAATTGGACAATTTCAAAAGCCTGACTAAAATAAATCCAAATGCTTAAAAATGTTACTGTTCCTCATACCAAGTATTATTTACTCTAAAAATTGTCAAACTAGTGGTAGAATAAGATGCTGCTTTAGTAAAGTTATTGAAATCTGTCCTATTATAGGAAAACCTTTATTTTTCATCATACTTATCTTCTAAATCTTACATGTTTTACAACACCTTGATTACTGTGTATGTTTTCATGTATATGGAGAAACAAATGTATAAACTATAAAAAAGGAAATTGTGTAAACAGTAAGAAGAATCAAGAAGCAGGAATTTACAGTGGCAACACTAAAACAGAATGCCAGAAAAGGAAAGGAAAAAAAATGGTCTGCAATAATCACATGGAAGCCTGTTAATGAAAAACTTTCGAAACTGTTAGTTTGCTCAGATATCCATCTTGAGGTGATACAGAGCACTCCAGTCACCATCAACCGAGAACTCACAAAAATATTAGATCCTGAAGTATTGAATGTCTCAACTCATTGGTCACCTTTCAAGCCTTGCTGGATGCCACTGTAACAGGTAAAAATCTCTCATTTTAGATTTAGGCATATCAAACTTTAATGTCACTGTTCAAGGTTAATCATTTCTGAAGTGCTCCAGAATGCCTAAATTAGGGGTTTCATACACTCTGCTGACAATACAGGGCACTTATAGGCTTCTCTAAGACAATTCAGAGCCTCAGCCTAACAAATGAAGAGCAACCTAGAACTGAGTGCAAAGAAAGTGACCAAGCAGAGGTCTGATGCAGGGCTCTGTAGTAGAAAACAGATATGAAAATTCTGCCCAAGAATGAGCAGTTAGAGAAAAACATCTGAGGCAGAAATAGTGGTGATGGCATTGGTGGTGACAGCAACTCTTGCACATTAACCTAGAAACCTCCATTTCCTACACCCACAACTACTCATATGGTTTATATTTGACAGTGTTTAGATAAAATCAGACCTAAGCTAGGAGCAGAACCTAGGCTTAGCTCACTTCTAAGCCAGAACTGCTTATTTTCCTCCTGGCCTTGTGATTCTTGCTTTCTTGGCTTGCTGTGCAAGAAACTAGCTTCTACAGAAGGGTTAGGACTACCTCATCAAGCCTGATGGTTAGAGCACGCATCTCAATTCAGCATCTGCTCAGAGGCTGAGGAGGGCTTAAAAGGCATCTCTTATTTCTGGAACCACAGTATAACTCTGAGGATATGAAACAAGACAACCCACCCCAAAACCGTATCATTCCAAGAATACTCAGTCATTCTTGGTTTGGCCTAGAATTAAGGATCAGTATATTCACTTCCTTGCCTATCTCTAATTGTGGGCACTTAGTTCCTGCCTCTCCCTCTAAACAAGAGTTCTCCAAACGCACGCTGTTGCCTTTGCTGTAATGGTCAAAACATTGTACTTCATGATTCTAAGTACCTTCAAGATACTATAGGCAGATTGAAGTGCCATAGAAAAGTCTGCCTCTGCTAGTTTTTAACAATTCTTTGCTTATTGTTTTTCTTTCAAAATACATTTTTGTTAATGAGCAAACATGATCAAGCAGATAAAAAAGAGCTATAAGCTGGTTTTACACTTTTAATTCATGTGACTGTGACTTTAAAACCTGATAGAGGTGCATGATCACTGTTTCAGATACGTATGGCAGAGGGTGTTGGTTACATTAATAAATGATGGTTAACTAATAATTGCAATTCATTACACAGAATTATTTTGAAGTCTATTTATCACAAGAACAAAAAAGAATAACAGAACAGATGTGATTATAAAGGATGAGTTCCCACTTTCAATAGGGCCCACTTATTAATTTGTCTGTGGATCTACCTGTACAGCTTTCAGGCTTGTTGACAAACAATTGAAATGAGAGAATCAAACAAGCTAATATGTGGTCCCAGTGAGCCAGGCAGCCAGAATGAGAAGAAGGTGAAATATGATGATAATAGAAAAAAGTGATATATGTTCAAGTCCAATCTTCAGAACTATTGTGTGTGAGCCTCCTAAACTGAGTGGCATATAAATATGAACTACACTCTCTTTTATCCTGAGCTTACTGAAAACCTAAACCAAGCAGATTTTTCAGTATCAAAAGTTACATACAGCTGCCCCATGCTGACCTTTCGGATCTGTAAAACAACTAACCACAGGATCTTCATTTTCGAGAAGAGTGACGCACAACTTTATATGACTGCCAAAAAAGGCTGAGAGTGGTTCTGAATATGTTATTAATAACCACCAATAAGCCTGCTATTAGTCTGGCCATTATAACAGGTGGCTGTAGTTAGCAAGGGATATTAACACAGGGTTTTTTTCTGTACTTCACCATATGGTTCCCATTAATTTAATACACACAAAAAAAGAAAGAATATTTGTCAGCCATCAAATCTTCCTCTTTAAGCACCTTGTCCAAGCTGCAGGTAGCTGTGAGATAATTTTTCTGAATAAAACATTATGGCCCACATGCTTATCCATGTAATAAGCACTAATGGATATTTTAACAAATCTATGGCAGCCTCTGTAGGTTGACACAGTGATGTATGCCCTAATGAAAAAAATTTCACAGTGCAGTAGATGGCAGTAATAGTTATACGATGTCAAATTAAATACTACATTACAAAGATAGAGCTTATCCTTAGTGGTTTATAGGACAAAAATATATGGATCTGCAGTAGGAAATTTTCTCCTTTATTGCTAACATGCACCTAGTGATTTGTTTCCACTCTGCTGCATTGCATCAAGGCAAAGCCTTTTAAGTTAAGGGAGAGTCTCCCTTAGTTTGCAATAGCAAGATGCCTATGCTATACACTTATAAAGGTCTGCCTAGAAAGGAACGATTGAGATGACATAGGATTAGAAGGCTATAAAATTACAAATAGCATAAAGAAGATGAAAAGAAGTTAACTATTAAACACTGTACCTCACAGTGTAGAAAAAAGATGGCATCACATAAAGTAATCATGCAGCAGGTTACAAATGAACAGAAGGAGTATCTTCTACTACAATGTTTAATTAATTCCATGGAAACTAATTGCCACAAGATGTTGTGAATGCCAAACACTTAGAAGAGCTTAAATGACGGTGAGACAAATTCAAAAAAGCAGAAACTATTGAGGGCTCTTAAAAACAAGGAAGATCTTAAGGTGCACATTCCTGGCAGCGGGGAGTCAGATGAATTATCACTGTATGTTCTTCCACTTTTGCTCCCTGCTGTCTGAGAAAGTTTTCAGCTAGATTATTTATCTGAAGTTGAATGGCCATTCCTAGTATCAAAAGAGCTGTGCAAGTGAATGTATACCGAAGTCAGTTCTTTGCATACACATCAGGCTGTCTTGCATGTATGAAACTTCAGTAAAGAATACCTTGTAAGGTTGGGATCTTTTTGGCAATGTCATTAAGGGAATACATAAATTAACTTCCTTTCAGTTCAGTTCCTCTGGGACCAATGAAGAATGAACTTTAAAAAGATACTGTATTATGAAAAGGCTATTTTTGAATTCTAGGAACGTACAAGCAGCGTGAATGCACTGGAATTTGGATAGGACTTAGATTGTTCATAGTGTTACAGAAATAATTGCAGTCATCAATTTTCAAGTTTGAGTGACTTACTGCAATAGCACATAGTGAACCGCACTCTGACTCAGTGTATTTCCAGTAAAATTATCAATTCCAAACATATTTATTTAAAAAGTCTTATGCTATATACAGGCAAATGTGAATAAAAATCACTCTCACATCAAGAGATTGAGACTTCAATTTGAATCATTACATCTGTACTGAAATGTCTGAGCTAATATCACTGAGTATGATAGTGTAGGCTAAAAGTATGTGCCTGGATGAAAGCAAGTGCAGAACTGGGTTGTGAATATTTGTTCTAAATCCTGTTCTTAAGTGGTTCAGAAGACTTGTGCAAAGAGGTTGAGCCACTGTTTTTATTAAAAGTAGAACTATTCCAAAGGCAGCAACAGATCATGGGATCCACCCATTGTAAAACAAATTGCATAAGTGTTATGAAATCAAACAGAATTTTGATGTTGCAGACTTAATTAAAGAAGACGTGAATATGAGAGGAAGGACAGAAAAGAAAGTCAAATAGAGGAGAGAATGCCTCATGAAGTCAACAGAATATTGGTTGGATAGAAAGTAGTTATTTTTAGTAGGGATGTTAATCTTATAGCCCCTCAAGTTGGAATTGTCATTTCCTTTGTATGAATACGTTGAATATTAGCAAAATACAGTTTTCTGATGCTTCCATTTTGCACTTTACTCTCTCCTGTGCTTGCAGTGACAACAGTTAGAACAATCCTTGGGAGAGGGGTCAGAATAACTATCACAGTCTGCTATATTTTGAATGCTGTGAGGACACTCATAGGATTTTCAGTCAAAGACAGACTTTGGCAACAATTGGCATTAGCCCCAGCTTTGTTACGGTGTCAAAGATTTAGCATGCCAGTCAAGGTGAGATGATAAATGTTCACTTCAAATTGATCACAATGTATTTCATGCTGATCAGGATGCTGAACTCCAACAATAAGTTGTGCTGGATGCCAAACAGTTTTAGCTATATTTTCACATGCTATTATTTCAAATGCCCTCAGGATATTCATCAGAATGACAGCTGTTTCTCTGTTAATATGTGGAATAACAGACGAGATACAGGAAATAATTCTCTTAAAGGGTTTGATGATATCACACTCCAAAAAAGGAGAGCTCTAATGATTTATTACATCAAGAGTTCCCAGATGGGAGCATTTTCATGTTCTACTTCAGCCAATTCATTTATTTTAATAATATATGGAGTTGTGACTTTGAGACTTTCACAGAGGCATGGCAGAACTCTCCAACTTGTCTTAGCATGCAACTAACTGTGGATGTCAGCAACAGTCATGTAGGTATAGGGAGGATCTTTATAAGGATTCCAGCATTACTTGTTGCACTGTCCGTAATGGTGCATTATGTGACTAGACAAGAAGTATGATGCATTTTTTTCTCACAATATTGCCTGCTAATTTACAACTCTGAACACTTCTCTCCATGCAATGCATTTGTCTACTGCAATTTTTGTGAGGCTTTCGAATGCATCTTTCATGTAGGGTGTTAGCTATTCTTTCCTGACCTCAATGAATAAGTCAAAGAATTTATGTGCTAAAGGTCTCTGTCTGTAGCAGCTCCATTCTTGTAATTCCCATGGCATTCAGAGGTTAAGAAACAGATACAGTTGTTATTTCCTTCTCCTTCCTTTCTCCCTCTTCCTTTCCCCTTGTACTTTCCAACGGCAAAAAATGGTTGTCTTCACATTACTGATTTCATCTCAGAATTTTTCTAGGGTAAAATTTCCCTGTTTCCCTGTTTCCTCTCTCACACAACTTCACTTTCTTTACCAAAAAAAAAAAAAAAAAAAAAAAAAGAAAGAAAGAAAGAAGGAAAATGCAAGTTTTTGAGCCTTAAGCGATTAAAGAACAGGCAGATTTTCTGTTACCTCATAAAAGCGAGCTCAAGTTCCTGCACTGCTAATCTGAAAAATAAGCAGGCTGCTTCATTTTGCACAGCAGATGTAACATTAGAAAAAGCTTGATTCAGAGAGTTGTGTAGAGGCCTTCCTCCTAGTTAGGAGGATTTCATACGAGCTTATGGACCTATGGACTCAGAAAACTGCGTATCTGTGACCCTAGCTCATGGGATAATTTAAATATGCTCCCTAAAATCTGTTGTGCATAAAGTCTCTAATGTTCAGCTTCACAGAGATATTCAGACACTTTACTGCAAAAGATCTAACAAATTCTCCTAAATAAGAGCAATGGACTTGACTAGCCTTTACTACATACTTTACTGGGCTTTTTCATTGATATCAGGAGCAAATACCTTTGTAGATTTGGGCCTAGTTTCATTTTCAGAAAAAGACTGATAATGTAAGAGCTTACTGTATAGGCTAGATTTTCAAATATATTCAAATACCTATACACATGGATAGGTTCCCGCCATGATTCCTGAAAGTGCTACAGAGAATATATGCCTACCTCTCTGCCTGCATACTTTTGGAAATCTTTCTGAACCTTTAACGAGGTAGGCTTTTTGTTTAATGTAAACCTTAATTAATCAGGGAAAAGTGATAAAAAAATCAGAAGTTTTTTTCTGAAATATCTGTGTCAAACCTGTCACTGCACACATTTTTTTTGCTTCACTCAGGTACACCATTAACATGCACCAGAAGCATAGGCTGCTAGACTTGTAGCAATACCTTGCCTTACTAACCATTGTTACTCATTTACCTACGATGAATCCACCAATGAATGCCACAGTTAAAATGGAAGGATTAGCTTTAAATTTCCAAAGAAATACAATTATGTTTAAGAAACATGACACTGAAAAAACAATTAGATTTTGAATCTGTTTGTAGATAATCAGTTGAAAATATGTGCCAGAATGTGTCACGTGTCACGTATCTGCAGAAGTTTAAGTAACAGGAGGCTGAAGTTGTTTTAAAGCCAGATATATTTGTCTTCAATGAAATAATCATCCTCTTCTAATGAATTAATTAATGCTTTGCATTAAAACAAGATGTTCATACATAAGCAAAGAGAGAAAACTACGATAAAGCATTAAGACATCATTAGGAATTTTAAAGTACATTTACCTTAATTTCCATTAATGGCCTCAGAAATTAGTTTTTAATTTATAACCATACAAATAAAGAAAATGAACCCATCAATATGTTCAATTAGGGCATCATTCTTTGGTTATATAATGAATAAAAATTAGACTAGTGCTTCTTTAGAAGGCAAAACTGAACGAACTAGGTTTTCCCTCTGCCATCCTGCTATTATCTTAGTTCTCCCTGAAAATTGTTTTTTCTCAAAACACTCGTATTGCACGAACTGAGATGAAAGTGAATGTTTCACAACAACAAAAGCTATATAAAAAAGTAATAAAACTACTAGTCCAATCAGATAAAAAGGGCACAACTTTACAGATTAAATGATGCCAGACTATCTAATTAAATAAGGGTACAACCTGTCTCTTTTGAAGTTTTGTTCATCAACTTCAGTAGAACCAGGATTTCATCTGCTCACTATAAATAGAAAAGTATACCCTCTTTTGGAGTCACACCCCACCACCACTATCTCCACCCTCCCACCCCCCTAAAAACAATCAGACGGGTTGAAAAACAGCCTGTTTAGGCTACAAATCTTAAAACGTTAATTTTCAAAATAGACCAGAAAAACTTGTAGTCCCATTTCAACCTACCCTACTTCAACTTACCTTGTTCCCTTTCTGTGATAAGCTTTTAAAAATCAAGTTCATCTGACAGTTTACATGACAAAATTGATATATCAGGAAATATAGTACTCACAGAAATGGCTCTTCTGTTGCAGAAAGTGCAACAGAAATGCAACACATCAGGTAAAATATTCTGCTTTTAAGAACAAGGGGAGCGATGAGAAAACATTGGCTGAATTGAGAGAAGCTGTTTTTCACTGCCCAAGTCACATAAGAGTGCCACTTCAGGATGAAGAATTAAAAAAAAAAAAAAAGAAGAAGTCATGATGATACCTTCAATAGGATGAGTTGGAACCATCCCTGAAGTTTTACTGGCACTCATAGCTTCACTCTTCATAAAAACAGATCTCTTACTTTTCAGCAGGCAGAGGAGGTGCCTGGTCTGGTCCTCCGCCTCCAGGATGCCAAGCCCTCCTGTGGAGTAGCTGCCAAGAAACTACAGAGTGAGCAGCACCATGTCCCAAAGCAAAGGAGGATTTTAACTGTTTAGACCTCTAGTGATGGCTTTGATCTCTCTTCTACTTGTCTACTACTGCTCCTCTCCACAGTTTTATCAAGTGGGCTGTTTCATCTGCTGTGATTCTTACTGCTGTTACAAAGGAGCACGGGATTGCCACTCAGACACCGACATGGGCTAGGGTTTCTCTCTGGAACAAAGAAGCTCAACTTAAATGGTTATCACTTCTTTCTTCCCACACTTGCTGCTCCCAGTGCTACTCTCTCTGTCAAACCAGACCTGTCTGCCCAGGACCACATAATCAGAGTTCTCTGTTATTCATATCCATACAGGAACAATTTCACATTTGCTCTCAATTTTGTTACTTCTAGACCTTTGATCGCTTAAATTCAAAAATATAAATCCTCTCAATCCTGTCCTTTGTAACAGGCCCAAAACGAGGCACAGTCTTCTGATTACAGAGGGCAGCCAACTGCAGGTGAAATCCTGGACTTGTTGAAATCAATAGCAAACTTCCATCGACTTACTTGTTCATCCTCTTAATCCTCCTTTAATCCTTTGTAGGGCCAGATCAAACTCAATCCTTTGAACTGTACCCAGACATGAAGAGGTAGCCAGTGCAAATACTGGAACATCATCTAACGCATTCCTTTTCACTCTTCCCACCTAGCAGGTGAACAGCCACAGTCTGAACATTTTGTAGATGCTGCCTTTGACTTCTCCTTAAGCATTTCCCACTTGAAAGTGCATTGCAATATTCTAATTTCAAAGTCAAAATTCAAGTTCGTTGTCATCCCATCCTGAAAAGAGAAAGAAAATATTTTATCAGCTACTTTATGATGAAGAATTATTTCAACAATGGATTTGCCACCTTAAACTATAGCTCAATATGAGGCACACTGAAAATGATATACTCTGCCAGTAAAGGTAGAGAAATCCCTTAAAATGGCAAAAAATCCCCTTTGTTTATGCTCTCTACATACTTCTCTGGATTCACCAGCTTCACTTCTGTCTTGTGAATTAATCACCCTCCAGTTCATCACACTCTGAACTTCAGCTGGTCACTGAGAAAAACACTTAAGGCAAAGCATCTCAGCTTGAAAAACTGTGAGATAAAACTTTGTGTGATCTGCTTATCTGTGATGCTAGAACTGCAGCTATGTATCTGCACTTCCTGCAACTGTTCATAATAAGAACAGACGCACAGAATCTAAATGAAACTTGCTACCAATTGAAATGTAAAAGAAATGAACAATGATTTAACAGATACATACAATTTAATGTAACACTGCCTGTGTAATGGGGCTAAATACATACTAAAAGTGATGATCCAATTCAAAATTAAGTATACCTTTCTTAACTACCCAGCAATATTAGATATACTTGCATAGTAGGTACAACCTACAACTTGAATCACTGTACAAAAACTGCATTTTGCAGCATTACCTCAATGTAAGTGACACTACAACTTAATGCTATGGAATCCTCAAAATACTATAGCTCCCTTGATTTTAGGGACCTCCTTATCATATTAATTTATACTTTAGGATAGCGCATATTTAAATGGTAAACATCCACAGTCCCTTCCCATAGCCTTGAAATCATGAGCTATACTGCCTATATATCCAACGCTGTTTTAAAATGAAAAAATACAGACAGCAAGGGTGTGTTTTCAGCAGCTTTTTTTTCCCCAGAGCAGAAACTCATTAAAAAATTCCTTTACTTCTTTTTTTCTGTATGTACTATAAATATTTAAGAAGTTATTTGGTGTATTCTTGTGCCAAAATTTCGGGTTGGAGTAATATTTAGAAAATCACCTTTCCTTACACTTGGTCTGTGGTTGGCTGTACAGTTCCTGACAGCTGAAGATCAGAAGGAGAATTCACCAAGAGAGGAGGTGAAGAGTCAGGCTACATCCTCCTGCACCTTGCTGTTCAAACTTTAATCAACTCTCAGAGAAATAAACAACAAAATGAGAGTTGGCTGAGAATCAAGAAAATTTGAATGACAAGGTGCAGCAACTTGAATGCCACAGGGCTGAGAAAATGTCAGATTCTAGTCTGTTATCACTCTGTCAGAATCTGCCAAAATCCATCTGCCTTTTTCAGTTCAAACCTTTTGAGTTAAAGCAGATCTGAACTGAAATCTCATAAAGGTTAAAGCTGACCAAAGCACAGCTATTTTATTTTAGACAGAGATCTTAAATTGCTGCTTTCCTGTTTTAAGGTTGCATAGACTCTGGTAATAGGACTGTAAACAAAGATGAGTGCATTGATTTTGGAAAAGTTTGATCCATGTGACATTCATTAATGCTCCCTCTGAATCATATTAATAGCCTTCACCTCCCACTTGCATTTTTAGCTTTCTATAAACTTTGAAAATACCATTACAGTTATTTCAGAACAACATGCGATATATGTGAATATCTCTTATTTCTTCTGAAAGATTTGATTTCTGAGCCTAAGATGCCACCAATCTTCCATCAACAAGGAACAAAGAATAAACTTGTTAATACTATGTATCTAGATTTTTATCTCCTCTCTTCCATTTCAAAATCTCCTCAGTGCACAGTAGAAGTTACAATTTATTTGGGTTTTTCTTCTATTTTGAACAGAAAGAAGAAAAATCTCTGAGGGAAGCTTTACCTCACCTTTAAAAGAACAGCTTCTCCAGAGCTGCCTCTGAGTTTCACCTCAGTTCACTGAGATTAGCTTTCCAGACGTGTAACACACAGAAGTGAGTGTTTTGCTGTTTTTATATTAATTCTTGACTAATTTTGTTTCTGTTTGAGCAGTGAGCATGCAAAGCAGAGAAGCATCAGGACCTTGCCTTGCAAAATATTCTATAGATCTAAACCTTATTTCTTTCATGTGAGAGTAACCAATAAAAATCAGTGGAGTTACATTGCTATAAAACTGATACAAGGATGAAGAAATCAGACCCAGTGAGTTGCGATTCAGCTAGAGCATGAATAGACAGCTTGATTTTTATCTGAGCCTTCTCTTTACTGAGTATTAACTGCATAGTAAATAATCACATCCTTTACAAAGCCATCCAAGACTGCTGAAATATGACCATATTGTGCATATCACCAAATTGCTATCATACTATTTAAAAACAAACCCTTTCAAGACCTTTATCAACAAAATCCTAACATAGCCTATATATCTGCACTGCCATGGATCCTACACTTTTTGATTACCAAAGCTCACATATGCTGATTTTAATGGAGGTCACAATTCTTTCCTGTTGCTCATAACCCTTCTTTTACCAGCAGATATCAATAGGGATTTGGAAATTCATCTGTGGGGGGCACAGTAGATGAGGCAGTAAAGAGGAGGTGGAAAGAACGTGCTCACTTAGATTGCAAATAATGTATTTTTATGATGGAAATGGTGTGCTTGGGCTCTGGATGCATACAAAGCTGTGGCTTTAGGTTCAAGTGCAAAACTTGCAAATGCTTGCAAAAAATTAAAGCTACAACTAACAGAGGAGCCTAGGAACTCTTCCCAGCTGCCCGGTTAAGACGCTTGCATTATCTGCACCCAGCCTCAACAGTGGAAGTAGACTCAGGCCCCATCTCCTGTATGTTCCGATTTGTGAAGGAAGGAAGGAAACCTGGATGCAGAAGGGAGCTGCTGTATGCTCTGGGCAGAGCTCTTGCCTGGACTCCAGGTGACCAGGATCTCAGGGTATGCTCAAAAGTGCACCTAACCATACTATTTAGGCAGAGATAGATCTTTTCTCATGACTAAAAATTGCTAGTCGCAGGCATATCTTAACAGCACTGATTTGCAGAAGATATTGGTAGTCATGCAACCAAATAGTACCACTTGGAATGAGCGCACAGCTCATTAATGTTTTCTTGGGGGAAATTTCTGGGGTTCTGTTGCTGTTTTTCTCTGCTCCCTGTCCAGCACACAAGTACATGGTAATAACGATACTGTTCAAGGTACAGTACTCCTGGTTGACTGAATGCCTGCCTTTCTTGAGAAGTGATTTACAGTTTAACATGAAGCCAGTCTATGAGGTCAATGATTCTTAGAGATTGATTTGCTCCTATAAATTATAACCAGAAACACTTTCTGAAACACCCTGTGCTAGCCACCATTTTCAGTCCTTCATCTCACCATCATGCTCAAACGCTTTTTCAAAGATTTGTCTATGCTCCTCCATTCTTCCTCAACCTCTGTGTCCTCCATCCTTCATTTCTCTTCCAGCTCCATGAGTTTTTATTTTTAAAAAGTACATTTTGAATGGTTAAGTTCTCCTTATTCCTTCCACACCTTGCACACAATTCTAAATCCTCTCATTCGCATCTAGTGTTTGTTTAGCTGAGGCTAGTACTCAGGTCCATAAGCCATCAGGACAAAAATTCATAGGTGGACAGACAGATCACTGTCCTGTGTAATATCCTGCCACCTAACCTCTGTTTTCTGAGAGCTTTCTTGAGTAGTCATCCCAGGAGAATGAAAGGGTAGCCAGCAGTATTTTCAGTTTTCTAAAATATGTGTCATGTAGAAAAGATGGCTAACTCTTGAAGGTCGTAACAACAGTCCTTTTCAAGCTGTTCACAATATGCTCTACTGTTTCAAAACAGCAGACTGGAAAAAATAGCAGTTGTTGTATGCAAAGAGGATGAAATTCACCCAAAGCTCTCAGCGTCTTATAAAGAAACCTCTGACTGGAGGGGTAGCACAGGAAGGTCTGCACAAGCCAGACTGTCAAGTCTCTTCCCTGGAAGAATCATTCTTTTTATCATTTTTTATAAAAAGAAAGTTATTTTGACGTCAATATAGGTATACACAAGCAAAAGCTTGAGGAAGACATCCCCAAGCACATAAGGTATTATACTAAAGCCGTTTTACACAGTTCATGAAATTTAAATTCTGTACATTGCTTTAGTGTTATAGGAGATTGAATGCATGTAAACCCAAAGTACCTCATCAAAGTAATAGCCTATGTACTTGGGTTCACTGTCTATCATGTCCTGTATCCTGTGCAATCTGTCATTAAATTACCTACCTTTCACGGAGATGCAGTCTCGCAGAACCCATGCAAGCTGACATTTTGCAATTAATTTAAGTGATAGACAGTAACAGTGATCAGATTAATTAAAAACATTTTAACCACAAAGACACCAGTGTAATTCCAATGAAGTTACTCTGAACATGCATCAGTACTATTGAGATCAGAAGCTTTCTATAAAACATGAAACAATTAATTTGGCTGTTGACATACTTGAGCCTGTTTCAAGTAAAAGAAATATCAGCATCTGATCAGACGCACAGGCAGAGGGAGGGCACGGAACTCTCCAGTTCTCATCTATGACCGAGCAGAAAGGGCCTAATAAAAACTAGGTCTGACAGAAAAGATTTTCCCACTGTCTTCTATCACCTGGAGATCCCAAGAAATGAACATCTCAGGAGAACTTTCCTTTTCCCCAGGAACACAGGGTACAACGGGGAACAACCTCCTCCTCCTCCTGTCACAGGACATAAAATACTTTCCAAAAATCTGTAAGATTTCATCTTGAAAGGATACTGTCTAGCTTCACCTAGTTAGATTTTGTATTATCACTTGAAGCATATATACAGGACAATCATATCTTCTGCCATTCTTCATTTTGGAGGCTAAAAGAGCCAAGTATTTCTAGTTTCCTCATGTGAACGACACTTTTCATTCCATTACAAAGGAGCTTACAAGAAATACGTATGTATCCTTTAAAGGAGACTTGAGATCATGCTTTATCCTTTAAGCAACATATTTGTTGTTTGCATCATTAAGCCACTATGAAGCCTATAAGAAAGATTTTCTGAGCTTTTATCTACCGTGCAATCAAAAATTGATACTAGATCAACAGACATACAATATGACTTAAATCAGTTCATTCTGATCAACAAATATGCTTCCTCTTCCCCCCTGCCCTGGATATATGTATAACATCTAAATTAGAATCCAGTTTTTAAATTATAGAAACCTGTAGCCTTCATGACAACTTTAACTTAATCTGAGTACGGTTATTCCTATTTTTTAATGATAATCAGAGATACAACAACTATACTATCTCTAAATTTTAGCTGAAATATTCGCATACAATTCATGCTGCTGAAATGAGATTGGCCCTCCCGCCATTTGTCAATGCAGTAAGGTAGCAACTAACACCACATTCTTTTATATCCTTCGTGTTTTTTTCTTTGCTTGTTTATGTTGTATAATCTGAAACCATTTAAATGTGAAATAAAAGTATGACCAAAGAGGTTCAGATTTATGTTCATATAGCATAGTCAATGCACTTTCTCCTTAGATTGCAAGGAAGATTATGACTTGAAGTATTACAGCTGAAGTGGTGCTTACTAGCAGTGTTATTTTTAAAGATCTGCAGTAGCTCAGAAATTCCTACCTCTAAAACCATGCAAATATCTTGTTTATTTAATTTGAAAAAAATAAAAAAACAAACTCAAGATCAATTTAAACATAAATTTAAATTCAAAACTGAATTTATTTATTTTGTCAGGTACATTCTGCTGTATAATGCAAATCTTTCTGAAATCTTATTTCACTGATGAGATACCAGATATATCCGGGTGCTAGGCAGCTCTGAAAAGAGTGCAGCCTGGACAATGTTAGAATGTGCTAGTGTTCCTCCCATTCTCTACAGTCTGTTCGAGAACAACCACTAGTAGTTGAGCAAGGACTAAATAAAAGCAATAAAAGTAAAATCACAGTTTCATGCATAAAGATGAATGCTCCCCCTCTAGTAGGACCCAAACATTGCTGAGGTGGTACCTCATTAGCCCTTCATAACAGGTAGAATTGCTCCAGTATTTCTCCATAAACAAAAATGAATGCCGGGGAATACCAGTCTCTGTACTAATCAACACAAGAAATTAGCTATTCTAGATAATGGCTGATGATGACTTTTCCCACACTCAGTCCCACAGGAAAAAAGAGTTAATGGATCAGGAATCTCTTCTCCCTCTGTCATTACACCAAGATGGGTTGGCCAAACTGCTACCAAGCCAACTGCTACCTTGTGATTAAAAGTACTTTAACAGGCTAAACACAGCTACATCAGCCACAAGCACCTCTCTTTTAAGACATAATGGATAAAAAGTTTACCCTTCTGGTCAGCCATAACCATTGCCACTTCAAACAAAACACCCACAGAGCACACACCCTCAACTTGTTTTGTGATCTAAGGGCCAAGAAAAGATGGAAGGGGGGGAGAATTGCCATTCTTTTTCCACTTATTTTCTTTACTATACAACAAAGAAGACTTCAGAGCTGTGTTTTAATAGACTCCATCCTTCTCCATTTCCATCTCACCCTCAAGTCAGTTCATTTCTCAGATTAGCAGGTTACTTAGGGGGAGTGACAGCCACTCCCATAGGTTGTTACTCTGCATTTAGACATCAAGAATTCCTCCAGAAAGTGCAAGCATAGAAAACCTGCCAGAAGAAAGGCAGGACGTCCGGCTCAGAAATGCTTCCATGATATCCTGTTGCAAATATTTGGAGCTTTAAATTCAGACCTGTATGCATTCTTTTTTAGTTTTTTTGGGGTGGGGGTGGGGTTCCACCAGGTTTCTCCTCTACCTCTGAAGAGGGGCTGTGACTTTCACTGATCACAGCTGTTTCATCCATTCATTGATCAGATGTTCGAAGTTCTCTGACTTCTTTCATGTGGTTCTGAAACACTTTCCTACCTTTTCCTTCATTAAGACCTGTCAAAATCTAACTTCATTGCAGAAGCAATGTGAAGTCAGCCATTTCATTCTGGGCTATGTTTAGGGATTACCTTCCATTCACTGTTGCTGTTTTTGATCATTTGTTAAAAAAGAACAAATTGTTTCGTATTTTATACATTTTTATAGTATCCCTCTTTCTCATCTGTCTCATGTTGTCTTAGTTTCTAAGTACTTAGGAACAAGACCAATGTTTGTCTGCAAAGTCAATAGAGCAGTGGAGCCTTCAGTTTGAATGGGAGCTCATGGCACAAAAAGTAGCCCTAAGGTTAATTTCTCCATTTCCAAAGAAATCCCTAGTCTTCTAGCTACCTCCACTAGCAGGTCTAATCCTTTCCCTCCCACTCCTTCAGCTCTTTGTGTCTAGATAAGCTTGTTAGCTCTGTTACTGGGCAAGAATGCAGATAAATTTTATCATCTTTTTTCGTATCTTCCTCTCTCACTCCTCCTTTTGACCTCTATCTTCACTATTTTGTGTCAAGGAACATAAACCTTCACTCCCTTCTTCTGTCACATAAAGATGAAGGTTTTGCCACTCCATTAATGAAAGTAAACAAAAAACTTTGATATGTACGTATATCCTCAGCCACGGACCTCAACCAAATCAAACATTCACACTGCTCTCTTGAAGACTAGTGAGAAGTCAATGAACTTTCAAGCCTTATTCTTCAGGGCTAAATATAACCATACAGAAGCCTGGCACAAAAATCAACGCCAAGCTGCACATAACATGTCTTTTCTGTACACATCACACTTACTTCTACCTCTCATTGGTAAACCAGGTGGACCAATTAGACTCCTTTACAGAGCTGTGAATTACACAGAGACAAAAGTCTAAATGAGACTGCACAAATCTGAGTACAAAAGAGGTCTGAAGATTCCAAAGGTAGCACTCATTTGTGTTTTGTTCTTTTGGTTTCACTGCTGTATGATGTTACTGAAAAACAAGTCTCAGAGAATGTGAAATACAATCAGGTCTCTGAATATAGCACAGCAAGAATGTCAAAGTCCATACAACAGCCACAGTATCAGTTTTGCAAAGAAAAAGCAAAGAAAAGCAAAGCAAAACTACAAAGTAAAGAAAAATTCAGCGGCTCTTCCACCTTCTTCTTGTGAAATGAACTGGTATTGTTACCAATCTCTTTGTTAAACTTCTTTTTCATAAAAGGATTTCTCATATTTTGTCTGAAAAGAACTGAACAAATGATTACACAGAAGGCCTTTCCCATAGACAATAACAACGAAATTTAAATTCATGTTTAACAAGAGGCTATATGAAGCAGATTTCTTTCTGAGTGGACAATAAAAATTGAAATTGTTCTCATAATTCAGTTATAACTAACACTAGAAAAAGAATCTGAGATAGTAACAGAGGAATAGGAATTAGAAACTTAGCTCCTATTCTCTGCTCTGCCACAAAAGTCCTGTTTAAGCCATTTCAAATAACAAGAATAGTTCCTCAACTAATCAAATATTTGATCTTAAAAGTTTGGCATCTGGTTTGGGTTATCATGACATGTACTTAAAACTGACATTTTGTTTGATTTTCATATTTCTCTGCAAACATTAATCTTTCTTAGCCTGTGCAAAGAGACAGACAGACATCTCAAGACATGTACGTTATGGAGATCTCCAGTACCACTTGCACGATCAGGTTTTTATTTACCACGAATCTCAGTTTCTTCTCTTACAAAACACACGAGAAAATGCATCTGATTCAAAATATTATTGTGAGACTCTTCAAAAAAAGCTTTTTATAATTTGCGTAATTTTTGATGTTCTTCAATTTCTACGCCTATGAACAGAGTCTCACAAAAACAAAGCCACTAAAAGCAGCTGATTTTGGAACAAGGTAACAAGGTTTTTTCACCTATTACACATACCAGTGGGACCTGAACCTCATGGTTACCTTCCTCACAACACTTGTTTTTAAAATCTTTTAATTTTATATATATGTGTATACATATACATTAATATCTATATATACACACACATACACCTACACACATATATACACATTTAATTTTTATATATAATTTTATTTTTATAAATAACGTGTATAATATTTTATATAAATTTAGATTTCTATTATATATTTTATATATGATGTATATATTTATATAAATTACATACACAATATAAAAAGCAAAGAAACCATAAAGAAAGAGATGAGTTTCGATTCAGGAATACAGTGTAACAGACTATGTGGGCTTCGTTTGACCCTGTAGTGCCTCTGTACTAAGAGGTACTTACACTTTGCTATGTGAACAAATACTAATAGTTTATCACAGAATCTATGTCCAGAATTCTTGGACAGCTCCTGGTTCTTTATCTATTTAGTCTCAGTTTGCTCCTCAGATCTTATTCCCATCTTCCTCATCCTCACTAACCTTGCCTCTTTCCATTACCTTCTGAAATTCTTCTATACTTTCTGGCTTTTGCTCTTTTTCTCCCAAGTTCCCAGACTAAATGTCCTTAACTTTCACAGCATTAGGAAGCAAATTAATTTTGGTTACTATCTGAGTAATGGTTGAACTGTTTTGACTGAGAAGTTTTCAGAGATAATCTCATGTAAACATATCTTACAATAAACATTTCAATTAAAACAGTTAACTTCTGAAAAAAATTATCAGTAATTAAAAATAAACCAATGATCCTCAATGGGGATCATGAGACAGCCTCAGAAGATGGCCTTTTTATTAGCTCTGCCTAAGCAATCAGCAATTTAAAATTAATAAATAGTAGCTGTTTTCTTCAATTTCTTCTTCCTTCAAGTTTTTTCTTCTTTTTTCCCTCAAGTAAGAAACATTCTTGCAGAATAAAGTTTAAGATAACAAGAGAATTACTACTTTTCTGGATATTGTTTTTGGACAACTTTACAAAAGCTGACATAAAATTCTGTTTTTTGTGTAGAACACTAAGCATATTGGTAAAATCCACAACAGACAGGACAATGCTCTGCATTCAGGTCTACAGGTTAAGAAGAGTAATTTCTGTAGAACATTATTGGCTTAAGTCATACTAAACCAATAGTACGGCTTTCCTCTATAAGCTATTTGAGTTGTTTTACCAAGCAATTTGGCTTTAGAAAGGTTTCCTCTTTGTAGGCAATTGCTCATGTAGCCAGATGTCCACAACTAATGCCAAGATGAATGTAAATTTTAACAGCTCGTAAGACATTGATGGAATGGTTTCAAATTCAGTTCAGTTTGATCATCAGATAGACCAACAGATTAAGTGAGATTCCTCTTGTCTTCTATCAAGCTGAATACTAAATGAACTCAAAGTAACTACTTTGATCATCAAGCCACACACATTGTTAAAATTAAACTTCTGGGTAACAGAAAAATTATTTTATTTTCACCACATGCAGGTAAATTCTCAAGTGCTTTCAATATGCTGTGTATGGTCCAAGTTTATCCTCTTTGTTTTCGTGTAGCTTTGCTAAAATAAATATGAAATGCAAGCATACCTGCTGCTAGGTCTTTCTTTGTAGGGCCCCATTAACGAAAGTCAGGTACTTCTCTGCTTCTTGAAATCTTTCTAGGTTCAATCTTTCTAGGCAACTGTATTGGCCCTAATGGAGATCCAATGTTTAGCATAACTCACCAGCTCAAATGCTACCAGCTGTTTCCAGCTGTCTCACAGTATAGTCAACCCTCTGTTAACTGACAGGTTGTAGCATCTGATACCTCTGGTACAAAGGCACACTGGACTGCATAAAAGCCTAACTTAGAAGTAATTAAATTAAAACATTTCACTACGTGGTGTGAGAAATTCAGTTGCTATTGGTCTGGCTTGTATCAATTCTGCTTACAGTCTTTAATAAAAGCTTTAAGCCAAAAGACCTTGTTTTTAAACTATAAATCATACATCTTTAAAGAATGCATAACCAGTTTAGGTTAAGCAAAAGAACTTCTATAGTAAGGTCAAGACACAAAGCACAAATTGCACAAATTATTGACAGGGACACCTTGATTCTGTAAGCATAAAGAACATGCTTAATTTTACTCTTTTAATCAAGGTCTTATTTGCTTTCCTGAAAGGAGGTTTCACTGAGGAAAAGAAGCTGATTACAAGTAAGTATTAGTGTACTTGCTTGCTTTGTAGAAAGAAACCAGGATAGACATACACATGAATGACAAGAGTAAAAATTAGAGATATAAAGAATATCCACACTAGTCTTATATAGCAAAGTGGTTTTTTTGCCTCCAGATATCATTAACATGCATCAGGAAATTGTACCTAAATTATGTGATGACCAACCAAAAAACTGCATTGTTGCACATTTATAGAAATGCACAAAGGTCTCATATTTCTGGCTTAAGAAATAGCCTAATCAATTCTGAACATTCGAATGAGAGGCTTCTTTAGAACTGCAGCTGATGGGACTGGGACTATCTTGTACTCTAGACTATCAAAAAACAGATGCAGACTGTCTCTTTTATTGAAGAGTGATGGAAGCAGCTCCCTCAGTGGCCAGTTTGTTGAGCTTGATTGGAAAATTTCTTTTCTAGAATAAATTATGTTTAGCAATTGAAGATTTCTCTTCCAAATGGTACAGTATTTTAAGCTGTATAGAAGAGGACAAGAAGAAACACAAACTGTTAAGATAACAGCAGAAAGTTATTGTGAAGGTAAAATACAGAAATTGCCAATAGATTCTGTCATGAGGGAATCAACAGCACTTGGCATCTAAGTATCTGGTATTTGAAAGAATTTATAGTTTAATAAGACAAGTTCAGCAATGTACAGACTCAGAAACCCAAGAAATTTTTGTGGAGAATATAGTACGCTTTTTCTGATTATTTGTCACTCGGAGTAATGCAAGCCAAATTCTGCAGATCCTTAATCTTATAAATAATCCTTTGAAGTCTAGGCAGGTATGGGAAAGACACGCATTGAGACAGAGTTTCAGAAATAGGTTCTTATTTCCCTTCCAGGTGTTTAAATGAACAGTGTCTAATAAAAATACTATAACATTCTTTAAAGCATCACTTATTTCTGTCAACTCCTTTCACCATTCATATGTAATGCCACTGTACCAGACACGACAATGAAATCTTGCTCCACTGCATGCGCAGTGTAAGAAACATATGCTTTAATAGCCAAAATAGGCTCATACACAGGCAAGTGAAGAACTTTTAAGCACAAACATGTTTCACAAACAAGGTCTAGTGATGGGGTTAGGGGATGAAGAAGGGAAAGAACAAAATTTCCACGGCCTTATAAATAAATATAGATATGACAATGAGATACTATACCATACTTCAGATACTATGCTTCAAGGAGTCATAATGCCCCTTAATTGACACCCATAGTTCACACCAATGACATAATCATGGCATAACACATTGAGCAAAATAAGAGATGCATGTTGGCAGAAGGAAAAATGAAAATTTCAACAGTGAAGCATTTATCCTAAACGTTTAGCTATGGAGAGCATCTATTATTTCACATGAAGCATCATGGTGAAGAGAACAAGCCAAGAGAAGCTGCTTATTTTATCCTCCATGCAGCCATGAACAGTACAGCTGTACAGAGGAGAAAAACTGCTCTGCCCTCACTGACATCTCTTTCCCACTCAATACAGCCAGTCCAGCATGGACAGAAAGTCCAAGTACAGAATTGGTGTAAGTGACCTTCTCCTTTGAAATAGCTAACCACAAAGTAGTTCGAAACCTTCCTCAGTCTGGCTGCTTGGTGGCCCCCAGAATAGCCAATGCCCCCCAAAAGCCCACAGACATGTAACTGTAAGCAGTCAACCCTTGCAGCAGGAGGAAGAGGAGGGCTTTGCTTTTTGCTTGGCTGGCCACAGAGAAAACAGGACATGCTGCGATCAGGATATTTTTCGCAGCAGCAGGAGCTGCTGGGAATGGCAGCAACCACTCTGTGCTGCCTTGATAGAGGAGCTAAATTTGAATCCTGGGAGGGTCAAGAGGCCCCAGTGGCCCAGGGGCCTCTTGAGCATGTCTGCTCTCCTGTAGGGCAGAAAGCTGCATGGAGGCATCTTGATCCTGGGAGAGACACGAAGCTGCAGTTGCTCCCTGGCATGCTGCAGGATCTATGGCTCCTGAAACCAGCATCCAGCCTATAGCATCAAAAAGGCAGGACCACCTTCCCCACAAAGCAGATATTCAGGGCCACTGACGACAGCACATATTATCTAGTTTAATGAAAAAAATCCATCTTGGAATAATCTTCATCGTCTTTAAGCAGTAGCGGTATACTTCTTTAGGAGCTCCTCTGTACCAACAGCTGTTTTAAATTAACAGTTCTCATCTATCTTGTCTGTATTTCTTCCCTTAACCAACTATTTATCAGGTACCTAATGTGGATGAATTAAAATTTCCTTTAAATTATAGAAGAGCTGAAGATCATTATGTTTTCTGCTACTAGTCACACTGGGTGGGTGAAAGAGAGAGAGGGCAAGAAAAAATTACATATGAATCTTATGTTAATTGAGTCTTACAAGTTACGCAAAAATAGAACCATGTTTGTTGTTTAAATGGTCCATAAAATTTACAAGATTTGAGCTGAAACACAAAGTATATGAGAAGTAGGTAGCATTTAGCTTTTTAGAAAGAATAGGACAAATATTTCACAACATGGAAAATAAACATTAACTATTAGTCACTATTTGTATCTTGCTAAGTGTGGTACAGGCAGAAATTTTACCAGTTCTGGTGAAACAGGTGTCTTTTAAGTGTCTTTTCAATTTCTTTGAATGATAAATTATTATTTTACCCATTCATCTAGATTACAGTAAGAATCTATCTGTAATGCTGAGTGGCTGAAACAAACTGCTAGTGGAATGGAGGTTGAACGACTCTGCTGAACCTTCATTTTGCAAGTATGATGTCTCTTTATTGCACCCATTTATCTCTTTTTTTTAAAAAAAAAACCTTTCAGACAGGATTATAGAGGATAATTACACGGTAGTTAAATTGGTAGAAATTAATACATATCTCCCTCCAAGAAAGGTTCTTTTCTATTTTGTATCTACCATATACTCTAAAACATAAGCTTCTATGCGACAGATTAGATACTGTGAAGTAGTATATACAATAAAAGTGATTAACACCATGAAAATAGACTGACTTCACTTTCAGAAAAATGTAGAAACATTTCATATGTTAGATCTTAAATATTGTAGGATTCTCCTATTGAATAATTTGAATGCCTAAGGAGTTTTACTTTGTATTCCAAATTATAGTCATTAAAACTCTTGGAATAGTCTACTAAATATTAACTGAGCATTCCTCAATTCCTCATTACACAACAGGCAAAATGATTACTTCTGCTGAATTTCCCTTTCATTCTTTAGTTTCACCACTCTTTTACAGTAAAGATCTCTGGGAAGCAAAGTGTACAATAGAATTTCTAAACCACAGGTATCTTCTTCTAGTGCATCAGAAAGTAAAACAATAACAATGCAGCTTATATAGAAACAGAGGAATAAACTTCGATCTTACTTTCACTAGCTGAAATCTAAAAACCCCTCAGAGTCAGTATATAACATTGAAATTGCTTCTAATTCTGATTTTACATACCTCCTTTCACCGAGTATCCCAACTTTGGCATCATGTAACAATGTTCTGTAGCCAAATCATCCCGCTTGTAATTCTAATAGCATCAGTGATGGGGCTTGGTTTCCAGTCTTGAAGATAGAATTGGGTTTCATCCTATGGGAGAAAATCTGTGAATTGTGTAATGATTACTTCTAAGACCTTTTTTTGCTATGACACAATGTCTTCAGGCCATGGTGGCTGTCAGTATGGTGCCTAAAGAGCGTGATGAACATGAGAATATATACAAATTATTAATAGGACAGTTTGACACTGCAAAACAATAAATGGTTAAAGAAAAATATTCAAAGGAATAAAGATTTGAGTGTATTGTGGTGGCTCACAGCAGTAGAAGTTAAATGGTTCAGTATTTGCAACATAGGCTGACTGAACTAGAAGAGCCAGCAGTTCCTTGTAGGCCTATGCAAAAGAAAGGGAATGGAACTGCTTACATCCAAACAGGAAAGATCTAAACACTATCTTGCTGATTATTATGGGGCTGTAGATAAATGTAAGGATGAGTCCTGCACATCAGGAATACTTTTGGCTCTTGCTAAGATTTTATAGCCCTAGAGATAGTTTCCAGTATAGTTTTTATTACTAATTGAATATATCCAACGAAATATTTAAGCAATTCTATTAAAAAAATTCACAAATGCCCTTTAAAAAAAATAACAAAAGGAAACTCTAAAGGCCTATATTTTCTGATTTCAACATTATGTCAGTTGAAATAAAAATTTCAATCTCTAGTCATGTAGAAGATTCAGAATCTTTCATGATCTAGATAGCCTTTGAAAGTTTTTCTGTTAGCTACAGATCAACATAAGTCAGCAAAAACAGTAAATACGGTAGAGGGACAGGATGCAAAAACACCTAGCAATTTAGAAGACATTCCTATAAAGTAAACCAATAAACTGGGATGTGACATAAGGCTTTACAGAACAATGAAAATCAATACTGCAATACTGTGCAAATGTTAGCAAAATAACAATAAAGAAAGAACCACACACAATACTAACTGTAGCAGGAGCTCAACTCAGGGTAAACTAGATTCATGTTGATGATTAAAGATCTGATATTTAAATAAATCACTGATACCATGGGGACCAGTATGTTTTCCCCTTATAGTTTACATTTACTGAACTAAATTTTACTGGTCTTACTGAGCATCTGATCTTGCAAATATTACAAATGCTACTAGCACAATTTATCATTTCTTCTTCAAGTATGGTTTTAGAGAGTTCAGTATGCCTCAGCAAAGAAAAATCCCACTGACTAAGTTTGACAAAATATTATCAAATCCCCTTTTCCACAGCTATATATATAAAAAAAAAAAAGTGGAATAGGAAGTAATGACTGGATACTGCTGTACCCCCTCTTAATACTGTTGTAGCTTCCTCTTAAAATTGTGACCTGTTAAGGAAATAAGGAAATAGTCCATTCTGTCATAATCAACTGGGAAAATAGCAGGTTGGGGGGGGGGGGGGGCGGGGAAAGACATATAATTCTTAATTTATTCTTGCATAATATGATGAAATGCTTTTGTAAAGAAGTATTATCATCTTTGTACATCTGTGAAAGATTCTTCAAAAATATAATAGAGTCAAAGGTATCATCTAGTAAGAGTGCAGACTTTACTTTTCATGCTGTTACATCTGTATAGTTTAGTTCTTGTAATGGGGGAAAAAAGGACTTCATGTCATCTTGCTTGCTTTATTTATGAACAGTTTACTAACATTGCACCAAAAGTTCATTTTATTCTTTTTCTGTGTAGTGGAATGCAGTAGCTATTACTTTGTCGTTCAAGTTAATAGAATGTCTTAAGGTCAGTTCATATTTCATGATTTGTAGATACGTTCGTGTACGCCAGTTTATGATAGATTTCCTTTCATGTTATATTCTTTCTTTTCTCCTAACAGCAACGTCCATCAGAATTTTTATTTCAATAAAGATAATTGGCTTGATTCTTGTATTTTTTTTTGCTGAGAAATCTGTCCTCGTCTTACCATGACCTTGTACTGTTTTACTCTCTTACTTGCAGATGAATATTTTAGTTTTCTTCTTCTTCCACAGAAAAAAAATACGTAAATGTGAGACAAATGAAGACAGACTGCAAATATAAACTTCTACTCTGAACCAATCCATTTTCTAAACTTATCAACAGTGTCTTTGATGGACATACTTGAGACCGGTTAATTAGGGACTCATACTAAGTCCTCCTTGCTCTAAATAAATTCATTGGAAAATGAATGAAAAGGAGGTCAAAGGCAAAGGGTTGTTCATCTGGCCACTGCAGCATTTAATGAGGCACCTTCTGCAATTAAATTACACACATCAGACAATTGGTGCTGCTTCTTCAGATGACTCATCTCCTAGCTCCATTGCTGAATGTCAATAGATAAATAGAAGTATGAGTCTGCTTTAGGGGCAAAATCATCTTTCTTTGCCTCAGCATGTACATCTGAAACTGGTATTCAGTGTCACCTTTGCTTCCTGATCTAGCACAAAACCTGGTTTTAAATTTTGGAAACAGATACTGCTCAAGCTATATCCAAACGTGCAATATGTTCCAAAAAAATGGATAGAATAATAAGAAATGATTGCAAGCTTGTTACCTGCCTTTTCTATACAGGACTGAGGACATGCTGTCTGGTATTCCTCAGTATTAAGATTCCATTACTTTGCAAATCTTAAGTTTACCTGTGCCTAAGGTTTGCCTAAGCACAAAAACTCAAAACAGATTTTACATGAAACAAATGCAAACTTGATGTCACTCCTACTGAACAGGACAAGTTAATTCCTACGGACTCAGGCAAGTCCATTTGAACTGGAATCTCTCACAGGTTCTGCCTGCATAAACTTTAAAAGATCTATTTTGCTGAAATGAAATCAGAAGCCTATTTTCCAAGGAACTAAGGCAGTAGTAAAAAGGTAGATAGCAATACTAGCAAATACCACAAAGAATTATTGTATGCTTACATGTACGTACATATATATTGATCAAATGATGCACATTTTTGTCTGCAAAGCAAGATGATGAGAATAATAGATTTTGTAGCAGCAAAAAACCCCATGAATGTTGACTCTGAAATCTGCCTAGTTTCTGGTTTTTTTTCTTTTCTTTTCCAACCTCTTTTATTGTACTCTTAGAAATAAAGTCTAGACAGGGACTATTTCTCAAGCAAAATGCTGCACTCTTCTTCTCTTTCCAAAGTTTGTTTCTTTTATCTCTGCAAAACTATAAACATACAGGACATTTCAATTCAGTAGGCTATGGTAAGATAAGCTCTTCCCATTGCCAGCAATGACCCCTTTTCATATAGATCAATTCTACTTTCCACTTCTGAAGGTAAGGGAACCTCAGCACTTTTCTCTAAAGTTAGCTTTTTTATGGCTTCACATGGCAAGACACTTCCATTTTCACTGAGAAAAACAGGCTATTCAAAAGCTTCCTCTTGTACTACATGCCTCATTCCTATGCCTGTCGGGGAGAGCAGCCAAAGCGCGGGCTCAGCCCAATGCAGAGTCAGGCTGTTGTAGTAGCAGCCTGTGCACACATGAATAACATTGGTCTAAGAAGCAAGACTGAGAACTTATGCTTAACACACAAGCTAGCACCTTTATGTGGATAAGACAATCATAAAGCTGCTTGCAGCTGACCAGGTCAGCTTGCCTCAAATGTTTTTATGAAGCATGTATCTACAATATTCAATGAAAATACAGATTTGATACTATACTCAAAGAAAAATGAATAGGTCTGAAGACCCAGAGGTCAGTCCTTTAAAGGTTCCTAACCACTTCAGTAAGTATTCAAGGTTACTGAAGGTTTAATTCTGATTGCACATAATATTCAACTCTATCTGGATTAAGCTAATAGTAGTATGCTACTATATATACAGAAACATAGTTATTTAACAATACCGATTATTTAAATTGCACTGGGGCTCCTTGCTACACATTTCATCATGCTATTCACCTCTGTTAATTCCCACTATAGCTGAACTTTCTGGATAATCAGAATGATCTGGCACTTGTTTTCCAATGAATTGTGCACGCAGAACATCAGACAAAACTTTGCTAAAAATAATGAAACATATTTTGCCTTTTTCGATAGCACTTTTGGCCCCCAAAACCATCACTAAGGTCATCTGGTTATTTTTGATCACCCTCTTACCTTAAAGTGTCCATCATATATCTTGGCCATTGCTGAACTGGAACCAGAATAAAGGTGTCTTCATATTCCATCTTTGAATATCTTTATTCGAAGTGACTGAAATTGGATATTTCTATGTTAGAATCTTGCAGGTTAGACAAAAATGTAACCCTACAAATAAGAGAACAAGCATGTTTGCCTTTGTTCATTTATGGTGACTGCACATCATTTTTTGAGATATTTTATAGGTGACTAGGATATTTAAGTGTAACCCATGGTCATAACAGGAAGTGCTTTTAATACAAGAAAGAAAGAAAAATCACAATCAAAATGAAAAAATCTTTCTTAACTATATCGTGTATTTCAACACAAGCATCAACCTGTTTATTAAGCAGCAAATAAACAGCATTTATGTCTACCTTCTTTGAAGAATGGAGACTTTGATTCACACCAGATAAGCTGGAGAAGTAGTTCTGGGGAAGAAATCTTATCCCTGGAGCAACACTCTCTCTGCTATTATTTATAGATTGATATTGTACTCTCTCATGCTCCAACACCTCATTTACTTACCAAATGGTATAACTATTTTAGTAACTAAAGATTAAGTCCATTAAATTCATAGGGCAGTTTATAAGGTCTTGTTCTTATGCTTGTCATGCAGCATCACCAGGTCAGTTACTGCATATCTATACTTCAGAATTATACTGTTAACATTTTCACATCATAGCTTCATTCTCCAGGGAGTATAAACAATTCTTTACAACGTGTTCGAAGTTGCAATGATTAGGGAAAAAAAAAAAAAAAAAAAGAAAGAAAGAAAGAAACAACAACAACATAGAAAATGGACTGCTCAGGGGAAAAAAAAGTCTAAAACAGAATAAAGAAGAAAAAATAAGATGTGGTAATAATGAAATAATGCATTGGTAGAGTCCAAATACTTTAAATATTAGCAATTCATGGAATTTTTTGTGCTTTTTGTTTCTGTTGTATTTGCAATATAGAACAATGTTATCTTCAGGTGACATAAAATACGTGCTGCTGTTGCGCATTAGTCAATCAAACAAAAATCTCAAATCTCTCTGCTCTGTACCAGGTTGTTACACTGACATCAGAAAGTTCTCTTACTATCTTCCATTATCTTATTTTTCTTCCAATCAGGAGACTCAAATTTTAATGTAATCTTAAGTCAGCATTTCAAGAGAAACTGACGTTTTCTACTTCGGCGTGATTTCAATCTGTAATTAAAACATTTTTTCAAAAGACGAATGCCACTTCCACATATAACATCAGTTCATGTCGATAAAAACAGCTAATCATTTAACTTCAAATTTCTTTTCAGAAATAAATGGTAATTGCTAATATTTGGACATATCTTTAGATGCCTTTTATTTCCTCAATATAAAGATATTTCTAAATGATCAAAATATCCCGTATAATTATCGGGGGGGGGGGGGGGGGAGGGATTAGTATCTTCACTTCTTTTTTTTCATTCCTTCCAAAGCTATTCTCAAATTTTGTTCCTCAAACACCTTGTTATATACCTCCAACTAGGCAGCTGAATGAGATGCATTCACACTTTCACGCATGAACAAGTAACCAGAGCTTAATGAACTTAATGAGCCGTTTAATGAAGCCTTCACTTCTGACCATGTGATATTTTCTACCCTATTGCAAATGTGAACTGAAATGCATTAGCACAAACCACACAGAAGTTTGTAGGGAACTGAAAGAGCTTTTGATTTAAGTGTGTTTTTTTTTTTAATCTCTATGTATCATTTTAAAGAAATGTTGCAATAATCTTCCAAAGAGTTGTTCTGTTATTCTGTCTTAGCCACCACTACTCATAAATTTGGGCAGGGGGAAGGAGGAGAAAAGCATGCCCACAGAAATATATGAACAGGTGTCAGAAAATATGCAATGAACACTGAAATGCAGTAGGAGCTGTGTCCTATAAAGAGTGAAATACAGCACAGCATTTCCCAGGACAGCAGAAAAGATATAATCATCTATATTTAAGGAGGTAATAGACAAACAGCTAAATACCATCTTCTTCAGAAAAGCAGATATTTGTATTACAATCGTATGTGAGGTTTCATACAGTTAAGAAATAGAAGACAGAGAATGTGACTTTTGATTAGAAAGGAAAGACTTACAGTCTAAATCTGATTTTTGAAAGCCCTTTTATCAGTCAATTAACTTAAACTAGAAGGCTTGTTTTCAAAGTCACTTAGCAATAGTCAGGCTATTACAAATGCATTCCAAAGTAAGCAATGAATGAAGACTACTAAGCATAAGAACATCACTTACTCTTTTCTACCTGTGTAGAAGACCTCTTTTTCTCCAAACATATATTCTTCAGAAGTTAGACGGCCATGTAACTGAACAAAAAGCATGACTTTTTTTTTTTTTTTTTTTTTTCCCCTATTGAACATTTACTTTTTTTCATCTTATTAGGTGACATTTACAAATAACCAGCCCGGAAATAAAACAAGTGATACCTTACAGTTTTCATAACACACCAGTAACAATAAAGTAACCAAGTAATAGTTGTCATTCACAATACAAAACAATGTAGCTGCAAATCAAAAACTACTGAAAAGTTACTAAAATACAGTTACTAAAATAGTAAATCTTTTTTTTCTTGAGTATGTGTCATTGAAAGCATTATTTATTTAAATTTTAGTCTGTATTAAATTGAATTTCCTACCCTAGAGGAAAATCTCTGTTTTGGTTTTACTGACTTTGCTTGCTTACTTATTTGAGAAAGAGAGAAAATACGGAATCTGACCAAATCAGTGTACTGTATTAAGTAACAACGAAGTTTTCACACATAATGGAAGGAATGTGGAAGGTTAACTTTCATAGTGGATAAGTATAGTTGCCTTTCACCTCTGGAAACTCACACTCAAATGATACTTTAAAGGTCAAAAAGAAATTTATTTTGTGATCTCTTCATAGTCCTGGACTACCGTTAGAAAAACCTGTGACCAGATAGATCAGCAAGAGGCTGCCAGGCACATATTTTACCTATATGCTTAAGCCTCCTGAATGCTTTAAGACCTCATCCTTATGTTCAACCTGAGATTACTGACCTGCATAAGGTAAAGTATACCTTTCTTTACAGAATCAGCGCCTTGACCTGTACAGCTATTGCTGTTACTGAGAATCGTTTTACCCAAGCCTTAATTTCATAAACATGACTGTCAAACATCCTGTTACTCACCCACCAAGCCCTACAATCACAAAGAGCCTAAGAAACCTTGACCATGTCCTGCCAAACCAAAGGAATTTCCAGCAGCTACTCAAGGAATACATTACAGCACAGTGGTACAATACTCATACCAGCTTTGCAGTGCGTTTGTCTGAAATAATTTACAGAAATTAAGCAGCAGTAGACAAGTGCTGCTACATTCACAGGTTACTAGAGGAGCTTACAGAGCTGGAATGCGCATAAACTTTTGGACACTGCCTACAGCAGCTCTAACTGGAAGTTGAAAAATTTCAAGCAAAAAACAGGCTTCACAGTCAAATTAAAAAAACTAAGTAAGAAAATATTGTGTCTAACCTATAATTAGGTTGGATTTTCTGACTTGTTTTCAGACCTGACAGAATAAAGTCAGAGGCTCAAAGTTCACCTCCTCTATTTTACTGCCACGAATATCATGTGATCTGATAAAAGGTACTAAAATTTAAATTACTAAATCATACTACTTCTCTGCATATACTTTGCCTCTCTCCCATTCTCACACTGACATGACTACAACAATACTTCTTTTAAAACACAATTCAAATGCATTTTATAGGCTCCCATTTTCTGAAATATTTTTTATCTGAAGTAATTTGCAGTAATTTCAATGCCAAATTCAGGCTTAAAGATCTCCCTTTACTGGCCATATTTACAAACATGTAGTGAATATGTGAGACAGCTATTTGCCAAATTAAGCAGCAAGAAAATTCCAATACAGTTTGTCACATCAGCCATCTATATAAAAATCTATCTCTTGCCTATTTAAATGCTTTTATGGACTTTAATTCCACAGCAACTGAGCAACATCCCAGTATTTTAAAACAGAAATAACTGTTTTATCATCTTTTTGCTAAGCCTTGAGGAGAAATAGCTTTATTACATTACTGGGGGGGGGGGGGGGGGAGATCTCCCTCATAGTGCGTGGGCGTGTGAGAACAATTACTGAGGAAAAAAAAAGAAATAAATGAATGAATTTACCTTTTATTTCTGGAAATGGTGAAATCTGTGGCCATTTTCCCATGTTAAGACTTCTGAGAATTCTATTTCAAACACCTGTATGACTCCTAACACTAACCAACGGGAGACTGCTTAAAAAGAGTTTTAGGCTTTTTAGCCTAAAAAGGCTTTTTCAAAGAGTATTTTTCAAAATTGTGTCCCATAAATGATTTAACATTTTATGCTACTAAGTAACAGGCACACACAACATTACATACCAACCTTTAGAAACAACATTGTGTTTAAAAATTTAGTATATTCTCCTGTAAATAATGCAATACATGAATATAGTTCTACCTTACTGGAAGGTCTGGCAATTACATTACAATTTCTACTTATAGTCAAATAGAGTCATAGTCAGAAAAAGCATTAGCCATTATTTTCCTAGTATTTTTCTTTATTATTTCTATTTCTAAAGTTGTTAAATGTCTCCACAACAAAATTAAGACAAAATTGAGGACTTTTCCAGTAAAACACTTGCAATTTAGAACATACGTACAACCTTCTCCATGGCTGTTTTAACCTTGCACCATCTTTCCAAGCGTGACTAATCATCTATGCTTAGAGAAAGACTCAACAGCAATGCTTCTCCCACTACGCATGGAGCTTCTGTCAGCCAGCAGTTTAGGGATTTGCTGAGCTAGAGGTCATCTGCACACCATCCTGTTAATGAATGTTAGTAGACCTTTCTTTTATGAGTTTACCTAAGAGATTTTGGAACTCAGTTATACTTTTAGACCCCTCCACAATATTCCTCAGGAGTGAGCTAATTGAAGTCAGAGTTGTTCACTACATCCTACTGAACAGAGCTGCATGCAATCTTGAAGACGTGCTCATAACAGGTTTCCTCATTTTTATTAATTCCCTCTTGTAAAGTTAAATGCTAATGCAGTATATTCCAAAAGGCTTCCTGGCTCCTATAACAATGCTGAAATTGAGTGTACTGTGATCACTCAATACTTGCAACTTTTCTGGACAAAACTTGAACAAGACCTCAAAAATTATTATTTAATAATATTATGTTCAGCATGTAAAAATTACAAAAAGGTATATATTTTTTTCACTTAAAATTGGACTTGGTTATTTTCAGGGCTGACTCAGAACCTCCTCTAAAATCTATTCAGCGCTAAGAGAAGGCTTTGGTAACCTTTCATTTACCATCTTACCATAACCAACCAACTCTGAATTCCATGTTTTGCAATTTGAAAGACAAGTCATGTGAAAGGAATTCTTCTAAGTTTTTTGTCAATTTTTAAAAACATTTATTTAATAAGTGCCTTTTTTGGGCTTCTCTCCACTCTACAGAACTCAAAATAGAAAACAAGAAAAACTTCTGCTTCTCCATAAGAAATTTTGTTACCATCACAGAAGTTCCCACCAGACGCACTGAGAGTTCAACATAACAAACTGTATTGCCTGAATGACGTGTAAAAGGTCTAAGGGGCTCTGCTTCCATGTGAGCCTGTATTGCATCACACAAACACTTAGTAGGCCATTTCCCGATGAAAAGAGGAAATAACAAATGTATGCACCTTTCTGCCAGCTGCCTACCCTATCACCAGAAAAGAGCTGTAAATAGCCTTCCAATGGTGTATGTTAAATTGGTTTTCTTACCCTGCTAAATCTTCCAAGGACAAGCGATCTGGGATCAGGGAACCACATTAACAGTTGTTATCCATACCCCCTATCCAGTTAACTTACCAGGTGAGGCACTGGTCATGAGGTTTCTTTTTGTACTAAAGAAAAGACTCACACTGAGACTTTGACGTTTCTGAACTACACGGGCCAGTTCACATTTGTTACCTTTCCTTGTTCAGGCTTTGAAAACACTAATAAAAGTTTCAATTGCCCAGTTTTCTCATCTCTGCTTATTACTCTTTGTTTATAGGGCAATTTGGTATTATCATAATAATCTCTTCATCAGTAAGGTTTATCTTGGGCTTTGCATATAAATTCTGCAAATATTACATCATCTATGACCTTAAACACCATAAAGCCTCTACTGAAGTAATTTAAAGACATAACTTTTTCATTTTGTTTTTTTCATCATTTGCCCCCTATAATAATTTTGACTGTTACTTTCAAAAGAATCATGAAATATGCAATAGCAACTAACATAAATGAGCAAAGTGTTGGAAGAGAATAAAATGATAATCACTTAAAAAAGGAAGAACAATACGTCTAAATTAAAATGCTGGTCAACAGAACACAGAGCTGACATTTACAAAGGTTATGTTTGACTGTAATAAAATAAATGGCAGCTCTTTGTGTACACAGTTGTCAATTAGCATTGCATATGTGTCTCTCTTGGATACATTTATTTTTGCCTAATGACTCCTTATTCAGGATGCAAAAATCTATTATTAATGTTTGGTAAGTACTCTTGACTGAGGGAAATAACTAAGAATAATAGCTGCCTGTCTGTATTAGCACTTTCTTTTCGTGAGCATGTCACTAAAATGAAAAAATAATGTAACATCTAAAATCATCAGAGTCGTCTGGAAAGAAAAAAAGTCAAAATATGATAGAAATTGAAAAGTTGTAAGAAAATCTTATTTACTGTAGATTCAAGTGAGACAAGAATGATTTCTTTTTAAAGTTAGATTAAAGTCAGTAAATTTGTTATTTACCTACTTTGGACTTCTCATCTCCATCAGGGCTGCTAATATAGACATGATTAATCTTGAATCATAGCTTTTAGAAACAGAAGACAAGAATTATTTGCAAAAACATTTATATTTATTGCAAAGCAACTATGTGGCTCCCCAGATGTCTGAACCTTGTGAATGATTCATCTATAATGAAAGTTCTATTTCCTTTTTGCCCTTAATCAAGAAAAAGCCCTTTCCAATTGAAACTCAAAAGGGATAGACTATTCCCTCCTGACATTGGCAAGGAGATCTGCTTTGCCTCAGGAGGAAATGCAAAGAAACCATGCTTGCTGCATCTCTCATTAAGCTTGAGCTTTGCTGGATAATATTCAAATCCCCAGACAGCACACACAGGGGCCCACTGCCAAAACACATCCCAATGTGAATTCAAGTCAGATTCTTTCTATGATCTTGCAGTGAGCAGTAAATTCAAATCCTCACACTCCTTCCTCCAGAAGAAGGCAGACATAAATTGATTTTTTATGTCAACATAACTAAACTGAATATTTTCCCAAGACAGAGAACCTTCCTTTAGTCTGATGTCCATCAGACTCACTAAACGGGCTCACTAAGAAGGGCAGGCAAAGGTATCCTGGTTCTAGTCCTTTCTCTCAGGATAATTTATACATTTTACATTACAGTCATCATTGAATAAAATTTGACAATAATCCTGGCAGAAGGGATACCAGGATGTCTGCTGCCAGTTGCATGCCTTGACCACTAAACTACAGAATCCCACATAATTATACATATGTTCTCAGCGAAATCAGTCTCCTTCCTGTAATTTTCTCTTACTTGATAATTTTAACATCATCAGCTGACTCAGATATCTAACCTACAGCACAGTGGTTGCTGCACTCCCTGGAAAGGTAAAGAGAGAACTTTGAACATCCTCTGGCTGATGTAGCTTTCTTACTAGATTTCATACTAGATTTCCTGCACCTCTTTTGTGAGTTCTCTGATTATATGCTTATCATGAGAACGGTGCTTACCACTGCTTCCCAGACAACTCCATTAAGAAAAGTAAAAGGCAGTTGTACAGAATCCTTTGAAATTAAGGGTTTCAATTCTTTCCCCTAGGTCCCTGCTTATATGTTGATATCAAAGCCCAGAAGATGGGCATGATCTCAGACCCACCTGAGTCCTCCATGTTTCCTACTGGCAGGCCCAATCAGCTTCTGAGGTAGATTCTGGTTTACAAAGAATGCTCTGCTTACATTCAAATGAATACAGTTAAAAATCTGTCTTCATGACCTGACTTCCTTTCTACTGGCAGCTTTCTCACTTAAAAAAAAAAAAAAAAAAAAAAAGTGTATTTGGTATCAGTGTCTCTTACGATACTATTACCCCTTCCTATTGATTAAGTATTAACATCTATGGCTTGTTGAAAAGTTTGGAGAGGCTAAAAATGCCATTAATATTTCAGAAATGTACAGTTTATTTATTTATTTATTTTGAGAAAGGGCTTGATATTCTGCATATTGATAGATTCAATCCACAAGCAGGAATGGGATGTAGAGGTATACTATTATTCCTCTGACTCCTATTCTGAAATTCTTCATAGTTATTTATATGAAGTACTTTATCTAAGCAAATACAAGTTTCATTCTAATATGTTGAAAATGAGGCAGTTTATATGATAATGATTTAAGCCTTCGGTATTTCATATCTATAATGACCAATTTCATTGGCCCTTATTTACATCTAGAACACTAACAAACTGCCTTAATTTATTGTCAGATAAAGTTGCTGACAATCTAAATGTGATCACATACATAATAAAGGACTAAGCTAGGATCCAGGGACAAAACAGAGAAGTCTTCAATAATAGTTTGATAAAAGATTAAAGACTTTGCCCTTATCTTTGGAAGGAAAGAGTTCAGGACTCAGAGATGAAACAAGTTAGAAAATAGTGTCTTTTCTTCTCCCCCCCCCCTTTTTTTTTTAATCAATGAAAATCCAGAGTACTGTCCATGTAGCATTTATCCTAGGATGTCCTACTTATGACAACAGCAAAGCAATTCAGTGTGAATTTCTGCCAAACTAAGATTAAGGCATATATCCAAAATTTTGAACTATATAGAAGTTATTCCCACAATCAGACATGCAAATATTTTAAAGTTGACATTCTTTTTAGAGTTGAACACACAGTCAGAACCAAGATATATAGAGATTTCATACCATTAACTCTAGCTCATCAGGAACTGCCAGTATGCAGTGCTTACTGTCAAAATAACCCTAACATCTAACTGAGAAACTACTTGGGAATTCAAAACCTTCAAGACTATTTAAGGGTGCCAAAACATCTTCTTGAGTTCTATCACTGTATTCCTCAACAGGAAGCATATTCCCTCAAATTGTTCTATTTCTTCTTTCTAGCCAAATGAGTTGCAATGCTATGTACAACATAAAAGAGAGTCCAGGAACTGTACAACAGTATTGATGTAGCTTTTCCAAATAGAAATATTTCTCAAAAAAGATTCCCTATAGTTTCTTCCTGCACTTTGACACACTCACACCAGTAAGAAATTCAAAGTACCTTTCCATGAGCACCTGAGGATTTTTTCCAAACACACACACACACACACACACACACACACACACACACACACAGACTCTGATGTCAAGTTTCACAGTCAGGTGTCGGGACACCTTCTAAAACTAATAACGGATATGTACAAAGCTTCTGAACTGATGTGTGCTGTATACACAGAACCACTGAGGAGTTACTTTGCATATCTCCTCCAGGATCACAGAATGCTATCTCCCAAAGATTTCCTGGTGCTGGTTCCACTGGAGCTTGAACCCAGGACCTTCAGCATGTAAAGCAGATGTGATAACCACTACACTATGATAATTTACCATTGACAGAGTAACAATTATGATGGAGAGAATCCTGAAATCAGCAAACGGGCTTGCTAACTAGACCACAGATTTCATAGCTGCTACTCACCTCTATGGATCGTATTACTTAAATATTGTTATTGGTCATTTCGCCAGTTTTAGCATTAGCAGGTGACTCCAAGTGGGAGGTACAAAGTGGTACTGCAAATCAGTGATATCAGCAGCAAATCCTACAGCAGCTCGAAAAGACTCAGGCCACTCGGATCACTTCTACTACTTCCATATACAAATTCCCAGGTCAAACCATAAACTCAGATGTGCACACCTCTTGCCTACACATAGTAAAACTGGGAAAGGAATATCATGGCTATCTGCTCTACATTTTCACCATGACTGTTTATTTTGAAGGAGAAACTATTAGCAAAATTTATTTCCATTTACTGTTAAGTTTCGCTTCTGAGAACAAAAACAGTGTTTTGAAACCAGCACCTCTTGGACATTTTCCAGGCCAGAAGAGGTGCCCTTAGGGTTTTTTTTGTTTGTTTGGTTGCCTTTTTTTTTTTTAACCTATCTTCTTCCACACAGAGCTAATTAACATAGAGTTAATTTATCAGTTAACTTTTATCAATATCATTATCAATGCTCTCTTTGATATGCTTTGACCTAGTGTTCTCCCTTCATCCCTAGGTCCTCCGAACTATTATCTAACACTGCTACAGGATTGTAACTTACCCTAAGGCAATTTTTAAGTCCAAGAACAACAACCATTCACCTGCCACTACCTTGCAGCTATTATGAACACAGTAACAGTTAGTCACCTTGAATGAAGAAACTGATGTGCAACAAACCTCCCCCCGAGGAAAAAAAAAAAGAGGGGTGGGGCAGAAAAAGCTCAGCACCCATAGGTTGCTTGCTAGAGTGAAACGAAACAGAAATAGAGAATGCCTAGAAAATATTAGAAACAGTCAGACACAAAAGACAACTTAATTTTTCTACTTCATTGCTTGATGGAAGCACAGAACTATATCAATTCACAGGGTAATTAGATGACAAATTAGGTAACTTATTCTCAAGTACCACACATAAATCATAAATTTAGGGTGCATTCTAATTATCTTTGTTTATATAACAAGTCTTCATCTAGATAACATACAGGAAAATCACACATTCATGTCACTAATTCACAGGAAAATTACCTACGTAAAAAAAAAAGCCTGTACTGAAATACTAAATTCCCACAATAGGTGAAAACAAACATGCCCAGGAAAAATGGAAGGTCATGGGTGTCTATCATAAAGGAAAAACAAAGCTAAATTATTGAAAGAAACAATTTATCCACAGAGTGTATGTTACGTCAGGTACCATCTGGTCCCGTAAATCTCATACTTCTTGCTTAAATCCATGTTACTTCATTCCTTACTCTTCTCTTCAAACTGTCAAAAATAGCTACCTTTTTTAAACTAGTCTCCCAAGGAAATGAGGCTTAGGATCCACATCCATCTGTCTCTGACCTCCATTTTCAATCAAAACTGATGAGAAGAAACGAGGTCTCAAAATCATTAAATTCCTGAAATTTATGTGAAAAGGGTACTTGGGGAGAAGACATCCATATCCTCAGTGGAGAAAAATGTTGCCAGATTAGCTCAGCCGTGCCATACCAGATACCAACACAAGAAGGAAATCAACACAAGGAGAGCTGTAGGAAAGCAACCTTCATAAATTCTGCTTTGCTGAAAAGTGCCTATTGCTCTTCCTAAATAAAAAAGGACTTAGAGAAAGGAACATGATTTTTCTTCAGGCTCAACAAATGTGAAATAATAATAATCTACATGTATAGTCACAGTAGAATGCGATACTTTGTGTGGACAGTTCATCAGAAATCTTTATATTCCGGCTTCTGGGCTATTTCTCCCTATTAAAATCAATCTAAAGCTTTAGATTCTCACACAGTCTGCTAAGATGTTACGCTGGACTTTCAAAAGCTCCCTTTAGTTCTTTAAAAGGAGCTTTAATTTCCTTTATTCTCCATGAGAATAGAATTACTATTTCTCTTAGGTACTTTTGAATTTTTATTAAAAAATAATATAAAATATGTATATCTAGTGTGCTTGTCCCACTTCATCCAGTGTCCATCATTTAGTGGCAGAAACCACAGAAAAATTAAAAACAAAGTGGAACTTCTGACTGTTTTTTCAAATGATAGTATGGAGGAAAAATACAATTTGTCTTCACAAAACAACATGCAAGCCCTATTTTTCTGAAGATCCACTAGACAGACTTGACGCCTCAGTCAGTCAGAATTTCCAAATGAAGTGAGAGAAGGAATGTATTTTCTAGGTGCGCAGTAAATATGAAATACTAATTCATATGCTTCAGCACTATACTATTTGGCTGATGCACCGGATATCTTTCTATTATATGTATTTCAAAATGGCTTCTAATACATCGAAAAATGCCATGGTGTGCCACAGCTCCTTAGTTATATATATATAAAAAATCTGTCAAAAAAAAAAAAAAAAAAAAAAAAACAAACAAAAAAAAGTGATTAGAGTAACACAGATGGTCTTCCTTTTGATTCCTGAAGTACATAAAAGAAATTAAACATGCGAGTACACACACAAAAAAGGTGATGTTCAGCACAGGATCCACACAGCAGATATAGGCCCTGATGAAGCAACAAAGCACAGGTTGTCTAGTGCAAAAAAGAAGTGACCGAAAACATCTTATCAGTGATATGATTCAAGTGACCGACAGGCAGAGCCACATCCTGACTTGGATGCTGCTGCTGCACTCAGTGGTCACCTGAGATTGCAGTAATTCAGCACCTGCTTAGCAGCATGTGCCAACAGGCATCCTAGGTGCTAAAAGCTGCACTCAAGAAGTCTTCGTCAGAACTGCCACCTTGAACTAGGAGACTAGAAACAGTACTATTTGTACTTACACACCTGACTAGGGTATTTTCATATTAATCAACTACATTGAGATATATACAGATATAGATTAACCTTTTTAAACAGAACCTTCAAAGGATAACAAAGCTTCCAGCCCTAATTTTAAAGTCTTCTACTATTCTAAAGTAACTGTAAAAGGTAAAAAGAAATTGTGTAGGTTGTCCTTTCCTGTTATCATTGCTCATCTTGCAGAGACAACTCTGAACAGTCATCGAGTTTGAAACACTGAATCTGCCTCTGCATTGCAGTACTTCCATTTAAAGTTGGGAGGATCTAGTTCGAAAAATCATTCTTCCTAATACAGCACTTCATCACTTTTATCAATCTAACCCTGAGCTTTTATTACAAATGCTCAAAAAAAAATTCTTATTTTTATCTTCTGGCAGAGAAACAACTTAATCTGTGAGCAGCAGGAGTAGTAATGAAGCACATTTCTTTCCAACGTGGATTCTCTGATGTCTAATAGAGTGTACACGATTATCTGTTTGCTCAGCAAGAGAACTAGTTTATCTGGCCATTAATTTTAATGAAGCTCACGGGAGTAAAATATCTTGGCAATTTCCACCTCAGGTCAGATCGGTAATCAGGCTCTATACTCCATCAAGTGGGGGCTTGATGGTGAGAAGAGTGATAGTCACAGAGTATTTTTACAAAGCACAGCCTAAGAATCAGAAGGAAGAAAAAAAAAAAATCAGATTCCACTGAGCTAATCAGTATTGATTTTGTCTGATTTTTAATCAAAATTGCTATGAGGAATATCTACTTGATCATGCTACATGCATATCCCTTAATAGTTTTATAACCATTTGGCCAGTCTCAGCCCAAACAATCAAAAAGAGACCAAAAATAATTTACGTCCCTCAAATTCCAGAGGGTAAAAGAGAGCGACTCCTCCACTCCCAAAGGAAATGTCACACTATGAGCAGAAGTGTATGTATCAGAGACACCATTAGGGCAAAGTCTTTGTAAATATCCCAAGCATGGGGAAAATATCAGAGTTTGAATCTTCTTAGGGACCAATGCTGCTCAACCAAGGGTCAGAAATTTATAGAAAGCAAGTCCTCCTTAATGCTTATAGAATTATTTAGCATAATAATAATAAATCACATCTCAATAAAGCAACAATATTGTATCCTCCAGTATTCCCCATCAGTTCTAACAAATACTTGGAGAAGTTTGCTGGCTTCGGAAATGGCAGATTTAAAATCCATAAGCAGTAAAATTTAAATCACTCAGCTAAAGAATAATAAAAAAGGAACTTAAGCAACCACAAGAAAAAGAGATCAAGCAAGCCAAATTTAAAGATTAAAACAAATCCTTTAACGCTGTCAGCCATAACTGTAAGAATGCATGCAACAGATTAATGTCTAGCTTGGATACCATTTGCAGTTATTTTGCAATACTTACCAAGATACAGTTTTTTTTTCCCCCCTTTGCAAAGCACTCAAAACCTTGGCATGTTTCAGGATCTTTTGAGTATTTTTTCCATCTCCTGTGGCTGCCTTTCAGTTGGTCGAAAACTCCACAGATTCCCAGCTGGCCAATTAAGTTTCTCAGGCTCTCAGTAAGATTTTTCTTAATTCAGTAACAAGTGAGAAGACTCTTAGGGGTATGTACTGTAACATATATCACACATCACTTTATTTTTTAATTTCAGCAGCTGTTCCAGGCTCTGAAAAATAAAAAACAAATTGACTTATTCCCTTTGGCACTAGTAGAGTGACTCACATCACATTTATTATTAGGCCCATTTCAACTTGAGCTGGTTTTGTAATAGGCGTACATCTGGCATTTTGCTAGGTATTAAAGTGGACCTACGTTATTCAGAAGTATTTGATTTCAAACAAAGCAACACTGGAAGGCCCAATCCAGCACAGCTATTAATTATTAATTGTGTTGTTATTATTGTATGCACTCCTAAGGCACTCTTCACAGTCCATCTGGTGTGCCCCTTGCATAATTTAGAAATACAACTGTTCTTTACTAGAGTAGGGCAAGGAAAGCGGGACTTTCCTCTCCCTTCTTTTGGCTGGAAATGCTTCCTTAACAAAAATGACAAATTCAAGTGACAAATTCATGTAGTATCCAGGATACAACATCACGAGCACTCTAGCATCCAGTGACAAGATAATTACAGAGAGATGAGTTTGAAATACTGCCATAAATGAAAAATAACTCTTGTTTTTCCTGGTAAGAACAAATTCTCACAGAAGCATGTATACTAGAAAAAATCCCTCCTTCTGGGAGTCAGGGTATCTTTGTCATCACAGCTCCTAATTTGGGTTTGGAAAGTGAAACAAGCCGTAAGTAACCAAGCCCCATTCTACTAAATGTTTGCATGGAAGAAATGACTGATCTGGAAGCCACAGAATGGAGTAAGAACATAGCAAAACGTAAATCAACTCTACTGTGCCACAGGGCAGAATTTTGCCTTTTCTTCAGAAATAAGTTAACTATTAAGGACAAAAATTATAAATGCTTTTCCTAGAACTAAACTGCATTTCTAGAAACCAAGGGAAAAAACCCACATATTTGTGTAATGACTTGTTCATAAAACAAAGAAACTTTTTTTTGCCCATTTATCATTAGTGAAAACCTTTTATGTTCTTCTACTTTCTTAGCGCCACCCCAGTGATAATTCCTATATCAAGTAGAGTTTGAGGTAGAGAAAGACTGAAGTTGCTGACTTATGGAAGAAGCAGATGTGGGGATAACAGATCAACAGAGCACAGGAGGTAGAGAGATGGACAGGACTTCAAGAAAAGGCAGGAATGGCAGCAATTCCTCATGCATAGGCAAATCCTATGTCTTGTACTCTAGCATTGGGATCTTACAGACAATACTTGTTTCTTGAAATCAAGATTTTCCTTCCCACACAGCGCTCTGACTCCTGCCAATTCTCCACAATTCCAGTTAATGAGCAGACTTTCTGGTTAATAGTATATTTCTGCCGAAACAGGCCAGCACAAAGATAAGCACAAAGATAAGGGATTAGCACAAAGATAAGGGATTAGCAATGGGGCTCTCCACTATTTGCTTCAGAGACAATGCAATACAGCTTCCACATCATAATCTCCCCTGTCATGAGATCTCTTGATCCCTGTTTTACCCGTCATTCTTACCAGTTGACTCTGGACTTCTAAAAAAGTTATCAGTGAAGTTCCTCAAGAATAAGTCTCGGAACAAATCACATTTTAATTAGTGACTCTGCTGCTAACATTAGCATTTATGAATTACACACTCTGACGACATACAGGTGGAAGGCATCAAAGCATAGCAGAGTCATGATACAATTTAGAAAGAACTAAGTGGCCTTTGAAGACCGAAGTACCAAAAATGATAAGAAGTTAACAGAGTAGCATAAAAAGGCAGATATTTTAACATTAATATTTTAATTCTTTGACAAGAACTTCCTTTATCACTAGGATGCTCAACAGCTAGAATAAAACATATCAGAAGACAAAACTTGGATGGATCAGTCAGGAATGGTTTGTAAGCCATCAATATGGTGCAACCATAAAAAATAGCGAATATAATTATAAAATCTATCAGGTATTTTCAAGAAAGATGAGAAACTAACAGCACCATTGCATATAGCACTGGTTAGACCTCACTTAAAATATTAGGTGCAAGTCTAATCATATATATCTAAGAAAGGTTAATTCAAAATGGGGTAGGATCAAAAGAAAAGTAAATCAAGGAAGAAAGGACGTCTAGGAAGAGGGACAAAAAGTTGGCTGAGTTATAAGTCTGATAAACAGAAGATTCAAATGGGATATGACTGCTATAAATATATCAAGTAAATAAATATAAGGAAACGGAGAAAAATACTTATATCCACAGCCAGTATTACTACATGCAACCTCCCCCGTGTTTTGTTTTGTTTTAATACACACACACACAGACTACAAATCAGTGTGGCTCAGGAGTTAGAAATGAGTTCTTAACATCAGATGGAGTTTTTCCAAGATGCATAGGATAGTAGCAACAGATGAAAAAAAATGGGACTTTCAGAAGTGAGTAGAAGTGTTAAATAATTTTAATAGCTCAGCATTTAATAGCTTTTAAGAACTCAGCATTAGACTTGGTTTTCACATCATCTTTTCCTGTTTAGTATTCTGTATTTCTGGGAAACTTCTATTTGACAAATGATATCTCCTAACAAAAACAGCTATGCTTGTTTCAGTAAGAAGGCATTTACATTAAGAATCCTTCATTACTAGCTCTGTGCATACTTGCAAGAGTGAAGTTATAAGACACAGGAGGAAAACAATGCAAGGACTCATCACAGAGCATTTACTGTATTAGATGAGCATAGATTTCCCAGTTCCCACATGGAGTATAGTAGCTGAACTATAATTAATCACAATGATACCTGCATTCAATAGAGAAGTTACAACTTTAATACCTGGTCATACTAAACTGAGTGCATAACAACATCCACAGCTTCTGTTGCTGTAACAGAGTCTTTCAGTTGTAAGCCTGCGCTGCTGAGACATCAGACGTACTGTCAGATAAATCCCTAACATTGAATCAAGAAGTATGATCACCCCCAAAAAGGAGGTTCTATTGTAGGTCAAGATTTTAAGACTATGAAGCTAAAACTAGCTGATGTGCCACTTGCAAATATTCCAAATTCAGTTGGTAGATGTGATTATGGTTCGTTTCATTGCTAAAATCTTAAGGCCATCGACCCCCAACTTCTTGGGCATGCCATATTCGTATCTTGCCGCATTCTCAAGTGGTCCTAGACAGCGTTAACTTCGCTGAAAAAGATTTATTTTCCTAGCCGCTCTGATTAACAAGCATGGCGCAATTCAGTTCCAAGTTCTAAGCCAGAGGTTTTCTTTCCAGGATCAGACAAGCTTGGTTTTAACTGCTCAAATTTACTGTGAGCTGGTGTAATTGCATTTTGAATTGTCTCCTGACTAAATTAATCTCCTGCCTGCTTTTGTTTATCAGCTCTGCCAAGATCCTTAAAAATCTGTTCTGATATCATAATGCTATTAAATCAAAAGACTGGTTGGCATGCTGTTTGGGGCTGGGTTTAAATTTATGCTAGGTAAAACTATTCATCAAATATATAGTAGCATTCACCAGTAAAGCTCTTGTGATGCTACAATATTCTGAAACATTAATTTTGAGTGCTGTAACTTTTTTTTTTTTTAAACAATTGGCCCTACTCAGAACAGTACATATCATCATCTAATGTGTTCATGTTGGGTGAAATGTAAGATGACTATTTGAAGCTCATTCTTCTTTCCCTATGGGCCTCTGTTGGACTGTGCTAGAGGCAGCATTGAGGCTACAAAAAAGAAACAGCTATTAGGAAAGAAAGATGACAACACAGAAGACAGTAAAGGATGAACATCAGAAGACAGATCAAGAGTATCTGAGAAAGAAAAAATACATATACACAAAGAAAGTACCTTTGGAAAGAGAAAATGAAGGTAATTGTAGGTTTTTCTTTCCTAGTAGCTAGCCTTCTCCTCCTGCATACACAGGAGGAGCTATTTGCAGCTATACTGCAAAGCCTTTTCTATTATCTATTGGAAATACAGGTATACAAATAAATACCTAAATTTACTCACTAGAAGCAAACAAAACCTGCATGAATAGTAAGCATAGACTAAGAAGAAAAAGCTAGAAAAGCCACACTGAATAACTCATAAAAGAAAGTGAACTTGATTTATATCAGAGAAACTCAAGAATGAAATATTTCTATAAATTAAAGGTAAATATTACTAAAACCAAATATTGAAGCTAAATATAAACTTTCATATATGGAACGCTAACAGTTGATTATCACAGATACAGTATGACAAAGACATACTGAACTTAATACATGAAAACATGAATGAATACATGGAACAGTCCCTTGGGCCTAAATTACTCAAAAAATACAGGCTTTTCAAAATACTGCTTTGACTTCCTTAGTTTTGAAGTACAGGTGAGTATTCCTGACAACACTCAAAAGAACAGAAAAAAATTAGGGGACTTCATTGATAAATTAATCAAGAGCACAGTAAAATGAAAAATAGGGGGTGCTTCTGTAAAGGTTGAAGAAATGTGTATGTATGAAGAAATGTAATTCCCAAAGGCGCAAGTACATATTTACAGAAAGCGAATTTGCATAGTCAGGCATGTCTTAAAGACACCTTATAAATTCTAACTCAAGGTAACCTGAGGACACTTTTTTGATGGGCCTCCAATTGTCGGAAGTGCTGACTCATTGTGATCTTATTTGATGTTTAAATAAAAGTGAATTAATGGAAGTGTGGATAAATCATAAGTAACTGTTCACACTATCCAGAAGCAGAGATACCACCTGCAATGAAAAAAAATAATTAGTAAGGGACAATTTTGCTCCTACTGGAATGTTTGCTTAGACAAGACAAAGTGAACGGGGGCCCTTTGAAATAAACCAACCAAATGTGTTAATTAGATGCAGGATCAAAACAACTTTTTGGCACTTTAAATTATGAAATCAAGCAAATTGCCTGCAGAGAAGCAGTTTAAGTGGGAAGTGAAAGTTTGTAGACTAGTGAATACTAAATTCAATTATGTAAGAATGTGCACAGTGGAGAGGTATTTTGAACTATAGATGAAATACTATCTATTAGAAGATCTTTCTCAAACTTACGGACTGTGGCTCTCAATTCTAATTACACAACATGCTACTTGTAATAGTATAATGTTCACAGTAATGTTTCATGTGGTTTAATAATTGCAAGCGAAAAGGAAGAGCTGCACTATGCTTGATTCTACATTTTGTTAGATCAGGATTCCTGAAAAACATGTAACTTTCATTCACCAGCAAGGTCTTTGTGAGTTGTAGTTCATGATTCAAAATTATGATCATAATTTAAAAAAAATGAGCCAAACAGAATGAAGTCGTACTTGTCAAATGTTTTTTGGGGAACGTGGTCATCAGATACTTTCGATCAAATACTACATTTATCTCCATCATGTTATTGACATCATACTAGTTTCTGCCAGCTAATGATCCTACTGCTTGCCTGTAAACGTTGAGGCAAATATATAGTACATTATAATAGCTGGAGTCCATATAATTCTGATGCCTATTACGAGAAGATTCACTCCAGCTCTTTACACACCATATATTCTAAATTATCCTATTAAATTTTAGTCTGTGATTCTCTATTTACTCAATTGAACCTGCTTTTAATTTAGGAATTTGAATTGAATTTGAAATTGAACCAATAATCTTCATTTAGGAAAAAACTCATAGGAAAAAACTTAAGTAAAGTATGGTCAGACTTTAATGAAGTTAAGTAAAGCAATCACTCTTGATTTTTGGTGCAGACGTCCAAAATTCATCCTGCCCGAGAGAGGCTGAAAAGAGGGGAACTATGGTTATGACTAGAGCAAATAGTTCTAATATACTAAAGTAACTCCAAATTTGTAACTTGTATCTTACCAGGACTTAAGCAGCTTGTAGAGGCAGCTGTATCAAATGCAAAACACTTATAAATTGAGTAACTAAGCAGATACAAATTGATATGAATGTACTAGTATCATTTGTATTTACATGCAAAATTGCTCATTTTTAAACTATAAAAATAGCTTATTTAATTACTGAAATAATTCACTCATAGACAGACAACTGTAATTCAGGAAACGCAGAAAACTGGACTCTCCTGGCTCTCTTTTTGGAAGTGTTGGGAATCCAAACTAATTTTTGCTACATGTTTTTATCAGTTGAGTGTCTTACAGTCCAATCCACCAGCATCTCATCTCAGGAATAAAAACAACGTGACACAGGTGACTAAAAACAAGCATGATGTGTCTTTACAGAACCCAAGAGTATCCAAAATACAACAGATATGAGAAAGGACCTAGAGGAGATCCATGCTCTTCCACTGAGGCAAATGGAATCTGAGCAGTTACATGTAAAATGGCAGCAGACATTTAATATAGGATACTAAATTGTTCCTTCAGAATCCACCTTTCCAGAGGTTCAAGCAGAACAGATAAATAATCTGACTTCCAAATCTTTACCACTGCATTCTCAGTCACAATATACATCTTGACAATCAGCAGATGCTTCTGGGTGCCAGGACATAAAGGCCATACTCTCTTTGTCACTGTGTGTAGCTAGTCCCTCCCCACTGCCTATTTCCCAAGAGAAATAAATGGTACAAAACAACTACCTGTAGCAGTCATTCCAGTTAGGTATTTTAGGAAGTATGAGATTTTAAAAGCTAAGGAGACGCAGCTTAGGGAGATGTAGCTTACCCAAGGATGGATTTTTTGCTAAAAGTCAAACACAGGATTGTCTAGGTGTCGCACAAGACTAAGAGAGGTCTCAAGCTGTCCTCTTCATATTCTCTTTCCAGTGTTGTTGACTACAAAACCTAGAGTTTTCAAATATAACTCCTTAAAAAAATACATCTTTCACAACACGTCTTCAGTAATAAGACCTTCTGGTAGTCTTCTGAAGCTACAACATAAACAGGTTATATTCCAGAAGAAATCAGACACTGCTAAGTAGGTAGTCAGGAAAAGCCTGATAGGTGAGGCTAACAGACCACAGCAATCCCAGCATTTAAAGAAATGGGTCTAGCTCCTGCAAGAGCTGCAAAGCAGAAACTGTTACCTAACCAGAAGTCTTGCACAGCATTAATAAGCCATAATATTATGATTATTGAATAAGAGATAAAGAATGTAGATTCTCAAAGAAACATGGAGTGATGAAAAAGAAAGACAATCTCTAGAATCTGACTGGCCACTGAGGGCAATGGAACCCTATGGTACACAGAGGGAAATGGTAAAAAAAACGTCATATCTGACCTTCCAACTTTCCTAATGTCTAGTTAAAATCAGCTTCTGGATCCTGGAAAGTAAGATAACAAGCGCAGAATGAAGGAGGCATACTGTAATCTTTTGTCAACCATCAGGTTCAGGATGCCTTTGCTCTCCTCACTAGTGATGACAGCCAAAACGATGATTTTACAATACCAACAGGGCCAAATGTCACCATAGAAAACAAATGTATTTGTGGCGTCAAGGGTTAATTAAAACAGTGCATTATTAAAAGCAATGAAAGCTTCCAAATGGCAAGAAAGTTGATATCCTATCTACTTACATACATGAGTGTGAAGACATCTCCTGTTCTGTTTCAAAGTTGCTTCACCTAGCCACCTGTGAAAACACCTTACTGCTCGACAGGGATAGCACATGGCACCAATGTTCCACTGAAGAATTGGTCCAGTGATCCAGAAGTGATCACTAATCACTTCTGATGAGAAGTGATTCAACATATGTAGGCAAAGAATTTCAGAGGGGTTCCCTTACATAAAAGAAATGTATTTTACTCAGCTTTTTTGCTAGTAAGTTTCCCTACATCCCTTAGCAAATAGGCAGATACTGTATATTAATTTTTTTCTATACAATTTTTTTTTAAATAGGCAACTCGCCAAACAATTCTTAAACTAAACATGCTATTTGTTCTTTGAACTGAAAAGAGGAAACAAAAAGACCTTGAACATAGCTACTAAACAGTGCTAGTTTAAGTAGACTTCAGCTGCCAATTAATTTGATGTGATCCCTCTCTCACCTTCCTAATGAGTCTGATACAATTTAACGTACTCAAGTTATTCTGACTCAATGAAAAACACCTGTATAGGATACTTGAAGAAAAAACGATGTTAGCAGTGTTAAGTGTGAAATGAAGTATTCACATACTTCATTGCTGGGGACCATATAAGTGGGCAGACAGATCTGCAATACTCATTTCTCAATTTTTATTATTTCCTTAACTTGACAAAGAAAGTTCACCTCCTTTCTTCTTGCCCTTCTGAGTATTGAAAGTTAGCAATCTCTGTCAACTGCTAATGGGTTTTTGATCTTTTTTTGTTGTTTCCTAGATGCATAAGCACAGCAGGGAGCCAGCTAAATCACTTTATATTTCTGAAAAGAAAGAAAAAAAAGCTTCAAGAATCACTTAGGAGTTCACAAGAATTAGGAGAAGTGAGAGAGCTTAATTCAATCAAGAGAAGTGAGCTCCTAAATTAAGTGCTGGATTCAGTCTCTCCTACTTCCCTTCATTTTGAAATTAATGGGATTCTGTTCCTGTACCTCAACAGGTTTAAAATAATTGCCCAAAATCCAAATTTGGAGAGGGATTAACAAACACAATGTGGTCACTTTGAATTACACTATCTGCCATGGAAAAGACATTCTTAAAAAAATAAAAGAAAAGTTGCAGGATAGATCTGGTCACATTACTTTCTGATGGATACTTTTCTATCAAAAAATGCAGTTTCAGTGAGGTAATATTTCTCAGGAATATAGGTTTTTAGATAAACTTTTCAGTGGAGAAGTTAAAATATTTCATCCCAAAAGTCTGACAGAATGTTTTATTTTTATGTTAGCATGATAGTAGTTTTATGACATTAGTTCTATTATTTTTATATTAAGGTAATTTAACGCAGAAGCCAGAACAGAGTTAATAGTAACATGAGTTACTCTTCATCTAGCTTCAATATAATGCGAAATAATACAATTTTATTAATTTTCTGATTTAATTTCACAATCAGATCTAGTTCAAACTTTTAATTCTTAAAGTATCTAACTTTTAAAATAGCATAAGAACTAGACTGTTACCTCAGTGTGACTCAACATAAAAATTAGGAGATTACAGAGGCATTGAGATCTGGTCTCAGAATTTTTAACAGGAAATGATCCCTGACTAGATGATAGCTGATCTAATAAAGTCTAAGTAAAGGGATGGAAGTAGGCTGAGGTGAACAAGTTTTAAGACTATAGGAAGGAGAGTGGCCTCTCCAGATGTTTCCAACAGCTTCCAATGAAGACTTCCAGCGGTCTTCCATAAGAATCTCAACCAAGGAAGCTGGTGATTTTTATGGCATTGCACATAAGCAGGTCTGCAGAGATTGCAAGAGAGTATTTAAAAGTAGAAAAAAAAAATCAATGCAACTGTTGTACGAGACTTCAATGCAAAATCTGAAATCAACAATAAAACACCCCACAACTTGTTACAAAAAATAATCATTGAATTTTGAGCTCAAAACCTGTCCCTAATGAATCAGATTTTTGTCAACAGTCTGACATGATGGAGAAGGATGTTTCTGAAAGTCTGAGTACAATCTGCAATTGAACTTTAATCTATACTTACACAGTAAACTTAATGTGACTACACTGTAGATTAATAAATGCATTCTAGCATTCATCTACCTAACAGGGATAACAGTAAGAGCAAAAAGTGGCAATGTGACATGAACATCATCTACCACCTACTGGCATCTACCGGTTATTCTTTTAGTTTTCCACCTCAACAACACAACCTAAGAGCATTGCTCTGATAGCATTTAATTCAATTTGCTGTATTTTAGTAGAGGCTGGATAGAAAAATAGCAGACGGGGGAAGGAGGGGAAATGTCTGCATGTGAACAGTCCTTTAAATGATGGCTTTACGCTGTGGAACAGCCCTTACCCTCCAAGCATCCAGGAACACCAGACAAGCTCAAGGCTCCATTGTGCATTCCCAAAGCAAAATATCCAACTCCTAATAAAAAAAGGGTATACCATCTTTAACAATACGGCAGAAAACAGTGTATCTATGTTACACACCAATGCAGTGACCAAAATTGTGTCAAGATTGAGCATGTGCATTTATTTGGCTAAGAAACAGTGTGTGTCAGGCATCACACTGCATACAGTGATGTGAACTGGCTTATCTCTCTTTGCTAAAACACTTTAGACGACAACACTTTGCTTCCTGATAGGTAAACTGGAGCCTCAGTCACAACATTGTTTTGCCTTCCATTTGCTCACTGTGAAGGAACAAAAGACAACACTATTTATTCCTTAATTTAGATAAAATGCCTTTTAAATTGTTTATAATGACTGCTTGGAGCTAATTGCATACATTCATTCCCCTCCTCTCATTTCTTTTAGTTTCTTTTTCTGAAACAAAAGCTCTGAAAATTCCAAAGAATTGCACTTTATATAAATGTGAAAATGCAATATGAGCTAGCAAGTATAAAATTGATGAATTTAGCTCACTGCAATCATTGGCAACATCCCAGACTTCTGTGCTAGACTTCATGGGCTTTCTGGTAACTTCACAACTATCTAATAAATTATACTATAACAGTGGTGAGTTTGGCTCCAGGGAAAAAATGGGTAGTATGTTTTAAGCAATAGCAAATTAATCAAAAAATGAAGATTCAGAAGGACTGAACTTACTTGTGAATTCAGTTTTAAAATATAGAGACTATGATATAAAGAAATAGAAACATTTCATTCTGACATCTTAGAAAAACAAAAAATATTATCTTGTTTCAAGCAACACTATAAAAAAAAGATTTACTTTCTAAATACTAACATTATAGAAAAGCTACCACCCTAAATACAATTTCAGATAACAAAAGATCTTCATTTGAGGGTAAACAACCACCTAATTCCCTGTAAGATTATCCTGAGTTTGAAAGGTCTCTTACTGACATCTAACTAGAACTGAAAAAAATCATAGGGCTCTAGTTCAGAGTTTCTTAGCTTGGTTTTGGGTTTTTTTTTTTTTTTTTTTTTTTTTACCTTTTTTTTTCCCCCCTCCCTGTAGCCAGCTAGGCATTGTTCCTAGGCACAAATGAAAAGAAACATACAAAATCCCACTCAGTTGATGGAATATGAATGCTGCATGTAATATATTCAAGCACTACATTACAGAAAACTTAGACAGAATGTTAGTTATAAAACTGAAATAAAGAGAGAATTAGGTAAGAGGTCCAAAAAGATCATTTTTCACCTTGTGTCTTCCCAACTCTCTTCATCAGGTATGCTAACTTATATAGTGAATAAAGGCATATCTACCAAGAGTAAGTTGTCAGTATATTCCGTTTTCAAACTGTTGTAGGCTGCAATACTTTCTCTTAAATCCAGTGGCAACATGCATTAATTGACTTTTATACAACAATGGTATTGGTTCAGGTTCCAATTTTCATCTCATGGATTCCATTGCATTTGTCCAGTGTGATGTTCTGGCATTACACAGGCCAGAGAGCTTTGAACATCTGGTGAAAGATCCAGATATTAATTTGCAGCTGTCATTCTGAAGGAGTAGAAAAATGCTTTCAACATACTTCCCTTTGGCAGCATTTAAAATAAACCTCTACTGTCCAAAGCAGTGCAACATATAAAGGCCTCAGTCTGGTCCTGAGAGCTGTGCAGCTGCATATGATGCAAAGGATGGATATGTTCTGTCCTCTTGAACCTGACATCTCTAGTGCTCTACTTGGTGTTGCACACTAATACCCAGCCGTTAGGACACACAACTATTTATACAGTATTCAAAATATAAGTATGTAAAAAGTAAACATTCTCTCAAATGGCTTCTAAAAATTAGGTCTTGAATTCTGCAAAATTCCTCAGGGTAAATGAGTCCTTAAATCTGTCTTGCAGACCTTGCATGCCTGCAGCTGCTCTGCCCTCTAAGAACACACAAAGGGCTGAGCAAGACCTATAGTGCAGAGATGAAAGCAGGAACTTGACTTGGAAGGAAATAAAGCAGCAAGGATGGGGGGAAAAAAAACTGTCTTATTAAGTACATAATTATATTACTTATTTTCAAGAATGTTCCTTGTGAGTTGAAAGTACCCAATCTTCCAGCTACTTGGAAAACAATTTGAAGAAAGATAACCACAATGAAAGCACTAAAAAGAATTACACTCTTAGTTGCAGAATTGAAGAATAAAGCTCTTACAGGGATTTCAGAGGAAATCAAATCACACTTTTGCTGTAAATACTGAGAGCTGCAGATACTACTCAGTGGTACTAAAAGCAGGCTTTGGGTTCTCACTGGACTGAACATGGTTCAGAAAGATGCCACAGCAGTACTTCATGTTTGCTTGGCTAATAAAATATAAAACACACTGCTGGTTCTCAGTGCTTCTGAAGCAATAAATTCAACCGACACTAAAATCTGCTCACATGAAAACTGAAAATTTGTTGTATTCCTAAACTGTAAAGGTGTTTATTGTAACTTGCAAACTGATTAAAATACATACATATACATATACATATACATATATATATATATATATATATATATATATATATATATATATATCAATACAACTTCCGGTCAGGTTTGTCACTTAGTATGAGGCTGCCTCCCTTGCTCCAGAAAGCCTGCAGAATTGCCAGCCCTGGGGATTCTAAAAACACCAACATCCTAGATAACATGCTTTATATTTAAAGAGACAACAACTGCATAATAAATGTCAGAATTACTCTGTTACTGTCTTTCAACGTGCACTAGAAGACATTGTTTAATTTAACCCCTATAGTTTTCTAGCATAAGATATGTGTGCACGTGTGTGTGCAATCCTCTATATATTTCAAATCAGCAGTAATTAAAAGTGGAACCAGTCTTCCCAGAATAATCAGACTTGTTTCCTTCCCCCCCCTTCTATTTTCCTGAAAGCTATCATCAAATACTAGTATGAAGTCTACAAAAGCTTGCAGAGTTTCTGGTGAGAGAATTCTTTAGAGACATAAAGGAATTTTCTATGCACTGAAGTAGCCAAATATTTTAAAAACAAGTACCTATTCCTTCCAACAACCTTGGTCAAAGAACATTTCAGTATAACGCTGCTGTGAGCTAACTGGTACCTTAGCTATATTCCATGTAGGAGTCTTTTGTATGCAGTATTTCAGAGTCTATCTCGACAAAAGTTGCTTTAAAATTATCATTCTTGCCTGAGTTTTAAATGAACTATTAACCTTTTCTCTTGATCATGCCTCTTATGAAAGATGCTCAATTGCTGCCTCTGAAAGAAATTATAGTATTTTAATGTAGTATTAAGAACAATCAGTGCTGGAAAAAGAAAGAAGTATGTACACTGTAGTACTGCATTACATTGATTTAAGTAGTTCATCCTCTAAAAGATATTCTATTCAAGGCTTCAGTGACTGTAGCTCAGTGATTTTCAATCCTCTGAAGCTTTGGATGTCTTTTCCCCTAAGGTCTCTCCCCCCCCCCGACAAGCCCTTAAGGGAACTGTCTGTCTTTAACTAGAAAGCCTCTGGCCATATGAACACAAATGAGGCTGAACTAGAACAAATACAACACCAGGCCTGAAAAACTACCAAACTTAAATGGTGCCTACAACAACAAACATGCCCACTTGTCATCCCAGCAGACTAATTTACCTCTCTGGAGATAGCAAAATAATAAGTTACTGAAGGATTCCAAAAAGACCACATGCAGGCCAAAAATCTGAGGGACCATAAAAACACAGTTTAGCCTGTTAATCAGGTATTGACAAAGAAAAGTAGTAAATGGAAGAAATATTGATTATGTAGAAAGAGTAAACATATTCAATCTTTAAAAGGATATATAAAAAAATATAGCATCAGCAATAGGCTTGTAAATACCAAGTTAGTGAAATATTTACTGTGTTTTCCGACAAGGTTAACAGTGCAAAACTGAACACGCCATCTCGTCCACCTAGAAACTGAGCTGACCTGAAACTGACCAAAACAACTGCTATGTGCATCCTTCATCTCAGATATTAACGCTGTACTTTGTAGTAAGACATGATCTGTTTTTCCAGCACTGAGATAGCTTACAGAATTAGTCTATCATTTCAAGAGCATATCCTTCTTTATTCATGGGAATACACACATCGAAAGTATACTCCGAAATGCTGCAAATGGAATAGAGTAAAATATTACTTCAGCTGAGAGCAGGAAAATAAAATTTCTGGATAACCAATTATTACGGACACAAACGTGCGTGACACTTGGTTTCTAGGTAAGCTTTCTTCTTGTTTATACCAATAATTACAATAATAGCAAATGTATCTCCAAATGGCAAAAGTGAAGTAAAACCAGACTCTCTAATTTGCTGTAAAATACGACAAAGCTGATTTTTTTTTTAATATCCAGAATTCGCTCATACTCAGTAATATTACTGATGTTACTGCAGCAAGTGATCATGTTACAGAATACTTCGTGAAATGTGAAGGGGTTAGATGCTCAGCTGATACAGGTTAATATAAGTCTATTGACTTCAAATCATTGATTGCAGCAAGTAAGAACCTAGAAAATATTTTTCTGTTGTAACCAGACAGTATTTTTATTTTTTGACCAAGAAATCTTACCACATGCATCTTCTGAGATTTCCCTTGACGGGACCAAACTCACACAAGCGATTTATTCATTGTTGTTTAAAAAGTAGTTCAAACTAACAGACTGAGAGTTCGGACTCTATATACAGGGATTTTTTACTTAATCTTGATGATCTGGTACTTTAATGGCTATATAAACAAGAAACAACAAGAAAACAATGTTGGAGCAAATAAAATGAAAAGTGAAGCTAAAACTAACAGTTCTAAAAATAGTAAAATAAAATAGGAAAGAAACGAATGACTTCACTGTAAGGTAATGTGAAACAAGGACTATCTATTTGCTCATCTGTATACATTTTACTGTTAAGTTAGCTGTTTATAAGAGGTAAATACTCCTAAATTACTTCATTTTCTGTATTTGATTCAGTTTTATTTGCTCAACATTGAGTGAATCTCATGAATCAGATACAGAACAGCATTTACACCACAGAAAATACCATAAATCCCAGTAGAGAACTTTAGCCCTCTAAAGCCTACTTAGAGAATGCTTTCAGGTGTCCATACTTTCCCCCTAACCTCCCTTTTCTAGGTGACATGACTTGAAGGAAACAAAAATGGCAGGGAATTACCTAAATTATGCAGAACTCCAAAGCTAACACATCAGGGCTTTAATTAACTGCCTGGTGAGCCACAAACAAAAAAGTTCCGTCAAAGTAAACTTTTTTTTTTGTTGTTGTTGTTGTTGAGAAGCATCTAGTAATTTTATGCATGTAGCTGAGGGCCAATTCCTGTATCGATAGTGCCCAGCTTCCAGAACCGTTGCTGTTCCCTTACTATCCTCTCCCAGAGCACAGATCAGTTACAGCTTATCACTCTGGGCCCAAAACTCATCTACAACTTGATTAGATCTTGCGGTGTGATGTGACTTTATTTACCTGCTGAAAATCACAACCTAGTGGACAGAGAAAACTGGAAGAGATTCTGGAGAGCCATGTTCCACTTTCAGCTAAGATGCTAGCCTAAGTGAAATAAATAATGCTGTAAATGCTGTAAAAGTCTGCAACATAGGAGTTACAGAAACGACCAAATCATGATCTGGAAACATCAGTTTTTCGTTATTTGGTACCATGTTTTTTCCAGACTTACTTAAAAGAGATGCACTGCTCCACTACAGATAAGTGCAGTACCCTTCAGTACTGTTACTCACGACAAGTAGAAAAGTAAAAAAAAGAAACAGAACTTTCCTTAAAAATAAAGCATAACATAGTATGAATGTATTGATTTCTTCCCTTCCTGTATAAACTAGTAGCTTTTTAGGGGAGGGTCAAATATTAGTTTGCCCTCCAGCATATTTTAAACAGTATGTGCATGTTAATAATGCCTCCAGTCAGAGAGTTATCTAGTTTAATAACTGTAGCTTTCACATAATACAGTATTTTTGTATTTCTGACTCTCACGACAGATCAGAATTGTGTTATGTGCAGAAAGTTAGCTCAGATAAAGTTTTGCTGCTACAATAAACATATTAAAGATATTCATCAAGCCATAAATGGCTACTTTTTTCAGATTAGTGCCATTTTCAACTCATACAACCCCTCACATTGATTTTATTGTCTCTAATTATGCAGGTAAAACAAGTGGGATTCAACTCTGCATGCTGTGCTCCCATCATCAGATGCTTAATTTTTTGCCTTAAAAGCAGGCATCACAAGTATAACTTCAATAGTTATGATTTAGGGCAATGCAGGCATCTGCAGTATTCCTGTATCAGAGAGGAAATAGTTTAGGTAAAAGTATTCATTTAAATGCACATTCCAGGAATGGTGTTTTGTTTTCCTATCGACATGGCACATTTTCATTTCTTCAATTACATTAAATTAGTACCATGCATAACTAAAACTGAGAAGATGCTTTGATGTTCAGAATTGGAAAACTTTCAAATGAAAATCCTACATGAGAACTCAAACATGTAGTTTAAAGTAATTACTTCTAAACGTAGTTTAGATCTGTTAATCATTTTAATGGTTTTTTTTCCAAAGATGGTAGTACAATTAAACAAAAGATTCAGACTGTCTTACAGAATAAATAAAAAACGCATGCAATCTCCTGTTCGTAACAGTGAAGTGACTTCATTAATTGTTTACGGCAATATAGTATCTGCCACCACCTGCATCTGTGCATAATGGTGTGTCCCAGATCATTACGCTGCTGGACCTGAGACAGCGACAGCCCTGTCCTGTGGGATGCAAGAGCGTTCCAGTCTGATTAACATCAATTTCAGCTGAGGATGGTTAGTTACAGCTTATGGCACCCAACAACACACAGAATCAGGCCTCAAATCCAAGTTCACATATTTTTAAATGAAGATCTTTGATATCAATGTGAATACTTTTTCCAGCAGCAGATTTGTAAAAGTTCAAGAGTTTAGAAGTGGTAATTTCTGGTAATTTCACCTATATAAATGTAACCATGTGTTTTAATTTCCTCTCTCCAGAGGTTATGGACTCTTGACTTTTCCATCTGACTATCCTTCACTGTTTAGTGCCAGCTGTAGCAGGACATACCATTTTCAGCAAAGCCCCGGTCAAATTCTCTATGCAGCAACAGCAGCATAATTAGTGACAAACAACTCTGCTGTTTAAGTGTGCATAGTATACGTTAAATGAAAGCCTCTGCAAGTAGACAATTTAAACTTTGATTCCCATAGATGGGTCTCAGTAGACTTGACACAAGGCTGAATGAAGTATGTTAGCAACAGAATTCAGGTGTTAGGAAGATACAGCCTTCCCACCCTAGCCTGCAGTAGGAGAGGGCCAGGGAGCGCACCACACTCTCATCTCTTCCAAGATGCTGGAAACACAATGGCCACAGCCTTTGGGTTTTATCCAATGCAGCCTAGGAATCCAGGAAAAATCTTTCCATTATCAGTATCAAAGTGTTACAGTTATTTTGGTAATTTTATATTGTCATAGATGCTTCATAAAAACAATTATACCAATTTAGGAAAAAAGTTTAGTTTCTTCATGCACACTTATGTTTAAGAAAAGCCTTGTAAATGTTTTGTATGTCATACGCAGAGTACAAAAGAGCTGCACATTAACATTTTTGTTTGTGGACATGATGCATTCAGTAATTCTGTACTATCTTAAAATCTCAGGAGTAGATTCTATTTCGTTTTTTAAATTTCATTCTTTTTGTTGAATTAAAATGATCACTAATCAGAGCACAAGTACCACTTCATTGTATTTCCAGGTGACCTGTAAACATCTTTTCTTTTTTTAAGAGAAGCATTACTGTATACCTCCATCAGTGAACACCTAACCCCAATCTGAGGATCAAAATACAGGGAAAAGGGACTAGTAACTGAGAAAGGAAGAAGGTGCAAGTAGTTTATGGGAATCCATCTCCTTCAGAAATCAAAAGGCAGTTGTCACTAAACTACTGCTAATGGAAAAATCTCCTGATAGGAAAGGTCTTGGTATCAGTTATTACAAAAAATGGCGCACCATAAACATTGTACAAAAAACAAAAGAGAAGCAAGATCAAAGTAATTTGATAGATACTGCAGGGACAAGCTGCCTTCACAGTCTTTATATTTAGATGTCTGGATAGAACTCTTGCTATTTTCAAGTTAAAAAGCCCTTGTGCAACTCACGAATCTCATTCTTTCCCACTTAAGGAAATTTTCAAAGGTTTCCATCTTTTCTGACAGTTTTTGTTCTTTCATATTTCCATGTGAGGAACAGTCTGTACACAAGCTTTCTGCAGCTGGTATGAAATACTTGTAGTGTACACTTCTAAACAGATGTCATTACTAAAAGTAACTGTTTCTCATTCTTCCCACCAAGACCTAGCTCTGACCCACAGCAAGCCATACGCCTCCATTATTTTGTAGGTGGCTTTGTGAGACGGAATGAATTCTAAGCCATATAATGACAATGACTTTGGCTTCCACTTTGGCTTTAAGTTATAGAATCCAACATTATTCGGAGTATGAGGTATCCATAGGAATGGAAATTAATCTGATGTATTTATTCACAATGAAATTGCATTCAGTATACTGTACAGGCTTTAAAGCATCACTTCTCTCTCATCTCATTATTAGAATTTCTTAATTACCTCTCTAATCACACTACCTAATATTATAAAGTGCCTTGGAGTGTGCAGAGAAGTTGTCACACATTAAGAAGCAAATTAGCAGATTTTGGAGAGGGAAAGATGCATTTTTGTATATTCTTCCCATAGCACTATGGAAGGAAGAATCTGCTTTTCATCTTGATACTGACACTACACCTCTGAAAGTCCAGGTGGTAAAACATGTTCTCACTCTAATGGTCCATTTGCTTCAGAGAAGAGTTATTTCTCAAAATATCACTTGGAAATTACAGCTCATTAAGCGTTACTTTCCTACCCATACTTTCTTGGATTTTAATTTGATGCAACTACTGTGAAGCATACGCTCTAAGGAAACAGAATGTATTATTATATAATGATAAAAACATAAAAAGAAAATATACATAAAAATTTCCTCTCAAAATTTTGAATTACATTCATGCTATAATAAACAAAAATCAATTCCGTAGGTCTCTTCCATCACCCATCCTGCTTCATTTTTAAGCGTGCCTTGAATGGGACTTTTCCTCAAACCACTGGTTTCTCTATAGAGACTGAATGTCAAATCTTCTGGGTATAAGCCCAGAGTATATCTATTGCCTTTCTCCTATTCTTCTGCCAAGGACTTACTGCATACTTGCTTTTAAAGGTGTATTATTTCTTCACTAATATTTTACCAGACCATCTATTCATACCAGACCATCTATTCGTAACATTGTAAATGAACACATAAGTTAGTTTTCAGTTAGAAATTCTTAGTTTGATCCCTACCGTAGATCTTGGTATGTTGTTGACTTCCTTAAATGCTGCGAATGCATTTCCATCCTTAAGGGGTCTTTCTTCTTGAATCTCTATTAACTAAAAAAGTACCAGCCAGTTATGCTCTGCCTATCTTAAAACTGTCTCCTGGAATGTCATTCGCACTTGACCACATGTATTTTAAGGATGCTTGTTCTGGCATAACTTGGAGTCCTGTTTAGCCTGCTGCTTTTCCTATGTGCTGTTCACCAACTACCATTCTCTGTTTTGTTGGTGGGACTGCTCTGCTACATAAAGTCCTAAGTGAAATACAGTGATTTGTAACTGCAGCCCTTATAAGTGTTCATGTTTTGCCTACACTTTTCATCATCATCCAGACTATGACAAGGCCAGTCAGAAAAGGAATGCATAGCAGGTTCCAATCTGAATCATTCTGTGGTTTTGTTGTTAAAATTTGTGTCCCTACCAAACCTAATTTTCATAACTAGAATTTCAGAGAAACTGTGGAAAGTTCCGCAACAAAGTCTGCAGTCACTCAAACTCCCTTTAAAAATCATGACTCTTACTTGCATGCATACTTGACCATCTTTGTATCTATATAATATATATACACACATAGAATCAATAAGGTTGGAAGGGACCTCTGGAGATCATCTAGTCCGACCTCCCTGATCCAGCAGGGTTACCTAGAGCATGTTAGACAGGGTTGCAGCCAGGCGGGCTTTGAAGATCTCCAGAGAAGAAGACTCCACAACCTCTCTGGGCAACCTGTTCCAGTGCTCTGTCACTCTCACAGGGAAGAAATTCCCCCTCACGTTCAGGCAGTACTTCCTGTGCTTCAATTTCTGCCCATTGCCTCTTGTCCTGTCACACGGGGCCCCATCCCCTTGACAACCTCCTTTCAGGTACTTATACACATTGATGAGATCTCCCCTCAGTCTTCTCTTCCCCAGGCTAAACAGGCCCAGCTCTCGCAGCCGTTCCTCACAGGGCAGGTGCTCCAGCACCTTTGTAGCCCTGCGCCCTACGCAGGACTCTCTCCAGGAGCTCCGTGTCTCTCTTGTCCTGGGGAGCCCAGAACTGGACACAGCACTCCAGATGAGGCCTCTCCAGGGATGAGGAGAGGGGTAGGATCCCCTGCCTCGACCTGCTGGCAACACTGTTCCCAATGCACCCCAGGATATCATTGGCCTTCCTGGCCACAAGGGCACATTGCTGGCTCATGGTCAACTTGTCATCCATCAGCACTCCCAGGTCCTTCTCTGCAGAGCTGCTCTCCAGCAGGTCAGTCCCCAGCTTGTACTGGTGCCTAGGGTTATTTTTCCCTAGGTACAGGACTCTGAATGGCAGCACAGCCCTCAGGTGTGTCAGCCACTCCTCCCAGCTTGGTGTCATCAGCAAACTTGCTGAGGAGGCACTCTGTTCCCTGGTCCAGGTCATTGATAAGTTGAACAGGATGGGACCCAGTACTGAGCCCTGGGGGACACCACTAGCCACAGGCCTCCAACTAGACTCTACACCACTGATGAGGACCCTCTGAGCTCTGCCTTTCAGTCAGTTCTCAGTCCACCTCACTGTCCACCTCACTGTCCACTCGTCTAACCCACACTTCCTGAGCTTATCTAGGAGGATGTTATGGGAGACAGTGTCAAAAGCCTTGCTGAAATCAATGTACACAACATCCACTGCTCAAATAAATAAATATATATATATATATATATATATACTTACATGTATACACACACAGACCACACTGTAAATAACTTCCTGCAACTAAGAGTAGTACAGACCATCATCCATTAGATGTACATTTTCTAGGAGATCTGATTCTTTGAGTAGTTTAACAAAGATTCTGCTTTTACGTTGCCTGCACAAAATTCTATACTTCACAATGACCACTTCTACCATCTGACATCTTTAATGCTTGCCAGCAGTCCTCTTTTCCAGACCAGAGTACTAGTCAGTTCCTAACCCATTTTATGCATGAAAACTCTCCTGGCATAGCTTAGTTCTGCATTTAGATTTGGGTCCCTATCTACTTCATTTTTTACACATAATAACCCATGAATGAGGAATAATAAAAGGCTTAAATGTTTCAAATACCTGCTATTCTCATTCTTCCTACTATCTGCAGGGATGTTAAAGAGAATAGGTGGCACAACTTAGAAATTACAGTATCATGAGTGGCCAGCTAAATTGTACGGTTATACAATATATTCAGAATTGAGCTTAAAGAAGGCAATTAGGATCTCTAGCAGGGAATCAAGCAACTCAGCCTATCAAGCTACTTTGTTTACATTTTGTATTTTCTTACTGCCTGAAACAGTAAACAGAAAAAAATGGAAAAAATATTTCATATTTTCTTACTGCCTAACAGAAAAATAGAAGGAGGACAGAGCAGAGCAACTGTCAAACAGGACTGCATGAAAGAGCCTGTACTAATTGATTCCTCAGGCTGTTGGATGGGAATTGGCACAGAACCACCCTAAACCAAAACCAAAAAAACCCAACAACAACAACAAAAAAAAACAATCAAGCATCCCTAGTAGTTTCTATGATGGCCCAACTCAATTATGACCAGAGCAAGAACTTTGTTGCTATCATGTCCAACCAAAAATAATGAGTTTGCTGCTCCATATGATTCCTCTTCCTATAAGCTAACTGCTCTGCAAACAGCATTCAGTGGCCAGAAACTAACGCATTCAACCAGCCAGCTTTTTGCATATCATCAGTCAGGGCTCCATAGCCCATGTGTAATTTCCTATTCTCCTTTGAGATATCACTTTGTAAAAGCTGTTTCACTAACATTATCTGTTCCCCCCTCTTCATCCTCTCCCTACACTTCCAGTAACCGCGCCAAGCAAATCAGAAATAACAAGGGATAAGGTTATTACAAGTATTTTATATACACACTGCAGCTTATGTGGAAAGGCTTTTAAATCCTCATAAAGAAGCCCGTTACACGTTACTAAATACATGGAAACCAAGCTGACCTCACTTACTCCTCAAAACATAAATTGTTAGAAAGTACTCAGCAGAAGTATCATGTCTCTTCTTCCATTCTTTCCTTCATCTCTATTTTAGCCACTGTTGGAGAGAGTTTTCTGGGCTATATAAACCTCTTGTCTGAATTAGTGCACTCACTCAACCTGTAAGCAAATGAGTCCAAAACGCTGTTTGGGCAGAAAATCAAGTCCCACAAATTCCCCTCCAAGCTTTAGACTGCAGCAATAGGTTAAAGCCCATCCAGGTGACCACTACACTCTGATCTGGACAATTTGCTTGCATTCTACCTTCCCAGTAAAATGATGATCTTCCTAGTATTTTTTACAGCAGTTATGAGTGAAAAATATTTTAAAATGGCCCACTGAAAAATAAAAAGCCAAAAACTCACCCCAAATCTGCAACACTGCTGTAAAATACCAACAATCCACAAAAAATACGGTATTTACAAGCACCTCATGTTGTTAAAAAACACAAGAGAGTCCTGGACTCCACAGACCTAAGAACGGATGGGAGAATGGCAAAAAGGGAACTGCTACTTGAACTGCTTCAACTCCTTGTCCACATGCTCTTAGGCTTCTACAGAAGGGTGGGAAGTGCTGTATTCATGAACAAGTTCTCATTTCAGGTTGGGGGAAAAAAAATCATCTGTTCTTTGACTAACTTTCCTGTGAGTAAGGTATGATTAAAAAAAATGGTCCCTCTCAGTTCCACGCTGCACCTCCAGTCTGGAGCATCAGCCAAAAGTTTTGGATATCCAGACCTGAATGTTAAGCAAGCTAGAGAACTCTGTGTGCAAACAATCTGATGTAAATCCCTTGTTGGCTTTTAAGATCCTGTACACTTTGCAAAAGAATAGTGTTTAATATCTTAAGTAGCCAAAGGGACTACTCATCTCTCCATCAATTAGTAAAATGATACTAGGAAAGGATCAGTTTATTATCTATAAGTAGACAAGAGAATCTGATGGAGAGGGAAAAAAAACGCTATTTAAGCTAAAGGACACAAAAACAAGTAAGTATAAACTACCCATGAAAGAAATAATGCTGAAAATTAGAGGAAGGTTCTAAACATCATTGAAGCTTTAGGAACAGCCTCCCAACAGCAGCAGTAAATGCAAAAAAAAAAAAAAAAAAAAAAAAAAAAAAAAAAAACACTAATATTGTTTAAGAATGAAGGTTGGCTAGTTAACAAATGTAATTATACACTGCAATTGTCTGCAGTATCAGGATGTTGGTATCAGCAATCCAGCATGTTTTGATCTACCTCATATTCCTTTGTTGCTTGTTGATGAGGGTGTTAACACTCAGCATGTTGGCATAACCTTCCGTGAAGTATGTTTTACAAGTATGCTGAGCAACCTTCCTGGCCAAAATGTTTGGAACACTGTTTTTTGAGAAAGACAGATGCTGGCAGCAGAACAGAGAAGTCAGATTTTAAAATTATCTGCATTCAGGAGCACGAGAGGTTCATCAAGATTGATTTTACTGAGAGTTACTGAGCAGACACTTTTTGAATTGGAATTATAGAAAAAAGACAGCATCCTCAGTAATTCTGCATATTCTTCAGGGCAAGTATAATGTTGTCCTTTGTATTAAACATAAAGAGTCTCCTCAAAATTGACTAAATTTAACCTGCATAATCTGATTTCATAAACAGAGCTATACTTCAAGCAGGATTTAAAATTTCCTTATTCTGACTTTTAACCAAGCTGAGCTGCTCTGTGAAAAGGGAGTAGAAAAAGAAAGAGAAGTTTCAGTTGTCTTTCATCTTTACAAAATTCTCCTTTGCCTGCTATTTATGAATTTCATGAATTTTAAACAGAAGTACAGATAATTTATTTAGTAAGAGAAACAAGTAGGTACTGAAAAAACAGACATGTATGGCTACCTGCAGAAATCAACAAAATACCCAAGATACCAGGAATGGTTGGCTGTTAGCTAGTATTTTTAAGAGAGAAATCCTGGAAGAACTGGTATTTTAGTGAAATGATCATTCCAGAATGTCTTTCTCAGAAAGGTGACAGTGAATCAGCACAAAGGAACAGAGGTACTTACTATATTCAGAGGTGAACCGTTTTTGCATTCCCCTAACCCAGCGTTAAACCTTTTCCGTTACATTTTCTACAAACACACACACACACACACACACACACACACACACACACACAGAGAGGGGGGGGGGGGTGGAAATTTTGGTACATTCTTTCCCACACTCCAGAATGCCTATGCTCATATTCTCTTTAGGCCTTGAATTGCTGAAATAATAAAGTAAGTTCGGATTCAGTCTCCTGACGTATCTCACACTGCCTAAAACTATAATTTAGCCAAGGAGAATTAATTTGCTTTTTTTTTCACTGAGTCCAGAGTATTTTCTATACAAATAGATTTCTGTGGAGTCACAGCTCTCACTGTTTTATCTCATATAAATGTGGGTATCATCAAGGGCAAGACAGCAGAGTTGACAGACCAATGTGAAGTTCTGCTTTGGCAATTCCTGTGTTCCCTGAGTAACAGTTGCCCATATTGTCTAGTACCTACCATTTTTGGTATAACTGAAAACAGCAATATTCCCTTGAATGATATACAATCTATGCCAATGTCCCATTGATTTTTCACTCTTTTTTAATATTACAGCAAAATAAGATTTAATATCCACCAAAACTTTAGCAATTTCCATTCACACGTATGTCCTGACACTTTCTGAAACAAACAAATCTGTGTTGTCTTCTTCTTTCTTTCCTTTTGTTATGCTTTCATGAAATTCAACCTTTGTCTCCAAAATGACGTCCTCTATTTTTGTTCATTTGCCCTCTACCTTTAAAAATATTATTCTGCTATTGCTCTTCAAACCAAACACCTTTAGAAGCCAATATGACATTTACTTATGCCCTGCTGGCTTGAGTGAGACATTGCTGTTTTAACTGGAGTTATAGCAATTTTTACAAGACTGATAACTACACAAGGAATTTTGTGTAATTATCAGCTACAGTAATACACAGTTCTGCCGGCCATTTCCCCTTGTATGTTCTTCCCTAACTTTTATTCTACTGTAAGCTGAAAATAGTTATTTATCTGTACTGTCTTCTGCTGTCTTCAAAATTTGCTCTTCAAAGAATGAAAAAATATATTTAAACAGTAGCTCATTTACTTTGTTCTTTAGAACCCACTTTTGTTCACTATGAGCATTCAGGTGACTACTAGGTATTCATGGAGATATTTGAGAATCTAAGGAGTTCAATGGATTAGAGCATGAATGATTATTCATCTGAAAATTTGCATTGCAAGTAGATTATCCCCTACTGAATATTCACTATTATCATTGGTAATTCTTCATCTTAAAAGTGCTCATCTCAAAATCAAAGAGCTAAAGCAATCCCATCTAATGTATGCAACCACTGATTACTTTTAACAAACAAATACCATGTTGAAACACACACTAAATTCCAAGGAAGTATTTCCTTGACTTCTTAGCCTTTGGAAATACTAGAAAAGCTTTATTTTATCTGCACTAAACAGCTGCACTTTTTTTAATTAAAAAAAATCCTACTACAGGAAGCTAAGAAAATAAAGCTGTTGCTTTCTTATTTCATAATGTGTTTTTTAAAGCTTTAGATTTTTTTTTTTTATTGAGCAGGTTCTAAATGTGTTTTTCTAGTATTTCTAAAGTAGGTCAGAGGCAGGTAGTACGTGTGATCGACAGCGTATAGACCTGTTCGGAAGATTCAGCTAAAGCACAGATCTCTGTAATTGCTAGTACTAGATACTCAAAAGCATCTCATTCTGCTATTATTGCCCTCCAGTAAAACAGTACATTGCAGAAAATATTGCTTGCATTTCCAAATCAATATTTATTTGTAGCAAATGATCTGACCAACTCTGCTTTTTGTATTCCACATCTCTCATTCATACAAGTACCCTCAAAGGTAAATGTGTCTGGTTATAAAAATAGATAAGCCTTAATGTCACATGGACAACACTGCTAAAATCCCAAAGATAGTAGTTTTTTATTTTGTAGCATTTTGAACTAGGACAGTTAACAGCTACATTCCCTGCTGGCAACTTGTCAGTTTGGCACATTTATTTCAAAGCTGCATATGGTTCCAAAGTATACAATAAACATTAATTATGTCTTTTTGTGCCTTTTTATTATGTACTTCTCTGGGTTTGGGGCATGTATTTGTTTATTTTGCTGTAATCAGAATATCAACGATTCTCATTTCTGTGAAAGTCTGTTACTGGCTTATTACCAAATGCAGTATGTGCCAGGATAGAAAGCTCTTATCGTAAAGCGAACTTTAGATCTTCAAAACTTTGTATACTAATGTTAACTAATTAAATGCTTATTAATATAGTAAGAAAACAGACACTTCATATTAAAAAAAATAAAACAAATTACAATTATATACCTCATTCCTAATGGTAATGACAAAAGCTAGATAGTGCCTTGTACAGTCAAAAGTCTTTGTAGTCTAGAATTCTGTAATGTTTGCATTTAGTCTCCCTAAAACATTTTAAGCCTGTTCTATTCCTTCTGGCGTTTTTTTTCTTTTTTCTTTTTTTCTTTTTTTTTTTGACTGCAAGGTGCACTTCAATCTTTTCTTTTTCTGAATACCTCTCAATTTAGTGATGAAAAAGCTAAAAATACTGTTCTAAGAAGCTGCCACTGTTATTCAAATGCGGTCAAGTCAAAGATACAAAAAAAAGAACAAAACGATTAAACATATCAATATTCAAATTTTCCACCTTTTTCCGCAGTAGAACACTTCTCTATACCACGGATTGGTCCTAATTTTTTGTCTTGATACCTCATTGCCTAATGACATGAGTGCAGAAAAGGGGATGTGCCTGTACAGAAATTATTTTCCTGTTGAGAGATCATAAGTGCTACTGAATATTGCAATGTAGTGCCAATTTTATTTCACTCTTTTTACTGTTCAGCCTTTTTGGAATCACTGCTGATCTATCATTTCCGACTCCAAGGAGCTTGTCAAGACAAACTTAGAAATAAATATAACCTCTGTAGTCTAGACTATGCTTCACAACTTTCTTGGACCATGACTCAATTCCAGCAATTTAAAATTCTTCTTAGAATTTTCCTACTGTATTTACTGTTTGTAAAGCCTGGAGGGTACAAGTTCCTTACAGGCTGGGCAGGGCTAGGCTAGTGGGGAAGATCCTGGACAGAAAATCAAAAGACAGAATTCCCAAGATATGCCATTCCTTACTGTACAATCTCATGGAACTTAACTGTCCATTTATCTACATCCCTTCTTTCCTCTCTAAGCCTGTCAGCAAAAGTAAATAATTTGCCAATAGTTCTGCTGTGTGAAAACAAAGAGAAAGAGGAAGAGTTTCAAATGATGTAAATGACATGTCAGAACCATAATTTTTCTTTTTAGTTTTCAGTCTAGCAAACTAAGCATTTGTGTGGATTCTGTCCAATTTTACACTGCATAGTGATTGATTTGCAATCATATCAGAATCCTATCTACAAGCTTAGATAGGACTATCTAGGGGACTTTGATAGGGCATGAAGCACTAACAGTTTACTCTCTGTTTTTACGGTATTCAGACAGGTAGAAAGAAAAGCTATATGGAACCAAGGATAAAACATACTACCAGCTCTACAACAGCACTGTATTTATTCAAATTGTTTTTTGTGGAAAAAAGAAAACTAGCTATTGTCGCAACTTGTAGCCAATGAAAATATCATTTAGATTGTGAAACATTTGTCCAAGACATAAAACTAATTGCTGACAAGAGCTGGAGAGAAATTTTTCACATCCTTTTTCTGCTTGGTGTGGATTTCTCCCCTAGCACTTTGGGGAAAGAGAGGAAGACGACTCTCTCACTTCAAAAAAAAAATATACGTATCACAAAACATCTGCCATTGAAATACGGAAGTGGAAAACAAATCATTTCTATGTTTTTTAAATAGCATAAAAAGTACATTATTATATTTGCTGTCAATTTCTTTGCTAAAATCATAATTCCCATGCCCCTATTTAGAATAATTATATCCCCAAAGCAGAGGAAGGGAGGCAGAGAGAGAACTGAATAAAAGGAGATACACCACCATTGTGCATAATGAATGGATAATGAGCTTATATACTTACCTCCAAAACTAGGATGCCAGGCACAGATTCCAGATTAAGATAATGCCTCTTCATGACCTCCCAGCTCTTCTGCCCCAACACAGGGGCTCACATAGAATCAGATGTGGAGTAATGACGAGACAGCCCCCTGTCCACTACCCCCTAAATACAGGCATCCATAGCCAGATGCTGAATTGGCTTCTCTTCCTCCCCACGCAGCCAATCTTACAGGAAAGTCGCATCCCTCCTGTTTTGACCTGCCACCAATCTCTGACGTGTTGCTGGTTTTTTAATAACTATTAAAAAAGGGCAAATATCCTTATATATAACTGTGTGAGAGCTGGGTTCAACTAATGTTGAACCAGTCGATCCTATCACAAACCAAATTCGGGTCAAACACACTGGTATGAGCTAGAAATAGCAAGTGAGGTATGAAGTACCATAACTATGCATGAATTCTTAAGCAAATTATAGTTAACTATTCCTTTAAAAAAAATAAGCATACTTGCACTAACTCACGGTCTCAAAAAGTCTATTTATGCTACAAATCATACAGACTAATTCCTTTAATTTGAAGAGTAAGCTGCCCCTCAAATAATGGTAAAATAGAAAAGAACTTCATTGAACTGTTACATTTTAAAGCTTGTTGAAACATAAGCCTTCACTTTTCTTCACATGTGAAACTTTTTTCTGTCAGTATCTCTGTTCTTTCTTCAGACTCCCCAGCTTCTAGCCACCTACATCAAATAATGAACTATCATAGTTACTATGTAAAAAAAGATGCAAGTAGCTAGATTCCTCAAAGATACTGCAAAGACTGTCTACAGTCTCAAAAGCAGAAGTGTTTCTCGCAACTCCAATAAATGCATCTACAGCATTTACATATATAGAATACTCTGGTTTGTTTCCAATAAATTGTGATGATTTCTCTATATGTTCCAAATACATTTCATGTTTTCCACAGTAAAATGATTGGAGATATTTTAATAGCAGTGTCTGAGGTTCATTATAATTTATTAAAAAGCAGACCAACACAATACATTTATGTACACTTTGAAGTAATGTAGTGTCTTCCAGATTCATTTTGACACATCTATGCGCATTTTATTTTCAGTGTGCTAAATGTACATGTGCTATATAAAAACTGACTACAAAAATATTTTCAATCAATAGTTTCCTCGAATTATGTCTCCTGAATGATACATTAAAACATCATTTTTCAGAGATCTTTATTAAGCTCCTCTCTCCCAATTCTATCAACCAGCATATAAGAGTTAAAGAAATTAAATGTAATGTTTGCTATGAATTTATTTCCTACCTTCAACAGCAACACACACACTTTCCTTCAAATCAGCCTGTATCATCTGACTTGATCTGTTCCTATTTAACCCAAATACCTCTGATTTTTCCTCCTTCTATTCAGCTTACCATACTCTAAATCCCTCAACACAGATTTGTCCTTAAACTAACTTGCTTCATAATTATGTTGCATTTTATCACTCAATAAAATGAAGCTCAGGATTAACGAAAAGCTGCTTCAGGATATCTACCATTTTTTCCAGGCTTAAGAATCAATACCAGTTTGTATTCACATCTATCAAGAAGCATAAATCAATGATATCAATGGAATGGGCAACTATCTATGAAACTGTGAACAGAACACATTTTCTACGTATCCCATTCAAAAAAGGCTGTTTCTCCTCTACTTTTGTCAGTATTCCCACAAAATCATAACAGAAACTGAAATACAGCAGGCACAGGAACACAGCAAAGCCACCATGAATGTAAAACAAAAGCACCGAATTTGTTAACCCAATCAACGTGTAACCCTCTTTCTTCCCAGGACATGTTTCATCTGGACTAAATAGAGTCATACTGAATACTTGTCAACATGAAAAAAAAATCACAACATGGTATAGATTTACAAACTAACAATGCAGCATACATAAAAACCTTCACAAGACAATCAATAGTTCTAGGGTGACTAGCTGCTTGGAGATCCAGTGGAAAAATAGCATACTATAATTGCTCTTCGGTAGGTGCTTAAGCTGGTTTTGGTTCTCTTGAATCAATTTCAATGAAGTATAATAAGCTTTTCCCTTTTTCCACCACCTCACATTGCCTCCTAAAATATTTATGTAGCTATTTGAATATTTAATATTTACTATATTATGCATTATCTAAGAGGTTTCCCAAATATTAAATGTGCCTTTGTACCTTTGGGCATCCAGCAGTTTTTCATGTATAGCTCCTCAGAGTATTACTGAAGTGACATAAGGGTAGTTTAATACATGTTAAATTACACAGATATTCAAGCATAATCACATTGCAATAATGTATTCATGGTTTCCTTCTGACACTTAAAAATATAATCAGGATTCAAAATATGAGAGTGCAGACAAGGACTGAACCATTTTCTGAACAGAAAATTTTGCTGGTTTTGGCAAATTTAAACAATATTGCAGAAACCAAGTATGAGAAGACTCCTCTGCTCATCCTGGAGATTTTACAGCCAAAATCCAATAAAATAGAAACAAAAAACTACAGAATTACTTCTGAATTTCATTTCAAATGTTATTTTTTAATGGAAGATGTCAACATTTCTGTCAAATTAAGTTTAAAGTTGCAAAACTAAGAAAAATTCTCATTTAAAAAAACTCTTCTGCAGCCACAAAATTAACTTTATGCCAGTCATCACAAGTCAGAGTTAATTCCAAAATTTAACCACAGGTGATCGCCAACGACTAGCAATCTCGGTGCCTATCATGAGGGCAGATATATAGATAGACTATACAATTATCAGTAATCATAAAGATAATCGAATTCACTTATCATCAAATACAAGTCCCATTTTAATCACTGTAAATTTTATTACTGATCTGAACAGAATCAGAATTTCATTAACTCTGACATCCAGACAATTGTGAACCATGGCCCACTGTTTTAAGAAGTCTGTGAATCAATGTTTTGCAGTAAAAATTGAAGAAAATAGCACGTGCTGTACTCAAAGGATGTATTTATCTAAAAGCTCTAAGTGAAAGCTTCTCTGAAGAAATGAAAATGGCAGGAAAAGAACAGACATATGTACTGCTCTTAGTTTTAGAAAATAATACTGTAAAAATAACCTACCCAAAAGATTTTAAGTTTCTGTACTAGTTCAAAGGACATAGAAAAATGTTTTCATGACCCAACAATGCGCCAAGGAGCTTCATCTCAGCCGAGGTAATTATATATACTTTTGCTCTCCTGAACACAGACTTGCACACTCAGGTACACACTGACACTGAACAAATTCTGCGTGAATTAATAGAAATAATGATCATTTAACAGAGGACACTCTAGAACTAAAGCGGCAATGTCCATCATTCCTGGCCATGCTTCCTATGGCCCAAGATCTGCAAAACATCTCATGTGCTTCAAAGAGTTGACTGGCAAGAGGTCAGCATGGGGTTCACAGCTGCAGAGGATGCTGACTTCAGCATCACAGTGGGATGAAGTTAGGCTTCCTGCACAGCTGAGTCTTGACATAACCTCTTCGTCTCCCTGCCTCTCACAGCCGGGGAAGCGAGGCAACCCACAGTCCCAGATCCGGGCAGCCCTACTGCTGCTCACACAGCATAACCCTCCACAGGAGTTGGAGTCAAATTACTTCTGAGAGAGAAGCACATCAAGACTGATTGGTTGTCCCTCCCTGTACAAGATCTTATAGGAAAAGGACTATTTTGGAAGCCTAGTACAATTTTTTTAGAAAATAACCAAAACATAATAACCTCAAACTTTTCTCTCTCATAAAAAATACCTTTATGGGAAATATGTAGCTCTGATGACTCATGTCCCCACTTTATTCTATGGTTCAGATGCCACAGTCACTTTATTTCTTGTGCTGCATCATAGTTTCCAATACTTCTTTAATAAAAGTTTGATTATTGTAAAATTATTTTCTATCAAAAAAAGGATCTTGGTAATTTCTTTTGACAGCTGCCTTCTAGATCTTTTCATGTTGATGTAAAAACTATACATTATTCATGCGCACTTCAATACTTGCATTTGAGTCTCACCATGAGAAGATATTTATGTTAGGAAAAGATTAACTTTACAGTGCTTTTTGTCCAAAACTACTACAATAATTATATCTAATGCCACAGCACCTAGTAATTGCCCTCTTTCAAACGGCAGCAGTTTATCAAGCCCTTCAGTGCACAAAAAAACTATATATGTAATAGATGGGCTACGGGGTCAGCAACTCCTTCTCCACCTTCGAACATGCACATCACTCATTGTATGTACACAGACACCTTGTCATGCAGCATAAAAACAGTTTCACATTCCTTACCTCAATTCAGACCAGGGCTAGGGCTGCTGCTACATATATTACCATTTTCAAGCACAAGAAGCCACGCATTTATGCTTTTTTATGTAATTCAGCAAAGGCTGCACATCATATAACTAATGAATTGTCTGTGGTCTGTCTAGTTGTCATTTTACGTATCCTCCAGTATACTTTGAGATATAGATATAAAATTGAGCAATCTACCTATGCGTCTACAACACTCTGCAGAGTACTCTGAGTCTTTAAAATGACTTACCAACTGAGCTACTCAAACTATGAAACACAGCCACACAACCCTATTATTATTATCCTATGATAAAATCTTATTCAGTGCTCATATTATCGGCTCTGTGAGTATTTGTCACAGATTGCCACAATCCATCTAAAGATACTGAAGGAAGAAACAAGAATTTATCCCCCCTCCCAAGCACAAATTAAGTAGATGAGGATGAAGGGGCAAGCATTTTTCTTTGACATTTAGAAAGAATTGTAATTCTTAAGTTTCCTAGTATCAGCTAGCTAGTATAAGTAAGTATCTTTCTCACATGAACAGGGAGCTGAAAGGTCATGCAAAAATTAGAATAAATCAAAACAAAACCAATTTTGTTTTGTTTTGTTTGGTTACAATTAAGTTGCACATCTGGATTAGCAAATTACATCAACTGTTCACAGTGTATTTCTAATGAGTATGACACGATTTCTAGATATTTAGACAGGAAACAAAAGGTTATCTTTTCCTCACTAGCTTCTTTCAATTTTTGAATAGAAATTTTTTAATACTTGAAATTGGTATATGAATAAAACAGCTAAGTCACAGCCAGTAGAGTTTAAAATAATCACTGGGTTTGAGCTCCCAGTCGTTTCTTAAGAGATAGAAACAGCACTGATAAATAGAGGCTTCAAAGAACTGTTCAGGTCAGCTGTCTCTCTCTCTTTTTGTCCTAAACATTATTCACCAATTGTTTTGAAGTTTTCTGAGAAATGCTGTTTCCTATTCTGAAAAAAACAACATTGTCTTTTCCTCAAAGGAAATTTAGAAAGGGCTGCCAAAAAAGTATTAATATCTCCGAAGAGAAGGTTGGTATTTTGGGAGATGACTAGTTAAATACTATGTGCACAAACAATAGCAATATTTGTTGAGTACATATAGTAACACTGCCCTCACAGAAGTATACATACACTTTCCTTCTAAGCCATTGTTTGCTAAATCAGAATTGGCAGAACTGTCTTCAAGGGAAGGAGATACAGGAGCAAGTGAGAGAGAGAGAACAAGGGGCAAGGGACCATGTCTTCTTTTTTTAGTTTGACATATTCTAATCTCACTATATTTTAGGAATAATTTCCTCTAAAGTCTGTGGCAACTTCAGCAAGTCCAAAATCTTCTAAGAAAACAGACTGCTAATCTCAATAGCATTTTCCTTATGGGCTTCCCCACTGTCTTCCCGCTTGTCCAAACGGTGTGATATGAGTAGGACCCCTTGCACTCCTAGCAGCCCTGAAGAGGATTCAAATTTCATAGCATCCCACTTTACCCTCTTCCTTTTCCTCTCTCCTTACAGAAAGGATAAAGATGCTTTCTCTGATTTGTTCAACAGATCAAAAATATAACCGTGTTAAACAAAACACACTGCAAAGCGTTGTGGGAAGCTGAAGTATAAAAGGTTTTGTACCTTTTTACCACTGGCTTCTAAAGAAGCAGAATGGGACACAATTGAGTATTTTCTTATTCTCAAAGCAGCAGAGATAGGAACCAAATGAAGTTTCTCAACACCAGGATTTTATATATGCATCACACCATAGCTTTCCACATGTATTTAGTCATCACATCATATTTCAACAGTTTCAGATTAAAAGCACCAGATTTTCTGGGTGTCTGGCTGACAACGAAGTACCTATTTATAATACTCATATTTATATGTTTTTAAGCATTTACTGGTTATGTATAATATAGTATATATACAAAGAACTGATATGCTATTTTACAACAAAGGAGGTTAAGCATTAAAAATGACTGTGATGCTGTATCCTAAGTGACAGAAAATGAGTCTACTTATAACTATTTTTTTTAATCCATTTAGCTGAAAATGCCATAGGTATGATCTCTCCTGTGCATTCAACCCTTATGATCACTATGCATCATGAGATTGCTTTCTCAGTAGCATAAAATTACAAAAATCACGGAGGGGAAATTTTTATGGCATCTGTATTCCACTTCACCCAAACTGCTTCTTCTTTGTTTGCAGTGGGATAGAGTTAACATCACCTACGAACAAGGCATTGGACTGAGATTCAAGAAATCTGTACTCTGGTTTCTGGGATCTGTCACACTGCCTTTCACCAACTAGTGTGCCATTGTTCCCCTTTTCACTTCTTGTATTTTAACAGCGACACATGTGAAACTAGGATAGTATATTATCTTGCATTGCTATTTCCCAAATGCTTCAGGGCCTGACCTCACTTGAGGCTTCTAGGTGCTAATGAAATATAAATGATAATGCAGACACTTAGCTTTATGTGTTTCCTAAAAATGTGACTGAAGTGTATATTCAAAAATGGTAGAGGATTCATTTGTCCTACAAGATTTGTTAATGTCTTGTGCAGACCCCACATTTTTGGATGAGAAAGCTTTGAGGTCAGGGCAAAAATTGTTCTGTAAGTAACTCAGCTGAAAGTAATTTGCTTGAGAGGCTTAATCAATTCTCATCTCAAATGCATCCAACTTTGTAAGGAAGCACCATTTCAGTGATGGAGTAAATAAAAACATACTGGAAAGGTTCCTTTCAATTGTATCATTTTAATTTGACAGAATGAAGTTTGTCTTAGGTAGAAGGTAGATTGCTAGCTAGCAATATATTGAGAGAAGAAATTGCTGTCTCATCATTCTCACATGTTTGTCAACCACCTAATGTCTCTGCTGGGATACTAAAAACTTATCTGAATCATCCTACCTCAAATCATTGGTTACGCTTTAGATTCTTAAAAAAAAAAAAAAAAAAAAAAAAAAACCACCCCAAAGATCTATTTATAGCAAGGAAGGGAGCAGGATGTTAAGTCAGGTTATGAGTACCTTGGGCTGCACAGCAGCAGCTAATGGAGGTTTATTGTTTCCACTCCCAGACATTGGACTAGTTTAGCAGTCTCTATACTGCCTCGCGCTAGGTAAAAGTACACTAGCCCAGACAAAGATTAGAATCTAAATTGGATCTTCATCTTATCACCATTTTCCATATTTCACAATTGATTCCAAAATCAATAGGATTTCGGTCTCCACGAGGCCGATGAGAAAGCAGGACTTGGTCTGCCTACGTACAAGGTCCACTGCAAGCTTGTATTTTAGAGTTAAATGCAGATAATTGCACGAGCTGGAAGTTATTATATGTAAGTCAGTGGCTTTTCTCTGTTAATGGCTATACTATATCCAAAGTTTGTATGTATGTAGGTGTCACTGGCATATGGTTTTATGCAGTTATATATGAATGTGCATCTAGATAGATGGATACATGTAATTCTTTAGATAACTATATTTATCAGCACATAATACTGAAGAATGAACGCTCTAGAACTTGGAGGCAAACCAGCATTGCAGGGGACTCAGATATATACGTTACAATACCATAAACAGACAATATTACAAAGACAACTCAGAAATGTATTTGCAACCCTGAATAAAACTGAGATATGTAGATTACGACTGTGGTATAGTAGAAGGCAAACAACAGTAAGAAGAGAAGTGCTGAGATTCAGAAAGAAAAAGGAATGGTTGCCAGAAGACATACCAAAAAATGGAAGATCGCTGTAACTTAAACTAAGATTAAATTAAACTCGGATAAGGCAGGACTGACTTCTGAAGGTGTATGACAAAAAAAAAAAGAAAAAAAAAGGAAAAAAGGGAAGAAGGAAAGAAGAAAGAAGAAAAAAGACATCAAAATGTCAAAAGAATATTAGAAAAAGAAATCAAATATATTATAGGCAATTGGCAGATTGTATAGACTTCTTGAGTTTAAAACATGGCCATGAAGGAAAGCATACATCAGGAGGAAAGAAAGCATAGATCAGGAGAAAAGTCCAGGTCCACAAAGGCAGATTAGGAAAGATATCAGAACAATTTAATTCATGGAAAATATAAATTAACCGGGAGGTACACAGCAAAACAGTGTCTAAATTCAGCAGGTATTATCTGGAAGTTAAATCAGGCTTAGGCTTAGTAGCAGACAAGAAGTGGAGAAGGCCACTTCATAGTTAAAAAGTAGAAACAGAACAACCTGAAGTAGAAACAGAACAACCTGAAGCAAAAATCCAATCATAACCTCTTAGTTTTGAAGGATACAGCGGACATTTTGATAAACATCTCAAGGGTATGGGAAGAGGAAAAATGTGATATGAGAAGGAAAACACTCAGATAATAAAGCTGTCAAAGATTTAAAAACATTTTAAAAAACTCAACCAATGCAATATCTAGAGAGGAATTCAGTTTGCTGCAAGTAAATATATTTTAGACAACTCTTTGGAAAAAGTAATGAAAGCACCAGATACAAGACTACAATAGATAGGATTCAGACAGGAGAAGTAAATATCAAGTACTTACCTCATGGTCACTCCAAAAAGCTGAACAAACAGCAATTATTTCCGTATAAACCTTAAACTTTCTCAAAAGATTTCATACAATTTATGCAACAGATCTACAAAAATTCCTGTCCCTTGGAACTGTTAACATAACTATGATTATATGAAAAGCTATGAAATAAACAATATAAAATAATACTTGAGGCAACTACAGGTACTAGCAGAGATGCCTTCTACCACGTTATGCAGGACTGAGGGGAGGGGGAAGAAGGAGAAGGGGAAATCAATCAATTCTCCACTACAATGAACACTGATGTAGAACAAGAAATCCTAGCAATGAGAAAATAAAGAAATTCAAAACTTCAGGTGTCTTGACAACACAAAGAATAAAATGGATGGAATGTGCAATGAGGTTAAGCAGGATTAGCAAATACATAGATGAATCTTTGTAGCCCTAAATCCAGTCAGACAGAAAAAAAACAGATTCAACATTGCATAAACTAGATTCAACACTGCATAAAAACAAACTCAGTGTGTGGTGCTGAAAAACTGGGGACTTACCAAGATCCTTCAAATTGAGCTCCAGATCTTCAAGCACAGCTGTCTTGAAGAAATCCTGAATATCTGACTGGGGGGGGGGTGGAATGCTATGGGGAGAAGCCAAAATGAAGCCATTTGGGATTAGAAAAAACTGAACAAAAATGGAGACAGCCGGCGTGCCTAGACAGAAAAGCCCTGGGAGCAAGTAAGACTCACCCTAGACAGGAAAATTCAGTAAAGAAAACTGAAGTGGAAGTAAGACATTTTGACGATAAACAGAGGACCATGAAAAGCAATTAAGATGAGAGACAAACAAAGACAACTGTAAAAGACAACCAAAGATAAAAGAGCATATTATCAACATGTTCTAAACATAGCAACTATGTTCTAAACTGAACACAGAAGATTAAATGGACAAACGAACATATACTTCCTGGCAATTTTGAAGTGTATCTTGTAGTCAGTATTTTATTTTATTTATTTTATATATTCATTCCTGATCCCACAAATGGACTGATGATTGCACAAGTCATTTTTAAAATGTACTTCTGTGTACCTCTTTAAAATGTAACTGCTGTGCACTTAACAACTCAAAAAAAATGATTATGGGACAATGATGGTACCGCCCTAGACATGAAAGTTAAAAAAAAAATTTAAAGATCAAAAGTTCAGAGGGAAAGGAAGTAGTTCTTCAAAAAAATTGTGACACGCAAGATAAAGCAACAAAAAGGAGCATCAATTTTGAAGGACAAAACTCGTGTTGCCTCATATTCTGAGGGTATGTTCTTTTCCTCTCAGCTCTAAGGACTGCATCTCTGACCATGGATTTAAAGAGGACATTAACTGTTATTTTTACCAATTTGTAAAAACAATAAAGAGCTTAAAAGCCACATGATACAAAGCTATAATATCTACTGGCTGATTCTCACTCTAAATGTCCATTTTCTATATTTAATTTTATCAGTTATCCAACTAAAAAATCACACATTAATGTGTCTTTAAGTATCTTGAGATTTTAAAAAAGACAAAAAAAAGCTCAGATTACACACAATAACAAGTGCAGTCAGCTAAGAGGCGCAGAAAAAAATATAAGGCTTCATGTCAGGATTGTTTCTATCACTCAGAAAGCCAAAGGGTACAACCCCTGGGAGAGGCAATGCAACTGAGTGGTGTACACCCATACAAACAAATGATTGCTGGGCTTGCACACCAGTCCTGGAGTCCCAGGCAGTAACAGATCTCCACGCTCGCCCTATACTCACCTTGCACCACATGCAGAAGATAACAGGGGGATTGAGTAGCATGCGATGGACACCGTGCTCCTAGTCCTGAGAACCCAGCTAGCCTGGATATGGCACTGCATGCCGCCATGACACCTTCACCCACCACACAGTAAGCAGCACCCTTCATAGCCTTGCTGATGCAGATGGACCCACACTGGGGAACTGCTCCTGCTCCACGTGCACACAGCTGGCTGCTTCCTAATCTTACAGGAAAAATTTTCCTACCAGAGAAAATCACAAGCACGTTTCAGATAGTGTTAAAAGATCACAGTATCATAATCTGAAAGATGATTCTATAGTAATTATTTAAGTGTTAAGTACAAATGTCATACAGCTTAGAGATGAGGCAAGTATCTTTAATACAGAGGCTATTTAAGGTAGCACAGAGTAAGAGTCTTGGACACACAGTACAAGGGTCATACTATAAAAAATAAACATACTCTGCCATAACTGCCTGCCAGCTTTCCAAGTTTCCAAGTTTTCTACTGAGACAACACAAGGACTTCAGAATGAATCTCAAGTATGAATGATTCTCTGGAATAGAATGAATCATGTATTATATTACAGATTATAATGCATTTCAAGTTACATGTTATATGCATCAGAGATGAAATGCATGTCTCAAAAGTGCAAATGTTTGCCTCTCCAGCAGTAAAACACCTTCATCAATAAATCCTGCTGGGAAATAATTCCATGAAGTTCCAGAGCCTTACTGCTCTTACACTGGCAAAAGCAACATTATTTTGACATGATTCTCACCTTACTAGGATAAAGTACATGTTTCAGACAATTTGCAATATTCATTACAAGATCTGAAACTTTTTAGTGAAGACTTAAGTTTCATATTTTTCATACATCCATTCAAGAAGTACAGAATCGTGCAGTTAATCAGTGGAAGGAGAAAAAATCATTCAAATTTGAATGTAAGTTAACAGCAAAATATCAGCAGTAAAAAATTAAGAAAGATCAATGTTCACAACAAAAGTTATAAAACACTGATATTCAAATGCCATAATGATGAAGGACAGTATCTGAGAACAGATAATATAGCTTGACCTCATCCCCACCCACAAGCTCTCTACACCTTAATAGCACAAATCTAAGAATTCAGTCTGATGCTTTTCTTTCAAGGCCTTCCTTTCAGGAATCAATGTTTACCCCTAGTGTATTTCAGACCTTTCATCTTTCAGATGATTTCAATTTCCTCTCTCTGTCTCTTTCCTAGACATGTTACAGACACACTTCAGTTACTCTGTCACCTTTTAACAGCTACTCTATGCCTCTTGTTCCAATTGTTTTCAAACTAGGTTCTTGCTCATTCTAGCAAAGGCTATCTCCCAATATATGACTGTGTTTAACCTGAATCATCAGTACCAATTCCTCAGCAGTTTCAGAGGAGAAGGGAAACCAATATGACACTGGGATTCTGGTTCACTGGAGATCAGAGTGATAACAGTATTGCTGATACTGTTCTTCCCTGTGATAATTTCCTATTATTGTCAGAGTTGCATACAGAGCAAAAATAGAGTGATGATGAATTAATACCACTGACTGGGTTCACACTACAGCAGGCAGATTCCATCTGCTAGTTTAAACAGATATTTTGCAGATGTCACATAGAAGAGTGTTTGCAGCCATCATTATCACTAATTTTTAAATTGCTGAAAAGGAAAGGGAAGAGAGAACTTTTAGCACTGTTTAAAGCAACAGTGTTTCTTCCTTCCCCCTCCTGTTTTCCACCAGCAGTCTAATTTGGTCCATGCAATTCTACCCACGTTGTCTGCATTGTCAGGGGCTAACTCATGTGCTGTTCAAAGCATGCTCAGAGAGAAGTGGGAGGTGTTCTCCCACAGTGCAGCCACACCAAAGGTGCACTCAGGAAGACACAGGAGCTGCTCGCTCCTGCACCTCACCAGTTCCTGCCGCTTGTGCCACACCAGACACAAGGCAAGACCAGTATATGCACCCTCAATTTCCACCTCTTTACTTGCAAGAAAATAAGGCCTTACCCAAAGAAAAACATATAGATGAGATGGTGGTCAAGAAGAAACAGGCTAGCACAGGCTGGCTGGACTGTGATCACAACAAACATGGCAGCCTTCTAAATTTAACTGGAGGAATTGCAACATGGAGACACACCTCAATAGCGGATCAATTGCAGCTTCTAAAATACATTCCTGTGTAATGATGTCTCTCTGACAGTGACGCAGAAGGGAGACTGCTTATCAGAACCATCTGTGCCTGGACCAGGGATTCATATCTCTTAGCCATTGGTGGAGTGGGAAGCAAAAGGAGGCACAGTTAGTCTCTTTAGGAAGTAAAAAGTGTATGTAGTGAATAAAGCCAGCAAGCTCCAGCAAAGATCATCTCAAACAAGGTCATGCAGGCAATCTATGGAATAATAAGCCACACTAATAAAGACTAGAAGGCAAACACTCTATCACAGGTTTCACTAGTACTGAAGCTTAACTCTTCTCTTAGTTCCAATAAATTTAAAAAAGAGGTTTATACCCTACTGTTTATCATTTTGTTTTTCTTATCTCTTTTACCACATCATTATGCTGCCTCTAACACACAGTGAAACCAAAACGCTATTTCTGATTTCATGAATACCAAGAGAAGTATCTTCCTAAGCAATTAGTAATCATACTAGGGCACAGTTTCACTGGTGGTTATATAAAGTCAGGGTAAGAAATTATTTGAAATGCAAGGCATACCTACTACTAAATTATCAAAAAGACATAATAGCAGGATAGTAAATGTGTGGTATGTATATTTAGTATTTATTATAGAAATTTACTGCATATAAATTATAAGGAAGTGCCAGATGCATCTAATAAATATGAATGAGGAAAGTTTCATACCCCCAGAGCTATAGATGATGCTGTCTTATAGCTCTTTGGTTGAAAACATTGTATGAAAATCACTTCACCTTGTTTAATTGGAATTGGATCCCCTAAATCTTCTGTACCGGCACTAGTCAGCCAGTCCAAAACAAGATTTTATATGCGAAGTTTCTAGTGGAATACTTTAAAAGGTAATATAGAGTTGAATAAAAATGGAAGAGAAGAAAACTGAAGTACCCAAAAAAAACCCCAGAAAATACAGTACCTCTGTAGGCTATTTATATTGTTATTTTGTGTCTGTAACGAGCTGACATCCCTGCATGGTTTAAACGAACATGAAAAATAAATACTTTCTACATGAGCAGGGAAAAAAGGACAATCATCACTAAATAGTTCACATTCTGAGGAACAGAAAAAGGAACTTTGCAGAGGAAGCAGATTCTGCAACTGCAGTTGTTTCACTACAGAAGCACTTTTTTCTAACAGATGCAGTACCATTTGCCCTTGAACATTACTTTTAAATTCTCACTTAACTTTTTTAATATTAAAAAAGGAGTGCAAAGCTTAATAGTCTTCAGACTATCAGACCATTTAGAACTGTGTAAGGTGAATGTTGCATAGAAAAATAAAACAGCTCCAACAGTCATATTGTACACATGAGAAACAGAATCAAAATGGTATTTTTTGTTTCCCCATTATTACATAAAGCAGCCTGTGTAGAAGAACAATCAGTGTTCTTTCACAAGCAGGCAAACAATGCCTGTGGAAACATGCTAAAGAATTAATCAAAAGGTCAGTCCTTGGTTATGGTGACTGAATCAATATGAAATAAAGGTCAATCCAAGCCTCTGGGCCACTTAAAAATTTTGTTATCATTTTTCTTTACTATTTCTTACTTTTTTTAAAAAATAAAGTAGTATAACTTTAAAGTAAAATTTGCATTTTAATCGCAAAATTTAAAATAAACTGCATCTGTTTTCTTCCAAACTAGCTTTTGAAAACGTTAAAATAAATGATTTGACATCTTCCAAGATGTTTTCTCTATTTTGACCAAAAAAATCTGCCAAAAGTTTTAGTCCCATCACTTCCTACCAGCTCCAGAACATGCTTTTATCAGCAAAATCAGTATTTACCAAAAGCAAAAATATGCCCAGATGAACAGAAGTAATTTTTCTATCATTTGCTAAACCTCCATACTTTATAGAATTGATTATATCTTCTGCTGTGCAAAAGAAGAGAACGCACAGTAATAAATTACGTTGACTAAACGTAGACCTCAAAGAATCTCCCTAAACATCTCATTTCCTCAGCATTTCCACTGTAGCATATTACAGCCAGCTCACCTGCACTGATACTAATAGAATTCAAGACATATTGCATCTCATTAAATAAGTTGGATTTTAATATTCTTTGGAAACATGTATTTATGGGGTCAGGAAAGCAGACAATGGCAGCACATCCACTAGCCACCTTTTTCTTCCAAAGACAATGACAGCTTTACACTGTTTCACAACTAAAATAAGGCCAGTGCTATCTACCAATTTATACTGATTTCTAGTAACTCTGACCACAGCTTTGACTGGTTGCCATTTATCAAGTATCAAGAGCATTCCTGACATCCACACTGACATTCACACTTATTTAAAGGAAAAGCAAGTTCTCCACGAGCCTCTTTTTTTAAAAAATCTTTTTTTTTTTTCACAAAAGTCAGGCTAACTAATAGCTTAGATTGCTAGTTAAAATGTAAAGTTCCTTCAAAGTTTCTCTTTGCTTCTACTAATGAGATTACGTGAAGGAAAAAATGTCGTAAATGAAGCTCAGTTGGTTAGAGCATGGCGTTAATAATGCCAAGGTCACAGGTTCTATCCCCGTATGGGCCGCTTGCTTGAGGGCTGGACTATATGATCTCCAGAGGTCCCTTCCAACCTTATCAATTCTATGATTCTATGAATCCTATATCACAGAACTGTTTTTACTTAGGATATAAGCAACATTTACACTGCTTATTCCAAGCCAGCTCTTTATCTGATGATGCTGATTCACACTGAACAATAATTCACTTGAAAAGCAACATATGAATAAATAAATGAAAGATAGCTAATAAAAACAAATGTAGTGCAAGTCTGTTTTTCTTTTTATGCGAATCCATGCATCAATTTCACACTCCGTTTCCTTAACTCCTGTCAGGTCACTGAAAAGTGAAACTTAAAGGCCCATGGACATTCTGGAGTCATTGGCTTCTTTCACAAATTTGAATGAAATAAAACCAAAGAACTTTCTATGAGTATTTCCAACATCTAGATTACTCTTCTAAAAAAACTCTCCTTCTGGATGCCTAACCTGGAACAACAGTTAAAAAAAAAAAAAAAAAAAAAAAAAAAGCTTATCTGAACTTATTTCATTTGGTTTGCTCACAACAAACACCTTCATTCCACTGGGAAGCACTAAGGCTGTTAGGATAACACTTCCAGCAGTGCCCTGCTGTTCCAGAATGAGAATGGGGAGAATGGGCTTTTTGGAAGTTCCTACCCCACAGCCAGTGGCTGCCCACAGATAGTCTGCTATAAGCAATCAGTTTTCAGTATAATTTTCGCAATAGATGGCTAGCTCTTTTAAAGCTTCTGGGTCCCTACACTAGACACTCTTGGGAGCTAATGCTGTAACAAATCCTGTTAACAAAAGAACAATCTACTGATTGCATGCGCCATTAAAGGCCTCTGGCAGATACCACCAGGACCCCCTTGTTTTGGCACAGAGCACATATACCACACTAAGCTATACTAATGAGGAACATATAGCTCTTCACAAATCCTCCCTTTCCCTGCAAATCCAGACAGCTTCAGATATAAAGACTGATTAAAAAAGAACACATTGCACATTAAAAATGCGTGCATGATGCAGCAGAATACCACTCTTCCAAGAGATTTCAAAATTGATGTGGGGCAGCTACCTCCGGTTAATTAGCTCTCTAAACTTCTGCAAACTCCAGAGATACTCAGCTGATATCACCGATAACATGCCAATTACAACGTAAATTACAAATGCATGAGGATAAGAACTAGAAAGAGATGGACTTATTTTAGTCCCTACTAGAATGGGTCATTATCAAAAAGTGGATTTCAATATGACAGATTGCATTTCACTTCCTACCAGTCTTAAGATCTAAACATCTTATCTTGAGATAGGATGTCAAGAATTCATATTCCAGCTGGAAAACATATTCCAGCTCCCTAATGCATTATCATTTCTCAGTATGGGTTGTGCCAGCATTGTGGGCAAGCAGTGTCAAACATGTTTACTATAAAGGACTGATATCGGAGCAGAACAATAGCCTGTGCAATGAAATATTGCACTAGTTCTACAAGTACAATGAATCTGTCATCAATTTCACACTCACAATTCTTCCAAAATACTTGAGAATAAAAATGAGTGGTTTCTTTTTTTTTTTTTTTTTTTTTTGCATTTATGCTATTAAAACTGAAGCAGGAGTATCCTTTTCTCCAGTTTAGGAATCCAGAGTTGATGTTTCCCTTACTATAGTAACTTTTAATTTTTTTTCCTCCTATGTCCAGAAATAGCAAATAGGTTATAGCTTAAAGTTGTCATTAATAGAAAACACAACAGCTATAAAAACACTTAAAATGTGCTTTATTTGAACACTATTCATTATTTTTATTACCGTATCATGTAGGACCTAGCTGAGACTGGAACCCATTCTAAAAGAACTCTAGACATACATCCTCAAAGAGGTGGTCTCTATCCTGAGGATTTTATCATTCAGATTGGTAAAATGATAAGAAGATTAGCATCAGAATTTGTATCCCTTTTTAAATAGGCTCCAAATTGAGGCAGAAAGAGATTAAATTGTCATCAAGGATGCCTATGTAGAATGGGAATAGAATTCATCCTCTTTTACCATGCCAGCAAGTATCCTAAGAAATCACGTTTTGCTAAAGCTATTTATCAGGCAGGACACTGAAAAATGAGACTCACATAAAAAAAAAATATATAGAGAGAAACACGCAAGGAAACTTTAGGAATTCCCAGTCTTTATGAATCATAGGATCACTGTCAATTTTCAGCAGTTCTCTCAGATCCCAACCATTAACTTTAGCTCACATCATCCACCTGTAACAGAAAGTGCTGTAATGGTGAGATAGTCCCACCGGCCACTTACCTTTGTCTCAAACCACACAGTTTGGGATCCAATAAACTGACTATGAAACCTAGATTATTGAAGCAAGGGATTTTTGCCAAACTATACAAAGTCTGCCCATATTTAATAGAACTACTACTTCTAGGTAACTTTGGTTTCATTCCCAATTCCATATAGCTTTTCTACATTTCATGTCACCAGTTGCAATCAAAATCTACAACGTTGTCATAAATTCAAACACAGGACTCGAGACAATCTCACAAAACTCTGATGGTATTGTGTAATAGATAGTAAATGTTGGCAGATATAGCTAAATTTAAAAATATAGGTTTCTATGAATTAAATATGAAAATAAATATTACCATTAGTACATTAGTCATTGTAGTAATTGATACTACATGTTCAGTTTATCATGTTTTCTTTTTTAATTTTCAGCGTTAATAGAATTTTGGTCTGAAAATGTAACCTAAAGAGTAGGTAAGGAATATCCAGAAATTTTAGCAGATGTATAGGGTCCATAAAGACTTCTCACACAGTAAAGCACCGAGAGGATTTGTAGTCTTGTAGGTAGGCACACAGGTTGCTTATTACTGTCATGCTGGCAAGTACTGAAATGGTTCATCATCTATTTTAAAATTGTTAGTGTTTGATTACAAAGTTGATCCTATTTGAAGCCTGAATTTCCTCAGAACTGCTCTTCCAAGGATTTGTTTTCAGAGGAAGACAACATTTGAGTAGCTTTTCATTCTGTTCATATTTCAAGATTTTATTGTCAATCACTAAGCTTTTTTTTAATTCATCTTTATTTATCTATTAAAGGTCTAAGTCTGATACTCAAGCCTGAATGGTGGTGTTTATTCTAAGGTAAGTTCTACAAATTAAGACTAATTGGAAGCCAGTTAGAATGTAATAGAACTGAAATATAATCAGGTTAGACATTAGGAAAGAAAATCTCTAAACAGTAAGGAGATTGAAGCACTGGACTGCCAGTGAAGGTTGCAAAATCTCTCACTGGAAATGTTTACAAACATTTGTCAGCTATCATTTAGGTAATTTTGACACTACGCTGGGGTAAGGAGATGGAAGAGACGAGCCTCATCTTTTTATAGTTCTAATCAGAACTGTAAATTGATATTTGTACTTGCAGAGCAATATCTACACAGTAATACTGATGCACTGTAGTTTATCATATCCATGATGATAGGTGAAATCACAGGGCTGATTTTGTTTAGTATAGTAAGCTTTCTTCGTATTTTCCTTTTAAGCAACAAGACTGCCAACAGAAAATCCCTCCTGTGAACAATGAAGACTGTAGAATGGCAGTTACCACCACCCTGCAGGACACAAAACTGCAGTTGCTTTTATTCAACAACTCAGAAGAAATGCTAAACACAGCGTATTAAGAAGGCTGCTCCCATTGCTTGGTAAGTTACTATATGCTTTTCTGTCTTTTTTGTACCAGCTTCTTCCTCATTCTACCTCCTTAATTCTTGCAGTAATAAAAGAAACAAGTGAATTTTCTCCATTCTGCAGCTCCGATTCCTAAAATTAAGTTTAAAAGAGTTCCAGATATTCTTATATACCAAAAGATTTTCTACCTCAATGATCTAGGAGCAATGTCATAAGAGCAGGATTCTAGTCTGTTTGAGACCAGGTAGGCATCCAATCTCCACCTGTAACCTGTATGACATGCTTCCCAGAAACTTAAAAGTAAACCACATAGAACACAGCATAGGATAGTCTGTACACATAGAGAAATCTAAAACATAACTTAGTCATTCTCTTGTGCCCTAAAAAACATAATAAACATTTCTAACACCTGAACAATTTTCAGTACTATTCTGAATCGTGGTTGTCCTTACCATCCTTGTGAAAGTCCTTCCTTAATTCTGGATCTACTGAACTTTTTTTCTTCATGAATATATTACAGCACCAATTTTCTTGAATTAACTATGTAAAAGTATTTCTTTTTAAACAGTTTCATAGGTAGTGTCATCTAACTTCATTTTGTGTCCCATTAAAGGAGACTGAATAAAAATATCTGCCCAATTCTTTTTTTCCTGTAAAGTTACTAATTGATGGGCACATCTGTTGTCTCTAGCATTCTTTGACCTAAACAGAATTTCAAATATCATCACATCCAGATTTTAGTTTAGAAGAGTTCCCTGTCTATTAGTATTCCAGATGACCCCAAGAATCTCAACCATTCTATCTCATTTTCCTTTTTCCCTGAAGGGAAGAGAAGCAGGGAAGAAACAGGGTCTGCAATACCGAAACTAGTATTTGAAATAATTTCCTTGATCCAGATAATTTTACAATTTTATTTTTTATCCCATTCCCTGTATACCCCTCATATCTGTAGGTGACTGTACTATCCTACATGCTGTTGAACACTGCATGGATGTTTTCATCAAGCTATCCATGATGACAACTGTTTGTTTCACCTTAATAAACACAATCAATTTTGAAACCAGTAAGGTACCTCAGCAGTTCATATTTATTCTTCCAATATAGGTGGTAATTCCAAAATTCCTTCCACTCTTCTTTATTCTCGTATCATCTACTATTTTGTCCTACCTTAGCCTCTTCTTCAGAACATTGTCATATTAAACAGTTGCCTACTGAGCCATTCTTTCACTAAAACTTCAACAGAGAATGGTGATTATTTAATTATTCTTAATAATCATCATTTACTTGCACTGCAATAGTACCTAGGGACCCCATTATGGACTGAAGTAAAGGCTGTACAATCCAAACAAAAAAAATATTCCTAATACCAAAGAGCTTTCAGGTAATCCATACCTCTTAACAGAATTCTAAATTTTAGAATGTAAATAAGGACAAATTATTACAGCTATGGATTGTTAATACAGCTAAGAGAAGTTAAAGGTTTTTCTCAAACACTTTTATTATTATTATTATTATTATTATTACAATCAAGTTTCTTTACCTCCCATTTTCCTACTGTTGACTAATGCCAGGAGAATTAGCATACATCCTACCTAAACTAGTACTATGAACATTATGTGAAAAGTGGTATTTATATGCAAATAAGAACATTCGTTCATTCTTCTCTTAAATTTTTTTAGGAGTCAGAGTCACAGTTTGTCAGGATCATGATGCGATACTATTTTGGAATGCTAGAGACATAAATAAATCCACCAAAAAGCTGAGACAAGCTTATTTTCACTCCTTTCAATATTTAAAAGAAAGCAACGCAGATATTCTATTAAAATCATATGATCATTGATATTAAATATCAGCATCTGTACTGTACTTTTTTTTTTTTTTTTTTTAGAACAAGGTCACTGCTCTACCCAAAAATGAGGGGTCTTCATTTCATTACCACAAACAGAAGAAATTGAAAGGGATCCTAGGTACTGTTCAATCTCCCAAACTGCTCCAAGTCTACTAGAGAAGGCTATTCTTAGCAAGAGAGCCAACTCTTCCTTCTCACTGATGAGGAATGTCATTGCTTCGCAAAATTTAAGAGTCCGAAGGACAAGAAAAAATAAAGACAGACTGAATCTATATTGCAGCATTTAGGGTATCTTTGTGGGATTAAACTGTCCTGAATTCTGTTCCTTGCTCAAGGCATTGCATTAAAGAGCCATACTGTACCTAAAAATAGATTTAAAAATCAGTAAAAGTTGGAGAATATAAACAGACTCCTTTCAAAACACTGCTGGACTTAATTTTCTAAGCAATTCATCTGGTAATTCTAATAAAAATTGGAGTGTTTAGCTTGGTTTACTAGGAATTATTTTAAACAACAAAGGTTCACATTCAGGACAAAAAATTTCTGGTGATGTTACTGAAAGAAATATGACCTGGGCTCCTAATCCAGGAAAATATGGGATTAAGAAAAGCAATAGGTAATGAGTCTAGACCATTTCTGAATAATGACCGAAACCTCAGAGATAATTAAAATCTTCTGGAAACTATTACCTGTAAAAGAAGCGTCAAGAAACACATCACAGAATCTACTAAAAGAAAAATGATGAATTGCACACAATCTTACTATGTTTTCCCTGAGCATTCTTTCCACTAAGAGTTTCAGAAGTTTAAACAAAAACTAAATATCTGGGGGGGAGGGGGAGGGGACTTATTCAAAACCGATGCAATGTTATCGATATTATCCTTCCTTCATTTCCTCTGAACCACACAAACTTCACAACTGAGATGATTTGCAATTCTTTTTCTACAATCATACTAAGCAGCATGCTCATTAATATGGTAGAAACATTTTTTTAAATCTGCCATTTCACTGCCTAACATTCAGCATCCTCCGTGTTCACGACATTCTGACATAGGTGCCATTGTATTAAACTGCTGTATCTCAAAGGTAAAGAGCCTAACCTATCCCCAAGTTCTCTGCAGCACCTTTTTCTGCAGCACTTCAGCAGATCTGTCCTTTTTCACTATATGTTCACTGTATATAATGAGTACAGATAGTTCTCTAAAGTTTAAAATCTGGATTCAGGTATAAGTCAGAGTCCATCCACATGTAAATCAATACATGAGAAAACACAGGTGTTTTCTATGTCTCTTGGACACAGAACAGGATTGGGAAATCATGCTGGCACAAAACTATTCATACAATCATAAAGGATGTGCTTCTTAGTGTCAGGAAAATGTTGAACACCAATGTGTTTTTCCAACTGGGCTAATTACAAATAGCTACTTAGTTCTACCCAAATAAGCAGAATTCTAGTACAGCAGTAGCTGCTATGCAATTCTGTAATTTAATTCATGCATTGTCCTGCAGGTCTTGTACAGGTAGCTTGGTAGAATACATGCAACAGTGCGCCATCTCCAACTCTCACATAAATAAATAGCAAACTTTTTGTTATATTGATCATGAATATGTCCTGGGATTCTATCAAAAAGATTTTCTCCTGTCTACATTAGCAAATAGTTGCCGCTTTCATGGAAACTTCAACAAACTTGAAATCTTTTTTTTTTCTTTTATACTTCTCAAAACTTAATTTACTTATTTTTACAAAATCTTATCTCCACTTTTTCTGTCACTAAAAAAGTTTCAATTAGCTGCACTGTAAACTTCCACAACTTTATTACCTACTTTATAATCTCCGATTTTGAAATGCACAACGTCACTTCATTTTTAACAAGTAAACACAATTTTCTCTAAATAGTGTTCTTAGATATCACTCAGCTTTTACTATCTGGGAAATACTGCTATCATACAGATTCCAGATCTTATAACATACTATTTATAAAGCAAATTCAGGCCCATATTGTGAAAGATACTATGTGAAGCCTCTGAGAGTGGTAAAAGTGCAAGATCACTCTGGAGCACTATAATCTCTGTTATTTTAAAGCCTGGTGTATGGCTTTAAAATACAACGCATGGAAACATTGTAGCTATAGGCTCATATTTTTAATTAACCTATAGTGTAAAATCCTTGCAAAAGTGTGCAGTAAGGTATTAGCATTTACTTCTCCCAAATTAGTTTGTCCAAACCAAGTGGGCTTTATTACAAGAAGATCATCAAAAAATAACATCAGTTTTTAATAGACTTAATGAACATTGAACAACCTCAGATGCTGTTTTACTCGATGTAGAAACGGGGCCCATGCGAATACTGTCAATTACCCTTTCCAAAAAAAGAAACAATTTAGAACTAGGAAAAATGCCCAGACAGCAGCATATTCAAAGCAACAGTTACTTTTAATATTAATAACAAGACTTCTCCAAACTATATAAAAAAAAATGGTAAGTTTGTTCTTCCCTTTTCCTATTTCATTTCCCTTACCCAAAGGAATACATTACTTACAAGCATTTCAAACCCATGATTCCATTTACTTTGGAACAATGAAATATTGTGTCCACCCAGCAAACAATCTGTCATAACGGTAAGTATTTCATTGTGATGTCTAACCATCGGCATACCATGTCTTTATTGCTTTCATTTTCTATGAAGAATGGCCATAAACTCACATTTTCATTAAATTAAAGAGCTAGCCAATCCTGCAGAAAGGAAGAAAAGGAAACTTCTGTCAGCCAGTTTCTAGACCTTAGAAAAACTGGGTTTTTAGACCTTAGAAAAATTGGATTTTCAAGCGTACTGGGAAGGAGATTTTAAAGAGCACAAGGACAGCTCATTTGAAACACAAAGCTATACTAAGGACTTAGACAAACAGCTACTACACACAGATCTAACTTATGCATTAGCCCTGATATGAGCAGAGGATTGGACAAGATGATCTTCAGAGTCACTTCCCACCTAAACAACTCCCAGTTTCTACACACAACAGCTCAAACAACAGAAAATCCCCAGTCAAAGCAAGCAAGCCTACCAGAAATACCCAAAGTAACAACCCTATTAAACAAACAAAAATCCAAACTGCACCTTCAGTGGGCTTCTTTCAGGCTGGAGTGTCAAGTGTTCATCACCGTAACACACAGACTACTGAGTTATTAGTTACTATAATAAAGTGGGGCAGTTCACCAGCTGTAATAGAAGCAGGTCAGCCATAAAAAACACTTGAGAATAAACTGCTGGACTTAGAGCTAAGATATCAAGGCAGCTTGCTTTTCAACACTGGTGCTTAGCCCACTAACGTATGCTCATACTAGTGCCAACCAATTGATTTTAGCCTGAGAAAAAGCCATGCTGCATGGAAAGGGTTCAGTCTATGAGCCAGGGAAACTGAGCTATCACATCTTTCTAGAAGTTCAGAACTTGGAATAAATGTAAATTTACAGATGTTAATAACAAACACATGAGCTGCAGGAGATAATCTGCCACCACCACCCAGTCGAGGGTAGACCAAGTCACATAAGCCAATACAAGTGCCACTCAAAAACTGAGTCTGGAAGATATAAGGACACATCCTCAATCGCTGCCGCTTCCTGCTGCAGGCCTTCTCCCAAGGCCTCCTCGTTCCTGGTAGTACCAGACACATGCAGAGTGACAAGCTCTTGGGGTGTGCAAGGCCCTGCAGGGAGCTGCTGCCGCCTGCCGCCTGCAAGAGGCCAGCAGCAGCTCTGAAGGTAAAGTGAGAGGGACCACGTCTCGGCTTGGGCAGATGCACAGAGCTGTTCAGCTCCACCCCTCTGTGCAGGCTCCCTGGTGAGAGAGATGCTTCAACTGCCAGATAGAGTAGGAAACTCTTAGGCAGCCTCTCACCTCACTGCTGCCCAGGCGTCCACATATACGCAAAGCACATGTGCTCCTACAGGACATACACAGCTCCTTCTGTGCACATTTGGAGTAAGAAGGTCCATGGAAAAAGTATCAGGAGAGTAACATCCCACTTGTCTTTACTAAAGGGCTGTCGTGAGCAAAGCAGTTGTGACTCAGGGAATTTCACTTAATTTACTGCCAATTAATACAACTTTTAGTTTCTGATTCAGGTATTGAGAAATCAGGAAAGCAGGAACAATTAAACCAACACTTACGGAAACACATTTCTTCTCCTCTCCCCAGCTCAACTTCGGTCCAACATCTCTCCTTGCTTCTTACTCTTTTCCTCCGCTGCTCCCAGCTCCTTACTCGTTTCCTCCGCCCGGGTGTGGGGTCTCCCCAGCTCGCAGTCCCCTGGGGGCGCCGTCACCCCGGCGCGGCCACCGCGGCCGCAGCCCCTCCTGGCGCCCCACACCGTCCCCTCCTGCCTGCCTGCGCCGCGGCGCCTCAGCGGACACCTCCCTCCGCGCCTCCCCGCCGCGCCCCCCGGCGACCCGCCTCGCCCTGCAGGCGCCTCCGGCGCGCGGCAGCCGTTATCGGCCGTTACACGGAGCGGGCGGGAACCGGCCGCGGCCGGTCCAAAGCGGCTCGCGGCCGCCTGCCGCCCCGCCCACCCCGCTCTCACAACCCTGCTAGCTGGCCCCACGCAAGGGCCCAGCGCTTCAGTGTATACAGACTGGAAACTACGGTGTTACGGAGAGGGCGTCAACTGATCACCTTCCCGCGCGTCCGCTAAACAGCGTAGCGGAAAGGTAGGACAAAATTACCTGAAGGGGCACCCTCGCATTTGGGACTACCAGTCATCTCTTAAATTCCCGTTTTCATTGTCAGCAATGACTTTGCTGCAGTGCAGGAAACTGTTAGAAGAGAAAGAGCTGATGAAAAATAACCCAAGAATAAAAGGTACCCTGCATATCTCCTGTACATGTTCATAATACCAAGAAGCTTAATGAACACGTATTCAGCCTTGATAACCAGTGGTGTCATTTACAAAGAAAATACTGCAAAGTGAATTTCTATAGAAATGAAAGCTCCTGTGTGGAAAGAAGCCCTCATAAATGAATACCAAGCAGTATGTAAACTGCTGAGAGAGTGTATTTTCCATGCACCAAGAGTATGCATTTAACAGATATCCTCTGTCCTCGTGCTTGCAGCTGATAGTCATTAGAGTAGCATTGGATCTACAGCAGATTTATCACATTTGCAATGTAAATTTATTACTATTCAAGTAGTCCTAGCACCTGTGCCTTACCATCCCACTACATTTGCAAGTTTTCCCCATCATTCACAGCTGAATGGCTCTACAAGTGAAGCTAAAATATAAATCCAAACCCACTCTTTGCAAAATTTTGTCCTTTTAAGTCCATTCATATGAACTTCTCTTACTGGAATGAAAACTGCTATGACAACCTCATTTCTAGTGTTTCATGTGTAGATCAAAAACTGATTCAGGGAGATAAAGCAGTCACATGCACTGTGCTCACATCATATTTATTCTATAGATGACATTGCATTTATTTCCACCTAAAGTCCTAGGAAAGCAAGGAGTTGTTTACCACCTGCATTCTTTGGATTAGGCACAGCAGAGTAAGAAGTGTTATCACCTTGCATCACAGAAGAGTTGGGACTTCCAGTTTGGTCATACTGTAGGAATGCAAGTCTCTGAAAAATTCTTCAAACAACTGAAAACTGGTATTTACAGGGATGCCTACACAGCCAGCTTTCTCTAAAACAGCCCCAGTAGAGAACTAGATAGTAAGAATGGAGGATCTCTTGTCATGCCTGTGTCTAGAAGGTAAAAAAAAATAATAAAAAACTAGGTTTCCCATACCTTGTCTTCCAGTCATGGCTCTGTAGGTCATCGATAGGTTTCTTCCCAAATGCAGGGAACAAAGGTGATTATTTATGTAGCTATTATCTCTCAAAGTTACTGTAGACTGTATTCTAGGTGAGATTTATAGCTATAGTAACAAGAACAGTTTAATTTATAATATCCACACATTGTAGATTTATGAGGGATTTATTAAAAAAAAAACTACATCATTTTAATATGACCAACATGGATTAGTTCTAATCAAACATTTTTATAATGGTGTGGGCATATTTATGTTACAGATTCACATGCAGTTCCTGCACATGAAACTTTGTCAATATCGGTGAAAAATTCAAGTTACTTTTAGAACGATAGTGAATACCAAGCCTGATGTATATTCTGCAGGTAGTCAGGTTACCAAAAAATGACCCTTTATATTTGATTGAAAATATAAATCATTCAAGTGCAAAAAAGTGTCTTAGGGCAAAACCATAATACTGTTTCCTATTTTCTTGTTGAAATTTGTACTAATATTTTGATTTTCAACAATTTCCAGTAGACTTTTTATATCACGAGGAAAAATAATTGAAAAACTCTTCTTCTACTGTGTATTTGTAACAATATAGGAAAGAAAGAAGAGTACCACAATCATTTTTTTAAAACAAACCAGAAAAAAGGAGGGAAGTTTCTGAAAAAACTCCAGATTATATGTTATCATGAAAGCAGGAACTTTTGACTGTATTCTTATTCATAATCAAAGATCTTAATCCTAAATTACATACAAATTAATCATTTTACATAAAGTTTAATTTACATAAAGCTTTAATTGCATAATATGGGATTATACTTACTTAGCTAGGCTCTACATTTAGGGTAGGGAAGTAAGAGGTGAATTTTTAGCCAGCTGTACAATCAGAAATCAAATCTACCAGCAATATGAGCCAAAACAGTGGTTCAGAGACACAGTCTAGCTTTAGATAATCAGCTCAGAGAAACACATGATCCTTCTCCGTAATTTTATGACTTCCATGGATTTGTAAGTCATATACTAGCACAAACATTAAAAGTTCCCTCTCGCAAGTTGAAGCAATTTCAGATTTACTTTTGTCTGACTTTGTTTGATGTATATACTAGTTCTTATTGTCTAAATGTCTTTGTCTCTCATAATTGATAGCTTTGATCTTAAAAGAATCCATAAAAATGTAAGGGCAATTACACCTTCAGGTATCATTCTCTCACCATTGAAAATAGTATGACAATTCTTACTAGAGCACGTTTTAATTACCTATCCCACTACTGCAACCCCCAAATTACCTTACAAAAGAATTTGCAGCTAATGTTACAGAGATGTTCTGAACAGTATCCTGAATGATTTTCAGAAAATAGAGGTTGGTTATAATTAGCTTGGCTTTAGTAGAATAAATCTTTTACAGAGGCAAAACTGAAAACATTGTAGAGTAGACTGCTTTTATGATTGCACTAAAGTAAAATTTGATAACAGATCTGAAGTTTATTTCTTTATAATGGATTAATTGGTTTCTGAACTGGGAAAGTGAGAGTGCTGTCATCTTATTATTGTCATCTATTGCATCTTTATGGCTCTTATAATATAAATTCACTTCACCAACGGTGGAATGCAATATTTAGTCTCATGCCACCAAGGCCAAACTGTTTGTTTAAACGAAGGCTAGCTAAAGAACTAATTTATTTCATACATGTCCGATATGCCATTATATGTGAAGCCACTTGAGAAATATCTAGATTCAGCTTGTCCATACCAATATAATAATATTGTTAAGAATTGAGTAAAATAGAAGAAATATCTTATAAATAAAATACCTTCCTTATTCCTGCCCACACACACTTTCTGAATGTCACTCACTTTATGCCAACACATGAGAAAATAAAACTGAGTCTTTCCATAATGTAGTTATGCTTTCTCAGTAAGTTCTAGAACACTGATGAACATAGTCTGAAATATATTAACATAATAATAAAAATAATAATCACAAGGAGTTTTTTGGCAGCAGGTGCTCATACTGATTTCATTTCTGCTCCGAAAAATTGCATATAAAATCTAATAAACAGTTTGTTTTTACTTTAAAATATTTATTGCTGTAATTTATGCTTTCTACATATTCAAGGAGCTTTAAGAGAAAAACATGGACAGATACTTACTCTTTACTAAATAAGAAAAAAATGACACTGAACACATCTGCTTATTACTTCGTATCTGTCCCAAAATGGAAATGGGTAAGTGAAATACTTAAAAATTTCTGAAGTTTCTTTAAAAAATCTCAAGGCATTAACAGGACCTGGAAGAGCAGAAGACCCTGTTTAGCAATACAAGAAGCTGCATGTGACAAGAGTCACCTTAGGAAGTGAATTCATCTTCCTCAATAGAAAATAGTGTTCCCCTCAGAGGGGCAGGACAGGACTTTTGAAGGAGAGCAGAGCTGGGAGAGGAGGAATGGTGTGTATTTTGTGGTTGGTAGTGGTGGGAGGTTTTTAATTTTCATTGTTAAGAATTTTTCCAATTGTCTAGTTCAAAGGGGAAAAAGAATTATTCTGAATTTTTATACCTGACTGATTGTGACACTCATTGTCTTGCCAGGCAGGAAGCACAGCGAGGCTGCTGTATGACTCTGACCCACTCTGCCCTCTAAGACACAATTAATAAGGTATTTTCAGAATGGCGCTGTGCTACTGTATGGGGGAGGAGATTTTTTTCCTTTCATTTTCCAGCTTTAGATCAGCTTGAGTTTTCATTTCTTCAGACTCCTTTCTCTGACCTTAATTTTCTAGCTTAACTTGAAATAGCAAACAGCCACTACAGTACAAGGAAGTATATTTACACTGATACTAAAACTAAACTTTAGGCTACCAGGTATCAAGAAAATCTCAAGGTTAAAGTTTTGGAAAGTGAGGTTTTTTTCTTTCATCAGGAGCTGAAATGTATAAGTAGTCATAACTTCTGTAAAAGTAAATAACCTGCTCAAGTAAATTGCCAGCTATTGAATACCTAGAGTACATATGTAGTTAAAGATACTGTAGGATGTTATACTGCATAGAGTCATCCGGGGACAGAGAATTATTAGACACTGAGGTTTCTCTACAGGAGATCGTTAATGCCATCAAAAAATTGCCCCCTGGGAAACACTGAAATCCCAGATGGCTTTCAAGTATAATTCTTTAAATCTTTTCTGAATATTGTACACCAAATTTTAATGGCTATATTTAGTAAGACGTTTGCTAGAGGGCTACTCTCTAGAGATATAATGCTTTCATTAATCACTGCAATCCTCAGCAAAGGAGGGAGTTCTGTTGTATATATCTGCAGCAGACCTGTACTTTTGCTACCACCATTAGCATGTGGAACAGACTATTTTCTGGTCAGAGTTCCAGAACACTTTAACTTAAAGCTGCTTCACTAGCATTGCAGGCCTCAAAACAGACAAAATTCTTAGTGTCTTAAGTAATCTGATAGGGTTATTACCATTTACTTACATGCACCAATATTCAGTGTTATTTCCAGCCTTTCAAATTTTAGAATCCAATCTCTGAATATTAAACTCAGTGGATATTTAAGGATATATAGATCTTAGATAAGCCAGGAGCTGCAGTCATTAAGACCTCATAACTGAAATCAGTGATTGGATGAGTCATTCAATATATGCATTACTGGTGTTTTGGAACTGCTAGAGGTTGATTACCATTGTCTTGGGAGAAAGGCATTCCCCCTCCACCCCGAAAAGTTATCAAAACCCCACCAAAGTCACCATTCTCGTTCCATCTACTAGAAAACATGGCTTTTATTTTTATAAGAATGACAAAAGTGAAGGACTTGAAAACAAACAGATGAACCTACACAGAAATAATCTTGAGAACAGCACCTCAAGAAATCACCTGCATATTTTAAAGGTCTTAACTGACAGATAATGCTAGTAGCTTTATAAAGGAGTATTTGTTGATTACATCATCCACGGAAGGCTAAGGCCAAGGAAATCCTAATTCCACTAATGTTAGGCGATGCTTTGACTTTGACGTCAATGAGCTCATAATTTCATTCTTCTTCAGTTTGGTCTACCACAGTTAGTACTTATTAGTGTTCCCAGCACATCCACAGACTATCTTTATTTCCAGTAGTTAGAGAAAGAGCGTAACAGTAGATAAGAAGGTTTATTATTTCTTCTGTGGAACTGGGTCCATTTGATTACATTTGCTGATGTGTATTTCTATAATTGAAATGAAATCAGTAGACAGACTATCACGACATTTTATTGTAGATAAGTTTAAATTAAATGCAAGTATTCAGGCCTCAATGAGAAACACTATGCTTTAAAAATAAAAATTAATTAAAGCAATAAATTTTTTGGGGGGGAGGGCAAGAAAGCCACATTCATTCTGCATTAACGTATCCTCCTACTGAATAAAACATCAAGTACTTGTTTTTTTTCTGTTACGCCAGATGACACAGTTATTCTTGATGTATAGCAACTGTAATATGGTAGATGGGTTTCACTAATACATATTTCACTAATATGTAGATGCCAAGTAGTTTGCCTGTGGGAAATTCAGAGAGACGTTCTACCATCTTTTAATAGAATGGAAACAGTGGATAAGAAAAAAAAATGCCCAGTAGGCTAATTATACTTCTGAAAAAATCTACCAGTAGCCACATTCTTGTTCAAGCTTAAAGAGATTAAGATTTGAGAAACTGCAGTATCCACAGATTTGGGGGAGTCTTCTATTAAAAAGAAAGCTGCAACTTTCAAAGATTTTCAAACTTTTTTTTTAAATTATTTTCCTATCAGGAAAACCAAACTCTGCTATATTATTTGCTTAACCTTTTTGCCAAGTGAGAATTTGGAAACATTCAACTGACCCAAAATACTTCAATTTAAGTGAAAATCACTCAATTTGAACTACAGTGTGCACTACAAGAGTCAAACCCATCTGTTAAAGTACAGAGCCCCTTAGGAATCATGGGGGAAGTTGTCCTCCTGAGGAGACCAACTGACTGTCGGGAAGAGCAAGCACATTCCCAGACTACAGCTACCATGACATGATACACTGCAATGCAATTGGGAAATTCAATTTAAGACTGCACAACTTTAAAGATTTTTTTTTTCAGTAAACTGAAACTCTGAAGTTGCCAAAGTTCACAATCAAAATACATGCAAAAATACCTATTAAAAGAGTCAGGGTTTTCAAGAAGTTAAAAATCAGAAGTTTATCTTCAGGCCTAATGCTTTCAGGAAAATTATGGTATCCTTAATTGAACTAATGCCCCCTGGACACAGGCACTTCTGAGTAATTTTCCAAGTATTTCCATGCATCATTCTCGTTACTCTCTTCTTTCTTACTTGTATTTTCATCAGCAAAGTATTTTCTTTTATTCCTTTGTTTTAATTCTTAAGGGCCCTAATTCAAAACCAATTGGGATCAATGGGAACCTTTTTATTTAAAAAACTAGGGATTAAAATCAGCCACCTCAGTGCATGTTTTGGTCTCTGTGGTCTGAAATAATCTGATAGCTGTCTTTGACAGATGTTTCTGGCATTAAAGAAATTTTTTGCAGCTTCCCTGAAGAATCTCTGAAAGCAAAGAAATCTCTAATGAAAACTGTAAATGAATCAAATAATTTGATAATTACAAAATGCTTTAGCATCTGTATCAATTCTTTAGGGGATAATGTTGACCTTTAATTAACTCTAATGTTGTCCAGAAGAAATCTATAAAATGATTTAAAGCTGGATAACTAGCTACCTAGCCTTTTGTTGCCTGCTTGAAATGCCTTTTCTGGACTGGATGATTATTTTATCCAAGCACAGATATTTATGTTCTAAATGTATTTTGGCCATAAAAAACAGCTGGTAAAAAAAGTTTTGAACAGCAGGTAGTGATAAATACCACCTACAAATACATGTTAGTAGCATTCATAATTATCCTTATTGTGTGCATTAGCTACATGACTTAAAATGTCTTTAGCCATTTCATTTAAATTACATCAGTCTAGGAAATACACTCCTCCTAAAGTGAGAGATTCTCTCTTCCTAAGAGAATCAAGTACCCAGTGCCTTCGTTCAGGAACTCACTGGTGTATGGGAGAGAAATAATCAGTTAAGAAACACAGATAAACCTAGGGAAGACAAGAGATCATGGACTGAACACATATCCCACGCTCCACACAAGAAACAATATATGGAGGAAAAAAAAAGAGAAAAAGTGTGTCGCGGGGGGAGGGGGAGAACAACAGCAAATACAGTCATATAAACACAGAAGGGGCCAACTCTGAAACAAATAATATTTTTCTTATTTTTATCCATTCATATTTTAAGAATGCTTCTTCTGAATGAGACACAAACAATTTGTGAGCAAACTGTAATGGACATTGACTTGCACAAGTCTGTGCTGTAGTCATGAAAAGCACACAAGGGGGAAAAAAAGCATCTTAACAAATTTTGTTGCAAGTAATTTGTTCAGCTTTAGTTACAGGTGATACAAGCTGGAAAGTGTTCCAATATACTCTGAAACAGAGTATCCTGTAGTCCATTTAGCAATTTACTTTCATAAAACAGGAAATGTAGGCCTTACTTGCTTTTGCATTAGTCCCTACTCAGACCCTTCCAACTTTCGTTCCAATCTCATTGTATTGTTTGGTGTTACATCTGTTAAATACTCTGATTACTCTGATTAAAGGAGCATTTAAAAAGTATTATCACAGAGCAGACAAAATAGTTACCTCTCGTTTTGTATGCTAGTAAAGTAGGATTGGACAACAGCGGATGTTTTGCAAGAATTCTTTCATAGTTGATGTCTTCTGAACGCAATATTGGGAATGCAGGATTTCACTCTAATTCCATCAATTCAAATTTTTGCAATATGAAATTAAAGGCTGCCTACAAAGCAAGCTAAAAGGTGCATCCCCAGGATGTACATAACTACTGAATTACTCACTGGTTCTCCAGAGATCAGTGTCTTGCTTGTGTAGTGCTTGCTAGTGTAGTGTTCAGGAGTGCTGACAGTTTGCAATTATTCCCACTAGAAGAAGCTACCCTTACATCAGGTGCTCTGATATTTTTTTTCTTTTTTGACCTGATACAGTTTTATGCTCACCGTGTGCAGATGCCTGACAATATTTATTTTGCCTTGGAAATCAACTAGCAAAGACAACAACAAATAGCCAGCCAAATGTTAGCCACTGTGCCCAGTTTATTTTGAGATTTTGCTGCTCAGATGTGCGAATGATTTCCATCTGTTCCATTTCAAGATAAAGATTTAGAACTGCTGGCACAAGGGAACCTTTTTTTTAAAAAAGCCAGCTTGTGCAAGTATGGCTTGTCTGTGTACGTGAGTATAAGTTCTCCCTGCCTTCATAACAAGTGCAGTGAAAGCTGTCTGTGACACACAGGCTTCTCACTTCTGTGACTATGTTTTCCAAATAGAAATCCAAGTGCTTTGAATCTTGAACAAAGTGTGATGCACTGGGTCAGGATGTTAGTGTGTCTGCCAGCTGGGTGCCAGGGAGCTATGCCAGAATAAGCAATTACAAGAGTCCCCTGATGTCCAGCTTTTCTGTTTGCACACACTGAACATTACTGTACCCAAGACTCAAGCTGAGATTCCAGCAGTGAAACAGCAACAACTCTGCCTGATAAACTATTTTGCCAGTGACCAAGTGAGGAGGTGTTACAGCAATTTTTGGTGTTACAGCAATTTTTCTTTAAACAAAACTTGTCTTTTGTTTTATCTGTACTTAACAAACATGCAATAGTACCAGCTGAGTTTAACATATACAACTGCCTACACTGAAGGAAAATAAGAAATTTAGCTGTAAAGACTATCCTGGAGGAGATTTATCACAACTGTACACTTGTTCTGAATTCTGATTTCTGAGGACTATTTTTAAAAACCCTCATTCTATAGGCCCTAGTAAACAAAAGAATGATGTTCAATGGCAACAGCAGTTTAACCCCTGTTCATCTGCAGTCCTGTGCACCTTCTACCACCTTTTATTTTCTCAGTGTGCATCAAATAAAATAGATCGTACACACAAAAACACATACAGAAGATATGTATCTTTCTTTTCTAAAGCAATTTTCATTTCCCAGTACCATCCATAACATGGCCACAAAACCAGCTGTGTCAGTATAGGCCAGAATATCTTCATCTCACATTACCACTGAATTACAAACTAAAGGTACAGCTTTCAACAAACTAGCAGTGTCTGAGATCTCTAGTACCACAGAGCAGCTTACCAGAAGGAGCTTCTCTAGGGAAGTTAAGCAGTAAAGCCTCCTGCTGTCCTCTTATGCTGCCCTCTCATAGGGCTGCATGTACAACTGATGAAGGGACCACACACACAAAAGCTTGCTAAGTTTGATCGGAGTGTTTGCTAAGAGGCATTGCTACTTTGCTTCTTCTTACAAAATTCTCATTACTCATACGCAGGACAAGTCAGATGAATTGAAAGGATAGAGCCAGCAAGGTTAAGAAAGAAAGAAAGATTGGTATATACCACATGAATAAGTAGAGCAAATTACATTGCTGTGAGTCACAGAAAACCTTCTCATGCCTCTACGGACTTGTGCCAGCAAGTGTTTTGCTGCTAGTCTTTATAATTGCGGTGTATTAGTTCCTGCTGTTTCATACAAATGAATTGTCAGCGTCTCACCACGTGTTACTACAGTATGCTTCTGGATCAAATCATGTGTTATTTAATGCTGTACTTATAAACATGCAGATCCTAATTCAAACAGTCATAACTCCAAGCATGAGCTATACTTGTAAATATAACAGGCTTTAGAGGGTTTAGCTCAGTTGGTTAGAGCATGGTGCTAATGCCAAGGTCATGGGTTCAGTCCCCGTATGGGCTATGCTGAGGGTTGGACTAGATGATCTCTAGAGGTCCCTTCCAACCTTACCACTCCTCTATGTTTCTCTCTGTTTCTCTTTCATAATCTTACACTATAGGATCTGCTAAATGAGCTGTCAGTCGAGTGCTAGGAATTCATAGGACAGATACTCTGAGTTTCAGTGAAAGCTTTATGTAATGTTGTTACTTAGTAATACTGATTCTGAAAAAAAAAAAAAAACACATTTGCTTGCAATACCTATAGTTTACACAGCTAAACTGTTTACATAGTAGATCTAGAAAAATTAACTCAGCTTCTGTAATAAGAAAAGGGTTTTTATTTTCCTGAACCTCTAAGAATCTATACTGATATTCCTGATCCTGAAGTGCTTGCATAATTTCCTACTAAGAGATAAAGGAGTTCAAAGAATCATCGGGTCTTAAAGGAAGACCAGGGACATAGAAGAGAAGTGGAATGTATGATGAAGGCTACACAAGGAAGCGAAGCACATATACATACTTTGCCTGGCTGAAAAGATGTTAGCACTAGATTTCTTCTTTTCTTTGGGAAAAAAAATGAGGTGGGTAACTATAAATCTGAGTATTTCACCAGTAAAATATGCAGCAACTTATCCCACTCCAGTGTCTAAACCAACATTGTCTTACTGTGATATTAACTGCTCAATCACTAAATTTCACATAATCTAAAGTCTCTTGAGCTGGGTAGTAACTGATGATATTAAAAACCTAGTCAGTCTCCACAGCTTTAGGTGCTCACCAGGTTACTGCATCCAGGTTGCGTGTCATGCTCCTCAGCATCCTTCATTCTAAGGTGGCTTCATCAGTGTTTCATTCATCACTCTGGTGTCCTTCACAGTGACAGGCTTTCCACCTTTTCATTTTTGTGAAAAGGTAAATTTTTCATCCTAGCTCCCTTAAAATCACTCAAAACAATAACCGCCTTTTAGAGATCTAGCTTAAACACACCCTTTCTTCCTTAAATTCGTTATCACTGTGACTTACAGCTTCCTTCTGAGGAATGTGTGAAAGTAAGGCACATGCCCCATGAATATATGAAAATCCAGTGATCCTCTGCCCCAGTTTCTGCGTGAATGCCAGTGCATTCTGTCCTTTTAATATTTTGTGTCTCTTTGCATAGGCTCCATAGGCTTCTCCCCTATACTGTTTTCTCTCTGGCTAGCTTCCATTAATATTCGCTGGTCCTGCAGTCAGAAAGCAAGCTTCTTCCTCGTCCAAAAGCCTCATTCCTGTCTATCCTCTCATATCTCAAAATATACCTTTGGCTTTCTAGGATTATGGGTCAGAAAGCAAAGAGTTGAATGTGGACTTACGACAGAAATTTCTTATACGTGCACTTCAATCTTTAGATTTGTAGCTCTCTGGGATTTTAAAAGACAGTCACCTTCACTGCTCCTTGAGCCTGTGGATGCAGTCAGTACGTCAGAGGAAGCTAAGTGCCTCCTGTCTCCACTTTGCCATTTGGAGTCTATTTTAGTGATTAAAGCTCTTCATTAGCTTAAAGAATATTTCTAGTTTAAAGTGGCTTATGACATTAGACTTGCACATCTTTGAAGGAATGTCCAGGTTTCCCATGTCCTCTGGTTTTCTAGAGTTCAGTACTGAATAAAGGTGCATTAAAATATAATATGCCTGCACTCAGAATTACAGTAGTCCTCCAGGTTGCCAGGATCTATGCAGATGTTCTCCAAGAGCAATGCCTTCGAATGAGTATCCCCAAAAGGCACTGTGGAATCTAAACATGCATTACTTCATGGTAGTTAGATTATGCACAACTGTGAGCATTTAACTGGTGTGTTATTCCTATTATGTTTAAATGAGTTATCAACTATGTTCCCATGAAGCTTGCAGAGACAAGAAAGAAGCCATTACCTATGCAGGCAAGTGCAAAATACTAATTTCCTTTGCATGCAAAGGTGCTAGCATCTTTCTCCTGTAGCTCTTCTGCTATTATTAGCAACACTGCAATTGCCAGTTAACTCCAATGACTTGCAGCCATAAGGAAAGGAATATAAAAAGATGGGGCAGATCAATGAAGAGGGCTGAACAGAGCACTTTCAATCTTGTTTTCAGCCTGGGCTTAATCTGAAGGCAGCTCTCATTTGATTGATCCACAAATCTCTCCTGGAGAAGGGAGGCTACATTCCACTTTGGCTACAGAACTGCTGGCTGAGAGCTTCCCTGGGAGACAATGGTGCAGGTAGATGGAATCACTATTTCCCCGGTCTCTCTCTGGCATATCTAATAGGATAGGCTTGAACTGATAGCTTATCTGTCCTCACTGAAGTACTGAACTACTCTAAATACCGTTCACCTTGTCTTACAAACCTATATTTGCAGAGGATGCACTAAAAATTAAAACTTTGGGGTTACTTCCCAAAACATCACCCAAATGTTTGTGTCACTATAGTCATTAATAAGGACATTAATGTAACTGCATGTACACACCAGGTCTGTGTCCAATTTTTCTCATCTTTCATTGCACTGGCAGCTTCCACAACAGTCAAGACTTAGCAGGCAGACTTAGCACCTGCAACGGGATACTGACAAAGCTGAAATTTTCATTTTGACTGTTTCAGTCCTTCTGAGTGCATGCATTTGTTCTGCCACGCAGAATAAAATAAACAAACAAAATAGCATATTCCCCAACTTTAGGCAGCACCAGAGGAGGGTGTTCTTCACAGCCTGCCTAAACAGGATCCAAATTTTTTTCTTCCTCTGCTGCACTCAAAGTCATTGTCACAGCTGCAGAATTAAATAGCCGGAGGGCTTTCAAAATCCCTCAAATGTCTGAGATTCAAGCCAAAAGTCTGAGGTCAGGGAGGTTTGCTGCCAGGGTGCCAGGGTTTCCTTGAAAAAATAGTAAAAGGAAAAGAGAAAAGGAGAGCTGCCAAAGACTGGGAGAACAACTATAAAGACAGGAAATGATCATTCTAAGAAGAAGGAAAACAGAAAAACTGCTGGGAAAAAAAGACTAAAATATACCAAGATTCTTCTCTGCTAAGAACAGAACTCCAAGGAAGCCATAAAACTGCAGCTTTGTGGCCCAGATCCTGTAGTAAGACAGGCAGCCTGGGTCACCTCTTCCAAGGGGTAAGAGGAGTAAGGAAAACAAAACAAAAAGCTTTGGAGGAAAAATAGACCATACTCCATTTACAAGCATAAAAGTAGCATAAGGAAAAAAAATGATAAAAGAAGGAAAGGATTATTTTTTTCACGGTGCATTTCTCCCACAAAATGTTTCTATGAACCATTACCCCCCCCCCACACACACACACACACACTGTATTTAATTGCATAAACTGAGCCTTAGGTGAAAAAAAATTGTTCCACCCTGATGATCTGAAGTCTTTCATTTTTTTTTTGCTGACATTATCTGAAGAAAGCATGTAGCTGAAGCAAAAGGTAAGAAGGTTTATATGTATTCAACCCGTATTTAGTTCTAACAGTTCAGGGATTCGTATCCTGTACCCATAACTTCCCACCTGCAAAACTGCTGTATTCAAAACCATTTTCACCTCTGCTGCTTCTGATTTGGCAAAGTTTAACTCTTTTCATTAGTCATCTTACATGTGGCTTGGGTAAGCATGGGAAGTATTTTCCCTTAGCTATCAGATAATTGCTACTGCAATTACTCACTTGAAAAGTATCATGAAGGGTTGTGATGACACCTGCCAAACGCATCCTTCATACTGCAGTCCTTTATAATTTTTCTTTTTTAAATGAGCTAGGCATCTATATTAAAAGTATTTTAGTTAATTCAGGAAGTAATGGCTGAAAGTTAACAGCACTGAGTTTCTTACTTTGGTGTAGTAGAGATTGTTTGACTTGGTAAGGAAATTGAGAGAAGGGAAAAGGATTCGACGTTTTATCTAAGACATGAGTCTAGGAATTTGCTCACTCTTGCCAATCAGTGAAAGCTTATGCATTAGTAACAGGCTTATATGCTTATATACATACATACTGTAAAGCCCAAGCTGGCCAGGGAAAGAAAGATGCTGTACAAGTTCATTTCAATGAAGATTTGGAGGAGAATTCTGATAACTGGAATTATTTGTCTACTGTTTTACAAGCTCCTTATAATAAATATATTCTGTTGTCAAGGTAAAATTGTGTATTACTTGTTTACAATATATTTAAATGGTTGTTACAATTTTTCTTCTTTTCTTAGGAGTATCTTGCTGACCAATAAACAGCCAGATCTCAAGTATCACAAAGTAAAGTTTATGGCATTAATAAAGTAAAATCAAGGGTTTTCTAAGCATTGCCACCCTTCATACTTTGCATTAGAAACATCAGAATTACAATGTCTTTAACAGGAGCTTCACTTTTTTTCCCAGATAGATCAAGACCAAACAAAAGTACTATGGTAACATAAATACCAGCATTTGAAGGGAAATCTTTTCCTCTGACATTCCTTATAGAGGTCAGTATCTCAGTTTTAATGGAATTCCACAATTTCCCATCTCTCTCACTAGTCCCTTTTCTTTTCCCTGTAAAGGTTGTGTATGCATCCTTCTGACTTCCATTTTTTGTTCCTGATCACAGAGGATCATCATGTACTTTTGCAGCATATCACCCATAGCCAGCCTAGTTTTCTGTGAATTCCTGAAATGCAGACAGTTGATGCTTTTTCTAATCATGTTTCAAAGTAACCCCTATCCCCTGCCAGATGAAGACTGTGGAAGAACTCCTGCTATGTTCATTAAATACTGATCCTTTGTTTCTGGGGGTCCCTGGAATTTCACAGGAAATACGAAAAAATATAATGCACTTTAAAGAATCCCCCCCCACACACACACACTTGCTTGAATTTCTATTTTGCTGAAGACAGCAGTACAAGATTTAGATTAGTAACCTGAGAAGCTTAGGATCAGTTGGTACACTGCTGTCTGCCTTTAATTAGTAAGCATGAAAAAGGCTGGCTTATGCCTGCTTTCATAAATGCTATTGATCAGGGACAGTGTGTGCTTATTGCTGGAAAGAGAATTCCTAATGTAAACAAGTTCTGAGTCAAGATCAGACAGATCAGAAATTATCCACATCTCTGTCAACATCTAGATAACTTGCATCTTTCAAGAAATGGATAGTGATGTTGACTAGCTAAAATAAAAATACTTGTGGATCATTTACTAGAGATTGAGAACAATTTGAAAAATAATGCAAAAACACAATAGTCCCATGAATTGTCATTCTGTAATCTCAGTAAGCTTCCCCTTCTCCTTCCAACCTTTCCTGTGAACTGAGTAGCAGCATATCATAATCATAAGTTTGAGATGTCCAAGCATGCACTGCATTTTTTTTTTTTTTTTTTTTTTTTTTTTTTGCAATTGCATCTTTCCAAAATGCATCGGTGTTGCCATGGTCCTATCAAAAAGGAGATCCTCAAGCACCCTGACGTTTTTATGATTGATGATATACCTCTGTATGTGGATGATGCAACTGTATTAATATAAATAAACCTAGCTTCCCACCTCCTTCACAGAAGCAAACAGTAAACCCTCTACAAACAGCCTGGTACTAGCAAGGAAGCAAAATTTGGCCCTGAGCAGAACAGAGCACCTTTGAAAGGCTCTCTGGATTTCCTTCTTATTTGGATGTTTCCTTCCTTTTTAATCTGTAGTCCCTTGAAATGGGTAAAAGGATTACACCCAGTGTCCACAAACTGCTAAAATACAATGATAAAGTCTTTCATTTTGAGGGTGTTTTATATTCTGCAGTCAAGATGGGGCAGTAGGTCTTGTTCTCACCAATGCCAAATACTAGTCTCAGTCTCCATATACAGTGACAAAACATTTTAAAAGCCTGGCCATTCTTCTGAAAAAGAAAAATTAATCTTAGGTTTGACTGGGATTGAGATGATTTAAACAATGAGATGATCAAACAGCAAAACAGATAAGCTTAAAAACAGTAAGAGTATAATTTCAGCTGGTCTTAAACTAATTATCATAGCTCATATTTCCTTTAACTTATCCTTTCTTTTCCTCTTCTACAGTCAGTCCCCAGAAAAAAACACCAATTCTGTTAGAAAGAACATGCCCTTAAGTTTAGTGGCAGATCTGGCACTCATTTACTCTTATTTATTGCTATCTTTAAGATATTTACAACTGTATTGAGATGAAAAAAGGCTCTAGATTCTTTTTTTTTTTTTTTTTTTTTTTTTTTTTTTTTTTTTAAAGTGGCCAAGCAATTTTCAGGTTCTCCAAGCATCCTTGCTTACAGTCAGAGAAAAAATTTTCAACAGACTTCAAACTTAAAAACTAGTGAAAACTAAACTGTGGCCATAAGCACTCCCTTTGCCTGAATATTTCAGGAATGTAACCATTAACAGGATCAAGCTTTAGGTAGTTTGAGGAGTGCATTAAGAGTGCATAAATTAAGGATGGTCAAGATATTCATATTCATTCAATATTCATTTTCCCCCAAAGTTACTCAGAAATGACTTTATCTGAGATATTTACCCTATAGTAAGTTCATCATATCTTTTTTTGAAAAAAACTTAATTTTACTTAACATGATGGAAACAGGTCTCAGAAAAAATAACTCAACAGCTTTTTCTGTAAAAATAAATTATTTACAGATATCTAATTGTCATTTTAGATCCCAGACAGCTTAGAACTGAAAATAAACCCTACCTGCAAAATTTTTGTTACAATCCAAAGGCTGTTGTCTTTAAAGCTGAAAAATGGCCTCATTTGGTGGTCATGGTTTATTTACAAAACAAACTTTCTCTGTAGATGAAAGTCCATACCATTCTTGGCTTCCTCAGTCTGTTAATGCAAAGCCCGGGGGTGACATATGTGATTTAAAAGCTAAAATTGAGTCCTCAGTAAACTCATCTCACAGGAGCTGCTAAGCATCCCTCAGAGCAAAACAAATCAAGTCTTAAATTGGCCTAGATTCAATCAGTAGTGCACAAGAACTCTAGTTCACTGGCAACACCTCGAGGCACCGAATTGCCTAGTAAATACTGATTTATTAAGAGAAGATATTTCTAATAACAAAAATAACAGCACGTCAGAAGAATGTTGAGATTACAAGTGAACTTGTAACTAATACAAACCTATAATAAGGCTGCCTTTTAAATTTAAATGTGCTCCTTCTGCCTAGGTTTTGATGGACCAAAAAGGAACATGATGACAAGCAGAATTTGAATCCAGCACTTTCACATTGACAACGCAATCCTCTTATTTCAGCTAAAGGAATATGAGGCAACGAAGATGTCCCAGATGCTGCAGTCAGCATACATATTAAATTTCCTTAAAAAAGGTAAAATAGAGTTTTCCCTGGAAAAAGAAAGTATGAACATGGCACATACTTAGTCAGAATAACTGACTGACAACTAATGGTCAAATATGACCATAATGAAAAGAATATAGCCCTCAGTAACATGTTTTGCCTGTTTGTTTTGGAAGAAGTTTGAAGTGGCAACTGTAAATGTATGATTTTGGTCACCAGCTGACAAACAGTTCCTGGAATTTGGTGAGACTAGCATCTGTATGTGTCTCCATGCATGAGAGATCATATTCCTCAAAGTGAAAGCACGTTTCATAACTCAGTGAGTAGCTGCTGTTCAGAATAAGTAAAAAAAAAAAAAAAAAAAAAAAACGGGGGGGGGGGAGAAAACGAGAGAGAGAGAGCAAGCGAGAGAGAAAGAGCACACTTTTTCTACAGCAAATAGAGTTAGAAACCCTGGTGGTGCCCTCCAACCAAACAGGCCACTTTGTTAAGCATAAAAATTATGTAAAACTGGCTTCCTTCATTCTGTTAATGCCCTAGTCAGTCAGGCAAAAAGACATACTGGCTAGTGTCTTTTCCCTTTAACTTAGGTTTGTGTCACATACATCCTTGAAACAAGCAGTAAAACTAGGTTGCTTACCCCTCTATGAGGCGTAAGCATGGGGCCAAAGCATGTCTAATATATATCCATGCACATTCACTGATACAGATCTCCACTTTGAATGTCTGTGTGCTCACATCAGTCTGAAAGTGGCTCTTCTGGAAGGCAATCCTTCCAGAAATTATATCAATAAAAACATGATTTCATTCTTTCTGATGAACTTTCTGAGAATAATACAGTCTAAGCTATGATTATCTATGCCAAGAAAGAATGGTGTTTTATTCCGGGAGCTTTATGTATGCACCTGCAGAGGGAAATCAACAGCAGACATTTTAACATCTGCAAATGTTTTTTCTAAGTCAATTTAATTAGGAACGATTTTTCTTCATTGAGTCCTTTTTAACAGGCAATTTGAGACTTAAAATGTATTTATTTTTTGAAATACCATGAACTCTAAAATGGTTAAGAGAAACTCTTTCTGCATTCATTTATATTTAGGGTCAAATATAAAGTAGCTAATAAAGTGTTATAAAATAAACCTACTTAAAGGCACAGAGAGAAATCAGGCACCTTTATGTCTATTTGTATTTTGTAAATGCCAGAAGAGAAGATTAAAGCAGGACCAGCTTTGTTAGAGGAAGAAATAGAAGTTCATTTTGTTTTCTTCTATGCTTTTTCTCATCTAGCCCTTTAGCACCAGAATTCTAGCAAGTTACTGGCCCTAGAACTGTGGAAAAAGGGGGAGAGAGAGAACCTACCAGAGAGAGAACAACTTACATGTTGATTGAAGTATTTTTTTTATAAACACTGTATTTTAAAAACATCTGCAGAGAGATTTTATCAAGTATAGCTGATATATTGGGAAGACAGTGGAAGCTATAAGTTACATCAATTTAGAATCCCTCTGGTCTCCTAGACTGCTTTACTCATCTCCAAATACAGCTTGAAGTCCCTGCAGAGTAGCAACATGATTCAGACTATTTCCAGAAGTTCCTGTAAAAGGCAAGATGAAGACCACAAATCAAAGAGGTAAAGAGGAAAGAGGGAGGGGAAAAAAAGCCACATCAAAACAAGTCATGCCACTGCACATATTTCCCCCATGGGGAAGAACTGAGAGAACTGCATGACAGGTATTTAGTCATGTTGCTTAACCCAACACTAAGAGATGCTCAAAAAATAAAGTGATAAGGAGAGTACAGGAAGATGAACAAAACATCAGAAGTGTAATATAGGCTAATACTGCCATCTAACTCTCAGCAATCTGGTATTTCATCAGCATAACCACTGACTTTAAAGTGCTGTCCTGATCTCCACGGACAGGCAAATTCTGCTCTTTGAATGCAGGTTTCAAACTGCATTCCTAGTCAACTACTGAGAGCGGTGAGGTATTATTAGCAATATTAAGAAATGTCTCTGAACTGGTAGCTATCACAAGGTGAATGAAAAACAGCAAGGTATTCCAATACAGACAGAAAGCTACTGGCGTTCACACACACATCTGCATATACAAAGTTATTCAGATTCTCAGCTGATATATATATATTGAAATCACAGAATCCTGGGGCTTAAAGGTACCCTCCCCCCCCCTAAAAAAAAAAAGGAAAAAAAAAATCTTGTCTGTTAGGGTTTTCTCCAACTAGTTTATCCTTTCTAAAATACTGCACCCAAAACTGGATGCAGTACTCCAGGAGTAAAATGGAAGGGCTGCTTCACCTGTCTTGGCAGCTATCCTGCTTAAACTTCCCAACTTTTGATGCTTTTTCCAGATCATATTGCCCCATCAGCTTAGTTTATGATATTTAAATGCTCCAGGATTCCTTGACAATGCTAACCTTACACAGAATATCGACACTTACAGGTAAATCCTTAGACCTCTATCACTTGTTTGAGAAATTCAATCCTATGTTGAAAGGCAATATAAGTCATTTCAATTACCTCTGCATGCTTACTAGCAGTACAAAAGAGCTGGGCATGAGACCACATTGCCATCACTCCTTAGGAAACGCCAGCTAGTGTTGAAATTTCACATCAGTATAGGTTTTCTTAGCACCTCAGACCAACATTGTTTCTTCTTAATTTTCATCTCAGACTAAGCAAATTAAAAGCTTTAGACTTCACACACTGAGTTGGCCAATGGTCATCCCAGGCCACTGTTTTATTTCTAACCTTTACCAGTTGCAGATGCTTAGACAAGCAGAGTGCAAGAACAAGGTGGAATCAGACTGCAAGAACAAGGTACATACAGAATGATTATTTCCCTACTATACACTACCTTGAATTGATTTTCCACTTCAAGATTTGGTATTCACCTAATAAACCCAAATACTAAAACAGAAATTGTCTCAGGGAACTGCCCTTTCTTTGGGCTTCCTGTTTGATTAGCGTCATTGCATCTTTCATTCATTAAATGAAACTCAGAATTGAAAACAAAATCCTGCAACAATCCTGATGGCAATAATCCCTGGCCCATCTCTAAACTGAAAGGGAATGTAGAGGTTAGAAGGTTAGATTGCTTCAACTGAAGCAATCCAGGGGGCAAATGTGCCATTTAAGCAGTAAATGCTTCTGTTCAATGTTTCTACCTAATAGTCAAAATAGTCACAAAGTCAAGAAATGTGGGGTCCGCACAGCATGCTAGAAGCTTCTGCAATTAATCCAGCTAATGTATTTGTTTGCACCAACTAAAAACATGGCTGCTGCTCTTTAACAAAGCTAAGGCTGATCCTTCCAGTTTCTAATTAGACTGCATTTATGCAACACATGCAACTAAGGTATTTATAAATGCAGCCATATCCTATTTGTAGAATACATGTACATATTTCCAACAAGTTGCCTGCAAAGTTGATACCCGAGGATTGGCTTTGTGTTGGCAATTAGGCAATCTCCTTCTGATTTGTTTTTATAAGATGACTTGCATGCTTTTTTGCCTCTTCACTCACAGAGTTTTTGGCGAAATGATTCTGCCAAGCTACTGTACACCCAAGTTAAGCAATCATTTTCATAGGCTTTGCTGGAAAATTTCTCTGCACCTATTTATTATTTTCAAGAAAGCAGAAATCTGCTAATCATTCATAAACACACTGTATGCACAGAGTCACTAAGCATTCCCCATTCATTTCCTGGGAAATCAGTGGTTTTTTGAAGCATCTTTCTGTATTGTGAACCAGAACTAACCCAGACCTCTGAAGAGACAAATACTGAGTTTACAATACTGCCCACTGCATATATCAGAGAAAAATTTTCCAGCAAAAAATAAAAAAGCCTAAATCTTCCCATCCGTGTTAGAACTGTGAATGAATTACAAATTATATAAATTGTGATCCTCTCTTGGGAGGAAAATAAGCAGATCCTAGGTAAAGTAGGAATCATATTTCCCCAGTAAATCAAACAGCATTATTTAAGAAGATTGTATCTCTCTCTAGTTTTCTGTCTTGTCCAAAGAGACATTAAGGTCAGAGAAGAGCAATGTCTCACTGTGTAAAACACAGTTCCCCCACCATGATGCAACTGGGGAGCCTACACACGAAGACCAAGAGTTCACAATTTAACAAAAAAACTGAATGATAAATACACTATGGATTCACATCAGAGCATATTTGTAAGAACCTCTTTTTCTTTTCCATGAACCTTATCTGCATCAGTAGTTGAGTTGCCTTAAGTTCTGTACAATTCGAAGACACACACTATTCTATGTATCTAGAATCTATGTATCTATGCATCTACCCACCTATCTGCTTTTGCAAGTGAAGATATTAGGAGCACAAGCATTCTGATTCGCAGAACTACTTATTTCTATAAGCATGAATTAATATTCTGCTTTCAAAATACAAAACTGAGTTTATGGCAGTCTTAGTTGAATTTGAGAATCTATCCACACGTAAAATACAGTTGAGTCTAACTTTTTTTTCCCCTAGATCCAAATTAATTCAAATGTCTAAGTTCAAAAGCTTAGACTGAATAATTATAGCAGTGATTGCTGAACAGAGTAGAGCTAACACTGAATCACACAGTAGAATTTGCTGCAGCTACTCATGGTATTCCCTGCAAGCCTATTTTTGAAAAGTACTCTGTGAGCACAGAGCTACAGAGAGGCACCTAGTGAGATTTTTCAGAAATCTCTGAATCTCCCTTGAAAAATCTCTAAAAGTTAGGCAGATAAATGTTTTTGAAAATGTGACTAGAGCTTAATACTTTTGAAAATATTACTATACCAAAATCCAACAAAATCTTGGTACTTAAAATGTCCCTAACAGTTAGGGTGGTGCTGGTTACTTCAATCGGAACCAGTGCAGACTGGCTTCACAAATGTATTGCTGAATCACTTCAGTAGCTAAAAATGTATTCAGCTGTATCATCTGGGTAAGCAACATCACACAGTTCAGTATTTTAGGAACAGCTATATCTCCCTGAAGAGATAAGCAAGGGCTGTTAATGATCTGCTTCAACCAAAGATCCTCCTTTTTGCAGGTTTTTAAGCTGCATCTGTCAATATATACTTGCCAACTCTAAGAGTGTAAAACCAAAATAACATCAGTATGTTGAACTGACTGAACATCACTGAAAACTAACCAAGCATGTTTAAACTTTTTCCTTTAATTAGAAGGAACTGGAAATGCCCGTGGATTCAGACAGAGCTGAACAGCTTCCTGTTTAATACAGCCTGTACCTGGACTTCTACAGTGGAAACAGAATATAGGTACGTTTGTGGTCTCTGTTAGAATGCTTGTGCACTACCTGAAGCAATGCAACATCTAGGGGAATTGAGGACTGTCAGGTTTTCAGCAGGTCCTGCCAGAAGAATGTCTGTAAGTGGGCAAAATAAGTTCATATCCTTCCTAACTTCAGTGTCACTTAGGCAGATGAAATTGTTACACTGATATCACTGTCTAATTTGGTTTGAAATTTATCCCTCTTTATCAATTAATCCAGCCAGAAGTCATCCCAGTAACAATTCTTGATTTCCATCTTCTAAAGTACAAAATGACAACCTCAGAATCAGTTAATGACTACCCAGTAGCTTTGATATACCCAAGACACAGGCATACCTGCTAACATGGAGTAAGCTGGTACTGGAATAGTAGTTAGGGTAATATTGTTTGTGTTATATACAAGATCAGCTCCCTCTAACTCCTGGACATTATTTCCAGCTCAGTATGTGCACTTTAAATGTTTCATCTCTGCATATATGCAAGATATAACAGTAACCAACCTCTAGATGGCCTTCTAATTGGTTATCACAATTGTCAAAAGCAATAAAGATAATAGAATCTCTGAGCAAGCCTACAAAATTAATATACAGGAGGTGTTTTACAATGACATTTACAGTTTGGGACAGACCAGAAGCAGCAGCTTGTAGGAATACAGCCTCTCATGTCTCAGTGTTAAGAAAATCTTGGTCTGAAGTTGTTCATGCTGAGAACTGACAGTAAGAAGAATGTAATAGAAGGCTGAATGGTGCTGACATTTTGCACAAAAATTAATACACCGCTAGCCAGACATTATCAGTTATCATTGGTAATTAATTAATAACTGCTAGAGTTCACTCAGCCACAGACACTGTAGCTTTGCAGTCATCTGTAACACTTTTACTGAAATGTTTATAGCCATTTGCAATCTGTATCTCTTATCTGTGAAGGTTTATAACATCTATTCTTCATTTAAAAATCTCTTCTACTAGTATACGAATACACACTCGATAACACAAATCTACACTCCTGTGGAAAAATATCTAATAAATGAGTTTTAAACTTGTCATTCTTTGAAACCTTTCCTTTGAATAAAGACCCAGAGAAATGCAGTTATGCAATTCCAGTGATTGCCATAGCAAACTTTCACTTTGCTGTTGACATCTACAATATCCATTCTTAAATAACATATCTGCTGCATAGTAGATATGTAAAAGAGATTCTCTTGGAGACTATATTTAGCTTTAGATTCTTTACCACTACATAAAATACATTTAGATGGCAATGATACTAAATCTGATATTTATTTCCTATTTTATTTTAACATCATATCCTACAGTTGTATGCAGGAAGGAGTTACACCTTTATCTATCCAGTTGTTTGTTACTTAAACCACACAAGTATTTAAAACATGGCACATGTTGCCTGTTCAAGTCACAGTACCCAGGCAGAAAAGAAACATAGTCTCAGAAACCTAAGTCACCATGCTATATCAAAATATATGAATGAGCTGAGATGCTAGAAAATTAATCAGAAACTGCAAAGGCTGCAGGTGCAGTGCTAGAAAAAGAAAAGCAATCGATGAAAAAGTTGCCAGGTTTCATAAAAAAAAAAAAAAAAAAAAAACTATTGATTCTTCAAATTATTACCCAAAGAAACTATTGTGACAGCACGTTTGACAAACAGCTTGAACTGTGAAGCAGTCAAGTGTAGGAATTATGGTTCTCAACTTATTTAGGATATAAAGTATTTTTATTTATTTTACTACTAGCAACCAAAATAAGAACCACTATAGCAAATTACCTTAGTATTCTGTGGCTAGGATAAAATAGGCCTGAAATGGAACAATTCTTGTAAGAGAAAAACATAGCTTCCACAGTTCTTCAGCACACCAAGTCTCTCTTGTTTAACCATGTCAGAACTGAGTCAAAAATAAGTTTTCCCTTGCAGTGTCCACACTTCGTTCTATCAGCCTGAACTTCAGTAATCCTGTTGACAGTATATTGATTGATTTCATTTATATTTTCTGTTTAAGCAGAAAAAGAAAAAAGATTCTGAGCTGATGATTTAACCCCTTTATATCCACAAATCAATTAACTTCCCTGCTCTGACAAAAATCAAGCTAGACACTGCCTTACGTTGCACTGACAGGCACTATCATGTTTGGAGTTCAAGGTAAACCATGAATATCAAAATGTAAGTTTTTTTTGGTTTATCAGCAGCAGAATCATCTAGAACTTGGTCTGGTAGTAATGGACAATTCCAGTTACCCAAATTATCTGCTCAAAACAAGAATACAAAGAGAAGCAGAAAGCAAGATTCAGCCCACTAAACTTCAGAAATCTAAAAAAATTACTCATCTAAATCTAATCCTATTATCTAGACTCTATCCTCATGTAAAGGAAAGGGTGCTTTCAGAGAACGATTTATTCCATACATCTTGAGATCATCATCGTCTGGAGGGGCCCATTTCTGTCCATTATTTACAGAGGGAGCCTAGATAACTAACTTTGGCTTAGATGACTAACTTGGCAGATATGTCTGGTATGTTTTTGGAGTGCTTTGTGAACATTTCTTGATATAGAAGGTGCAGAAAGCACTTAAAGGGCTTTTAGATATGATCCTGGAGAAAAAGGATGATCTGGTTTTAAAGAGCCATAGATTTCATTGAAGTTTCTTCTTGCCATAAGTAGAGTTAATCCTGAGAAAAAAAGGAGAAGTAACAGCCTAATGAAAACTTTCCTATTTCCATGCAGGTAGATTTCCATGAACTTTTGAATTAGTTGACAAGATACCCTGGTAGCCTGGTCTTTGAGAACAGCCCCTCCTCCCCCCCCCCCCTCCACCCCCCCAAGACAACAACCACCAAAAACCCCAAACAGAAAAAACACCTTATGGAAGAGATAAAATGTATCAGAAAACTAATCTGGCTAATAAAGAATCCTTCACATAAGAAGGAAGCATGCAGGAAGAAGGAAATGCATGTAGACACAATCCAGGAAATGACAAAACAAGAAGTTACTCCAGGAGAATCAATTTAAGAGACATAGCCACAGGAAGAATCAAGTTATTCTGCATTTGAACCACTAGCTGATTTGGAGGAGACAGAAGCATCTGCTTGTTGCACTAATAAAAGATCCGTTGTTTTAAGTAGTCTATCCCAGTTACCACTATGGGAATGGAGTAGGAAAGAACAAGACAACTACGTTCTTGTATAAGCTCTGCTTAGTGGGCTTCCCTCAAAAATACTTATGAGTTACTGTATTTGCCAGTTGGAATTACGGGAAAAGAGCCAGAAGACCAAGAAAAAGTTATACTCAGCCAGAATCCCACCATCAGATTTGGATGCTGAACTGTAATAAAATGTACATTAACTGAAGAAGTCTAGAAGAGAAGATGAATAACCAGAGGTCTGGAACACCTTTTGTAACGGAAAACATTGAATAAATTTAGTTTGCTTACTTTAAAGATGGAGGAGAAGTTATGTACTTGTTTAAGTACATAAATGCCAAGAAAAGAATGAGGGACTAATCTGTTTTCCTTTCCTATAATGAATAGGGCAAGTAATGGGCTTACATTACAGAATAAAAGATTCAAGTCAGATATTAAGATACTTAGTAAGTATAGTGAAGAACTGGATACATTGTCTGGAGACAATGCATTCAGCCTTCCTGTTTGAAGGTCTTTAATAAATATCTATCTGGAATGCCATAGGTAAAGGTATTCATGCTTGAAGGGAGAGGGCAGATAAATTTAAATCCCTTTAAACTATTCAGCTCTGTTACAAGCTGAGCTGGTGTAATAAGCATTAGAAATCGGGTACTTTCGTTATTGAGAAGAAATGCGTTATAACCAGCATTCAAGAATCCTAAAGAAAGACTTGACTCAGGACACCTTATCTGCTGGTGTATGTTTCGGATAAATTTGATAACTGGAATAGTTCAGAAGTAGAGTGGTCTAAGTACTTCTATTTAGTTAGCTAGGTATGAATTGGGGCAAACCTATGGCATATCAGCATAGCCTCATTTAATCAAGAATTATGGCAGAAGTAAAAGTAATACTAGCCAACTTAAAAATTGCCTATATGAAAAATTACTGTAATAAAATAAATCTGATTGTGATCAAAAGTTTGGTTTATTAAAAAAGTATTTCTGTTGAAATGTTTATGTAAACTTAATAATTGACTTAACACCACAAAATAATCTGATTTATAAAAGAGCACTATCCAATATCAACAGGGCACACTAACTGGTGATGAGTTTGTTGACTGATCTGAAAAGCCAAAAAGAAGTTACCATCAAATCAAGGAGCCTAACTTTATTCTATATTTTCATCATTCACGGAAAGTAATTATTAAACCTATGTATAAAATTCACAGAAAATACAGAGTTAAATAATGGTAACAAAAGTAAAGGTACACATAGCATTAAAAAAATAACCACTCTAAGAGAGACACATCAAATACAGTGTTTTTAAGTCAGAAAAGTTTAACCATATGTATATGGTTATATAAATAATGCAAAGCTGTGAAAAAGTAAGTCTGTCCTATGGAAAGCAGTCAATGAGAAGGATTGCTGGATAACTCTGAATACAGAACATCATTTGTGCTTTTGGTGAGAGAAAGGGAGGGTGTACAGAGAAAAAAAAAATAAAAAGCAAGAGGAGGAAAAGATTTAACAATCTCACAAAATGGAAACGAGGTCCAAAGAGATTAATTCAATTGCCTGTAGGTGAACAAGGAGCCCTACTGACTGGAGGCAGCCTTTTGCTGATACAATACTGAGATTTCGTCCCTTTGTTCTTAGGCCAGCCAGAGTTTTATGTACTGTTTCCTAAATGAAGCTAGAAAGCTTGAAATGTGTTATGTGAATATCAGCCCATTAGCAGTTCATCAGGAGTTTGCTTCTATAGACTATGAGCTTCTGTATGGTAACAAATAGGAAGGGGGGGGAGGGCCATTTTCTATGTTCAGGGTGATGCATCTCTGACAACTTCTGCAGCAGTTTTTGAAGCTATAAGCAAGTATTTGTAACTGGAACTCGGTGGGTGGCAGATGTGAGATTTACTATCAGTGGTTTTATTTTCTGTAAAAAAAATATTTTGAAACACACAGAGAGACAATTCTACTAAAGGTTTTGAGGCATAAACAACAGGATCCACACAAAATTAATATAACTGACTCATACAGCAAATGAAGAGTATTAAGTGAACGAACTTAATATCAGTGTGAAAACAAATCAGCGGATACACTATCTTAATACTCTAAGTAGTCTGCTGTCCTAGAAATAGGACGCAATTTGATCCCATAATGAACCAGAGCAATTATTCCATTTGAGATAACACTTACTCATTTATGTAAATGCTATCTAAATCCAGGACTTTCACTTGCAGCAACATTCTCTGTTCTGAGCATCAGAAGCAGAACAAGCCAAATTTACCAACACGAATGACATCAGTTAAATACCTATAATATGTAATAATTCTAAGATTTCACTATGATGCACTTTCTTTCCGGTTCTTGGTGCCTTTTTTTTCCTGTAGTTCAGTAGTATCCTTTGTGCAGGGGCACTCAAGTTGCAATAGCCGCTATCTTTATAATTGCTGTTGCACTTGCCTTAATCCAGCCATTTTGCTGCTGTGCTATATCAAGAAACATTAGACTCTGATAAGGAATATACAGTGGTGCAACAGAACTGAAGAATGTTAAAAGTTACTGATACAGAGTAAATTATATTTTTATTAGCTACATATTTTAAAAGGATTCAATGTACACTGAAGACCATGAAATTACTGTTACTGTAAATACTATATAAAAATACTATACAAAAACCAAACTGTTTAGTTATCTTTAAGCAGCCATTAGAATTGTTTTTAGAATCCTTTTCTTTAATGCATTATTGAAATACTGCTCTTTTTATTTAAAAGTTTGAATACTTGGGTATGCTAGCAATGACACTCTTTCCTTTCCAGAACCAAGGACGCAGTTTCCATTTCTGTAATGGCTGCAGACCAGAGGCTTGCTTCAAACCTGTAAGACCTCCTTCAGTCCCTCCTCTGACTTGGTGCCCTCCCAGCATGCCTGCATCTGAGTGCATAAGTCTGTGTTCAACTGCTGCATTTTCACATTGAGCAGCATTCACATCAGGTAGCTTGGGGCAACCTAGGTGAATGCTATAAAGCCAAAGACAAAAGAGTTCTACTTAAAGACAGGAAAAAGAAAAGAAAATTTGGATTTTAAAAGAAAAAAATCCTTTTGCACGGAAAAGAAAGAATTGATACAAGTGGAAGGAAATGCATGTAAAGAGGAATTCTGCTTTTATTTGAAAGCAAAAGGAGATACAGAAAACACGACTTTGCTCAGAAGTCACATAGATTTGAGAGATAGAGGGGGGTTTCCTTTTGTTAACAAATGTAATATGGTTGCATAAAGAGAAGATTAGTGTTGATAGCAGAAAACATGAGGCAAATGAAGTTGCATGCATTTGAGAGACTGGACAATGTAAAGGGAAAATCTAATTATTCATTCATCTTCCTGCACCAAAAACAGTATGATGGAAGTATGTAACCATATTTAATATTAAGACATTGATGGCATTTTTGTATGACTACTTCAACTTCTAAATCCTGAACATTTATTTTCAGTTTAGTTTTTCTGGTCTTGATTAGAGTCACTCTGATCTCAGTGTTATATCCTGCCTATGGTTTCTTCGTTTTTGCTTGATTTCCAGAGGTCCCTTCCAACCTTACTGATTCTATACAAATGAAGAGCTTCAACTTGATTTTCCAATGTTATTTAGAAAGGACTCCACATAATCTCACCTCTTTTTGTGCCAATTTGAATATTCCTACTCCACAGCTTTTATTCTGCTTGCCATTAAAACATAAGAAAACTGTACTTAAAAATAAAAGCAACTTTTGCAAGAGTATACTCTTACTTTAAAGACAGTCTGCTTGGACGCTACAATACACAGTCAACTGTCAGAGGCCCATTTCTCAAGGTCATTCTTCATATGAAGAAATTTAACTGCTGGAAACAGACCCATTTCTGCCTTGTTGGCTTTACTTGACCCTTAAGCTATGTATTACAGAAACTGTGCCCTTGGAGTTTCGCAACTCACCACCACCACAGGTTTTCTAATTGGAAGCACTGCTTGACCTGTGGAACATTTTTGCCTAGACAGAGGCTTCAAGCCTTCATTTTTATGGCCGATTTCAAGAAACAAGCATGGACTATCAGATTGCCTCTGCTTCCACAGGCAAAGAATTCTCTTTAGTACTTCTCTCTTTAATACTTGTATTATTCGCTTTAAAACCGGTCAGAAATGGAGATTCTTTCAACTTGACACTATTTATGATATAAATAGACAATTCAGTACCCTGTTTCTAATCACTTTCATCAAGTCGTCTTTTATTCTTCTTTTATTCTTTTTTTAAACCTTACTCTTTGTTTCCTTCACTCCATATAGTGCAGCATCTTTTCAGCACGTACAACTAGCATATCCAAGACGTCACCAGTGATGTTGTATTGTTGTAGCATATATAAACAGAGTAGTTCTTAACTACAAAGACATACCTGAATTTTGAAATAAGGAATGCATTTTTAATTTTTACCTGTCTTTGAGGTATCTCTTTACAGGACTTATTATAGAAGGATTTATAGAATCCCAGATACAGTCAACCTAAAAGTTTGAATATATAAAGTTTTCTGTATAGTAGAAGCTGTAAAAAAAAAAAAAAAAAAAAAAAAAAAAAAGAGAGAGAGAGAGAGACATGTTCATATTTTTCTTAGCAGTAAAAATAATTATCTGTAGTTATCAACTATATCTTATACTTTCAGATATTAACTGGGAGTGGAGGGTTGCTCAGATATTCTTTAAGCAGATTTACAGCATTTTATGAAAATCCCAAATCTTATGATGAACTATATCCAGCTGTCTCCTTACATTCACACAGAACTTACTGCAGGAATAAACATAAAACACATGGTGGTTTCTGTTGATACAGCACAATGCCAAATGGTAAGTGCAGTAACAGGCCTAAGCAAATTAGTACCAGCAAACACAATATTCTTATGCAATACTCTTACTGCATGAAATAAGTAATCTTTCATCTACACTAAGGAGCCCTTTTTATTGCATTCTTGCTTCCCATTTTACTCGCCCAGATCTCAAATCTGCAGCATGCTTAAGCATCCCTTTGAAATTAAGCTAGCAGTTATTCTAAAAAGCAGTTTTCCTATACGATTCCATTTTTACTAGAGAAAAATGTGACACTACAGGTCAGCTTCCTTGCCTCTCCCTGCTGTAAAATTTTGTAGCCAGACACACTGAGTGAATTTCTTTCTAAGGGATGAAATATTACCTGCTTTAGAATTTATGCAAACTGGAAGAGCTTTTATTTGACATCTCGTTAGATTTCAAGTTACATATTAACCAGCTATCAGCCTGCCACTTCTCTTCCACTATATAGTTCTTTTTTCCCTATTGGAACTAATTTGTTGTGTATTTGTGCTAAAGACATCATCATCCTAAAGTGATTACATTTTTATTGTCAAAACACAGAATTTACATAACAACTGAGTTAGATATGATATCCAGTTAACTGAAACCCAAGAGTTACAAGCATTTCTTCCAACAGTTCAGAAAGGTGTTTTTTGTTTTAAGAAAACTATAATACAATCTGATTTCTTTTTATCTTCATTAATAGCCAAGTGTCATAAACATGGTATTTTGGGAAGGTACACAGGGCAGTATAGGCAGGACAAAAGAAATGGATGCTATTGAAAAAAAAAAAACTGATTCTGAAAAATTATCTGTACTAACACTTAGGTTTCAGGAAACTGGATCAAGTGACAGAATACAGTTTGTTCCTTCCACGTCTTTTTCAATTAAGGATTTCTGTTCATCAGTTTTTTTTCCATCAAAATTTGTTTTCAATTAATCCATAAATAAGCATTTTTATTAATCTGATACATTTATTCCAGGGCTATGAAAATGCTGCATCCAAGCTTCTTATTTACTTTTTTATTCTCTCCTAGAAGATCAGGAATTTAGTAATACTTCACTATCCTAATGTCAAATTAAAAAAAAAAAAATCATCTCTCATAAACAGATGATAATTTGGTGTGACATTTTATCAGACATACCTCAAAGCCATGAGTAAGGACTAGCAAATAAATTTATGCCTTTGTGAATGGTAGTCAATAGCTCAAATGCTATGGTTGTGTGTTTTTTTTTTTTTTCTTTTTCCAGAAAAGTGTTTTCAGAGGACACATTGGACCTCATCATTTATGCCAGTTTTACTCCGTTGTTACTTTGATTTCCACAAAATCTAATTTTGCAAAGCTGTAAAGCAGCACCATGTCCATGCTCTTCCATCAGAAGAGAGGAGAGTGTGATCCTTTCATGTTGGCTACATGGGGCCACACCACAATGAGATGCCACAACTGTCAGGAAGACAAGTACTCATCTTCTGAGGGACAGCGGAGAAAAAAATTGGAGTTAGTTCTTTCAGCTTTCTCGTTATGGTCTTTAATTGCATTAGCAGACAATTTGGTTAGCATTAAGAGATCTACACAGCAAATGTGCTTGCTCCATAGAAGAGGAAAACACTGAAGTACCCTATCTGTATAAGAAAAAAGCCATAATTGAATTTTAGTAAATCTGTTCATTTCAGGAATAGTTACCATATCTTAATTATATTCATTCTGTCATTAAGGACTATTAAAAGAAGTATTCAATCTTCAAATAAAGGCAGAAACTGAAAGCTGCTCAAATAGCGTATTTTTTCTTTATTCCAAGAATGCTTATGAAAAACGCTATCTAAGCAGTATAGATACTGACAGTTGTAAGCTGTAGTGGGCTGCTTCTTCCAGCTAAGGGTAATATAAAAGGTATTCCTGACTACATCACGACTTGCCTCCTTCAAAGTAGTTTTTATAATGGAGAGAAGAAGGACAAGCAACCAAATTAAGATGTTAAATACTGAACTTGATGTTCTTCTGGCAAATTTGCCATGCCTACCATTTTCAACATGGAGTCTGCAGATAGTTCTTCCAAAATAATCCTATACTAGATCAAGTTGGCTTTAATTCCACCTATCAGTTACTAGTATCACCCTGTATGCATACAACTTGGGCACCGCTGTTACAGGTCTCTGAGCATAAGCATCTGCCTGTACAGGGCCTGTTAAAAGATCTCTCTCAGTAAGGAGGATACTCTACTCTACGTGGTACGGAAGACTCCTCTTAGTGCTAATTATTATTCTAAACAGAAAAAAAAAATCAGTCTTTTAATAGTGGAAATCGAACTTCCAGAGGCACAGCTGGTCATCAGAAAACACTGTATTGATTATTAAGTTGTCCATGTTAAAAAGTGGAACGTAACTCCAGTATCTGAATACACACAGTAAAGGGATAACGCATCAAGGCCTGGATTTCAGAGTCAAAGAAGTTTTTGATTGCCTAAGTCATGTTCTAGCAAGACGTTATTAACAATAGCTAGATGCTGATCCTGTTAGTCTCACCTTTTTACTTGTATTTCTTCCTATTCTACTACAGGACTGAATAAAGTAGTAGTATTTCGCTTAGCTTTGTGGCATTTAGCTTTCTCCATCCACTTTCCTATCAACAGTTTAAGAAAAGAACTAAATTCAGTGAAGTGAAAATGAGTAGTTTCTCTTACAGGCAAGAATCTCACTAACAGGATACAAGAAATCATTGGCAGTTTATTACTTATTTGTCTTTTATTACTTATTTGTCTTTTACTGTCAGTGAAATGTGGCTTGGAAGAAAAAAAAAATCAATCAATAGTTCAGTAAAAGAAAATCAATCTGGGGAAAGATGAATACAGTTCAACTACTTTACCATCTCCTCTGCTTATATGATTGAAATATCATTGAATCTGTCAGAATAGTATCTGATTCCCAAAGTGAATAGAACATAAAATTGTGTAATACATAGAGGATAGATGCAAAAATTATGTACTACATTCTATTCCAGGTGTAATCCCTTCCACTAGGCTTCTCTCTGGTTCTATTTCAATTGCTTCAATGATTTTTTTTTTTTTTTTTTTAAATATAACTGGTGTGGAAAAGAGAAAGTATGTTTTGTACTTGCACAGAATTTGAGGTAGATTTGAGGGGGGGATGCAACAACACAGTATGTTTAAGTGGTATGAGCTGCAAAAATAGACCTGAAACTGCATTCCTAAGCTATTGGTAGTAAATTCCACGTTTCAGTTGAATTCAAGATGTGACAATTTAAGTTCAGTTCTGTAGCTCCAGCAACTCCCTAAGACCTTGATCCCGCTAGAGTCAAGAGAAGTTTGGACTTGCTCACATGCTCTCTCCTCTCTCTCTCACTAGTCTCCATACCATGGATTTTCACTAGTGACTTAATCAAAATAACTTCACTTGCAAGTATTTCGTACACGCTTTGTTGGATCTGACATAGAACATTCTGCACTTAATCAAATATTTCTAAATAATGTAGGATCATAGTATTTACCCAATAAAACAATTCCTTATAGATGCTTCTACAGTCTCAAGTTGCAGCCATGAGTGTATAGAGCAAAATATTGCTTTTCCACTAAGGTGTAAGCTGGACTTCATACACTTCAGTGAAGACAGTGGCACGCTTTTAGAGTAACACGCAACAACTGCCTCTGCAGCAAGGATTCTAGTTTACGGCAGCACCCATGTTCTCAAAGCTTCTTTCCCATTCTAGAAGCACCACATCCTCGCTTCAGTTTTCCTATGATTCTTACTCCCATATACACAAAGTTTACTAAGTGATCCAAGTCAGCAGCTTGACTTAGGACAGTCCTGACTGGGCAAGGAGGGATTAGACAGAAGTGAAGCAATGGAAGAAAACACAGGAGAAAAATGAGACACCCCAAAATGGGAGAAAATAGGGAATGTTTTTCCTTTAGTACCTATGGATTCCAGTAGACAAGCTTTGCTCATGCAAGTGAAGCCATATAAATACAAGATATCCCCTTCTATTAACAAAAGCTATTAAGCCACAATTAAAATAGATGAAATATGTATTTGTGTATGTATCCAAACACACACACACAATCTTTTTTTAATTGCATTGCCTCAAGGCTTTCAAGTACCACGGCTTCGAGCTCTGAGCCAAATTCTACTTTTTGGATCTTTGGTATACTTTTTGGATCAGGGTATTTCTTTGATCATTATCGATCTGTATCTGAATTGAGAAAGCAGTATCTTCAGATATGTTCTCAGTTTCACTGTAGAGCTTCTGTGTGGAGCCTTTGTATGCTCCTTACAGTGCAGCTTCCTGTGCCAATATAAAGCAGCTCTTTAAATCCTTATCCTTCTCTGCCTATCACACTTTTTTTCCAGAACAAGCAATACTCAGCCAGAATTAGTATTTAACACAGCATTAAGTGTCCAAATGGCTCATCTTCTAGTTTCGAGATGTTTCCACTGAATCAATTTTGTTGGGTAAAATTAGTGAACTTCCGTTCAGTAGCCCGAGTCAGACTTTTCTACAGTTCTCTTTTTATCAGACCATGGTCATGGTCTGACACTAATAGGTTCATCACCTATTGAGCTGAGTGGAACTTGACCAGAGGTGTATTTCTCTGTCAGCACCCTGGGATGAGTACCTAATTTATGACAGGCATTTCTGAGCACAGCAATAACAGCAGTCGTTAGAGACAAACTTCAACTTTTGTTGATCACCAGGTACCTTTCTATTGCTAAAGCAAGATCTTCAGTCCCTCAAATTTGCAATGTCTTAGATTTACAACCTTCAAGAAATGCAGTGGAGATTGAGGTATGCCTGTAGAGCTACAATGACCCTGACTGGTAGGTGCACAAGCAATTATCTGAAATTGCTAACATGGGATTTTCTTGGAGAATCTTCTCTATAGTGTTATCTACACCAAACAACTTCTGCACAGAATGAGGGGAGAGCAGAAGCACTCCTCCATTTCAAAAGACTCCCGAGTTGAAAAATCCACTTACTGTCCAAAATGTAGAGGAAGTGCTTGCCTTTTAAGTGCCTAGGAACAGTGAGATATTGAACCATTTCTGATGTTAGTCAGCTGCTTCTGCATGCACATTCCAATGAGTGTTGAAACTTTGACAGTGTCCGGTGATCAGCAAGAGGTACTCATCTGCCTTTTAGCCTCAGTCACTAGTGAGAAACTTACCACTTACTTGAGGCTGTCAAATGTTCAAGATCCATAGAGCCAATCTTCTACAAGTTTGCCCACACCAGAATGCACGCAGAACACCATGTGCCAGCAAAACTGAGAAATGAGCTCAACCAACCCTCCTTACCAACCAGCCAGTTTTTAAACTAAAACTAAAAACCAGTTTTAAACTAAAGATCATCATGAGCCTTAATGACTCTAATTCCACACACAAATATGTTACTGAAGATACAGGGTGTAATTATTACAGACGAGACTAGAGAAGAACAATCTTTGCATATACAATGGGACAACTAGAATAATTCATGCACTGTGTGTGCTCCAAAAAAGAGTATCCTAAACAATCCTGCCATGTGTGACTACAGTATTGTTGAACTAGAGAGAAATTACTCTTTGCAGGTAAATTCTTGTCCTTGGCATGACTGTCCATTCCTGGGCTTCAAATACTCTTTGCTCAGTCAATCAAGGATATGGCCAAAATGAAAAAGAGGAAAAGACGGAATAATGCTAGCAGGCTTTGTACAAAATGTTTGCCTCATCAGACAAAGAGGGTGTAGATTTGTGAAACAGACAACAGGAAATAATTACAGAGCAAAAAAGACGCAAGAATGTGTCTTTCAAAAGAAAGGAAGACTTGGCAAGGAAAAAAAAAAGCTGTTGTAAGAGAGAACTAAATACATAAAGTTTAAATATAGTGAAGTTTAAGTGGCTACAGAGAACCAACTCAATTGCCTGCACACCTGGGCCAAGTCCAAGGGAATTAGACCCACTTAACACAAGAAGTGAATTGACCTGTGATCTTCAATTAGCCCAGCAGAAGTAATTTGCCTCATGCCAGTGCCACATGTTTTTATTTAACCTGCTCTTTAAAGTCACAGGCTAAACGTAACTGTTATTTAACATCTAAACCTGCTTAGGAAGAAGTGGCATACAGCCAAGCATAGTAGAAACAACTGAAAATGACAGGCAGAAGAAAAGTCACTGTCATATGATTGTATATGTCATTTGATGTCTTCTAAAGGAATTAAGATTTCACTACAAAGGGGAGGAGGGAAGAAAAGGAGTACCAACACTTCACATATACAACATCCCCTGGAGACAAAGATATTCTGCTTGTGAATCAAGGACAGTCAGGTCATGGCCATGGCTTTGCAACAGTGCAGAAGATGCTGTCAAATTGTATCTGCTACAGCACATTCTCTCTGCCTCTTATTCAAACCCCACTGAAGTCAAAGGAAGTATTTTTCTGTGCGAGGCCCTGTGTGATTTTCTTTGACTTCTACAAGGTCAAACAAGCTGCCCGTTTCCCTTCTACACTCTAAGCAGACCCTGCTTTGCTGCCCATCACTCACTAGGATACCACATTGTTCAAGAACAGAATGACATTATGCTAAGCACTCTAAATGCCCTACTGCTGTTCTGTTGAATAAACTGGCTTAGGTATGCTAATAATAATTTTTTAAAAAAATCTGTAAAATGTAATAATGGCATTAAGTATTGAACATCTTCCTAATACCTAAGGGTCATATACCATCATTCCATCAATAGGAATCATATTCCAGTGATTTCTACGTGAATGTAAAAATCAATAGCTATTAAGAAACATCAGTCTACTTGGACAATTCTTGCTCCAAGAAGAATACGGGGATTTTTTTGTTGGAAAACGCTGTGGTGCCAAACAGGGTATATTTTGAAAACAGGGTAGCACAAACAAGAGAATAACTTGGCCTAAAATATCTTTACTCCTAAAGCTATCCCAAATCATGTTTGCTGCATTGCCATTAAATATATAAAGTGATATGAAATCTGTAAGAAGGAAGCAGGACTTGAATTACTTTCCTCTCAGTGTTCACAAAACAAGATTTGTGAATAGAAGTAAACTGTATAGCATGGAACCCTTTGACACATGAGAGAGGAAAAAATGTGTGTCATTCAAGAGCATTTACAAGGACTGGTCCTTGAATTTCCCTGAGCACACAAAGTTACAACTCACTTGAGAAAGCCTGGAAACCTCATAAGATAGCAGTGAACAGCTCAGGTATTTTAGGAAGGACAAAAGCCAAGGGAGTTGTTTATTACCTTCTACTCATTCAGCAGTCAAGCAGCATCACTACCAACTACAGAGAAGCTTAAAATAATTCTGTATTTCGAGATTGCTCAAGACTGTCAGCTCATTCAGCAAGACGACACAATAGAAGTACAGGTGGGGAGGGGGCAAGTTTGGTGGCTGTGGGTTTTTGCATTGCTCCAGTTATCCACATTATATTTAACAGCATTACAGAGATATTAGTTTTATAAGGAGTGGGTCTTACACAAAGATGATCTTCATCACTGAGCACTCAGAAAACAGTGAAACATATGTGCATAGTTATTCAAATACTTTTAAAGAGTTACCAAAAGGTGTAACTGAATCAGCTGAATAGCTCAGAGGTCAAACTGAGTTTGAGTGATGCATTTTTGCATGTTATAAACATGCATACAGCCCCAACTGAATTACCTTTGCATACAGAGCAAGTTCAAGGTATTTAAAACTAAAAACAACCCATGCATGTCAACAGAACTTTTCCAAATCGCTTATTCCTGTCTAGGTTTCCAAAGAAGAAAAATTACCAGAAGAAAAATTAAAGAGAAAGCAAGCCTCAAAACCACTTAACTGCCAATTTAAATAAGCAAGTGCTATAAGGTCATTTTGTCAGAGAGATGATCATTCAACCTGCATATCAACAGCCCACTTCTACTCCAATAAATAAATATGAATACGGCTCCAACAACCTTGCAGCAGCAAATTATAATTATAGAACGAAACTTTCACTGTTTCTCCTTGTCCTGCGCTTGGGGTGCCTCTACCCTCTGAAAAACATCTACCTAACCTCCGGGTGATATTACACCCTGTGACTGCAAGGCAGGCAAGAGAGGGTCAGGTACCAGCAGAGACACATTCACAGTTCATAAGGGGTTAAACAGGATAGATTCAAGGAAGGACCTACCCTGCAAGCTGCAATGGGAATCGTGAGGAGGGGTCCCCACTGGAAGGCTGCTGGAGGCATGGGTTGGACACAGAGCAGATACCCAGGCAGGACTCACTGTTCTACTCAAAGCAAACAGGACAGCACCAGAACTGCCTTCTCTATGCCTGAAGACATGATGACCTTATGAATTTGTCCATGAATGAGAGGGAATGCTGACAGAAAGGAAACATCCAGATTCTTCAAATTTCCAACAACTACTCATGAGCACTAGTTACACTTTAAAAGGCAGGGTTGGGGTTAATTTTCAGGAAGTATGGAAGAGAGATCACACTAATCTATTAAAGCAAAACATAAATGAAAGAAGCAACTGCCTTGCTATCCCTTTAGAAGAATCTCAAACTTTGAAGCAAACTTTCCAAAAACTTTAGGATATACTGAGTTCATAAATGGCTTCCTGCTGTTACACAAAGGATTTCTGGACCTTTATGATGAAAAATCATGTCTTGAGCCACAAAAATAACTTTTAAAAACATTTTAATGAGTTTTGGGGCCTGAATTTTAAGTGTTTGGAGTGGATAAAATGAGAAGCTTTGGAAAAATATTTCAAAACAGACACCTATGCCTTTGTATAAAGATTAAATACTACCCATAGCATGAAAAACATCAATATATTGCAACTTCTTATTGTTTACATGCTAACATTAAAAAATACAAGTATAGGTTCTAAAGGAAATAATATGGATAAAGTGAAAAACATAGAAAGCTTGTGCATGTAAATCACTTCAGTTTTACAGAGACACTCCCATTATATTTAAAATGGAAAAAACCACGCAGAACTTATTTTTCCATTTGCAGAAATAAACTCTACAAGTACAGCCTAGGAATATAACTAAAACAGATTTCTTTATAAGATCAGTTATAAGATCAATTTTCCATTAATCAATTATTCCTGTTAAAATTATCTATGTTTAGACTGTTAAAAAAAATCTGGTGGCTGCTATGTTTGTGTAGAACCATGGTTTTAAAATAAAACAAAAAAAAAAAAAAAAAAAAAAAAAACCCACAGATCTCCAGCCAGAACAACATTAAATTGGTTAGTCTTATGATGGAACTGCTCCAGTTTTGTCCCCCACCCTACCCTGAAGATTATATATCAGTGTCAGAGTTGTAGAAAGTTCATCAGAAATCCAGCCCCTGGCTCAGTGCAGGACAAGTGCCAGCGCTAGATGTGCTCAGCCATGGCACTGTGTAACCAACTGCTGAGACCCAGCACCTAACTCATAGGTGTTTTATGGGATCTTGCCCTGAGGAGCTGAAGTTACTTTCAGAAAGAGGAAAGTGAATACTTTTTAATTATGCCTCTCATTCATTACTTTTGTGAGGGTGATTTTGAAGACATCAGTTTATGACTAGAAAAGTTAATGTCTTGATCAGAATTAACTACAATATCCCAAAGACATCCAAGGTGCACAAGGGAGAACAGGAGCAGTCTTTTCTATAGAAAGACGCACAAGAATTCAAGAAAAAAAAAGGAGTATTGACACTACAGAATCAAGGCAGTATGTTGATTAATATATATGTCAAGTCAATCTAATACTCTGTTTCACACAATAAAGATGACATTATCAACCGTTTATACTCAAGCTACCTGATTCGCAGCAATTGTTTTTAAAATACCAAGCTGAATAATAAAGATAAGGTCAGAATATAACAGAAGAGAGGTCACGTAGGCTGGAATGAAGTTTCCAAAAAATAAAACACAGACAGTCATAAATATCCTTTAAATAAAGAGAGGTAGGCAGAAGCTTAACTGCAGTTAATAATTTGAGAAATGCGGCTTATTTCAACTGGGCACTTCAGTCACGGCAACTGAACAATCGTTACAGTACATCATTCCAACACTGCTAAATAAATCAAGATTAGTAATGAATGAGTCAGACAGTACTGTCATACCCAAAGAAACTGACCCCTTGATGATTCTAGTTTGAAGGAAAAAAAACAAAGTAAAGTAACATACATGATGAGTAGATACTGTGGAAGACCCAGCAGAAAACATGTAGGATTTGCTGTTCCAAATAAAGTCAGATTCTCAATGTTTTTGTTCTAAGAGAACAGCCTCCTCCAGCAGCAGCACTGAAGTGAATTCCTTATTACGCCAGAAGAGTACGAGTAGGGAGTAGAGACTACAGAGCTGCTTTTAAACTCTTCTAAAAAAGACTTAACCAGCAGACTTACGTAGGCTCAGACAACATGTTTCTCCGTGCATGCCTGGAAAATGATTCAGTAATTGAAAGAGACAGATCAGGAACTGGAAAAACAGGCACTTGTATAAGGATGCATACGTGCATGTGGACATGTACGTGTGTCTGTGCACACACTTAAAATGCAAGATATTCAGGTTTTATTTTCACATTCTCACTTGGCTTGATCTAACTTAAAATAAACTTTTCCTCCTTGTAATTATCTTCCAGTTCTCACTTTCAATTGAAAGTAAAAATGACTCAATCATCATTTGTCAAGAGGTTTTTTTCCCCCATTGCGTATCTCTTCACACAATGCCACCAACACCTGAAAAGTAAGTGTTCAAAAATGAAGCTTTACGACAACATTAATTATCAATCCTTATGCCAAAGTTTTAACTAACAGTTAGCTTGGTGGTCTAACAGAACCTCTCATCAACCATTTGCTTCTTCAGTTAGCAGAACAGCCCTCTTCGAGCTCAAGAAGAGAGGAAACACAAAGAAAGACACTTATTAAAATAGAGGCTTTTTTTTGGAAAAAAAAAATCAAAAATCCATGCAGGTCAATGACTGTTGACCTTCACAGTCCTATTTTGACCACAGCTGGGGCAACTAGTGAAAGTTAGATGAAAGTCCCCTTTGTTTTTCTTCACACATAGAAACGATTCACATGTTTAATCAGATCAGTAAATGTTCAGAAGATCAAAGATCTGTATTTTACTGCAAATTAATTCCATAACATTTTTTTTCTGTTGAGCAAATACTGGTGCACTGTTTTCTATGAGTTTGCCAACTGTGGTTACAGTCAGAGATGGCCTATGGGTCTCTGCTAAGTTTAGAAAACTGGAGACATTTGTCTGTAACTGCAGCCTAGAGCTCAAACAAAGAGTAAAGACTCAAGGGAAACTTGAGAGTCTCTTGAATTTCCCACTTATATCCTCTCCTTCTAGATTCTTTGGGTCAAAAATTTCTCCGGAATATGAAGGTCAGATGACAAGAAAACACCACAGGATTAAACCCTTAAGTACACATCCTGATACATATATAGGGGCCATCTAAGCATCCTAGATCTCTTTGAAGATGTAGGCCATGGTCATGAAAGATTCCAGTTAGTCTTGAATGGAAAGCTGAAACAAGTCCTTGGAAAACTGCAAAACTCCTTGATCTGCTACACTATTTTCCCTCTTTTGCATAAAGGGGAAGTTACATTGATCATGCTCTTTTCTTCCCGCAAGTAACTGGCCTCTGTTCTTACAGTCCTTCACTCAGGAGTCAAGTCCTGAGCAGAAAATTTAGAAATCTGGAACCCTTCACAACACCACCATCCCAGTATCATGTAGAATAGCAGTTATACCACTTCTTGTTAAGGAAAAAAAAAAAAAAAAAAAAAAAATGTCCAGTCTCTCTCTAAAGAGAAGAAAAGAAAGAAAGCCTCCAGCCTACCACAATGATCACACTGGGCAAGCACGCAGCTATCCTACTCACAAATGACCTGGAAATTAATATGGCACATCTGCAGTTCATTTGCTGCATTTGAGATGGTGTTGGGGGGAATACTTTCAAGCCTGTCTACACAAACAGAGCACTGGATGGGGACCACTGTGTGCCAAATTTTTCTCTGTTCATTTGCGCTAGAGAAGATTTACTACATACTCTACAGTCTGTAATATACTGTATGACTGACTTCCCAAATAAAGAGACATACATAGCCACAAATTAGGTATGCTATTGTACTATTTTCGGTGGTGCTGAAGGGAGAGAGGGAGTTGTGGATTTTCTTCCCTCTCCCCACTATATAAATATATATATATATATATTTAAATCAGTTGGCAATCCCTAACAATTTCATTTCAGACAAGTCCAAAACTAAACTCAGTAATTTTCTCTTTGCAGCTTGGACATTCTGATTAGCATGCCTGACCTTTGCAATCGTATACTCTTTTCTCAGCTCAGGAGTCTAAGATCCTCTCCCACAGCCCACCTTTGCCCTTTGGAGAGTCCTCTCCAGTACCAAGCAACCTGTGGCATAGTTCCTCAGCATGAGTACTGAAGGAGAGGAAATGTGCTTGGAAGTTCCCATGTGAAGAGTAAATAGGTTTATGAGAAGACTTGCAAAATTGGAGAACTAAGGAAGAATCTACAGCTGCAGTAACATAGGCAAGTTATTTATGACAGAGTAACAGCCTGACACCTCTTTTTAAAGAGATTCTTTTAGCTTTTCATCAGTCATTAGCAAACACACACCAAGAAGAGAAGTGCTGTTGCATAAGCTTAAAGGGAGCAAAACAGTTTTCCAATCTACATTACCATCCATCATGTTTGACGAGCATTAGAAGACTCTACTGTCTGATTACTAAAACTTCAAACAGTTAAATGCAGCTGACCTATTTAGTAAGCTACTCTTTCAGCTAATTTCTTCTTATCTCTAACTGTGGTACTCCTCTTTAGCAGTTACCTCTATAGGTATTAGAGATTTGCTCCTAAGAATTATACCTCTTTCTTCTGGCTGTACTACGTTCAGGAGTCGTCCACACGTTCTGTGTATCCTACAGCAGCATTATAACTTTCTAAAGGCCTGGATTTCTCTGCCTAAGCTTTCTCTTCTCTTTGTTGTGCTGAGAACAATTATTTAATACCGACTTTAAAACTGTATTGTAGAAAAGCGCTACTGTTGTATTTATACATACTACCTGAAAAAAAGCATGACAAATTAAAAATTTAAGATTATCCATACAAATTTATATGACAACAAAACCAAAGCAGAGCAAATGATTCTAAGAAATAAATCTATACAAAAAAAAGAATAAGAGGGAACAATTGTTTTCAGTTCAATACCTTTCTGGCAGTGAAATAATGAAACCATTTTATTAGAAAGTGCATTCATGGAATGAGCAAGTTTCATCAAATACCATATCGTATTTACAGAAAGATAATGTTGAACTTGCAAATATGAGAGCTCACATTAGGAAATCCATTACAAGTTTGCACAGGTTGTTCGTGCTTCTTTGAGCACTCACCTTACCCCATGGGTATTCTCAGTGCATTTCTCAAGATGAGCTCTGGAATAAGGCACTACTCCCAGGAGGGAAGAACGACATTTGATACATCTATAACAGATGCCCATCCACACAAGAACAAGAGTAACAACCCACCAATATGGCCAATAAAAATTCCTCTTCATTTCAGCGCATACTACTGTCCTGCAGTGAACCACTAAAGATTATCGCAAAGAACAGGAAATACCCAACTTATTCCTAGCATAAAACTTTGACTACAGAACTAAAGAACAGAAATCAGTTGCAGGACAGCTTACGTACAGGAGATTGAGGGAGAAAAATTTCACCAGACAGTTTTAAAAGCAATTCATCTTGCTGGAAGCATCACTGACCCAACTCTAGACAGAATAGCATAAACCACTGTCGCTTTAACAATTTTATGTTTTTGCTGTGAATTGTTCTATATTAATAAATTATAAAAACATAAGCAAGAACTACTATGTGGACCTAATACTGCCTAGTTTTCTCTTAGAGGGAAAAACAATCAGTAGCCAAAACCGATAATGATGAAAAGAAAAAAGCTGATTCATTAAGTTCATTGCAGAAACTAAAACTTTACTTTGAATGAGCAAGCAAATGCATTGTTCACTGGACAAATTTACGATCTAGTCACATCAATCTAGGCTAACAACAGTGTTTGACCAATTAGTAAAGACATTTGCATGCTTGCAAAACCAGCTGGCAGAACAGAAGAGCCATGAACGTGAGCTTTCCAGACTACGAAGCTGTCTGTGTGCTTCAAACATGCCCATAGGACACTCTTGAAGTGTATCTTCCTCTTTCAGGAAAGCTCATATATGATAAGTCAAAGTAGACATGCAGCATTTTACTACACTACTCTCTCTAAACTTAAGCTAAGTTTAAACCTCAGATTTAAGCTTTTATACCTAAAGTGGAAAAATAAGTAAATACCTCTATCTTCCTCCTCTCCAGAACGCTGCAGTTCTCAATCTCAGATTGAAGAAATAATCTGCAATACATACATCTCTTCAGCACTGCTCATTTCATCTACTATTCATTCACCATTTAGGCTTATTTTTATCAGCAGTAATATTATGCATTTTAAAGTAAGCTTAAGCAAAACAGATATTTGACTTTCCTTCAAATCCCAAACATTTTAAAGTCTACAAATTCTAAAGCCTTACAAAATATTTTATCAATGAAATCTGCAAGTAAGTATCAGAAACTTTTGTGTATACTTTGGGAAACACAAGCCCCAAATGCAACAAGAAGAGACGCATTGCAATGAAATCTCTAAGTAGGCTTGCTTGAAGGTGCTCAAGTAATAATAGAAAGTATTTCAACATTTTTTTTTCAATATAATAAATCAACACCAGGCAGTTTTCTGCATTTCTGTCACACAGAAATATGAATTAACCTGAAGCTCATGGAAGCACTATTCTTTTTAATTATCAAAGCTACAGACTCTAGCTGCATTATTTGTATTTTCTTACAGAATTTGTGAAGCTAAGCAAAACAGTTGACCATCACCAGGATTACCCAGAGACAAAGGAAATCTTCCAGACCTTACCATTATAAAACATTAGGTACTTTGTATTGTTTTTGGTGTCTCTTATACTTCACTAAAGTAAACTGAATCAATCCAATAGATAAAAGCAAAACAGAAATAGCTAACTTGACCCTAAACCAATGCAGAAAAAGTTCTTCCACAGGTACCGACATTGAACTTCATCACAAAAACTTTCAAAATTGCACTAGCATGGCAACTTATTTTTTAAAACAAGTTATTCCAAAAAAAGTTCATAGGGCTATATCCTGTATGACTTAGCACAACACACAAGCAGGCGATCAAATCGCCCTTTCTTCGCTGCTGCCCAGCCACACACGCAAGAGCTTTAGGCTTAGCACTCACTTCCTAGCCCACCCAAGTGCACTAAGAGCTGCCACCTTCACACACACACAACATTCCCTTCCCCTCCACCTCACCACAGCAGGATTTAAATAATTAGGCACCCACTGGCCAGTGGCACCCGCCTCCTGCAATAACCTGCAGCTGCTTCTTGGCCCTGGTACCCAATTACAGGAAATAAGTTTTCTTCTTGTTCACAAGCGATGCCTCATTAAATGGGGCTTCACCTACGAGCTGATTCTCCAAACACTTCGTTAGCAACAGACTGAGTTCTTCTGCCAGAAACAAGATTAAACGGCTACTATAAATCCCTCTTGTCAGAAGGATTATAAATTTGACTCTGCTTCCACGCGGCTAATCGGTTACAGTCGTAAATACACTACAAGGTCACATTGCATGTTACAAATGAGGCATGTGGGGAGACCGAAGCAGAAGGGACAAGGCAAGTTACACTGCATAGTTTCAAAATATTCATTAATTTCTTTCTGTTTGAAAATAGGGAGTTTCTCTACAGTAATTGGCACTGTGTGGCTTTGTTGTGCTAATGGCATTGTATACAAAGCATGAAAAATTAAACAAACGCCTACTGAAATCATATCAGACAATAAATAATTTAATAGATGAGCTTTATAGAATGTAAACATTCAGAAATTACTTTGCCGTGAATTAGTAATAACAAGCTAAAATATTTAGACTTCTGCATGCAAAGGGGAGACCTAATAAGATCATAAAGATTCCTTGTAAGAGAATTTTAGACCAGAAGTATGTTTTCCAGGAAGGTCATTTACTGACCAGTAATTTACAGTTATAAAATTGTGTTTTTGCAGTCAGAGTGATTTATTTTCTGCACTCACCACAATGAATTTCTGAAGTACTGTGATAACCCTTGCAACGGTGCACTAGCATGAACACCAGGAAGGCCTCTTCTCGAACCAGCAGTACTCTTGGTCTAATCTGCCAGGAGCTGCCTTTAAGTACCAGGTATGTGAGAATACAGTCATCGCTGTATTTTAAGATGTTTACATTGTAATTAATTTTCAAGAATGATATGCCTAAGAATGTCAACACTATAAGAAACAAGACTATTAAATATATTAAGATGTAACTTTCCAACAAGGTCATCTCTGAGAGCTTTCTCCAGCAAAGAGACAACTAAAGATTTCTCTTAGCTTTATTCTGAAGTCCTGAACTACTGCTTCCTGATTATTGTAATTTTTTGTTTTCATACTGTAAGGATGCACTTTTGCTTCCACTGTTTTTAATTTAATTTAGATTCTCAGCATGAGGACAAAACACTAAAAGAGATCCAAGATAAAAAAAGTGTACAGCAGATTACTCTTTCAGTAATTGCTGATCTTCAAGTAGTTGCTGATCAGGTAGATAACACTGCCACTTTTACCATGCCCTGAGAACCATGAAAACACACCGAGTTGTCAATGTAACTTCATAATCTATTTCCATTAATAAATTATGCACCAGAAAAATTATTTTAGCCAACACAGAATTATTGGAAGATCAGCTCAAAGTTATCCAGTGCTTTCGTTTGTTAAAAAGTTCATTTCTGAGAAACAAGATTTTAAGAGGGATGAAGATACTTCCCACTTTTTCCTTCAACAGCAAAAAGCATTGGCTAGTCGCTCAAGACACAGAAGATTAATAGGGCAGGAACAGAGTACAGTAATTCGGGTTTTTGAGATGTTTTGAGAGCTGACTCCCCCCAGCAATCACTAAGTGGTCTTTTCAGTGCGTTTACTTGTGATTTAGCGTGTACGCCCTGCACACGCTCTCAGTAACAGCCCGAAGCGGGCAGCCGGAGCGGACGCTGCTGTGGCAGGGTGAGCAGGACCCGTCTGCCTGGGGGGAAGATGGTGCCGTCCTCGTTGGGAGCAAGTGAGGGCTCTTGGCGGATGCTTCCGCTCGGCAAAGTGGGGCCCGCAGGGGCTCAGCAGGCAGGCGCCAGCAAGGGTAAAACTATTAAGGCTGCTACCCGCAGGGCTCAAGCTCCTTGGAAACACAGATGGCAACTAGAATAGGTTTAAACAGCACTTTCTGCTCTCTCTATAAAGAATGAGAGTAAGAAAGACTGAATGCAGCTTTGAAGCACTGTCCTAAAATTATGTATTTAATCTGTGCAGAGGATGTTGGCACCCCAAGTAAAATTGGAAGTTTTTTTCTTTTCGTAATGGTTTATGACAATCGTAAAGAGCTTACAAATTATATAAAACAATGAACCAGCTTTGCTAATTTGAGACTATTTTGGGATCCAGGACAAGAAACTTTGGAAGTGACAGGAAGAGAACAGGGTGATTTTCAAATTTTCCAGTAAGAGAATATCCATGTGCAAGTTCAGTGGAGGCAGAGAACGCAGTGCTGGATGGTAGGGGAAAGGCACAACACCCCTCTATAAGCCACAGGACCAGCAACCCTGGTGAAGATGACAACAAAGACAAGAACTGATGTTTTGGAAAATGCACCAGAACAGCAGTTGCTTACGCCCTTGAGTACGAGCATACAGGTACCAGAACAGGGTTTGTAGTGGGAGCAAGGGAACCAGCAGCTCAGTGTAATCCTTCACAGGGACAACCTGCGGAAACAAATGGGTTATTAGTCTGGAAGTACGCTCAATATTTATTTTGGGAGTTTACAGGTTTATCAGCGCCCGCCAATTACATTATCACTGAGAAGAAATCAGCAAAATGGTAAAACTTGCAATGCTGATCTGATCTCCTAAAGAAGTACATCAACTAAATGCAATTCCTGAGTTGTGAAAAATACAATTTGTAACAGGACTGTGGAAAAAGTACTTAAAAAAAAAGTTAGCAGGTTAAAACTAAGCTCATGTTCTCATTGCAGACTGCACTTTTTGGAAAAGGCAGAGGGGCAGAAGCATCTGCAACCTTAGAGCACAAAACAAGCACGTATACCGTAACAGAATGATACATAACAGCTAGTTACAGTCTTCTGGAATTTGCAAGTCAAATTCTTACACAGATAAAAGCCACAAAACATGTACCGTAGAAATCAGCAAACTAGATGGACTGCTAGAGGGATAATTCCCAGAGATGAGAACGGCTCCAAAATCGAGTTTGCTGCGGATGCCTGGGCCTGCAGGCAGGGAATCTCTAGGACAGCTACACCAGCCCCAGCCTTGAGGTTATGCGAGAGTCATTTTTAGATAGCCCTTTCTCCCATATGTTTAGTTCGTATGAAGAAAAAAGACTGCAAGAATGAATACCTACCACTGACCAGAAGGATGCCAGATAAGGATGCTTGACCACTAGAGCTGAACGAATTACAGCACCGTATTCCTCTCAGACGGAGCCTTCAAACCAGCGGAGTGCCTACTTCTCAAAGAGGAAAGAGGAGGATTAAGGCCATACTTTGAATACTCTTCTGTCTGTCACCATTTCAGTATATGAAGAGCCTCAGGCCAGTCTGACACCGAGTTTTACCTGCTTTGCTACATCTGAAGTAGAAAGTAAGAGCAGCCCTTATGCAAGTGTGATATTATTTTGGATATATAATAAATGGATTTGTTTCATGAGCTGTAACTAACTAGGCTACATTTATTTTGTAATTCTTGTAAACACATTTTCTGTAATTTCTGACACAGATTTCAGTGTTGTCATAATAATAAAAAAAATCACAGTATTTTATTCTCATCTACCATGCTTAAAGGCCAGTTATGGCAATACTTAACTCTCTAAGTGAACAAGCTCAGAGACAACAAGCAGTCCTGCCACAGCAGCTTGGGAAGGCTGTCACAGCCCCGAAGAGCTGGTGAACACCCCAAATCCCCCTAAGGACAACTAGTGCCTCCAAACAATCCTATCACATGAGAGATTAGTAGCATTAAAACAGAGCAAGGTAGCAAGACACAGTAGTGATACGTTTATAATTCCCAAACTGACAATTTAAGAGTTGCTGTAAAATCTGGTTAGTTGTACAACTCAATGGTTACCACAGGCAGCAAGACATGCTCTGAGTGCTCCTCATAGCTTATCACCTGCTTGTTTTCCACCCTCTGTGGATTCTGTAATCCTCTGTTCCTCCTTTTATACTACTCTTTCTTACTCATTCTCCTATCAGGGCCCTTTCTCTCTTAAACCTCCTCAAAATATACTTTTCTCTCTCATGTTTCCACTTTCCCACAGATCTTCCATCTTTAGTACCTTCCCTCGCCTGTGAATCCTTCCTGCTTGCGTTCCCCTCTCTGAAAATCCCTCTGTACTCTTTCCCATCCCTCCAGGTCCTCTTCCTTTCCAAGTCATCCTTTTTTCCTTTAAAAACCTCCCTCTCAAATTCACCAGTTCCTCCATTATTCCCACTTTCTCATTCTCTACTTCTCCCAAACATTGCTTCCTCCATTTCTTTCCCCTTTTATACACTTTTCCCATTAGAAATCCATTCTTTCTCCTACTCCAAAATTCTGATTTTGCCTTCAAGTCTCCCCTCCCACCTGACAAAGACTTCACTCCACTACCTACCTCTTCAATGAAACTCCCTGTGCTTCCCAAAGGTCACATCTACTGCAGATACTACAAGGAAATACAAGACCCACATCTTCTGTACCTTCTCTCCCCCCATCTCTCCATCCTTCCCAGAGCCCCACGCCTTTTCTCTCCGTTCCCATAAACTACAGTATCCCATAAACTTCAGACCTTCTCTTTCCTTCCTGCTGCAGCTATTCCTAAAAAGCATGTCTTTTTTTCCTTGTACTACCTATTTCGAGGGCCATGGCTCCTTACTACATATCCCTCCCCTGACTTTCAGGCCCAGTGCATGGATAAGTTTACCTAGGTAGCTTACCAGATATAAATCTTCTGCTTTTTTTCATAGGTAACTGTAGTTAGTTCTCACAGGCAGTAGTAATTCTCTGTTCCAATATAAACAATTATATTACTCACTTCTGACAAACTACAAGCCAAGATGCCCAAAGAGATTTTCTTTCTACAATTTCTGCGCATTAAAACCTGCATTTGTATGGCTTTTTCTAACAGCCATTTCACACATCTCCAATAATAGATTAAGTAACAGGATTGTTCAAACTGCTGTTAAAATAAAATGAACCAGGTAGGGATCTCCTGAAAGACAATTATTTTCTTCAATTCACCCTTCAGTAAATAACAGGTGTGACCAATGTATTTATAACTACCAGATTTCTTCATTTTATGCATTCTCTGCCATGCCAATTGGAACAACAACATCACATACATTGTATCACAGAATTGGTAAGGTTGGAAGGGACCTCTGGAGGTCATCTAGTCCAACTCTTCAACAAGTGGCCCATACGGGGATTGAATCTTAGCTTTACGAGCACCACACTCTAATCAACTGAGCGAAACCTAACCCCAATGATGAGGAAGGTCAAGAGCAGCTTTAGCCTGTTAATCTTGCACAAACATTTTGCCAACAATCCTGAGTTGTTAAGAAATGTGATTGTGAAAGATAGGACAGTGCTTATGACAGAAGAATTCTTTACAAAAACAAAACCAGAAAAAACAAAATCTTTTTTATCTTAACTCCCCAAAATTGAGAGTGATAGATGAAATTCAGTACTCATACCCACAGCTGCACGTGCAAGAACCTAATGCAAAATACAGAAAAGGAAATAGAAGTCTTTTGGCTATTTTACCTCACCAGGCATGGACCAGGCCTGAGGTATACCAGAGCGGCCCTTGACAAAAAAAAGACACTTGCAGATGTTCAGCCTGCATTGCACATCTCCACATTTCAAGCATGCTTAAACGTAGTGTTTTCATCAAGTTTTATCTTTACTTCTGCATTTACTGCATAATTTGGCCTGTAACAACTTTCTTGCTAATAGCAGTGTAGAAGATTGGAAGAGCCCAGTTTGCCACAGAAGATAAAAAGTACCCACATTTGTGATGTGGAAATCATTAGGAGACTAAGCATAGAATCTCACAGAGTCAATTTTTTACAGCAAAAGCAGAATAATGCTTAATGTTGGTAACAGTAAGGCTCTACACAGACTTTCACTGGGTGAAGAATATATTCAAACAGCATAGCAACTTATGGACTAAGGAATCAGAGAATTGTATTCTTGAGCACAACATGTGCATGTGCCGAAGCGTCTTACCTTGAGACTTTTACAAAAAGGAGATAGCTGCCAGACCACTTTTACCCTCCAGCATTTTTTCTTAGAAGTTTCTGCTGGGTATTCAGGCTTGAAATTAATTTATCTGAACACAAACTTAACATAAATTGCACTAATTTTGCAGAAAAAACAGCGCTTTTGCCTGACATGCCAAAACACATACTTCTTAATACTAAGCTCAATCATTTGTTTTCAGCTTTGTTTTCAGGGAAAAGGAGAATCGTTTCTAAGTAAGGGAAATGATATCACTTACTATAAAACAAGTGCATTTACATATGACATCAGATACACAGATGCACACACAACACTAATAATAAAGATAAGGGCTTTTAACCTAGCTGCATTTTCTAAGAGATGGCTCACTGAAGAACCAAAACCCTTTAGTGATGTTAAATACTCAGCAAAAAGGCTGAAGATCAAGCACAGCTGTTACCGTATCCCATCACCTGACCATTGCTGCATTCTGCAGAGGCTCAAGTTACACTGTCCCGACCAAACACTGAGACTCATTTGGAAATACCAGCACTTAGATGCAGAATGAAGCACACTTTTTCTGCACTCCTTAGCTCCAAGTGGAGCCCCCTTGTTCCCAGCGGAAAATCATCGTAAAAAATATTCACAGTTGAAGTATAAAGCTAAAAGTCTGGAAATGGGAAAGACACCCAAAAAATATTTAACAAACAAAACTCTGTCTGTGCAAGCAATGAGTGGCCAAAGAGGGAAGATAGTCAGAAACAGTTTATTTCTGGCAACAGCAAGCTGTGAAATGTTTTTAATTCTCAGCAAAAATGGCCAATGAGACTGTATCACAGACATTTTTGTAATACTCCAAAACTAGACGTTTCTGTAATACTACAAATGAAATAAATGAAAGACAAATGTTTGATCTGCAAATATAAGAAGGAGAAAACACAAAGAATCTACAACTGATCTGAAGCCAAGCCACTCTTGCAATTTTCAAGAACTGATTGGATTCCTGACAAGCAACCAGATGACTCGTACCTAGAGTTGGAAAAAAAGGTGTCCTTGAGACACTGACGAATGACTCACTCGGAATAAATTCTAGCCAAAGCGAGAGACTCTGACAAAGAAAAGAAATCATCCTTCCCACACTGATGTTTATGGAAGAACAGTGTTCTGCTAGTACTGGCGACAAAGTACTACACCTAAAGGCACTGGATAGTTTACGGAGCTGACAGTCAGAGTCTCCTCTCAAAGAGTATGTGAAGCTACATACCTAAGAGGGTAAAAATCAGAAGCCAATGCACGCACAATACTGAGAAAGATACATAAACATCGAAACTGTTTTGAAGCAGTTTGGAGCAGCTATCAAAATGCGTGCCACTGGTGACACCAGCCATATGTCAGAAATATTCTTAACAGAAGCAAAAGAGAGCGTTTCAGCAGGAGATGAACAGACTCACAGGCTCCGAAGTCACTGGAGTGTTTATCCTTAAGCTGACCCTTACAACCAAGCCAAAGCAGTGCCACGGCCAGTGATACTGTAGCAGCGAAAAGCTCTACAAATAAACGAAGAAACCAAGAAGTAGTGGAAGAAGGGGAACTTATTCCCTAAACCTTCTCAGTCTTCCTTTCGGAAAGTGTTAGACGTAACGAGGACCATTTTAACTCCATGCAGCACAAATATTTGGGGAAAAAGTTAACATGACGAACTGTTAACATTTGAACTATTGTGAATACTAAGGGGGTCAGCATTGTGCATGAGAGATGCATGGGTCGGCTCCAAGGTATTCTTCCTGACTGCAGTTGATCTTTGCAGCTTTGGAAGAACCAGAAAATCCATTATAAACATACTCTGTGAATCAAGACAGATGTTCAAGCATTACTGTCAAAGATTAGTAGAAAGTAGCAGAAACTAATTTTACTTGTAGTACAGCAGTGAAAGCAGACTGACAAAAAATCGATAAATTGATGAAAATTTAATCTAATTAAACTGAAAGATGTAGAAAATCTTGCCTTATTTTCAGAACTGAAAATCCTTATGTTGTATTTGAAGTCTTCCTTGATTTATCATATAATTCAATTAAATTCGTTACTTAAATTTAGGTGAATTCAATGGAATTTGAACTTACTTCAAATCTCTGTAAATCAGAAGACTATTTCAGCTGCCTGATGTTTTGAATATCAGGGCTTTTTGTTCCTAATGAAAATAACTGTTTTTCTACATTTTTACCTTCCATCTTCTGCAAGAAAGGTATGATTTCAACACTTCAGTAGCACTAGCAGCTGGTTTTTGCCCATACCTCACACTTGACCGATGGAGAAGAGGTTGAGAAAAACACTGATTGTTGCTTTTGGTCAAGGAGTGATCATGAAGAGCAACATGGATTCTACCAATGTAAGATGAAAGAAAAAGGGCAATGAAAACACAAAGAGGAAACATGATGTTTGTGAATGAATCATCAAAAGAAGAAAATGAAGTTCTTCAGGACTGAGTCATTTATAACTCTTCTCTTCTTCTCAATTTTTGGCTACCTCTCTAAAGACAAGGTGCCAGCTCATTCTCATTTCTCTTTTTCATGATGCACTGCACAGACAGCAACTGATAATAGACAAAGGTTGCATTTACCACAGAGAAACTCCCATATTTGAAAGCAAGATGATTTAGTATTTGTACTCGAGGATACAATTAGATCAACAGGGAAGCGTTAATTGGAGAGGTAAGTAAATATCAAATAAAAGAAAGGAAAAGCAAAAAATTGAAGAGCAAAGAGAATTGGAAGAAGAGGAGAAAAATCAAAAAGGAAGGAAATGAGATGTGCCAGCAGTCAGATTGTACTTGTCACAAGGAAAACTGAGGTGAAAAAGCTAGTATTCAAACTGATGAACATCTTGGAGGGAACAGGACTAACATGACTGACTCCATTAATGAATATTAACTAAAAATTAAACTAATTAAAATTAAAATTAATTAAAAATTAAATTCAGACACAATCTGATACAGTTCAAAAATCTGTATTTTCTTTAGTTCCATGTATGATTCCAGAGAAATGCAGATGTTGCTTAGAGCTCAGGTAGATATTGGCATCAGCCACACATTCCCTCATTCCCTGCTCTTTTGTATACTAGAAAGCCTACCTTCCATCCAAATACGTGGTGGTGGTGAAATGGAAAAGCATTGTCTTAATTTGCAGAGAACCTGAACAGTCACCATAAAGATGTAAATTGCATTAAATTTTTTTACAGGACCTTAATTTAATTCGGTGAAAATTTCAGTGTTAATATTCTTAACTGCAAATAATTAAAGTCAGAAGAGTTCAAACAGTTCCAGGTGTAGATACACTCCAGTAAGAAGATCCTACAGGTAAGGAGCCTACAGGAGCAGTGATGAGACACTGCCCCTGATCCCACTGAAAGGAGCAGCAGCTCCACACAGACATTTTGACAATTTAAGAGAGCAGAACATGGCTGTAATGTGGATTTGGATGTTAAAAATAAAAGACAAAAGTAAAAAAAGGCAGCAGGAATTTTATTCTGCCTACTTCAGATTGTTCATTTGGGCTGATGAAATACTGTGTTACAGCTTTTGGCTATGAATTGATAAAGTGATGCCCTTTTCTGTGGGCTGGAGCTACAGATAATTCTTTGAACTGAAAACTCACTTTTATTTTATGACAAAAATGGAAACATGAAAAATGGAAAATTTCAGATAACCTTGTTACAATGAGAAGCTAATTTAATCAAAAACATGACATTTTTCCCCAAATGTCTCAATATGTGAATCTCTAGCCTATTTGCTTTTTGTTTAAAATATTGTTATGATATAAAGCCTGAATTATTATCATTATTATCATTCCATAGTGAAACTATAAATTCAATCTTTTCTACTTTTTTAAGGAAAAGAAACACTGATGAGCCTGGAGGCAATTTCAAAAGATTAAAGTCAAACATTTTTAGCACACACTAATACCTCACCAGAGATCAAGTGAACAGAATGCTCATGTTTTCTAACGGGAATGAAAAAACACCCAGCTTTCCCCAAACGTTTTAAGGCTGCATTTCCTAAAGTTGTCCTACAACAATCTGCAATCATAAAAGTATAACAGCAGGCACTTTTCATAAAAAGCAACACAAATCTGAGCAGCACTGCCACACCAGCTGACTTTGCACACAGTAACAAGGAATGACTGATTAGGTCGTAAGCAGGTGAATTGACTTTGCTACAAATTTAAAAGATTTCCTACAAATTTCTCTCTCAGGATCAAGCTCCCATAGGGATTTTCTGCTTCCTATTAAACGAGTCTTTCTCTGATGCACAACGTTTGTGGAAAATCAACATCTTTGACTTTTTTTGTCAATTGTGGTTGAAACTGGCCAATATATTTAGAAGGTGTCAGGTGAGCATGAACTTCTTGTGATGTGCTCACTCACCAAAAACCATTTTTGTGGGGAACAAGCCAAAAATAGGCAGTGCAATTCCCCCAGTCACTACTCTTTGCACCCAGCCATCCAAGACGGAGATGACCTGCATCTGACATGAGGAAATGGGATCTTTTGAGTGTGACAAAGTCTGAACAAGTCACCAAAAAGCAAGCTAAATACAATGTCAGCAATCTTACCATGGCCATCATCTGAAGGAAGCCCTCTCCACTTTGCCCATGGAAAGCAGAATTTTACCCAACCGAAATAATGAACAGAAGTTATGTGGCTTTTTGATTAGCTCAACCTTGCGTTTTTCCACTACACTCGTCCCTGTCAGTGCCATAGCTGCAGACACATGTTATCCCAGTTGGACCAGACATCTCAGGATACATTACACTGATTCTCTCAATTCCTACTGTTCTATGACTACAGCAAAGAGATTCGAAGAAAGAGGGGGGAAAAACAGTACAAACAGGATAATTTTTCAAACATTCAAGTTTAAAAAATTTGGCCTGAATGTTCAGAAACTAGACTTCAGGAGACAAGTAAGAATCTTATTGGGTAATAAAAAGAGCATGAGACAAAGCAACATCTTTTCTGTGCCAGGACTCCATAATTTATGTAAATCAAAGAACAATATCCAGTAATACACACTAGCATTATAGATGCTTGCATGCAAAAGTGATAGCAGCTTGAGAATAAAGACAATTAGTCTTAACAACTATCAAGACAAAATTTGTTGCAGAATTTACCATTTAACCATTAAGCATTTTGTTAGAGGTATTAATTTCAGCATCAGTGTAATTGCCTTCGAAATAACCTTGATAATAGGGTTTGTGTCTTTTTTAAATTTAGAAGTGTGAGTCAGTCTGTAAGGTAAATACTGAGAAAAAAAATACCCTCTGCTAACTTTAATACATGCTAACTTTTTGAATGAAGATGAGGGGCCAAAAGAACAGGCAGTGCAAATCCCCTTTATATAGCAAAATACATGATGGACTGAGATGAGCATAAGCAGGAATGAGGTTAAAACCAAAAATGAAAGCAAAAAAAAAAAAAAAAAAAAAAAAAAAAAAAACAGAACAACAACAACAAAAATGCATACAAATAGGTAGCGATGTTGGGTGAGGACAATGTTATTAGTGTTGGGTGAGGCAAATTCTACCAAACAAGCTGAATTATTGGCTGAATTATTCTAATTTCCCCCCCCCCCCCCCCCTTTTTGCCTTCAAAACCAACTCATCTATGAGATCTGAAGGAGAAAGACAAGCTCTTATGAGCTCTTATGACCATGATTCACTCTTCTCCATAGTAGCCTGGTAAACCATGAACAGGGTAGACTTTCTGCAGTAGTTTCTAAGCCTTTGATTTCTTTTTCATCATGGCATAATTTGTTGCTTGTCATTTTTTGCACAATTGTTAAGTTTTGCCTACTTTTTCTTTTTTTTTCTATTTTTTTGGTGAGCAATTAAGACTGATGAGTACAGAAGCTCCATGATCTCACTCAGTAAATTTCACCCTCTTTTTCATTTGCTGTACTCATAGAGCATGTTCCTAGTCAATTAAGTCCAGATCCACAAAGCAATTTGAATATCCCACCCAATCTTAAACAGGAGGAAGATGCACAAATGCCTTCTGTCTAAGGAAGGAGCTATCAAGTCTTTCAGTGTTCGCACGTCTGGTGTGGGTTCACTGGGATTCATATGCCATGAATGGAGTCTGGTATCACAATCTAAATAATAATGATTTAATTTGCACTGAGAATAGCTGATTCAGAGATATTCCTTGTGTCCCCAGAATCCTAAAGCTGATAAAGATTTTAAGGAACACAAGAGATACCTCTCTTTTACTTTAATCTGAATTAGTATGTTAAGATTGGAGTTGGAAGAATGTGTCATGATCTCAATTGCTGCAGAAGAGAAGATTCGCAGTGAGCAACTCCTCATGGTCTATGTATCAATTCCAGTCTTTTCAAGATCATCCTTAGAGGATTTTGAAAGTCAGTAACTAGACAATTTAGAATTTGATCTAGTGATTGTGGTTCATCTTTACAGTAATAACTTGGCCTCCAAAGCTGCTGGTGAAACTTCTGGCAGCTTCTGGCAAAGTTTTTCCCTTTTCTTTCTTTTTTTTTTTTTTTTTTTTCCCTGCATCTCCAGTATCACTCACTGAGCTGCAAATGAATCCTTTCCATTTCAGTAATCTGACTCTGGGTGGCACCTGTTTAAATGATTTAAACAAAATGCTCAGAGTCTTTTTAAAACATCTTGGCTGCCTTAGCTTTATCTATTCTCACTGTACCATCTACCTAACTTCCTACAACTTATACCAAAGCCAAAATCCCGTTTCAATGCTCTACACTGAGTCCTGTTTAAACATAAGCACATATGCCCCTTCTTCTGCAACTGTGTAACTACCACATTAGCACAAGTAAATAAAAAGCTGCATACTCTACTTCCCTTTGTTCCTGAACACATTCATCTCTCTGTTGTACATTGCATATTTTGAATTTAAGTCATTTAACTCGTAACTCATATTGCTATTTCTTCACCTTTTCTAAGTTCCTACTTCTCCATCCTTACTGGAGTATGACATAATCCATTTGTCTTTTATGTGACTTCTCTTCATGCTTGTGACTATCCAGATGCTTGCACTTTTCACAGACATTTTTCAGTATTTTCACTGGCTCCTAGAGAGTCCTGTGCATTCTTTCTATTCTGCTTTCCTTCTCTAAGGTCGGGCCATCTTCAGTTAATAGGTTTTCATCTGTCTCTGAAGTATGACCCCATTAAAATCCTATTTTTAACAGATCACCTTCATCTACAAATGCACAGTGTCATGAGTGGCAGCTGAGCTTCCCATTCATTTTTTTTTTTTGTCTAGTGAGCCTTGGGTGCTCTATTGAAAGTTTTTAGTTTGAATGGAAGTGTTTTCAAACGGTTCACACATTTCAAGTAAGCTGGAGATTTATGATCATCAAGCGTCATTTGTCCATTGCATTCTCATTTTCTTTCTTTCTGTCCCATGTATATTTGAAAGTGTTCAACCTTTTAAGTTGCTGGCCATCTGTCTCCTTCAGGTCCTGCGGACATCAGCATCATGCAGTTTCTTCCATCTGGCTACACTTTCAGAAATGCTTCCATTTCAAAGTCTACTGGAGGTATTTTTCTAACATCAACTGTATTTGCCATTTTAGTTTTCCTTTGACGCCTTGCCTCATACCCAGACACCACATCAGAACAATTCTTCTACTTCCCAAACTCTAAAGAATTGCTTGGCTCCCCAATGTACTTCCTCTCATTTAGACTGTGTACACACATTGAAGAGGGCAGTCTCTCTTAGAACACTGTTTATGGTAATTATAGCAGCAACTCCAGCCAAACTAACGGCCTCATTATATTAGGCGTCATGCAAACACAGTAAAATGACAGCCCTTGTTCCCAAATGGTTTCCATCTACATTCTGCTTTTAAGATCACTGACGTCACCTACCAATAGAAGTCAATATAAAAACATCAGAAAGAGGACCTGTATGGGAACCTTTTACATTACAAAGAAGATGACTAAACTATAGCACATTTGCATAGTAAATTGTTTATTTAATGGGCACATAATCAGCTGGCATTTCTAGTTGCAGTTTAATTTCTTCATTTAGGCACAAAATAGGACCATTAAATATTTATTTTTGCTGCATTCTTCCTGTTATTTCCAAGCCTAAGAATATCAGAAAAACACCATGGCAGATTTAATTACTGTGAATAGATAATGTTCAGTTTTTAATGACACCCACTGTATGTTTCTCTCATCAACAGATCAGAAGGGGAAAAATAACGACTCTGCTTTGACTTTTGCTTCGTCCCTCAGAGTTTCCTACCTCCTGACATAAGATATGAAGCAATGCCTTTGTGCTTCATCAAAGTTTAACATATTCAATAAAACATTGTGAGGGCATTCAATTTCCCGTTTTCTTAACTTTTCTTTCATCTCTATTGTAAAACACTCTTCCCCATCCTTGGAACGCTCTCCTATTCTAAAAACACTGGAAATGAATGTCTTTTACTCTTTGTAGAATTCTTTCAATAAATTAAGGTGGAACATGTAGGAGGTCGAAATGAAAAACTGATTTTCCTTTTATGATCTCAATAAAGTAACCTACTGATAGAAGGAAAAATCGCACATTGACAAATCACAGTGTAATACAATAAATCTCCTCTACCTTACAAGATCCAGTGTCATATCAACAGGTTGAAAGTAAAAAAAAAGCCATAAAGCTCAGGTTAGAAGTTTAGAAGGGGAGGGGAAAGGAGAAGGGAGAGCAATCTGTCAAGTGGCCCAGTTCCTTTCACAGAGAAAAGCAGAAACACCTAAAACAGCACACAGCCCGGGCAGGCAACTATATGGCACTCAGGGAAAAGCAGCCAATTTGGTACCCAAATGCAGACTCTCAAAATCCCTGAGGCACTCTTTTCTTCCGGCATATATTGTACATATTTCCTTATGTTTTATTATTGGACACTTCGTAATAGGCAAACACTTCAACAACTGTAAAGGTACCGCAGTGCACATACTGTATTATGTGAATACATTTGCTTGCTTTCCTCATAACTTCACTTCTCTGACCATCTCGAAAGGCCCATTACCTTATACTATCTCCCTGAAGGCTTAATTTTTAAGAGTTTAGGTTGGGGGGGAGTCAGGAGTGAAGGGAAGGGAGAGAAAGTCCCTCAACCACCCCATACCTCACAATAAAAATTCAAGATAAGGGACACTGAGCTGAAGGACTAAACAACAATAGAAACCCTTTCACATTAGCTACACAAACATAGGAGGTCTGTGAAGAGGTTCCTGAGGATCTGAATGGAAGAGAGCCTCTCCAGTCTTGAAACTGGAGGAAGATATATCTGTGGAGGATGCAGCTCTACACCACAAACATCTGACATCCACTGGGCACCTAGCTGTGCTAGCAAGGCTCAGTGAATGCTGGCATCAGCATTTGCGGTGACCAAAGAGAATAATGCAGAGAGCAAGGAAGGATCATCAATCCTGTATGAGGCCAGGAAACACATCTCTGTTCTTACATCCTCATGCCTCAGTTTTTGCTATAAATGCTCTTGGTAGTGGGACAATTAAATGAACTTCAGCCAACAGCTAGACAAATGAAATTAATATCTTTTGTGAAACTTTTCTACATAATGACGGTGGTAGTGAAATAACTATACTTCAATGGGATGACATTTGCACTGACTAATAACAGGCAACATACAGTCAACTGAGTGTGAAACAGATGCTATTCAGAAAAAGTAAATGTCCCTTAGATACTTTCTAAAAATGTAGTTGCGATATTCATCATCACTATGCTGTTAGATAATGTAATAATGTATGTGCACTAGTGCAATAATGCTAGTAGATAATGCCTCAGTCCCTAAATACATTTACATTTATCAATTGTTCACTGTGAAGTTTGTCCTGAAACTGGATTGTGATCCTGTTATACAGAGTGGTTGTAAACAAGATCTTAACATGTAATATGATATTTTCTACATCATCAGTTGACTGCACGTATCTTGGCTAAAGTTATGGCTTGACTGAAAAATCTGAGTATTTTTCAGTGATACAACAATAATACAAAAACTGTCACCCCTGCATATCTTTAAATATACCACAAAATAAAAAGAGAAATGTCATCATACAAGAGCCATTTGCAACTGGGGAAAAAATAAAGAAATTGGCTTCTGATGTCTAAGTAACTTGTGGGTCCTACATCTCATTTCACTTGCTCTTTGTTATTTAAGGCAGGTTTAACTCTCTCCAGTTCTTTGGATATGTTCCTACTTTACATTCCACAGAGCAAGAGCAGTTAAGGCCCATCAGGTTAATACATTCTTATTACGTACTCACGGATTTTAGTGTTCTTGCTTTTCAGCCATAAGGCTTTATTTATTTAAATGTGGCATTCACCCTTTAATGCATTTATTACAAGGCTGACATTTTACATATTTTTTCCATCAGAATCCAAACACCAGAACCATTAACTTTTACTGAAGCCTTTATAAGCATTTATCTGTGTTAGAAGTTTTCAAGGCTACTCGTCATTTAGATTCAGGGTTGGCTTGTATAATTTTACTTCATTTTCCTCTCAGAAATCAAATACATTACTCAAGGTGCAACAGAAAAGCCTCCCAAAAAGATAGCACTACTTTGTGATTTGGAAAGAGGAAAGGAAAAGACTACATTGGTCAGAAGTTCTTCTCTTCATAGCTTTCTGAGCCAGGAGAGAAAAATTCGGATTTCTGTCAGAGTGGAAAGAAGCAAGAAATCCTTCTCATCAGATCATTCTGATCTGTCCAAGAAATCATCTCTGTTCTGCCACACCATGTAGTAGGGGTGAAAGATGAGTCAAAGAGGAGAGTTTGGGAGTAGGAAGGAGACAAGGAGTCAAAAAGAGAGTGACCTTGTTTGCTTTTTAAATTGTCCCACTTCATGATTCCTGAAATATCATCTCAGCAAAAAGCTTATCAAAGAACTGCAGAATACTGGAGCTAGGAAGGGACCTCTGGAGATATCTATCTAATCCCCTTACTCAGGCAAGATCACCTGGAGCACACTGCACAGGACCCTGTCCAGATGCCAGATGGCTTCTGAACATCTCCGAGGATCGAGACTCCAAAACCTCTCTGAGCAACCTGTTCCAGTACTTAGTCTCACAGTACATAAGTTTTTCTGTATGTTCAGATGGACCTTCCTGTGCCTCAGCTTGTGCCTGTTGCTTCTTGTTCTGTCAGTGGGCACCACTGAAAAGAGTTTGGCTCCAGCCTCTTGACACTCTCCCTTCAGATACTTATATGCATTGATAAGATCCCTCTTCACTCAGTCTTATCTTCTCCAGGCTGAAGAGGCCCAGGTCTCTCAGCCTTTCCTCTTAGGAGAGATGCTCCAGTCTCTTCATCACCTTATTTGCCATTCACTGAACTCACTCCAATAGCTCCATGTCTCTCTGAGGATCCTAAAACTGGAAAGAACTGGACACAGCCTCACCAAGACTGAGTAGAGGGGGAAGATCACCTCCCTTGACCTGCTGGCAAGAGTCTTTCTAATGTAACCCAGGATACCAGGCCACCTTGGCCACAAAGGTACATTACTGGCTCATGGTCAACCTGTTGTCCACCAGGACTCTTAGATCCTTCTCTGTAGTGCGGCCTTCCAGCAGGTCAGCCCCTAGTTGGCACTGGTACATTCCCATTATTCTTCCTTAGCTGCAGGAGTCTAGATTCCTCTGTGCCCATCTCTACAACTTGCTGAGGTCCCTCTGAATAGCAACACAACCCTCTAGTATATCAGCCATGACTCACAGTTTTGTGCCATTAGCGAATGTACTGCTCTAGCCCTTCATCCAGGTCATTGATGAAGAAGTTGAACAGGACTGGACCCAGTATTGACCCTTGGTGACCACCACTAGCTACGGGCCTCCAAGTAGACTTCACACCACTGATCAAAACCCTCTGAGCTCTGCAATTTAGCCGATTCTCAATCCACCTCACTGTCTGCTCGTCTAGCCCACACTTCCTGAGCTTGTCTAGGAGGATGTTATGGGTAACACTGTTGAAAGCCTTGCTGAAGTCAAGTGAGTCATCTTCCAGAGAGGACTGAGTGACCTCAACAACATCAGTCAGCTCCCTCAGCACTCAGTTCATCCCATCAGGGCCTATGGACTTCTGTATGTCCAGTTTGCTTAAGTGTCCCTAACCTGATCCTCCTCCACCAAGGGAAAGTCTTCGTTTCTTCAGGCTTTCTCCTTGGTCTCCAAGGTCTGGGATTCTTAAGGGCCAGTTTTACCAGTAAAGACTGAGGCAAAGAAGGCATTCAGTACCTCTTCCTTCTCTGTATCCTTCGTTATCAGGGCCCCTGCCCTATTCAGCAGTGGGCCCACATTTCCCTTAGTCTTCTTCTTATTACCGATGTATTTAAAGAAGTCCTTCTCGTTGCCCTTCACATCCCTCAACAGACTATACTCCCGATAGGCCTTGGCCTTCCTAGCCTCATCTCTTCATACTGTATTCCTCTCAGGTTACTTGCCTCTGCTTCCACCTTCTGTTTACTTCCTTTGTCTGTTTGAGCTTTGCCAGGAGCTCCTTGCTCATCCATGCAGGCTTCCTGTGACATTTGCATGGCTTCTTGCTCATTGGGATGGACCACTCTTAAGGTTGAGAAGGTGATCCTTGAATATTAACTGGCTTTGTTGAACCACTCTTCGTTCTAGGACTCTATCCCATAAGATTCTTCCAAGGAGGTCCTGGAAGAGGCCAAAGTATGCCCTGCATCTTCCTCACAGGATACCGAACTCCATCATCTTATGGTCATTGCAGCCAAGGCTGCCCCAACCTTCACATCTCCAAACAGCCTATCTTTGTTTGTAAGTACAAGGTCCAGCAGAGCACCTTTCCTCATTAGCTCCTCTGCCACCAATGCCACTTTGTCAGAAAGTTCTCATTGATGGTCTCCAGGAATGTCCTGGATTGCTTGTGTCTTGCTGTGCTGTCCCTCCAGCCTATACTGGCATGGTTAAAGTCCCCCAAGAGGACTAGGACCCACAAATGTGAGGCTTCTTCCAGCTGTCTTTGTAAAAAGGCCTCACCTAATTCTTCCTGATCAGGTGGCCTGTAGCAAACACCCACAATAGTGTCACTCATGTCAGTCCACCCCTTTATTCTTACCCACAAACTCTCAGATCGCCCATCATCCACTCGTAGGCAGAACTCTGTACATTCCAGCTGCCCTCTCACATTAAGTGCTACTCCTCCTCTTTGCCTGTCTTTCTTAAAGACCCTGTATACTTCCATTCATCACAGCACTTCAGTCATGTGAGTCATCCCACCACATCTCCATGATCCCAAAAAGGTAATAGCTCTGCAACTGCACAGAGATCTCTATTTCTTCCTGTGTATTTCCCACAGTGCATGCATTAGTGTACCAGCACTTCGAAGAGGCATCCAAATGTGCCAATTTCTCAGAAAGGATACGGGAGGTTTCCCCATAATGCTGTCTTGTAGGCACTTCCTTGCTTTCATGCAAATGCTTAATGTGCCCCTACTTAAGCTCTGCTTGTTGCTTACATGTTCTTTTTTTGTCTATATCACCTAAGGACCTTTGCCTGTCAACCCTGTCTATCCCTTTTTCACATGGCTGCTGGTTACTCTCTCCTTCCCCTGCCATTCCTAGCTTAAAGCTCTCCTTACCAGCTTGGGCAGCCCATTGGCAAAAGTGCTTTCGCCCTGCTTAGTGATGCAGATTCCACCTCTCCCAAAGCAGATGTCGAGCTTCGAACAGAGTCTTATGGCCACAGAAACCAAAATCCTGTTGCTGACACCAGCTGTGCATCCAATTGTTGACACACAGATTCAGTCCACTCCTCCTCATGCCCTTTCCCCTTGTTAGCAGGATTGAGAAGAAAACTTAGTAAGAGTTTCTTCTTATGCAGCTCAAATTTCAGGCCAAGTTTCTTTTAAAAATGTTCCTTTAAACTGTTTTCACCAAACAAAATACTTATGGATGATCACTGTCATGGAAATAGTCATCCTTCTTCCACCTCCAGTATATCTTTTCTTGGACCTGTCCTTATCAATCACGTTCTTCAATCAATCAAAGTCATCTTTCGTCAAAAAAGATAAAGGTAAAAAACATCTTCCACAGTCATCTTTTCTTTTATTTCTAGATGTGATGACAGTATTTAGGAGAGACATACTAAAGGATTTCTAAGCTGGTTATAATAAATCCCTGTCTATATATAAATATATAGTTACTCTCTGAGAGAGTGCTAGCTTGTGCTAAATTTAATTATAAAATTACTTTCATAGACACTGCTACTTTGGATAATAATCCCAAGACTGATATTAATATTTTATGTTCAAGAACTCCATTCTTAGAAAGTTCAGTTGGGAGAATAAAATAAATTCTACAATTGATCATGATAATTTTTAAAATTTGAATTGATTCTATATTAACCTGTTTCTACAAATATCACTAGCAAAAAAGCTGTATTAACTTCTAATTTGAGAGAAACAGAAACACAAAATAAAAATTAAGAAATCTTGGCTTTCTATTTATCGAGGAAACTTTGAAGCCCTTTTTTGTTGTTCTGCAGCTGTTTTGCGCAGAGGGTTAGTATTTTTTGGCTAAGGATTAATTCACACTGTCAAGAACTAGACTTCCACTTCAGTCCTGAAGAAACACTCTAGTGCTTTGTAAGTCAGTATTTCACAATTATCAGAATATTAAGGAGAACTTCCTGGATTAATGTTACCAGCTCCATAGTTTGGAAAGTGCACATGAGCTATCCTCTAAAACTAGCAGTTTTTGGCAATGGTTTAGCAACATCACACTGTCCTAAGACTAGAAAACACATACGTTTTGCACCATAACTGCTACAATAAATAGCTTCCTAATACAGTGTTTACAGTACAGTAGTACACTGCAGTTCTCTTTTAGGATGTGTTTAAGCTGAAGAGAAGGAGAAATCAAGATCCAACATTGCATTTTCTTTTTTTAAAAAAATCCTTGATTATCAAGTATACTTCAAACTCCTGCAAGCATCTGATATTAAAAGATAAGAATAGGGAAGGACAGACCGGTATAGCAGAGGAATAATAATTAAAATAGCAAACTAAAGTCCAGTCCCTCAGGAAATGCAAAGCATAGCAAAGATATTATTTAGGACTGGACATTGTTAAGATTATAATGGAATTGATAAGCAGAAAATTTGAATTCTTCAGAGTTATAGGAGAGAAAATTGTAGAACTGCAATCCATCAAAGCCACATCATAACTATAGAATGCCACAATACCCCTAGGACAGAGTTAATCATAGAAAAAAACTCAAGCATAGTTCATGCACAGAAAGTTCAAGGAGTTTTGAAAAAGCTGGTTTTCTAAAAAGCTAAGCATTAATGACCCTTGTTTACTATTTCTATTTAATTTACTGAATTTACCATTTGCAAATCCAACACAAACATTGCACAGCACAAAAACATGATCAAAAAGCCATAAACTGGCTTGGGCGAAAAGTTCTGTGAGCAGCAGACCAATAGAAGACAAATAGAATACACCAGTTTTCTATGGACCTGAGTTTTATGGCTGATTTTAAACTACAGCAGAAGTTCTCCCCTTGGTTTATGCATTGTCCTTTCTCATTTTCATCACCAAAATATATCTGTTCGAGTGAGACAGGAAAATTAACCTACAATTAGACAAAATGATGCTAAAACTATCTAACATTACGACTAACTGCAATAATCATCTAAGGCATACTTGCTAAATTCCAAAATACTCTGACCAAACTCTAAAAACAATAAAATCAATACTGTAGGTGCCCAAACCTTAGTTAGTTCATTGATTATTAAAGGTCTGAAGGTAATCCAATGTAATTTCACTTAGGTCTCTCAGACATGCATGAACAGCTTCCGAGACTGCTAGACTGCCTCTTTACACTGTCAGGCTTAATGACCTGAAGATCATTCAACCATCCTGTTGGGGCTGCCAACACTTTATCCAATCCTAAAAATATCTGGCAAAAATGATAAGGTAAGTGTGCCTTTTAATGATGAAGATAAAGCCTAGAACATTGCTCATACAAAAGAAACAGATGGAACATTTTGCATCAGTGTAACTTGAGCAAAGTGGGCTCATTTTGAGAAGAAATGTGTTGTAAATGTTCAGCTGTGGAAAGTTTGACTAAGATGCTCAAGGACAGAAAACCATCAATAATAAACCACTAAAGAGGACTTTTAAAAATCGCTATCAGTTCTTCAAAGCATGTTCGGCGCATGCAATGAAAGTTTCGGCACTGCAGCTCAGATGTGTGCCATGAGAAAGGGATCAGGAGGCACCATAGACAGCAGCTCCTCAACGTGAAAATAAAGTAGGTGAATTTTGAACTTGACAAAAAACAAAGAGTGAGAGTACGAAACATATACCAGTTTTCAATGAAAAGACTAGAAAGAATCTAAGAATAAACTATGAAAGAGAGTTTTATAGATTTTCACATCTAACACTGTCAGACTGGTCAAGCACCAGGGCCAAAGTTTTCACCTGTCTCCTAGGAATATGCAAACTATTTAAGTGAGATAAGTGTCAGGACAGCATTGTATATAAAAGGAACTGAACCTTTAATATCCAGGCCCAGAATGAAAATTCTCTCAAGAATACACTGAGAATAGAAATAACAATAGACTAAGCATGACTGAAAATAAATAAGACTTCTGATAAGCAGTTGCAATCATGTTGGCAACCAGCAAGGGAAAATGAAAAAGTAGAAGTAAATTACTGACTGGGCATTGAGAAAAGTAATAATCTCTACCTTCTCCATCTCGGTCTAGACTAATTTATAGTTGAATTAGCTGTCTCTGAGAATGTGAGAAATGCAGGTTTAACTTTGTCAGGGCAAATAGGTATCTGAACTTAGGTTCTTCGTTTCCTGTTAATTTTCTAGTTCCTGGGGATTGCAAGAAAATACATCTGAACACCATCACCTTGTTCTTCCTTTCCTTTGCTTTGCAATTTTATTGTTGTTTTTCAAAGAAGCCATATATGTATTCTGAAAGCAACTGAGTCTGTAACACTTTTTTTTTTTTTTTTTTTTTTTTGCATTTGTTTTGTGTCTTTCTACCAAAGTACACACCTACTACAACTTCTGTGGAGGAATGATTGATTTTTGCATCCTGATTTAGGTAGGAGATTGCACTGTGCTGCTCAGACTAGGAGCAGATTCCACCTTAGGCACCCAGGAAATTTTTGAGAACATCTCAGAGGTGTCTGCAAGATCAGCAGGATTTGAGGATAGGTGCTGGACTATAGTTTTGCAGTGAGGCTTTTCAACTCTTCCTTAGTAATTCTTTACCATCAATATCCTTTATTGAATCTATTCTTTGGTCTTCAGTGTTTCAAGATATTCTTGAGAAAGAAAGTTTTGCAACTGGTTCTTTAAACAAATCTTTTTAGAAAAATTTCAGTGTGCCACCAATGGTGTTACCTATGCAATGTCTAAGACTTACTCTGGATTTCTAACTGGGTTTCACCTTGAAAACAAGTAGTACTACAGCTTCCTGTTAGGGTAGATTACGTGGCAGGCCATATTTTGAAAAATATAAAGGTAAATTCATACTTTGAATAGTGTTAAAAGACAGCCTAAAGAAACCCCAGCATATACTCTGCTCTCTAATAAATGCTCGAATTCTGACGAAGAAAGCAAAAATTCTATTCAACATGGAACATTCACATGCTAGTACTGAAACATCCACATGAAGGAAAAAGACAAAAAGACAACTCTCCAACAGAACTATTTCAGCTGGCACTAAATGCTTTTAGAGAGGTATAAATCTCACTTTCTTCGTTCTCTAGTCTCCCTGGAATTTACCACTAGAACCTTAGCTAGACCTTGATTCAACGGGAGTTTATTATGTGCTTCAGATTAAAAATGAAAATGTATGCCTGCCTTAGCCAGGCATGTACGGTGTGAGGCTTTTGATTTTGATCTAATGATCACTTACACATTTGTATATTACGAGTACCTGCCAGTTCCAGTTAAGTCACTGGAATTATGCTCTGACTAAGCCAATATAATCGAAGAGCTCATAAACGCAGAAAACAAGTTAAGAGGAAAACAGGCAGACACTGAACACTGGAAATTAGGCTGAGCATGAAGAAATCCAAATTCTTGATCATCTGGAGAGAATCTAACCCTTGTATAGGGTCACAGCTCCTCATATGTTTACATCTCAATAAAGCGAGGGTGAGTTGAGCAGAAGAAAGTAAGAATCTTTTTATTTAGTGGCTTATGAGAGTAACTAAGGAGTTTGAGTTGAGTAGAGCAGTTGAGCAGTGTCTTTTAAAGGACAAAATGAGGATTTTCCTTTCTATAATATTGCACATTTTCACTGTGATCCTGAGGGTAAGGTTTACACCCTAAAAACATACAAATAAGGGAGACACTTTTGTAGGCTCTGAAAGATCTACACCTGAATAATAGAAGGAGTAAAACAACTTTCTTTATTATTGCATCTTTTTATTGTGACCTTAGGGTCACCACAATTCTTCCTCTAATAATAGAAAATGAAGCTGTAAACAGATGGTGGTGTTTCATCTTTTTAGTCCTCTGGGCATACCATAATGATAACACAGTGAAGGTTTATCTCAGCTAATCTTTATCTCATTGTTTTAGTGGTAAAGAACACTTGACTTATTAGATTGAATACTTTTCATTAAAAGTTATTTTATTGTTATCTGCTTTATCTGAGTGACGAGAGATAGAAAAAGACAAAGCTTTTAATTAGAGAGCTCTCGATAAAATAATTAACAAACAGTAAATTGCAAGCAATAACCATATTTCTCAAAGTATCTACAATAAAATCATTCTGCAGCTATTCGTAATGAGCTAAATACTTTGTAGAGGAGAAATAAAAAGGGAGTTAATTGTATTAAGTGCTTCGTTTTCCATCTTGGTGATACAATTTCATTTCAGTAAGTTAACTGTTCAAAAAGGCACAAGGACCAGAGTCTTGCCTTTGTAGCTCAGGAAGTAAAATTCTAGACAAATCCAGATCCATGATCAATAAACAGGGTGTTTTTCTAAAATATGAGACATCCCAGCTTCAAACATTTCCACATCAAAGTGTAGCAAGAAACAACGGTCACGCCTAGCTTCACTAGGCCAGCACAATTTAGGTCACTGACATTAGCTCTCCATACGAGCAACAAACTCCTTGTGTTGCCCCAACTTCTTTCCAGCCCACCCATGTTTGCTTGTCTTTACTCACATGCCATGTGTTTCTGCCAACGACGAGTTCCCTTGCAAAGAGGGAAATTCTTTTTTTCTCCATGCCTTTATATCACAAAAGTTTACTTTTTTGGCCTATATTCTCATCACCTTTTGAATCACATACCGTTAAAGAAAGGAGTGAAGTCCTGAGGGCAGGACATGAAAAGCTCTGCAGTAGCAAGTAACAGAGTTTGAAATGTGTCTCTACCATTCTTGCTCACCTGAGTATGTATGTCAGCTCTCTTACTTCTGATCAACGTCTCAGGGCTGATATGATGACACTGCTCATTCTGCATGCCATCACTGCAACAGAGTGGGAAAAGAAGTGACTTTGCTTCTGTAGGCTTGCATCCTGCTCTACATTTCTTCTCCTTCCATTCATGAGCAGTCATACACTAGCCTCAGGTAAACACCAAAGGGTATATTTATTCTTTTATAACATTATTGTCAGCAGTTACTCTTACAGCGTTGTCAGAAAGCAAACTAGACCTAGACCTTGAATAATACATATTTAACTATCCTCTCATTCACACACATTAGAAGATGTGTCATTGCACCTTATCCTTAATCACAGTTCACAGAGATATAACTCGAAGAGAAATATTCTGGCTAAAATCACCTAAAAGCATATGAAGAACTACAGCAGAAGAGAAACTATGGCCTTATCTATGCATAGGTACATTGGGCTATTTTTATTCTTGTATCTCAAGCGTACAGTTTAGGTATCATTTTTATTTCGCTTATCCTTTATAAAGTTCTTCTACTCATAGTCAGGAATGCAACTGCTCTAAATGGCAGGTCATATATTAGCGTATTAGAAAATCCTTTAAAAACCCCACCATGCACTCCTTCACTAAAAGCTTTACAAATGTTTCCCCTTTTCTCCTTTTCATTTAAATGCATGGGAAACAAAACAAGAAACAGCTCTATGGGTTTGTAACAGTTTTCGAAGCAGCCTATTGCCAAGTGCTTTTTTAAATATTTAATACAGTAATCACCTTAGAGAGAGGTCTTTCAGATTCCCACTTACAGACTATTCCTCCACGTGAGATCAGGGAGAGTGTGTTGTTTTGATCTTCAAATTCTATCTCCAACCTAATTTTTTGCAGTCTGACAATATAATTAGCAATGATTCTTTGGCTCTCCTACTGTTAGGCATTCTGTAAGGTAGTGCATGTCTCTTTGCAATTCCTTCAGCTTATCATGTGATTTTTTCCACTGCCAATCAAACATATCTCCTTAAATGTCACTTCACAATATAGATTCTCAAGGTAAATGAATGAAATTTGTCAATATTTTCAAATCCTTTAATCTGATTAGCACTTTAACTGTATGTTCTTATTAGTTTGCATTTACTCCCTACGCTAGAGATTTACCAAGCAGATTTACAAGTCTGACCCACTCAACTCAACTTCTAATATACAGTGAAGATTAACAATGCAGGAAACAAACATATTTCTGTCCCTAAATTTCTACATATTATGATAACTAATAGCACTAAACTAGTGCTATACAGCTACTGATGATCATAATATACGCTATTTTTAGCTGCAGATACCACACCTGAAATCTGATGGTCTTGTCAGAGAGCAGAGTGACAAGACTTCACATCAGTGAGATCCCCAAAGAATATCAAAAGACTTTTGAACTTCAAAAACGCCAGATTTTATAAGGATATGAACTAAAATAGTTAACTTTTTAAGCATGGAAAGTTCACAGTGACTAGGAACAAAACAGACCTAAAAAGTGGCTACAGAGCTCCTTTCTTCATCATCCTTGAAGGAAGGTCATTATTCCCACTCTTGGTTTTGGTAATCTCAAATATTTTCTGAGCAGTAGCATCCTCTACTCTGTTCCCCCAGCCCCTGGGATGTTGCTGCCATTGCTCCTGTGGCCTGCTGTGTCCTGCCCTTCATTGCACTCCCCAGCTCTGCGCTTGGCCCACAGGCTCTCCGCTCTCCAAAAAAGAAGCACTCTCTCCTTTTCTTGTCAGACAGGTCCTCTCGACTCCTTCATTCTATTTAAAAAAATATACAAAAATGAAAAACAACCCAGTCAAACATAGCAGGCTACCACAAAGAGGTATCTGCAAGCCCTCAATGCACGGCTCAGAGTGAAGGTGCACTACCGAGATTTCAGATAACCAGGCAGTCACTGTACCAGGTACTCCCTGTGGTGCTGGAGCTTTCTAAGGAGCTAGTTTGCACAGCACCCATACAAAGGCAGCTTGCACAGGCATGCCTGAGTTAGCTTTGGATTTGTACCACGTCAATACAGTTACACTGTTTTTCCTTCCCGTCAAGACATTAGCTGCTGCAGCACATAGGTGATTACTTCATGTTTAGCACCTTTTGCTGTTGCACTCACATATAATAGCGTTTTCTAACAGGATGCACACTTCTTTCCTTGGGGCGTAACTTCACCACTAGGCACCTGGTTACTCACTTCTCCATCATCATCAGTGGATGCATAAATGTCTTTTTGCCATGCATATGAATCACACCTCAGATAATGCACAGCTCTTTAAAAGTAAGTCATACAGAGGCACTGGAACTTCATTAAGCTGCACAAAGCCAGAGGTTAAGCTGATGGATCAGAGGAGAAGGCATAGGCTTGGCGAAAGCCAAGAGAGGAATCCTGTTGGGAGAGAGGGATCTGATGGATAAACTTCTGGTAGTATTTGCACATTTTTATAGCCTGCATGACAGCTGAACTTCATAAACAGAAAGCTGTTTTGCTTTTGTATGAGAGACAAAAATATGGTAACTTAAAGCTGGCTTGGTTACATTTCCTCAGGCTTCAGCTGCAGCAGTGCTGCACTCAGGGCAAACAGGCAAATAAATCTCTCTCTCCAGAGGTTCCTGGATAGAAACTTTTACAAAAATTCCTTTAGTAGAGCAAAGCTGCTGCACCAGAAAGAGGGCTAATGAACAAGTCCTCTCTGCAGAGGTGTGGCACTCCTGGGGCATTTCTTCTAAGGGACGGAGGTGAAAAAGCAGAACTGTGTGTGATAAAGTGAGTACCCCAGGGGAAGCTCAAGGCAGAGGGGGGCTGCATTGCAGGGACAGAACAAGGACACCTCTGCTGACTACCTGCAAAAGAGAGCTTCCTTTGCACCATTCCTGTTTCAGAAATGTTGGGGTTTGTGTGATAGGTAAACAGACATAATTTATTGTGAAAGAACACACTTAAATCCAGTGGTCATTTGAAAAGCTATGAAGCTGGCCAGAGTTTGGCAGGCGGACAATTACACATTAAATAGAGTCAGCCCAGCAAAAATACTACATCTCAGTACATATGATCTCAGGGGTTATGTTTTAGGGTCTGAAAATAATCTTGATTTCTTATGGTGGACTGTTCCTCATGCTCAGCTCTAAAAGGCCTCAGCTTTTCTGCATGTCGTGGTCACTTCATTGTATTTTACAAGGATGGACGAATAGATGGAGCTATCAATTTTTTACATGACTCCAGAATAAACTGAAATATTAATCTTAGGAGTAAGCACATCTGTTCTCATTTATTCTTAGTTGGTCCTCTATTCATTTTTCAAAAAGAATTAAGATAATCATCAGCAGTCATTAACTCATTTTACTACTAAAAATCTAATCTGTTCTACAAGGATTAAGCCATAACAATTAACTTGATAATCTATGATCCTTCTTTTCTCTCCCTGGAGGTATTAGTGTCATTATTATTTTTGGAGATTATTTTCATTTTTTGAGTCACCATTTTACTGTAAAATGTTAATTTCTCATGCTTGAAGAAAATGTGACCATATCTCATAATACAGTAAGACTCAAGGCTGAGGATTCCTGTGCATGGTGCTCTTGGCATATTTTGTGACAGGAGAGTAGTGTCATTTTTCAAAGGACAACATACAGAGTTGTAACTACTAACCACATAAATCTTAGGCCCAGTCATCAATATTATCTCTATGGCACTGTGAATGCCTGAACATCATTTTCTTAACAAAAAACAAAACAAAAGGCAGACAGAGAGAGACAGATGCTGATAAAGCAGACCTCCTGCACACTTAGCTACTCAAGAAGAACATGTCTGAGGCGCTTTCAAGCAACCTTTTCTAACTGGGCTATCTTGGTCAAGGCTGGGTTCCTGTAACAATATGGAGCATAAGTCCACTGCAGTGGCTCTTGCTGACATATGCAAATATTCTGCGGCTTCCCAAGTTCACACCCTGCTCCGATGGCAAGAAGACACGGACATGTGCACAGTTCATGTGATCTCTGTAGGAATGGGCCTTCAGGGTTTAACGCTTCTTTACCCAAGCAGTGCAAGTCAGTGTAAATGCAAAAGTGTCACATGTAATATGGCATAATATTTCCATAGACAGATATTACCTTTGACAGCGATATGCCAGGCAAATGAAGATAGAGTACACAGCCAGATGACCCTTCAACATATTCTACTGGAAGTTACAAATCTTACTTTCTGCCTCAAGCTCCTTCTCACCTCCAGTGTGCTAACACTGTCAGTTGGGAAAATAAAGGAACTAAGAGTAGCTCATGAAGATGTGGAGATGAGGAGCGACTGATTTATCTGCTTGCACTGTTTACAGGAAAGCCTAAATTCCAAAGACCAAATACAGAGGAAGTCACTACTAGTACTACAATATTAAAAAAAAAAAAAAAAAAACAAAAAAAAAAAACAATAGCAAGTCACACTGGTGAGAAAGCCAGTAAGACTATTTAGCTTGGAAGAGAAGAAAAAAAGGGATGGTCACAGGAAACTTCAATTGTATCTTCCTGAATGACTGTCCATGGATTTTTCATAAGACTTGCCAAGAAGAGTTTTGTCCTCTTCCCAGAAATCACTGCTTGGAAGGAATGATAAAGATATGGTTTGGCCATATCTAAAAAGGACTTTTTTTTCTCCACAATCTCAAAAAATTTTGACTTCTTCATAAAAAATTTTCAAAAGGGTATTTATTCTGCACTGCATATGAGACATAGCTAGACATGGTAAATAATCAGCTCCCTGTAAGATGGGATTAAACATAAACCTGAATTTCCTGCAGGTAAACCTTTAAAATTAGCACACTTAAAGCACTCCAATCACCTGTTAAATTATGATAAAAAAAGAATTCCTACTACTTAGTAAGTAAATTCAAAAAGAACTGGTAATCTAAACAAAGCTTGGAGTAGCATGGTTGCTTACTCTATGTGGGGGATTCCCATGTATGTAGCCATTTTCAAGGATTATTACTCATGCTCAGCTGAAAAGAAAAGGAATATTCTTTTCCTAAAGACATACATCAATGCCTTGGTCATGAACTTGCTCATGAATTGGTTCAATTGCAGTGTTTAAGAGAATGGAGAGAGCAAGCAGGCCTGGGGAAGCACTTCCCATAGCCTTTTTCACCACTCCAAACTACTGCCTGTCAGCTTCCTTTAACTGCCAGACAACAAAGACCTTTCCGCCATTAATTACGGGGAGGCAGGGTCTCAGGTATCATCCAGACATATATCAAATACATTATATGTTGTGTGTCTGGGAGAAAATATTGTCAAAACACTAAAGAATGGCAGTATTTTTGTCATCAACAATGCTTCGAGACAGTAGCGTGCTACTTTGCCTGTCAGCTGGATATGTACATCCTTCGAGTGTCTGCAAGGCTAAATTAGGAGATATTCATAAGGTTTTTAACTTCAAAGCTCTGCTCCATTTGGCCATAATTCTTCTGCCTGGGAAGCTCCTGTTAGTGCCTATCTGATTCAGATAGACCATAAGCAAAATACTGGCATCAAAAATCCCAGTCTTTGAGGAAGATTTGAACTGGATTCAGATCTATATGCTGAGCTTGTTTCCTAAATTGACCCAAATTCTTGTCTGAAATTTTACATAACGTGTAATGTTCTACTTTAATTTCAAATCTGAGTTTTGCACCTGACTCTACATTCTATTGAATGAACTGATTTGAGAGGACAAATCGATACTGCGTCTTGAGGTACTAAAATGCTTATCATTTACCCACTGCTCCACAGAAAGCCCACTATTTTTCATCACTGACATCTCAGAATTTCACCAAAAGCACTGAGTATTCCAGGGTACATTTTCCCATTCTATGGCACTGTGAAATAATTGCCCAAATGGCTCTTCTGGATTTCTAACTGGATAAATTTCTTCTTAATATTTCACAATGTTCAATTATACTAGAATAGAAAAACAAGTGCAAATTGTCAAGTGATGTCAGGATTTCTATTTATGTGAGACACTTTTTTCAGTTAGTCCTATTTTGCAATAGCTGTTGATTGACTTTTAACTGAAAAGTTGACTGGTTAATGTATTTATTAAAGCATGCAACTTGCTGACTTTTTCCTCCTCAAAATCAGTTCATTTCTGCACTTCTAAGATGTGTCCGACTGTTCCTGCCCACACAAATAGCTCATAAAATTCTTCCAAGCTGCAATATTTCTTTAAAAAAATAAAAGGTCTACTTAAACTGTTAACTTTTATGTTTCATCAAGAATTACAGCAGACATCAAAGTTAGAAGTACTTTGTTATCCCTAGAGTTTCAATGGGGCAAATTAGTATTTATATAATTAAATTTAATATGGCAAAATGAAGCTTGTCAATCCACATTACCACAATGAGTTTTGTTAATAGGGGCTCTCCAAATGAGGAAACATACCACACCATAAAAACAAAAAATAAAATTTTCTTATAGCTATGATGGTGGTAATAGCTTATGTTTTAGATCTCTCTGTGAAATAGGACAGTAAAATTGGATAGCTCGTCCAATCTCAAAAGACACAGCATTTATGCTTTTTATTGATTTAAGGTTTAAATACAATAAAATGAAAGAAGTGTACTAAAAATTAATATAAGATAATGAAAAGAGGAGCCAACACATTAATTATGACTACATCTAAGAGACAAGTTGGACTTCTTATAAACGATAGTGTTGAGTTACATTATTGGGAAAGTAAAAGGTATAAAGGTGCTATGTAAATCCTAACAGAGGGGGATAGATGGTGTAAGGAAAGTAGTAAGTTTTATCTTACAGTTCTTTTTACCAGTAGCGACCTTATGAATTAGGGTCTTGGAGCAGGCAATACTTTCAGCCTCTGGAAACCTGTAAAATAAAGAGTTCTTGCCCAATGAAAAGTTTATTTCTTTATTACCTTTCAGGGTCTCCATACTCCCTACCACTACTGTGCAGTCCCACAAGAACTTCTGGTGAAATTCCACATCCCGAGCAACCGAGAGCAGTTTTGTCATTTATCTCAGGACAGCTGAGATTACACTGCCTGTCTTCAGTCTGAGGCAGCCCACAGCTCAGAACAGCAAGCGATGCTACTCCAGACTCCTCTGCAAATAAATGAGATGGTCAGAAAGGGCAGCTGATTGGCTACGTTAAAACTTGACTGGGCTTTGGCATTTCTGGATGAGGCAAAGGAAATGCCCTGTTGACACCACACTTATCTGTAAGAACATGAAAAAATGGAATAAATGGGCTGAAAGTTAAGGAAAACTGTGGCCTATTCTAGCATGAAGAGGTTTGGGTAATTTTATGATCTCTGCTCTCCAGGTATAGTTGAGATATATTCTATCACTTGCCCCAGGGAGGTTTCTGAATTTATTGATCAGCAAATCTAATGAAACCTTTCTTAACAGTCCCATGGCCTTTCAGGTTGAGGTTGACTTACCTTCTAGCACCTTCCCTTTCCTGGTCAGATCTGTGATGAAGATAAGAACAAGTAGCAAAGTCATTTACATCTGGTTTGACTTTGAAGTTATGTGCTGAATCCCTTCAGAAGGATAAGACACTTATCCAAAATGAAATCCTTATCATCTCAGCTCTAGAGGAAAGGTACAGAGTTCCTCCTACTCCACTGCTGAAGCTCATCTTGTGAGTAACCCAGAGAATAAAATTTTCTTTATGCAGGATAGGATATAAATTCACCCCTGGGACAAGGGAAAGGCTTATCTTCCATGATCAGCATACCCTGGAACCATAAAACCAAAATAAATCCAAATGTATTGACAAAAATATCCAAAACAACAGAGCTATTTCCTCTCACCTGAGCATGAGATTTATTCATATGATGTTTAAAGGTTATACGTTTCGTTAACTGTCTAGCCCCTTTCTGTAGACACTGGAAGAGAGAGGCATCTTCAGATGGTAATTTATCCTACCTGAGAAGAATGTCTACTGATGGTGGTATGGAAATATTAGAGACTTTCCTTTCACCATATGTGCAGCCTAAGCAATTAAGTACACTAATCATTTAAATTATTAGATGGATACAGTGTGATGAATCATACTGTGAAGCAGTTGCAGTGATACTGAACTTTTTACAACCTTGATTCAAAGCACTGAAAGGGTACTGCTAAGGTGTATGCACCGAACTGCACAAATAACAAATCTTGCAGAAGATCCTTTATTTATTTGTATAATGCTACTGGTTTCAGCAAGTGGTAAGCTAAGAATAACAGACTGAAAGTCAGTGGTAGTAAAAGAATAGCATTCTGCAGTTCTGTGTTCCTCCTCCAGTGATCCAACCTCTAGAGCATACTTTGTAACTCTACTAGTTACCACTTGTCCTCGCACATTTTTTTAAAATCAGCAAAATCTTTTCCTCTAGCACATCCTATCTTAAATCAGGTGAAACAGAAAGGAAAAATAAGGTGCAACTTTTGACCAGTAGATAAATGATTTCCAACTCAATTATTCTGTGTATGATAGAGAAGAATTCCCTGTAAAGGCATTTTAAATGAAACCTTGAAAAGATCTATTTCCCATTAGATCAAAAATTGGCCTTTTCACTCACAAAGCTAAAAAGAACAAAACGTAATGTACAGTACCAACTACAATTTGCTAATGAAATAATTTGGATTTCTTCTGTATTAAACTATCTGGTGGTGGTATAATGCTATGCTTTAAACAACTTTAAAAAAGATCAGTTAATTTGGCCCTGGAAAGTAATGTGGCTGCGCTGTCACTGCTGCTCTTGTTCCTGATAATAATGACTATTTATTTGTAGGCTCTCATGCTATTTCTAGAAGAGCTGTAATTAATTGCTGGAGTCTTTTTTGTAGCAAAGCTCTTCTTTCTTCATTTTTTTTTTTCCTTTTAGAGAATGACTTTCAAATAACACTTTATTTTAATTGCAAATGAGTTCCAACTTACTGGACCTTTAAAGAATTCATAAATCTGAGAGTGGATCAGTCAGGTTTAACTTAAATGTATGCACTGAAGAGAGCTTTGCTACATGATTTCAGAGCACTAAAGGACCCTTTTTGCTGTACTGTATTTGGCAAGGAACTGTATTCCTAGTGGGTGTTTTTTCTACAGCCCTACTCCTTTTTTTAAAAAAACCATAGACTCAGTGGCTCTAAATAACTCCAGTAAGCCCCTACCCAGCCCACAACTCCTAGTTGACAATTAGATCAGCAGAGGCATAATTTCAACAGTGATAAACCCTGCTTCCTACTTTATGCATAAAATCCACAGATACAGGTAACCTTACAGAGTCAGGAATGTATTGAGCTGATTATGGGTATACAAAATGCACTGTTTTTGCATTAAAAGCTTCTGTTTGTTCACTGCAGGCACAAAATACGAGTTTATGGCTCAAGCAGTCAATTTCCCATAGCTGAAGTTCCTGAAATATTTCATGGATGTCTTACTGTTAAAAGAGACCTTTGTGTCAGGAAACAAATATGAACGAAAAATATTGCATGAATGCCTGGAAGCATCTATGTACTGCTGCTGTGCTGACAGAGAAAGAAAATAAAACTGCATTAGATCACACACTATTTTTCTCTCTCTTATAGTAAATATATATATATATGAGGGATTCCAATCACATCTGACTAAAAGCACAGGCCTTTCCCAGCTGCCACTATACTAATGCCCTAAGTCTAAAGCCCCAGCAGATTCTCCCAGTGTAGAAATCAGCACACTAGGCAATTTCTTGAAGGTGTCATGGGAAAAGTAAGCCGTGAGAGGTTGCAAGTAGGTTCAAAACAAGTTATTTTATCATCCTCCATCCAGGTCAAGACAATGGAAATATAAATAGCTTTCAAGATGAATGGGATTTAAAACTCTGGCAAGTTATTGTGGTGAGTGTTTCTGGGTATGCTCTTAGCAATTTAAGATGATTAAACTTAACTTAGACTACAGTGAAAACTACAGCACAGGAAACTAAGACCATTAGTATAGGTAATAGTTCGGCCATGAATAATTGAAATTTAATTACTTTCACCTTCATTGTTATTGATACATTTGACTGGGAAACAAAGATGTACAGAATTGTATCTTTGAGTGAGTCTGGCATATGCCAACTGAATTCTAAGTCACATGCTATGTTAGAACAAGGAATATTTTACATTAACAAAAAATGTAAATGTTTCACTTTAAGAAACACATCTCTGTCAGATTCCTCACCAGTCAATACAGCACTGCTTTCCAGGCTTCCTCTGCAATCAGTAAGCCCCTGCTATGCCTCTCTGTTATTTTACACACCTTCTTCCCAGAACTATGCTTAGAAAACATTTACTTAACAGCTTAACTCTTCAAGGCTCACCTGAAAATTAGAGCGTATTTTGTATTTTAAAATCATTACCTGTTACTATCAGCCTCTTCTGCAGAGGTTTTGGCATTTTTCTCCCCCCTGGGGTTGATGGGCAAGAAGCTCTAAAATCACTCAGTTAGTAGGCTTCAATGTCATACCAAAGCAAGGGTATTCAGTTGTTAATGGCACTGATTTACATCCTTAGGTGTTGTCTGTTTAGAGACACAAACCAGGAAATTTAATCCATATTTAAAGTTACCGTGAAATACAGAGTTAATAAAAATCAAATTCAATTTATAGCTCTAAAAAACCCATTCACTTGTTTATATATGTCACCCACTTCTGCCAAAATAACTTTGCCAAAAAATCATCTTACTATTATACGACATAGGTCAACAGCAGGAGCTATTTTTCAGAACTACTTTCCAGTGTGATACAAGCTAAATTGATAAACACACTATCTGTCAGTATAGTTGTCAGGTTCACTAGCTTTGCTAGATTAATTGAAGTAAGTGGTTTGAGACTTCCTGCCAGGTTTCTTTTCTTTAATGTTACTGAATAATTTAGTCTTGCTGGAGAGATTTTAGAGCACAAACCAAGTCAAAAACACCAAGTTCTACTGCACTGACTACATAGCCACACGAAGGATCACACCAAAACCCCTCCTTATCAAAAAGAGTCCACCTGGAAGGCTTCATTGAAGCGTAAGACATTCATGTTGAGGTCCCCAAGTAGTTGTCGTTTAGATCATGGATGTATTATGAATTTTTTTAAAATAAATTGGCTAACTCTAGCTAAGCAACTGCCGATCGAGACTGTCTCCATCATATGTTATTTAATAAAAGTAATTTCTTGTGCATCTCTATCTTTGTAATTGCTATTTTTTGACTTGTATAAGACTTATGAATCCAATGAACAAGGTTTCCAGGCTCTTCCAAAATATCAGCAGACCAAATGCTATCTGTTGTCTATCCATGTACTTCATGAATGAGGGAGAGGAAGGGCAGCATCTCTGCAATGTAGTTGAAATGCGAAGAACTGCTGGTTTGTAAAGCTAAGGTTAGCCTCTGCATGTAGCATATAGCAGAGCTGGGACAAGGTCAATTTTCATTTTCATTTTGGTTTCAGATCATTTGCACTAGGGAGGATATAATTTACTATGCAGCAGATCTATAATTTTCCTCTTCATTTCTTCTCCTATTTTTGATTTGCTGTCTTGGTAACATTTGTCAATTTTTTTCCCAGAGGTGATGGTGTAGATCTGTAGCTTTGTAAAATTATGGTAGCAATTTATATCACTCTAGTATTTAGTCCAGTAGGGTAAAATCAGTAACAAAAATTCTACGATCATTTTCTTAGCGATGTAAAAGGAGGGAGGGGGAATTTTCATTGTTTCCTTTTCGTTTTATCACCAAGTTTACTTTAGCACATTTTTCTTGGAAGAGCCTCTTTAATGTTATTTTAATACAACTTTTGTATGAAACTCTGACACTCAAATTGTAGATGGCAAAGGCACCACTGAACAATAACTGCTTTTTATTACAGCATCATTCAAATGCTTTAAACGGAACAACAGAAGTTGAGGAAAGTATGTTTCTAGCATTTTCACGCAATTTTTTTAGACTAAACAGTAGTGTAGGCACAATAACATAAAGAAGTTTGAAAAATGCCCTTTGTATCACAGCTATTTAAATACCTGTCATTTATGTAAGGAACAATGAGTGAAATAAAGACTTTTGTATGCATTACATAAAAAATCCTGAAAATGGTGATGATGCCTTGTTTTGTTTTTAATATGTGGACAGCAAATAACAAGAAAATTGCCACAAAAAAATTTCTCATACACAAGCGCCATGCTCTACTGCACTTTTATTTGGAATGGTCAGGAAGATTTAACAACCTCAGAAAGGTCAGTTATTCAAATTAAGGAAGAAAGTCAGTCTCGCAGGACTTCTTAACTGAAGACAAAAATCTTCCCACAAAGAAAAGAGATATGTTGGGAAGTCTGAATAGCTATTGCCACTAGTGTTCCCTCCTGGTATTAGAGTTCTTACAAACCATTTCTTCAGGGACAAGTAAGGGGCTATAGTCCTAAAAATTGAAAGCATGCTAACTGACAGAAAATCTGAAAGAGGAGAAGGTCATAGGGAAGAACATGAAGAAAATTCTCTCATTTTCTCACATACGTATAGCAGCACTAGTGGAGATCAGAAACGAGAGCTGGTATTTGGCGAAGGGCTAAAGAAAGCGCTGGAGTCTGAAGGTTCTCTGGGAGCTCCGGGCAACTGTGGTGTTAACCATCAAAGTGAAAAGAAAGAGGTAATCCCAGAAATTATACTGAGTTTTTGTTCTTACTGTCTTGCTCATCTCTCTCAATCCCAAGCGCCTGAGCAAGTAAAAGTTGAGGAAAATGCTACCCCACACGCAACCACACCAAAGAAGCCGAGAAAAATATGTCTTACATTAAGGACTGCAGGTAGAAGCAGACACTTCACACCACTCCTTCCCCAGAATTTCATCACAGTGCACTGTTCACCCCATCATTTCCACCATGGCCAAATTACTTCCCGTCAGCGATGGAGGAAAATTTTTTGGTATTGAGATGAAGTCTACCACCTCCTTCAACCTTTCACAAAAATGTGGTATAGTGGTTGTACGGACTAGTTACTCTGCTCGGATTTGCATATGAGGAATAACCAGTTTATTTTCATCCAAACATGTTCGTGCTGTATCAGCTTTTCACATGCTCTTCCAAAGCCTGGCTTTCTGAGTAGCACTATCTGACACAAACACGCTTTACGAGAAATATGTTGGAGGTATGTTTGCATGTATGTGCCTGTCAGAAAAATACCAGTAGCATGAACGGATCATTTGTTCTCCTGCATTCACATAGAACTAGCTACGCTGTCCTAAACGCATCAATCCCATCAAAAAAGGCATTCACTTTAAAGACGTTCACCTCAAATTTTTTTGAGTTTTCTATTCATTAGTTGCTCTTTCTTTGCTAAGGTGCTCGAGACAGCCACTGCATGGAGGGCTGTGCAGCATGAAATGATAATTTATTGACAAAATCAAAACTCCCAATCCTGCTCCTGTGACGCCCAGATGACAGAATTAACTGGACGGATGGCACCAGGACACCTTTCATGCCGGGGATTCTCAGCACTGGCATTGGTTCTGGCTATCGTAAGAGTGAGTAAAAATATTCATTTGTAAACTACAGACGCCATCTAAAAGGCTGAGGTTACAGTGTTATCAGGAGAGGGAGAGATGCGAGGAGATCAGAAATCTTTTCTCAAATATGTCTTTTTCTCTCAAGTAACTCTCCCAGAATAATATTAAGTCTTCCCATAGCAAATTATTAAAATTCAATTTTATAAAAGCTATAACTCAGACTAAGTCAAAAGCTGAACACTTCTATTTGATTTTCCTTCCTTTTCCCATTCCTATCTGAACCTCTGTGCTTTGAATAGAATGAAGATAAGACCCTATTCATCTCTAGTTTTGTCTTCGCAAAACTAAACCTAGACTGATACAGTTTCACAATACAAACCTAGCTTCTAGGTTTTACACTTCAGGGAAAACGGATGTAGTGAAAGTCTTCACAGCTCAGGTATTTGCCAGCATCTGGACTGCAACGTAACTGAAACATGCTCTGTCTGATCTGGCGCATGTTTATGACTTTTAATTAAGACTTTGTGCGGGGGAACACGCACAGTGTTACTGAAGGAGCAAGACACTGCGATGCAGCCATTTCACAAAAGAATGTCTCAAAGTGACAGCCAAACCCACCCAGAGGGCTGGCTTTTTGCTCAGAGTAGCCTGCACAAGGTGCCAGTGAAGGCTTCTCTCAGGAGGGCACTTGGGGCCATGGTTGAACCAGCAGAGGAAAAGGAGCTGGCAGGGTTAGAGGTTAGTACCAAAAACAAGTAACAGCCTCAGAAAAATCTTTTTGATAAAATCCTCCCAAAATAAGTTGAAGGCTATCTTTCCATTAATTGGCTTAGTTTATGTCAAGTATTCCTATAAACTGCCATGAATATTAAATGATAATAAATATTTACCATTAAACTTGCACAAATTAGTGTAGAACGTATAGAATGCAGAAATTACACAAGTAGAAATTAGTTTCAAACTCAGGAATGCTAACCACCAACATGCTAATCGGCTCTTCTTGACCTGCTCTGTACTATTACTAGAAGTCTGCACTTTCTCTGGAAACAAAAAGCCCCACTATGCTTATAGCCTCCTAAGCCTGACCACCTCTTCATTTATTTCTGTACTAATTATAGACATTTTCAATGTCAAACAAATTATTTGATTAAAAAATAATTGTCACCAGGGAAAGTAAGGGAATGAAAACAAATTGATGATAATGGACGTTTTCTTTCGTTCCAACCCCAGAAGCAATAAAGAAAGAATTAATATTGGCATGTTCTGGCTCTCTCTCTTTGCTTTATATTAACTCATTTCAACTTCATTAATGGAAGATAAGACTTGAAGCTTTGTTTACAAATCACCAAGCAATAATGCTGAACTTCATATGAGAAAAGACAGTACAATCGTGAATGACATCCCCTCGCAAACTGAAGCTATCAGGAAAACCAAGAGCTGGAGGCATGGTCTTCTTACGGAGTGTTAAATTCCTCCAGCTGCAGAGAATACATGTAAGTTAATTTACACCTAAAACATAACCACTAAGCCCATGTATTTGTCCAAGGATTCAAAAACATATATCACTTACCAAAATATTTAAATGTTTGTTTGTATGATCTGTGCATCTAGATGTGTAGTCACACACTTTGGCATACATGATTGTATTACACATGAATCTCAGTAAATCTCTATTTGCCATACAAATAAAGACATACGTGTGTGTGTGCGCCTGTACATTCTGTAAGGATGGAATATTTAAAAACATATTCAGCTTACTGCTGAATCATATGATTTTCAACTGTTTGTGAATATTAACTGCTTTGCGAGGAGAACATAAACCCTGATCCTTACATTGAAGATAATTTATGTGTTCTTGTAGCTTAAGGAGCTTAGCGTTGTGCTTTTGGGACAGATGGCATTGTTTTTGTCTCTTGATGCTACACATATCTGGTTATGCAGTAGTCATGCAGCCCACACAGTAAAAACCTGGAGATCCCAAATGAGAGAGCTAAGCACATTTGTGTGTTAGAAGCCTCATTTCAGTTATCCAGCTTCCCTGCTTATACTAGAGTCACAGTGCATGGTTAGGCTCCTTTCAAACCACATTTTTCTGGAAAACCAAACTGACTATCTTCCTAAGTTACTACCTCCTACGTTAATGCTACTACAAAATAAATAAATGAGCAAATAAATAAAATGATTAATGCTTTCTAGGCCTTAAAATTATTCTCTCATATTTTATATCCCATGGTTAATGGTTCATTGGCTTGTGTATCGAGCCAACGACTTCTTCACCTATCTGTGAAGGAAACCTCTACTCTCAGAGAAAACAGAACTCACAGCTTTCCTTGTTTGCAACTTTTGCTTAATCCATTGAATTTAATTACCTTCTAAATTAACATCCATAACTGAGTGAAGATTCATGCCTGCTGCCTGTCTATGACATTGAGTCATGTAAAGAATCCAAAACCCATCCGTATTAGACAACAGAGAGCTGAACCTTTTATATGCTCAAATTGACAAGAAAATTTGTACTTATTTTTTTTCTAAAGGACTTTATATGAATTTACTTACCATTTTCTCATAAATGCAGGAAGAGAGCAAACATACAACAAAGAAAGCTTAGCTGTGTTATAATTTAATTCAGTGCAGTCACTGGGAACTATCCAACAGTATCTCATTCCATGCAGATCATAATATCCTCTTCTATCTTTATATTTTCGAAAGCTATTATCATACACACACATCTTTTCTCAGTTTTCACAAATCTCATCCAATATATTGTTTTGATTATATTGATCTTCTGGTAAATGACAGCACAGGAGATGAAGGGAAAAGACTCTTTTAGATCATGGACCCCAACAATAAATAGTGGAGGAAGATATGAGGCTCTCGCTCATATGGAAATATCAAATGCCAACGTCCTCCAACTGTTCTAAAGTGGTACCTTAAATGCTATGTGTGATCTCTTTAGAAAACTGGTACAGCATGGGAGACTATCAACTTCACAGATTTTATGGACAAGAGATGCTCATGTACTATCTTAGCATCATAAGCTTGAAAAAAAGTTGAAGTGTGCTAGACCATCTAGGCATGGATAATGTCAACCAGAAGTTAAAACAAAGACATCCAGCAAGGCAGTTATATCAAGTCAGCAGAAACAGTGAAAAAGTGTAAATAGCAAAGGCAGTATGTTTCCTTCTGACTTTTGCCCTTTTACTTTACCCCTCTCCCAGTCTTTAATACTCCATTTGCAGTGAATCAAAGCAAAAACAGAGTGTAGTGTAATGGGGCAGGAAAACAGAGAAAAGTTATTCAGTACTCAGAGCACAGAATATATGAGAGAGACCTGGGCTGTCAGGACCCAATGCTAACCCCAAGAACGGCGTTCCAAGTGAAATATGTCAGAAAAACTAAGAAAGGCTACAAAAAAAAGCACTGTATTTATTCTATGTGCAACCTTTTGTTTTCAATCCTTTATCTTCATGTAAGCAAAATAAGCTCTACATTTTTATTGTTATATCTGTCTATTGTCAAGGAATGAGGTGAAACCGGCAAACTGGAAATCAGAATAAAATTACATGTGCACGCAGTCCAAGAACTGTGCTCCTGATGAGCTTAGGCTACATCCCACCACACTAGAAAAAGAAATTCTGGGTGCTTGTGCTTCCCAGAAATCTACTCTGGTATATATAAATAAGCAGTTCTTGCTTAAGAGGGGAAGACATCAATGATCCAGGTAACTCTGAGATGTCACAGCTGCTTCTTTAACTCAAATTGTTGTCAGTTGTCTCAGATGGTTTACAGATATACAGAGCTTAAAGCCCATGCTGCACCTCCATTAAACTACACTATTTCCTTCCACACATACACCTATAAAAGGAATAACTGCACAGACCATGTTTCACGAAGTGTCCATAGTCAGCTCAGAGTTTTACAGTACTATCAAAAACCGTGTTAAACATGCAATTCACATTGAAGCCAGCCACAACTCCATTTTCAGCAAACGCAAACTCTGTGGCAGACTTTCCGGATTCTGCTCAAGGGCCAGGGCACTTGGAGAAGAGATCTTTGTTTTGCCTCTGAAGGTGTTGCATGAGCTTGGAAGAAGAAGAGTTTGAATTGTGAGTGTTACTTTTGCTGTGAAGACTTTCTCCAAGAGAAAGACTTTGCAAATTTTACACTGAAGAATTTGTTGAGCATCAGTTCTTCTTGACAGATAATACTTTATCTCCTTTATGCCACTTTTCATCCTCAGCTTATCCCAAAAGCACATTTCTGGATCCAAAAGAAAGGCTAGGTCTTGATCCAGTAAGTGAAGAAAGATTTTGCTTTGGGACCTTAAAATGGCACTGAAAGCCAAGAGCAAGCCAGTAAAGAAAACAATCCTGATTGTATCAGGACACACTGGCAGATATAGTCTCTGTGTCTGTAAACTTGCATTATTCTTACCTAGTTATACATTCTTAACTGACTTTTCAGAACTGATGTTTTGGAGAGGTATTCATTACTTAGAGTTTATTTTGATTCTCCACAGTATCACTTTACTTGGGATCAGTAAAATATTAATCTCAGTCTGGGGAGTGAAACAAGGGAAATAAATCCTCCAGATTTGTAACAGTCTATGCAGATAGGAAAACCATTTACATTTTGTAATTTTGCTTGGGAGCAAGCTTTTGTGCTTTAATATATTAATTGAGAGTTTGGAGTGGGGAGGCCTGATTGTGTTGGGAAGTTTACATGCTTCCTGAATACAGACAACAGAGAGGTTGATTGTTTGGTCTGGGTGTTTCCATTTCATTCTGCTTAAGAGAAGAAAATCCACTTAGCATTTCTTGCTGGTGGGCACACATTCAGTATTCCACAAAACAGCATCACTAACAAAATGTCACTCTTATGTAAGAAGCTGGAATTTCTTTGATGTAAGCAACTTCGCACTTCTACTTGGAAACAGACGCAAAGAAATACATAATACATGCCTTAATATCTCCCTAATACTTCAGTTTAACTTCTGTATGGGTCATACAGTTAATAAAGCTATAAAACAAAGCTGAAAGGATAATTTTCAAGCCTGCTAGAGCAAAAGAAACACTGTTCTCCTGGCACCATTTTCCTGCACAAGTGCTCATACTTTAGGTAATGCTTTTCTGTCTTTTATATGCCTCCTACTCATCACAGACACTATTCATTGTAAATATACCCCTGATTATGCCTTGTTGCTCATACTAAATTCACTCAAAATATGAACATACGGTTTCAGTATTAATGAAATGTTATTCATTTCAGTATTTGTCTTTGACGTGTAAAGTTGCACTTGAAGTGCAAACTCTCCACTGGCCAAACCTGAGCAGGATTAACATCTTCCTTATCCATCAGTCCATTTGTATGATGCAGAGAGGTGCATATTGGTGACATCTTGGCATTTCCTTACTCAAGACCAGGTTCAACCCATAATTTTCTGCACGCATTTTGAGAACACTTCACATATCTATATATCTGTACATATATATATGATAATAAAGCATTCTGCTCCTGATAAGAGACTGTACACAATGGGTAAAAGTAGAAATAAAAGTAGAAGTAAAATAGCAGAAAGAGTAATGAGTCAGTAATCACTTTTCCTCAGATTCAGGAGATCCTGTCATATTCATGAAGGAAAACTGATTATTTCTTTTGTAAAAACTGTTCAGGCACTTAGCTATTCAGCTTCACGCATGTATTCACAAAATTCTCAATGCTACTTGGGCAGTTGGACCTCTATCCAAATCTATGAGAATTTGGGCACCTCTAAAAAATGTGGAGCTTTAGGTCTTGCTCTTCATGACCAAATTACTTCCGGGGGGGAAAAAAATCCAAGAACTAAGATTTTAAGAAATAGAGACTTTGCTAATTTACTACCTTGTCAACTTTTCCTCCACCAGCAAGTATCAAAATCATATCCAGGTATACATAATAATAATAATAATAATAATAATAATAATAACAACAATAACTCTTGCACTTTTTCCTGTAAAGTGCAAAGGGCATTTGCCTCTGCTTGTTCTAATGCTTACCTCGACTTAAAGTAGAGTTAATCATTGCATTTGTATCTTTATTCTTGCTGTTGCAAACTAGCACCCCAGCACTCTGACTGCTCTTCGGCTTTGTCATGAGAGAGACCAAGAAAAAAAAGATTGTTTTCAAATATATAAGGTCAATTGATTTTCCTATAAATTGAACACTAACTTAAGGAATTTTTGAATTCCTTAAGACATTTCCAGACATAGACATTTTCTCCAGTAGTCAGTTTATGGCTTTATAGAAGATTTACATACATGACACAAACAATGCAAAGCCATAAAGACAGCAAAGACAAACTTTTAAAATGTTATGCTAGTAGTAAGACCTTACAGAATAAGCTGTTTACACAGACAACATGGCTATCTAGTGTAAAGGTTTATATGTTCATACATACATTTTTACATCACGTATCAGTGTAGCACACTGTATAAATGCAATGAAATTTTTACAAAATAATCAAAGCAAACTTACAAGAATTATCCTTGTAAGTCACATATTCAATTTTTTTGGTGAGAATTAATTAAAAAGATGGCTTCCCATGATTTAAAAGGAAGAATTATAACTATCTAAATGCCTGATCCAATTTTCATTAAAGCCATCAGAAACTCACAGTGGGAAAAGGACTGAACAACTAAATGCACAAGGCTACACTTTCACCGGCAGAATGCTACAGCTCACAGGACCCATTTCAAAGCACACAAAAGCCATTTCTGTTGATATCAGTGAGCTGCAAGTCTGCTACAGAAGAACACGTTGTCTACTCTGATTTGGATTTTTTCTTAAGAGGGCTCTTTTAATCGAAATCAAGCCAGTACCACTTCTGGCCACCTTCCAGTTTGGGGATCCTGCTTGGGCCCTCAGAGGCAGCTGCTGCCCCTGCTCTAGCCCGTCCTCCCAGTGCCTTCCCCTTCCCGCAGCCTCGCTCCTCATGTGCCTGGGCAGCAGCAAGGCCAAGTTGCTCGCAGAAATAGCACTGAGCTGCCTGTGCAAAGAGCTGTTCTTCGGCCCCTCCAAATGAAAGACATGAATCAGATGGGTGGATTGCAGAGGCTATAGCTAGCCTGTGGGAGGCCAGCTGGACCAAACTACTGTAAAATCATCGTAAGAACTCCTCTGTTTTCTTATATCAGTGCTAAGAAAGTCAAAGTGAAACAATTCCAGCTTGTTGTAAAGAAGTATTTCTGTAGATTCAATTGCATTAATCACCCTTCTTCCAGTACCCAACAGGACGGTGTTGCTCTTATTGGCAAGAAGGAGGAAACGGCTCAGAAAGAGCAGGAGTTTTGCTTTAAGTCCTATGCATGGCATTTCCACTGCAAGACAAGAGACATGCTTGCCTTGATCCCCAGGAGGAAACTGAGATTAGTGTCCGCATCAACCTCGTACTGATAAAACAGAAACCAGGAAGGAGCTGTAGCTATTGAAACAAAGTCAGCATGCAAAACTCACACAGTAATTAAAGTGTAAAAAAGGTAAAATTTGAGTGTGAATGCGTGTGTGTATACCTACAAGCATAATCCTGAAAATTTTTGTCAGCTGCCATTATTCAGTTCTTTCTTCCTGTATCAGGCTTAGTAGCTGAGTCCTGGGAGAAAAGTGCATCCCCCATCCCACTGTATGATTCACCTTCATTGCAGAGCTGTCTCTTAGCCCTCCCTGCAAAATCAGTTTTGGTACGCACACTGCATCTGTAACTCCTCTTGGGTAGCTCAGGCCCCTGAGCAATGTGGAGTCAGGAGCACCACCGTGTGGCACCTGAGAGATAAGAAATAAAATGTGACTTCAACTGAAACAACAACTGCTGTGACATAGGAAAACCTGGTGAGGGGAAGTTGCTATAAAAAGGCACAACACTTTTTATTTTTCTTAAGGTAATTACACCTATTTACCTGGTCCAGACGTAAAAAAAACATAGCAAATAGTAGTATATTAGACAATCTGGAGCATCCCTTCAGAAAATTTATGCTGTGCAGCGTGTGTAGGTGTAGGACTAGGGAGGGGAGCTGTTCAGAGGTTTTGGTGGTCTTTTTTTTTTTTTTTTTTTTTTTTTGAACAGAGATTGTTTTATAAACTAGCAGTGAAGGTTTAGTTGCTATAGTTACATTTCATAAAATGTTGCCTGTTATACTGCCAGATTTGGCTTCAGAGGCACCCATGATACAATAATGTTTGTCATAAGGACATGGCAGCTTCTCTTCTGAGGGCAACTGTTCATCCCTGTGACAGGCTGAATAAGGTACCAATGTCAGATAAGCCTGTGCGTAAAGGTGCCCAATTAAAGATCTAGCATACAGCATAGTTTTCTCATTCACAGTGACAAGCCAATCTTTTCAAGCTGGATGATTTTAATTTGGATTAAGGAAGGAAAAAAAAGAAAAAAAAAAGACAAAGATGAACTAGGGCTAAAGCTCTGTGCCAGAGAGCACAGCAGTAGTATCATCTGTAAGATGTTGTGATGCTACAAAAACAGCTGCTTTCCACAAAATACAGTCTAGGAAGCACTTGAAGGCACAGGAAACAAATTACTTATAGCAAGCTTATTTAGCTATATACATCACAGCTGTGTAACAACTTTTCCTTACATTTCTGCTCCTTCCCCACTCCTTTCTCCTCCCTGCCTGCTTTTGAAAAGGATACATTTCTTTTCCTAACCTGTTTTTACTGTGTTTTCTCTATATTGCTGCCTTTCCTCTAAGTAGAGAGGTTGTGTGTCCTACAGAGGTTTGTTACAAAGTGGCACCATTTCAACAATCTCTGCAGGCTGCAGAAGGTGAGATCATGACAACTGGTCCTTTGGATAACAAGTTTCTCTCATTTTGCCCTATCAAACATGAATAGGATGCCTGGGCAGTACTAAACTCCTGCCAGCCTCCATCAAATCTTGCTCAATTTTAAAACAAGCACCTCTGTGCTTCCTCCCATTCCTCCTTCCAGCGTCTCAGAAACATCTGCAGCCTGCTTCATTGCTGTTACTCAAATCTCCTTACAGCACTGCCATTCCTGATGCCTGCATAACACAAAAATGGTTAAGCTTCTGCTGTGCTGAGGATACTGCCTATCGCGTTAACTAATCACACCACTTTACTTCTGGCATTCCCCATCTGCCTGTACCTGCCTGTTGTAGCTTATCCCTCAAATGTAAACTCAGAGGGAGGACCATTCTGGGTTTGGATAGCTTCTCCAGCCAATAATAAGACACCACAGCAACACAAAAACCTGCAGAGTCTGTTAGACTCAGCCTGCTTGGACAACAAAGGAGAGATACTATCAAACCATTACTTGTCTTAACTGCCAGTATGTAGGCAGAAATACAACAAAAGCAACTAATTCGAAAGATGTAGAGCTAAAAGAAGCCTTATACCTGCAGAATAAGTGTTTTTTATAACAGTGATGAAATATTGTTTCCTGTTTTTTTTTCTAAATAGAAGCCAAATAGCATAACTAAACCCGCTATTTCTATCAGGTACAGAAGTGCCCTGCTTTCATAATCCAGGCTTCATAACCTAGGACCATCCTACTCAAATGCTGAACTCTGCCTCTCGTTCAGACTACGGGTGATGTTATTCAGAACTTGCCTAGGTCCCAGGCACACGACGCACTCCTGTGCGACCCTGTATTTCGTACCACTCTCACAGCTTCCTGGGATGACACAGTGAGCGCGGCTGAGGAAGGCAGGCTCCACCTCTGCAAGACAGCGATGGTGTGTCACTACCAGTTCCAGCACTGAGAAGCCAACTTGGGACTTTTTCCTCCCTCATGGGCAGCCAGAGCTCCCAAGAGCAGGCTTGCCTCCTGCAAGGGGCTAGCTGGGCCTGTCCAAGCAGCAGTCTGTCTTGCAGCGACAGAAAGAAATACGGTTCTCTGGTAAGGCTATAATTGACTACTTATTTTGCAGCAACAACAAAACCCCTTGAGCAACCCTTATACAACAAATATTACAGAATTAGTGCAACAAATTATTATTTTTTCCAAAAAAAATAAGCCTACATTTTACAGTGTAAGATAAGAGGTCCAATGGAATTACCCCTGTAGCACAGCAATGGTGTGAGTGAGTGTGGGTGTGCGTGTGTGCGCACGCACGTACCCATGCGCATGTGCATTGGTATGTGTCTTACTCCACTGTAGTACATATACATAATAAACTGGCTGTTCTAAATTTGAGATGCTATGACATGGATTTTGACAAAATTTAACTAGCCCTAGGTTAGTCTTCTACTTTTACAATATGTAAAAAGTACCCTGTACAATGTATCAAGAGTCTGACCTCATTTACAATAGCCTATATCAAGAACGACTCCAGACCAGAGTCAGAAGCACAAAACAGGAATCACAGGCTGTCCACAGAGAAAGATACGCCAACCTGAGCTGAGCTTCAAAGAGTGATTTTCATATTCTGCTTGAACTTAATGACATGATTTTAAATCTTGGTCACTTGAAGCACTTGAAAAACACACATTAAAAACCAGTCGCTGGTTCAGAAAGCAAATGGGACAGCAGGGGTCAAGCGACTGGCTTCAAGTGAGCCAGAACTACCAGACGCTGCAGAGCTGGGATTTGAACCCAGAACAGCCGAGACCCTGGGCCAACGTGTTTGCTGCTGCAATCCGCTTCTGCTCAGCTCTGCTCACCACAGCATCTCAGTGCTTAGAGACATATCTGAATTCTTTGTACTATTTTCTAGTTGTGGCTGGAAATCACACAGGAACAATGTTCCTCAAGAGACTCCTAGGTTTTCTGCTGTTATTCCCATTTGGAAATAGTCTTTTTTTTTTCTCTCTCCCCTTCCACCCTTTTTAAGAAATGTTTTGATACGTTTTTCTTCCAAGACAAGCTTGGTTCTAGAAACAAACAGTTTGCAGCAATGACAAACAACCAGAAAAATTATCAGTTCATACCATGTTTCTGACAACTTCAGAAATGTTTGGCTCAGGTGTTTAATGCCAGGCACAGCAGAAAACCACCTGCCTACACACACACACAGCAAATGTTTTCAACATAGCTGGCAGTATTTTTCCTGAATGGAATTTGGGAAATGCCATCACTAAATGCAGTAGGATGAAGGCTCCCCAGTGCCCTGAAGTTTGCCTCTATTTGCAGAATATTTAACTATCGTTCATTACTGTTTCCAAATGTCGCAAGAGACGGAGAGAGAAAGACTGAACATCATCCTAAAATACAACACATTGTATCTATTTTAATGTCTTAAGGAAAAGATTTCTTCAGTGGGCATGTGGCAGAGAGGGGCAGTTTCTCTCTCCCACATGAAGTTCTTCTCCACCTTCCTCCCCAGAGGTTAAATCCTGACAATACCAACAATTAAAAAGAAAATACGAACATATGGGCTTCTCTAATGGCTGCCCTGCTGTTGCTTATTAAAATAATAATACGCTTTATTTATGTAGCACCTGTCTGCAAAAGCATCCCAGATACTTTAAATACAGAGCAGATGATAAAAATAACTATGCACAAGAGTAAAACAGAAATCATTAAACATAATTCAAAATAATAAATACAATCAGTGTGCCCTGAAAGCAGCATTATGATTAACATAATCCTATGGAACTAACTTTCTAAAAGAGTTGTTTTCAAGTGCTTTTTTGAGTCCCAGGAGGAAATTTACTCCAATGCACCAAAGCCACAAGAACAAAGATACAGACAGTTTTGTCAGCTTTTTGCAGTGTTAAAGCAACACATTTTTAAGCTCTCAGAGGAAAACACTCTCTGATTGTTATTTACATTAGTTTAGTGCCTAGGAGGTAAGAGCAGTCAGGACAAGAACTCCATTAAACTAAACTAAACAGATTTAACACCTGGCTTGCTGCACAGTGCAAGCCCCATCCTGGGACATGAACTGTGCCTGCCACCCACCACTGCAGCCCTCTCCCCGTGAATGGTGGCAGCTCCAGCCACCGCATCCGGAGGTCCTCAGTTTCAGCCAGTCAGAGGGGGCCATTGCAAAGAGTAAAAAAAGTCCATGCCACAAGTAACTTTCAAGCCACATAAAAATGGGAGGGAAAGGAAAGCGGAGAGCGAGAGACAGGAGATTGCTTCCACAAACTCAGTCTGCAAGGCCATGCCCAAGGCAGAAATATAACTGAGATCTCCCAAGGCTAAGGTTAAATTACGGTTCCTTAGACTCGACAAGAGTTGCAAAAGAGACTGATATGATAGCATACCTGTGAATCAAATTGTTATGAGACTACTTGACCCAAAAGGAAAATATGACGTGGTGCATAAATTTACTTACGGCTAGCAAAATGAATTCAACAGTAGATGAGCAGGATCTCATCTTTCTTTCTCCAGCTGCATAATTATAATAATTACTGCATTTTATACAACGTGTATCTATCAGGTCAGATATTCAAGTAGTTCAGAAAAGGCCTGTTGTTATAATCTGGCCTTGAACACAAGTGAGTGAACATCCAGTGAATACATAAGCATGGAAAGCGAGGCCGAAACAGTCTTCCTCAGATGGTAGACCTTAAGCCTAGGATCTGCACTGAAATCAGATCTTGGCCCTTTTGAAATCATCAGTATTTTTTCTCCTGTAAAATATTATTTTTTTCTCCTCTATAAAATCATCTCCTACACAAGAAACCCTGTATTGCTGCTGTACACTGGTTTGTAGAACATCTTGTGCTGTGCAGAAATCCCTTGAAAGGGATTCCTTGGTGGTGAGAGAGGCATCTGCCTTGCTCACTTCCATTTTCAGGCTGATCAGATACGCACACACATTGATACAGGTCCAATTGCCTCTTGTATAAACCTCTAAAAATACAACTCTGCACATTAAATACAGTGATTTATTCAACATAAGTAGGTTTCTGAATAAAATAATCACATGCAAAACAAAATAATCATTCTGGATGGCATATATTGATTATGTGTATACAAACATACATATACAAATGCATATATACACATGCACACACATATACACATCACCGCCCTATATCAAACATCTTACAGAAAATGAATTTCTTCACGTTTCTTCCTCGGTCCCTCTGGCCTTTCTCCTGGCCAGTTCTGAGTGACCTAAATTTTGACAACACGAGTGAATAAGTCTGTAACATATCTCTTCTGCTGCACTACAAATGAGCAAGAAGAAATGTTGCTGCCTATTCTCGGGAGCATCAAGGGCCAAATTTTGCCAAGAAACCCGTAAAAGGCAAAACTGAACAAAAAACGCTTCTGGTGACCCTGAGATCCCTGCAGTTAACCAGAGCAGGGTCTGCTGAGAACTCCCCAGCGGGTCTGGGCAGCTCCAGTCTGCTCCGATTACAAACAGTCCAACACACCTAAACTGACAGAAAAACCACCTGGCAGATGCGCTAGGGTCTGCTGACCCACAGCATCAGATGCTACTGAGATCTGGAAATACTAATGAGTATTTCCACTTTTCTGGCTCTCTGTGATAAGAAAGTCATTACTGAGTGACAAGAGGAACCTGTGACCCAACCGAAGCCGGACTGAAATTCTCTATATAAATCAGTGCTTTTTGTATACAAACATCCATGAGTTCAGAGATACAGCAAGATATCGCTATTTCAGCACTTCTGTGGCATTCCGATCATTATCCCCGACTGCAGTAAGGTTCATAAGAATGGAAAAAATGATCAAGATCTCTATACTATACCTCTACTGTCTTTTGATTTTTCAAAGACACAGTTCTTCAGGAAAAATGCTAACAATTTTGCTAATAAACTGATCACTGGGGACCACAGTTCCCTGTTATTTACAGTGTCATAGCAACTATAACGCATGAGGCAGCCCACAGTTTCAGAGCAGTTTGAAAGGACAAATGTTCAATGGAGAAAAAGCTCAAAAATAGAAATAAATGCCTTTTTCCTCATGTTTCACTCACGTAGGGTATTGTGTATCTCTCGCTACACTCGGCTCTTCTTACAGAACATTTGCCGAGGTAATCAGACCATTTAATCTAAGGCATAAAACATGGGTACCTTACCCAGGGACAGTCTCCCAGAGAATCACTAGTGAGGACTATGCTCTACCAGCGCATAATACGGAGCAGCTGCATTAGGGGTACGCCTCTGTAATTAGGACAAACTCCTGAGTTTGAGTCCTTGTATTAGGTCTTGCAGGCATCTTCCTTTCCTCTTTAAATTCAACCCAGATCACAGTGTCATCTAAGAGACAAGGACTGTTCAAAAATAAACTAAACTTTGAAACTTTTAAAGATAAACTTTGGCTGCTGACATTTGCTCTGTCATCAATGGGTGAACCCAGGTCAGAAGGACCATTTCCCCATGTCACCTGCAGGAGAGTGGAAAACACAGCACAGGCTAATCACAGGGACCATGGTGCTGCCCCAGCAGAGCTGACCTGAGGGCAGGTTATTGCCCTTCGAAGGTTACCACCAGCTCATGGTAGAGGGGAGAGACTCTGACTTCCATCCCATTTATTTGGGGAACAACATGTTAGAGCAGTGACAACTTTTTCATCAATTCCTTCCAAGATTTGTTTCCACCATTTGAAGATGCTGGTATATATCTCTGCTTGACAGTGATGAGAGAGAGATTTGTGCAGTGTTTTCTCCAAGTTTACGTGTGCCGCTGCATATGAGTCATTTGTTTTCCAGAGTCCCATTGTTCATGTTTCAGAAACTATTCAGGCTAAAGGATTATGTGTCCATGGTTAACAATATACTGATGTTTACTTCACACTTTTCAAACACCCACATTAACCAGCAAGATTACGTGCTGTGGCAGCTGTGCATAGAAGCCTCACTCCTACGAGACAAATATTATTCTGCTTACTCTCAGACAAACAATATAGAATCGAGGAATTAATTTGACTTGATTTAGTCTGCCTGATTTGCAGATTTAAGGTACAACTAAAAAACCCCAAAGAACAAAACTTATTGTACAATATGGAAAAAACAAACAGCAAATCAGTAAGTGCACTTCTCAACTGAGTTGTACTCAAATTCCCAGTTGCGAGACATTTTCTGGCAGTAAAAACAATATAGCCAGATCCCCAGAGGTAGTTAGCAGGGACACATTTTCCAAAGCCATTTCCATAGACAGCATCTTGCTGTGGCTGTGCCTGGGCATTCTGCAGGTGGGAGTGCCCCGAGCTGGGGAAGCGAGAGCTCAGTCCTGGGGTAGAGAAACCCTATTTGCATGTCTAGAGGCAGCTGGAAGACAGAAGGCATGAACCTCATCAGGGTCACAAAGTGGTTCCTGTCCTCTGCATTCTGAACACTGCTTTCAGTGTTCATGGATGTGGCCCAGTTCAGAGTAGTCATGAATTTAGAGCCAACCTAAAAAAGATACCTACAAATATATCAGCCCAGAACCACCAACTATCTTACATTTTAAACTTCCATTTCAGTCTCTTTTGTTTCAACGCAACACCAACTTGAAAATAATGTAGTCATCCAGGAAGAAGTTTCTCGCCACAGAGGAGAGGTTCCCACTCTGAACAGCAACTAAAACATCTCTTACACATAGCTTTTCAGAATGGGGAGTAGATTGCAGCCCAGATTCCCTGAGGAATGCTGAGAAACTACACTGTGAGAGCCTTCATATTTATGGTCACAGGGCTATAAAATGCACTGAAAAAAGAGAGCAAAGAGCCTAGGAAAGAGCCCCAAATGGGGCCTACCACAGTTAATTGTTAGAAGCAGCAAAAAGTGAGCTTATTCATTTCTGCACATAGTTTATTATTATGAATTAAAGACCTACTATTGTTTTTCCCCAGGAAACAATTCCAGCAAAGGGAGAGAGGACTTGCCTGCAGTGTATTTGGCATTCAGTGGTCTAAGGGCTGAGGCCAGTATACACACTTTGTGTAGGGATAGGATGATGACCAGATCTAGAAAGAAAAGAATAAACAAGAGGTCAAAACAATCTAAAGTTGATTTATGCTTTACTTCTATTAGCAAAGCTACAGAGCTCAGCTCGTTATCTATTCTACTTGTTTTACAACTCATGATCCAGAGAGATGCACAGTGGGTCATGTGCTTCCACTGGCAACACATTCTCCTTTAAATTCATCCTTTGATGCATTCAAGCACAGGCTCATGCTTAAGGTGCATCGGGCTGCAGAGCATCCCCGTTATTGCTCTGTTTCAGAGGAAGGTCCTTCCAACCCTCCCAGCCCTGACACTTTTCTGTCTTCCTTCTCATTCTCTGCGAGTCTCATTTCTGTGTGTGCCACATCCCTACGGTAACTTGCAAAACGGTACCATAAATAATGCAGAGAATATGCTAGTATGTCTTAGTTTCTCTCAGACACTCTGGAAAAAAAGAAAGCAATCATGAATGCCTTTTCACCTAGCCAAAATGGCACAAAGTGCCCATAACATATCAGTGAATCAAGTCCACTGCATGTGCAGATAATTCTGTAACTGAGCTGCCTGCTAGTTCCTAATCTACCTTCTACAACAGACGAATGACTCAGTGACCAGTGCGGCTGCTTCAGCTTCCCGAAAGAGAGAAATCCCTCTTTTGAACGGCTTCCAGCACTGCTTAAAAGTTCTAACAGGGCAGAGATTGCTCAAAAAATACCATTCCCCAGCTCCAGTAAGCACAGAAAGGAATATAAAAATGGTAGAACACATTCTGTGCCTCCCATTTCAAAGTCTCAGATTTTAGGTTTTAACTTACTTCATTACATTACTTCATTAAATCAATCTCAGCTTGTAAAGCTACTATTAAAAGATCTCCTCTGGTATGGACAGCAATGAGTAACATTTCCAAAGAATGGTTATATTTTATTTTCTCATCACAGCTTGAAAGAAACTATTATAAAGTGTAAAGATCACTGGTAGAGAGGATTCTTGGAATTAGCATAGATACAATACGGGATTCAGGTTTTAACCTTCAGCTTTATCTGTAAATGCAAGCACATAATCTAGGTGTATATCTCATATTTTGCAGCTTGAAGCTAATAAAAATAGGCTAGAGAGGGACAGAGTGATAAAAAAATTCTTTTCCAAAGGTGGAAAATGACACAGAAGAGTCATAATGAGTTTTTACATTGCAGAGTCTTTCTTCAATTACTCAGGAGATAAGGATGACTTGAGGATTTTGTCATTCAGTTGCAAATTAAAGCATCACTTCACATACACAGGACCAGGCACTGAAATCACTTGTCAGAAGTTTGACACTTATAAGAGCTTCAGTGTCTGGAACTCATCATATCTTTTCCTGCTGACTTGTGTGCCTGCATGAAGCTGCTCTATGCATTCAGTCATTAGGGTCTCAGTGGAGCTGTTAGTCCAGCCAGAAATATTTTCAGTAAAATGGAATGAGGAGGAGAACGAAAAGAGGGAGCACGGCTCTACGCTGATTTCCTAGCTTGGGATCAATAATTTTGCATTCAACCAAAATGATATAAAGAACTATGATCCCTATGGCTATCAGCTGTGCGTATTAAGGAAATATTTTATATATGCACAGAGCATTTTTAACTTCAAAGATGCCAGTTAAGGGAAGTGTCACTATCCAGGACACACAAAACAATTTGATTTCTGTCAGTTCTTCTCTGGCTCAATACCCTAGGGGCTACAGCAATTTCCTCAGATCTAAGACCATTACTTTTAAATCTCTTTTTCCTGATGGGTTATTTCTCCAACATTCAAGCCCAATCATGTGGCTATACACAATTTGGGAGATTGGGATGCATTCCTCCACCTTGCCAGTTGCCTTTGCTATGTTTTCTATAGAAAGATTTAAAATGTATTGAAACAGAGACCAGAAACCAAGTTCTCCTCCCATTACTGAACACACATCTCAAGCACCCTTTCTGCCAAAGGACCCATTCTGTTTACTGTCTGTGGTCTAAAATACGGGGGATTTTCCTTATGACCTGTAATGGCTTCAGCAAGCAGGGGTTCAGGCAATCTCAACCATGAAATGCCCTGTTACTTGGAATTTAGGACACTATGGTAGAAGACATGACCCAGTCCCTGAATTCCCCCCTCAACCGAGGGACTGGATGCTTTGTCTCCTGTATTCCAAGTGACTTGTCTAACCACCAGGTTCTTGGAAGAACTGAAACACTGACAAGACCTTCTCAGCTGACTCCATTTTGTTTGAGGGCTGACCTAGCAGATGTGGGCCTAGTAGAAAACTTAGGAAGAGAAATTCAGAACTATCTCACAACCCTCAGTCAGAGCCTTGCATAACTCAGAAGTGAGAGAAAATAGCGGTGGTCTTCTGGTTTGTTTTCCTGAATTTTTACATCCAATCACCAGGTGGACAGGCACCCTTAAAAGTGTATGTTTTGAGGTCAGATATCTAATTCTTAGTATGTATCTTTTACTTTAAATGCTTTCCTAAATCAAGATCAAAATTACTTTACAGAACCACATTTAAAAAATCTGTGGAGTTCAGCCATGCAGGAGAATATAAATAGGAGCAGAGAAATTGTTGCCAATTGTATCAGGACTACTTTATACTCTTAAAACAAATACAGTAACACCTTTTCAATGGCAACATTAAAAGGTAGCTTTTAAGATCACTTCTGAAAAATCCAACAGAAAAAAAAAAGTGTTAACTCTAAAAATAGCAGAAACTGCTTACTATGGATTACTTAGGGAAACAGTAAATAGAATTAAAGCAGAGCTCTGAAGGTTTCCACTCTGAATTCTAGAAACCCTAGAGGCTGCCAATTGCAATCACAAAAGGCATGTGACCAAGAAACACAGAGTTTCAGTTTTAACAATAAAAAGTAGGGTGAATTTCCTATGCATCTGTTCAGGCACTGACAGGTGGTTTGAAGCAAATTCCATGCCTAAACTAGCAAGACACTCCCTCAGCATCTTAGCAAGTCACAAGATGTAACATCATTCCAGAAAGCACAGAGTGCTCTGTCCTTTTTACCCCTTAAGCTCTACTGATTATCAAGTCTCATGCAATAGAGGCAACCTAGGCAATCTTCTTCTCCACCATCTAGCCCTGAACATCCACGGCTGCCACAATCCAGCTGCTCCAAAATAAAGGATTCTGGCTCAGGGAGGGTTTATGAGGGGACTAAAGCCATGAGTCACCTCCATCGGTGTCTTCCCTACAGCCTATTACCCTTGTCAATCAGACTACTTCAGAGCACACAGCTGGAGAGCCACCGCTGTGCACCCATGCAAGAGCCACAAGGCATTTGCGAAAGTTCTTACTAATATTGTTGAGGAAAAAAAAGAAGAACACAACATCTGTTCAAAGTGTTTGATTTCTTAACATGCCAATGGATTTCATCCAAACATTTACTGCCTGTCATTTTATTAGGTTTGACATTTACTGAATAAACTGAAATGTATCTATAAATGGCCCAACTTGATGGTCTAATCCCTGGGAGAAAGTCATTGTATTCTCTTATGCTCAAAAGCCTCTGACTTTTAGCACACCTCAGGCAGAGAAACACAGCTCATAAAGTCAATGTAACACTCACACAAGGTCAGATTTTACATCAGCAAAGACTTCTAAAACCACTGTGCCTGAATTTTTGACAGTTTCCATAAATTATGAGGATTCTTCCAGACATGATTTTCTTCCCCAAAGCAAAGCTAAACATATCATCATGCACTGAGTCTGAGCTGGGGAGAAGGAAGGAAAGATCTGCACACTATGGTGTTAGCAATGAAGACAAAAAAAAAAAAAAAAGAAAGAAAGAAAAAAAAAGAAAGAAAAAAAAGAAGAAAAAAAGAGAACGAGAGTGAATTGAAGAACATACAAGCCAAGAAAACTCTTAACATAACCAAGTGAGTGAAAAATTAATCAGAAAAATTCAGAATTTTGCTAAAAGGAAGGCAGGCCCCTTTTTTGGCTTTTTATTATCATGTTTGCCTGTTTGAGCTTTTTTTTCATTATTATTATTATTTTTTTTTCTTTCTTTCTTTCAGAGAAGCAGCCAGTGGTACTCCTAGCAGCGCAATGCTTTTGGGGAAAACAGTTATCATCTGCTTCAGCATATAGTGAATCAGTCACTGAGACATCTGGCCCAGAACTGTGAGAGAGAGACTACAACTACAGTCCAGAGTGTTATTTTTTTACTATTTGTTCTTGTATTTCCTTTGCTCTTACTGAACCCATTGTATCAAACAGCACTCTACTTGAGATTGACATTCAGCAGCCCAGGTAAATATATTCACACTTCCACAGGAAAAAAGTCTTGCCTCCACATGATTGCCAGCGGCCTGCAGAGATGAAGGAGTGTCTGATTCTCTTATAGATTCTCTTCAAGAATGTAAGGAGAGAGAAAAATCAGGGAACCTGCTAATCATTCAAGAGAAAATCAAAGCCATGAAACAAAATGGAGACATGATCGAGAGAGCTTATTTACTTCACTCCCAAGTCCCAGTACCTGATTGCATGTGCTGCTAATAGAATTGCTAAACTCTTTCCAATATCTTTTTGCCCTGGTGCTTTTCAGAGGAGTCTTGTCTTGTGTCCAACCAATCAGAGGAACAAATCAAAATAAATTTCATTTTAGAAGCCATTTTAAGTCTTGGGGAAATGATCAGATTCGTTAAACAAATATGCAGACACTAGGTACTACCATCTTCCAGGAGGAAATATTTTAGATATGATTCCAGAAGATGGGTTTAGGACATTTGTTGCCTTGTGGATGTGTTAAGATGAAGAGCTACAATAGGAGGTCCTGAGTGAATTTCAAATGGCATAGGCTATAAATTGCAAGTACTGCAAAGGAGAGAGAGTACACATAACCTGTTCAGTTACACAACAGCAGGCATCTCAGACATAGCTGTAATCATTTCGTTTCTTAGAAAACAGAAGATGCAATCTTGAGAGTTGGGTCCGATTATAAAATCAATACTTTTATTACCAGGTGTGCGAAAAACATATTATGATTCGTATTTGTTCTTACTGTTAGGCAATATCTATGAAACATTTGAAAGCATGGAAGCTGAATATATGTATTTACACACGCTGTATGTGAGGATTCTTTTTCCATTTATATAGATTCATACATTGGCATGTCATTTTGTGTTGGAGTTTGTACGCTATTAAAAGAATCACTACTCAATATACAAAGCTGGTATTTTATTACATAATTAAAAGAATCTACTAATAAATGAAGAAGCCATAGCTAGGCAGACGCTATGAGCTGCCCAAGAGTTTCTGAGGAAGATAGTAACTGGGGTTAATCGTGGTTGCTGCTTCTGCTTTTGCAAAGGCTGAGGGATAGCGGCTGGAGGTTTGCAGAGACAGATGAAGCAGAAAGCAAAAGCAGCAGCTAGAGAAGCAGGCAGATGGGGGAAGAGGAAGAGAAGAGAAGAGGAGGCACTAAAATATCTTGCTTCACTTTGTACCATATGCGAATTAGACTTTATAGATGGAATGTAATTTGTAAGTAAGATAATATATGACATAATTTAATTTAAAATCTCTTGAGATATTCTACAAAAACTGCTTTGATTACATAATTGATCATGCAAATTCCAGGAAAGAAGATTTTGGTAATTCCTTCCATATCTGTTTTCTTGAAAATAAATATGCTTCCACACTTGCATGAAGCTCTAGTGTTTAGCACCACTGAGCACACAACATGCTTCACATATCACTTCTTAGTATCTAAACCCTCAGTCTTGTTTGGTGATAGATTTCTTGATTAGATTACTGATAATATTTTACCTCTTTTTTCTTACCAATGATTTTACTCATATTTTACCGCCTTCTGGTATGTAGGACAAATAAACAACATACGTCTAAATCTGCAGCTTCTAGATGAAGGACTTCTTAAAGGTCACAAATATAGTAAAAAGTTTTGTGGAGACTGAACTCTTTTTTATATTATTTTACACAGTCTTGGATTTTAGTTTACTAATCTAGTAGTTTGGATTAGCATTTTCCTAAAGTCATAAAATACAGAGGGCCCCAAAACATTAAAAAGCAACCTTTGGGTCACAAATTAGTCATGGAAATAGAGAAAAAAAGAATGACATAAAAGCCTTCTCCAAGAAAAAGCTGTATTTTCTATAATAACCCATTTGCTGGAGTATTTGTGAGAAAGGAAGACGTGTAAGTCATGCCAATAGCATGTATCTTAACAGGACAGAGCTGTGTATGTCCACGATGCCTTGCAAGAAGGTACAGCTAAACGGTACAATGGTACCAATGCACCTCTGCAAGTGCTTGACGTAAGTGTCAAGTCTAGCCATGTTTGTTCACGCTGGCGGATTTCCTCCAGCACTTCCCTCCCCATCTCCCCCAGTCCTCTCGACAGCACAATATGAAGCTATCTGAGATAATCTGAATGGGACTAACTGTTTTAATACAGCCTATTGCTTGGCTGATCGGATTTTCGCTCTTTCCTGGCCACACACAAGCACACAAACATTTTAGTTCACAGCCACTTCACTGGCCTCAGCAGCAACGCCACTGCAGCAGAAAACACCTGCTTTAGCCCATCCACTTTTCCAGATATGCAACCTTAAACCAATAGATTAAATATCCCTGCTGCTATTTCAAAATATCTACAGATTGGAAGCTTGTATTAATGAAATTAAATTAGTTTGATTCCATGTGTCTGGGATTGTGATTCCGAATGGCAGTGCAAACAGATTCATCTGAAAATCTTGAATATTTCCAAGCAGGAGTTAATATACACAGTCACATAGGATCTGAAGCACTTTTATTTGAGGTCGACTGCTGGCTGTCTGACAGCTGTTTGTGCTGGTATCTACTGCCTAAAATAAAACCAGGTCTACATCTGAAATTTATTGCTATTATTAAACAAATAGCCTGTAGTTGATCACTAATAAAACAGATCCCTCGAAAGATGAAGCGCTGTTTGTTAGCAAAAGAGAATGTTTTATTTAGATTCAAGCAGCATGTGATCTGTAACGTAGAGCTTCACACAATAAAAACAAAATATATCAGTGAAAATGTACTAAGCCCTCCCCCTGTTTGACACATCTTTGATATCTTTGATTATTTTATTTATGACAAAACAGGAGTCAGTAAATTGTGTCACTTACAGAATTATTTGTCCATTTTTTACTGGATTATACTGCAAAAGAAATATGTAGTTTCTTAAAATATGCTGCAACAGATCACCATTATATTTTGACTTTTAGATTCCCTCTTTAGTACTGGAGTTATTCGAAAGATAAATATTTCATACACTGGTATATGGAAATATTTCATCTGAATTTGTTTGTGAAAAACTGCAACACCAAAATAGTCGCTATTCAAATAATTGTAATAGTTAGGCTGATCATGGTTATAAAGTTATTGTACATCTTTTCCAAACTTAAAAAAAAATCATTTGGATTTCTGCTCCTTTCCCTGTATCCATTCTTCTAATCATAGAAAACAAAAATGGGAGGTATTATAAGTAATATTTTAAATGGAAACACCAACAAAACAAAGGGTTTCTTCCATTTTGTTAGGTAGGATTTTTCGTTTGTTTTACCTAAGCAAAAAATGTCTAACAAATTGGGTATTTTCTTTAGTACCATTATCTTGGTTAATAGACACGTTCTGTACACAACTGCAGCAAAAATGAATGTTTGTTCACAGTATTTGTTTTTCACTGAATGTCTAATCTTTAAAACACTATATTTACGGTCTCATGAAAGCTTTGCAAAGATATAATTTTAGGTACTCGTGTGTATTTCATTGCAAAATAAACTATCCACTAACAAGATTATAATAAATGAGAATGTCCCCATTTATCATAACTCAGTTAAGGTCATAGCAGTTTATCCTACCATAACACTAATATCTTTTTAGTATCATTTTAAATGCAACAAAATCGTTATTTTCAATACGAACAGCTGACAGTAGAAAATCCCACTGCAGTGAACAATTTCATATAATCCTAATCAAAATCCTAGAATTGTGTTTACTTTTGAAACTGAAGTCATCCAGTTTTAATAACTCAAGGAGTAGGCAACATAACTTCTTGCTCTATTTCACAGCTGTTACATATCAGGTTCTCTTGTCTGGTATATTCAAGGCAAAAGAGTTACTTTTTCCTTGGAAGTAGATCATGTATTTACATTTTTCAGCAGGGAAACTAAACTTGTGTCAAACAGATAGGACAGGACTCTCTCTGCTTCACATATGGCGGTTTGTGCAATATTCTGAACACAGTGGTATTTCTTGTAAGGGAGCTTAGGCACCCAGCTCCCTAAGCCCCTTTTAAAATACTCAGTTTAAAATCTTCCATAGCATAATTGTCTGGCTTATTCCACTTAATTGGGCTTGCTTCCTTATTAGAATTGGAAAATGAAACAGAGCTCTCAGCATGGATATGCAAAAATGTTTTAGTTTTGCAGCATGACCGAGCTTCCCTCAAGGTAGGAGCTACCCTCAACCCTCATAAATAGCAGCAAGGGCTAGGACTGTATGACAGCCTGGGACTGTATGACAGCCCGAGTATGCACCCTCACATTTTCTCAGCTAGAGCCAGTGAGAGGTTACGTGAGCAGTAGCCAGGCTGCCATTTATTTTTTTTATTATTTATTACAATTTCACAGTATCCTGTAAGAACGTTAATAAACACACAAACAGAAAATTTAGGCTTACCTTCAGACAACTTTGGAGAGCATCCAAACACCAGAAATTAAAGGCTGGGAGCCCATTTCCAGAGACGCGTATAATTACTTCTGAGCAGGAAAGGCTTTGACATCTTAGGAAGGGCTTAACTGTACCAAAGTATCAAGGTCAATACTTTATATTGACCTTCATATACAATACTGGCAGAAAGGTTTTTTTCAAAAGAAAAAAATGGTAGGAGTGTTTGTATAACTGCAAGTGCTTTTAGCCAAAATAAGACAGCTTATTCATGAACTTAGATAATGCTTATAATGTGTAGGCCAAAAAATAATTCATCGGAAGATATCTCAGGAATAAAACATTTTCCATAATGCATATTTTATAAGGAGTGTCTCCTGTAAGTATGAATGTTTTTAATTAAAACAAGAGTAGTTGGTGCAGAGAACAGTTTAACTTGCTCATCAAGTGTTTCTTCAGAGCCCACCAAAGCCTCTCCACAGACCTCACTTGTCCATGTGCAGGTCATTGCCAACAACTGTGGAAAAACCAAGGAAACACTAGGGCTAATGGGGGCTCGCAGTTACCCCTCCCCATGCAAACAACCCTCTGTTCAACCTAGGAATAAAATAAGAGTCACATTTTGGATATTTGCCAGAACTTTCTAACTTTTCAGTTGTTTTATTGGGTTAAATATTATGCTACCTGGATGAATTCTCTGATTCCAGTCAGCACTGTTGGGAGTTACGAGAGAAATACATGGCAAGACAGGGAGTCTAGAGAAGCTTTCTAGAACACTGAAATCAATAGCTCAAGCAAATACACAGGTAGTCCAGGATTTCAGTAACCAAAGGCTGTACAGACATTTACTAATTAACTCTCCTGAGTCAAACATAGTTACTATGTTTAGTATGCAAGAGTATCAATTTATACAGCATTTCAATGACTAACAGCATTTTCTTTATTATATCATGCACTGTGGGCTATCAAAAGAAGAAGGCTTGAATTACCTAACAGTTAGTGAATTTCTGAGATACTGAACAGCAGAATGTTAACAGTTTTCTAAATCAAGCAAAATTAATGATATCCATTCACTTGAACACACTTTGATAATGCTTTGCATTACCATAGTGTGTATTTTGGCTCCTACAGTTAAACCGCTTACAAAGAAAGAGGTCCAGACCACGCTCACGATTAGTAACCTGTGTGTGGTGTACATGCCTTTTGCTGAAGACTCATTTAGGGCTGTTCCTTTTTCTTCCCAGACAATCTAGGTGACTAAAACTTTGACTCAGCTGCCAAAAGACAGTCTTTGGGAAAAATGTATCTTTAAGCCATTAACCACAGAAGAGACTGAGGTTCAGGTTCAGCCTCAATTAAATCAGCTAGCTCTGAAAATTATAAAGTCTACTTGTAGCTGAGTAAGCAGAACACCCTCCCTCTCAACAAAGTTTGCAAGCAGACCACTGCAAATGAATTTACAGAGCTTCAAATTAAATGATTAATTCTCTTCAAAGATATGATGAGAGTAGATGTATACTGGTTGTTGCATATGTAACCACAGATGATTCACTATTAAGGGCCTAAATTTCAGAGTAAAAATAAGTTCTACTGTAATCATTGTAACAGCACAGCCTGAGAACACTGAAAATCTTAGTGAATTCACAACTCTTTCAGAAAAGGCCTCTCACCCAGAAGTTTCTATTTTAAGTAAAGATTATATGTACTATACATATTTAAAGTTTTCTGAGCAATCTATTAAAAACAAGTGTACAGTACTTCATTTTATCCTAATGTCACCACAGAAAACACATTTCAAAGAAGCTACAGCACTGAGTGTATTCCTGCTACTTCCAACCTTCTTATTCATCTTCAACAGGAAGAAAATGAATCCTCCTTTACACTGCACTTCAAATCTTTAATGAAAATTTCCCATTAGACTGTCAGAAAGTTGATCAGCATGCAAGGAAAAGGAAAGAAAGGTTAATGACCTTCCCAGCTGAAACCAAAAGGCAGACAACAAAATGAGTACTCCTGCTAGAGGACAACACTCACAGGTACTTCATGGATGACAACAGTGAGAGCCGAAGAAAGCATAGGAAGGTTAAGACATGGCTTAAGAAGGAAAAGCTCACACTTTCCTGTTTACTTTCACAGTCTCCTGTTTTCTGAGATCTCCAAGACCTCCTCTAGGTTTCATAGCATTCTTCAGTGCTCTTATCTTCTCACAGACTGATCCTGATCTAAGGACAACTCGAAAATAAACATTACTTCAGACTCTGGGAGGGTGATTTTCAAATAGATCTTGAAGTACCAAGGTCTACTGAGCTAGAAAACCAGAACTAGAGAATGATCTATATTCTGCAGTTGCTAATTATTTTATGCATAAGCAGCAGATAAATGATATGATAATATTCAAATGATAATACTCATAGCACATTTTATCTTAGAGAAAAAATACAATGCACATACTGGATCAAGTGAAAATGGTTGCTCTGGTTGCTCCAAACTCTTTATGCAAGAAGATGGTGAAAAGCTCAGCTTCTTTTTCAGGACAGGCTCAGGAAATTTTGTCTATGTTGAGCACTAGTAACTCAGCAAAGCATTTTTGCACCCTTAGCACATACAGAAGAAGCAACAGTATCTTCCTTTATAAGCACAAGATCATCAGCCTACTGTTCTCATCTTCTTCATACCCAAGCTGTATAGAAATGATTGTGATCCTCCCTGTTCCTCAAAGAGATTTCTGACTTACTGTAAACATCAGCAACCAACCTGGTGATCCAAGTTTGATGAAAGGCAATGGCATTAAAGGGCAGGTTAAAAATCACCTAGGGGTCTTCCTTTCTTCTCATTTGCCTCATTTTTTGTACTGCTAGTATCTTTCCAATTTCAGGCCTGTCCTCCTATTTTCACAATTATAGGAAAAGATAGGGTGTCAAGCCTCCTATTTGCTTATCTTCTACAAAGTAACTCAGCTATTTTTTCTGAGAGCTATAAAGAAGATTTGCTTCTATACGCTGCTACAGTTATTAATTATTATTAATATGTACTTGAACCTACGACTTCTCATGAGAAATGTGACAGAAAAAGTCATTGCTTTTCTGGTGACATCTGTCATAACATTTGGATTATTTTCTGTAAAATAAGTAAAAGTGCATGAATAATACAGAAATAATAACCTTAATGGAATTATAGATTTTTGAGCAATATCTAAAGCTTATTATTCATAAAAATATTGTTCTCATATTTTGGGAGGGAGGAGCTATTCCTATTCTTTCTTGGTATTTTTCCATGCCTGAGCACCTCAGGGAATTACCTTTCTGAGAAGCCACTGAGTGGCTAGAGCTCTCAGTAGAGAGGAGGCTGGAGATCTAATGGTCTCCTGAAGCAAATGAACTCAGGGCAGGCAATGCCACTTGAATCCCTGTGAGTGGGATTGTGTTTAGAACAGGCTAAAACCGGAGAAAGAAATGCAAAATCTCCTTTCTACTTTACAAAGTATTCTAGAGTACTACTGATACAGTACATCAGCCCACAAAATAAAAACAAGGCTGCTGTATCTGCTGAAGAAACATTTATCATGAAGAAGCAAGGAAACCCTCTTAGTAAAGCCTCTGGTTTAATCTGTATGAACCGGGCACAGAAAACAGAGGGGAAGGATATGGCTCAAACAATGATATCTCCATCAACATGCCTGGCAGTTCAACCTGCCTCTCAGCTGTTTAAAGGAATATAGCCTGAGTAACTCCGGTGCAGATTGCCTACACTCATAAGCAGAGGCAGCAGAAGTAGGCTGAGAAGAAGCTTTCAGCAGGAGTTCAGAGAATCACGGAATGGTTGAGGCTGGAAGGGACCTCTGGAGATCATCTAGTCCAAATCCTCTGCTCAAGTAGGGTCAACTTGCAGCAGGTTGCCCAGAATTCTGTCCAAATGGCTGTTGAATATCTCCAAGGATGGAGATAATTCAACATTTCCAAGGAGATATTCAGTGGAGATATTCAATATCTCCAGGGATGGACCACCTGTTTCAGTTCTCAGTCATCCCACAGTAAAGAATTTTTTCATGCTCAGACCTTCTTGTGTTTCCATTTGTGCATGCTGCCTCTCATCCTGTCACTGGGCACCACTGAAAAGAGTCTGGCACCATCCTCTTGACACCCTCACTTCATATACTTACATCCATTGATAAGACCCCCTCTCAGTATTCTCTTCTCTAGGTTGAACAGGCCCAGGTCTCTCAGCCTTTCCTCATAGGGGAGATGCTCCAGTCTTCATCATCTTAGCAACAGCCGTAAGCTGAACTCCCTCCAGTAGCTCCATATCTCTTGTACTGGCGAGCCTAGAACTGGACACAGTGCTCCAGATGCAGCCTCACAGGGCTGAATAGAGGGGGAGGACCGCCTTCCTTGACCTGCTGGTCATGTTCTTCCTATGCAACTCAGGACACGACCGGCTTTCTTGGCCACAAGAGCACACTGCTGGCTTATAACCAACTTGTTCACCAGAGCTCCCAGGTCCTTCGCCACATGTTTTCCATCAAGTCAGCCCCCAGCCTGTACTGGTGCATGCAGTTATTCCTCCCCAGGTGCACTTTCCCGTACTGAATTTCATGCAGTTCCCCTCTGCCCATCTCTGGTTAGTGGAGGTCCCTCAGAATGGCAGCACAGCCCTCTGGTGTATCAGCCACACCTCCCAGTTTTGTACCATCAGTAAAATTGCAGAGGGTGCACTCTGACCCTGCATCCAGGTCATTGATGAATAAGTTGAACAGGATTTGAGTCAGTACTAACCCCTGGGGGACACCACCACCACCTACAGGGCTCCAGCTACACTTGCCACCACTGATGACAACCCTCCGAGCTCTGCCTTTCAGCAAGTTCTCAATCCACCTCACTGTCTGCTCATCTAACCAGAGTTACCCAAATTCTGCCCTGGATTCATCCAAGTATATCATGGAGAGAAATGAGTTCATAGTAGAATGAAAGCTACAAACTAATCCTTTGTTTATTTAAATAAAAAGAGAATATTGTCAGCTTATTATAATTAATTAGGAAAAATAATTCAAACATTTCTGAGCAGCTGGAATTTGCAGCGTAAGACTTAGCAATTATTCCCTTAGTTGAATCATTTGTTTTTCCAACCTTCTGCTCTAGTCAAAACTGACACATTTTTACAGTCCACAATGCTTAGTGCTTATTATCTTAATCCCTAATGCAATTGCAAAGAAAAAGACTGCAAAGTTTCACCTCTACTTTTCAGAAAAAGAAAACAGTCCACAGATAATTTAAAGCTTCTTTTTCAGGATATGCTACCCATTTAAAAGTCGGTATTGATTTTAGATGCAATGCATTTTTAATACTTCAAAAATTCAATATGGAGCAAAAGAATGCAATGCAAAGAAATAACGCAGGAAACATTATTCTTGCCAAATTTGTATATAAATTGAACCTGGAGGGAAAAGGATCAGGAAGGGGAATATTAAATCAATGGCAAATATTGTAGCACTGATTTTTCAAAGGTCGCTGGAAACCATTTACTCTGATAATCTTATTGAAATCATCACTTTGGAGGAACAAGGCAATTCATTTTGAGAGTATGTTTAGGATTACTCTTCATTCCTTGACATACAGATCTACTGAGCAAATCTATCCCTTTATAGTTCAACTTTCCGGGTGTGTATATATCATACCTTTGAACTGAGCTGAAGCCCAAAGGCTTGGCTCAGCCAGTGCTCTGAACCATCACTACTGTAACCAAATTAGGATACTGACTAAACTGAGAGATTACAGCCAAATAGCTTGCTGGAGGCAGCTGCCATCTCCCATCCAACAGCAGCTTGGACTATGTAAAAACATCTTCAGCATTCCAGTTTGCAAGAACACGGAGTAGTTCACTCTCACACAGTTGTCTTGGCTGAAACTTACGTTTCTCTGACCACCTAAGGGCACTAACCCAAACTGCAACATCTGGGACCTCCTAGCTGAGGTTGCTGACAGACATCTTCTCCACTTCATCCTGGTCTGACCACAGGCAGCTGGAGGTCATTTGTCTTTCTCTGTACTGGACAAAGGCAGGAAAGTTGCCTTTGCAGACAAGCACTGGTTGCACCTCTGAGGAATCAGATAAAAGTATCATGTTGGTGCTGAGGTTTCTCTGTGACTTGCTGTGCACATGCCTGCCAGAGGGAGCTGATACTCCCAGAAAGGTCTGACTGTCCTCTATACAGTTCTTCCAAGCATGGTCAGAAGGGTATAGAGGGTGGGCAACAGGAAGAGCTTGAAAATTGTCTAGAATCATTTGTTACTTAGGGTTAACGCTTTAGCCTGAAAGCAGGACTAAAAATTATAAACATAATTCGCGTGTGCGTGCGTGTGTGTGTTAGCACCTTCACAGTGAATTTCTGCTTAACGTTGATGCCATCTTTTCCAGAGGGCCAGAAATCTACCTTAAAAGTTCCTATATGAACTTTCAAACTTTCAATGTAGCTCCTTGATGAACAAATCCTACTGAACCTCACCTGGGAAATAAGCACATCAATCCATTAAGTTCCTTCAAAAATTCAAACCTCATGTTTTAATTTTTCCCCCCACACTAGGTATTTGCTTAGAGGGTTTACACTCTGATGATTTATAACGGCAGGTTCTCTTCTCAGTATAAATCTGGACTAAGTCTACTGAAATAAACAGTTACATTGATGCATTGTGTAAAACAGAATGAATGGTTACACACAAAGTGTAACCATGGTACTGCTGTTTAGATGTAAAATCTCTCTGATGCCCATCAAACAGAACCAGGGTACTTTAAAAAAATGAAATAAGAGAGCTAGGAGACAAGCAGTCAGTCAGAAACATACTATGAAAGTGGTAATAAAATGATTCAATAGAGCTAGCAAAAACGAAAAACATAAATAACCCAAAATGCAGTCCAAACAATGAAAAAGCAGTGAGCCAGGACCAGCAGGAAATGGGCTAAGTGATAATGTCAGGCACCTACTGCAGAAATTCTGCATCTTCCAGTTGCAAAGTGGAGATTCCTTTTGTTTGCACAAATGTTTGGGGAACTATCGTTTCTCCTGTTACAGTGCAGATCTACATGTAATAAGGCTACTTATGCACAGTCAGGTGTACATATTATTTAGCATCCACTGTGGGCCAGGCAGCGCTTGCCAGAGATTAGTCTGCTGTTTTAGGGGCTTCTGCCACCAGTAAATTTACTGACATGTAAATTAGATAACCAATGGCATATCACAATTAAGAAAGAGTAAGTGACTTATGCTAGTCAAATAATCCATAATTAACCGCAGCACAATTTTTTCATTGCTCAGATACACAGAAATAAGAAACCAGTATAAAGGGAAATTAGCTGAATTTCTTATTTTTTTTTATTGGAATTTAATTTGATTAAGCTTCAAATTTCAGAACTGTGGTCCATGAAACCATAAACTGTCTCTACTTCTGTTCAGTTGGATGGACTTGCAAAATCACCCATGATGAAACCATTTAGTTCTTACCCATGTGGTGCCCAGTGGGGGAGTGATTACTTGAGACCCCTAGTGCAATCATGCTATAAGAACTTCACTGCAGCAAGTTCGTATGCCTGAACTGAATTGTTTGGCTCTACTAAAAAATAATTATAGTTGTATAGGAATAGAAGAAAAAAGTGCAGATAAGCAAACAGTGTTTCAGTAATACAGATGCAGAACACAAGTCAGGTACCAAAACACTGGTATCTAATAACATTGAAAACATCCTTAAGCCTTTAAAACTTCCACACAGGGCTCACAGTGATGACTCAGAACCTGCAAGATTCTCATCCCCTTTCTGAAAAACAGGTCAGGTAGAATATGTTAGGTCATTTTAAATGGTGTTGGAAGAGTCTATTTAGGCATCTAGAAGTGCGTTTTGATAGTCTATTTTAGACAGAAGAATCTCACATGCTAAAATACACTGTATATAGCCTATACACCCTGCAGAAATAAGCAGTGAACCCAGAGCTGCAAAACAGAAATTCCAATTGCCGCTCCCTGCCCCACTGCAGCTTCTCTTTGAACTTGCAAAGAGAACATGAGAACACAGCGTCTAGCAGACATGCCATGCAGCGCAGGTGAACGTATCTCCCTCTGCAAAGGGTAACTGTGAAACAAGACCTGAGAAGCTCATGGGCCTTAGAGTACTTCCCAATGCTCTCCACCAGCAGTGCTACCCATCTGCACGGGAAGACCAGGCAGGGCACATGGCTGCCCTTTATCCCCGCACACTGATTTCTACAGGAAGGAGGCCTGGGAGTGCACAAAGGGAAAGAACTGCAGAATGTTGCAGAAAGGTAGGGATAACTAGGGAATGAAGACTGCAGGTAATATGCATGAAACTGCTCAGTCTAAATGTAGCTAAAATGATCCACTGAAGATTTATCTTGGAGCCATTCTACAAGCTGAGAGATACCCCCAAAAAGCTAGATCTCACCCGACACTGGCTGCTTCTGTTCAGTATCTGAAGAAGTCACTGCACGGCATCCTGTTTGTTCCATCAATATCCATTTATCCAATAAAAGATATTACCTCTCCCTTCAACCTCCTCTACTCCTATTCTAGCAGAGCTGCCTTAGCACACCTGCCACGTAAAATACCTGCCATTCCAAGTAACCAAAGAGCCAGTTCAACAGCACAGGGAGTTTGTAAGACCTATTAATGCAGTCAATTAATACAGTTAAAGGTAGTGATTGGAAATTCTCTTGCAGGTTCTCATCCTCTGGTTTCTGAGTCGTCAAGCAGACAAACAACAGTATTGGGAACTAGGACTCTCAATTTTGCCTCTGGCCTCCTGGGTGGCACTCTCTTCCCTGTGCTTCAGTTTGAGAGAAACAACCCTCACGTCCTTCATAAAACATTTTCAGATCTACTGACGAAAGCCACCAGCCCTGGCTTTCTTGCTTCTAAAGAAAATCTCCATTTATGACGTTCTCACTGAAATCCAGATGGCAGAAAAGACCTCATGGCTCAAGACTTCTGACTTCCTGAGTACATAAACTGAGAAAGAGGGAGAGAGAGGAAGATAGTGAGAATCAACTCCCAAAACACTTTCCATTGCAAATGTAAAAATGGAGGTAGATGAATGAAGCCAAACTGGCATTCTTCCCCGTACATTTCAGAGTATTTTGAGGCTGTTTACTTGAAGATAGGATGCTGCTTTAATAAGACTGCTATATTTTACAGTTTTCACTATACTGCACTGCAATTTTGCTTTATGTTTTTAAGTCACATATACGCAATTCAAATTAAAGATGTCGTTGCCCTGACATCTCCAGTGTAATTGCTTCATAGAAGATGTGAATGGATTGTCATCAGGCAAAATCAGAACTTCACATTATGTTGATTAGGTGAGCCATTAAGATAACATATCTATTAACATCCATATTAAGAAAGAGATGAAGCTGAACTGAACAGTTTCAGCTTTCCTGATTCTTTGCATATAGGTATCACTCTCTTAATAAAGTAAGCTTTTTTTTTTCTTTTTAACACACCTTCCAATTTATGGTTGATGATGGGAGAAGGGGAGGTCAACAAGCCTTTAAGCAAATTTATAACTCAATTAGCTTGCTCTTTTATAGTTTTACATTTGTTTCTTTGTAATTCAGATCTCTTTAATTGGATGTGAAGTTATAGAAATGTCATCTACAAAACGAAGGCATATTTTACCTAGGGTTTTGGGTTCTTTCCTTTTTTAGAACTCAACAGATGGTATCACCTCATCTACTATTTCTCTCTACAAATGTATAAAACATTCCACACTGGTAGAATTGTAGGGGCACTGTAAAGACTGCTTAATTATCTACTATTCCATAAAAATGGAAAATAACTAATACTTGAGTGGAAAAATCAATTTTGTAGTGAATACTAATATCACAATTTTGTAAAGAGAGGTTATCATGTCAATATTAAGTAACTGTTTATCTCGGAATAAAATATTTATACAGTCGTTTAACAACTTAATGAAAATAAAAACATAAACTGACTTGTAAAATTAGTACTAATTAAACAGATTTCTCATGCCGTAGCATTTACACAGAAGTTATATGTATGTATATGTTTCACATCTGGAATTTATGAGGTTTTTTTCTTTACTATTTTTGTATACAAGTAGAAATTGCGTTGTAGATGATATTCACAAGACATCCTGGAAATCCTCATAATTAAATTCTCTTTTTTTTTTTCCTACAGTGCTCCTTATCTTTTCCTCCTAGTGTTCATTTGGTTCTCAGTGTAAAACTGAGAATTAAAGCTCTTATTTTTCATACTATTTTAAGTTACCGTGTATAGCACTATACAATAAAGCTGCTAGTTTATATTTAACTACTGACTAGCCAGTGAGAGTCAAAGGTATTAGAAGAAAAGCAAGTAGGAGTAATCAGTGACCTGACAGAAGGGAGAGACTACCTGGCCGGGTCATGGTTCATGCCATGATCCTGGTACAAGTATTAGTACAAGACACTGATGTGACTTCTCTATGTCTGTTTAAGGTCACTTTTGAAGCTAACTGTTATTCTCTCTCAGCGTATTTGACCTCTCTAAATTATGATCTTTTTTCTCAGAAAGACTGACACCCACTAAATTATGACTGTAAAAAAACTCTCATGAGCTGATTTCTCATAGGAACACCTATATACATCACTACAGTAAAACAGAGCTTGCATTTATTTTCGCTTTTCTTCCCATTTACATGAATTGCCAACAGTTAAGTGAGAAACCATGACAAACACCTTTCTCTAAAAGGCTAACAACAGTGCCCTCCACTCTATGCTGAGCAACATGCATGTGCCTCAATGTACAGCACCATTCACCTAGGAGAATCACATCTGAGTTTGCAGCTTTGGTTAGCGAAGCTTATAAAACCAGTGGAGAAGGATATCCTATACTGCCCTTAGTCATATTAGGAAAAAAATAATACTATTATCTCTCATTGTGACCACCTCTTGCCATTTTAAAAATATTCAAAGGGAGTATTAATGGTACAGTAAAAGTAGACAGCACCTAACTTTCCCACAAAGATCATCTGAATTACTGAGCTGCAAAAAATAATGTGTCCCTTTAGAGAAAAGAAAAACGTACATTTCCCTCCTTGCCCCCGAGATGAGAGAATACGACTAATTGCAGAGGAAGAGAAGATTCAAACTACAAATACAGATTTGGTATTGCTCTGATCATAGAGGTAGAACGATCAGAGGTTTTCTCCTGCTGCAACAGCAGGAGGTAGAACAAAATGAAGGAAGACAAAAAACTAAATGATGGAGCTTAATTACTTCTGTGCTTCTTGTAACATGAAGCAATAGAGTGTAAAAAACAGTTTTTTTCTTGTCGTATCAGAACCTTAAGATTGGAAAACATACACGGCAGATTACAGGACAGAAGATTTCAAACAATATTACTAGGAATAAAAAGGCCTACACCCCTAGAGAGAAAAATGAAGATGATGGAAACTTTCAAAACAAAACATAAAAATCAGTTCAGGAAACTCCACTATAAAGCTAAAGTAATCACAGGGGTGCCTCCTCCTTTCCTCCTTCCATATTTGCTCCAGAACTCCTCCAATCTCTACTGCCTTGGTTAAACACTATGGTCATGAGACATGTCAGCCACTTTAATATATATCCCATTTTCAGGAACAGGAATAACACACTGTTCAGCTGTGATCCTATTAGTTAATTCTCATCATAGCTTCTTTTTCCTAATCTTTTAAGTTTTTTTTTTTTTTTTTTTTTTTTTTTTTGCGGGGGGGAGGGGGGCGGGGGTTAGTACCTGTGGGAAACAAATGGACAAAGTGCTAAACTGCCACAGAGAAATCCAGTGTCCCCAGAGGGAAGCCTCTGTCAGGTTCATCTCCTCTGCGCTACTCAAATGCAACACCAGTTGCTGACGTCCGAGGGGAGGACAGGGAATGGTGGTGCGAAAGCCCCGCTTATTTCTTACTCTTCACTTTCAGGCAGGTTAACTAGATCCCTGCAGAGGTTGCTCCTCGTTCCTCAGGGGCTGGAAGCCAAGGAACCTCTCCTAAACATATACTGCATTAAGAAATTAATTGCGAGTCATGTCAATAGCACTATCACTGATCTTTTGCAACACACAGGTTTCAATGACTGCACTTTTTTCTGTTATCTCAAACTAACTTCAGCAACTCCAAAAATTTTTATTTCCTGATGGGACACTTTCCAAATATAAGCAACTTTCAGATACAGAAACTTCATGTTTATGTTCTCTAGTGCCCCATGCATCGTCGCAACTCTGCACTCCTGACATTCTTTTTTCACATACTGTATGTGAGCTTAGTACTGCAAAAAGATCAAGACAACTTGCCAGTCTCCTAATAAGATCTGTGACATATACAAATCTATTTAATGTTAATGTCAATAAATGATACTGATTAATCATGTTTTGTTTACCTGCCAAATCTACTGTTTGGGAGAATAGTCAAGTAACCCTGGCACTGTTTAAACTTCTTTTTAACATTCATATTCACAGCCCTCCAGCAGCCCAGCTACTATGAAGACCAAACAAAGGCAAGATCTCTGCCCTAACAGGTGCACGACCTAATCTTCCTTAACAAGAATCTTTCTTATAGCAGGCTTTAGGGGAGCCAAAATCTTACTAGAGATGGCATCTGCCAGACAACTTTCCAGTACTGATTTCCGATAAATTCTGTTTTTTATCTGCCCAAGAGCAGATGGCCCAACCAAATGACTGTACTGGCCTCTTCTGCCAGGTGCAGGCCTAGTAAGCTTCAGGGCTCTCTATTAGCTTCATTTTCTCTGCAGTCTCACTGCTGCTTCTCAACAGGAACGAGGCCACACTGTTATTTCTATCCAACCTAGCGCCAGCAGAAAAATGTCTGCTCTGGTTTACTCATGCAGCCTTTTTTCAGCCAGCTGCCTAATCTTGCATGTCACTCAGTAGTCTTTCACTCAGCTGCTCGCTATAGCTGCAGAAGCTGCTGATTTTCCTTAACAAAACTTTTCCTTTCTGAACTAGATCCCCTTAGCCTCTTTAAATTTCCGAAGAAGCCATTTCTTCTCTACTTCTTCCTCACAAGTCAGCCTTTCTTGTGTCATATCTTCTATGGAAAAACGTTCTCTCTCCTTCAGAAAATTCGTTATTCTGGGATTCTTTGGGGCTAGAAATAAACTTGACTTCAAAAGGATAGCCATATAATTGCTCCTGCAAAGCAGCAGAATATTTCCTTAAAAGCATTAATTCAGATCTGACATTACAGAGCTATGACATTCACAAACAGTGACTAAAATCCTGAAGTTCAAGATCACGATCAAAATACTCAGGACTGTACATCAAGGCAAGGCAGGACCTTTACAAAGATGACTGTCATCAGGTAATTTCATATTTAGAAAATACAGAGAGAAGGCGGCAGGGGAAAATGGAGATGAAGCCAACAGTAGGCCTGTTAAGTGCTGAATACGCATTCCAGTATGATTAAGTGGTAGTATTTACAGAGTCACAGATCACATGTGTGTTGCAGTTTGCAATTTTGCTCTGGATTAATATTTAATAATGGATTAATATTTAAACAAAGCACCGAGGGCATGATATAATATGACAAACAAAAGCAGGTGACTTTTTAAAAAACTTGTGTAATGGTACAAGGACTCTTTCTCTTGCATTGCAGCCGAGTTCCTTTATCAGTTATTCATGGAATTCTGATGCAGGATAAATTCATAAATAAATACCTACTACTTGTGTTCTGCCTGAGCACAATCTGAAGTGGATTATGGCCTCATGTGCTCACACTATTTTTCATGAAGGCTTTTTACTTTTTTTCCTTAGTCTGTGACAAATCCATGAATAGACAATGTGTGTATGGATGGAATACAGTAAGGGTATACTAAATATCTACTTCTTTTTTCTTAGTTCTTTTATATTCTCCTATCTTTTCCTTGTCTCAGTGTAGAAACAGTTTCCCATTTACACACTATGCATATAAATTTCAAACCTGAATGCCATAAGCTTTACATCCTTTTTAGACAACTCAAAATGTAATGTGATTTCAAAGATACAAAGCTGACACAGTTTTATCTACAAGAAATAAATCTACAATACTGAGCAATGAATATAAATATAAAGACAGATATATTCAATGAGTTGAATGAGAAACGGTTTTCCAGAGCTTGAGAAACGGTTTTCCAGAGCTCACTGAATTTAAGCTTTACTTTTCCCTACCATGGAAGAACGATAAAAAGCTGAAATCTCAGAAATCACCAAGAACCAAAATTCCAAGTCGAAAGTGACTCTGGCTAATACAAATATTTACTTGTGGTCATTCTGAAGTGCTTTTTTTCCATTTCTAGATTTTTTTTTACTGTCTGTTCCTAAGTGAAAAGTCACTTTGAATGGAAAAATTATTTGGGAACAGTTTAAAATTGCAGGAGCAGCTCACAGTTCAAACTGTAAACAATTACTTGAAACAGATTTTCCCAAAGATTTCATTCCAATGTACCGGTATTTTGTTATGCAAACATTTGTTTTCCAAAAACCTCCTAATCACATTCGGTTTTCAGCCATTAGAAAGCTTCAGGATGAGACTTGTCCTTTGAAAATTATTTTACAGAAAAAAATCATAAGATGGAAAAAGCACACAGGAAAATTATACTTTTGAAAACACATTCTTATCCTACTAACAAGACAATCTAACCCTACAAACTGCCTAAATCCCTTGCACCTATTTCTTCCAAGCCAATAAAATATCCTTACAAATCTACAAGAAAACCAAACAAAAATTCATTTAAATAAATACACTGGTGATATTTGTATTCTATGACTGTAATCTCCTGTCTCCCTCTCGGTGGTTTAGAAAATTAAAACCACCTGTCAAATCTTACATTATCGAATTAATTACATAGCTGGAAGCTAGAAACAGGGAGCAGTAAAAGAAGCTATAATGTACGTGAATGCTTGAATGTTCATAAGCATATTAACTACCATCCGTTGGAGGGAGCGATGCTGATGCCACTTATGAAATGCACTGAGAACACTGAGTATATTCCTGGATCATAACCGAACATTTACTTCTTTGACAAGAGGTATAAACTACTTTATGAAACTATTTTTCATCAAGATATTCTAAAAAAGGAGAGTGGGAGGTGAGAGAAGAGGAAAGGTAAATATTTGATATTTTAAAAAAGAATGCTCTTAGGCTTTAAACTTTCTTAAGACAGAAAGATTTATTCTCAGTGGAATAGATTTGCTTTTGGAAAGTTTTGAATGAATTTTTGAAGAAAATTACCGGTAAGGATGAGAAATACCAGTTATTAGCAAAATGAGAGATATTCAATGTCATTACTATCAGTTATAGTGCTTTAAATTTTAAACTAGGTGGGCATCATGCCCAGTCAGGATGAATTTCTGTATAGAAATAAGGAAAATGGATGCAATCAAAGTATTTTTTAAATATATGGCTAGTAAATCTGTATGACAAATAGCACGCACAAAGACAAAACAACGATGGGGATAAATGTATAGAGGAACATGTATGTGAAGCCTTAAAAGTTTTCTAAAAAAATATAGTATTACAGCAACAAATATTTTGGGGGCTCATTTTTTGTCCATAAATGGTGAGAAGCAAATATTTCAGAGCTCCTGGGAAGTACACATTCAACTGCCCAAAGGGCAGCAATTGCCAGATGAGAACACTGATGTAAAGAATGTTTAAAAAAACGAGTGTGGAATAAAAGAGCAGTCTAGCCAGAGTCCATTTCTGTAATGATCAGCAAGTCCCAGAGGTGCTAACCACTGTTGGTGAATTTCCAGAGAGCCACAGGTTGAACGTAACAAAGAGAAGTTCCTGTAAATATGAACAGATATCCTCAGTAATTAGAAATACTGATTCCTCCAACTCTGTAAAAATGGGACAGAAACATCCTTAAACCACCTATTCAGTGTTATTTCAGCCTCTATATGATATCACAACAACAAAAAAAATAATAAAAAAGTCACACAAGGTTCTTTAAGAATCTTATTTCAGGTCTGGTTAGTATTGCAGACAAAGGCAAAGATTAATTTATATGTTATCTCTTACTTCGCATTCCTAATACCCACATATTCTTCTTTTAAAGTAAGAGATGTTTCTGTTGCTAACTCATATAAATGCCTACAAAATTAGTATCTTCATTAAATATATCTAGGCTTTATTGAACTATTTATTTTAAAGAGCACCAAGATACCTCTCAGGGGAAGTTATATTAAAATGTGTAAGATTTGCAAGGAAGCCTTGTGGAAATATAATTCCCTTCCAGTTTCAGAACAATGCAATTTCTTATTCATATCTTCCCAATGCGGTGTTAGCCAATCTGAAGCCCAGTGGATATTACTTGTTTGGCTCAAATCTTTGCTTATTTTTTTCTTATTTCCTCTATTTTTATGTCAAACTTATTTTGCATGCAAGTTCATTTCAAGTGTACATTTGTTTTCCTTCCACTAATCTCCAAGAATAGTCAGCCAGTGGGAAAACAAAGAAATGTAAAATAATTCTTTTTTTCATTGGTCAGAACTATTATTCAACAGATATCATTTTTGCAAACCCAGTCACTTATTTGTAAAAGTGGACTGCTCACTAGCACTAGTTGCTGTTCTTTGAATGCACTACTTTCACTCTTGCACAGTATCTCACATCTTGCTACAGGATCAGTACTAGCAAGTACAAAAACATGGATAAACCTTTCAACCCATTCATTCCGTAAACTAGTGTTGCAGACCTTCCACTTCCTCATCTGGAGAAGACCTAACTAACACTGACCTTCAGGAAGGAGCTGAGCTGGGAACGCAGAGAGCCAAGTCACTTTTCTCCACAAATACGTACCTGGTTTTGAGGCACTGCTCAGAGAACAGTGACTTGTGAAAGTAGGTGGTGAAATTTAATCCTGGTTGACTGAGATGACTCTTAACGTAGTTTACACTAGTCAATTAACTGGCGTCACTGCTAAGTCAGTCAGCTTGAATCTCCACAACATTAAATAATTCAGTTTGTTAGCACACATGAATTTAGAGAATTTAAGCTGCCAGCCAACGGTCATCCGACAGCAGGCACAGGCCTACTTCTACAGGTTAAATACCCAACACACTAGACCAAGTGGTCTTTTCTCAAAACCTATGCCTCTGCTCTGCCCTGTTAGTGAAATCTACAGAATTTTAATTTACCTCGTATTTCCTAACAGATAAAATTCAAAATTAAAAGATAGGTTAGAGCAGAATGGTCAGATCAGTGTCAGAACAGTAGAGGAAGGTACCTAGCAAGGACTAAAATAATGAAGTTCTTTAGCATGACACCCAGATAAAACTCTTTTTTGTGTCAGATCTCTCAAAATATTGTGGCATGCATGCTGTCTCCTGAGAGTCATTTTGAAAACCTCCGATTTACCTAGTTATTTACCTGGATGCCTCCTCAGCAAATTTGCTGATGATACCAAGCTGGGAGGAGTGGCTGATACACCCAGAGGGCTGGGCTGCCATTCAGAGAGACCTGGACAGGCTGGAGAGCTGGGCAGAGAAGAACCTCATGAGGTTCAACAAGGGCAAGTGCAGGGTCCTGCACCTAGGGAGAAATAACCCCAGGCACCAATACAGACTGGGGGCTGACCTGCTGGAGAGCAGCTCTGCAGAGAAGGACCTGGGAGTGCTGGTGGATGACAGGTTGACCATGAGCCAGCAATGTGTCCTTGTGACCAAGAAGGCCAATGGTCTCCTGGGGTGCATTGGGAAGACTGTTGCCAGCAGGTCAAGGCAGGGGATCCTGTCCCTCTCCTCAGCCCTGGGGAGGCCTCATCTCGAATATTGTGTCCAGTTCTGGGCTCTCCAGTACAAGAGAGAGATGGAGCTACTGGAGAGAGTCCAGCGTAGGGCTACAAAGATGATCAGAGGGCTGGAGCATCTGCCCTGTGAGGAACGGCTGCGAGAGCTGGGCCTCTTCAGCCTGGGGAAGAGAAGACTGAGGGGGGATCTTATCAATGTGTACAAGTACTTGAAGGGAGGGTGTCAAGGGGATGGGGACAAACTCTTTTCAGTTGTCCCATGTGACAGGACAAGAGGCAATGGGCAGAAATTGAAGCACAGGAAGTTCCGCCTGAATGTGAGGGGGAATTTCTTCCTTCTGAGAGTGACAGGGCACTGGCACAGGTTGCCCAGAGAGGTTGTGAGTGAGTCTCCCTCTCTGGAGATCTTCAAGGCCTGCGTGGATGCAACCTTATCTAATGTGCTCTAGGTGACCCTGCTGAGCAGGGAGGTTGGGCTAGATGATCTCCAGAGGTCCCTTCCAACCTTACTGATTCTATGATTCTATGATATCATACACATGACCAAAACACACTTAACGGTCTGAGTGAAAACTGAGCACATTATCAATGACTCATTCTCTGGTGGGATTTTCATTACACCCAACTGCACTCGGCAAATGCAAATGACCTTCCTCTTCGGCATTCTGAAATAAAAGACACTGCACTATTTTTCTTCTTCTTAAGTTTTTTTAATAGAAAAATGGCTCAATCAGTGCAACTGAAACTTAAAAGTTATCATTTTTAAACTAAGATCAAGAATATACATGTTAGTTGAAAGACAAATATTCTGGATACTGTTCCCCTCAAAACCATGGGGAAACAATACAAATGGCTTTTTGCAGGTGTTAGACTGGGTCTATTTAAAGGTTAACACACAAACAAAATTACTAAATGACTCTTTGTAACAAGAATTCCAGGTCCCCAAAAGGGACATAATATTTTTTAAAACCTATTTCCATTAACTTCTTTTTCTAAGCACTTGATGTTTACACATTCCAAAGAAATAATCGACACCACAATTGACCTTAAAGAAGTTTCCTGAAAGAAGTTTACCATTCTGATTAATTAAAGATAGTGACAGTTAGTCTGGATTACAATTTATTAGAGACTAACATCCAACATATGCTTCTAACCACGAGTAGCCCTGCTCGTCACTCGTGCACAATGAAGGGCCATTTATTACTGCTATTGATCAGCTGCTGCCTTATGAAGCTGCTTAAACTTGGAAACTTCCTACATACTGCATTCATCATAATTCATTCGATAAAAATTGGTAACAGTACTGAAAGTTATTATGTGGAATCACATAATGCAAAACTTTTCTTATGTTGTATCAGTGTAAAGGGATATTTCCTGATCCCAGAATTTATCAGTAACTGTCACGAATAAGGTGTTAACAAGACCAAATACTACAGTACAGGTTAATGTAGTTTCATTCAGTCCTGTTAGTATCTTCCATTGACTCATATAACCTGGAGAAAAAGCAGCCAGACCTGTCAACTGATTACTCCATTCTAGTCAGCGTGACAGAGGTCTGAGGAAGCAGATGATCTGGAGATCTACTGAACAACAAGGCAAATGACTGCAAGAAAACGAAGGAGGAACAAACAAAATAAATGGGGATACTTATCCTATAGGATAAAAATGCTGGGGAAATGATAATGGCTTTCAAACTCACAAAAATATTATTTTGTATTTTATTAGGAATAATTTTATGACAAGTTGCAATTCAACATTTCACACAGACTTAAATAGCTACCTGCTAGTGTGTACAGTAGATCATCAAAGATGATCAGTAGAGCAAATAATAACAGGTTCAAATTAGGGAAGAACTGGATTAGAAACTAGCTACCAATTTCAAGGTATGCCTTTAGTTTAAAATACTAGCATATTGTTTGAAAAATCTGCTGAGTCTCTATCTCTGGAGATTTTTAAGGACAGAAACATTTGTCAGAAATAAGATAATCAGGAACTTCCCAGTCTTAAGCAGAGAACTGACCAAATGAGCTTCTGAGGACCTCTTCCTTCCCTAGTTTTAGAAGAAAAGACAAAGACACAAAAAAATAATATCAGATTTTGGTAAGCCTGCTTCCTTCTTGTCCCTAGTTTAGGCATAATTACAAGTCAGGTTATCTGACTTGGTTGCCTAAAATAAAGGTCCTAAATTGGCCACAAGGCAACTAAATTAAATGACCGACTTGAAGTGCTCAAGCATCTAAGAACTCCTCTCACGGTTAATAAAGCACCACCTTTTCCCATAGCCTACATACTTAGCAAGGCAAGTAAGGACAGTGCCCCAGCATATCAACCTTAAATCAGAATTCTGTATCAGAATCACACTGTATATCAAACAATTGCTATAACTTTTACCTTGCAGCATTTTTGAGAGATTATCTTTCTGAGGTGATAAAATTCATTGCCTCCTTCTCTACACAAAAAAAAAACAGAGTAAATTCCTCTATCCTATGAAACAGGCAAGTCAAATGCTTTTACAAAATCACCGTGGGCATCTGCACTCACATAGACAGTATGAGGAGTTTCAGGAATACGAATGGGAGTGGAAGAACATTCTACAATTCTTCCTCCTTATTGCACAGATTTTCAGAGCAAAATAAATTTTAACCTGAGAAACTGCATTTTTATGAGACAGACCCTGAAGCTCCTCCAGAACCTATGAATTCATCTCACCTTATTATGTTTTATTTTTATTAGTTTACACTGTGGTGATGACCTACTTTCAAAAATTCAGCATTACTGACCCTCAGGGAAAAGACAAGCCTTCAAGAAGGATTTGAATTAGGAGATGGCAAGTATCTCATAGAGGGGAACAGGGAGAATTTTCAAACATGTTGGAAATGATGGAAAAATTCCCTAGGCCAAGGTGAAAAGAAAAAGAAAAAGAAAAAGAAAAAGAAAAAGAAAAAGAAAAAGAAAAAGAAAAAGAAAAAGAAAAAGAAAAAGAAAAAGAAAAAGAAAAAGAAAAGAGGACAGAGAGAGAGAGGGAGGGAGGGAGGGAGGGAGGGAGGGAGAGGGAGAAATCCAAGGAGTTATGTTTCAGTTGAGGAACAGAGGAAGTAAAGGACAAGGAGACAGGAAGTTCAAAGTTCACATAATAAAGCCAATAAAAAAGATCAAAACACAGCTCAAACTACTTTACATGGCCATATTTCTGGATAGAGATTTTCTTGTTAGTGATTATGGTATGCTAAGAAGTTTGAAGGAAAAAAAAACGAGTTGAAAGTTCAATTAAATCACAGTTGAGAGTTTGGTTTCATGATATATATGATAGTGCAAGAAAATTTGGATGGAAAATGCTCTCTTATTGCCAGCTCCCTCCAAAAGGAGTCCCAAAAACCTACAAAAAACTGCCCTTCTCATTGTATCTGAATTTATTTCTAAGCTTTAACACGCTCATCTGGCATTAAATAAATTTCACTTTGGTTATGGATTTGTTTAGGTGGCTAGCATTGTTGCTTCTGTATACATATATACGGTTAACAGTCCTCATAACCACTGTCAAAGTATGAACTGTATTTGTGTAATCATAATCATAAAACAAGATCCAGGTCCAGAAAATAAATGGGAACACTGTCACCTACCGTTAGTTCCACTGGAGAGAATGAGTTTGAAAAGGGTAGGCAAAATGATTTATTAGATATGAAAAGCTGAGATTAGATATCAGAAGAACTAACACTGCTATGCAGGAGGAAGAACTGAAGATAAGAAAGATAAAAATATAAGTAGGCTTTCTTGAAACAAAACTCTGTGCAGTTTTTCCCTTGTTTAAGATAAACACACCTAGGAAACCTGAATCTGTTAGTCAGTCCTAACAGACTTTTCAAACTTTGTACTTTAAACAACAATGCATTCCTAGTCCTAGCTTCCCTAACATTTCTAAGATATTTTTCAGTCAGAGACAATGTCCAATGAAGAGGGCAGAAGGAAGAGAACCCGGAGTATGGATAAGCAGCAGCCAAGTTTCCTGTTAGCTTTCCATCTATTGGATTTTGGAATCACTGCTTGTCAGAGAAACTGCATTTAGGTGCGGGGGCAGGCGTTTTCCCATTCCAAAAGTGGCTGCATCTTTAAAACGAAAGAGGAGAAATGTAGCAAACCACCAAACAACTTCTCACTTGAAAAGTTATTTGAATAATATTGCATCTTTAGCAATAACTTTAAGAGAAGTGGCCAACAATAATGCTCAAACAGCAAAAAAGACATTCCCATCCTGCACGCAAAACAATCCTGCATGAGAACTTGCCATCTGAGGGCAACATATTCACTAATTCCCTTAATATAAGCCCGCTTTTCTTCTAAAAACTCTGCTTTGCTCTGCACATATTTTTCAGTACACGCAAGAGAGCGCATCCGTGTGTGTGACGTATTTGTTTATAGAAGATTTGATATTTATATCATAGGACAGATAAATTTATTCATGAGCTTAAAAACTGACAGTTAGTTATCCCCTTAAAAGTCAGCTAATGAACAGCAACGCTGACCTAGAAGATCTTCTCTTGAAGCAAGTGCTGTTTACTTCAGTCTTGGACTTACTCCAACAAATTATTTTTACCTACCCAATGTACTCCTTTGAATTTGGTATCTCAACTAGATTAAATAATCTCAAGAGTAATGATCATCTTTGAATCTCCATCTTCTTTTTTCCCCTCTAGTAATAAAATTAAGGAAGAGTATGATTTAAAAAAAATACACAAAAAGAGATAAAGGATTTCAGGGAAAAAAAATGCAGTTCATCCCAGGATGATCTATGAATGAATCAGCTACAGCAACAAAAGAAACAGACTCTGAATTTCAACCAACAACCTGGAGTTGTCTGCAGAATAATATCACCCTGCCATTTGTTACTGAAAAAAATCAATGAGAGAATTTCTTTAATAAAAACACTTTTAACCAGGATGTTGCATTTTTTAATGAATAATACAAAAAAGTAGCAGCTTTCAGAGACAGCGGTAACACTTTGCATATATCTTTACATATATGTAGTACATATCACTTAAAGATAGATGGAAATGCACAGAGGACAAAAAATAACTCTTTGCTATGTAACGCATCCTAGGACCTGCCATTTGTCATAGTGTGAAACAAAGTACTCAGGTAAAGTAGCTCACAGAGATGGCATCCCCTTCAAATTCTTATTTGAAGAACATTCACAGGTTTGATTACAAAACCAGCTCATAGAAATAACACAAAGAAACCTTTTATGTACCCCTATAATACTAATAAGCCTTAAGGATGCAGCTATGCCAGTCAAGATGCATGAGCTCTCCTATAATTGGTATGATAAAAATACGTAAATATGTAAGTGACCCATGAAATGTACAGCTCACAGTTCAAGAAGAAAAGCTTGGGTGGATCCTGCAAACAAATGGGAAGAGCAAGAGGTAGTAGCGAGATAGCTGAGATTCAAGTAACAAGCAGAAACAACAGATGAGCTGCCTGTCCTATCTTTGTAGGTATCGTGGCAATTCTGAACGCTGAAGAGTGATTTGTAATTGATTGTCCTAGAACACAATTCAGCACCAAGAAACTCTGTGAAATACAGTAAAGTAGTCACCTGGCTACCATCACAGTAACTCAGGTAGGTATTAAGTAATCTCTCAGGGCTGAAGAATAAAGCATAGGAGACACACAAAAAATTTTTGTTTTCACAGACCAATACTGTGAAGTATTGGTCTAATGCTGTTGTGCATCAAACAAGGGTATTCAGAGCAGGCTTACAGACACAAAGCAAGCAGAGTTCTCTGATGAAGATGCCTGGAAAATACTGTACTAAAGAAAGAAAGGTACTCTGCACAAAGTTTCTTTGGCCTCAATGAAAAATCATTGCCCCTGAATCCCAAGTCCTGCAGTCATCGTGAGCTCACAGATTCTCAGCCATGGTTGTACCACTACCTTCTTCCATACTTTACCGAATCTTTCTGTATATTGTGATCAGATAGCGGTATCAAAGACCCCCAACATACTGAAACTGCAAATGAGAGGGATACTTGGTGATTAATTAAGCGGCAATGCCAAGAATGCTTTCATATGAGGAATGCGGGATCCTTCTACCGTAGATATATTTACACCAAATGCGTTCGCTAAGAAGAATTTCACTAAGGTATCCTTACCTGTCACTTCCTTTGTCACTTCGTAGTATATCATGGGAAACTTACTGAGTTCTCCCTTAGTTCCTAAAGAAAACTTTCATAAAATGTAACTCTGCGGAGTGAATGACTAAAGGCCACATGATTTGATAAACTCTTAAATAGCTTAAGTGTAAAGAACCTACTTCAGATCTCATTTTGCCTTTGCGCTTTTATCACTTGACTTCTGAGAAGTCATTCTGATTGCACAGATACAACAGATTTCAACTCAACAATCACAGCATGAAGAATGGTTTTGTGCGCGCACATGTCAAAGACTAAAAATTTCTGTTTCAGCAATTATTCTAAATTATCACTTACGCTACTTGCAGAGTAAAAGATTACAAATGCATCCAAGCCATTGGTATAAATCTGTAGATCACTGGAGTGATTTGTGGAGGAAGATGGAGCTGAATCTGACAAACTCCTGAATCCATCAAATCTGTGAGACACCTAGAGCTCTCTCTCGCCACAGACACTGGCAAACACAAATGGGTAAAGCTTCAACAATTTCCATTATCATTCAAATGTATAGCATTATTTCCTACATACAGGATGTATTTAACCAAGAACCTTTAATTCTACTAAAAAAGCTATCATGATATTAATGCAAAATTATTGCCCTTTATGTAGCTGTCTACTTGCTATTAATACTCTCCATTTTCAGCATTTGACTTCTTAGTGCAAGCAGTCTGACAGGGCATAATGCCTCTTTATTGAGAGTCTCTGTTACTTTTCCTAACGTGAAAACATTTCCCTGGCAACATTTCCAAATCCTCAGTTACAGATATATGGAAGTAGATTTCAAATGAAGATAAAGTTCTTTAGCCTAATGAAACACACTAAACTTCAGGACCATGTACTCCTCTATAATGCAAGAAACTAAATGCAGTATAATGCCTGTTGCAAAATTAGAACTGTGAAATGGAAAAATCATTCAAAAATTCCAATTTATTGACCTTGAAAAGTCATTTCAACTTTTTAGGCTCAGTGAATTTTCTTGAGATCCAGTATAGATTTCGGGAAGAACTTCTCTTGAACTTCTGGAAAATAGTGCCCAGACTGTAAAAGCACAGAAGTTTGATGTTCAGTGCTTTAAGTCATGGGAGTTGAGAGGCAAGGAGTACTCCAGGTGGTTTTAGATAGTTGTGGTTCAATAACTGTTTCATATTTATCTATATCCATTCAAGACAACAGTGATGCTTGAGAGTGATTACTGAATGCCACTAGCCAGCCTCAGTTTGTTTCTCATAACCACTCGTATGAATGAAATTTAAATCAAATGTATGATAAAAATGACAAATTAAGTTGATACAAAAATCAACAGCTGTCCTTAATCAACCTTTACAGCCACTCAGTTCTACTCACCATCATTTTGCTTGAATACTTATCCATGACAACATTTTTAGGGGCTCAGCTCACAAACTCTTCATTAATTCTAAATCTTCTTATTATGAAAACAGACTGTGGCTTCTTATAAAGCATCAACATAACAAAGCAAATCTGAAGACTTCATGACAGCCCTCAGCGCAGTCTTCGTGATACTATGAATAAGCGTTTTATGCTTCTGGGCCTCAGTTCAAGAAAGCACAAAGCTCGTGTTTCTTTCCACCTATATCTAGGAAAGCATTTACTATGTGTGTAACTTTGTGCATTTAAAGTTTTGTTTTGTTTTTGTTTTTAGTAAATAGGCCTAATGCGGTCATGTTCTGTTTGCATAGCTATGACACATAGCTTACAGATGCACAAAGACACCATTTAGTGTTTTGTACATGGAGGACATTCTTCCTTGCTTGCGCAGAACTAATTTATGCTGAACCGTTCATGTCCTCTCTCCATGTACTGAACAGCATCAGGAGAGATACAGGAAAACCTCATTTGTGGGACAACGATATTTTCCTCGCATAAAGAGTATTTTTAAAAACAAGCATTCTTAAGTGTTTATAGAGTACAGATAACCTCAGCTTTACTGAGGTTTCTAAAAATCTAAGAAGTATTTTAGAAAGTCCACACAAGTTCTAAAAGTACCTATCCCACATACTCATGACAGTGATTTAAACTAGCTATAAATAGATTAGCATTAGAATAAGAAAGTCTACTTGTTACAGTCTGCATAAGCACCTTTCTATTAAAAATACGTAGGCAGAAAGGTGGAACATAAATAAATTGAGAAGACATTAGGCTATATCTCTTTATCACTGATTTCTAGGATGTTTTAGGAGCGCTTTATTATATATGTGCATATCTGTGAGTATGACAGGAGAATATAGATGTAACTCACGTAAACTGCTTGCCTTCTTAAGACCCACTTTCATCTATTATTTTCTAATGACATATACTGCATAAAGTCCCTCAGTACACTCTGGAATCAATGCATCTCAACAGGAGTTCACACTTTCTTCATGCACTATTGGGCCTTAATAGCTTCAGGGTCAGAAAGACCAAATCATTTTCATACGAGGAAAAATATATTTTTCCCGTCCTCCCCCAAGAGAGTTATTGCTCTGTTATGCACACTTCCCTGTATACAATACATTATTTCTCATTTTATTCAGGTTTCTCTCTGAAAATCAACAACAAAAATAGATTCCAAGCTTCATGGTTGGGTTTTATTCAGTGATATAAACTTCCAGAGGTAACTTAAGGCTGTTACAGCTATTTACCCGAAGGATTTCTGAAAGATTACTATTTTCCAAACTTGTCTCAAAATCTATGGCCCCATTCTTCCTTAAAAAACTCACTTTAGAGTATTCATTTTATTGCTTATTTCCCTGAAAATCTGTTTTTATCTACATACTTTTCCTACTCAGTTGAGGAATAAATATGCAAGTATTAATTCTTTGGCTTACTCATTTAGAAACATTCCCAGTGATTCATCTTCTGCTAACCATGACCTGCATCTTTTTCATAGGTATCTTGTGCAATTTACCCCAAAGTGTGAAGGAAAGACAACCATTCATATAGATATGAACCACCCCTTTCCCCTTTCCACCCTATTGACCTTTGATTTCAAGCAATGATATTGACAAGGACTAAAAGAGAGAAAGAAAAAAAAATCCTTTCTTGTTATGATAAACCTACAAATAAATTGATTTCCATAGTGTAGGAAATCATCTTGCAACTGCTATAGCAGTGTAGTAATGGTCAATGCAGTAAGTAGTGTGAGAGGGAAGTGATTTTATTTTAAAACAAAACCTGTTTTACTCACTCACACTGTCACACCACATACTCACCAAGATGCTTGTGTCCAAGTAGTCTCTCCAGAATTCAGGCAGCAAGACATGTGATTCAGCTAGGACTTCTTGTGATGATACAGACTGTCAAGTCTTTGTCACATCTCCTAAAGTTTTCCTTAGGCTGGAAACCACATGCTGATTTTTGACCTAATAACAATTATGACATTTTGCATATTTGTCCCACCTCTGTGAGTCTTCAGAATTTATTTTAGTACCCTGATTTGGGTGTGTTAGGTCTCCAACATCTTTGTCTTTCTGTCATGAGTTCCCCACGTCTTCAGTTTTAGTCTGAGCGTGGGCTCTTTTGCACTTTCTCAAATAGAGTGTCCTGAAAAGCTGCATGCTGATGTGCTGTATTCATGATAACACGGGTAATGTACTGTCATCAGCACCTGCCTGCCACTATCAGAGTCTTTCCTCCCTTTCTTCTCTTGCTTCCACACTCAGAAATTCCCATTCATTCTCCATTTATACCAATCTCTAGAAGAAGAATGCCTCTGCAACGTGGCACAGGTACTACAGAGCACCATCACTATCAGAGAAGGCTGTGAGAGGGGTGGCAGTTTCAGAAGAATCTGAAAAGGGAACTAGATTTAGAGTAATCCCTTCAAGAGAAGAAATGCTGGGGCGGGGGGAGGGGAGTATGTCTGTGTGTGGCCACACAGGGCCCCTGTTGATCACAGGGACAGACTGAGATTAGATAAAGCCCAGCTAAGGCATGTCACTTCTGCTAGGTATGATTCTGACCAGTAACACTAACTTTGTTTGTTTTTATTAATCACAGATTTAACTGAGCAGAAATGAACAGGCAAAGATAACATTCATCAATACTGCACTCAAACAAGCACATTTACAAAGCTAATGCTTGCTAAGAATTTGCTAGCGCTTTCGCATTTAAAACCTCTTCAGCTGGCGTGATGAGATGATCAAAAAGTATTGAACACATTACGTTGGGAAAAGTTCCAAAAGACTGTTCCTCCAACATGTGCTTATTTAAAATAATCGATCTCACACACATATTTACTTCAAAATAAATATGATGCTATATTCTTCAAAATGTTGAGGTGCCCAGTTTCATTCATTAAACATCCCTTTATTTGCAAGCATTTTCCTCGCATATGAACATCACTAGCGCCACTGAGATCTCATAAACAACATGTAAAATTTGTAAAATTCTGAACAGCTCAACCTCGAAACTGATTTATATTCATATTCCAAACTAACAAAATCTAACATAATGCTATCTAGGAAATTAGCATATCCTCATGCTTCACTGTTTTACAACCCCGTTTTTTAAAAGAATGCCTGGTTCTCTATTAAAGCAAAGTCATCACAGAAATTATTCTACTCCATTTCTATTAGGTCTTGATCAAACAGCAATAGCACCTTTGAGAGGTCTTTCTACCTGTTCTGCTTCAATTGTAAGAAACTTCAGTATCATCTGTAAGACTGAACTTCTGTATGTTATGGATATGAATCCTATGACAGTATTAGCAGTAGATAACTTATGCATATATAGTCACATGTACTCAGTAACCTCTCATGTGCTATACAAAATGCCCAAGTCAAAAAACATCCCCCCAAATATCTGGTATCTTTATAAAATACTGATTTTTATTCTTCTGCACTGAGTAACAGCAAGTACATATGCTCTCTATACAATATGGTATCTGAAAACACCCTGCTCAGAAGTTTCTTACAAGTCAGACAAGCTGCAGGGAATGTACCCATGCTGTCCAAACGATCTGCTTTTGCTATAAGCCTATAGAAGGCATAATGTGAAGATACTTACTTGTATGCTCCTGTGAAAGCACCAACTTATAACAGGAGGAACACAGACAGTGCCATTCACATGGGGTATGAGTCAGGTAAAGGGATTTTAGGAGCTGGATCAGACTATATGCAGTTGAAAATGTCACATGTTACTAAATGAGACAGGCTTCCCTTAAGATCTGTATGTTGAATAACCTCTACCTTAAATGATATTGGTTTTTCCCTATCAAGTTTCGAAAGAGTCTTTTCTTGACAGTTATGATGTATTTCTAAGCATTGCTTTCTGCTTAGTGGCAGGTATTTGCAGGTGTTTTCTAGTTTGTAGGCAGGAGGTGGCTATAATCCTAAAATGGAGTGCTGAAACATACATCAAATCAAATCAAACATAAATAATATCAGTTGATCACCCCAGCCCCAGCTTTTAACAAGCTCAGTGATAACACAAGTATTTTCATTTGTTACTAACGGAGTGTTGAATAAGGTTTTAAATACACAAAAGTGCACATGCCTCTTCATAAGACAGAGCAGGCTTATGCAAGATTAAAAAGATTAATTCACTTCATCGTTAATCAGCCTTTTAAAATTATAAACAGAGTGCAAAATACAGAATCTTAAAATTTTGTGACACACGCTTCATAAAAGCTGGGAACATACTAAAATTTCCTCATCAAATAGAAGCAGTTCTCTGTAAAACAGTTAACTCTATTTGCAACCTTAAATCAACAGCTAGTGTTGCAAACATAGGATCATCAAATAACACAAGATTAAGTCTCTTCTAATTAGAGGTATTCAGAAACATAACATTAATTACATGCATCCATATAACTCATAAATGAACTACGGCAAGCTACTCATTGCTTTATAGAGATAGGCACCTCCATTAAAAACTGGGACAAGCTCATCGGTGCCAAGAGAAAAATCTCCTTTGAAAGCATTATGTCCCCTTTGCTCCTTAAATGAGAATCCCTGCAGGAGGAACTTTTACATGTTCTAAAGGAAGTTAATGTTCCTTCAAGCCAGAATGAGCTATAGGTTCATTTTGTAGGAGAACACAACTGGAAGTAAAGTTAAGATCAAATCCTTTCAAACTATGACCCAACAAATGTTGAACGCTGCTAGACTGCATGAATAGCCTCAGATGTATTTTCCGAAGGGAGAAGAAAGGGTGAGTTTCCACCTACCCATTCACAGCAGGGATATATAACTATAAGGACAGGCTGCAAAAAAGGAAAGAATACCCAATACAGTAGAAAAAGATTATGTGGATTTGGAAACAGCTGCAACTATGACTACACAGAGGCTACACGTTTTTCCCATCCCATGATGTCATACCAGTAAACATAAAAAAATCCACTATCTCAAAAGGCTTTTTATAAAGCTCTTGAATATTAAGATGCTGGGAGTTTTATGACTTCCTGTGTACAAAGCTGAAACTTACTGAGATAGTTCCTAGAAATCATCCTTCTTCTTGGCTGCTCACAAAGGAATAGTTTCTGAGCTGTGTAGAATAACTCCCTTAAGTGTTGCCTACTAGAATTGCGGTATATATTTGCCCCAAATAACTTTTTTTTTTTTCCTTTTGCTTTCCTTTATCTTGCCTAAAAACCATGACTTAAAAGACATTGATACAGGGTAGACACTTCCAGTGTCATGCTGTATTTCAAGGCTGTGGTCCAGATGTTCTGACTGAAATCAAAAAACAGGCTGTGCTCTTTTCTTTTTGGAGTGCTGTTATGATAAAGTAATTTCCTTGCGATATATTACAAGTAGTCAGTGAAGAAAGATGAAAACTACAAATTTTGATGACCCTCCCCTTTTTTTTGAACTGAAATAAAGTAGTTTTGAAAGTCCATAGGACTGCTTGCCCACCCAGTAGTAAGAACTAACAAATAACAGGGTTAAAAATAAATAAATAAATAAAAAACAGAATTATTCAAAAAATATTTTCTTGAATTCTTGAAATGGACGGAAGAGCACGTGTCAACCTGATACTGAATTTTCAAACTGGAATGGGGGAATCCTCCTCTATGCGTTGCTTGTTCAACGGCTTAGCTTACAAATATTATAGCACTGTAACATTCAGGACAGCATGCATAGACTGGTTACCTTCTACCACTAATGCAGAACTGGAGTTATTGTACAGTCAATTACATGTTCAATTTCTTGTCAGAATTCTATGAACAATTTAATTCTCTCTGTTTCTGGAGTTTTCTGCTATTTTAATACAGTATGCAAGAATCTTAGAAGAAAGATGAATATTAACAATTGGTATTTCGTAGTTTCTTGATTAGAAAAATTCTACAGATTTAAATCCAGTCAAATCACAACTAAAACTTTAAGATCAAAGAGGAAATGAATGACTAAATATGAATGAATAAAAACCCAACTGATCATCTAAACTCCTGGCAATGATATACATTCCATATAGCCCTTTCTCACAGATTTATTCCAATATTTGAGGGTTTTTTGTTTTAAGTCTCAAAAGCTGAAATAATAGGCTCTCTGAAAACTTCAGCTTTTGTCGCAACATAAAATTTCTAGAGCTTAAACTTGCCAGGAAAAAAAGAACTCTGAAGGGATGTAGCTGGTGTCCTGTAAAAATCTCAGAAAAAAAATAAATAAAAACAGAACATTTTATCATTACTGTTACTGTAATAATCTCATAGCTTGGGCAGAGGGGATTAAGTCTTACTCATCATTCTTGAGCTCTTGGGTTTGGCAGTTGCAGCATCATATGTACTATTTCTGAGGAGTAGTTTAAAATGGAGATTCCTTATGAGCACATCAAAAATTAGTCAGATGTGGGAAATAAATCAATGCTCAACCAGTAGGTGAAAACGTATACGTGTAGGCTTATTAGAAAAATAAAGCATGTATCTCCTACAATTTAGGGCTTAGGAAATACAAGAATTCTTGCCTTCATGCATTTCTGTGGTGCCTGCCAGTTCAAAGAATGCAACAAAGCCAGTGCAGGAGGCATCTTCCTCCTCTTAGCACACGCAGAAGTGACACGCTGCACTCAGCAACACAGTCAACACCACTCTAAGGCCTTGACTCAGCCAAGTATTTTAGTACTTGGCTGGTACTCTCTGGTTGAACAAGAAGTCTCTGGAGTTCAAGAAGACTTAAATTAAAACACATTCTTCTCTAGCACAAAACACAGCAGCCTTCCTCCAGCAAACACAGATATTTTCCCACTCCCATGTGTGTCTGCCCCCAGGCTCTTCGTGGAGTTCTCTGCTTCCCTCTAAAAATACTCTGGACCTCTGTGAGCCGCGGAAATTAATAAATTTTTCATAAACAAAAGGTCTACAGCCATTTTCATGGAAGTGTAGTTGAATGGAATAAAAGAAGTTTTGATGAGAAGTAAGCTTCATTCACACTTAATAAACACATGCATATTTATAACAGATTAAAATATGAATCCCATGTGCATTATTACAACTTGCATAAATATGGATAAAAAGGAAATTGGTCATTTTTTGTGTTGCGGCTTTTAAGCAAAGAGCTTTCAAATAGCAAAGCCTTGGCAGGTATGGATATAAGTAAAAAGCCTCTCATTAGGAGGGGAAAACAACCCACATTTTTATGAGCAGAAAAAGCTCCTTTCCCAAATGCAACTCTATTGTACAAGATGACAGAAGGAAAAGATTTATTTGATGGATATAAGCATGAATTACACATCCACCTGGAAGAGAGGCATTTACCTTCACAGGAACCTTTTCAGTGCACTAAAAACACAAGGCTGAGCCAGCACACACACAGCTAAAATGTAGTAGGTACTTACATTGGTCAGCATCAGATTTGTTTGCAATATTAACTTCTAGCTAGTCTACCAAGGATATGTGAAGAGCTGGTTACTAGTGTTAAAATATATTTCAGTGTTTTTCCTTCGAGATTAGAGACTTCGTGGATCAAGACTGACATTTAGTATCTTTTATAAGCTTACCTTTTATAAACTGCTAACACTATGAGGCTCTTCACTGGTAAATAAGGTCCTTCAGTAAACAATTAAGATAAAAAAATAACATTGAAAATAGTAATAATTATCTCTCTGAAGAGATACTTCAAGTTCTTGTAAATCTCTCTGAGAACCTGAGTATAGGCTCTCTACTGTTTGTGCTATTATATTGGCGTTAGTATGTTATATTAAGACAACACTGTTCCCAGCTTCAGAGGATTAGTATTAGCTACGAATGACTCAAACACCCAGAGATGAATTAGAATAGCAATAATTAAGCTGATCTTTCTCCTTAAAAAAAATTTAAGGTGCAACAAATCTATACGTGAACAGCATCATTTGAAAAAGCAGCAATCAACAATGCAGATCAGCACATCCATGCTTAATTTCTTGCAAGATACAGTATTTAAAAAAAAAAAAAAAAAAGCACTAATTCTAATTCTTGCATTAAGTATTCCATCCTGTCAGGTTAACAGGGGAAATAGCATGTACTTTAGTGACCTTGATCACAAACAACTGACAAGAAGCAGAAGGCAAGCACAGTGCCTGACTGTACTTAGAGAATGTATTTCAGTTAAACTTGACATAATTTGTAACTAAATCTTTGCAAGAGATTTCTGAGATATTTTTCCCATTCAACTGTTCATAAAATGATTTTAAATTCTATTAGCTATGTAATAAAATTCTGTTCTGAGAGTTTTATATATTTGCATTACAGAAGAAAGTTTCAAATCAGCATGTAATAATACAAATATGCAAGTATGCTTATGAGAGTTATTTTGTTAAACTGTTAAATATCATGTTGGAAAAAGAACTATCGTTATAATTACACCTCCTGATTCCTGTGAAATATAGTTGTAATAGTTTTTTCCTCCTTTAATCACTGCAATTATGCTCTGCATTCCGATACATCACGTCAGCAAATACTTCTTTTTAAATTAACTGTTGCCCCAGCAGTTAACGAAATGGGCAGCGTGTGATGCACAACACACACACCACACAGAAGACCCAATCCTGCTCTTTACGAATTTCTGGTATAACTAAGGCTCAGCGTTGATGCTACAGCTGTAATGAGCTAGATGTTGCCCTTTCGTGTGGAGTCTGACAGTATCAAAAGGCGTTTCACTCACTTGGTCATCCACTCAGGAAAAGGAGGTGAGTACTTGTTTCAGCCTATGCGGAGGAACTTTGTTCACATTATTTTGAAATTCAGTGGTAACCACTGAAACATCTACCATCTCATGTATATGGCAGTCAAAAGCCACTTAGTGTTTCACTTGAGTTAGCAATGTAGCCATATCAGATTTATTTGAGACATCATGATAGAGAAAGAGCTTTCAAAGAGTTTTTAAACCTGTTCTGAAAATGCCTGAATCAAATGCCCTCTGAGGTCAAAGGGAGTCAGGGCAATACACAGCTTCAAAACATGCATATTGTCTGTACAAGCGTGTTTTGGAATACAGTAAAAATTTCTAGCAAACATTATGTCAACAAAAGCAACAAAGTCTGACCTTAGTTTTTAAATTACTGTGTGTTTGCAGAGCCAAAGTTTCTAGAGGAAATTTAATTTAGAATTTCTTCATTTCAGTTGAGGCAGTAGATCTCATGATTAATTCTGTGTGCTTAACGTGTAAATAAGCAAGAAGTAATGCCATGAAAACTCATACTTTTACCGCCTTATACTTCATGTGCTATTCTGTACTGGCCAAGTTATTCTATCTCTCAGTGATGAGTGAGTTAGCATATCACTGAGCACAAAATTAAAATAATCACTTTCTGCTCAATCAGTGCATTAAAAAAAGTCAATCCATTTCTTCCTGAAATGAACTGAGATTCTCTGGATACGAAAAAAATGTGTGTTAAAACAGGCATTCGAGTTAACATTAAAATTTATTTAGCTAGGTCCGTCCTGGTTTGCTGTTTTCTTTCCTTCAGGGAAGTATGAAAACACTATTTTAACCAATAAGTAGCACAGAGCACAGTGATGTAATCCACTTTAAGATAACATAACATGCTGGGAAATCTCATGCCAGGTTGAAATAAACTACACTGTGTGCCGTTTATTTGTTATGATGGCTTAAGAAGCAAACTAGAGAACTACAAAGTGGCCTATTACTTACAGTGTCATTTGGAAGAAAATGACAAATATCAACAAGGTACATAGATTACACTAAAAAAGATATCTAGAGAATGTTGAAAAGGCAATTGGTTAATAATAAGATATGAAAAAGATCTTTAATGGCAAGTAAGTGATTCACATACAAACATTTGCTTTATAATTAAGAGAATGGAATAAGAGACAGCAATTTGTCTAAAATTCATGCCAGTGCCATAATCCTTCTTCACTGAGGAAGCAAAATGGGAAATGATACTTCCACGTTTCCTTAAAATATCAAACCAGTCCTCCCCCATCTTCTGGTTTTCTTCTTTGTCCTTTCGTATTCCTGCTTTGCAGGGCATTTTACATCTGAAACAGCACTGCCTACATTGAGCAACAAAAACAAATGTCTTTTTACAGCAAAGTAAAAGGACTGCTGGATAACAGAGAAGAACAGTCACTGACTTAGTAAAGTTTTTTTTGTTTTGTTTTGGGTTTTTTTTTTCCTGTTGTTACTGGCTTATGTCAGCTAAGTAGGGAGATACGGTCTCAATGAAACTACTATAGGGTATGTGCAAAACGCTGTGGATAACCATATTCAGGTGGTTGCTTTCCTATGGAAATGGAAAGACGTAGTGTATAGATTTTCTATGAGATTTACCTTAGGATGAGGGATGATGAATACTAAACCAAGTGAAGAATAACAACTGCACAGCTATAGGACTAGGATCAGCTAGTTTCATAGCAACCCTTCAGAAAAAAAAAGTCAAGAAAGAGAGCAGATCGCAGCTAGAACCCAAGTCAAGTTATTTCTTTTGTTTTACTTATCATTGGTAAGGCCTTAGCAGGAGTCCTGTGTTCACTCCTAGACATAACACTTTACTAAAAGTGTGGGCTGATTGAAGAGCCTATGCTGGACAGCAGGGGGAATAATAACAGTTCTGTAAAATATGACCTAGAAGGAAAGTCTGAAAGAATAGCCTAGCTTAAAAAAAAAGAAAAGGGAGGACGTGACAGCAGCTCCAAATACCTGCTGCAGAGAACAATTTATTCCCCGTGCTCAGGAACAGCAAATGACATATTTAAACTGCAGCAAGACAGAGCCATGTTACACACAAGAAGGTGGTTCTGGGGCAAAAACAGGCACAGGAACAGAGTGCCTGTTCTATGAAAAGTCTGTGTCTTGTTCTTGAAAAGATTTGGGTATAGCCAGTTCTGCCTTCATCAGGGTACAGACATGCACAACCACAGCTGATCCGAATTTGAGCTTCAAGTGAGGCAATCAGAAAGGACTCTAAAAGCCCTCTGAAAACTCAGTATGGAACATGCAGATCTTACAGAAGTTTTGAGAACATCAAAAGTGCCTGCCAGCCTGTCTCCAGAACTCATGGCTGCCAGTGCACTGCCACATACCGCACTGACTCCAGAAAGGACATCTTTCCGAAGTAAGGGGTCTAAATGGAACCCCCAGCCAAGTAGTTTGCTGAAATCCTAGCAGATTTAGAGTGTATCCGTAAGAAGCACAGATGTTCCCGAATTTCCTTGACAGCTTCTGCTGAGATTCCTCATTTCTCTTCAGATCTTCCATAACATATCTGGCTGTACTAAGAACGTTTCACTTCCATTCAGCCTAGCTCATCTGTGGCTACAGCATAAAGGGATTAACATTTTTGTATACTTTAAGGGCAGAAAGAGTTACTATAAGCTAGTCTCATCCCCACCTACAGCAAGGAATCATAAATCCAAGTTGAATACACACCTTTAAAATGACATGTAACTAAAATGTACTTGCTATGTGATGCTATCAAGAGGTTCTTATTTAAAAGAATTCTTCATGACCTTGAGTGTGACACTTTTAAAATGACCATAGTTTAATGTGATGAAATGCAGACTGCTGTGTCTCCCACAAGCAGAAAGAAAGGGTATCCTCTTTGAGTGGCTCTCATCTGGGGAGTCCCCAGCTCCAAGCAGCAAATAGATTTCCTGAGATACATGGAAAATGATCTGTCAATCAACTGTGTTCAGAACATGCTTAAATATATTGTTTGCCTTTGCAGGATCAATACTAACATCAAATGAAATCCAGACTATACATCTGACATAAGCAATCTATCCTTAAAAAATGAGTTTCTGGTATTATGTAATCACCCACTTCCCCCCCCACACACACCCCCAGCAACCCCCCAGCACCTAACCCTTGCTCAATAAACATCATCAGGGCATTCAACAGAAGAAAAAAAACTTCAAACACAAATAGCAATCACTGTATTCCTTTTACTTTTAATAACTCCTAGAGATAAAAGAAAAAGCATCATCAAATTTTCTGCTCTGCTTCCTTATATCATGTTCTAAATGGCTCTTGTGTAGGGGAGCATCTTTCAATAGACTGTCATTCCAATGACTCATACCAAATGTGAGACAAGCCAGAGCAGAGATCAAAAGATTATTCCAGCTGGGGTTACTGTACAAGTCCCATTTCCTCAAGCAAAATTAAAATCATAGTTGTAGCCTGCTCCATCACTGCCCCCCACCCCCACTCCCCCCCCGCTGACACACACATTCTCTTGGTATGGGATAGTGTTTAGCATCAATAATCCAGGGTCATCAAAGTAGTATGACATTAAGTAAATTCTGGAACAAAAAAATTGCAGTCCACAAAACGAAGGGCAGTGACACACACACAAACACAGGTAGTCAGTTCCATGCAAAATGCGATCTCTACTGACTCCTGAACTTCATTATTAAGATACATTGCCATATGCTTTCATATCCATTCATGTTGTTTTAACCCTGGATGTTTAAAAAGCTTCTTCTACGGTTATATATTTTTGACACCTACCTCAATTACACCAAACTCTGTTACTTGCAATAATTTTTAATAGTAGCAATTTAATCTTTTTTTTTACCCGATTCAGCAAAGCTAGACAATACCACATTAGGATTGCCTATTTATTTCAGAAGAGGTGTAATGTTTGTCAGCATGTCTACTGCCCAACTGAAATTGCCTTCTTAACGCTATTCACAGCATTGCTCAGTGCGACAGTTTGTTTTTTTTCCCCCATTTTTGTTCATTTTTGCAGGTATAGGTAACAAGTGCAGTTAAAGTATTCTTCAGATTTTTCCATAGGTAAAATAATCAAAATCGAAAACAAAGTAAGACTATAATTTTAATACAAATATTCATTTTGGGTGTATCTGGTTCAGTATTCCTTCTTGTTAGTGGACTATCAAAAATGCTTTTACTAAAGGCAATATTTTTCTAATGACAAATGGAAGTAAAATTTCTTAGAGCTACTTACTTCTTTTTAAAGGAAGAGAATATTTGCTGAAAGACAAAACACTGAAACTGATGATAATGTGTAAGAAATTTATAACTGAAATGCACACCTTCAATAATAAAGCTCTAGAAGTTTAGACAAAATGTTCCAAATGAGAAATGCGTAATTTGCAGCTTGGCAAGTACAATCAAAATCAACTAAAAGTGAATAGAGGCCTCTACTGACTTGAGTGGGTTTTAGCTTAGTCATCAGCCCTTAAAACCGCAGGCTTCAGAAATCAATATTACAGCTAAATTTAAGATTATGTACCTGACAGCAATTCATGGATTAGAAGTTAGAATCCCTTGCAAACTCCATTTCAATGCTAATTTCAAGCTACTTTTTGGCTCTGCAAAGAAAGGCAGATCAGGACTATTGCACAATAATTTACATTTGAGATGGACACCATCAAAGGTTGATTTAGCCTAATTAATTTCTGAAATGCTGCAAGGCAATTCTCTCTCTAACCAACCACAGGGTAAACATGGTAAACAGCCTTCTAACTTGGATGTTTTCATTAAGTGTCAAAAATAAGATGAGGCAAATCTAAAGGGGTTGAGCCCTCCTTTGCCTCTAAAGTTGGTTTTATGGACAGACTCATTTACACTGAAGGTTGTGTGTATCTCTGCAAACTCCTTACCTGTCCACCAGAAAGCTCTTGAAGATTCAGACTTGAAATCAAGTTTTAAGAGTGACTTGTGCAGAGGAAAGATAGCACCTTTCAACCCCAGGTGTCTCCAAGTAATTGCCACCCCCAAAAGAAATTGGCAGTGCATGAAACAGGCTGAAAGGTTGCAAAGCTGGCAGTGAAAAAAGCAAGCTTCAGAATAAACTTTGCTGTTTCAGGCATAACAAATCAGGGAAGTTGTGCAAGATATCGGAAAAGATACATATATTAACCAATGGGCTTCCTTTAGCTAGTAGTTGCCTGCCATATGCTTTGCACCTTAGCACTGCAGGACAACTGTGATGCTCAGTGAAGTAAAAACTAATACCAGTTGCATGCCATTTGTTCTCATTGCACATTAATCAGCAATAAAGCATCCTACAGAGTAAAAAAGCCTTATTTCCTCTCTAAGAGGTAAACAGGCTGGAGAGTTCCTGAGGAGTGTCCAATTTGTATTTTGCTCATGTAGTATCAGTCTTAAATGCATTGCCTGATCTTGGCCTGATTACGCATTAAGCAGTATAATCAGCCTCTGTCACATATGCAAAAACAGGCCCCTGTTTCCCCACAAATGTCACCATACACAAGAAACACTCTGCACGTAACAATAAGCCTTGGTTAACTTCGAACCTGTGACTCTGAGGCCCATCCCTGTTCCAAAAACTGTTCCTGTAGAAGTGGAGTAGCTTTCATTACCCCTCAATCATTAAAATGGTTTCCATCTTCAAGTAAAAAGATGGACATCAAGCTAGATTTGCAGCAGAGGATCATATAATCAATAAATGGTAGACAAAAATTACTTTCTACCACATCTCAATAGGGCAGGTATTCTCTAGATCAAAATCTCAGTTATATCTGTGTAACCCATTGGAAGTTTGTGGACGGTTGCATTAATTAAGGACTAACGATTCAGTCCTCAGCAATATTTTGTAATTGAGATTCTTCTAAAAACCAGTGTTCACAGATTCCTTAGGGCACAGCATGTGCAGGTTCCCAGAGCTGGACTTGCTGAATGCATTCCAGGAACAGTTTACCCCCCTCTGAATTTATCCGATTTCTGCAAGCCTCATTAGAAGTAGCATGTTGAGAAATCTTCAGTAAGCACCTTTTATATACAATCAGTCAATACAGTGTACTCAGATTTCCAGAAAGCTTAAGGAACTAACAGCTCCTTAAAAATTCATCTGTCTTGGGATAAAGGAAAGGTTGCTTATCTTTTAATTTACTGAAAGAAAGAAAATGTAAGGTAGAATTAAACAGCCAGTTCTCTCAGTGGAGGAAGACCACCAGTTACCAGGAGGATCACATATGAACCTGCTCGCCTCAACATCTTTATAGATGATCAAGAAAAAGGGCTGACTGGTGAAGTGAAGATATAGACTATTCAAGATCATCAAAATATAAACTGACTGCAAGAGCTGTAAAGATACTTGTAATACTGATGGGGCTGAGAGAAAAAAAACAATGACAAAAGTAGGAGCAGATGAAATTCAACATAAAAAAGTGCACAGTAATGAACATGTGAAAAACCAGTCTACAGTGATAGACTCTACTGGTATCAACTGAGAAAGGTATCTTGTCATTTTGAGCCCTCTGAAAACTCAGTGCTCCACCAAGAGAAGGGTAAATAAAACATGTGCAACTAGTTGAAAAGGCACAGCAACCACCAGTGTTATTTTGACACTGTTTAAGCCATGAGGTATTTTGAAATCCAAGTTCTGATGAGGTCATAAAAAAAATCTAAGCACCTTAGAACAATGTACCTTAGAGAAGGTACAATAAATAGCAAAAAGAATGATTTGATGTATGGAAAGCTACATATTGAAAAATAGAAACAAAGGAGAACATGCTAGAAGTCTATAATGTTGAAAGATATAGAGAAGTTAAGTAGAGAATGATCTTCACTGTTTCTAAGACAAGACAAGCACCTGTGAATGTCCAATAAAACCATCAAGCGGCAAGTTTAAAACAAGTACCAAGAAGTTATTTTTCACTGAATGGACAGTTCAACTGCAAAACACACTGCTACAGGTTCAAAAAGGAATTAGATAAATCCCCAGAAGACCAGGTAATCTGTATTATTAAATAAGACGCCCCAGTCCCAACCTGTAACTCAAGAGAGTCCTCGTTGATTATGAGAGCTGGAGAAAGTACAGACCAAAGCAACATGCCTCTTTCCCTACGGTCCACCAACACTGACCCCGACTAAGACAAGAGGCAGGACAAGTCAGACCTTTGGTCAGACAAAATGTGGCTCCTTACAAAAATAAAGTCACTGCCCCCATTCTTTTGGATCTTACCCACAGCTGAACTCAGTAAGTCTATTTTAGGCAATTAAGTAGGAGCTCAAACATGCAATGTCTAGGATCTGCTTTATACATACTCATACACACGTGGCCCTGCAATCACAGGAGCATTCTTGCATACATAAAGCCTGTTATAGGGAAGAATTATGACACTACAAATGCCTGGTTCCATATAAAGCATCCAAACAGAACATTTGGGAAATGGGTGCTACACTGGGGAGGACCATCAGCAACCCCTCCCTCCAGCAAGTCTACCACTTATCTCAAAACCCCCGCAAACATGAAAAGTAGCAGCATTTGTGCCTAGAATTGAAAGCAATACAGGATCTCAAATCGGTCTTGTAAAAGCTATCTTCTACATGAGTAGAGGTAGTTGGCAAAGAGACGAGATCTGCATGGTGCAGGCCCTCATCAGGAGTGGCCTAAGAGCAGCAATGCAGCAACAAGCTGACCTACTTCAATGCTTATACTTTCTGAAAATGTCTACAGCACAACTAAAAATCCTGCCATTCCCAGCATCTCTAGGTTCAGGATAGGAAAGTGAAAATATCTTGGGCCAAAGGTATCAACTTTGCCTTAGAATTCAGAGTTCACAAGGAAAAAAAAAGAAAAAAAAAAAAAAGAAGAAGAGCAGGAAGAAATATTTCATATTCTTGAAACAGCAAATACACCTGTAGCAATGAAATAGGTAAACGGGCAATATAACTAAGCAGCAATATATTAACCATGAAGCTAAATTTGGGCTTTCCTCTCCTCGCCGCTAGCCAACCTGTGGCAAGCAGCTGATTTGCCAGCTGGGTCAGGAGCGGCATACCCTCCCCTCAGCAGTGCATGGACACCTTACACTGCTTCCACCCACGTACAGGGGTTTCAGTCAGCTTTTGATAAGGTGAAGGAGATGGACGGGTGGATGTGTGGAGGCAGGAAGAAGAGGTCTAGGAAGAAAGTCATAATTATTACTTATAATTATATATGCTCAAGAAAAAAAAAAAGGATATAACAGTTTTAAAAGCCTTTTGTCAATCTCTGCTTTCTCTCTGAGGTGCAAGGTACCCAGACAGATGTATTATCTGGGCAGATTTCCAGATCCATCTTGAAAACCAGTGAGCGTTTCGAAGGGCCATTCTGTCTGAGGCAGTGCAACCATGAGCACTGAGGATGCACTCTAGGCACTTACTGGGCACCAGGCAAGTCATGTGAAGAACATCGTGACTTGCCAGACCCTGAAAGCCACCTCTCTGAATCAAAGTAGATTATGTTCACAGACATCTTGGGAACTTTCATCAGGCATTTCATTTGTTTAGCTATTTATGCCAGGCTGTAGATATATCTGATGCTCCAATAAATTGCTTCCGTTCCTTAAGCTGAGAATGAGTTTGTCTGGTCTAAACACATACAGTGATATTTCCAGATCACATCACCTGAAATATATTTCCATTAGTGTAAATCTCACCAGAAAACTCCTGACTAGTATAATCAAGCTCTGTGTACAATATACCATATGTTCTTTTCTCTTTCTCTGAGTAATGGATGAGAACACTGGAAAGGTTTAGTTTAATCCCTAAACTTCCCTAACTTTGTTCCTCTTACTCTTACATCTTCCCCTGCTAGCTTCTACTAAATCTAATTTGTCTCTCTCTATAGGCACATGCCAGGATTCAAGGTGGCAGGGATTTCAAGGTAGGAAGACATTCTCACAGTTCTCAAAATTACCATGCAGCTGGATTAAAAATTCATTGCTCGTAAACTGTACAATTCATGAAATACACTACAGCAATAATTCTATCTCAATGCAATCAGGTGGCAGAGTCAGCTGAAAATCTTTTTGCTAGGAATCCTATGTTGGAGCGCTGACTCTACAATATCTGAATGCTCCACAGGACAATGCTGACTCCATAAAAAGCTTTGATATAAATAAGACAAATGGTTTCCTGATGCTTTACATTTCCACAACCCCCTAGCTATGAACAAGCTGAACAGCTTTGATGCTGAGCTGAGTGAGTTCTCCAGTTACCATCTGGACATATTCTGGGAAGGGATGCGTATTTCGACTGTTTCCTCCCTATGGAACAGACACTCTAGGGGCACAATTCTGGGGTGACAGTGATTCACAACAGATTAAGAGGAACCTTATAGATTAGCGATGATAATAGGTAACAGCAATAACAATTGCCCAGGAGTTTTTCCTAGATGAGTTCGGGGAGAAAAAAAAAAAAAAGAATATAAAATTTTACATATAAATGGAGAGTCAGAGAAGCAAAAGGAAGTAAGGCACTCTAACTAATCTATAAGGTTCCTCTTATCTGTTGTGAATTTTCTATTGTGCTGTGAATAGCCTCAAATAACTACTGAAAATAGCTAGTTCCATAAAATAGAGAAGACATGGGGCAACCAAAAACTCAATACTGTGAAAACAGAAAGACTGGAAAAAAATGAAATAGTGTTTTAATTAATATAAAGTAATTTACAGCTCCTTGCATAATTTTTCCCTAGTATCTTGCAACAACATTTCAAATAGGATTTTGCTGTGCTTGTAGTACTCCAAAGCAAAAATCAGGGACTTTTTCAATTTTAATTTAAAAGTGTCTTTATCCTGCTTTCAAATCCAGTCTGATTCAGTACAAAGATTCTGGATTTCGCTGATCCACAAGATACTTAATCTAAAAATAAAACTTTCCATCTCTGGAGTACTTGTAACTCATGATTTCAGAAGCAGGTTACAAACTTTGTAACTCCCTGTCCTTTCCTTAAGAAACAAACACTCAGAAAATAGAAGAAAATCTTAAGATCCAACAAAGTAGCAGGAGTTAGGCTGGAAGGACAGCCAGAAGAAAAACCTGCTAAATTAAAAGGTGGCTTTCTGTTTACAGATTAAGGTTAAAAAAAAAATCCCATTATCATATAAATTAGGTGAAGAACTGGTCTTAGAATATCAGATCAACTATCACATGGATGGTCAAGCTATACTCTGCAAGCCTAATTTTATATTCAAGTGGATTCTTAAGGGCATATTTAAAAAGTTAATCATGCAGAAAGTAACTACAAGTTATGCTGTTTTTTTTCTTGAAAGTTAATAATGTACTCCAACCAAATTCCCTCATATTTCTTATAATAATTAAGCTAAATCAGAACAGTTGGAAATAAAAAAACATAGATTATCTAGTATTGTTTATAAAAGACATGTTCTGACTGCACTTAACAGGTCCTTGGTATGAAAATATGAAATTTTCCTTTTTATTATCTAGAAGTTGGTGCAAGGTCATTCTGCATTTGTTGTATCTTATTTGCTCTGTTACCTCCTTCTGACAAGAAGACGCGATCAACCTGTAAAATTAACCCAAATGAGAAATGCTTTAATATGGCCCATTATCAATTTACAGTAATTACTGATGATGGTATCAATCCTAATAAATTACCTAAATACTGTATGTCTGTCAACTGTAAGGCTACTGAGTAATCACCAAATTAAGAAATTAAAGCATCTGAATAAATGCAATAATGCATTATAATTTAGTATTTTTGAAACTAGTGTTACTCTGCAGAGTGAATGTGGTTAAACAGAATTCTGGACAGAATATTCTTTGAAAAATTCACAGGACAATGAACGTCTACACAGCATAACACGAACTCCAGGTTAACTTTGTTATGAAGGTTTCCTAAAAATATATTATATATGCAATAATAAAAATTAAAATGCCAAGAATAATTTAAAATTACTATAATAAAATTATCAGTTCATCTTCATTGGAAACCAATTAACCAATTACTTTTTTTTTTTTTTTTTTTTTTTTTTTTTAAGTTCCAGTGAAAAAGAGGCTCAGTTCCTCCCAAGAAATCATGATTCAATTCATGGTTATGTTATGGCAATGTAAGCAGTTATGTAGTCATCTAGCACAGTATTACATAGAATGCAGGCAATAAAATACAGGTAACTTCAGCTAGACTCTAAAATATGGATTTTTAGTCCAGTATAAAGAATACCTACATACAAGGGGGACAAAAAAATCAACTTTTTGAAGAAAGTAGGCATTCTTTCCATTTATTATTGATAACATGATTTTCAGTCATATCTATTCACTAGCAAACATTATTCAGGAGAAACATTAAAAGGTCTTTTTTGCTATGAAAGGAAGCATTTAGAAAAGTGTCCTACATTTGGATAGTCTTAAATTATTACAGATGAAGCTGATAGCAGCAAATATTATTGTAATTTTCTTGCATTATCCACTTCTGTTCATTGTGGTAAGCCACTTGCAAAACAGGTAATCACAAACAGACAACCTGAGCGCCCCTTGTCCACTCCCAGCCTCTCTGTGCAAAGAGTTTCTCCATGCACTACTCCCACAAGCTGAACAAGGTTTTTAATCTTTCAATTAGGCAAATTAAACTTTCTCTGCTGTGTCTTGCCACCTAAGTAGACATTAATCACTCTACAGTCATGTCAAGGCAGACTGTATGAATTACCATCACAGTGCAACAAAATAAATCAAAAAAATGCTCCAAATAAATTTTGTAGGAATGAAGTTGGAATTTGACTTCTGTAGCTGCTCCAGACTAGCCATAGTCTTGTGTTGACAATGGCCTTCCAATCTTGCCAGTACTCACAGCGTATGGAGGAAGAAGCTGTGTGGAACCTACCCTCAACAGACAAAGCAGACACATCATTCCAGGATGACTGAGATGGTGGAACTTGCATCTGGAACTCCAGACGAAGCCATACTTATATCTGAGCTACTGAAATGGTAAAAAGGAAGGAAGCTGTGAGGCAGTGTCACAGAAAGATGGGGTGATAAAACTGAAGAATCACAGGATAAACTGTATAATCTCTGAAAACCTGTCAGCCACAAATATATGTTTTCTTGTAAGATGGGAAAGTTGTCCTGTGAGTGTAGATATATACTTTAAATGTTTATTTTAGTCATCATTAGAAATGGCAGCAACCAGGAAAAGGACGTGAGATACTGAGTAACACTGTTTTTATATAAAAATATGAAAAAAGCTGTACAAATATTTAAAAATACAAATATTCCTTTAAAATATTAAAGCTATATTCTTGTCTTACACAGTTCCACTGATTCTGTTTGGAAAATCTTGGTTATACTCAGCCCAGTAAGACTTTTGCTATTGATTTAAAAAACGTAAAGGTTTCATTTATTCTTTGCACATTGAAAAGGTTTTTGGGCATAGATCACCACATGCCTCAGTAGTGCATCTGCTTATAAAGCAAATACCCAGATATACAAACAAATGAAAAGTCTTTGCAGGATCTAATGCTTGGTAAATGAGTAACATAATGAGGGCCAGAATGGGTGAACGTCTGATGACCTTATGTCTTATGGTCAGCTTCATCCAACAATTTAACTACAGTCAGTGACTAGTATTTAGCTACAGTAACAACAGAGGACCTGTTCTGGCAGATTACAATTTCCTTTAATAGCACCGTATTCTTTTACTTATTTCCTTCATGTTTTTTACATTTGCAAAAGATAGACCAGGCAAGGGAATTATCCCACTACAGAATTGCCTAAATGCCAGGCCATCCTATTAGTGCTTCTTTTCTTGTTTTCCTTGAAGTGTGAACAAAGTAGACTAGTGACAGCGACGGGCCTTTGTCTTCATATTTTGTAAGGATGAGCTGCACAATTTTGGATCTATGCTTTCTGGACAACATGGCATAGTATCTCCCCTAAATGCATTCCATCCATTACACTGAGGCAAGAAACACAAGGATGACATGAATACTCCCTCTGGTGCTAAATTTAAGGTTCTCACTCACATTCAGTGAGGGCAGTTAGGGCCAAAAGAACTTGAATAGCAGAGCCCTGACTTGCTAAGTTAGGCAACACAATGTCTTACAAACCTGCATGTGTGCTGTTGCCAGCTGATTCTACAGGCACAGAGAGTGCTGTCTAGCACTGCAAATGCATGTCAGAAACATATGAGAGAACCTGAAGAACCTCAGTTAAATAAAAAATAATAATAATAATAATCAAGCCCCCTAAAAGGGTAAGACTCATATTTATACCATAACCAGCAGAGTGCACGCACAAGTCTTAAGTGCTAATGCTGAAATTCTCCACAACCTTACTAATTTAAATTTGACAAAATGTTCTTTTAATAGAGGATCTCATACTGTAGTATAAGCAATCCAAAACTGGCGTTCTGGGTGTGGAGGTCAATGGCAAAGAACAACTCTAAAGCTTAATCAATTGTGAAGATTGCCAGTATTTGTCTAACATCCTCGTTTCTAGTAATATCACAGAACGGTTGTAGTTGGAAGGGACCACTGGAGATCATCTAGTCTAATTTCCCTGATCAAGCAGGGTCACCTACAGCATGTTAGACAAGGTTGCAGCCAGGCAGGTTTTGATTATTTCCAGAGGAGACTCCACAACCTCTCTGGGCAACCTGTGCCAGTGCTCTGTCACTCTCACAGTGAAGGAATTCCCCCTTACATTCAAGTGGAACTTCCTGTGGTTCAGTTTGTGCCCATTGCTTCTTGTCCTGTTGCATGGCACTACTGAAAAGAGTTTAGCCCCATCCCCCTGACACCCTCCCTTCACATGCTTATAGACATTGATAAGATTCCCCCTCAGTCTTCTCTTCTCTAGGTTGAACAAGCACCTTCATGCAGGTGAGAAGCTGGAAGAAGATTACCAAAATCAAGCAAATGAAACTGCAGCACCATCTGGTTACAAGTTTTGCTATTGAAAACACTGAGCTCTATTTAATGTGTTCAACAGATTTCACAAGAGACCAGTTCTATAAGATAAGAGTTGATAAGACAGAAAAGAAAGCACTACTAAAATATTCTCTTCATCAAGGAAACAATATCCAAACACATCAGAATTACAATAAAATGATCATATCTATATTCATAATGCAGACAAAACTGCTCTCTTCAGTGAGATTCATGTAATAAAGCCTAACATGCAATACGGTCCAGGTGGAGTCAAGCCATTAGTCTAAAACCAGTAGAGATGAATGTGAGACACAGAAAAAGAGTCAGAAAACTGATTGATAAAATCTCCAGATCAAATCCAGAATTAGACAGGATATTCTTTTTAATGCTACAAATGTATAGCAGTAATAAAAGGAATATTAGGAAAAATTTGGACCCACTGCTGAATGAGGCAAGGGCTCCTGTGACAAACAACATGGAAAAGGCTGAGGTACTCATTCTTCTTACCTTTCCGGGTAAGATTTGCCTTCAGGAATCCCAGGCCTGTGAGACCAATGGGAAAGTCTGGAGCACGGAAGACTTATCCTTGGGAGCTGGTAAAATTCATTCACAGGTGCTGATGTCACTGCAAGGCCACTCTGGATTATCTTTGAAAGATCACAGCAACTGGAAGAGGTGCAAGACAGCAAACACCACCCCTATCTTCAAGAAGGGCAAGAAGGAGGAACTGAAGAACCACAGGCCAGTCAGCTGCACCTCAATCCCTGGAAAGGGGATGGAACAGCTCATCCTGAATATAATTTCCAAGCACATGAAAGACGACAGTGATTGAGAGTAGTCAACATAGTTTTATGAAGAACAAATCTTGCTTCACCAACTTGATAGCCTTTTATAATGAATTACTGGCTTGGTGGATAAGGGGAGCACAGTAGATGTTGTTTATCTCAACTTGAGTAAGGCCACTGTCTCACATAACACACTCACAAACAGGTTGAAGAAGTATGGGCTCAGCAAACTGACAGTAAGGTGGATTGAAAACAGGCTGAACTGCTGTGCTCAGAGGGTTGTAACCAGCAGCATAAAGTCCAGCTGGAGGCCAGTCACTCACAGTGTGCCCTGAGGGTTAATACTGGGGCCTATGCTGCTTAGCATCTTCATTAATGATTTAGATGATGGAACAGAATGCATTCTCAACAAGTTTTCACATGATAAAAAATGGGAAGGAGCAGCTGATACACTAGATGATCGGGTTGCCACTCAGGACCTCAGCAGCCTGGAGAGATGCGCTGATAGAGATCTCATGATGTTCAGTAAAGGAAAGTGCAAAATCTTGCATCTGGGAAGGAATAACCCCATTCACCAGTACAAGCTGAGGGCCAAACAGTTGGAAAGTAGCTTGGCAGAAAAGGACCTGGGCGTCCTGGTGGACATCTGCCAGCAATGCAATCTTGCAGCAAAGATGGCCAACAATATCCTGGGCTGCATTATGAAGAGCATTGCCAGCAGCTTGAGGGAGGTGATCCTTCCCTTCTACTCAGTATTGGTGAGGCCATATCTGGAGGACTGTGTCCAGATCTGTGTCCCCTAGTAAAAACACAGACAGACATAGATATATTGGAGTGAGTCCAGAAACAGCCCACAATGATGATTAAGGAACTGGAGCTTCTGATATACTATGAGAGGCTGAGAGAGCTGGGACGGTTTAAGCCTGGAGAAGAGAAGACCTGGGGGATTTTATTAATATGGGTAAGTACCTCATGGGGGCAGAGGAGGAGAAAAGAAGTTGGAGACAGAGTCCTCAGGGGTGCTTAGTGACAGGACAAGGGGTAATGGGCATGAGATGAAACACACAAAATTCTGTTTAAACACAGAAAATAATTTGCTGTAAAGGTGACTGAGTACCAGAACAGGTTGCCCATAGAGATTGTGGCACCTCCATCCTTGGAGATGCTCAAAATCCACCCGGACACAGTCCTGAGCAACCTGCTTTTGCTGAATCTGCTCTGAGCAGGTGAGGTTGGACTATATGATCTCCAGAACTCCCTTTCAATTTCAACTATTCTATGATTACTACATCTGCACCATAACGCAGATGTTTCTTTGAAGAAACTTGGTCTGGTCTACCCAGCAAGGCCCAGACTACATAAAAACAGATGTGAAAAATAGATAACGCTTCCAATATTCTAGTGATAGTTATAATCAAATTGAAATTTGAGTACATTAATTTCTTTTAAATGCATTCTGGATACAGCTAGCACACTAGTCAGAGCTCCAGAAATAAATATGGCATTTACCCCTACTTAAATTCTTTGCAGTACACAATTAAAATAGTCCAAATCCCAGCTCAGGAAGCTGTACAAGATCTAAGCCTGTTAAGAGTAGCATCTGATTTGCAGCTAAATTAACGCAAGAAAGTTTATTCAAATAATATTTTAAAAGCTGCCAGAATAGTACAAGTGTTCCAATCATAACTCACATGAGTCTATTGTTTCCACAAGTAAAACACGTTCACGTAAAATCTAGTCTGAGACGTCTTCACCTAGACATAGAATAATGAGACAAGCTGCCTTCAAGGAGACAGCTTATTCTGTCCCTACAAAGTTCTTTTTAAAAAGAGAAAAAGTATTTTCTGCCCCCCTGAGATTTTGAGTGTACCATTCATATACTTAATGTTTTCATAAACTTCCTACAATTAGATTGCAGTATATTGTGGGAATAAAGAGTTGCATAAAACACAGTATTTGTTTCATAAACATGCTACAATTTTCAGTCTATTTTTTCACAAATTAAAACAAAAAAGTCTAATTTTTCTAAGAAATAACTTATTAAAAAAGGAAACACCATGCATGGTCAGATAACTTTTCTTCTGAACTCTCAAATATTTCAGAAGTTTGAGAATTAGCTGTAAAGTTGTATTCTCACAGTATTTTAACCTCACTTTCATGACCTATAAAAACACTCTACACTATATACTATATATCATCATATACTATATGATGACTTAATCATATGACATATTTACTGCACGTATAAACATAAGGATACATACTGCTGCCTAGGAAATACTGATCGGAGTGCACAGTTTAGTCTAAACTCACCAGCCATCCATGCTAAGTTTACATAGGTCCATGATTACGGATTGGGGAACAAATTATCAAAGCATGCTGGAAGCAGTGAACCGCAGGTGGAGGTGGTGGCCTACACAACCTCTGCAGAGACCTGAGTGCACACCACCAGCTAAAGAACCACGATCGTCCCCCCAGTTTCTCATGCTGTGACATCCCGTGACCACGCAACAGAAAAGTCCAGGGTCCTCTAGAGGGATCCCAGCAGTACATTTTGCAAAGGCAGATGGGATCTGTGGGAAACCTGAAAGTAGGCTACTGTTACAGCATGCAGGCATTCAAATACTGAATCTCACATGCCATACAGGTGTCAACAGGAATGTGCTGCTCCATACAGGTGCCTCCATACACTATAGACACAGCCAGGGAGAATAGCAGGATTATAATTACTACTTACAGGATGAGTAGTAACAAAACATTCCATGACAAATACTCACTTTTTTTAACATTAAAGAGATTGCTGAAATATCAGTTTTGACAAAAACCTGAGAAGACTGCTCAGTAACATTCATCTGGCGTTTTTCTTTTAGTAAGTCTATTTAATACCACACATACCTCATAAATAAGGGGCATAGATCAGAATTTCTGAAAGATAAAAACTGGGTTCCTAAAAACCTCACTGCTTGACAATATGACACCATTAAATCAAAGAGGACTGAATTTGAGATAGTTTTGTGCTTCAAATATGGCTCCTTGGGCTTAAAAACTACGACACATTGTCCAGCTACTGTGGAGACAATACAATTATCTTTTAATACCAGTGATTTATAAACAAGATAATCTTTTTTTTCAATTCTTTTTGTACTATGTATAATGGATTAAAAGGCAGAATTAGATGAAGTTTAGCCTGCATAATAAAAAATATTCTGTGAGTTAAGAAGCAACACGAAAATAATATATAAAGAGAAGTATATTGTAAGAGCAGACCTCTAGACCTGCATCATTACCAGAACATGAAGAGAAATAAGGTCAGATAAGTACATGGAAGTGTTATTACACAAGGGGCTTAATGGAAAGCCAGGAAGGTCAAATAGCTTGCGGCCGACAACGCCTGACCAATGAAAATATACCAAAAAGAGTTGGAAAACAGTTCACAACAACAGATGAGGAAGAGTTTTAGTATGACAGACACCACCAAAGGCTAGTGAACAGAGACTTTTCCTTCAGATGGGAAAATGATCTAAGTTGCGATATTTTCAGGGTTAAGCTACACAGTTTGTAGTCCTTATAATAAACATTATGCCAGAAGCAGGAAAAAAATGCTCTCTACCTTGTGTCTAATTCAATTAAGTTCTTATGATAGAGATGCTGACTTGGAAATGGCCTAGTAAACAGCTCTATGTAACTATCTTTATTCCAATATATAAAACATGTTAAACTTAGAATATAATAAATCTTAACATCACTGATTTCTTCTATTTTGGGAAGCAACCTGTAAGACTGAATTTACCTGCTGGTAAAGAGAAGCATGTCAATCTCAGAAACAAGGCACCACGGACATTTGACACACCGTAGGTTATCCTAGGCATCCACATGGGGCCACCCAATATGACACAGGACCTATGGGAGTTCTCATGCCTTCTGAACTCGTAACTGGAGGCCAAGCAGGGGAGAAAAGGGAAAAAAAAGGGGGGAGGGGGGAACAGAAGTTATAGAGGCAGCAGTGCAAAATTTTGGCATCATCTGAATATGATGGGTGAGACAGATCTCAGAAGGCAAGCCTACACAAGCAAGAGTACTGAGGGCTGTAGATGCAGTTCACTTGCAGCAACCTTGCCTTTGCTTTTGTACCAACATAAGCTGGACTAAAGCTACCATAAGCACACCTCCTTCTTCCACATCTTTATTTTCTTCAGTACACGCACATCCTAGCAGCAGCCTTGTCTGGGTCACATGGAGGGCAGATAAACATAAAACATGAGGGATTTAACTCTTCTACATAAAATAAGAGCTACCTCTGGAAATAATTATTTCCAGTGTAAAGCTGATCAACAAAGGCCGATCAGCACTGTAAAGTATTCACAGATGTTCTTTTCTTATCACTGTCTATTAGGTAACAGACAGCTGAGGATAAGATTTCAGGAAAATGCACAGATTCAGATACACTATTTTCACTAACGCTAACAGACTTACACAGCTTAAATATCCATTCCACACACTGCAAACAGGCTTCTTGCTAGCAGGATTTTTTGTATCTTCAAGGCAGGACTAGAACTATAATACAGAGGATCGATGCTTCTGTCTAGGTTCCTCATGTGAATCCCTTGCTGTCTGGCACTAACACCCTTTGCCAGAGGCCTTAATTTATCAGCCATATCAGGTGCTTCAGCACATATCAGAAAGTGAAGCAAAGCTAGAGAATATGTGCATATATGTGTGCATGAAGTCCTGCTTCTCAAGTGCTGTTTTTCACATAAGTAATACTGAAGAAACAGGGAAAATGCTTAGATTTGAGGACAACCTTGTTTAAGTTCATAAAAACAAAACAGACTGATCTGTAAGGTAAAAATAAACCCTCCATTGTCTCTTCAAGAAGAATATTAATAGGGTAAAGCAACATAAATTTCTTGATGTTGTTGAATAAAAAAAAGATTGTTTGCCTAATAAGCAATAGCATTCCTGAAATACACCTGCTGTTTTCCAAGTTAAAAATAACTCCTTAATTTGCGTGAATTATTCTAAATAGCAAAAGAAAGAATAAAATCTATTTTAAAAAATAAAGAAAGGAACAAACTTAATTTGACAGATACTTCAGGAAAACTCTTCACAGGGTGATTACAAGAGACAACTACTAGAAATGTTGGTGCTAAAAATATTAATGTAGAACATGAAATATTATCCCATCATTATTAAACCGTAAGGCATTTGCCTGAAGAGAAGCTTAAGAAAATGTAAAACTAAATCCATTATTGTCAATGAACACATTACCTTCCCTAAAAGCAGTCTTGAAAACTTTGCTAAAAGCCAACTCTGTACAGCTGCAGACAAATTGATTTCTTAGTAATAATTATACTACCATACTTACCTACAAGGTCATGAAGATCTAATGCAGAGACTTGCACTAATGCATGCATCATTTGTTCCATGTTAAATTAGATATTGAAGTAATTAAGTGCATGCTCTATGCAAGTGAATTATCTAAAGAAGTGAGCATAGGTAGTAAATTTACAGATGGATGGTTTGTATCTTTGCACTGTAATTATTAACATTTCATTAATGTATGAGATTTTAAAAAAAAACAAAATAAAAAAAAGTGGAAATGAAAACAAGGTTTTTCTTCTAGAATATTTTTTTTTTCTGGAACATGGGCTGAATGGCTACATTTATCACTAAGTTTTGCGACTTTATGACTTCCCTTTCCTTTTGTACAGCATATCCCAGCTCCAATACTCTACACTTTGCAAGCACAGATGTTAGTCAGATACTACTCATGTGAAACCATGGACCTCAACATCCATATAAGCAAAGAGAAATGAAAAAAAAATCTAAAAGTAACACAGAGTCAACTATAAGATCTGTCTGCCAAGTCAAAATTATTTAAATATAGTTGTGGAGAATTGTTTGCCTAAATTTATGAGACATTCAAACCCACTCATCATGCTTTTAGTATCATTACTTAGAAACGTTTACCAAATGTAGTACCAGACCTGGTTTAAAAAAAGACTTGAGAGTGCAATGTAAATGTTATTCAGCTCAGAGAGAAAGCTTTTGCAGTCTTCCTATATATTTATATTACTGTCAGTAACTCTTTCTGTAAGGAGTGTTATCTCACACAAGTACACTGAAACTGGATGCTAGTAGAAATGTCTAATTCAGTGACAGACAGAACAGGCTGTACTCCAAACAGCTACATGATAGGGCTAGAACAGATCCATAGGTAGTAACAGATTGCAGAAGCAGAAAAATATTTGAACTGGCACCCAAAGCTACCACATAAATAGGCCTCTGTGAGGAAGCAGACAGATCTTGGAAAAGAAGAAAGGGACTTCTGGTCTGGTCTGAAAACAGCTTTAATACTGTCAAATCTGAAATGCCTCCAGGCAGAAAAAAGGGAAAGGACAGCGGAAAACTCCTAAGCAAGGGTGTCTTCTTCGGTCTGAAACAAAGAGAAGAGAGGGGGCCTTCAATCAAACAACAATCACAGAAATGGCCTGATTTAGATTCCGTGTTGGCTAATTATTCATCTCTTAGTTACATGAAAAGCCATGATAAGTGTAAGATTGGAATTTACACTGTTGAGTTTTAAGGCAGGAAAGCATTAAACAGCCCCTGACTCCAGCTAGCTCATCCATGTAACAGTCTTCTCAAGCATAACAGAGTTAATTTCCATCATACCTTTAAGCATTTAGGTCAGACTTGGCATTAGTATTTTGCAGTTTGAGGTTTTGATTTTTCCAACTTTTCACTCAATTTTCTTTCCTGATTTTCCTCTTTTACTTTTTCTATTCATTGTACTGGTATTATTCCCTCTTACCAGTCTTCCCTTCCTGTACTTCCCCCCCACACACCTTTTTCTGAGTTATCCTTTTAATTTTCTAAGTTATCACCTTCCCCTTTCTTCCACTCTAATCCTTTTTTTTTTTCTTAAATCATGAGCACTCAATTTCCCAGTTTGTATCATCACTTTCACATCTTAGCCTTATTTTTCTCTGCTCACTCATCTCCCTCTCTTTAATCTGTCCTGTCCCTATCATTTGTGATGTTCCCTTCTACAACATTTTTTCCTTATAATATATCTTATTCCTATACATTCACTAATTTATCTTAAAGGAGTCAAGTCTTTTACAGCACCATTACTGCATTGAGTAAAGAAAATTGTTTTTCCCCTCATCCCTAGAATTCTGCAAACCCCTCCCTTCAAGCAAGGCCATTTGTTATACCAACCCTTATTTGAGATTATAGAGTTTTAGCTTTGACATTGTACTGCTTAAAGTTCATAGAAAGTTACCAACAGGTCAAAGCTAAAGTTCAGTTTTTAAATAACCATTTAATAAATGACAGCATTCAGCTGTTCATGGATTTTGTTCCATTTCGCTCTTATTAAACCTATCATCACCTGCCTCAGTTAAAGAAATTGCCGAAGACAGTATGTGTTAAGACTACACAGTTCTCTCAGATTCTCTGTCGAAGTAAAATAAACAAACATTGAAGAACCAACAGACTGCACTAATAGCAAAGTTTAGGTACTTGACTTTACTTAACATCCTGGAATAAGCATTTCAGAATTTGCAGTAAAAACAATGTGAAAACTAAGCTAGGGAATAATCCTCTGACTGTTATATTTTATACATACACATTCTGTAACTCTCCTAGGAACATATCTTTCAGAGCATGATTCAGAAGGAATTTCACGAGCACTTCTTCCTTAGTATTCATATTGTAATAGTGCCTGCAAGACTTAGACACAAAGTTAGAGAAAATATGCATATATATATGGATGCATATACATAGATGAAGGGGCAGAGTACATGCTCTGCAAGTTCTGCTGATGGTACAAATCTGGGAGGAGTGACTGAATACCAGAAGGCTGTGCCTTCAGAGGGACCTCAACAGGCTGGAGAGATGGGCAGAGGGGAACCTCATGAAGTTCAACAAGAGCAAGTGCAGACTCTTGCACTTGGGGAAGAATAACTGTAGGCACCAGTACATGCTCGGGGTTGACCTGACAGAAACCAGCCCTGCAGAGAAGGGCCTGGGAGTCCTGATGGACAAAATGACCATGAGCCAGCAATGTGCCCATGTGGCCAAGAAGGCCAATGGTGTCCTGGGCTGCATCAGGCAGAGCACGGACAGCAGGTTGATGGAGATGATCCTCCCCCTCCTCTCAGTTCTTGTGAGGCCATGTCTAGAGTACTGTGTCCAGTTCTGGGTTCCCCCATATAAGAGAGACATGGAGCTACTGGGGAGAGTCCAGCAAATTGCCACTAAGATGATGAAGAGACTGCAGCATCTCTCATATGAGGAAAAGCTGAGAGACCTGGGTCTGTTCAGCCTAGAGAAGACTAGGTAAGGTGAGATCTTATCCATGTGTGTAAGTATCTGAAGGGAGGGGTTAAGAGGCTGGCGCTAGATTCGTCCCAGTGGTGCCCACAGAGAAGAAAAAAGACAGCAGGCACAAACTAAAGCACAAGAATGTCCATCTGAACAGAAGGAAAAACTGCACTGTGAGAACAAGCACTGGAACAGGTTGTCCAGAGAGGTTGCGGACTCTCCTCCTCTGGAAATATTCAAAACCCGTCTAGATGCAACCCTGTCTAACATGCTCTAGGTTACCAAGCAGGGAGGAGTGGCTGACACACCCAGAGGGCTGGGGTGCCATTCAGAGAGACCTGGACAGGCTGGAGAGCTGGGCAGAGAGGAACCTCAAGAGGTTCAACAAGGGCAAGTGCAGGGTCCTGCACCTAGGGAGAAATAACCCTAGGCACCCGTACAGGCTGGGGGCTGACCTGCTGGAGAGCAGCTTTGCAGAGAAGGACCTGGGAGTGCTGGTGGATGACAAGTTGACCATGAGCCAGCAATGTGTCCTTGTGACCAAGAAGGCCAACGGCATCCTGGGGTGCCTTAGGAAGAGTGTTGCCAGCAGGTCGAGGGAGGGGATCCTGTCCCTCTCCTCAGCCCTGAGGAGGCCTCATCTCGAGTACTGTGTCCAGTTCTGGGCTCCCCAGCACAAGAGAGACATGGAGCTACTGGAGAGAGTCCAGCGTAGGGCTACAAAGATGATCAGAGGGCTGGAGCACCTGCCCTGTGAGGAATAGCTGTGAGAGCTGGGCCTCTTCAGCCTGGAGAAGAGAAGACTGAGGGGGGATCTTATCAATGTGTACAAGTACCTGAAGGGAGGGTGTCAAGGGGACGGGGACAAACTCTTTTCAGTTGTCCCATGTGACAGGACAAGAGGCAATGGGCAAAAACTGAAGCACAGGAAGTTCCGCCTGACCGTGAGGAGGAATTTCTTCACTGTGAGAGTGACGGAGCACTGGAAGAGGTTGCCCAGAGAGGTTGTGGAGTCTTCTTCTCTGGAGATCTTCAAAGCCCGCCTGGATGCAACCCTGTCTAACATGCTCTAGGTGACCCTGCTGAGCAGGGAGGTTGGACTAGATGATCTCCAGAGGTCCCTTCCAACCTTACTGATCTATGATTCTTAAGTATCAAATATCAACAGACTTCATCTTGGGCTTAAGACTTTATCTTTAACCTATGGTCTCACAGCTTTTAGTGCAGAATCAGCTTGAATATGTCTGACAACAAAGGCAGAACAAATTTGCATCTGCCCACAAAAAACTGCAGAGAGATGACTTTGCCTGTACCCACAGGAGTAACCAGGAGCCCAGTTTGGCCTCCTGTGTCTTAATTCATCCCTTAATCAACCTCTGACTTGTCACTCAGGAGTTTGTCAAGTTGTTCCCAAAATCCTGTGCTTATTTGGAGCCTGGAAGTACAAGATAGATTTTCTAGACAGCGGCTTTATCAACCTCTAAACACGCATTATTCTTCAAGACCAAACCCATTAGTCCCCAGAACTACATCTAGTTCTCAAAGATAATCAAGTACCTTCAGGGAGAGCTTTGACCAAAAAAGCTCAAGCTGCACTTTTCCAAATCATTTCTCGGTAGCTGCATGCACAGCAGCTTTCACGGTTATGATGCATCAATTAAAGGAGGCTTTCAGTCTAAAGTCTTTACAAACACTCAGTGCTCAATAAAATAACTGAGTACATTTCAAGATATTAGTCTTTAAAAACTAGTTAGCTTCACCCATAAAATAATGCAAGCTCTTGCAGTAAACTATTTCTTTTCATACAGTCAACCCAGCTCACAAAAATTTACTACTTTATTTACTACTTCAAACATTCTTAGCAGGAAAAAACAGATCTAAACTTATGACTTTTAACTGGATAGAATAATAATGTAATCACACTTTACTGTTCTATAATTAAATTAAGCCAGAGGTTTTATGATGAACATGCAATTATTTTTTACATAAAATATAACAATATCATGCAAGATGCATCTTTTGTTCTCAGTACAAAATTATTTACTTACAATGTAATACTCTTCAGAAAATTAGAGGTCTGATCAGTACCTAGAGAATTCAGCAGAAAGCTCCTCACTGACTTTTGGTAGATTTTGGCTTATATGCAAAATGAGGTTGGTAAGACAGCCAAGTGTTCCCCCTTTTTGGAAAGGCCACAATGGTGTCAAAGGAGAGAAAGAGGAAAAGGGAAAGAAAGTATACAAATAAAAATTATAACTAGATTTAGGGGAAAAAAAAAAAAAGGAGAATTAGGAAGTGTGAAAGGACAAAAGACAGACTGAGAATACTAAAAATTTAAAGGATAATTAAATGTCAAGATTTAAAAATACATTGAAAGAACATGAATATTGCAAACCAAACAACTCAGAAGTCCGATAATGAAAAAGCTGATGACTGACCTCTTCAGCACATACGTTGCAATGAAGTTACCTCATTACATGGTCACAGCGTCATTTCAAGATGCCATAAACAAGACAAAACTATATTATACATATAGTTGAAAAAGATGAGGAAGTAATTGTGCACCTGGCTAAGATTATCACATAACATTTTTCAGTGTTTCTTTTCAAATTCTATAATACAATTTTTAAAATTATATTTTCAATTGCTGTGTCAACATAGCAGTCAATTCAGGGCAATACATACATACCAGTAAATCAAAGCAGTTGGTACAGCAGCCCCTGTATGTACAGTACATCCCATTAGGGAGTTTTATTCTGCAAGCCTGCAGATCTGTTTCCTCCAGAAGAAATCTAGTTCATGTGTATCAAAACTACTTGGCAAACAAAGAACACATGTGAAGCGAGAATAATCAGGAGATTCACTTCAAAACCACATTACCGTTCTGAAGAAAAAAGTCAAAGTGGATGTCATCATTCTTAAACCAGTATTCATCTCTGGAAGTCAACGTCTTAGTTTTCATGTAATGTTTAGCTCATGTTTATTTGTAAAACGGCTGTTCTGCCTTTGTCTGTGTTGTGCAACTGGCCTTGCTGTGTTCCTGCTTAGTGCATGACTACTTTTCTGGCAGAAGGAAAATAACTAAATAAGGAATATCTACCAACCACTGAGAAGTAAAGATCCATATGAAAATTTTTGAGATGGAGTCTTGAAAATTTTTATGAATACGTACCTCCAGATCATAAGCAAGATGACGCTAAAAAAAAGTATTTTTTCAGATCATTTCTTTTGTTTCAGTTATGTTTTTTTTTTCCTGCTCAAGCAGTTCAAACCAGAACCAAACAAAGTATCAGTAGGATAGACACTATGCCTGCTATCATTCGGATCTACAATTTCTTGATGCTTTTTTGCATTTAACTTCAAAACTGTGCGAATAAGCCTTTTCACCTCTGAATTTCTGCTTAAAATGGAGTTGATGCTAAAATGAAACCTCTGGAGAATTTCTGAGGTTAAAGTGCCTACTGAAATCTATTCATACAGAGTCGCAAATCTTCTGATTTCCACAAATAAGAATTGGAAAAAAAAAAAAAACTTATTCTTCTGCATGACCACATGTAAAAAAGCAGGAAAGGTAATCATCTAGTTTTACTTGAAATAATCATTCTGTTTGTAGAATTATTTTATTCAGAAATTCATAGTTCATATTTTATGATGGACACTAAGAATGCACGCAACTACACAGAAATAAAACAATAAAAAAAACAAAATAAAAATGGTAGATAGTTATAACCATTCTAAAAGAACTACAGCTGGTTATTAAATAATGCGTCAACAAGATGCAGTTTTTTGGGGATTACAAACAACAGCAACAAACTTACATACTTACAAACATACACACTGCTAAGAGTATGGTAAGAGTTCTTTTAATAGACTCAGTAAAATTACATATCAAAACAAAAATCAGTCTTTCCTACACTCCAGATTATTTACCAGAGTTTAAATTCTGCTTTTCTTCGATCTTTAAGTTAGCCCCCCTCCCTTCAATCAGAAAGAGACAACAACTTTAACAGTAAATGAGGGGGGGAAAATATCTTTATGAGACCTGTCCCTTCATGCCTTGTCAAGATGAATTTTGTCAATCCTATTACGTTGCTGTCTCATCACACATTACATACCAGTAATGCTGCAAATAATTATTTTTAAATCTGCATAATATGCTATCAAATTTTCAACATGCATGTAGACATACCAGTCTTCATGTGAGCAACACTGCTAGGGAGCTCAGGGGGAGCACTATCCAAGGCTGGAGATCTGTTCCTTATCATGAGATGAACCGACCTGCAGAAAGAACCCATCTGCTCTCTCTCCAGAATAACTACAGTGCAAACCACGGCAAGACAGGCTTCTGCACACTGCTCTGCCAGCTTGACATGACTTTTATCCAAAGAGATCGTCTTCCAGGAAGAAAATGTAAATCAGACCTTCCCTTTTCCCTTCAGACTGCCAACAATAGTGTTAGTCACACAAGAGATGCGTTTTCCTTTGGTAGTAGACCAAAAGTACACACACTTTCCAAGCAGCCCACTGCATTTCTGTCAGCTTTCTTCTCTCGTGCCACGTTGACCTTCAATGCATTTAGATCAAAGACTGAGTTGTCAAGCTTTCAATCCTAGTAACAGTGAAGCTACCGTAAGGATATACCGCATAAGATCTTCAACTTATATAAACTTGCATTGCACATTGAGGTAGATACATGGCTTTGATGCCAGTTGAATGCATTACTTTATAATTTTGATTACAGAATTTGTAAGTACTCCTGTCTTGAGCAGCCTAGTCTACAAGATTTCACTCTACTGCTACAAGAATGTTATTAAGAAGGTGCTTACTTCACTCACATCACAAGAAAATCTAGACAGAGATGTACATTGGATTCTGCCTTGAATTTTCACATTATTCCAGAGAATTCTGTTGACTTCCTTTCGCAAAGCTGCTGCACAAACTGGAAAGCTCTTCAGCAAACATTTTACTAAAGTGCTTCCCTGGATAAAAATCTAGAGACTTTGTCATGTAAGAAATTATGCATTTGTAACAGTGCCTTGCTGGCATTAAGAAATCTGCATTAAGAAATCTGCAGATCATCTATAAACTTGCATTTAAAACAGAATATAAGCATCATCCCTGAGAGGAAAACAGTATTTCCTTTGACTGTATGAGTTCTGCAGAATGAATTAGTTTAATATAACCAGAACAACAATGCTGGAAAAAGGATGAACAATCACTTAAGTAACACAAACTTCACGAAGTTCCCAATGGATTGCTCACACATTACACACTGCTGGAAGAGGGAAACGGTTATCTACCAAGCCCTCAGTGAAGGCCATATACAAAATTGCAACTTGTTTAATTTTTCAGAACATCTAACTTTCTTCATACTCTACACTACAGTATTAAGCCACAAAATTGAGAGTGCTAGTTAGTTAAAAAGCTGAAGGACTTCAGGGGAATTCCTTTTAAGTCAAAGCTGCAGAAGTTATCTGAAGTTTGAAGTCCAAGGAAAAGGAAGGAAACTCCCCCTAGAGTTTTAAATCCAGCTGGATGAATAACCACCTTAAAAGGGTATTTGTAATAATCAGAGCTTCAAATGTAAAGGAATGGAAATGGAATAGAAAATAAGAACGATCACCAAGCAAAGCTCTAAATAAGACATCAGAAAAGGCAAGAAGGAAATTAAAACATCCAAAAGTCAAATCAAAAGAGACTGTATGTAGGCAATTAAAACATGGAAAAAGCTTTTAGTTGAGTACTAGAAAATCAGTCTTGCAACAGATTTTGCTCTATACTTTCATTAATGACATTAGACCAAACAGCAGACATGCGATATCCCCTTACACTAAGTTATGTGGCACCATCAAGGAATAAGAGGAAGAACGGCAATACTACACAAGTACTCCAGAGTTGCACAATTCTAAGAATTTCTACTTCAAATTGGCAAATCATGGAAATGGCTGGAAATGAGAGAGGTACCAAGACTCAAATTTGTTAATCCATCAGCCATCAACGACTTTGGCCCACCAGTGTGATGCTACCACAAAAGAGGAAAATAAGACAACAGAACAGCATCAACAGAGATATTTCCAATAAAAATAGGAAAGTACTAACACTACAGGTGAGATTGATCTCAAATACTATTCTGATCATATGTTCCATAAAGAGTGAATCCAAACCAAATCTGTCTTTACCAGAGTGTTAATCTATTTCTAATTAAAGTAATTAAATGAGTGTTAAAAGAACAGAAGCACTGCTAAGTAATTGATTGGCTTTATATGGTTTCAAAACTCACTTTTGAAAGGGAGACAAAAGAATAAAAATAAAGCATTCAAATCATTTTAACTCTTCATATGAACCTAAAGCTTCTTCTCAGTCAGTACAGCATTATGTTTTACTGAATTCCCAGTTGGCTCCTTTGGCTAGAGATGGCCAACATGCAACAACTAGGGCAGAAACAACATGTCAGCTCTTTAAGTAGGTCATTAAGGATAACCACATGATAGATTTTATGATACCTTTGTTTTCCCTTTTCCTGCTTATGAAGATTTTGGGGTGTCAGTTAGACATCTCAAATATTTTCAAGAGAGTAGATACTTCAGAGAAGAAAAAACCAAGTCTTTTCAATATACAGAATTTTCCCCTTAGTATTAACAATGAACACAAAGTGAGCAGTCTGTAGATAAAAGAAGGCATACCCCCTAAATGCAGACTATGCAAACTATTTATAGACCTGAATGAAGAACGGTAATGTCTCTTTCACGAAGAATTTCAGAGTCTAGTTTGCATCAATTCGGAAAAAAAAACCTACAATTTTTGGAGGGAAAGGAGGGAGAAAAACAGGATTCCTCTCATTCCCTCCCCCCCCCCAGTATCTTTCTCCATAAAACAAATGCAAAGAAGCTTTAGACAGAACAAAATGAACCATTTTAACCATTTTAACCATTTTAGAATGTTACATTTGTCCTGGTAGTGCTAAAAAGGGAGCTCTAGCATACCAGAAGATAGAATCCAAGCCCAGCCTTTTCAGGACTCATCCATATATTGTCCAAGGAGACAGTTTGGGTTAGTGATCCCATATTCTGCTGTGTATTCCAGTGCCTCGTTTGCTCCTCAGGTCGACTTCTCCAACTCTCCTAGAAATCCTGCTCTGGTGCAATGAGTTAGTGCAACTAAGCATGCCAGAATAGAGATAAGAGAGGTATGAAGTGCTGTTTAGGAGTTGCTCATGAGGTGAGGGCTCAACCTGGATTGCTCAATAGACCACTCAGAAAAGGACTAACAAGTGCTTTCAGGGCCAGTGGAGGATCCTGAGGAGGATCCAAACTACTGCCCAGCTCTAAAGGTAAGTCAAGCTCTGGAGATAAACCTGCTGTCCACAGAAGATCATAAAAATTAGAATTCAGTTGGTTAGGTTTACAAACACACAAAAAAGTGCAGATGTAACAAAACATTAGGAATCTAGACTTCTCATAGCCACATGTTGCATTACTGGCACCTATAACATGACACTTACTCATGCTTAGCATTGCCTCCTGCTCCTGTCAACTCCTCTTTCCTTCCAAGGAAGGGTTGTTCCCAATTCTCTCTCCTTTCTTTCTTCAGCTCACAAAGACAACCTTAGATTTTTCTCCTGAAGTCACTTTCAGCAAGCATACATTCATTTTCAACAAACATACATTTTCCAAAAAAAGTAAAATAATAAAAGTGGTAACTATTACTCATTATTTGTAGGTAAGCATATAGTTACAGTATACATAATAAAAACTCTTCCAATATGCCAAACATTCATATGGAAATCTATACCAGATAAACTGCAAGTAAAATCCTCAGAATATACACAGAAAAATTAGCAAACCTAATGGACCTGCAGCCTTTTCCAGCAGCCTTTCCCAAAACCATTTTATTTATTTTCACATTGTTTGGAACCCAGTTAAAAGGATGAAGGACAAGGAGTTTCTCACACTGTATGTCTCTTGAGTGTGCTCCCTGGTAGTAGACACTTTTGCAAACAAACCCATAGCAGTTTGCATGGTTAAAAGAGACTGTCCAAATATGTACTGGATGATGGGCCAGAAACACACTAAGAGCCCACCCAACGCAATGCTGGGAGAAGAGGCTCTTCCAGTGCATGTGAACAAGGAGGATTTGACCAACTGGATGTTCACTCCATTATTGTATTTATTATTTTTCCTTCATTATTCCCCACACTGCGGCAGCATTATAGGGTCTCCTCTCAAAGACAGGTCAAGTACCCTTACTCAGTATCAGAGATCTTCTGCTCTCTATTCCTGCAGCACCTGCAATAGTATGCACACCTGATAATGACGGCATCTTGACTGCTCATGAGCAATGCCTAACACTGATGCCTCTTGTTCTGCAGAAGTACTCCTGCCTCCTTGCCAGAAAAAAAAAAAAAAAAAAAAAAAACAAGTAGGTAGAGTTAGGGAGTTAACTGACATCAAGCAGCAGTCCTTCCACTGAGGACTCTCTCATGAGAAGCTCTCCAGAAAAGCACTCACTACAACTTTCACTGGGAATTTCTTTAGTGCTGTGATTTTCTCAGTGTAGCACTGTTGCTGGAAAAAGCTCAGTGTGCCAGCTTTCTGCCTAGCAGACCCCAAAGTAAGGTTGCTTAAATGATTGCTGTATCAACCTCTCTGATCATCTTTGAATCCTCAGTGTTACAGCACGTCACTTAAACTGTTCAAGTGTGTGATGGTGTAATGGTGCAGCAATTGAAAAAACACTCCTCTTCAACAGCATATTGAGTTTCTAAAATGCTTAGTTCCTTTAAGCCACATATGCAGAATGTTTTCTCAGCAGAAGATGCAGCATCTTGCCTGTGGCTGTTTTAGAGTATTATTTAACCTCAGTTTTCCAGCTTTCCTTGCACACCAACTATTCCAGCAAGGCTGTGCTGCTGCTCTCAAAGCAGCACACAGCTATGATACTCCCACATAGTAAAATAAAGCACCAAGTTGTCTGAAGCCATCACTTTCCACATAGCAGAAAGGAAACACTTCTCAAAAAGAAGGGAATACAAAATCTCCATTCTTGTGTATTTTGCAGACAATTTCACAGCCTTAATCTATGTGTGATTATGTCTTTTTCCCCCTTCAGATACACTTGATATGGATTTGGAAACACAATTATAGAGCACAGGTAGGATTAATTTCTGCTCTTTAGCAGCCTGTAGCAGCTTAGGCAGCTTCTGTCTCCCATCTTACCTAAGCTTTATACAGTTCCTGTGACTCTTCTCAGTGTCACCCAGTATGCTCTCAAGCCCAGCCTCCTTCTCTTCCTTCTTGCAATTAAAATCATCCTCTGAATTCTGACTGCTCATTTTTTTTTCTAGCTTATTGGGCTGTAGCAGAAGTTGTTCATTCATATGTACTACTGAATTTACATACTGTCCTCCTCTTACCAAATTGGAAATGACTCCTTCTCCAGGAAGGAATATATTCAGTGCTGTCATATGACAGAAACGGGAGCAGTGACTGCCCCGATAGAAATGCAGTGCAGAAACATGCGCGGTGCTCCCCCAGATATGGAAGCAGACATAGAAGAAGCAAACCCTGTTAGGCAACAGGCTCAGCACAAGCATAGTCATTACCAAATCCTTTCCAGACTGACAGCTGTACCAGAACAACACGTTAGGAGAAACTAGCCACCAGTGGCCAGTACTTGCATAAGTGAGATATAGTTGCTAAAACACAGTGCTATGGCAACTGTCAGTGGGCTAAGTAATTTCTCGCTTTCCTCCTCATGCTTGTCTCCTCTCCTGCAGCCCTGACCAGCTGTGCCTCCAGGGGTGTATTTCTTTCAGCAGAACTATCAGCATTAAAGAAGGTCAATTCTATTCGCTCTTCCTTATTCAGATTTCTGTCATCTCACTTCCTGGCCCTCATGCTGTAAAAGCTTAACAGCTATTTTTCTTCTATATGAATCAGAACTACATTTTTTTCCTCCCTCCCTAAAGTGCCCCACTGAGAGCTGCTGGTTCAAGGCACCTGGGTATCTCGGTCTTTGGTTCACTGCTAAAATTAGGATCCAAGTTTACTGTGGCTAATCCTAGAAGTATTGTAAGATATTTTCTTTAGCATTTGCTTTAAAGATGCATTTTTAATCTCTCAGAATGAAGGTGAAAGGCAACAGGCTTTCTGCAGTGAAATAAATCAATAAGTAATTACTGCTTCACGTGTAGCACCATGAACCAGTAGCACAGCTACTCAGATGAGACAGATAAGAATCTGTGACGCTCGACGAATCCTGCCTTGATAGTCCTCAGCCTGCTAAGTTTATGTCACCAAAGAACAAGATGAATCTGTTTGCTGCTTCAAACCCAGTCAACCAGGGCACTTTGCAAACCAATATATGTTAATTCAAGGAAAGATACATTGAAAAATGTACAGCAAGAGTTATCTCAACACACACAAAAAAGGCTATGTCCACACAGAGGACAGGTTAACTTTAAAATCTGTCTTCGGGCCTTAACTGCCAGCTTTTTATACAAAAATCCCTCAGGCTCGCTGGTAGCCTTCACACCCATTGGATCTTGTCAAGAGTCCACTGTGATCCCCCAAACTTCTCTGTATGCTTGGGTCCAAGGCTGAGCCTTCCAGCTCTTTCTGCAGAGGATGTGGAATTCACCCAACTGCTGCAGGACATCAGAAGTACAACAGCACAAATCCCTCAACTTCCTATCAGCAGGGGCACGCCAGTCATCACAAAACGTGAATTTGCCCACACCATATGAAAATGAAATGTGAAATTTATAAATTAATTCAAAAATTTTGTTGAGAATTAAATAAAATCAAAGCTTCTAAGTGTGGAGGGAATCATAGTTATTCCCCAGATAGGATCAAGAACAACATTCCTAACAGAAGGTTGTAGGACCTACACCTGAAAACACCTCCAAGGATAGAAGCTTATCTGGGCAAACTACATTGGGCATTGACTCTCCTGTGTATTAGGTAGTTTGATGTAATATTTAACCTTATCTCCTTCATTGCAAGTAGCTGTATCTAGAGAACTGATTATTCCCTCCTCTGTATTTTTCCTCTTACATACTAAATAGCATTGTCTTCTTTACTTCTCTTTTTAGCCTCTAAAACCTTCATCTTGTCACTTCTTTACAATTCTGATTGCTGAGCCTTCTCCAAGTACATGTAGTGAGCTGTCAAATACGCTAGCACAATAGAGGCAAGGCTGCTTTCATGTCCCCAGGTCCAGGTAGCAGCGAGGTGCATCACTATTCCTCTAAGACACATATGCTCACATACATTATACATTATATAATACATATATACATATACACACATATCAACACAAACAGAAAACATAGCACTCAGACACAAACAGCACCAACAGCTTCATCTTATTCCCTCTCTGGCTGAACAGGATGAAAGCATATTGGCAGAAAAAATAAAAAAATAAAATAAATTACACACACACAACACAGATCCCTCCAGTAGCTAACCTGAGACACTCAGTCTATGCAGGAAACGGCCTGTGGATCCCTGGTCTTCCTAGTTACTGGCACCTGGACATGCAAACCACCAGATCTGGCCTGGACTTCTAGGTTCCCCCAGTAACCAACTCTCAGATCACTTTGGTCTCTCCAAGCCCAGACTTATACTCACTCAGTACCTGACTCCTAAGCTTCTATCCTGCCTGCCACCTAGCAATTACTCACTGACATACACATCCACACACATGGATGCACCCTGGTCTCTCCTGTTGCTAACACCACAGCCAGAAGGCCCCTGTAACCCATGGTCCCACCTCAGTTGCTGGTACTTGGACCCACAGCTGCTCCAGTTGCTGGCACCAAAAACACACAGGCCCCTATGACCTATAGTCCAACTCCAGTGGCTGGCACTCAGACCACCATAAACACAGATGCACACAAAATACAGTTCTCTAACCAGGAAAATATTTAGAAATGGGATATAATCAGAGGACAGGACAGGCTCTGGTGATCAGGTGCAGGGCATGCCCATACTGACCAGAAATAGGTTTATATGAGATCAGTTCCCTTATCAATTTTCCCAAGCTTGTTCCTCCCCAAACCACTTTCATTCCTGCCTTTCCCTTTTTTTCCTCCTTTAAATACCCCATAGCAAGTTTTCTTATCCCACAATAAGTCCCAACAAGACTGACCAGGGTCAATCTGTGGGGTGCTCCAGAAAACCTCTCGCCTTGAGTCACAGTGATGGGTGTCACCCTCGACAAGCGGCTAATGGCGCTACTGTGACAGCCCTCATAGGAGGTGGATTGGGGGCTCCATTTCTCTCCACAGTTATTGGGGTTCCCCTACTTGCCACTGTGCCTCTTCATGCTCCTTCACGTGTGTGGAGATGAGCCTTTAATTAAATATTAATTTAAACAACATCAAGCTTTTATTGCATAGAAATGCCCAAAACTAAGAGCAGTTCTGCTACTGAGGCTTTGTGGAGAACAAAAACAGCAGACGGATGAAATCATGCATCTGAAAACAACAGCCTTATTAACATTTTGCAATATAGTATTATTTTCTTATTTTCTCTCTTCAATACTTTCATCATACTTCAGCTTGTGATTCATTATTTCCTACATCTGCTTTTGAAGAGCAGTTGTTATCCACTATTCATTTACACAATTGATTAATCCTACTAAAGCAAGAAAATTCATGCTGACGTTACTGAATTTCACTGCATTTTCTGGACACTTTTGTAAATTGTCAAAGTTATCTTGAACACTGAAGCTCCCTTCCAGCAAACTTACTTCCAGGGAATTTAGTAAATATGCTCTCTTTTCCATCATCCAACTTGTAAATAAAATATTAAGTAGTACTAGATCCAGGAAAGGTCTCTGTGGAGCTGAATGTATCCCTGCAATTTGTCAGTGAACTTTTAGAATGCTTGTTACCCTTGATAGCCACATTTCCTTTTTATGCCTCTGTCGTTTAGATTTTGTCTCTGTGTTCTTCTTTTCTATGTGTAGTTAATAATTTAACCTAGTTTCCCTTGCTGTGTACTTCTTGGAACTTGAAGGCAGTGAAGAACTCGTTATTTTTTCAGTTGATCTCTTAAGAGTTCTCCTAGCTTGCTTTCTTCTGAAGCATGAGAGCTTGAGTTAGCATCCTTAATGTACTTTAAGAAAAGTACATAAATCATCCCAGAGAATGATTTTTTTTTTTTTGAGTTTAATGAAGTTGTCTTCCTGAAGTCCACTGGTTTTGGCTTTTTTTTTTTTTTTTTTTTTTTTTGTTCTTCCATCTGACTTTTTTAAGAATGGATTTTAATAGCTTGACAATGTAAGAGTAAGCATAAAATTAGCAATTAACAGAAGGGTATGGACTTCCCTAAACTTCTGTATGAGAAAATTGTCCCTAGTGTCTTTCAAAAATTTGCCATATGCTGCGCCCTACAATAGATCCATCCCAACAGATACCTCTTCAGCTAAAGTCCCCCCATCCCCTCTCAACACTACAAAGTCCTATGCTTTGGTTGATTGTACAGAAATAACATTCTATGATCTTGCTTGCCTGGTGCACCATAAGCAACTCCAATAATGCCCTCTTTTTCTCTTTTTCTCTTTCCCAGAGGAAAGGAACTCTCTCTCCCAGGAACTTGGAGCGACCTGAATAAAAAGCTCTATCTCTTCCTGCTTTTCCTCTGTCATTTCTTTCTAAACAAACAGTTCCCTTTCAGAAGAGCTCTTTTACACCTTATTTAAATCCAGGTCTCTGTCGAAGATCCAAATGACTTTGTTAAATACTCACATTTCAACAAATTGTAAAATCTTAAACTAAAAACCATAGCATTAACTTCACAACAAATTTCAGAGTGCTCCAAGTGTTTTTACTACATTAAAAATCTACAGATATACAGAATCAAATAAAGTTGCAATCATCAAAAGTTCAAAGTCTTAACATAAAGTCCATCAAAACAGAATTCTTTAATTTAGGATCTTTTTTCAATTTGGACCTGGCCTAGATTAATATAGGCCTACATCCAGTTAGCTCACAAAAATAGGATCTTATTCTCCAAAATGAAAGCTGAATGCACATATGTGACACTATCATGTGTACTCATGAACAGTAAAAGATTCAGACTATAGAACAGAATGTACAGGATATTAGTCTTTAAATGCATTACTTTAGGTTTTGAAGTATACCTTCACACACATTTAACACATCTGAGAAGAAACCAGTTCCCAAAGCACCTGCAAGTAAGAATTTAAAAAGCCTGGTCCCTTCCAGCCTCAACCATCCTATGAAATTCTGGTCTATATGGGGTTTTTCAAATGGGACATTCAAATTCAGTGTGTCAGTTCAGGTGTCCCTTCTATGAAATACTGTCAGGTGAAACTTCAATCCAAAATCCTCCTAAGGCAGAGAGAATTGAGTGAAATTCCAATTAGAGGAATGGAACATTAGAAATGAAGGAGTAGAAAAAGTAACGATGGGAACAAGCAAAGGATAAATATGTAACTTGCAAACTAAAGAAGAGTGAGAGTACAGGATAAAGGCATCCATGACCAAATAGTAAAAAATTAGCTAATTACTTAGTACTCTACCTTCATGCTTCCATGATTTGACAGCCTCTATCTGTGAACAGAGACTATACATAAATAATAAATAAAGGAAGCTTAGCAACATGGCAACAGATGTTTCAGCAGAATCACTGTCAATTATGCGACAACAAAGCAGTTGTTGGAGTAGCTTTTAAGTTGGCTTAGTTTATGTAGAACCAGATGTTACTAGAGGCAGGAATTAGAAGATGATATTGATATTCAGAATATGTTAAAAAAATCCAAACAAAAGAACTTAAAATATTTTAGATATATTTTATTTACAGGCTTAACTATTCACAGCTAAAAATAACCAATAATGCTAAAAATTCTGTATCATCCTACTTATGTCTAACGATCTAGCTGACAACAAGCACAAGCTTTCTATCAAGTAACTGCTCATTTGTAGGATGATGAATAATCACCTGAATTGCTAAAACATAACTTTCAATAAGTAGCTGTACTTCACTTCAGAATTACTTCTGAACGGAACCTCTCTCATAGTTCTTCTGCAGTAAGGCAGACTGCCTAACCAAGCTAACCACAGTAACTGAGCAAATACTTCCAATTTAATAGGATACCATATTGAAAAATCGGGCAAACACCATTTGGTTTCAAAATGCACAGTCTGCAAGTTTTTAATGCTATAAAACCAGCCACATAAAATTGAGTCAGACTTAGAAAAAAGGTATCATCCACTTAGAAAAATCAACCTCATCTGTTTTGTTTCTTCACTGCAATTGTTGAAAAGAATGTCAACTTTTTATAAATAAACAATAGCAAGTGATTAGCATTTTGCTCATCTCGGAATAAATATTTAAATACGCACCACGTTTCTTTCGTGATTGTCACAGGTCTAAGAAAAAAGTCCATCATTATACTAACAATGTCAACTACATTGTATTTTACTTTTGAGACATTAGTAACTTTGACTTTCATAAACATAATTAACATAACCCCATGGACCCTGTGTGGTTCAGGGATATATTACTACAGTGAAACAGAAAGAAGTTAAAACTAATTTTCTGTAATTGTTCAAAGGGTACAGCTAAAAACAGAAGCAACCTAAATTAGCATTTTTGTTGGAAGAAAATTCAAGCTGCTTCCAGTATAAATTAGCAGGATGCCATAAAGCACAAGTGGATCCAAATACGATAGGATATTCTGATTAACAAATTAAATATATTAGAATACAGACAGTTATTGCGCTCCATCACACTGCACAAAGAAAGGTCTTCCTGTCACAGGACTGGGAGAAAAATTCCCCGAGCTGTGCTGAGAGACAGTACGAGGCACATACAATCTCATGTCCCTGGAAAAAGTGTACAATTATTTGCTCAATGAACTGCTACTAAAGCACACAACTAAACAAGATTTTCAGAGTATTGAGATAAAGAACTGTTTTTCAGTACAAAATCTCTGGCTAAACTAAAAATACAATTCATCTCTTTTAATTTACAGTCTCATAGTTTGTGCAAATCCTTCCTTTTATTTAAAAATACAAGATGTGCAGAATATTTAAAATGTTGCCTGAATTTGCAGACAGCAGCAGAGACAGTGAGAGCAGCTCCCCAGCCAAACTACTTCCTATTATCAAAATCCAGCCACTATCATATTTTTGGCATTTTTTTCCTTCCACACAATCACTTATTCCTGCAAAGAGAAAAGAACAGGGACAAAGGGCAAGGGGCAGGGAAGATGTTCAGAAAGCCAGTGTTAAAAAATAATAATAATAATAAAAAGAGATGGTATGGGAAATTGAAATCTCTCACCTCTCAGAAAAAGGGAATGATGTTAGAACTACAGTAGGTCGTGATGTGCTCACTCAGCAGACTTTCCCTGCACCTCCAGTCATGAAGCACTCACTGACCCATGAACATAGCTCAAGAGTTTATGGCTATTGGTTTCATATATTCGTAATACAGAAGACAGGAAAATATCATAGTATAATCAAGTTTAATGACAACATTAAGTTTTCCAAAGTTGTTCTCTTGTAAAAATAAAGAGTTAAGCACTATCCCAACTATCTGGCTAGATTTACCGGATGCACACTGGAGTCCATCTGGATCTGGACAGGGTCCAGACACTGGATTCAGGTACAGATTTCAAAGTCAAGAGATAGGCAACTGCTGTCGCTGAAGGAGATCAAATTTCTTTCTGAACACTCGCATTTACTATTATACATGCCTAAAGCTGCAATGAAGGCAACAAAGCTGCTGTTGACACACTGATGAATTTGACAAAGATGGTTGGTCTGGTCTTTTTGGTCTAAATTAGGGCTTCACGGATGACTGAAATTTTCAATCCATTGACCAAAATAGTGAAAATGTGCTATAGACCAAGCCAAAAGCAAGATCTGACACAATACTCTGCTACTGAAACCACACATTCTGATAAAGCAAAATTACATTACGTTTTCAACATTTTTCATTAAAGCAAAGGGCTGGGTTAATGAAGAGTATCTGAAACCTCCAAAGAGAATTATATTGCTCTTTCTACTTGTTGGAACATCTGGTTAGACAACTCCCCTGGAAAGACAGATTCAAACATCCACCATGCTCCTTCAGAGCATATCCCCTAAACTCTGAACTGTAAGCTATCTTGAGGCAGACTTTCCTCCATCTCTTTTGCTGAAACAATTTCACTTTACGGCATCTATCTAAAAAAAAATCATTGGGCAGGAACTGGGACCCAGATCTTGCTGATGACAGACAGACACTCTCGCATTCTGCCCTAGAGTATAACATGGTTCTTAATATGGACTCTTCCTTGGTCACTGTTTATCGTAACACCTTTAGACGCAGTAGACTACTTAATAAATTGTGTAACTACATTGAGCTTCTGATGAAGACCAGATACTTCCTCCCAAGTGATTTTACAAATACTGCTAAGTGGCCTGCTAAAGCCAGACTGAGAAATATTTCAGACATGTGTAAGCAAATGATATTGTGGAATTGCTTTTTAAATTACAGCTCCAAAAAAAGTATTTACCAAATTTTACCTAAGTCACAAAAGCCTTTAGGTTGACTAAAATAGCAGTTTTCACCAAATAAAACTACTCACTGAAGGAAAAAATATATTCAACCTTGTTAAGACATGATGAATCAGCCAAAAAGGGAAATCTTACAAAAAGGGATGTGTCAGGAGGCTTGTAAAAAAAAACACAATACAAAGAATAGTGCAGACTGAAATCAAAAGGAACACAGAGGAAGATTAAAATAATGAGTTGTATACACAAAACAAAGGCCAAGAAAAAGCCAAGCATAATACCTCATCAAAATAACCCTAGACTAGAGACAAGAAGAAAGAAATGTAAAAGGACAAGCTGAAAGCCAAAAGGAAGAAGAAAAATAAATTTAAGTTTAGAGAAGAGAATGAAACATAAAAGAGAGTCAGCTGAATTTGAAATAAAATCATATCATGTTCTCAGCAGAACCAGGGTTTCAAGTCAGGTAATCATCTTTCAGTATAAAGTTAATGGTTACAATTGATAGACTGTACCAAAAACTATGCATTTAAAAGCAAGAGCATAAGAAGTTGACTTAAGGAAAGCCTATTTTATTTTTCTTTATTTATTTTCTTTATATTTTTAGTTGTAAAAAAGCATTTGTGAAAGAAAGTAATTAGGAATAATTAACAGCTCAGCAATACATATTATTTAGGCCTATGACTAGAACTAGCCATAATACCCCAAATTCTCAATATCAATAGCAATACACAGCAATACAAGTGTTATTTTTCAAAATGACAAAACTTGCTGATAGTTTCACTACGAAATCCTATTTTTTCTTTTAAAATTCTCAACTCTTTTTATACCAGTTTAACTGATATAGCTATTTAGGAAGTACTCATTCCTGTAGTGATCAGTAAGCCTCACCACAGTCCTTGCTTCTGCCTGCCCACACAAGACAAAATATTCTGTCATTCTTAAATGACTGGAACACTACTTTTAAGAGCACATTTTTAGTCTGTGCTATTCCTCTAACCTAAGACACATTTCCTTTTTAGGAAGCCACATCAATATTCAGGTAAATCCAAGATGTAAATTTTTTTGCTTTGCTAAAAAGCAATTAACCACTGCATGAGTAATCAGATAGGTCTCCTTGAAAACTTTATTTGCAACTTCATAATCCCACAGCAAAATATTTTTGCTTACCTACTCCATTTTACTGAGTATTTTTTCCAAGACATTTTGCTCCTTTATACTGATTTTTTCATGCTTTTCCTAGTTTATTGCTGTATCTATTTCTAGATGTTACATACCAGTTGTTACAAAACAAGACAGAAAATGTGTTTCATTCACTACTGGAACTGAATATACCACTGGAATTATGCCTGCCTTATTATTTTCACTAAGGGAGTAGCCTGAAATATCCAGAGAGACTGGTGCCCTACTGTGCTAAGTTCTGTACGAAATCAAGAGAGACACATAGGTGTTGCTCAGAGAAGCTTATAAATCACAAGCACTCAGGACAGAAGAGGGTTACCAGATCTGGTTCCACTAAACCTGCAAAAATCATGCCAGGTATTACAGCTTAATTCAGTTTTCCACAAACATTCTTGTTTCAGCAAGCATTCTTGTTTCCTCATTAGAAATCTTCTAATTTCCAGCTTCAAATATATTAATGCTTGATTTATGCCTATTTATCTGACAAGTTTGTCCTTTTGCTTAAACAATTTCTCTTTCTCAATATGCGTTGCACTGACGAATTTAGAGAATTCAGCATAAACCTTCTCAATCTCTGTTCTGCTAGGTGTAAGCCAGGCTTTTCTCACCTCCTTCCCTAACACAGGTGCTCCGTTCTCCTGCTCAGCTTAGCACCTATTCCGATTCAAAGTCATCCTTCACGAACACAACTGGTTAGGCTTTTATGCAGTATTCCAGACAGAGCCTCACAATATCTACTCCCTACTGGAAATACATCACACGGTGTGACCAGAAGGTGGGCAAGAGAGGCTCAGATATTGGCAAAGAGAGATACACAAGGTTCATAAAGGGTTAAACGGGATTCGATGAAGGACTTGCACTAGAAGATGCACAGGGAGCCCTGGGAACCGTGAGGGGTCACTGATGGGGGGCTGCTGGAGGCAAAGGTCAGACACATAGGCCGGACCCCCAACCAGGATTTGACTCATTCATAGAGGCCCCCTAAAATCTCCTAGAACTATTTCCTTATCTCAGCTGTGCTAACCTTGAGCAACTACCTTCCAGGAAGCTGCTACATGTTCTTGACCAAACTGAAGTTGCATGCCTGGCCCTGATGGGAATTTGGTCAGTGTGTAGCTTCACAGGCTGGGCCTGCTACCACGTACTCTGTCAGGCACTGACTCCTCACCAGATCTTCTGCAGGTGTTCTCACTACATGGTATGTCGCATATGTAGAAATAAAGATGAAATGGCTTTCCAGCAACTTAATGATCCAGCTAGGAATAGTATTCAAGCAATCTAGGCTAGCTGGTATCAGTAACAGGCCTCACAACAAGACTTCTGAGCAATGAGATGTGAAATATGCCTGTGTGCTACAATTTGACCACTACAGGACAATCGCAACAAAGATGGTTATGAATCTACTCGGGTAAAAACTGTTAATCATGTTCTCCCCCATGATAAATCATTTCTCACATCACTTCAAATATGAAAATAGGCACTAAACTAAGGAACATGCAAATGAATATATTTAATAACATGTTTAATAATAGTATCTGCCCATTTCTCTAATTCAGAGTATTATATTTAAACATCCCTCATCTGCAGTTTTGGAATTGGAAAAAAAAAAAAAAAAAAAAAAAAGCCAAAGAAGCAGTCACAGTTCTAAACACAATGGACACGCACACACACGAACACAGCAGATCTGTTAAGAAAGGGTCTATTTAGACTTTAGGGTCTATTTTTGAAATAGAGCCCCACTTTAAAGTTAGGATAAAAGTACCAATATTTGCTAGAAGATCACAAGTAGTTGCTGGAATTATCTCCTACTCCAAGCAGCTAAAGCACGAACTTCTTAACCTGTGATAAAATTATTTTAACACTCTAATTCATACTTTCACTATACAGGAAAGAGAGACAAAGATAAAATCTGTTTCAGCAGAAGTCCTTATTAGACTATGAACAGAAATGTAGCATGAAGTACATATGGATAGTTTGCTATATTGTTAATTAGTACACCACAATGAGTTTGCTTCATAAAAAAATGAAGTAATTGCTATATTACATCATTCAACCCTTATAACCTAAATGTTTTAAAGTTTTAACTGTAAATGTGTCATAGACACTTCGGTTCTTTTGGATTCTGGAAGTATCCAAGACCAATATCAAATCAATACTCCCAGAATAAAATATAATTCCAGCAAACAGTATCAAATAATCATTGTAATCTTTTCTGGGCAGCCAAGAGAAATTGGATTCAACAAGTGGCAGGTGGACCAGTACATAGGTGTAACAACAGATCTGTAGGGAAAGAGAGCATATGATCTCCATCATTATATATATCCCTCTCTCTCTCCAGTGATTTACTTTTGCCATTCCAGTAGGCTCCAATGAACAGGAGCCTTCAGAAGAAACCACCGCAAATTTAGCTCTGGAATAACCAAGACCTTTTTTGACCTCCTGAGGGTGTGTGGTTTTTTTGTTTTGTTGTTGTTGTTGTTTTTGGATATACTATTGCCTTAATTTAAATGAAGGGGAAACTAAAACAATCCGAAAGTAGGAATTTCAAATGTTCTTAGCATTTTATCTAGCTTTATTTCCTTAGATGGTAATAGCAATATGCTCACTAACTTTATTGGTACAGTATTCACTAGATGAAGGCACTGAAAAGCTACAAGTGAACTCCTTGCCTACTGGCAAGCAAAAGAAGCCTTATACTGAGGAATCTCTACTGAAAAAAAATAGATGAATGCATTCTTCCAGTTTGCCTTAGCCCCCCACCCCCACCCCCCTGAGTAAGTTGCATCATGATCTGTTTCTGCTAAAAGCTGAAAGATTGGATTTGGAGTTGACTGATTTAACACCATTTATTACAGTGGGCTTGTACTGGCTGTAAATCAGTCGAGGATTCCACTAGCTTCTTTTATTCTACACTGCCTCAACTGGACATTAAGAGAAAAATTGTGCTCTGAACTGTTCAGAGGTGGGTGGGAAAGTATGAAGATGAGGAAAGCAAGAAAGGAAAGAATTATCTGCAGTTCCTTTGAAAGATTAAAGCTGTAAACTGCTTTTTGGTGGATTAGCTAATGTCTATTCAGAACACTGCTATAACTGGGTTCATTATGTTTTTTATGAGGAGGCCAAATAAACAAATTATTTACATAAAAACTAATAACTTCAAGATAACGATCCTAATGTCTGAATCACAAACAGGCCTGTTGTCAATGCCAAATCATTCCCTCCTGAACACCTTAAAAAGAGAGGGAAGGACAGATGTCCCTAATGAATATCTTCATGGAAGTAAGCAGCCTTTTCACATGAATAAAATGAAGTTTACAGAACCAGCACTGTATTCTCTTTCCCACAGATAAGAATCAACAACTTTACTGATTTATCCCATGAAACAGTCAAGCTAATACTCTGACTATCTCATGAATCTAATTTGCACATGCAGAGAGCAGAGTCGAATGTACAGTTGCAGTCACCATCTGTACAGTTAGCCAGCAGGTTACATGTCTAAGGGGCAAAAACAGGCATTAGAGAACTCTAGACTGTGTTCAAATGTTTGCTCTCTAACCTTGCATTTATGGAAACAAATCTGACACAGTTCTACTGTCTGTATGTGCAGACATCTATCCCCTTGTCTGCTGTCAACACTTTTCTAATAAAAGCAGAACAGATATTCTGATGACATTAAGTCCCTGCAGCTTTTGTGAATCTAGGCAGACTAGCTGATAAGGAAGCTGTGCTACTGTGAAAAAAAAAAAAGCACCATACTCTGAACTGAACTCTTATCAGACAGCAGAAAATCCACATGGGAGGAAAAAAAAGCGTACCTCCCTCATCAAAATCTTCAGCTGGCCCACGTAACATATTAGTTGAATGCCACAGCAAATTAGGTTTCATTTACTCTGCTGCTTATAAAAAAACTTACGTTTGGAAAGAGTGAAAAAGGGAAGTAAGTTTTGGTGGGAGGAACTGCTTAGTTTAAGCTTAGTATCACCGAGGAACTACTGAATTATTTCTATTAACAATTCCATTACACATAGGCTATATAAATTATTAATTTAGCACCTGAATAATACAGAACGTATGTCTGCCTCCAAGACCATCTTTCCTGCATGAGAAGATAAAACAGTACAAGTTCTTTGGTGTTTTTTTAAGCAAAAATAGGTAGCATTTCTATTCCTCATACCTACAATTGACTGAAGCAGTTTTATTTTGTATTGTTTATTTTGTAATTAATCTAAATGATGTATGTTCCACTCCAAAAGTCTGTTTTCATGTCAAAGTTATACTAAAAAAGAACATCCTTCACTAGCATTTTCCATCATGTTCTCCATGTAATGATAAGGGGGAAAATAGCCAGAGTTACACTCAAGTCATACATGGCAAAATACACTCTGAAGGAGTTAAGAATAACTGAACTACTAACAGGCTAGCTGCCTAAACCAACCTCCCCCCCCCTCACCCCCCCACCCGCAAAATGAGGCATGAACTAATTCATCCCTTTTTGAAAATCTCATCAAGTACTTGCCTCCATCTCCAGACATGCGATACCTCTGACCGTCTTGAACAGGCAGAGTTACTGAATGCCAACTTCGCTTCAGTCTTTCGTATTAAGGGTAGCCCTCAGAAATCCCGGAGTCTAGAAACGAGAAAGAAAGTTAGGAAGACTTTCCTTTAGTCAAGGAGAATCGGGTTAAAGATCTTTTGGGCAAACCTGACATCCAAAAATCCATAAGCCCTGATGGGATGAACCCACCAGTACCAATGGATGGTGGATGTTATTGCCAGGCCGCTCTCCATCATCTTTGAAAGGTCCTGGAGAACCGGAGAGGTGCCTGAGGACTGGAAGAAAGCCAATGTCACTCCAGTCTTCAAAAAGGGCAAGAAGAAGGACCCAGGCAACTACAGGTCAGTCAGCCTCACCTCCACCCCTGAAAAGGTGAGGGAACAGCTCATTCTGGATGTCATCCCCAGACATATGGAGGAGAAGGTGATCAGGAGGAGTCAGCACGGATTCACCCAGGGGAAATCCTGCTTAACCAATCTGATAGCCTTCTCTGATGGAATGACCAGCTGGGTAGATGAGGGCAGAGCAGTGGACGTTGTGTACCTTGACTTCAGCAAGGCTTTTGACACTGTCTCCCATAACATCCTCCTGGATAAGCTCAGGAAGTGTGGGTTAGATGAGTGGAGAGTGAGGTGGATTGAGAACTGGCTGAAAGGCAGAGCTCAGAGGGTCATCATCAGTGGTGCAGAGTCTAGCTGGAGGCCTGTGGCTAGTGGTGTCCCCCAGGGCTCAGTACTGGCTCCCATCCTGTTCAACTTTTTCATCAAGGACCTGGATGAGGGGACAGAGTGCCTCCTCAGCAAGTTGGCTGATGATACCAAGCTGGGAGGAGTGGCTGACACACCTCAGGGCTGGGCTGCCATACAGAGAGATCAGTACAGGCTGGAGAGCTGGGTGGAGAGCAACCTCCTGAGGTTCAACAAGGGCAAGTGCAGGGTCCTGCACCTAGGGAGAAATAACCCCAGGCACCAGTACAAGCTGGGGACTGACCTTCTGGAGAGCAGCTCTGCAGAGAAGGACCTGGGAGTGCTGGTGGATGACAAGTTGACCACGAGCCAGCAATGTGTCCTTGTGGCCAATAAGGCCAATGGTCTCCTGGGGTGCCTTAGGAACAGTGTTGCCAGCAGGTCGAGGCAGGGGATCCTGTCCCTCTCCTCAGCCCTGAGGAGGCCTCATTTGGAGCACTGTGTCCAGTTCTGGGCTCCCCAGGACAAGAGAGACATGGAGCTACTGGAGAGAGTCCAGCATGGGGCTACAGAGATGATCAGAGGGCTGGAGCACCTGTCCTATGAGGAACAGCTGTGAGAGCTGGGCCTCTTCAGCCTGGGGAAGAGAAGACTGAGGGGGAATCTTATCAATGTGTACAAGTACCTGAAGGGAGGGTGTCAAGGGGATGGGACCAGTCTCTTTCCAGTGGTGCCAACCGACAGGACAAGAGGCAACAGGCACAAACTGAAACACAGGAAGTTCTGCCTGGATATGAGGAAGAACTTCTTGACTATGAGGGTGATGGAGCACTGGAACAGGTTGCCCAGAGAGGCTGTGGAGGCTCCTTCTCTGGAGATATTCAAAACCCACCTGGAGGTGATCCTCTGCAACCTGTTCTAGATGACCCTGCTTGACCCCAGAGGGGAGGGAGGGGGGAATTAGACTAGATGATCTCCAGAGTCCCTTCCAACCTCAACCATTTCTGTTTCTGTAACTTTGTACTTTTTCCTGAGGCTCAGTTAAGAGCTGGCAATACAATCACGTTTATACACAGAAGGAGTAGTCAGTGAAAATTCACTTGCATGTAATAACGCAGCTAAGAAACGCAGAGGAAAAGGCAAAGGAAAGAATAAAAAGCAGTCCCATGTATGCATTATATCCTCAAAACTGAAGGCAGTACTATAGTATGGTGATTAGACAATAGCCATAGGATTGAATACTTTGATAGACTGTTATAAGAAATACCTGCATCATCCAGTGCTTAGCTGAAACCCATTTCCTAGCAAATACTTCCACAGAAGAACTGTTAGTCAAAATTTAAAATGCCCACTAACTTACCTTGGAATACTGTTTTGCTTGACATTTCCCAGGACCTGGCCCCATTGAAGGGGCAATGTACTATTATTGTACCCATTGCCAGGGCTATGGCAAAAGTCCTCTCTCTATATTTGTTTCAAATCCAGGCAACTGTACTGAGAAATTTATAATATCCTGTTTTTAATCTGTAACTCAGAGTTTTGTGCTGTGCTCTGACCTTGTCACAAGCTGGCAGACAAAAGCAGAACAATTAGATATAATATGACAAGACTCCCTTACTTCTGTAGTCTGAGCACTTGACTAGCTGCTCTAAGATGAGCTTTGGAAGCATTTTCATCCAAACCCATAAGGCAGTAAAAGAACAATACTACTTAAATCTAACTTAATTTCAAAATCAGGGAGCAGCTTCATGAAAATGAATCTTGGGCATCGCTCTTCCAAAGGAAGTTTAATAAGCTTTGATTGCTTGTTTCCTGAGGTCAAGGAGAAGAGATCAAACTAGAGATTTCTCTACTTCAGACAAACAGAGAAACCGTTCTTTGACCCTGAATTGTGCTTCCACCACCTATTTAATGTCTAAAAGACACCGACCACAAGCTTAACAGTGTTCCCATTCAAAGAACAGCGTAAGTCAACATGTTTTGTTTTGTTTTGTTTTTAACGTGTAAGGAATCATGTAAGAAAGGGGCAGATAAAATTGATGATAAAACATACATTACAAAATTTAGCACTTGTTTTCATTTTACCTCCACCATTCTTGTATCTTTCTACCCCAGGAGTCACCTACACAGTTGGCATCCACAGTTTGCAATCCTGAAACACTTTAGTAGCCACATAATCTGCTATAAAATGAGCAGAAGATTTGTAGTGCATTAGTGAGATCGTAGGATGTGTGACCAGATGCATTAAACCACAACTACCTGCTTAGAGCTCACTGGAAAGGAATGAAGAAGGTTCCAAACATATGCTATCTTACAGAGAAACCATTATTTGGAAGCAGATAAGTCACAAGTTATCTGAATTGAGAAGACTGGGAATGACGAAGCCCATGATTTGTTATCCGCCTCTTTGGGTGTTTATTGATAGTCAAATGCCAAGCAAGAGAAGGAGGGCGACTCTGACCAAGGTACTACTGTAGCAGAAAACCCAAAAGGAGTTTGGATGTCCTTGTAGTAAGTCCAGTCTGGAAAAGCTACTGCTCCTGAAACTGTTTATTGTGCATTTTCAGGACAGACACTTTATTTTTAAAGCTCATTTTTAAGGTATGCACTTGCTCAGAAATATCAGTCAGTATTACTGAAGTTTCTTTTAGAGATCACTTTTAATCTTGAGTTTTAGACACATTTTTTCTCCTTCATCTTTTTATGTTACAATTTCCATACATATCAAATGGAACTTACAATGCTATCCTAACTCTTTGGAGCATTTCCCACATTAATTTAAGGTTGCATAGTTTTAACACAAAAATCCTCACATGTAACTTCTAGTAAGGCTGAAGGTTCTAATTCCCAGCCCCAGAGCTCCTTTGATCATCCTGATCACAAATCACTCATCCACTACCTCAGCATCATTTGCTCTGAGAAGTCATTCTCAGTAAAGCTTGTTTGATGGATGATGGAACTGCAACTGATAGAATATCATATTTCAAACTCAAGACTTTAAAGTAGTCAGAGTTTCATTTCATGTCAGGTAACATACTTTTTCTGGGGGGAAGTGGGGAAAGGAGAGAGAGGAAATAGGAACAGTAAACCCTACTCTTCCCAGGTATTAAAAAAGGAGGACTTTAACAGAGCTTAATTTCTCATACTTTCCTTACTCATGATACAGAACCAAAAAGACCACCTTTTTAACCATTGCCCTATTTAAACCTTGCTGTCAATCAGAGTTGTCCAATATTTTTCTCTGGTAAAACACATGAACATCAGAAAATGTGTATGTGTGTGTGGGGGGGGTTGTTTTGTTCTGTTTTTTTAAGTGTTGCTCATCATCTGCAAAGCTGCGCCCTGGACACGCTACCATGGAGCACTTTGACCAAGTTCTTAAAATACAAAGGAGGACTAGCAGTTTGCATAGACAACAACAAAACTTAGCATAAAGAATTTGAGGACTGCAAGTAAAACCCTTAAATTTTAGATCAGATTTAGAACAGTTCTAAATATTGGGCTTTAGAATAACATTTCAACTAACTGATTATCTACAGCAAAGTTACTTTCATCATCTTCTAAAACATCCAGTGCAAGAAGAAATCGTAACACAAGGCTGCAGGACTTACCTCTTAACTACTTCTTTCAAACTGTATGTCCTTACATGCTTTTTTAGGTGTTTGCCTATGAGAAAAAGGTAGTGATTTAAAAAGAATTTAGGGACCCTCATCTGACAGAATAAGGTGCTCTATTAGCTTTGAAAATGCAAACCTACACTATTTTTCATCTAAAGCCATATATATATATCTTCCAATGCTAACTACCAAGAATTATAAAGCAATTTTAAAATAATTTCTAAACAAATTATTTAAGAACTTTCTCTCACTGCTTTTTTTTCTTTTTTTTGACTGAAGAATTGCACTAGGGCAACTTACAATCATAAGGCATTTCAACACGTGACTTATGACATACCATTAAATACAGAAATGTGCGAATGGCTACTTGACTTAGAGCCTTAAACTTCCTAGGAATAAACATTCTTCTGCATCATAATTCACACCCTGTCATGTCCATGGCAGACAGAGATAATTTGAATTTAAATACACAACAAGATTGAGGAAAAGATGACAGCCAAACTGTAACCTTAGGAATACACAATGGTTTTTAGATTTTTTTTTTTTTTTTTTTTTTTTTTTCCCTCCAAGACGTTTCTAGGACAGGCAAAATCCTCCATCACAAAGGGTACGTGGAAAGAGAATAAAATACTAGTGACTAGGAGCAGCACGGAAAAACTGAAACAGCAAGCACACCTCTCAGAAGAGATTTATTAATATGAAAAATGAAAACGTAGGCACTGAAGAGTCAAACACAATCCCACACAATCCCACCAATATACAGCTGGAGCAATAATAAAACCAAGACACAAGAGACAGTATGTATTTCAACTTCTGTTCTGTATTACTACTAAATAAACGCAGTAAATGCCGCACTTCCTTCCCACGCACTATTGTCTAACTATATCATTATCCTTATGGAATGCAGCAGGGTCCTCCCCTCCCTTCAAATCAGCTTTTAGAGCAACGAGAGAATGTATTTTTGTGTTCCCCTTTTAAACAAAAGGCATAGGAACAGTCTAACCAGTTCAACTGACATCTCCGTAAATTCAGAAAGCATGAACCATCACAAAGGACAAAAACATAACACCAGCTGGGAAGGTAAAAATGTATAGAAATATTTAGTAGACCAAAACCACTCTTTATTGGACTGGTAATAAGCTTTGGAGCTCTTCACCTGTCAATATTCAGCAGAGTTGCTCGTACACATTGTTTACATACACAAAATAAAAACCTCTATCAGTAACATCTGTATATGATGACTGGCCACGGGCACTTGCAAATTCAGTCGGTCATCTCAAGGCATTTGGTAATGCGTGAGAGTGGAGGTGCCCACGCAATGAAGTTATCTCTGCAGTTAGCACTAAAAAGCAATCTCATCAGAACTTGGAGCAGCGAGCGAGCACTGAAGAGTCTTTCCACAAGTGAGTTGGTATAAATCATAGATCAACTACAGATAGATATATACTTGAAAACCTCAGTAGTGGGGGCCCAAATTTCAATGTTTTCTAGGAGCCAGCACTTTCTAAAATTTATGATACTAAAATATGGTTTTGAAAATCTTAGCCAAGAACAGAATCACTCAGAAAGCACTCTAAGAGTTTCTACAAGGAAAAGATCAATTTTCTGTCATAAATCAAAACCCCAAAGCTATTCAGTTTGCAGCTTAATTTTCAGTATGCCATTGAAAAAATGGCCCACCAATCCCTCCTCTTTAGAGGCCAGACACTGCACGCAAATCTAAGGAAAAACCACCTCCCTAGTATACTCTTCAGATATTTTAAGAGTTCTGTAATTTTGGAAATATTTTAAAAGCATCAGCGGGGTCATACAGCTGCTTACGTTATCATACGGGAATTGGCTGTCCCAAGATGGGGGAAGTGAGGGGAAATATACAGCATCTAAGAAGATCCTAAAAGTTCAAACTATATATATATGTGTGTGTGTGTGTGTGTGTGTAGAGAGAGAGAGAGCATTTTCACAATTATGCATCTGTTTATAGTGAACATACAACAATTTTCCAAAAATCTTATAGGAGTGTCTCTTCCTCATTCCTCTCATGATGCGTGGAACTGAGGAATATTTTCCTGCATGTGTAAATTTCTACTTAAAAAATCGTAACGGGTGTACAGGCTATGAGTTAACAATATGTCAAAAAATAAAACAAACAAACAAACAAAAACCAAAAAAATCCAACTTTCCTCTTCCTCTCCTGTTTCCCTGTACTCCAAAATATCTGTCATCTTGCATATGGTCTCATCAAGCCATGACAACAGATGATTATTAACAGCATGCAGAGGAAGAACAGGCAGCAAGGCAAAGGAAGACAGAAGGACAGCTGAGGACAAAGTAGTTAAAAAAAAAATAACAATAGCAAAAAAGCTAGCAAGAGGGAATAACAGAAGCAGAGAATGAAATCATGGCTAACCTTGAAAAGACAAAGTGTTATGTAACAGTTAAAAACACACACACACACACACACACACACAAGCAATGCCAGCATGAATCCTGCTGCAAGGAACCTAGCAGAGCGCCCTACACCTACCTAGCAACTTATGCCAAGCCCACCTTGACCCATTTGGTAACTCCACTCTATGAACATGATGAATTTGCAATGTCTGCACACTCAGCAGCTATGCTACCAGGAGGAAAGTAGCTGATCTAAAATATTTCTCCTGTTCTCGTTATTGTGCATGACAACAGGTAACCTATCAGCATTGCACAGGCAACCGCAGACAGAATTTGGCCAGTTAAAGATAGAAATATCCCCACACAACATGCTTCTTTGCTCCTGTCGCCTGTCCCTCTTGCAGTCTATCAAAGGGAAAGAAGGCTGTGCTCATTTATTAAAAAGCATGCATCGTGGTAACATGCTAAATTACTCTATGTAAGACTACGAAAATGCATCTGTTTGCCTAACTGGGGCTTTATACATCAGAGATTGGGACCAACACCCATTTAAGAAGCATGAAAGAAACAAAATTCAATAGGTTCAAGATTGGAACTTAATTTACTATATAAAGCAATACAGTATGAATCATGGAAGACTACATTTTTATAAAAGAATTACTATCAAATAACAATGATGATATAAATAATACATTTTGATTCCCACTCTCTCTCTCAAAAAAAAAAAAAAAAAAAAAAAAAAACACACACTCCTAAGAGAAAGAATTGCTTGTGGAAATGACCACATATACACTTCCAATAGCAACAGCAATGCATGTTCTATAACTTGAAGTATCGCTTCTCCTCTAAAACCCATTGACCTAGTTTTAAATGGGTATCAGATCAGCTGGCTAGGAAATCTAAGGCAGTTAAGCTGAACTGTTAGTCACAACACTGAATGAATGCAGAGTCACAAAAGCACTTGTTAAAAGGCTCATCTAGGCTTACAGAAGCAGGGTTGGGTTCATTTCACTGTTACTGAAGCAGTCCAACACATGCGGAATGAATGCATTTTTGAAATAGTTTAAGGATAAAATTCATAAGATGGTCAGGGGTATTATATATAAGGAAAACCAGAAAAGAGGGTATGTATCACACACTGTTTCCATTTAATATTCCTGAGGGAATCAGAAACAAATGATTTATAGAATTTAAAATAAAAGAGCAAAGCTAAAGTTTTGCCTACTGGTTTGTAAGTACTGTAATTGTTTATTATCAGTGAATTGGTGCCTAGCAGAACACTGATCGGATGCAGTTGAAGAACGTGACTTAAACATCATTTCCTCAGAAGGAAATGAGACATCATGAAATTCCTGCTGTTCTGATGTACACTCTGCATTCATCATGTAAATTCTATTCTTTGAGAGAACAAAGTGCATGAAGCACTCGAAAGGCTTTTAAAGACACAGAATTCTGAATCACGTAAGTTTTGATGTCAGTAATTTCAGCAAGTCTTCTGAACATCTAAAAATTAATCAGTTGGATTACTTTTTACTTATAAGGAAAGTATTCTAGGTTTATTCAGTCATATTCATTGTTGTATTTTCTAAAAAGAGATGTGGTTAAGATTAACATAGAAAGTTAGACTCTCCATCTCTAACATGTTCAACAGAGTTGTTTTTAGATAACTCAATTTTGTAATAATTCTGAACATTCCATATAACTGGACTAAATCATAAACTATTGCATTTATCGTTGTCTTTAAACAGAGTCTATTCAGATCTACCAAAAACCACCCTCCGTCTTTATTTCTATGTGGAAGCATAAGGATGTAAGATGGAAGTTCCTGGTTCTCTTCAGGAATTGTCTATACCTGATTACTGGCTTAGGAAAAGTCCTTTAATTTCTGACAACTCTGACATCTTTCTGACTCCAGAAATGAGAATCCAATTATGCAGAATGATATCTCCTTGCTAAGCCCTTGCAGAACAGGTCTTTAACTTCTGCCCTGTCTGTAGATTCCTTCCCTTTAACTCCTCTGGCCAGCACACTGGAGATACAAACAACATTTTGATTGTCTATCCTCTATTTTCCTCACCTCAACTAAATCCCTGTTGTGGGATGGGTAACAGGAAGAAATAGTCTGCTTTTCCTATTCCTGGGAAGAAACGGCAAGCTTACTCAACACCAGAAAGTATCAGAGAAGCATTTATTAACTTATCGAACCTTCTTCCTTGCACGATTCCCATTTTCACTACAATGCAATGTATTTGTTGCAGACTGAATATTTGGGAGAACAGTCAGGAAAAAAAAATGTTATTCAGTGTATGGCCTTACACAGCAGCACATCATGGATGATGATGGAAAATAAGGAAACTAAACAGAAATAGTACTTCTTGAAGAAGTCCTGACATAGAAGTGGAGAATACACTGTATATAGTTACCCTTTCTGAGCACACAATACTCACATTACTAAAATTCCCCCCAAAGCTGGACCGTCCCAGTCTTACAAATTTTTCTGTTTTTTCAGAGTTGTTTATTCCCCAGCACAAGCAGCTGATGCAATCAGGACTAGCGGCATCAGAAGGAATGCAACAGAGACTAACTTACTGTATAGCTTTTCCTGGAGAAAAACTTACACACCTTTTTTTTTTTTTTTTTTTTTTTTTTTTAAGTAATGAAAGATACTACAAATTCAAAAAATAAAAAACATCTTTTCTGAAAGCTCTTGCCTTCTCATCTTTTTGTATAGGTGAAGCAAGCACCTTTGCGCAAGGAAATGTTAAGTCTGTATTGACTCGCAAAGTATAAACAATTTTGTTTTGCTACTGTTTTCTACAAGTTCGATTGTTCAAGTCACATTCCCAACTTTGTTTTTTTTCGATTTTGAAAACACAGAAGGATTGCATTTTTCCTTTCCATCAAGCCCTTCTAACATGACTAGATGTCACACACCCATATTAAAGAAAGAATCAAATCCTAGACACCCACTGATTGAAATCTGAGAATTCTGGTGAGCTGCAACTAAAAGTTCCTACCTGAAGGAGAAGTCTGAGAAAGGGAACAGGGTTGGCATAGAGAAGTTTTCAATCAGTAAAATGTCAGCTTTGGTAAGCCATGGACTTACCCATTTCACAGTGAAATGATGCCTTGAAGGGAGTTGGGGGAGCAGGGAAAAGAAAAACACTTTGAAGCTTTCCATAACTCTGCACAAAAACTACCTAATGTTACCATGGGTTTCCAGTAAAATAAATGATTTCTAAAGCTAGGATATCAGCTTGAATTTGCATCTCAATAAGTTCTTCCTGGACAAGAACACAAGCCTCCAGGAGTTCCTACTTTTTTTTTTTTTTTTTTTTTTTTTTGGTTCATTGTGGCATACCATCTTTTGTTTTTCAGTTTGTTTGATATGTTCCCCTCTACAGCCAACCTCATCCCTCTCCCATCTTATTTCTGTACTGCTTTTCCTCCCGGCATCTGCATCTATGCAGCAGAAGCAGCTTTTCCCTCCTACAGTGGATCTTGTTGTTCAGAGATAAGCATGCGTGTCTGTAAGGCAAGAAAAATAAATGTTTTAGTGGATGAGTTCCATTATCTGCCAAATGGCCGTTGAAAGTTAATGAGGAGTCTTCAGGCTGGTTCATTTTCTTTAAATGTAAAATCATCTATAGAATTTTTATACCTGTTCAAAAATAAGTTTGATTTTATGACCTGCATTCTTTTCAGCTCCTTGAATTAAGCTTACGGAAGATTTCATTGCTTCTTTTCCACTGTAGTAAATTGCCACTTTAGCCTTATAAAAATCAGCTTTTTATCTTTATTGCAGTAAACTACTGTAAGTTATTTCCCTTACATTCAGATTGTGTATCTTCCCTGGGATCAGAGGAAACGTAAGGACCTTTTAAATAATCAGCCAACTTGTTCTCATTAACAGGCATGTTTTTTCCACTATTTAAACACGCCAAATATTTCCGTAGACTGACAATGATGTTTAGTGGTCACCTGGACTAACTGGGCTAGGTTTTTCTTACCAGTGCCTCTCACAATTCCAAGAGTCTCCATTTCACATTCAGTGGACCTGCCTTCCCTATTACGTTGAAGTAACACTGCAAATACTCGTGGGGGGGGGGGCAGAATAAACGACAGGTCATATTACCTCTTATTAGCTCTGAGAAGAAACTGAATGAGAGGAAACACTTTTCCCTCTCTCAAGCTTAGCTCTTCCACCATGCAGATTCTGCACATTTACAGAAGGAAAAAAGAAGGACGGAAGGAAAAAAGAAGGACGGAAGGAAAAAAGAAGGACGGAAGGAAAAAAGAAGGACGGAAGGAAAAAAGAAGGACGGAAGGAAAAAAGAAGGACGGAAGGAAAAAAGAAGGACGGAAGGAAAAAAGAAGGACGGAAGGAAAAAAGAAGGACGGAAGGAAAAAAGAAGGACGGAAGGAAAAAAGAAGGACGGAAGGAAAAAAGAAGGACGGAAGGAAAAAAGAAGGACGGAAGGAAAAAAGAAGGACGGAAGGAAAAAAGAAGGACGGAAGGAAAAAAGAAGGACGGAAGGAAAAAAGAAGGACGGAAGGAAAAAAGAAGGACGGAAGGAAAAAAGAAGGACGGAAGGAAAAAGGCAGAGAAACGCCTGTTTAAAATTTGTCTTGCAAAGCCACTATAATTACAAAACTACTCTGAAAAAAAAGGATTGCTCATTTTGGGGTCTCTACTGATTCAGCTGTACTTCTGAGCATCTCCCAGAAGCTAGAGCCAAGCACTAACCTATTTCCTCAGACCTCTCTGGATATTGAGGCTTAAAGCTACACACAATGAGAAAAACATGCAATCCTCAAATATAGGGTTTCCAGTCATGAGGAGATTAAATCATGTGGATAACTCATGCAATCGATGAGTTGCACGGATGTGGAAGTGCTCCAAGAGAAACTGAAAAGAGTATTTTCATTAAAAATAATTAGATAATAATACAAATGCTAAAAATATGTAACAATCAAAAACAGTTTTCAGGGAGATGTATTTCATTAGTACCTGGTGCAGTTGGTAAAACAGGCAAGCTTTCAGGCACAAAAGCTCTTCCTTAGATGATCACGATTACAGTAATACTTTTATGATAAGGATGGACACTCAGGTGCTCATGTCCCATCTCATACTCTAGAACAAGTTGATTTCATGATGGTAAGCACAAAGTAAAAACTTTCCTTCACAACACATGGAATCATGTAATTGTCAAGGGAATTGCCAAACTCAGTTATTTAGCAAGACTCCTAAGAAGGCAACTTGCATAAATACCTAGTAATATTCCAGGTTATAATATTTAACACTAGTTTAAAGTTTTGCAGGCAATATGCAGCTGTATGCCCTAGAGACTAAGCCAATCTCTAGAAAGCGTTAGGAAAAGTTGATCTAATGCTTCTCCCTTCTTCTAATCTAATGCTTCCCCCTTCTTCAACACTGGATCCTCATCACTGATGAGAACTGAGAGCTGTACAGTTCACAGGAGTATTATAGCTACTCCTAAATTTCCTATGCATAAAGTAAATCTCAAATGCAGCCTCAGAGAAAGAAATACAACTACATATTAATGGCTGTTCTTTCTGGAATACATCAAGAGAAATAGAGAAAAGGAATGTGACAGGTTAAAATATTAAAGAAAGGCAATAGTAAAAGATTTTGAGAAGATCATTTAGACCGTGATTACAGAATGTGACTGGAAGTCTATACAGTACCTTCCAGGTCCAGAGTAGTTGCAAGCAATGCACAAGCAACTTCTCACTGTTCTATACTGCTCAAATGCACACATCTGTGGCCCTCAGATCTTTCTCTGGCTGATCGTTACCCTGAACAAATACAGTGCAGCCTGCTAGCATGTTTTTCCAATTCTCCCTATGCCTAAATCTTCTCTATGTACGGGAAAACGTTATCATTTGAAGTATATTCACAACGTCAGTTTTCTCGGCAAATATGAGTCTCAGTCACAGCTTGATCCATGTATGCTTTGATTCTGGTTCAAAGAGGGACAAAACAAAAGCAAAACCAAACTAACTTTCATATGTTTCAGTTTTTAAACAGATGTCTATACAACTTTTTCTTCCTTTACAGCTACTGCAAGCGAATGCCCTGCTTCAACAAATGCTTAATTATGTTTAGATATTGTGAAAGTCAACATACTTATAGATGTCATTAATCACCCAAAACACTGCACATGCAGATTAAGCTACTGTCATTGCTTTGTTCTGGGGACACATTCTACACATGCCCTACTTTTAAATAACCCAGAAGACCTCACTTTTTCCTTCCAAAATAACTGAAACTGACAGAGAAGTGCAAATGTTTTGCCCTGAGTTCATATCACAGGACAACCTGAAAATTTCTTTTGAGGATAACAGCAAGAGTCCATCATGTGAGAATGAATTTCTGTTCCATTCAGGGTATAAAGGTGAAAAAAAAAAATAAATAAAAATGGCTAGGCGAAAGTCAAGGTTGCAATTGACCTGCGCAGACCTCCTGGGAGTGTACTGCGATGCACAGCGAGGCTCTGTGCAGATCAGGGTCTGTGGCAGGGGAGCCCATACAGAAACCGCAGTTACACTGCTCACATCACTTGCAGACCCAAATTCACTTGTGCATTGCTTGATGTCTAGAAGCAGCAGCAGCAGCAAACATCATTTATGTAAAAGCTCCCATTTGGTTTTCCCTCTGCAATTTCAACACACGTTTCTAACTTTTTCTGTGGTCTGTAGCAAGTTTCAGGACAGCAGGCCTCCCTTTCTGATTCCCTCCACTTTGAACAAGTTTTGATAGTTTGGCTGGTAAACTAAAAATCACAGTCTTTCCGAGCTATTTCAAAACCCAGAGTTTATCAGTCACACCTATCTCGAAATCAGTAAATAATACCTAAGATGGGCCTGGTCAGACCTTTATCTGTTAAACCTCAAAAAAAAAAAAAAAAAAAAAAAAAAAACTCCATTTCTTTTTGTCTTCTTGTCTCTCTGAATGTTTGGGTTCTTCTCACTCTTCTAAGGAAATAACCCTTCAGATTGCTATTTTCTTAAAAAAATTTAACAGAAGTAGGAAACTTAGAAATATAAAACTGACAAAATATACTGAACTGCTAGAAATTTTGAAGTTTGCTAGAAAACACTGTAAAGTAAGATTCCCTCACCTGAAAGCTGTGAGCGGGACTTCTTTGCCTTAGTTGACTTGGCCCTAAAATGTACCTACTCTGTTGCTAGGCAACTTGCTCACAGTCAGAGCCAAGGACATGCAACTCCAGGGTCAGAAGTCTCTTTTCCTTAACTACATTTATGTTTAGCCAGGTGTATATTCCATTTTTAGTGAACAAACAAAACTGATCTCAGCGCTCTATCCCTTTGCTATTTAAATCTCTAAGGGATACTTTCACCAAAATAATGCTCTGTGAAAAATCTGCAGATGTAATCGAAATATAATGAAGACAGAAAAACACGTATGCACTGTACACTGTTCACGGTACAATAGTTAGTATCACACAATTTTCATTAAGGCACTTACACTTTACTTATTATCTCATTAGGAAATATAATTTCTTCCTAATAGAATTTTCTTCCCATGATCTGAATAGCGATCAAAAGCTATTCTACCTCTCTAGTATTTTCCTCTCTGCAGTGTAGATCTGACCAGATGCACCTTGAGCTAGATTCCTTCAGGGAAAGACAAGCAAGTAAAATTCTTCTTCTCCACTCCTCACAAAGAGATAGTCCTGACTACCTGACAGACACATACAAAGATAAAAGGATGCACAGTGGCACAGAACTAGACAAGAACGCAGAAATCATGGCTCCAACCACACACACTGTTTCTGGGCAGCCAACATCTCCAAGGGATACTACTTTATAGCTGCCTACACCAGCTGAAACAACCCCATCATCAAAACCAGTACACAATGAGCAAGATATCCAAGTGCTACGGGATCTCTCCTGATCTTTGCTGACATACATCCTCTTACTCCCTACTCACCTGCAATGTGATGAAAAACAGAGTTAGTGACTGCTCTGTTTTGACCACTCTCTGAGGCTGAGGTGGTTATCAGCAGCTGGAGTCATGTCCAGGAACTTCACCTCCTGTATTTAAATCCTCACAAATGAAGACTATGTTTTAAACAGATTTCATTATTCAACCATTGCTCACTGAACAAAAAAAACCAACATCTTCAGCACAAAGTCTCACAAAAAAAAAAAAAAAAGAAAGAAAGAAAGAAAATGACTTTGCATACATGAATGCTTCATGTATCAAAACAGGAGAGGGAAGCCTGGCATAACACAGGAGTCAAGACTACAGTAAATAGTGATAAAATACAGGGCAAAAAAGATACAAGAGAAACCATGCAGAAAGCACACTTAGATGAAGCTACAATATGCTTCTGGGCAAATCTGGAACAAAACTCAGGTGAGTCTCGAGAAACACAGTGAACCATCAATGCAACGTGACACAAGACACCATTCAAGATGCGATTAGGTTTTGGCATACCCCTGAATGAGCAATATAGTAGTAATTTATTGGTGATTCAGTCTATTAGCAATCTGTAACTCCTTACCTGGCTCACTGGCTCATCGGCATTGCCTGGCATATTGTAGTGCACAGTACCTCTGCCCAAACCCCTACTCCAGAGGAAACCAGTAAGATAGGTCACTCCAGCACAGAAACGTATTCCTATTACGACGTGCACATATGTACCATCGCAGATGGATTAATCTACATTAGTTCTCAATTCACTATGCAATACAATTGTATAATTCCACGGTACAGTCCTGGGCTTCATAAAATGCATACTGAGTTTTCGCAAAGGACAGAAAAAGCTGTATGCGAGTGATGAGATTACAACTCATTATTACTTTTGAGTAAGACGGAGCAGCATATAAAAGCTTCTTCCCCTTCTTCTAGAGGCCAAGCTCTCACCGCAGGGTCTTACGATATTACAGAGAAGTATCCCGTAAATCCACAAAGCAGCAAAAAAAGCTCCAAAAATATCTTTGCAAATCAAGTAAAAAAACTGCCAATCTGCTAGTCAAGGCAACATCTAAAACATAGGATGGATTCTGCTGGAGAAAGAAAATTTCTTCCATTCTTCTTCATGTTAAACACCGTTATTCATAGGAATTTAATTTTTAAGTAATGAATGAAATGTTACTACTTTAACACACATTTTTTTCATTACTTAGTTAAAGGGTGGTTTTCCCACACAAAACACTGCTAGAATTACTCTGATCCTTGCTGCAGAACGTAATACTGTCTTGCATCCACATGCTAAGAGTGCTATGTCATATGAATAACCAGACTCTTTCAAACCTAGATTATTTGGGAGGTTCTGTAAACCACTCAAAACTCCCTTTGACTGCAGGTCACCACTGAATAGCACCCCAAATACAGCAGCTTCCTTTGCTCTCAGTGTCAGCCATGGTGCACAGAGAAAGATAAACATCTGAATACCAAAACAAGATAAAAAGAGAAGTTCCTTTCTAGTCTCAGGCATACACCTTTTCAACAATTATGGGCGGATTTGATTTTTAAAAGAGTCTGACAAAAGTCTTTTAAATAGAAATACTTACCCCGTCCGGTAATTCAGTAGGATACTGCAAACAACTGGAAACAATTACTGTTTTCTATAAATAAATACAAATATTTATCTGAGTGTGTATTTGTATGTATGTATATAGCACTTATTCCTAATTTGTATATACATTTAAAACGTGTTATAAGTGTAATATGAATGTATATGCATTAACAACAGATGTTTATTAGTTTTTATATATGTGGTATATACGGTCATATTTATTGTATAATTTGAAACTATGCTACACTATGTACAGCTGGAGAAAATACACATGTAGGAGTTTATGCCTGCACAAAGAGGTATGTCTAAAAGGCAGGGGAAGGAGAGAGGCATCTCCTCAAGGAACTTTTGGTTTTTTTCTTAATTCCTTATATTTAATATTTGATCCATTCTGATAGCAAAGAGGAATGAACTCCAAAAACATTTTTACGAGGGCTAGGAAAGACTGAACCTCAGGCAGGTATGACTGACAGTACACACAGAGGCTGCTGAACTCCATTTGAGGCAGTGGTATCTTGCTTTCACCTTGTTGATAGGCAAATTTTAACAGTGGACTGTCAGAAGCCCTCTCATCAGCATATCACAGTTTTTTTCAGGATTTCAGCTTAGAAAAAGAAATGACATTAGTATTTGGCTTTTACACATCAAGTAACATACTTTGCATGACCAACTGACATATGCATTCCCTCAGTATCTTGGGTGAAGCTAGTCTGTATTTTTCTTTTTTTAATCTATCATTCATGTAGCAAGATGAAATGATTTCCCTGAGGCTACAGCATAGTGGAATTCAGACTCTGGATTCTTGTTTCTTTGACCAGATTCCAAACCATCTCCTACGACTGCTAATGTGTTATCTAAACATAAGGAAATATTTTTCTGTCTCTCTCTCTCTCTCTCTCTCTCTCTTTTTTATTATTTTCAGGCTTCCATCTCCTCACTATTCTTCCAAAATATTAAGAACACAAGAATGCCTTTCCTGAGTCATCCCACAGGGCCAGTTAGCCTGGTGTCCTCTCACAGCAATGGCTAGGACCAAATGCTGTGAAAAAAATAATAGATCAGGGTAAATATCTAGCATGTATCAATCCATATCCCTGTGTATACTCAGGTTCCAGCAACATGTTTCTCACAGGCCAGAAGCAATACCTTGGGATTATAGCCTTCTTTTTTTACTTGTGTACTTTCACTGCTCACTCTTTCCCATTACATCATCTACATACTCCATTTCTTTTCCCTCCTTTCAATCTTTCCTTTGCTTTCTCCCTACCACTGTCATCTTATTTAATCATTCTTCTCAACATCACTAAATACAAAATACCCACAGCAGCATCCTTCATTACTTTCTTCACACAAAACCCTTCCTTCTACTTCACAACAGCCCATTGCATCCCATGTTCCCCTACAAACCAAGGCGAGCAAGAGCATCAGTTTGTTTTTTCCCCATTTATGTGAAAGGAATTGCCATTTTAAGCCAGCTGTCATGCCTTTTGACAAGTTATATCGGGTGAACGCCACTGTTTGTTTGGGAATGTGAACGTGTGAAACCAATGCAGCCATTGCAGGAACTCTAGCTCAGCCAAGCATATTCCCATATTTTAACATCGTCTCTTTAGAACAGTAGAAGAGATAACGGTATTTCCAATCCAATCACTGCTTCTGGCATAAAGAGGAAAAAGAATATTCCTAATAACTTGTAAAAAAGCATTTGCTTCTGTCTTTTCCTAATATTCTTCTTTTAGGAATAACTTCTGAAATTTTCCTTGAGATTTAGCTCAAAGTTTTCCTCACACTCATAGATTAAATAAACCAAATTTAACAAAGAAAACTAAAATATAAAGTATTTAAAAGTCCATTCCTTCACAAAAGGACAGCTGCAGCTTTAACAAGGTTACTGTCTCTCAATTGTGTTTTCCCTTCTTTTATAATCGAAATGCTGAGGGAAAGTAATTTCATTCCTTGCACTGTCTACCTCATAACTGACCCTCAAAGTTGTAAAGTTTGTCACATCTGCACATCCGCAAGTACATTTCTTAAATGTGCAACTGTATTAACAGCAAGGTGAATTTCAATAACAAAGCAAAATTATCCATTTAAACAGAAGTATTCTATTCTGCTCCATTACACAGACACTCTATATTATTATGCATGAAATGTTCAGCTGATTATCACCTGGTATAAAAGAAAGACTACCATATGGTCAAAATCTATGCAAAAGCACACAGCAAACTTCTAATATTTAAACGATGAATTTGTCCAATTCACTGTATGGGAGTTATCTTACCTTATTCAAAGAAACACTACTGCAAAAGATGACTCATTCTTGCATCAAATGAGGTAATAAGCTTGTAAACGATTGTTTTTCAAAAGCTACAATTAGTTCAAACCTCTGTATGCATGACTTATTCTTTCACTGCTAAATTATGACAATATTTGTATGTAAAGCACAGCTATAATCATTAGAATGTAGTAGTCTAATGTGGAAAAGCTTTTAGAAACATGGTATTATTTAGACTAAGCCAGCCGTATATGTCATTTTTATGTTTTAAAAAACCTCACAAAGTTATTCTAGGACAACAGCCTGTACGTTGCTCTACAGTCTTTCTGTGCAGCTGAATAGATGTCGGCAGGATTTACCACACACGTTTTGTACCTGAACGTTCATCCTCCCATCTTCCAAACAAAGGCCCTACAACCAGTGAACTTCAAACGAAAGCAAAACTGCTATAAACTGTGGATTAAGATCTACCATCCTAACTTCATTAGATTTAAGCTCATCTCTAGATTCTTCCTTAACAAGAAGAAAGACGAAGAAAAGGGATTATAGCACACGCTCAAGTGTAGGATGTGTTCTGCAGAGATGGCTTTAAACTACAGTTTACCTGCCATGTCCTCAACGGAAACACTCGATTTCCCCTGACTTTCTTGGGTGTTGAAGGTTTTCTTTCATTTTGGCTATGAAGTATTTTTCACAGGTTTACTGTTTCATATATTTAGCTCTCCATTAAATCTAGCATGTTTCTACACTACCAAAAAAAAGGGGAAAAAAAAAAGCTTGAAAACAACCACTCTAAGTCAGAATTCACATTTTTGTACTCAAATGATCTAAGACTTATTTCAATAGATGATAATATACTGCCAAAGATTTCAAGGACTAATATGTCACACAGGAGAAGTCCCTTAAATATGCCTCTCAAATCAGCTGCAATTCTCTCAAAATTCAGCATGAAATATTCCACTATAAAACAAAACAGAAATATTTCTGAATATGGAGTTTTTATTTCTATCTGTCTGACATTTAGTAATGTATTTTATAGTGCTTTTTTTCAAAATCAAGGTGAAAATATTTTGTTTTGGCTTGAATCATACAGTTCCTATTCTCTTATTGGTGGAGGGCCAGCAAATGCAATGACTTTTTTTGGAGACAAAAATTATTCTCATCTGCCTCAGCTATGTGATTTTGTGCACACACACAAAAAAACCCAACTTATTCCCAGATAATTACACAAGCCACACTATTTAGATTTTCCTAAACTCAGTATGTCTTCACTAAATTCTGACTATTTCCAGAATTCAGTCTCCTCGGGACCTTACTTCAAAAGGACAGCAATAGCTAGGAAAAAACAAAGAATAAAAGATGCAGGCAGTCTTCAAGATTTCTGCCCTCTTCGATCCTTTCAGTTACATTAGCATGAAGCCAACATTTGCAGAAGGATGACATCCCACACACTAACTTCCCATAGGATCACTGCAGCCTCAATGTCTGCAAAGATTTAAGCAAGAAGCAACTGATCAGCTCTTCCCCTTCGAGCGGCAGCTCCCATACTCCTCCTCCTACTGCCACAGTTGCTGACCGTAAGTCTCTCACCTCCGCACAAAGTAGTGGCTCCGGAACCAGCCTGTTCTGCAATGTGTGAAGGAAATCCCAACCTCCTCCTTCCCGTTGATCCATGGCTCCCCGAGTTCATACCCTCAGGCTTTTTCCCCGTCAATCTGGTGTTTTCGTGAAGTCCCTTCCTTCGTTTGTCACTACCCAGGATCATGCTCCTCAGAACAGCAGCAATACTCCATCTAAATGTAAACAAGCTTCAGTGGATCTATTCTGCAGCATCTGTATCGCTACTGGTACACTAGTACCTCTGTTACTTGACAGGGATCTAATTCATAAATACAAGCAACAAATATTCACACCGTTCACATCAATCCACTTTGCTGGATTTGTCCTTGACCATTCAGTCAGTTTTTGTCACTTTCAAACTTTTTCCTTCACACAGCCAAGCAAAAAGATGAACTTCAGTGAGTGCAGTACAAACCTGCTCTACAATAATATCCAACATTCTTGTTCCTCTTATTTCTGCACATGCAATGTATGCCTATTAAACACACGTTAATACTACTACTTAATAAATGGATCAGAACTAAAACCAGGACTTGTTTTACTGGGGCATCAGACCAGTCCAACATAGTATAAACAAATTGCTCAGAAATAGCAACTATGACCAACATCCTTGCTACACAAAGGGAAAGAAAATCCATGTCCGAGAAACATCAAGACAAAGCTGAACCTGTACTCATGTTTCAGTTCAGAGTACCGCCGTAGATTTGAAATGAATCCTTTATTGTCTCTGCTTACTGTGGATTCGTTTAGTATACTGAATAGTTTGGGTGAGCACAAATTAGATTCCTTATGGAGGGAATTACACTGGAAGCTCTGTTTTGAGGTTTTACAAATCACAAGCTACTCCCAAACAGGGAATCCAATAAGCACATGGTGGGCACTATTCAGTCCTGAAGACCAGAATACATCTACTCCAAAGGACAACCCTAAATAACATATACCATAGATGCAGGGACCTCAGCAGCAGTTGCTTCAGTTATTGATCCTCTCCTCCTGTGCTGCGTTACCTGCTGACACAGGCATAACAGACTAATCCTCTGGCCAACAGCCAGACCCGTCTGAGCCCAGCAAATGCAATGTGGCTGTCAAAGAGTAGCCATACAAAACTACAAAACCTAGCCAAAGATTCATGTGGCCCCATATTCAATCTCCAACAGTGGCAAGCAGTAAATACCTCTGAAAGAGTTCAGGAATAAAGAAAGTTATGTATTCCTATTTCCTATGAATACATTCCAAGCCTCTAACAATTAGCAGCTCAGGAAAATCTCGAGTCACAGCCGTTACATGTATGTAGACACAGGTGAAATCCTTTGGCAAATTACCTATTCGTTTTTCCTAGATCCTAAATGTCTGCAACAAACTAGGAGTTGTATGCATTAATTACAGGCTATGTGCAAGTTAAAGAACCACTTTCCTTGATTTGTTTTGAACCTTACACCTGAATCATCCAATGCTTCGTACCAATGCTTTCAAAAAACTGTGGTAAGAGTGAGCAAGCAATATCTATTTTATCTCCCCATGACCTTTATCATTTTATTTACCCCTACTATACAGGCCCTTCAGTTTTCATCAAGGAATGAATGGCTCAATTTTTTCAAAGTACAGAGGAACATTATGAAAGAGAAAACAGAGACAGACAGAACAGAGATACCTCGTGTGATAGACATGCTGCCAGTTTCCAGACACCTCCTGGGTGTGATAAGTAAGTTTTCTGCTATTGGTAAATGCTGTTTTACTGCCCTGATTTGTATTACCAATGCAATTTTTACTTCTCAGGTTTCTAGTCACAAGAGAGACTAGAGTATTTCCCAGTTTCAGGTTGGATCCATTGTCATTTACAGAGCAATGTTAACCTGCTACATTGAGGTAAAACTCCCAGTACTAGCCACAGATACTTTATAATTCTGTTGTCCAGCTATGAGTCTTAATGTATTGACTTCATTATGGAACTCAACCACAATGCTTTGATTTGGGATGATTTTGAAGTATATTGCATTAGGGCAAAAGAACTAGAGAAATAGGTAGAAAAAAGTGACCATAAAATTAATTTGCCACTTACACTTAGATTCAGCTAACAGTTTTTAAAATCTTCCTTACACCATCTGTAATGTTGTCACTTTTCTTATCTGTTTTCCCCCACAAATCATTACTAAAGATACTAAACATCTATGTTCTCATCCTTGCCTCAAGGGAACCCACGCTGTATATTACCGCTTTTGCTTTCATTGCTGAGAGACATGTAAGCAGCCTACTCATTTTTGATCCCTTTTTATCCATCCAACCTCATGCACTCTCAGAACTTCTGCCTACCAGTCTGCCACGTTCAATAATTCCTCAATCATTTCTCAAGGTCAGGCAGAGCCTCTGAGGATTTGGAATGCTGTGCAGCCTGTGGATTTGAATTTTTATCTGGGAACGTGAGAGGTTTGCTCTAGGTTCAGATTTGCACAGAATAAAGTTCTCTCTACACTGAAGTGGTGCCTGAACACAGTGGTGGAATGAACCCTGTTTTGTTTTTACCCTGCTCCTCGAAGATGAACTTCTTTGGCTTTGAATCGGATAAAATTGAACACTGAGAAGAGCGGAAACCTCGTTAACACCAAGCTGGAAATTGGCATATTGTAAAAATTGGCTTATTGTAAGAATAACAGCAATCAACTATGATTAAATAGGTATAAACCTGAAATTCTTCAAAAGTTCTGAGAGGGTTGATGGCTGGATTTTTTTTTCTTTCTTAAGTGGTTACCAAGCAAGGAAGTTTGTTTCCAGAGAAATATGTTTCTATTGAAGGTTAAATTGCTGAAGAAATATTGTACTGGCATCTTATTTTTAAAATATTAAAAAGCCATCTCTGGAGGTAAAGTGGGCCAGCAACCACAACTGGAACTGATCCAGTATTTCCAAAGAAATTAAGTTTCTTTCTGGGTTTAAAGAAGCCCTTATCATATTTTAATTCTGAAAACTGCCACGTTAAGATTTTTGGATCCACTGACCTTGCTCTGCTTGATCAAATTCACCTTAATCTATTAGACAGATCTAGTCAACTGTGTTTTTCTTCCTGACACCTGTCCTCTATTTCTCCCTCCATTGTACTTCTAGGATTCAAATAAGCAGTAAGAGGGCCTTGTGTACACATACTGTGATTTATCTAAAACCTACCTACACAGCTGCCTGACCCTAATGCAGTAATTCATCTCATTCTCACAACCTCTAAGGATAGTAATAAAGTGTTAACTACATATGAGAGGAGAACTGAGAAACTAGGATACACGGCAGGAGGCAGAAAGAATCCAGACTTATTCTCACCCCTCTGGTTAAGCTAACAGCAAAAAAGAAAACCCCAAACAACCAACCAAACAAAAAAAGTAAAAAAAAAAAAAAAAAAAAAAAAAAAAAAAACCCAAAAACAAAACAAAAAAAAAAATCCTCCTCCAAACCCCAAAACACTAAAAACCAAAAACAAACAAAACACCAAATATTGAGATATTCCAGTTCCATTCTTGAAGTCATTTTTTAGGTAACAAAATGAATGGGTGCAAAGGAGGCGCTCATTTCTCTGTAGACCTCGTTGGTAAGATCACTGTCTTGGTAACAGGCTATAAAAAACCCTTGGAACACAAATATTTCTCAACTCACTGGAAGAAACGCATGGAAGAGAAAGTCAGGCCCTCAGTGCAAGGTTGGAGCTATGGTCCAAACACAAAATACTGTAGTCAGGAGACAAATGCAGGCAAACAATGCTACCTTGCAGGAAAGTTGATCTTAAATATTTACCTATTCTGATGAAAAACTCTTTCAAGTACTAAGCTCTGTGCTGAAACTCAAGAGTCTCTTCAGAAAGCACGAGTAAGTTCTCAGGACATCCAACAACCTACTCAGTGTGGTTATTTGGTTATTTAGCACCAATGGTCTGTCATGTCATTAACTTCAGTACTAAGAGCTAGTTCAAAAGACTTAAGTAATTCTGCACTCAAAAACAATGCGTAGAGAAAAAAGTCTCCAGAAGAGTACTGGGAGAGAAGCCATGACTTTTAAGATCCAGTCACTGCAGTGGTCTAACACTCTGGGAAGATGACATTTCTGTAGCAGAAATATCTGACCCAGATAACTGGAATGGTATATACTGGCCCAATTTTAAGACAGTAGAGAAAAAGGCAGGGGAGGAGAGGGGAGGAGAGAGAGAGCTACTGCCTTACCTCTTTCTAACCTGTAGCAGGAGATCTGCTCAAGATACTGAGCATGATGAGACTAGCGTCCCTGTTATGTGGGCAGACATCTTCCAACACCATACAGGAAATGGCTTGTACTGCACTCACACTTTGTGGATTTGTATAAACACAATTAGAGCACAATTCTTACTGCCATTGATTCCCCCATCGTTATTACTAATTAAGAAGTAAACTTGTTGGTCACTTTTTTTCCTAGTTTTACTGAACATCACTGAAGTGGCTCCTTCATATTCCACTTACAGCTAGAGATGGGCTGTATTTCTACTGATCTGAGAACACTCAGAGAGTATCTTGCAAAACCACTTTCAATTACCTCTTGTTCATAGCTTCATTTCAGGCTGAGAAAAATAAAATATTTCAGTATATAGTTTGGGAAGTAATAATGGATTCCCAAATGAAAACAAGGATTTATACACTTCAAATCTTAATGCCTTATACATCACTCATTATAAAATATATTGTTTCTGGAAACTTAGTATTTCAGACTATCTCCCCACTACCTTTTTTTTTTTTAAACAGTAATCCAGCAGGTAACAGTAAGGTACTGTTCCTACACAGAAATGTATCTGCTAAGACTACATAAGCTGACAGTTACTAAAATGTTGCTGAAGTACAATCCCTACATTTCCATAACCATCATTAGGGAGGTTAGAGCAGGCTGGAGAGATGATCAATTAAAACATACTTCCCTAGAAGACACTCCTGAAGGGAGCAAGTCACCACCATCCCTTTAAGGGAAAAATAAAACGCCACTGTCGCATCATCCAGTCTCATCCTAATCATTGTGCATCACTTAAACCAGTTCAAATGAAGAGATTACCCTATCTAACACAATATATATTGCATTTCACTGTCAGAGTATTTCCAATTCAGCACATGAAGCACTTGTTGCACTTAGAAGACTAGGAGCATCGGAAGAACAAAATGAAACATTTAAAAAAAAAGAAAAAGACACCTCAGTGAAGGATAGATTAAAGTGGCTAATTTGGAAATGCTAGTTGAGCAAAACTTTCACTAGCAATGACCACATAATGTGCAGTTCCATGAGGTAGTTTTATTTCCCCCCCCCCCCCAAAAACAGCATTAATTTTATACTCACTTATCATATCTTATTTGCAGGATTTAGTCACTGGATTTATGTTACCATGCTGCAAACTTTGAAGTAACGACGACTATTATAACATTACCATTATATTATATTGTCAAATCCTCCCACATATTTTTGTTGCCTTACTTAGGGACGTGATGTATTTTGAAACTACACTGTTTGTTAGGGTTTGGGTTTTGCTTCCCCCCCCCCCCCCCCAACCACCACGACCACATACACACACTTAAGTCACTGTTACTTTGGAAAGGTACAACACAAAAAGCAAGTACGTTTGAATACAGTTCTGGCTCTGCATGGCACACAACCTGTTCTAGCTTATCTGCCTGGATACGTGTGTTTGTGTAATGTCTCTTTAGGCAGCACTAGTACTGACAGATGGCAAGTCTGACACAGTGCTGAGAGTAAAAATAAAATAAATAAAAAAAACAACTTAGTTTTGCCAAGAAGGAAGGAAGGAAGAATTGAGGGGGAGTGAAATTCAACTTGTCAGCTCCGGAAGGCAAGTGACATTTTTTCCCATCTCAAATTAACTGCTTCATTATTAGGGATCTCTGATGAATTGATTAGAAATCACACCCTAGGGTATCCGTTCATATTATATCGTTTGGTACACGTTATTAAAGCTACCTGCTAGTTTTTAATATCAGTGTTTTATTTTAATACAATCTGAGAAAAAATAGCTGGATAAATAAAACTTTTTTAAATTGTTCAGAAATGTTACAGTCTAATTTTAATAATCAAAAAGACTGATTTCTCTCTGCCCTCTGAATCCACAGCAACACGCACAGAGCATATAATATATCAACATATAAGCAATGTTGGAAAATAACTTTTCTTGCTAACAGTTTCCTCCTCACCGTGCCATCAGAAGGAATATGTATTCTGCAGCTGTAAGAGATTCCCAGATGTCTGATGTTAGTCTACTATCCTCACAGAGAGACTGTAATGAAAACAGTAGTTACCTCTGTAACAGAGGTACATCTTCAAAGCATGCTACCATATATTTAAGCTGCATGGTATCACAGGTAACTCTGTAAATTTAACTTCCTCAAGTGGAAGAAACAGTCTTTTGTTTAATGCCACTTGTCACACCACAGAGCAGCAGTTAGTGCAACCAGCAGCCACAGTGCAATCCTATGGGTTTAAAGAACATATTTTATGTTCAAATGCTTTTCAAATCTGATCTAATAAAGTCCCCACCATGGAAGAAAAGAAGCAGCATTGCTGATACATACACAAGTTAAGAACTATAAGGCAAACAGGTTAAATGATATCCCAGACAGTAGATGGAGGCTGTAAACCAAAAGCACTCGTTTCCAGTCACGTATCAGGGTCTACCGCTGTTTTTCAGCTGGTAGCCTACAAACTGCTGGGTGTCCAATCTATGAACAACTTCTGACTGACCCATGCAAGAAGCCTGGAAAAAGCTGGTAGTTGACGTTGTCCAGCAATACAGGTAAGTGACAACTCTGGAAGAGATCAAATTTTCTCTGAAGAAGGTGGACAACCACTGACTTGAATTACTCTGCTCTCCCTCATGTGTTTTGAAATCAGTTGCTTTTAAATAGCTCTGTTATCTATACGAAAAAATCTGCAAGAATTATACATATCTACATACTCAATAATTCTGTATCTTTCCAAAAACTCGTGTGCTCAAATCCAACAACCTACATGGTTTAATCATTCCTAACATGACCACAAAGCATTTGTGGTGACATTCTAATTTCACTGTCATATTAGTGCAAGACCTCTGTCATGGAATTTATGATAATTACCACTAATAAGACCAATTTTCAGGTCAGCTGCATGAACTGGAGACTACCTTAGTCTTATTGGCTGCTTTTGTATTTTTCCACTCTTCTTTTTTAAAAAAAAAATTGAGGATTATGAAGTACATTCATTTTACTTAAAAATATTCTGGCTCACCTAATTAACTCTCTAGTAGGCTGATATACAGTAATAACTAGTATCAACAGTATAATAAAAGTGTTATTCTACAGCAGTTGTCAGGAGGCTGGACTAGATGATCTCCAGAGGTTCCTTCCAACCTTAGTGATTCTGTGTCATACAGATCTTGTATGCACAAAGTATTACATTGTACTTTTGGTCACTATGTTCTCAGGTACAACTATTAAGTTAATCTACACACCATCATCTACTATTTTTTTCATCTTTTTTTTTTTTTTGTATTACTTACTGATGAGGATGCTAATATATGTCTATCAATAAAGTTAATTTTCAAGAAGCATTCCCTTTCTTTCCCAGAGAAAGGATCTTCAATCTTTTTTCTGTTGTAGTTTCATTGCTGCCCACCAAAACTGTCAAATAAGAGCAACAAGAATGATCAAGATTGACCCACAGAGTAATTTTTTGAGACTATATTACAGTTTGTAGATGATAAAAGATGGGATAGCTGCAGTGCTACTGGAAGAAGAGGTTGCCTAGTGGGAGAATTTATAGGGAATAGAAGAATGATTGCCTATGTGACAGGGATGAGCATCCAAGGTTTCAGAAGGGAGCAAGTGACTGGTCAAATATATTACATCAATTGATAAATCTCCTGTCCTTGAACATTCAGGGGATAAAATAGCCCCACTACCTTCACTGCTTGCAAGTAATCAAAGCACAGTAACCTAAAAGTGAATCAGTGTAAGTTTTCAGGAAGCCTGCTTTCCCTTTTCATGGTAATAGCTACAGCACTAATGGGACACAGGCTCTTTCTAATTCTGCCTTCTCTTTTTGATGTTTCAGGAGAAGAAATAATACAAATAACAACATTCAGGTAGCTGAATTCTTCCTCTTGCTGAGTTGCTGGCAACCTACAGATAAAGGCAGGTTACAAATTAATATGCAATAGTTCTATCAAATCCGACATGTCAAATCTCGTATACAGTAGTTACATTAGTCATATGAATCAGCCAAAATAGTTCATGACCAGCACCATCTGTAATCTCTGTGAAGTATATCTTCAGAACAAGTCTAGCAAATCTAGTTTAACATTCAAAAAAAAAAAAAAAAAAAAAACACAATCTTCTCTCCTATGGCAAATCACACATTTCTCTTCATTCTCTTGTTATGCTAGATAATTTCTTTGTCAGATATCTAATTCTTTGAAAATACGTAGGGCTACATGATTAGTGCACACTTCATATGAATCATCTCCCTGTAAAGTGGTACTCTCTGATCTAATGAGCCACTAGTTACAACTATATAAAACAAATATATCCTGAAACAATACAAATTATCAATTATACACCACGAAAACATGTGTTTATATTCATTTGACTAATTTTATGTGGATGGGTTTCCTGTTTGTACATACAGGGCTCTGATTTAGCTTCTCTCTTTTTTAAAGCACAGATACTTTTCACAGTTTTTCTTCATGCTTTTCTACTTATTTAGGTAATACAATACACGTCTGTTTTATAAGACAGCTGTGGAGTCTTGCCCAGGGGATGCTTGGCATCATTAAGACTAACACACCGCACCTTTCAGCCTTGTCTACCAGATTTTGGAAACCTCCGCATATACGCCATCATTACAGGTGGAACAGAGCTGTAACAATGATTCACTAAGAGTAATGAAACAAGTATTTGCTGTTCATTGAGCGCATCATTTCTCTTTGCCTCTCTTGAATCTCCCTCCCTCTTCCCCTCATCCCCTACCTTATCTATGTCAACTGTAAGTTGGGAAAGTAGGACAATTTCTTTGCTATATTTTTATTACAAGCATGGATGAGGAGCTATGAACTTATCCTGAGAGCTCAGCTACTAACACAACTGATATAAAAATGGCACTGTTCACATGCCTACAAAACCTCTACTGCTAAATAGCTGACTGTATGATTAGCTTCTATATATTTCCTACATATATCATATAGCATTCTATTGATTCTGGTTTCATACATAACAATGTATTGCACATATAATATTATACTATACAAGAGACTACACTAAGCTGGAATCCAAGATTAATAGTTTTCTGATTTTTATCTATTCCCAGTCCCAGTAAGTTCAGGATCTCTTTCCAAAAATCAATACAACTGAAATACAGAATTGAAAAAGTAGAACTATCCAGAGTGTCACTTTGGTCATCTTCATTCAGGACAGGACTCCTGTAAGTGTTACGGATTCTAATTTCAAATATACAAAGCACGTGGATGTCCGCACTTCCCATAACTAATTCCTCACCCAGAAGAACATTTTGATACTTAGCCTGAACTCCCTTTTTAACTGTAATTATTTGAATTAGCAAGATATCTCCATTATACTTAAATAACTATCTTCTTAGTTGGAGATCTAATCTAATATAGGTACAGGCAACAGACTAATCAATGCATATTTAACGCATATAATCCTCCTTGTAAAGCAGCCTTTCAATTCTCTCTAATCTAGGTATAATTAGCCACTAATTACAATTAGATCAAATTAATACATCTTCAACAAATACATATCATCAATTATGTATTAGGAAAATAAGTGATAATACTCACTTTAATGAGAATAGGGGTAGGTGTCTTGTATGTAGTCATGTTCTTTTTTAAAGTAAAGGCAATGTTTATATAAGTCACAGTTTGAGTTCTGCAGTCTGACAATTTCTAATATTCAACATGAGAAGTATATATAGAACAACGTTAACCACAAAAAAATTCTTGCAAAAATGGTCTGTCAACTAATTTCACAAGTGAACTTATGTATTCATATCTGATGTTAGCTAGATTACTGTACCTGTGTATCGACAGTTGTTTCTAGTTACTGGACAGAGAATACCTAGCAGGAATCTCCTTAAGTCGCATTTCAAAAAGTTACCCAACAGTGAAATGATTTTTATTTTCTCTGAGAGATGAAGTCTCCCCCAGGGCTCAGTACTGGCTCCCATCCTGTCATCTTCATCAATGACCTGGATGAGGGGATGGAGTGCCTCCTCAGCAAGTTGGCTGATGATACCAAGCTGGGAGGAGTGGCTGACACACCCAGAGGGCTGTGATGCCATTCAGAGAGACCTGGACAGGCTGGAGAGCTGGGCAGAGAGGAACATCAAGAGGTTCAACAAGGGCAGGTGCAGAGTCCTGCACCTAGGGAGAAATAACCCTAGGCACCCATACAGGCTGGGGGCTGACCTGCTGGAAAGCAGCTCTGCAGAGAAGGACCTGGGAGTGCTGGTGGATGACTGATTGACCATGAGCCAGCAATGTGCCCTTGTGGTCAAGAAAGCCAATGGTATCCTGGAGTGCCTTAGGAAGAGTGTTGCCAGCAGGTCGAGGGAGGGGATCCTGTCCCTCTCCTCAGCCCTGGGGAGGCCTCATCTCGAGTACTGTGTCCAGTTCTGGGCTCCCCAGTACAAGGGAGACATGGAGCTACTGGAGAGAGTCCAGCATAGGGCTACAAAGACAATCAGAGGGATGGAGCACCTGTCCTACAAGGAAAGGCTGCGAGAGCTGGGCCTGTTTAGCCTGGGGAAGAGAAGACTGAGGTGCGATCTTATCAATGTGTACAAGTACCTGAAGGGAGGGTGTCAAGGGGACGGGGACAAACTCTTTTCAGTTGTCCCATGTGACAGGACAAGAGGCAGTGGGCAGAAATTGAAGCACAGGAAGTTCCACCTGAACTTGAGGAGGAATTTCTTCCCTGTGAGAGTGACAGAGCACTGGAAGAGGTTGCCAGAGGGGTTGTGGAGTCTCCTTCTCTGGAGATCTTCAAGGCCCGCCTGGATGCAACCCTGTCTAACATGCTCTAGGGGACCCTGCTGAGCAGGGAGGTTGGACTAGATGATCTCCAGAGGTCCCTTCCAACCTTACCAATCCTATGATTCTATGATTTACACTCCTGCTTGTTTTTGTGAATAGTGTAATTCTGTTATGCTCTAACCATTCTTTGAAATATTAAAATAATGTATTTCCAACATGTATTTTCCGAACTGTACTAGCTGGAACAAACTCCAAGTCTGCTATGTTTTTGGATAGGATTTTTAATTAGCAAAGGCTAAAATTTTCATAGGCCTACAGATATAGCTTAAGTAATATTTGGACATTTTATCACACAGTCATACAAACTGATAAAACTTATATTGCTCTCTAGCATTGCTAGCTTATTAAACTTTTATTGCTTCTTACATTACATCCATGTAAATTCCAAAAGCTGTAAAGAAAAGATATATTCTTTTACTACCTTATCCCCTGCTGACCAGAAAAGCACACATTTGTCCCTTTAAATAGTAGATCTTTTTTTCCATTTGATTTTAGAATCCTAGCAATAAAATGCTCATCACAATCAACAAACATGAGCAAAAAGGAATTCTAATCACAAAAGCCGTAAGTAACCAGGCTATCGCATGATGAACAGCAACAGAAGAACCTCCAATACCTGTATGAGTCATTTTAAGACAGTGACATTAGTCAATTTAAAACTGTGGCAAGACAGTTTTAAAGGTAAGTAATTAAATCACAGCCTGCATTCAAACTGTGAAAAAAAATCCTATGTCTCCAAAACAAGAAGGAAGCAGACTCTCTTTCGGTAGCAACCTAGGTAAACAGCACGTTAAATATGTACGGCATTGAAAAAGCTATTTCACTAAACAGGACCTACATAATTTTTAATCTTAGTCACCAACCAGTGGTTTTAGTATGCTTTACTCATACACAAAAATACATATGATATTCTTCTACATAATTAGAAAAGGATTGCCACCAGTGAAGAAATATTTGCTAAGAAAGAAAGAAAAGACTGTTCAACTTTTCATTATAAAACCTGGATCTAGAACATGTAAACTTAAACTCAGAGGTTACTAGCCTAGACAAGTTCTTAGTACAGTATAAGCATTTGTTTCTTAGGTTGCTACAGGGCCCTATTTATTCTCTGGTGTCTTTTATTTTCCTATTAACAGTAAAGAATAACTGTGACCAAGAAGAAGCATCATCACCTGTGAGACGCAGTGATGAAATGGCACCCTGGCTTCACACGGCTCTAGCCCTCATCTTGTGTAGCAAAACGCAATTTAGCATTAATTACAGATGCAATAGAAAGTTATGCACAGTGTAGAAATCAAGACCACTGCAAATACTAAAGGCTCCCCTCATACCTTTGCAGATAAGCCCCAAATCCATCACTTTGGCAAGTAAAGCCGAATACAGCTGAGTTTAATGCAAAAGCAAAATAATCAATAATCGTTTGGGTGTTATCTAGGAGAAATTTGTATGTCTTTAAGCTTTGTGAGAGTCAAAGCATTTTCTTCAATAGCAGAAGAGCATCTGAACTCCAGAAAAACTGAGCAATAACATATGCAGTTAAACCTGGCGGGATAATAAAGTCGATGAACTACAGCCACGTGGAGACCAATAAGAAAAATATGTTCTATTAAGCACTTAGGATCATCAAGCCACTAAGAATGCTAATTGCTCCCCAGTGTATGGTAGATCTAACTGGATTGTTTACCCAAAATTACCCAGCATCTGTTATGTGCCAATGACATATTTTACCAACTTCCTTAATTGAGAAATGCATCACCACATACATCAGGCTCTATGAGGCAACACAGAATGATTTCAGTGTTCCTTCTATACATGCTGATACTTTCAAAGTCATGACATACTAAAAAAAGCCAATGCTCATGGACCTACTGGAAAACAAAATTTGATCCAAAGAGCTTAATCTGATTAAAAATGCACTGATCTATATTTCATGAAAATAAGAAGCAGTAGTTAAGCATAAACGCTATCATCATAATCTGCATTTGGATGTGCCAATTTTAAGCTCTTCTTTTGACTGTAAGTTATTGAGGAATTACCAACCTATTCTTTCATAGGCAGTAACTGAGCAACTGAACACGACACATGAAGCCTCTTTATGTTGGAGCACATTTATGTATTGCTACTATGAAATAGAGGGGAAATTGGGGGGGGGGGGGGGGAAGGGGAAGGGAGGAGGAAGGGAGGAAGAAATTTTTAACTTTGCAGCTTCATTAACCTAGTGAAAGAGGAGGGATGAAAGAAGGGAGGGAGGGATCCAGTCTGGGGTCCTGAATGCTCAAGGCTCCTAGGAAAAGATCTATGGCAGCCTAATAACTCCGTAGAAGAATACAAAGTCACAATGCACAGGACTGCAAACAGTAATCTAATCTCCCCCCCCCCGCCAATGCTTCCCTTTCCTTTACAGTAACCAGAAGTTGAGGGAAAGTAAATGTGCATAGCCTTAGGAAATACATATCCTTCTCATTTTTTGATAGCAGCAAAATATGCAAACCATCACGTTGGGATGTACAGTGAAGCCAAGCTCAAGCCACCCACTCTCCATACCTGTTTAGTCAAAGAGAAATATAAAGAGGAGGAAGACAGAAGCCAGGATGTGATAAACTTGTGACAGGATGCAGGCAGAAAAGAAGTTCTGATTCTTTCATATGTCCCATTCAGGCTGCAACAAATCATAAATCTAATGAAGACTAGTACCCATGAAAAGATTCTAATTACAAAGTAACTGTTCTTAATTACCTGTAATGAAAGGAAAAATAAAAATAATGGGAATAATAGTAATATTATTATTATTACAATTCAATAAATTATCATAGGTTGCAGTGCATATACTTGAAATAACGAAAGTTTAAAGATGCTATTTATATTGAAATTTAGAAATAATATTATAACATCTTCCAAAACAAGTATTTAATTCGTTTTTGTGGATTTTTTTCCTCCTCAAAAAAGTGGTACAATTTCACCCATATAAAAATCAGTTTTAACCATTTTTTTTCTATTGAAACTGATAATACTGAAAACAAAGATGATCAGTCTTCCTTAGTTTAACTCTTAACATCCAGTAATTTAGAAGGCATCCTTTCATATATATTTGTATGTATGAGGGGAGGGATATATTCAAGTAGTACATGCAAAATGAAACGGTTCTTTTTCTGTCTTCAAACATCAGAATTATAAGCAGTTGCAAAGACTATTAATTTCCTTACAGATTACTAAGTACTTGTATGTTGCTTCTATATTTTGTCTCATTGTTTAATTATACATATTTTCACACATTCTCTTATGCCTTATTTTTCAGTCCTGTAGCCAAAGCTAGTAAGAGAGAAGAACCTTATGGCTATTAAAAAAAAAAAAAGCAAATCCTTTTCAAATATGCTTATACAGAGAATCAACCATAGCAGAGAAAAGTAATTTGGTCGTAAGTAAAAAGACATGTAATAGTACGTAACAACCTATATGCAATCTAACAATTGCAGTATATAACAATATAATAAAATATGTTTGTTGTTACTACTTCTTCCATTTATCAAAGCAACAAATTAGAATAAAACAAGGTTGCATATTTAGTGTGAGCAAAAGAAATGAAATAAGGCAAAGGCTCCTCGCTAAGACAACAAACAAATTCTTCTTTTCATTTTTGATCATAAACATGAACAAATAGGATTTGCTTCAGGTAAATTGTCTGATAAGGGTTAGTTACTTCTTAGTATTTACATTAATTTGTTTCTAGGAAGATTTATTAGTGCTTATGTAGCACCACCAGGTGAATCTGCTTGCTCAGAGAGGTAAAGGAATCATAATTAATCAAACCCCTGATGTACATTAGGTGTTGCACCTGCTGCTCCTTTCCTGGCTTGATTCACAATGAAATCTTAGGAGTCATTGCTGACTGCATAAAAATACAGGCTTTTTCCTTTACAGCCAACTACTGTCTGCTTATGTATGTACCAAGATTACCCCAGAATTTAGATATTTTATGCAGGTCATGAAATCTCAAAAATGTTGTTTTCTCTGCAAGAGGTACCGTATAGCACCACGTCACTCTAATAGCTATGAGTGGGCTGCAGGTCAGAGGGCTGTGCAACACATACTAAACGATGTTTAAGCTGTGTAAGACTTTTCATGTTTTGCACTGACTGAAATAGCTGTGGAAGCTGTACCAGGATATCATGGCAAAAAACAGTATCAAACCAGACCATTTTAAATACCAGATAAAAAGGGAAAATATTATCACCATTCGACCCAAAACTGACCCCTGGGGGACACTCCTAGCTACTGGCCTCCAACTGATGACTATCCTCTGAGCTCTGCCATTCAGCCAGTTCTCAACCCACCTCGCTGTCCACTCATCCAGCCCACACTTCCCGAGCTCGCCGAGGAGGATGTTACAACAACAGGACACGCAGAGTTAAATACAGGCTGCCCTCTAAGTGCAGCAGGGGGAAAAAAAATAGAGGACACAAGTTCAGACATAATTTGATGGAGTACAAATTCAAACACATGTGATCACCAGGGAGAGTGAGACGGAAAGAGTGTAACAGTGAGCATATGGCTTGGTTTAGCATTAATTGGTAATAAAAGGGTAAAACATTAACTTCCAGCCTTCACAGTCAAAGATCACAACACTTTTGAAAGGCAAATTCTCCTTCAATCTTTCTTCATTAAAATGATCGAACAAACGAGAAAGGGAGAGAAAGGTATTGAAATACTGAATATTGAAATAATATACAAAGTGACAGAAGAATTTCTAAACTTCAGTAATATGCTTTAAATCTATCTTGGATACTTCCATACTTCTCCGATTAAATGTGAATAAGGTTAGTTTTGTGTTCTGAGTACTTAACATAATACACCAAAGTACAATAGCGACTGCATAAAAATGCTCTCAAACATACTTAGTTTCACTTTCTGTATTTAAATGGATTGCACAGGTATTTTCATCCTAATGAGACCTGTAACTGTTAAAGTAATCAAAAATAATCTAGTTGTCCAGATTCTAAACAGGTGCCACATATAATCATGATTAGGGTTCATTAGTTATGTAAACAGGTAGCATGATTGCACATAAATGATTATTCTCTTCCAAAATGAAAATCTGAGAAATTATTATAGTTAAAATGTGGAAGAAGGGGTATCATCAAAATTTTACAGTCTAAAAATTAATCTTCAGTGGAATTATCCCAGAATTAAACCAGTATAACAGCTATTCAAATTCCACACCTTATTTTTTTCTGTATTTCATTTGTCCAAGGATTAAACCCTTTCACAGAAGTCCTCTTACTTCTAGGAATTTGATATGGCATGAACTCCTGATATGCTCTTAGTGTTCTTCATCTGCATATTTACTTAACAGCATAATTTGTTGTATCCAAGTATCGTAATAAAATTGTATTACGATACAGTCATAGAATTCAGACAATCCACCTGCAGCTACACTAGCAAATCATGTTCTGAAACACTGTGATTCATCTTTTTCAAGTTACATTCTTCATTCCTGTCTTCAACCAGGTTAAAATTGCCTTCAGAATTTCCAGCTACCTTCCTGCATGCGTATACCCCATGTATATCTTCAAGCAGCTCCAGCTGTCCTTTGTTTCTGCTTGTTAGTTGATCCAATTGTCTTACTTATTTTTTCTATCTTTTGGTGTTCTTATGTATTTCTTTATAATTTACTTCGGTTACTCTTTGCCCTTTCCAATGTTACAGAATATAATGGCTTAACATTTCTTATTTTTCAAGTTTCTTCTGAATGTTTATCTTTTTTTTTTTCCATACGTAATTCATGGTGATTTCCTAAACTGAGTTTCTAAAACAATTCCATCCATACAATGTTTCACTCTGCAAACAATTAAGTTGAAAACACCATCTCAGTTTCTTGTTTCTTCAGTTTTATTGTCTGGAAAAGAAAAATTGTTTGCTCTCCTTTCCTGTGGCTTGACATTCAATTTTGCCAAAATGGATCAAATATCATTCCAAATCTGTATGAATTTGAAGCTTAGTATTTAGAAGTATCAATAACAAAAGAGAAAAAGAGAACAAATGTGATCTATAATAAACCTATCAAATCATCTCTATGCAGGGATCATTTAACTGCCATTCAAATCCCATTTAACTTTATTCATTTTGTGACAAGCTGTGCTGGGACAGCCCTCTGGTCTGCTCATCAGTCTTTCATTTATTTCACAGGTAAGCAATCTGCCTCTGACCAGAAGTGAGACCAGACTGCTAATCAGCCCTTATGACCAGTTCATTTAGGGCAAAATTAAGATTTCTCCTACTCTCCATGGCTCTTGTCCTGCCTGTAGGTAAAGAAAGAGAGGGCCTATATCTAGTATTGATCTACTAATTCCTTTGCCTCTTTTTCCTGCAGTCAGAATGCTAAATTTTCTCCAGTAACTACACTTCATTATAATTCCCGGGATGAAGTAGATATTTTACATATCTAATCTATCATAAAGTCACTATACAGAGATACTCCATTTATATGTCATCACATTTCTAGGCAATTTTTCTTCCTATGTGAAACTCAACCAACAAAAACTTTTCAATCCTTTATGGTCCTTTCTTGCTTCCAACTGACTGTCTCACCCTTCCCACCAGACATTACTGTGTCTCACAACCTGGTCATCTTTAGCTCCCTTCTACTGGTTTGACTTCATTCTAGGCTGTTTCCTTCCTTTCTTTTTTCACTGAGGCACTTCAAACAGTGCCGCAGACTTCTGCCAGTTAACAACACAGAGGACAAACGTAAGGCCTTTGGGAAATCAGAACACGACAGGGAGCTGAAGGTGAAGAACAGGGTTTGACATAACTTTCTTTTGGCTCCCCTAAATGACTCACTTTCTTCCCTGTACAAGCTCTCCAGTACAGTTCTTAATCCTGGGAAACTTTTAAAAATTTAATTTTGAATTTTACATTAAAATTTGTTTTTAATCTCTGAGAAAATATTCAGTCAATTTTCAAGATACCCAAAACATCTTGAAAGTTAAAAAACACATGTCATCTTACCAAAACATAAGGTAAAAATCAGATTTCATTATTTTCTATTTCCAGAGACTGGTGTTGTCAACACATACAAGAAAGCATGGCATAAAAGGTCCAAAGGATTTTATCCCTCGCTTTCAAAGTCCTGCAAACATTTTCCATTATTTCTATTAATGGAAATTAATAGAAACCTATTGCCTACCATGCACAGGCATGAAACATTGCATCAATTTCTCTCCAACTTTTTGTGAAAGTCTGAAGTATGCTAAAAAGAGTGAGAATATAGTCCCAAATTGTGAATGATGTAGTTTGCATTTTCTCTTGTGTATTTCTCCTCTTCATTATTCCAAGTGTGTTAGTCAGCAAATAAAGCAATATAGCTTTTCATCTATCAATCCACCTATCTATCCATTCACCTGTCCTTGGCTTACAGAGGGATATGATTTTGCCTTTAAGCAATACAATTCAATATAAAAAGGAGCTGAAATGCTATATGCTATTAGAACTTAATTTGTCTTTGCTAGAAACAGAAAACACCACTATATACTATGTTCAACTGGTGTTCAATTCTTAAGTCTATCTATTACCAACGTGTGCCCTAAAGTCACAATAAAGTAACACACCTTGTGCATTTACTACAGAGATAACGTTATATTTAAAATACTCTTTTCATTGACACCATCCATGAAGACTCAGAAAATACAATACAGTACCTCTCCAGTTTTACATTGCTGTTTGAACAAAAAAAAGTAGTAGTTCTATTTGTTCCAGAAAAGTACTAAGGGATTGTGATGCAACATGTGCTTAATGAATGAAATAACAGAAGTACTGAACTACTAAGTACGTATCCATTTAGAACTCTACTTCACCCTTTTCTGAGCGAGTCTGCTTAACTTTTATCGAGACTGAAAATACATTAAAGTACAGCTGATTTCCCCATCCAGACAGCACCAAGAGAGCCCCAGCATTTTCATTCAGTTGTTTAGCCCTAACAAGCTCACTCTCAGCTTTTCAGCTGAGTATGGGACGGAATGGAAATCTCTGAGATAAAGGAAAGACTCAAAACTAACTATTTAGGACAGAAGTGATTATACTTGCTTAGTATTTCTAAAGTAATCTAGTATTTCTGAAAAAAAATAATATTCATTCTATTTATGTTCTTAGATCACCACAGTATTTTTTAACACTAGATTTTGCTTGTGCCCTAACTTCATATTATTCAAAATTGAGTTTTAGGTCATTATATATATTTTGATTAAATCACACAGATCTAACCTGCAAAGAATTGTAACCATCAAGCTTCTATTTAAGCTTTTAAAACTGAATGACTTCAGTGGCGTCAGGATTTAAATGCCTTAAGGGATCTGAATCTTACTCTTTCCATGCTACCATTATCCTCTAATTAGAGATTAAATATGCTGGTCACACTCACAAGGAAGATAAAAGAACTACTAGGCACTCACATGATACTTTCTTTGATATAAAAGGTCTCCTCCCTGCCCTGACTACCACAGAAAATCACAAAAATTTCTCTACAATGGTCCCTTGGGACAACAAAAATCTGTTTATCTTTGTTGACAGGTAATATTTATACTTTTCCCTAGAAAGTATTCATAGTAATGATTCTAATTTCACCTTTGCATTAGACTTACAGATGTTGACAGACATACTGACTATACAGCTAATTGTCTTGGCAAATGCACCAGAAACAGACAATTTCTAGAACAGAAAAACATGATTAACGCAGCAACAGCGCCCAAGTCTGTAACAATCCACGTCTACTAGAAAATGGTACATATGAAGGGTTATAAACGTACTACATGCTGACCCTCAGTAAAAACAACATACGAAATGAAGTTGTTTTAAAATGTACTATGCCAGCATGCCAACAAGACAAAGAAGCTAAAGGGAAGCACCAATTTGTCAAAGTGATGACAGTGGTTTCATCTGAGCCTCCTAGGACCCAAGCTCTATGACAGCTACATATCCATTACAACTTGAACTCTCCTGGTGTTTCCGGAGAGACAGGAAATGTTCAGTTATAGCCTGCAATCTTCTTCAAGTACCTGGAGATTTCAACCATATCACTCAAAAACAAATAGGTAAAAGACAGGGAGGAGGTTAAGGACACTTTTCCTTACAAACTTCATTCTGCTTACTATCGGGAAGTTTCATCAGGAGCGGTAATTTTTATTCTCACCATTTCCATCCAGACTAATTCTGAAGTCATATTGCTTCAGCTATTTCTTCTATATGAGTCAAGCTTTGTACTCACCCTCCCACCCTGGCCCTGGGCTGAGAGCTGCCACTTTGCAGTCATTCCATGGCCCAGAAGACAGCGCTTTGAGCAGTTCTGTTTCTACAGTCTTAGGTAAGCTGAGTTTGTATTTGCTTTTCTGTCCCCTTCTAGGTCCTTTAAACTTGCTTTCTTTAATTCAAGTTAAAACTGAGCATTAACAAGCACCTTGAAGCTATTCAGACCTCACAGTGCTTGCAGCCATATGGTGAAAAGCACGTTTCCTGTACATTTCAGTATCCTGTGGCCAGGACAGCGAGGACCTCACATAAACTTTAGACCATGCTAGAGTAGCAGGCCATTTTTGACCTTTTCGCACCAGAAGTCACTGTTCGAAGAGCTGAGACTCAACGTAATAGAAGAGGACAGAGGCTGGATACACTGCACTCTTAAAAATAAAAACCAATCAATCTGTATCAGAGAAGCTCATTTTTCTCTAAAGGTAGGAATCAGATTCTGAAACTAGTGAGCAGCATTCTAGCAGACTGGTTCAGAAGCATATTTTCTTGATTTAAGCACACTGTGAGAACTTTCATCTTTAACACTTAGATTTAAATCTGTTCTGATGTAAAATTATGTTTCCCATTTATTTATATGATTAGGAGAACAAAGAAAGTAAAGGATGTAATTTTAATTCTGCACATTCTGGCAGTTTGGGTTAATTCTACTGTTGACTGAGAAACTAGGCTGTTTGATTTGTTGCTGTCTTTACTGCATGCTCTGTGTTTACAGAACCACCAAGAGGAGAAGAGAAAATGGCAAAAAATCCATTTGTATAGGACTAGAGTATGAGTAATCTTTGACCTCATCCTAGCTCTCTCTGGAGCAATCCTTCAGATTCCCTCGCAAATCCATTTCGAGATTTGAGGAAAGTTAGCTATAGGCTGGTTTGTTAGAGAGGATGAAATCTCACCTTTGCAGCATATTCAGAGCACTGGATCCACAGATAAAAAAGTTTTTTTTTTAAAAAAAAAAAAAAAAAAAAAGAAAAAAAAAAGAAAAAAAAAAGAAAAAAAAACCCACTTCACTGCTTCTGTGCGACAGCCAAAGTATCACAGTTTTAGCACTGGTATTTTGACAGATACAATGACAATTTTAGGTACCAGCCTCTTAATTTTCAGGGTTGAAGTTTGGTTTCACTAGTGTTTTTGGTATATGTGGCACCAAAATTTAATTTACGCTGACAGATGATCATTTTGAAGTGATGATCATTCTGAAACGTTTTAAACTGAAAACTAAATACAAAATGGAGAATCCTCTGTTTCTGATGAATAGAGAACAGATTAATAAATAAACACAAATCTAGAATGGAAAAATACAAAGATGATACGACTGAAATAAGAACATTATTTTAACATGATACAATTTGCTGAACTAACTAAATACTAGTGTAATAATTTATTTTATTTAGAAACAGACTTTTATTTATAAATTTTTATTTATATGTATATATACTTTACCACTTAGAGTCTAAAAATACCTCTCATTATTTAATGAGATTCATGGACTATTAAGATCAGTATCAAAAATCAAAATTACTTTCAACTAGACAAGCTTTAGCAATAAAGAAAAGGCTAACTTTGCTCATTAATACACTGCCTTTTTTCAAGTGACTAATTAACTTAAATGTGTGTTGCACATCCCAAATAAGAATCTGAATCCACAACTCCTCTTCCCTCTGTCCCTCACTCTTCTCTATGCATGTTCAGTGATCACTTGTTTATTTAAATGTAGGGAAAGAGCTTCATAGCTGGAAAAAACACTTTTTTCAGAAGTTCAGTGGTGAGACTGATAATCTTGTCTGTATCCTAAGATTTTTTTGATTAAGTATATTTTTTTCTTCATTTATGTGTCGGAGGACGAAGGGAAGAAAGCATTGCTTGTTTTCACATCCATATGCCTAAAAACATATTCTTGACAAATTGTCACTTCACATCAAAAAATCCAAAAATCCAAAGCCAAAAAAAAACCTGTTAGACCAAAATAAAAAAAAAATTCTAGATATCTAAGATTGTGGATACCAGTGGACTTACTGTGAGAGTGACAGAGCACTGGACCAGGTTGCCCAGGGAGGTTGTGGAGTCTCCTTCTCTGGAGATCTTCAAGGCCCGCCTGGATGCAACCCTGTCTAACATGCTCTAGGTGACCCTGCTAGGCAGGAATATTGGACTAGATGAGCTCCACAGGTCTCTTCCAACCTCAACCATTCTGTCATCCTGTGTTTGAACAAAAGGGAATAGACAATCTTAGGAAATGGAAGATGCACACTGGCCACTTGGATGACTGTAATTTTCTGTTCACCCAAAATACATTTTTGGGTGCTGTGATTTTTATGATTACATGAAATATTTGACAATACATATGTCAAAATGAAACGTAAGGTCCAGTACGTAAGTTGTACATGGGGTCAGCGGAGAGGTTACCAGAAAGATTTACACTGCCTCAAGTGAAAGAGTCAATTAGCCAGTCTTGACTCAGGGATAACAGCCAATCTGACAGAACAAATTTTGCATTTCCAATGAAAAAGGGCAGTTCACAAGATTAGAATCAGCAAGTCTGATCCTTGAGTAGTTTAGGAGCAAGAAAGCCCTAAGAAAGAAAAATAGAATTAAACAGAACTTGTGGAAGTTTAGGAAGTTTAGCTGTAAAAGCCACGTGCTTCACCAAGAAGTTGCTCTCTTTTGTGAATGCAAGTAGTAGGGTAAAAAAGTAGTTTCCCATCAGTTGCAGCCAATCAGTGAACACAGAGTGAAGGGAGGATTTCATTTAGGTTTGGCTCTGATGAAGTAGATTAATATTCTCCCATTTCTTCATTTGCATGTATCATGAACAAGTATGATGCACTTGCTATATTGAATCTTGTAAACAACTGAGTTTTTACTGGTATTTTATCTTAAATTCTTGTCTTGTCTGAATGGGGCAAATATACTAAGGTGTCTGTAACCATACCTATCTGGAAACACTTACTTACCTCCACTGAGAGATCCAGGGGCCAAGTAAACATTATTCAAATAGAGTTTGCTATCAGACTGGAAGGGCAGAAACAAACAGGGGAGATGATCAATTTCAAGGGCATGTTTTTCAACCCAGTATTAACAGACTTAAAGAGCACGGCATTAATACATTCCAATGTACTTCTAAAATCCAAAGAATTCACTTTTTTCATGTTACGCTTCCTTACTATGACTTCATTTTAACATCATTTGGTGGTTTTACTTCGAATGAAATCAACAGATTTGATTTATTGATCCAGAACTCTAATGTATTGACATTACAGTAAACCTCTTTCTGATTTCAGCACAGACTAGTTCAGCATGTATTATCTATGTATGTCTTGATTACCAAGGCATAAAGAACTGGTTTTATTCTTTGATTTATAAATGTAATATGAATCAGAAAAAAAATAATAGAGTTTCACAATCAAAGTTTATGACAGAACTTACCAAGTGTCATCATCACTGAATTTTTTTCCCCTCAGTCTCATTTATATATACACTTCCTGGATTTTAGTCAGATAAAGAATTTGCATTTAGATTGCTCTCCTGAAGAGAGAGGAAAAAAAAAAAAAAGAGAGAGAGAGAGAGAGAGAGAGAACTTTGAATTCTTGTGATTTCTTTTAACCTTAATGCTGCAACAATCACAATGATTGCCAGTGGCTGAAAATGTTTTAGTATATCAAGCTACATTCCAGTACTCCTCATTTAACCAATCCCAAATTGTTATCATCAAGCATTATTTTAATCCCTTCCTTATTCCAACTGAAAATAAGGTGACAAAGGTCAAGATCACACTTTGTGTTATGAAAGGTTAGATATCTCCTTCCATGACAAATATACAGTTAGTAAAAACAAATAAATTCACAGATTCAAAAATAAAAGAAACATGTGGCACTTAACAAGAGCATGATCTTGAACATTTAAAGAATACCAGTTAACTAAAAGGTCTTGAATTAGTGAAATCAGTACCACTGCAGGAGAAGTGAGCCATGAATCTTTAACAGCATAACTCAATTTGGCAATAAACAGCAGACTTGCCATGTTTTGATCTAGTTCTTTCAGATTTAGATATTATTAGCATTGCTTAAAAAATATGGAGAAAAAATATTACAAATAAAGTATATAGTTTCTTCTAGTCTCTGCCAATTCCCTCTAACAACCCTTTATCCCATTTTTAGCAATGGAGAAAATCTGATGACAGATTGTTTTTCAGGTCATTAACGCAACATGAAATTTCCATCAATTAATTCTTCCCATTACTTTTTGAAAACAAAAATAAATCTCGGAAAGGTGCTGGAAAAAATCTGCCAGCAAGTTCTTCAGACACCATAAAAAACAGTCAGCAGACTGCACTGTACTCTTCTACTGGTTTTATGCATTTAGGGAATACGAGACTTTTATCCACAAAAAAAACACACAACACTGCAAAAGCAAAAGTGCAGCCCCTAAGTAATTTGCAGATAGACCATATAGCATAGAAAGCTATCATTTGTGGGATAATTCCTCCTAAAAACACAGGAATAACAACAAAATAAAATAATAAAAATAGAAACAAATAAGGTATTACTATTCTTTTAACAGCATAATTTAAAACTTTATACAAATGTTAATAAATACAATTCTAAGAAACAGCAGCATGAACAGGAAACACTAGATGAACACAAACAGTGGCAATATGCACATCTGTGTGAGGAAAGAGAAAAATGAGGTCATGGTCCCCTCTTCCTGCACAAATGCTGCCCACTACAGCTAAGAAAAGGAGGTACTCTTTTAAAAGGGCTGAGAGAGAAAGCATAGCAGTGTGTAAGGCCTTAAAACCATGAAAAGCCATTGATGTCAGTAAGAAGCTTCTACCCTGAATCCAGTGGCATATGGATTGGCTCCAGAGGCTCCAGCTGCCCATCAGGGCCTCGCATGCGCCACTGGCTTGGGAAGCCCTGCTCAAGATCAGCCAAGCTGCCACCCCGACAGCCACTGCCCGACGTCCCCCAGCCCATCAACAAGGAGCAGGCAGGGACACGCAGCTATCCAGCCGACGCAGCTGATCGCTATTGCTTCTTCACAGGTCTCCTGACACATATTAGTTATCCAGCAGAACCTCCCTGGTCCTCAGGGATGGTCCCAGTTTGGGTCATCCCTCACACCAGGTACAGTACCCTGCTCCAGCACCCTGACACTATATTCCCAGCTCCTGCTGGCAACTGAGCTCATCTCGCACCCCAGTTCAGTCCCAGCTGCCATGGCTATGCCACATTAGAGCCAGCCTCCAGCATCAGCAGCTGAACCCCTAGGAGCAGGCAGAAGAGGTGGCGGAGGAAGGTTATAGAGGAAGATGGTTATAGGCTGCTCAGGGAAGTTGGTGCCTCTTGGTGAGCTCAGGGCCCTCACAGCTATAACCTGTCAACGTTAAGCATGATAGGTTTGAGCTATCACCTATTCTTTTATACTCTGTGATTTAAAACAACGTACTACATGAAGATGTTTAATAATTATTTATACACATTTTATAAGCTACCTAGCTTATCAAATTCATGTCCTGAAAATACCAATAGAAAATATCATTTTCAACTTTGGTAACTGTAAAAAAAAATAATAATTAAAAAAAATAACAGGAATAATCAAGAAGCTATCAGCTACTGCGTCCCTGACCTGCAGTAAAAGACAAACGTTTGGCCATGGCACTGCTCATTACTGCTTTTGCCTACTGTCATCAGAAGGGGCTTGTACAAGCCATCACTCCATGCTGCACACCAAAGCAGAAAAGAAAGGTCTGTTGTATCTAATCAGCCCATGGTCTGTGCAGATAATTTCCAAGGAATATAACAACTGTGGTGGAGTTAAATCTGATGATAAGTAAAATAGAGCTTGTCAGATTGAGATAAAGCAGGTTTGAACAGATGCCCTGTGTTGCATTTGGCACAGAAGCATCCACAATACAGCTTGCTGAAAGTATTTGTCTCTCTCAGCAGGAGAGCAATTATCAGAAGTAGCAGTCACAGATTCTGAAAGTTATAAAGCTGTCAAGAAAATGCTAATTTAATCAAGTACAGGTTTCCATAGGGTAGAATTTCACCATGATCTCAATGCGAGTGCTTCAACAGCACTCAGGACTAGATCTGTATTATGCTGCACGTAAGATAATACTTCACAGAATATTCAACTTTCAAATAAAGTAACACTTAAGTGCTGAATAAACTGTGTCACAAAGATCAGTATAGTTCACGATAGTTGGCGAATAAGAGTGACAAGGCTGCCCAATATTCTGAAATCTAATCTGAATTATATAGATTTAAAAAATGAACTGTTAAAGGTGCCAAGGGCTTATCTTGCACAAACACATCCACGTGTAATTTCATTCAGTTTCACTTTGATCAGTAATTTTAAGTTTTACAATTGCCGTTCAGCTGTTTTGGGGAGTATAGGTGCCTGGGATGCAAAATAATCTTGAGCACCTGTAAGGATGACTAAGTCCAGCCCACATGAATAGGGACTAGTACCAACTATATCCTCTTGACTGCTTACATACTGCTGCGCAGTGAACCAGCCTATGAGCCATGGCATCCCTCTAAATCATAACTGCATGCACACATCTACCAGAAATTTTTCTTTTAAGATACCCAGCCAGCTGAAAAGAATTATGTCATCAGTGAAATGGAAACTGTCTAGGACTGAGCCACACCACACTAAACAGATCACCTGTAGATAACCTTGTAAGCCTCTTGCCAAGCACCTGCAGTTTTCATGTTGAAATGCATTTTTGCATGGAGTCCTCTCTTAAAAATTGTTCACAGCTCCTAGGAATTAGGTAGAAGAATACCTTGAGTTTTATCCTGTAGTGACATAATTGTTACAGCCATTATTCGTTTATATTTATATATATATATACTTTTTTGACTTAGGTTCATCTCAATTTTCTACATCAAGAACTTTTCTCCAATCCAAATAAATATCATTTTGTAAACTGTAATGAATGTATAGTTTTTAGTTAACAGACACCTAATGTAAATTTGTTTAAGCATATTCATTAAATATCAAAATATCATTAAAATTTCAAGCTTCCTAAGATAAACTGAGCAGACATAAATTTATCATCATACATATGCATGTGTGCATATGGTATGTTTATAGTTTGGGACCAGGAAATTATTATAACTGAAACTGTCAGATGAATTTACATGTTGGAAACAACACACAAGTGAGATACACTCTAACATTTAACAAACTTCACAAATGTAAAAACTGCTCTTTTTGATTTTTTGTTTGTTTCTCCCATACAGACACTAATATGACATAAATTTACACAACTGTAATTGAAGACTGAACATTTACTGGGAACTATCTTGACTGAGAAAATATTTTGCAATGAACCGGTAATGCCATTAGCAAATCAGATCAATTAATGTAAGCTTAGACTTCATAGGCAGTGTTTCTTAACGCAAAGCGTAATACAGTGCTTCCTGAACCTCACAGCACTCCTTTCATTGTTATCAGTAGATTTCCAATCAGATCCAAAGCACATTCATATTCTTAAGCATTATTTAATATCATTAACATATACATATTTAAACCCCAACCTACCATCAAAAGGAAGAGACACTGAGGAATACTGAAATAACTTTTTTGCTGCATCTGATCTACTGCTTGTAATCTGAAAAGTGTTTCAACAGACAGTGGCAGGTTCTGTAGCATCTTGACATTTGGCTTTGGCTGTAAAAGCAAATACCTCATTTTGCTCCATATGTCCTACAATGATGAGTTCTGTGCAACTTCATATACGCTTTACAGAACTGGAGTCAATGGTGTTATAGAAGAGTAGTCAGCATTCATTTACGCTTCTATGGACCTTGCATCATTTTATGCATATGTAACACAAATATGTGGATGTGTGTACACACATGCATATGCTTACAGAATATTAACACCTAGTGAACACTGGTATTCAAAAATCTTGGTCTGCTTTTATCACCTTTTTGCTATTTTCCTGCTACTGTTTCACTTCCCAGTATTACTATACATGCATAGCGTCACCATGCACTGCTGCAAAAACCTGTATTCTCTGAATTTTCTTTTCATGACTTCCTAACTACCTGCCACTCATCCCATCCATCAATCAAATCTACAATTGCCATGTCCAACTTCTGATTGGATATTTCAAGGAGATAAACATTAAAAAGTGCACTATACAGCATTTAATTCCTCTAGCTGCTCTTTTATTATTCATTTTCTCTCTCGAGTCTCATTCTTGGCTATGAACAGAATAGTGCATTATTTAATTAACTGGATTAATTGGCTGAAGGTTTTCTTCTTTAACAAGTAGCTGATGTTCTAGGTGAGCTGAAACTAAATCTCTTTCTTAACATAAGCTTCAGCCAGTTCCTATGAACACATATACTGACATGCTCGGCCTCAGTACAGAATCTCAATACATCAGCCTGAGTATTTCAGCAGGTGAGCTACTCCTACTGAAGAAACAGAGGTAGCTCTGAACAAAGTGAGCTCTGGTGCTGGATGCAGGGAATTTCAGACACAGCACTGATAATTAGACACGTTCGAAGACAGGACTAGACTATTATTTCTGGAGTAGATTTGACATTTAAAACACACATGCTACTGACCCTGTTTTATTTGGAAGTCCAGGTACATTTCCACTGAGATAGAAGGCTGTGCTTAAGCAGGTAAGTTTAAATATGAGTTCAGAAATGCATGCAGGTCTAAGACCTAAGAAGAAACACCAAACTCTAACTTGTGAAGTTCATCGTTTTCTTAAAACAGCAACAACAACAAAGATTTACCTTACCAGACAACTCTTAAAGTCAGAAGCAAAACTCCAAACAGTAGAAGAATATAAGAAATCATGCCTATATACTCAGCTGGATAAAGCAAGAAGGAAGGATCTGTGAGGCCTCAGGGCTTTTTGACAGAGATATTCAATTTTTAATTCTTTTTGACCCAGCCTCCCCTAGAGGAATGCCTTTTCTACTTATTGTTTAAATAGTTCTAAGCACTGCACAATTATTTCCTTTAGAGACTCCTTTTGAGTCTGCTCTTTTTCTTCTTAAAGTTGTGATGAAAACATCTATTTCTAATAGAATTTTGCTGGAAGAACAGAAAGGCACTGATTTTCATCTCATTCATTTCTTCCTGATGTTAAAATAATCACGATTCTTGGGATGCTGTAAAACTCAGTGTCCTTCAAGGTTCATTTCTTAATTTATCTGGTGAGATAATACTAAAAACATAGATCTGATGCAAACAAGAAATCATACTAATTTAGAAAAACATAGGGATGAACATACTCATTATGATTTATTGCAAAGATTTTATAAATAATGATATCAAGAACACAAACTCACATTTGCATCGGAAAGAACTTTAAATCAATCCCTTACAGTAATTTTATGAGATCCACTGTGTTTCATTGTGGAATCCTGCAGACTATTCAAAATGAGTTGAGGTCTTCAAACATATATTTCTATATTTTTGGGCTAGTGCAATCGCCAATATTTATGGTACAATTTTTAAAATTGCTACTTTTTCAGACTCTGCTTTGCATTAAGTAGCAAATATTTTAATGTCTGTAACTGACCATTTTCCATACATAATTTGTTATTCTGATATAAATCAGCATATGAACTGAGAAGTGCGTAATATGAAGCCAGAACACACTCTTAAGTACGTCTTAATGTTCTCTTTTGATTTCTAGTCCTTGTTCCCAAATATAAAATGACCTACTCTTCAGCGACTGCAATGTCATCTGCATGCAAATCCCCATGGACTTTGACTAGATTTAATTACATTGTCATTTACTTACTCATGAGATAATATATGTGTATGTAGAAGTCGCTCATAAGATAATACTTTCCAGTAATACAGAAAATAATAAATTTAGCAGGGGAAGTTCCTAAAGGATCTGAAAATTGAAGGTCAGGACTCATAACATCTGAAACGGAGAACATTCTTTTCAAACGTCTCCTTAATCTTTATAGAGGGAAGCAGAGCATCCTTTAATTCTTGTGAGGGAAAACAGCAGAAATCCTGTGAAGGGCTGGAATTGGTTAAAGGGGAAAGGACAGGATTAACCCCTCAAAAAAAAAAAAAAAAAAAAACAAAAAGTTCAAGAAAAATAATATCATCATCATTCTGTTATGCATTAATATTTAGTTGTTCCAAGTGACAACTAAAAATGGAGGTTCAGCTAACCCACATTCCTTTCTCCTTGTCTTTTTTTCCTGAATTTCCAGGATAAAAACACTTAGATTGAACAGGTTAGTTTTCTTCGCTGCACAGAAAAGCACATGAGTTTTTGAAAAGTGCTACACTAGGAATATTTTTCCTAGAACATAAGCAACAGAAACCCCCTTCACGCTCTCAGATTTTTTAGTTTCTCAGTGTGTTTTTTCATTAATACATCTATACACATCGAATATAAATTTGCTATTCCACAGTTCAATCTTTCGTTATTCAGTATAATAGTGACATTAAAAAAAAATATAAAATTATGGAAATTAGTGCCATTTAACGATAAAAACAGGTATGATGAATACAATGTTTTCAGCTCCTCCAGGTGAGAAAAATCTGAACACTTTTACAAAGACCCAGTGAATTAAATCCTCCCTAGAAGACAAACACTTTAACTAACAGCAGAGAAAATATGATAGGGAGAAAGCTTCTTTTAGTTAAACATATAGTAAATTTCTGTAAATTTTTGGTAAAATTCTGCTTTTAGTATGCATACAGATGAGTTCACTGTATTGCTTGAAAACTGTATTACAATTTGCATGGTCTCAAGCGAGAGAAAACCTCAGAGTCAGGCAAAACCTCAGAGTCAGGCATGAAATCAATAAATAGTTCTTTCTACTGAAAAATCTCAGGAACAGCAGTGAAAGTTCAGCTACTCAAAAATGCCTACGGAAGATCAGTTCTCAAATGCAGAGACAGCAGACTCCTCTCTCTAACTGAAGCAACGTGCCTCATCTCAGCAGATCCCAGGGAAACCTCCTGGGAAGCAATATGCTGTAGGCCTTACAAGTGGCTCTATCTGTAGGGTTACAGTTTAACCTCTATTTTTAGTGGTGAAAAGCAAGCGCAGACACTTGTATGGGTGGGAAAAGATGGGTTGGGGAAAACTGAACTAGGGTTTTTGACAGTCAGTAATGTCATCTATGCTCCCTAGTCACTGTGCCTTTTTAGTGCTCCTACAGTTCATTTTTCCCCTTTAGGATGAGATTAGTTTCACCGAGCTCTAGCTTCCTACAAAGTGGTTGATTTGAGGCCACCACATGGGCTCCTTTATTCATGAACAAAGAGAAACAGGCACTTAAAAAGGACACCAGACCCCATTTAAAGAAAGGTGCATAAAAGATGGGCTGAGATGTCCCACAGACTTACATTCTAGGCTGCATTCCAGACCTGAGGACGTCTAGGCAAACTCACCTAGAGTGCAACTTTTACATGGAAAGCTATGCAAGACTAATCCCATCCTTAATCATTACTCATCCCACATGTGCTGCCCATCTCTCTGCCTTAATCTTCTTTCCTCACAATTCATTTAAAACACTGCTGCTAAAAGCCATCTACCAGTCACACGCTTTTCTGGCTTGCTCACTAGGTCCTACAGTAGCTCTTTTGAACCACATACTCCACACTACCTTCTCATTTTCGTTTTCCACACTTGCAATACTTCATAGTTAGTTATCACCTCTCCACACTCACTCCTCCTTTATGCACCTCTGACATTTCTCTTCTCTGCTCCTGATCCACACAATCACCAAACTATACACTGTATTTCGCTTTGTACGCATAAGCTGCTATCCCAGCTACACCTAATAATTAATCTAGAATCAAATTTTAAAATAAAAACCTGGTGGAGTAGATGACAATGTTACTCGTCTCCTAACTCTGGCTAGAAAAAAGCCAGAAACAGTGTTTCTGTACCACCAGAAAACACTTTCATGAAGAATTCAATGCACCCTGAATGGGATTTTGATCTAACTTCACTTCCATTTAGTCACTGGTGCAATTGTTGTGGGGTTTAATATATCATAAATCAGCTGGTGTTAATCACATTCAAAAATCATGATCTTTATATCCAAGATATGTAATCTATTTTTTTATTTATTTATTTATTAAATCTAGTGACCTCTGTAGAAAGGACTCTGGCTTTCTTTGTAGTGCAGAACCAAGTATCCTCACACAACTCAATTAGTTATCATTCATGCTTTCAGAGTAAAGTTGTGAGGAAAAATTAAATTAAACCCCAAATCCACCTTCAGTCTTTGTAAGCCTGGAAACATACCTAAATTATTCTCTGCACTTTTGCACTAGCAGGGGGGGAGAGGGAGAAGGGATTAGGAAGGATTAAAACTGAAAGCAGTAGTCTTTCTTTAGGCAATAGAAAAATTAATCTCCTCCTATGCCAAAAGAATGGATCCGCTGTCTTATCAAATGTAGCTCCTTAGAAGAATGCTGGATTTACAGACAGCGTGATATTTCATAGAAAGGCAAAAGGAAAAGGGAAGGCAAAAAGAAAAGGAAAAGGAAAAAAGAAAAAAGAAGTTTTCCAGCCAACTTTAGAAACTACAGAAAGTCTTGGAATTTGTGGATTTCATTCTACCTTGAATTGGAAATCTTCTCCTTCCCCTGAGCTTTCTTCTACCACTTTTTTCTTCTTTTCACCTTTCTTTTTAATTTATATATATATATATAAAAAGAATATGCACGTGCTATTCAATGGTGACAAAACACTGAAGAAAACACCTAAGGAAGAGCAAATCAGGTATCAGGTATAAAGTTTTATAGAAATTTATGTGAGTGAAATCATTCAAGAACTTTCCAGCAATCAGTCAGCTTCTTCAATTCCATTTCTTCCCTTCAGGGCTTTCTGAGACTCCTGCACCTTTCTCGTATTACTGAAAGGAAGTAAGGGTTCCTTACATATCATATATCAAAACCAAAATGCAATTCCACAGCCACTTCATATACACCTTCTCTTACTCTTAATCCAATTCCAGCTGTGATTTTTATAAAGGAACTGGATATTTAATATAGTAAAATAAGATCAATAGCACAGTAACACATTGAGCAAGTAAAGGAACCTACTTCTGACATTTTTAAGGGATGAGAGAGACGTTCATGCTTAAAACAATGCAAATCAAACAAGAATCGTTCACACTTGTTTATACAAGGAAAAATCACTAACCACCACAATATGCAGCTAGATGGAGCCTGTATTTATCCCTTACATTCCACAAACATATCTAGGAAATGCAAGAGTCATGTTCACTGATTTGTCACCTTTTTCAAAGCTGGAGATGGTAGAAAATACCTCTGGTGTGATAAAACTATCATTTCATTAAAGTTTTATTGAGCTCTGTAGAGTTTTAACTCATTGAAATTCATAAGGGAAATAACTTTGTACATCATATCAAAAGCAAGTATTGAAAGACCTGAAGTTAATTACACAGTGAATTTAATGCTATGCTGAACTGATTACACTGCTTTAAAAAGAAACAGTACAAAATGCTTGAATTGTAACAATAGAAAACAAAGAAACAAAATCTACAGCAAGGAAATCTGCATAAGATACACTTAGAAAAACAAAAGAATAGAACAAAGAAGATAAAGTGACACCAGAAGCAAGTCAGAGTTTGAAAATTTTGTAGGCAGGCTGACTCACATCTCCAATTTATGTTACATAGTATCATTCAGATGAGGGATGATCTGAATAAACTATATTCTACATTAACATAACAGTGTAATTCAAAATTGTTGTGAAAATAAACTCACAGCCACATATATGACTTTTTAAAGAAAAACACTTCAGTTGGGGAGAGCTGAGAGGGACATTGTTCCCTTCTTTGTCTCAAATCAGGCTTTGCCATTTCCAAGAATGCATGAGCCATTCATTAGTTAGTGAAAGTTACTTTCGTTTTCCAGGAAGTTTCTCCCTACTACAGGGATACGTATTTTAATAAAGAAGCACAAGAGGGTTTACATATCCCAGCATTCAAATCAAGGAAGAGTTTATACAGTGATCTTTGTTTGTTGTTCGTTTTGAATTAAAGTGTCATCTTTCTCACTGTTCTGTAAGATCACTTTTTGAACGTGAGGGTTTAACCAAGCATTTTGCCTATGCTACTCAAAATAAATAAGGCTAGGAAAATACATAACAATTTCAAAAAATCCTGTATCAGATCATGAATCATGATTAAACATATCACTGCTTTATATTTAAGTGAAAATCATGACACGAGTTCTTCCTATTATACATGGTAAACAAGCCTTACGCAAGTTTTATTTTATATATTTTCACTATGCATTTAAGTTTTATGAAAATAAACAATGGCAAACAACACGATCAACAAATGAAAATATTGTGGATGTGTCAAATTAAAACAAGTAGATCTAAGGAAACACTACAAATGTTCTACATTACAGAAAGGTATGACTGGGTGGGAGTAAATTTTGATTGTTTATTTTTATTATGACGACAGTCTCTGTAATGCTTGGTTTGTTTAGCAACCCACTCCTTCTGCCAATTATTGCTAGCAAACGTACATTAAGAAGTGCCATAGTAAATTCAAATATTAGTCAAAACCTAAACTATTCTGTTTAGTCTGAAAGAACATTAATTCAAACCTGCATGTATGAAAAATCAGTTTGCTATACAGCAGATTTGCCCTCAGCTGTCCCTGTTTACAGTTTTGTATTAATTGAAAAGATAATTTTGTTTCATTTCAGAGATCAGCTGCTGCTTTTCATTTATTTAAGCTTTTGTTTTTTCTCTTTTTTTTTCCCCCCCATGCCTGAAGGAGCAGTTTTATGAGGCTACCAACTCTCATGGAATGTGGCACCACTAATTACCTCTCATTCCTGGAGACCTTCCTCCATGGTTTTAGTGTACAAAAGCATACTTTGCTGGGATTCTTGTAAGATGCTTCATAAGATATTTTTTTCATTCAGATTGACCTTATGCTGTGACACTGTTCTCCCCTTTAACTTCTGAATGCATTAGCCACATTCAATTGAGTTTGACAAAAGGCAAATGGTTTTAATATATTAAATTCTTCCAAGTTTAATTGAAAAATAAATAGCAGAGTAGATCAAATAATTATCTCAGCTATAGGGAAAGGTATGTAAACTCAAACCCTTACCTAATCAAAAGGTAGCACCTAGCTAATAAATCAGTACACTACATAGTTAGTTTGGAACTATACATATGTGTTGCTGGTTTTCCTCAGCCAAAGATATAGATGGACTAGAAATACCAAGTCAAGGAAGAAGAACTAGGAGATGGATGACAAATTCATAGAAGTTTGGCTGTTTTAGTTCTGCTGCTCATGAAACAGCTTGCTTTGGCTTCTACAAGCCAGATGTAACAAATAAACAAAAAATAAATCTATTGGAGTCAAGATGAGACTTATTCTGTGAATTTTGGTTTGGACTCTCTCACTATTTATGTTCAATGTACTTGTTCTGTTGTAAGAGTGCTTACTTGTTCATTGAAAACTCCACTGGTGGCTGGAATCAGTTTCTGGGATTGCATCTGCTTGTGCATTTTTAACTGTGCTGTAATCAGGGAATACTTTTCTTTTTTTGGTATTGTATTGTGCAATAGTTAGTGCAACAAGCCCTTGTCCACAACTAAGTCTCACAGAGGTAACAATAAAAATAATATTCTGATTCATGGCACTGAGACAAATAGTTTTAGGATGATTTAATACATATGGTTTGTTTTGTTCATTTTCTCTTCCACTCTCACAATTTCTCCAATTTTAGTTCCTGTAGTCTGCCTTAGTTATGCTGCGTTTTATTATTATTATTATTATTATTTTATTTGTTGGAATTGCTTAGTTTCTCAAATTTGGGTGAGATGCAAAAGTCAGATATGGTAATGAATTCCTGCACTTTTTTTCATTTAAACAGGATATAATGCTGCTTATTTTTCTCCAAAAATGATTGACTACAAAGATTATGTAGAGCTTACTGAAGGACTGTGAAAACACATGTTTATAAGGTCAGAAGCATATACAGGTTGAAGCGGCAACTCACAAGGATGATTATATGAAGGACAAGTGACCAAGTAATGCCGACAGAAGTAAACAAAAATATTATAATCAGCAACCTACCAACCACAGACAAAGCTGAACATTAAAAACAAAGGAGGCAGAGTCATTACACAGATCCTAAAAGAGAGATGAAACAAGAGAGGCTCAGCTGGTTTGTTCCTCCCAAGGAAAAGCTTGTGAAGCACAGTTATGATGAACCATTGCAAAAAGGACAATTTTTAGCACTGGTGACTGTAGCAGGAATAAATATCAGAACTACTAAAGGTATTTCAGCCCTGCTTTCTAGGTAATCTGATCTCTGTTGCTAACTGCATTGATACATGTACACTTATGCTCTACTTAGGTCGACCACAGAGGAACCCCCATCCTTGGAGTTTTCAAGAGCTGGCTACATAAAGTCACAGCTGACCTCATCTAGTGCTGGAAATTGTTCTGAAAGGCAACGGGAACTCCAGAAGACCCGTCCAACTAACATGTATTTGCCAAATGATACAGCAAAGAAAAATCTGGATGTCATCAGCCTGAATCAGTTTTGGGTTAGTAAGTGAAGAGACCTGCAAGACCATTTCTAACAGAGGTCCATCTCTGCAAACAATTTTTTTTCTCTGACCTCATGTACAGGTCTGACACTCTATTAGGCTTTTCCTTGTGCTTTCTTCAAAATACGAAGTTCATCTCAATTAATCTACAGCCCATGACAATGAAGATCTTTACGTCATATTCAATTACATAATAAAACGCTTAAATGAGCAGAGAGCAGGGCTAAGGGGTGCCAAATGAGGGCAAACTTAGTGCTAAACACCCAGTCAGATGGGCTACTGGTCCACAGCAGTGGCTGTAAAAAAAGTCACAGGCAGTAAAGAGCAATAAGGCACTGGATGTCAAAGTGCCTCAGTTCAAATGTACAGTTCTAATGCAGATGTCCACAGAAGCCACCTGTGACAGAAAAAAAAGAAGAAAAAGAGAAAGAGACTTTAAGAGGAACACAAAGCCCTGTGTGAAAAAACAAGTCAGCTTAAGGACGCAAGTGCACTCCAACTAGGGGGAAACTGAAGAGATTCTAATGAAACAAGAGTCTTCTTTTACAATTTCAAGTGCTACAGATTCATCAAGGACACAGCAAATGAGAGTAACGGTAGGGTATGCAAAGAAAGGCAAGGGGAAGTGTGACCAACCAATAAACCCTACAATGGAAGAAGGCTCAGAGGGCAAAGTACCCATGAAGTTCAGGAACAGTGTAGGATCCAGCTGGCTAGTCCTTGCTGCTGCTGCTGCACAGAGAACCGCTTTATCTCAACACAAGGAGGGCTGGAGCATGACCTTTGTTTGAGAAAAGTAGCAACAGCCATCAACTGGACCAGATGTAAATGCTTCTTCCTGAGCTGATCAAAAAAAATTTCAATGTCTCCCTGAGATTAGCCAGACCAGCATGCGGGAAGTGGCTTAGCCCAACATAAACTATAAAACCTCAACAAACTCAAAATCAAATCAAATTCAAAGGAATTTTGAAGAAAGCAACCAGCTTAAGCCAACTTCAACCCATGTGTTCGCACCCGGCGACTGGGGATGCCCAGTGTCATGACAGTGAGTATACTGTAGAGAATGGCAATGACAATTACATTGGTATTGTAACTGAACTGTGTAAGTGTACACTTGAATTATGATATTGCTGAATCCCTTTGCTAAATCAAAAATCCTGTGTAACATCAAATATCTTCAAAAATAACATTTGCACTTTGAACATTGCACTCTCCACGTGTGTGGAATGTCTAAAAGAATCTGGTCAGAGAGCACTGGACTCTGACAGCAAGTCTGCATGCACTGGTAGCAAAGTATTCAAATTCATTATGATCAGAATTTATGCTAACTATAGAAATGAACACTCCAAGGAAAAACATATATAATTTCAGAGCCAAACAAATTACTACCATACTGATGCATGTATGTAAAGCACAGGCTCCATCTCTTCACTTCTGTAATCCTAAAAATGTTAAAACACTGAAGTATAGAATATTGACATTTATTACATGTAATCCTTTAATAGCAACATTTTATCCTTAACAGATTAGTGAAAGTTTTTAAAATTGATTAGTAATGTATCCTAGAGGGAAGAAGAAAGAGTGGAAGAGCTGTTCTGACATTTGGTTGGGAGGTTCAAGCACACAGTTTATGAAGTTGATTACAAATAAGCACTGCATAATTATTTTGCTCACTTTGAGTCTTTTATATAAAAAGAAAAATCACAGAAATCCTGGAGCAATGAGCATCTTGAATATTTTTGGCTTGTGAAAAACATCTGTTTAATACAGGTTATTGAATTTATTCCAAACTCTAAATCCACAGAATCCAGAGGAGCTTAAGGAAATAGCCAAGCCAGGTGCAGTGAGCTAAGCACAGTGCTTAATACCAAGGAAGGAGATGTACTTCCATCTGTTAAATGGTGTCTGTCATGTTGGTTCATTGGGAAAGTTAAGCACCATATCAAAAAGTAGCAAAGCAACCCAGGGCTGGACCCAAGAGCATTTGAGAATAGTTTCATTCTACCAAAATGTCTTTCACAAGTGCCCAGGGACACCACGAGAGAATCCAAAACAGATACGGCTTGGACCACCCTTAGGACTTCAGATTTGGTATCCACTGTTCTAACGTACAAGCATGCAGGCACACAGACTTTCTCAAGTACCCACCACTTGTCCTGTAAAACCTGCCTTTGCAGCACTGGTTTCGGTACAGTTTTGTGGATTTTCCCCTCTGCTCATTCTCCATTTCCACAGGGATCCATTTTGTGCATTTGCAAAACATAGTAACAAAATACCTGTCACTTTTTGAATACTTTACACAAGTACCTCCTTTATTCTTTTATACAGATAGGAAAATCTTTTCCAGAAGCCCACAGGTTTATTCAGTTATAGCTGATATAGCTATAGAAACAATCAAAGTTAGCATATGACTAAGATGTTTGTCCCCATCCTCTCTCAAATTCTGAAAAAAAGTCAAACAATTCACAAAAGTTCAAAGCATAGTAGGAACATCTAGTTAAAAAGGGAGAAAATACCTCTGTGGGGCTCAAAGTGTTTTGCAGCTGTTTATCAATCTTTTCCTTTAAGCCTTCACAATAACATGCCCCACTCAACCTTTCATGTCCATTATTTTATCTTTCCTTTCTTTTCTTACCCTCTGCCAGTACTTACAAAAAGATCAAGCTCTGCTGTAAAAGCACTTTCTTGCTTGGCTAAATATTCAGAATTTACTTCTTACACAGTCCAATCTATCTTATTGGCTCTCTTTTGATAATCTCCTCATGTACAAATATAATAGCCTGTATTCCAGAACACAGAAGTGAAAGTTTATTGGCAATACACTAACAGGTAGCTCAACATGGGATGGAATGAAGGGCAAGCCAATGTACAGGCTGTTTCTCTAGGTAGCATGCTTCCCAGGTCTCATGCCTTCTCTTTAGCTGATGGGCATCAGGTTTACACAAGCCCTCAAAATATAGTAGTGCACTTCACAAAAGCCAGCAAAAATCTCTCTCTCTTTAGCATAAATGAGCATGTATTGGCAATTCTTCCCCATTTGTGCTAATTACTTTTTTCTTCCTTAGTGCTTTCTAACTAGTCTTACTCTTACTTTCTTTTTTTAATCTGTATTTCTCACACTTGTTTCTCTACTCTACCTCTCATGTCTGTCTTGCTTCCACAGTCCCCTTCCATGATAGCAGCTCCATACTTTTAAAAATCAAGGGCAAGTCAAGCGATATTTACATATGTCAACACAGCCCACACAATGCAGGTTTACATACCCAAAGCCAAATTTGCCCTATCTTAGTAGTACTGATCCTCACAAGTAGCACAGATCCTCCTTCATTTACCCCAAGGGAACCAGGCCAGAACTGAGCAGCTGAAATGCTATCTCACATAAAGAGCAGTGCTGCTGGTCCCCAGCATGTTCACTTAGGAAACAGTTGTCCCAAGTAGAGTTAGGCTGAGGTATGAGCTTCCTGACTGAAGCTGTTACCAGAACAAAGGAATCCTTTAGTGAGCAAAGTTACTGCTCCAAGTGGTAAGGCAACAGTAAACATTACCAAAAAATAAAAAAAAAAAATAGTCACTTCCATGCCTAACACCAGTTTGGATAAGTAAGCCAAAAATCTGGAATATTCTGACAGAACCACAGCAGCATAAAGAGCATTTAACTTCCACAAAGAAAAGTTTTCCAGGGAGTGGTGGCAAACATAATAGTCATCAAGCAAAGCAATATGCTTCCCAGCAGTTTCTTCTGTGCGCTCAGAAATAGCTCTGCAGGTGCTCTTCTGTACAGCTCTATCTCCAAGACAGCCAGCTTTATGCAGGCTAATAGATGCAGCCCTAGAACTAAATCTGCAGACTGGGATAAACAGTCTCACTCTTGACTTCAGGAGTTTTTAGCACCTTTTCTAGCTACAAAGCACATCAAAGTGAAACTCAGATGAAACCTACATACCTAGCCTGTGTTTCATTAACCTCTTAATTGTCCTATTTAAAACAAAACCAACACTCTATCACCAAAAGGCTTGTTTTATCAGCAGTCTCCTTTGTCAACAAAGGCCATTTGCTCTTCCTTAAAAACAGCCTCTACTAGAAGAAAACACAATGTCCATCAAAGGCATTTGCTGCCCTTGCATTTATCAGTATTAGCTTCTCTTGCAGAGAAGTGTTGAGAACAAGCCTCCTAGCACGGTCTGTGTTGATTCTTCACGGTACAAAAAAGAAGATTCAAGTAAAAGCAGTAGTATAAGACCACATTTTCTTATAATACAAATACAGAAATTATACTTCACCAAAATCAACAATTTTAACACTCTTCTTTGCTACTGCTGTTTGGCTGCTGAGTATTATTTTTAGAGGTGGAGAGGGGAAAAAGTATACACTATGTAGAAAAAAATAAACAAAATGATCCCAAGCACTAAAATAGTGTTGCTATATAGGCCAAAAAATGACAGTAATAAACAGATACTTTTTTTTCAGGATCTGAAATATTTTAGAAGAATCTGCTGTAGTTCTGATGCAGCTTCTGATATTAATATTGATATTTTCATCTGGAATATCTAAAAATACAGTTAATACTGCCTAAGGGGTACATCAGAGAAAAGTCAGCTCCTAAATCAGACTATTTATAATGGCAGCATTTCCCAGAAGAAAACTCATTTTTATTTCTGCTTACGTATAACTATTTAAAGCACAGAAAATATCAAAAATATTCAGCATAAATAACTTCTCAGGCAAAAAAAAAGGTGCATCACAGGAAATGGGGATTTTCTGCTGTGCTTCTTGAAATCATACACTGATAATCTAATTCTAGAAACAATTTCAAATAACGCAGCCACTACATAAATCATCTAGTATTTTTTCCAGGTTCTACTCTGTAAATAATATCAACCTTGTCTCCTTTTTCTATGGAGAAATATGGCTAAAATTTAACACTTATGCCATCGTACAAGCCCTGGCAGTGTAAACACAATCACTTTACTTCGGATCCATGCTACAGTTAGGGGACTAGTCTTATCCAGTTCAGTCAGTTCAATGGAGGATACAGGTTCCCCAAGTTGCATTTGAAGAGCATCCTTGTTGACTGTAAAGGGGGCCCAGACAGACAGAGCTCCTGACATAGGAACCTACGTTAGGAGTTTAATATTAGGCACTGTGAATATTCGATGTTTAAACACAGCAAAAAGCAAGGTTACCCCACAGCACAGCATTATTTCTATTAAACACGGTAAAACCACAGAGCAAACATTTTCAAATGCGTATCTCCTACTGACTTTGTAAGGAAGAAACTATTTTGCCCACAGAATGCCAGCTCTGGAGGCAATTAGCTGTGACAACTGCGTGCACCTTCCCTCCTTTCTTTGCACACTGTGAATGTGCAGACAAATGTTGCCTGCATCACTTCATCCTTTCTTCTCTCACGCACATGGAAGCTAGCATCATTTTTCTTGAACTTTCTTTTTTATATAGAAAAAAAACCCACAAAGCCAGCCACATCCCACAGAGGCCATCTCACTGACAAAAACAAAAGGTAAGTAAGAATTTACTGAAAGTGTCAGTAGAAACTCTCAGACAACTCCATTCCTCGTAAGAGCCTGATGTAATACACTCATTAGAAACACTAGTTGAAAATTTTACATTAAGTTGCTTAATAGACATTATACAATAAATCATATTTACACCACAAGAGCTGCTCAAATACCACTAAAAACTGTATTTCAGGAAAATGTGACTGAAAAGAAAAATGCAGAAGTACATTGACTGTACAGTATTTCACCAGATTTACTCATCAGCATACAACTGCTCTGTGAATTATGTGACTCACGCAGCTTAGACTCCCTCAATGAGCACTATGTGAAATCCTAGCGAGTTGCACTTACACTATATCAGTTATTCCACAGCTCGTCTGGACTTCTCAATACACTTCTGGAAGGATTAGACTTAGCTAACCTGTGCTAGTTACACCAGCAAGTTTTTGTTTTTTTTCTTTTCTCCCAGACTACTATCAAAAGAGCAATCTTCACCTCAGTTCAGCTGTCTGATTTCTCCCTGAGTCCTATTTTAGACTGCTAGCAATACAGAACATCTCTTTTTAAAGTATTATGCATCATGGATGTGGTCCTATGACCACTGTGGTCCACTGATACAACCAATGTAGTAAACACTGATAGTCTACTACACATTTTGGTATACTCTACTATTTCCTGAGCCTTACTTTTTTGAAAAGGTCCTATCCAAGACCACAATCGTATGGATCAGGAGGTCCACCGATATCAACAGGGTTATTCATAGCAATACAGCCATGACCCAAATAGTTTACACGTCTAAAAGATCAAAGCCCAAGCAAAAGATGTCAAGTTATCTAGCTGGATCGCAGAAACTGAGAAAAGGGGTATGGGAATATACCACTAAACAAAACCTATTAAATTAAAAGACCACAAACAAAAAGAAGTCTGGACATGGTTAAATTAAAGGTTTACTCATATTTCCTACTCTTTATTGTTGTTTTTTATCCAAAATATTCTTCTAAACCACCTCTTCCCAGGTATGTTTCATCAGCTTTACACCTTCCCAGACTTATGTGCACTGAAAATTTAGCAGGGTTACAAAATTTGCCAATTAAGTAAATCAGCAGCAGATTTTACCATGTCAACATTATTACACCACAGTACTGCTAAAGTCAGTGAAATCAGTGTGGCCACAGCACACCCCTGAGGATTACCAAGGCCTGATGGTTTGATTTGGTTGCAAGGAAAATACCAATGGATTTCTGGTGTCAAATTAAACCCTTGAGTCCCGAGACTTTCTGTTCATTCTTTCCCTGATTAATTCTGCCTGATGTATTTTTGTATCATTACAGAAATGTAAAAATAGTGAATAACCAGCGATCGCATACTCTAAACCACTCAGTTCAAGTAGCTGGTGCTTTAAAATACTCAATACACATTTACCATATTAAATAACCAGAACAGTTTTTACTGCAGTTTCAAATGAGCTATTATTATAAAAAACAAACTAAAAAAATCCCAGAGCTCATGGCAAAGTAAAATCTTAGTCCCAACTTTTTTAACTTCTTGGATATTTCATCAAATTCAGAGTCACTAGATTTTTCCAGCAACCTATTTTAGCAAGAAGTTAGTAACAACTTGGTAAGAGAGCGGCTTGAACACAATACCACCATTACTACTAAACCACACTGAAGCATCCAGAAAATTCCACGTTCTCACAGCCAGCTTTGTTACTAGAGAAATATACTCCAGTATGTCCCCATCATGCACCCTCCTCACACTTCCCTTCTGCCTCCACTGAACTGCAGAGGGAGCTTGCAAAGCTCAGCGCGGTAGAAATAATTTTGGGCAGAAGACACGGCAGAGACGTGAAGGCAACACGGCATGACAAGCCCCTTCGGATCCTGACAGGAAGGCGGATTCGCACACACGAGGCTGGAGAACAGCCAAACTCCCCTTGCTGCTAGGAAGTGAGCTTTAGCTCATACTGACACCTGCTCTTGGAGATTTGGGCGCACAGTGACTCACCGCTGTCGCCAAGCAGCGCCATCCTCCCGCCCGCTTTCCCCGGCGCCCTTCGGCGCTGCCCCCCCAGGCCGCCGCCGCCGGTTTCTCCCTGCACCACGTCCCGCCTGCAGAGCCCCAGGGCTGCCTCACGCCTCCAGCCTATCACGGCCACACCCGCCGCCGCTAGTTTAAATCAGCCAATCACGTTTCCTATATTTCCCTGTTGCTGGGCAAGTTTGCGGCGTCGCTCACACGCGGCGGCTTGCCTGAGCCGGTTCGCTCCGGTTTGCGGCGACGCGGGCTGCGGAAGAGGCGGTGCTCGGGAGCCGCGTCTGGGCTCCGCACGGCGGCGTGTTTGGAGCCCAGGTGGATCCAGGCCCGCGTCCTCGGGGGAGCGGCCGCTGTGCCACCCTGTCTTGAGGGTTACCCCATCTGAGGGGGGAAAAAAAAAAAAGAGAGAGAAAAAGAGGGACATGTATGTATTGCTGTTGTCTCCCCACACACGCTTTTTAATTACGCAAGATTGAGACCGCTTTTACACTTAATACTGGATGGTTGTCCTGCTCCGTTCTACTCTTAGTTATCCATGATTTGAAGATGAGAGAGGAATGTCTGGTAAAAGCTTACGAGCAAATAAAAAATTAAATGGGGTGTAATTACATACATGAAGGCATGTAGCTGCAGTTAGAGAAAGGGAGCAATGTGAAAGGAAAGCCGTGTGCTCAGACTGCTGGACAGATTCGTTAAAATGCACTGAGTTTCAGAAAATGGCTGCAAAATCTTCCACATGATGCTAGAAAAAATACTAAAAGCATTAGAGAAAGATACAGAGGAAAAATAAAAAGTCTACAGACAAGAAGCCTGATAACTGTCAAGCAGATATAGATGGTTATGATAACTCATCATCACTCTAACCACTTGGTTCATTTTGCAGAGATCAAAGGCCAAACACTGTGAATTTGTCCAGCTTTTGAAGCTGCAAAGATGCTGAAGATTAAGTGTGATTTCCTATAAATCATTTAAAAGTAATGTTACACTTACTTGGTAGTTCAAAGACTCCCAGTATAGGTGCTGGAAACTTTTGAGTCAAACCTTAACAAAAATAGGTGTAGTTTATGGTTGGACAGTTTTTAAAGTCCACAGCAGACAAGAAAAAAAAAATGAGAGTCCAGTGAAATTCCATCTCATTAAACACAGTTACCGTTTAATTCCACTCATGGCAGAACAGTTTCAGTATCTTAAAACATGTCACCACAGTACCATTTTTTCCAACAGTTCTGATGTCCATCTTCACCAAATTGCACTGAACCAAAGCTCAGTAGACTGTGATGTTCCTGTTATTTCTGCTGATACCTCTGCAACAGAGTATAGCTGTATAAATAATCTGCTGGGATGATTATTTGATTTGAAAGCAGTAAAAACAAACATAATCAGTGTGATTTTTTTTGACATTTGTAGTCCACAGAACTTTTTGAAAATGTTTAAAAGCAGGTACTAGGAACTTTGGAATCACTAACTAACATTGTAGAAAACAGTCAGTTTGTGCATTTTTTTTTATGCCATTTAATAAAATAACTATATAGAAACAAAGAGGATCAGATACACACAGCTTCAGAGTTCGGGCAGTATTTAAAATCAGACTGTTGTGTATTGTAGCAAACAAACATGTAAGTGAACAAACAGAAGAAAATGAATATAGAATGCTCTGCAATTCTGACTTTAAACATAGCTGTGTTAAACCAAAGGAAATCTAGCAAGATACTTTTTCTTGACCGTTTTGTTATGGAAAAGCAGAACAAACTCAATGGGTATGTTCAATTATTCATGATCATTAAAAACAGAACAAACAAGCAAGCTCACAACATGAATAAAATTGTAAAAGTGAAAAGGGAATAAAGCACAAATCGGCAGAGTGCAAGTAGGGCATACACATTTGTCAGAAAGAAGAGAACTGTAAACAGAAGGCAGAAAGACCAAGTCAAATGGGGAATAAATTGCTAACTCAGTCAGACTCCATGGGTTTCATAGATAGTACCTTTAGGGAAGTAAGAGCTAATAAAGTATTCTTGAAGAGAGAAATGACTGAAATAGTGACAAGGGTTTAATTAAAACAAAGATGGGGGAGGGGGAGAGAAAGAACAGCAAGACTCTTTCAAAATAAAATTTGTATATAACAGCATATTCTTATTGAAGTGCATTACTGTTTCAAACAGCATACATATGTGAGAGCTTAACAGTGCCTAATCTGGGGCTTTTTGGAGATCAGGTGTAGGTGCTGCAGTTTACATATCACAATATGTAAACACTCAGTTTGTGTTATATTGTATGAATTCAGTTCAGACTCACATCTCCTGTTGCACAACTATTAAGAACTCAAAGTACTTCACAGATTGAAAAGATGTATAATTCCTTTTCTGAAGTGCTTTCCAGGTAACTGATCCTTGTTTCAAATCCCCAAAACTGGATTCAGATTTTACTTAAGCTTTAATTGATATTATTACGGAATTTGTCAGCCAGATATCTTCTACATAATCTACAGGAAAAGGGACACTGATTTTGTATATATGTGTGTGTTCATTAAAATACAGTGTGCAGATATAGTAAGTGGTCTCATTCATAACAAGGAGCTTCTCTGATGTTTTTCTGTCATTGCATTCCCACCATATACTCCATGAAAATAAAATGGAGGCAGGGGAAGGGGAAGAGAAGCATTCACAGTATTCCATACATTATGTTATTACTTAGTAAGAGAACATAGCTAAGGTGAAGCTACGTATGTCAGAACGGCAAAATTTTGAAAAATGCCATGAATTGGAAAAGGCAATGAGTGCTGGAAACAAATAGGGATGAATACATAAAAACTCACTTTTTGGTGAAATTAATGCTATCATGCACCCTGCAAAACCATATCAGACGAAATGTAAAGAACAGATCAGGAAAGTGTTAATTATAATAGCATATCATAGAACTATACACATATACTGCACCTGATGTAGTTATATAGTGCTTTACAACATTGTACAACCATCCCACTCATAGAGTGATACAGCACAACACCAAACTTCAAAATCTCCTGTTTAGCTGATAATGTGTGTACAACAGCAAGGCTAATGGAGAGAGAATATAATATCACCGTTGACGCAAGACAGAACTGTTGTACATCTTAAATGACAGGTGCTGTCATGGACTTGGAAGTTGGCTTGCAAGAAAGAAAAATTTGGTTGAAGATAAAAGTCCACAGAACTGCAGCATACAGTTTGAATGCCCTTAAAAGGGAAACACAAGTTGCCAAAAAGAAGCTTGTCTGATAGAAGTGGTTCCTAAAGCAACTACACAGAACACTAGGAGGAGGGGCAGGGTTTCATGCTTTTCTGCAATAGCTGCAAGAGCATTTCATGGCTTATGGTCCTTTAAGACACCAGGTAACCAAATCAAAGAAAAATGGAGTTATCTTAATGTTTGCTATAATAGCATTTGCTTAGCGCTAGTAGTTAATTTACTGAAGCCTACAGCCAGGCATCACTGAACTTTTACAAAAATTGGGTGAGCCAGTTCGAACAAGGAGGAACAAAACAGCTTCAATGACGATCGGTGAGTACCATAACTCCGCCCTAGAGACAACAGGGAAACCAACCAAGAACAAAGAAGCTACTACTTTTCAAGCAATCATTCGTACAACAAATTGGAGAATGGACAAAGAACCATAGGGGTATAAATACCCAGGAAATTTTCTGTTTGAAGTCACTTGGAGGAGACCCCCAGCTCAAGCTGTAATACTAATAAAATCATTTTATAAAGAATTATTTTGTATCTTTTGGATAAAGCTGAAACACGGAGTCGAAGCCTGTTAAGGACACTGGGTCAAACAGTTTCCCTAACAGTATGGTGATCCAGATGAGACTCTAGGCAACCACTGTCAGGTCCTCTTATCTCCAAACTTCCAATGGCCGGCATCGAGTGAGTTTACCTAGGCACTTTGGTGATGGGGGTACTGACTGGTGACTCCTCCTCAGCTTTGAGGGCAGTGAACCTGCTCCATGGCTGTAAGCATTTAGGAGCAGCAGGAGTATTTCCCATGGTGCCAGAAGTCTCTAGCTTCCAACCTTCACCTTCCTCATAGTTTCCACTCATGCTGCTAGACAAAGGTTCAGCCTGTTTCCACTGCTCTTAGGGGCTCTTGAAGCTGTGAGGTCTCTGAGAAGATCCTGTTTCTCTCTCTCTTTCTCTTTCTCAGAGGCAGCACAACCTGCTGACTTCCTCCCAAAATACCTTTGCCTGGCGACAGCCCTCTCCAGCAACAGCACAGCTCCTGCAGGAAAGGGCACTGCCTGCCTCAGCTTCTGAGAGGCCCGCCTGCTGCTTGCAGAGCTGCGTCCTCCGTCAGGAGCTTGGTCTGGGTTGAAGCCTCTGACATGACAGGGACGTGGATCCAACAACCTCTGGGAGTTGTGCCCTGTGGCACATCACCACCATACCTACCACCAGGACATGAACTGAGGACCCCTTCCTTGCTCCCGTGTGCACTTGCAAACTGCTGCATGTGTTGGCTGTCCTCCGGGCCTGGCTCTTACATAGGCCTCTCCCTCACTCTGGCTGAAAGGGTGCTTGGCCCTCCCTAACCAGGGCTTAGCTGGAGTAAAAACCCCAATTCCCTTTCATCGGGGCAACCCATGGTGCTCATCAGCAGTGGCTAGAGCTTGCTAGAGTTTCCCAGGAAAAGTGAAAGCCTCCTGAAGCTGCCCTATCATGGCCCCCCTTAGCTGCCTCTAGTGACACAGTGGGTCCCAGAAATACCCCGTAATCTTCAGCAAGGGCCTGAGAGCTTATCAATAACTCAACTGCCTTTAAGTTTTAAAATCACAAGAAACTTGACAGCAATAGTGTATCAGTTATTCTAGGTCTTGCACAAACCTAGCACCAACTGTACCAAAGTTTTTTTTTTTTTTTTTTTTTTTTTTTCCTATTTTCAATTTGCAAAGGGGCATGGGCAACATCAAACAGAACACATTACATCCACAAATTGCTGCTGATTACAGTAATGCATAATTCTTCCTTTTGGCTTCAGAACAAGAGTCTCTCCAAAACATCTAAATCTGCAACTATGAAATTTCAGTGAGAATGCTACAAGTAGATTTGAGCAGACTGATTAGAAACATTCGTTTCTTTGGTTAGTTTGCAGGCACAATCACACAATAAAAAAAATAAAAATAAAACCCACACAAAACAAGAATTGGGTACAGTATACAGCAAAAGTTTTTCAAAATGTGGAACTCCATGTCTGATAGCTATCTCTTTGTATAACAGTGCCAGGGTTGTATCATCAAAGAACCAAAGAAGAATATTTTGTCAAAATTGTTTTTTTCGCCCTCACCAAAGGACCATTTGCTAAATAGAAATCTGAAGAGGAAAGAGGTGGGATTTTGAAACAAATGGTAAACCATGAATACAAATAAGCAAACAACTTCAGCCTCTTACAACAGGAAAGAGAGCCCATACACTTTCTTACTATTTAGTGCAAAGGCAGAAAGTGGGTTGGGGTGGGGAGGGAGGAACTACTCGTTCCCTCCACTTCGATGTAAGGGCAGATAGAATGCTTGGTACGGCTGGCAAAAATTTTACCTCGTTTTCCTCATACAGAAGCTCCTCAAATGCTGCTTAGGAGTCAGTGCAATTTCCAGTGCTGTGCTTTAAGGCTGCAAAAACTGCAGTGATGTGAGGAAGTGAGGGATGAGCGTCCCAGACATCCATGCAGCAGGGACACACCAGAAAGCTGGGCTGGATCGTCCATACCCCATCCCAAATTAAGCTGATTTCATGCGTCAGTCAGAGCCCTCCGTATACCAGATACTTTGTTTTTTCTTAAGTTCTTTTCAATTTGTTATTCTGAAACTTCTGTTAAAGAGAGGGCTTTCAGCAAGAAAAAACACAGAATGGGTAGATTTTTTTAAAAAAAGTTATTTTTCTAGACTTCTATCAAGTGTTTTTGTGGGATTGTTCAGAAAACTGTCATTTTCCTATTTCCCTGCTGACACATTGGCTTGTGTGATTTGTCACAAAGGTTGTCTCTGTCATATTATGCGACATAATACAAAGAAGCTAAAAAAAATCTGATATGACAAGCCAAGTAATGCACTGAGCCAGTAGGGAAATTTAAAAGCAGTACATATCTTAAAACAGAGTTGGCTCCTTTTTCTGCCCTTGCCCATCCCTGCTCTCCCTCAAGCCCAAATGGTTTCCCCTGCAAAATGGTGAGGGTCAGCTCTTCGCTGTCTATGTTTGAGCAGCAAACTCTCCTTTTAGGATTGCCTGTAAGAAACAAGTATTTTTTTTATAAGACAGAGTACAGGCAAGTTATTCATATTTAGTGCTGCCCACATACTGAAAAGACATAAAACCCCTAGCTCTTCCTGAAGTGAATAATTAAAGCGAGCTACAAAGAGAAAAAAAACAATATCCAGAGAAATTCTATAAATAAAATTGCTGTGTGTGAACAATAATTGATCAAGGTGAGCTAAAGAAATCTGCAGTACCTGAAGGCAGCTTAATGCTACAAAGCCAAGGATGCATCCTGACTGCTAGCTATTTTTTCCTGAAATAACCCTTTTCTGTATATGTTTTATGAACAGTTTCACATTGCAGATGCATGTGCCATTCCACGTATTCGAGAGACCTACTTAAAAAGAGTTAATCACCAGAAAATTAAGTGCATACTAGAAAGGGAGGATACCAGTTAAGGCTGTGAAAACAATATATGAGAAAAAGCATCTCCATACTATAATGTGCTGTGATACTACCACCAAGTCTTTTGGACAAAGCAGGTCTCCATTTGGTACAGGTAGCATCTCTCAATAACAGTAAATAATTTTACTATCAGGTTCATTTAGAATTGCAGTTGTACAGCAGCGTGTGTGACCATCCCTTATCACCACATTCCCGTTGGCTTTGGCTTGAAAAAAATATATATATACATATATATATATGTAATTATTCTTTATATATAAAGAATAAATTCCTCATCATAATTGTGGACATTTTTGGAGTTAGAGAAAAATCTATTCTCACAAAATCTAAAGTCAGAAATTAATCTATAGTGGCAGCATATTCTGAGAATAAGTTTATTTTCACACTACCTTTTTTATACTGTCATGACACTGGAATAATTCTAGGATACATATTCTAGATAAAGAATTATTTGCCTAGAATAAGAATATTCCTAGATTAAAAGTAATCCTCAAATTTAATTGAAAGTTAGTGTGATACAAAAACTTAAATTCAGATTAGCATTTAATCAAACTTCAAAAAGAAATTCTCAAAACACTTGGATGATCAGCTAAACGATTAAAGTTATTGTATCTTAATGGTATAATATTACACTATAATAGCATCTTAATAACATTCCATGATACGTGGAGTATGCTATTCAGGATGGAAACGATATGGATTTCTAAGAAAACTTAAAAACAGCTTAGAATAAGGGAATCTTGGTGCTGTCTGTCTTTTAAATTCTATTTCTTCAGTACCACTTTATTAAGTATGTTACATACTGGCTGCCTCATAATAATGTCATCACTTTCCTGTTTCAGTAAGAGGTAGAAACTGTATATTTTGGGGGCATATGCAGAGCATAATATTTTAATCACTTTTACTCTGCAGATTTAATGGATATAATCAAAAGATCATAGTTAAAAAAAACGCTCAAATCCCAAAGCAGTATCTAGATTGCAGCAATTTTTAACCTATAATGGAATAAAATCACATTTAATAGTTTATGTAAAAAATTTAGGCGGTGCAGAATGTCAATTACAGTGGAGTATATTTTAGGATTTTCCATTTAGAAACGTATTACACGTCTCTCTTTCTAACTGCAACCTTCATAAAACTCCAGATTTTCGTATGGAAGCTTCCACAGAGGCAGAAAATAATGTTATCGTTCTGCTGCTGTGTGATGCGAGAAGGGGCAGACTTCTCCAGCACCATAACGCTCAGGTGTCGAGGTCTGTTCCTGCAGCCCAGTCCCTCAGACTGCCCTTCGAACCAGCCTCCGCCCCGATGTGCGCAGGTACCAGGGGCTGCATACGCTGGCAGAGGGCTGGGACTAAACAAAAAAAAAAACAAATCAAAAAAAAAAAAAAAAAAAAAACAGAAAGCATCCGTGAGTATTTCCACCCCTAAAAGCCCTGATACTTTCAATCAGCGCTTGCTTTCTTACAGGTCAGAGCTGGTTAAATCTGTTTCTTCAGCAGAGAGGTTTCAAGTTAGAAATGAATGCCACCATAAAAAAGAGAGAAATAAGACTTAAACCATCCTGTAAGAGAAGTAAATTTTTCCTCACAAAAAGATGGCCAGGACAATGACGATCTCTTGGCCTTGTAGGAGTTAATGTAGCACACACCGACCTCTGGGGAATCGTACAAGCAATATAAAAATACCTTGCTTTCTACCCTATACCTAGTACATCAAGGCTGATTGCAGGAATTGGACCTATGTGCTGAAGACAAAATTCAAGGTCACTGAAATCAGAATTTCTTCAGCAGACCTCGGATTAGGCAGATAATCCTGTAGTCAGTTATAACCTTAGCAAACTGCTGTGAACCAGTAAGTGCTGTTAGACCCTCTTCAAAGAGCAGCAACAACAATGATATTCCAGAGATGCACTGAATCCGTATTTGCAAGTCAAATTAATTTGGCTGTAGTATAAAAACGAAGCTAATCAGCGAGACGCATGTCATGCCAAATTCCCTTCATTTTTATGCCCTCACTGCCCTCAAATGCTAATTGTCCAGACTTGATGGGAGAAGCATGATTTGGCTGATTATAATTCTAAATAGACTAGTGACTACTTTGTGCTTCCCCTCTAAGTACAGGAGAGCTGAGTCAAGCTTTCCAAAAGCTTAGAAGTTGTGGCATTTCAAGACTAACGTGTTGTGTTTTCACTTCTTTCAAACAAACTCTACATAAAGCATATATTTTAATACACTGTTAATTACAGTAAACACATTGTATACAACACAATACTTGAACAAAGGTTTGGCAATTCCAGTCCTGACAGCCTATCTTTTGAAATGCCATGTACAGTATGTTAAAAAGGCTTAACAGCTTCATTTAAAATGGCTTCTTCTACAACCAGGGTACTAAAATGTTTTATACTCTTACAGTTAAAACAAGCAATGCCAAATGGCAAATTTTACAACTAAAACAAGCAATACCAAATGACAAATTTTACAATTACATTGTCAATTACAATGTGAAGGAAAACTAAGCAATCAAAATTTCTCACACTTTTCCGATAATACATAAATACTTAATTCATTATTTTCTGTTTTAAAAATAAAACACTTTCAAAGTTGATGCTTTTGTCAGTTTACCTAAACACGTGTTTTGATGGAAAAGCTAAAGCGGCCAAGCATGTATTCTCTTGAAAGTGTTCAGATTCTATTAGAATTCCTAAAATTTGGCAGAATATCCAGTTAAAGAGATTGTCTTTTCTTTTTTAACTACATACTTCCCCTCCCTTGGCTGAGTGTTAATATGAACAGAATTGATTCTGCTTTGTAATATAGCTCAGCAGAGATAAGCATGATGAATGCCCTGTTAATCTCCCTCCTTTCCTACAGGTGAAGCAAGATGCATTCAGTAGAAATTATTCACATTGGAGGAGAACAAGAGTTCCTTGACAGTGGAGAAATAATTAGCAAGGAAGCAGAAGGCAGACAGATGTACACCAATTATTAACACTAAAGTTGGCTGTGCCAGTACCAGAGTACCAATGCACTCACCATCTTCATTCCTGGGTATACAGGTTGTACCTCTTTACACAGCATAAGTGCATATCTTGTAGAAAACAGTTTTATTTGAAAGTAAACCCAACCCAAGGGCCAGGAGGTTTTATAGATCTCCCGCTCTATGCAGTTGGTGAACTGCATGTAGAGGTTGCCATGTGGTATGCGCCTATGTTACAGGACAGAGGTTGTCACTGGAGTGTATAAAAGCTTATACCCATCAAGATCAATGCTGAGAGCAAACAAAAACTCTTGCTGCCTCCCAGCATGTTCCCTGTTTCACAAATGCAGGGAAGGGGCTGGTGTACATCAGGGACCCGTCAGCTCTGACTGCGCAACTGGAAGCTGCAAGCAACTGCTCAGGTGTGAGTCATCATGCGTACTAAAAGTGATAAGCTAGGCTTATAAGGAACAAGTAACCAGCACAGGAGAGACATTTAAAAATGCTTTTTTAGCCTGCATTACCTGCAAAAGAGAGCAAATAATGACCACCAATCTTGCAGGCAATCCAGATCAGCTGAGGGCAGCAGAATTCAAGGGAAAGAAACATACAACCTCTCCCTGAAACAAAACAAGCCAAAAAAGCCCCAAAACCAAAACCCCAAACAGCCCCCCCCCAAAAAGTAAACAATACTAAACAGACATATACCTAAGACTTGTTAGATTAGTGAGAATCAAGATAATTACTTTTGTCTTTCTACTTACTTACCAGTTGCTAACAACAATAATTTAAAAAGGTAAAAGCAACCTTCCCCCAAAATGATGCAACAAAAACTGTAATCTAAGGTCCCTTACATGTTCTTTTATTAGCCAAAGGGGTACTTGTAATAACTTCAATTCAAAATTTCACTACACACTGAGCTCTCAAAGACAAATAGCACTTCAGTTTATTGTTAGCATTTATACATTTGCTCTTGACTTCTGAAATTTATGTGCACTTAAAACATCACTAGATTTGAAGTAGCATCCAAAGAAAGAAATTGTTAATGTTCCTTCACTTAACACTTGACACCTGCCTGCCACGGTGATACTGTGAGCGAGCTGACACTAAGAAGTCCACAGGATTTTGGCATATGTATGCCTCACACCTATGCTTGGGTTCACGCAGTGCGCTGCCGAGCTCATCATCGGTAGGCTCAAGATAGCTTCCTTCCTAGGTGAGTCAAGGTTGAAGTCACACACTGGATTACACTGGATGCAGCATGGACTGCATACCTCCATCAGAAGGAAAACCCATCTTCTCTAAGCTCCTGCAGCATTTGCTCTCTACACATGCATGGGATTCTGCTTGTAAGATCAAGGCCATCTGCAACAGCTGTACAAAAACCTGTCTCACATCACCTATTAGATTAAAAACTCATGGAGCAGCCCTAGGACAGATGACTGGTGCAAAATTCACTGCCAGGAAACACACAACATGGGCACATCAGAACCGTAATGGATCACCCGGAATCATGGCCCAATATTCCCCTCTCTGCCCTGCACCAGATGCTAACGTAGATATAACTTCTCTCACCAAACAGCTTTTATATAGCAGGATTATTTTTCTCTTCCCTTGATTTAGCTTGTCTTCAGAGGGTACCTCTGCCTTTCTGATAATCAAAGAGCACACGCATATCATACTCATCATATGTTGTTCTATTTAGCAGATTGAATTTCTCACATTAGAAGTGAAACTACATGTGGCTAGTAGCAGAGTGTTAGTAAAATGAGTATTTCTATAGATTTTGGTGAAAGGAAATTTCTAAATAAAAAAAATTTAAACATGTAAATGATGAGTTCAAAATAAGTTGTAAATAGCGGACTGCCTCTGCCCACCTACAGGGTGAGAATACTTAGGACAGACAGCAAATTTTATTACTGCAACAGTCATGGAAGACCTTAGATTTGTCACCATCTTAACTACCTCAGCACCTCTAGCACCATCTATATAGTGACTAACCATCTCTAAAACTTCCAAAATAACTTCACTGGAAAATGCTATTTGGCATCATCTCCCATTTATTTTTGACATCAGAATGGCAATTTAGGGAACAACTGAAATCTGGCACAAGGTTGATTTTAAAAACAAAGTTGTTGAGAAAGTGAAATTGTTAATATGCAGTACAAGAAGTTCTGACAAGCAAAACAGCCCTCTGGCTATGTCTAACCGGATAGGGGTTTTTTTAGGATTATTTATTAATGCTTTATTTTCAGTTGTAATAGTATTTGTATAGGCTAAATTTATATATGCATAAATATAGGCTACAATTGCCATTGCTCCTTAATTGTCAAAATAAAGGAGATCAAATGAAATGATAAATAGTATATAAACACTGGAAAAGGGTGGAAAAAGAATGAGAGACTTTAAAGCTCAAAGAAGACTTCAGGGAATAGTAAATTCATCAAATACTGTGTTTCAAAGAAAAATTATCTGCATTTGCAAGTCAAATTTGGCAAAGTCGATTAGCCTCAATGAAAGTGGGAATTTGACAATATTAAAATATTTTACAGCAACATTTTCAAAATAAGACACTTCTCTCTGAAAAGTCCAAATATTTCATTTTTGACATTTTCTATATAAAACATTTTAACTTCTCAGAAGACATGTCAGCGGGTTGAACTCCTCTTACCAGGTTTTTAGAAATCAGAGTCATACAGGAAGGGGAAAATATAATCCAACCCCTCATCCTATATTCAGGACAAACCAAATAAACACTTACAGAGAGAGTAGAACATGAGGACAGTATAACCCTCAGGATACAGTTACAATATTATCGCATAAAAAGCAATTCACAGCCCTGTAACCTTTTAGGGACATGAAGCCCCACTCTTACAGTGTACCTCCTACTGAAGCTATCACTTTTGTGACAAAAATCTTCTGATCTTAGTCAAGAAGTATAGAAATCTCAAATGATAAGTTGGAGTGAGGAAGGGAGAAGATGAAGTACTTTTTTCTTCACCTAACTGGTAAAAATAGAACTATTTTGATGACCCAGAGCAAAGAAGTAAATTTATTTTTTGATTCACCTGCTCAATCAAAACATGTATCTTGAAAACCGTTTCCCTTGATCCCTCAGTGAAACCTGCATCCATTTTGATTCAGACAAAAATTATTCCCAAAACACACTAACATTTTGGAAAAGGAAAAATCAGCATGCGGTAACAAAGCTGAAAACTTTTGTTTTCAGGAACTTGTAATAAAGATCAAAGAAATCCAGAGTTTCCATTCACAAAACCACCAGAGGTAGCAACAGGGTAGTAATAGTTCTCTTTTTGCTCTGCAAAGCCTGCTGTTTCACTCTGCACGGACAAGCTAAATAGCACCAACAGTAAAACACTGCCAACAGAGACAGTAAGAGCAACCCATCCTATGACACCTATGTTGATCACATCCCCCCAAAACCACACAGCATCTACCGCATGATTAAAATTAGACAAGCATTACTATAAAGGCATAGAAAATTTGCTTGAAATTAAGCTTTAACAGGGAAGAAAAATATAGGACAAAACTACTTATGCCTCAGATTCCTTACCAATAGGAAAACAATCATTTTCAGCCACCAACACTCCCCTGGCAGAAAAATATACAATAAAATACAAGTCACTGCTAATCACCTGCTAAGCAGATGCTCTAACTGGTGTGTAAGAAAATGGATGTCGAGAGGTGCGCAAACTTCACTGAAAACACAACTTACAATATTAGCTTTAAATGTTTTCTATTTGGAAGCAGACTATGTCATTAAAATCCCACAAAAAGAAGTCACTTTTGATTCAACTGACGGGATTTAGCCTGATGGAAATGAGATAGAAGAGATCCCACACTTAAGAAAAACACGGTTTAGGGAAAATGAAATGAACAGGAAAGAAATCATGTTTATCTGGTCCCATCATAACAGGATGGGGAGTAGGGGAACAAGGTGTATGAAGTGTAGTGTGAGTAGATGAGCTGTCCCAGTACCTGGTTATTGAGCATTCCTACTTATCTTCACAAAAGCGGATAAGTTCCAACAAAGCACAGACGTGTTAATGTTTTTATACATCTAGGTAAACACTGGTTTCTCTAATTTACAAATAAATAGTTGTATAAAACACAAATGCCACTTTTAGAATTTAAAAATCTTTAATTAATTTTCCTCTTAAAAACACAGAGCTCCTATTACGTTCTTACCATCATAACCAATCAAGTCAAAACTTCTTAACTTAAGGGACTCCTTAGGTGAGACGCTGCAGCTGGCATGCTCCAGTTTGCATGTTCATGCCATAAGTTCTGCTCGATGGACAGAGATTTCTTAAGATAGATTCCAGTACAGTTACTTTTAATCATGAGATCATACGCTGACACCTTTGCTTTGCATACATGTAGTAGATGAACCAAAACAGACATTCACAGTAATTCTCATGAGAAAAAAGTGTCTAAAAAGAAACAAAACATTGAGCAGTCCAAGAGGATGTTGACTGAAAGACTATTTCATCATCTACCACTCAGGTTTAAAACCCTAGATATTCCTTCCCGCCACCAAGCCCCATCACCAAAAAACCCCTCCAAGAACAGCAAAACACAGACCTTCGTTTGCAAATACGCCTTAAGATATACGGGGAACATAGGACAGAGTTATTTGAAGACTGAGTTCCCTACAATAGAAATATCAGCATTGTAGAAATTTTACTGATGACATGAAGCAAACCATCATTTTTGCAAGTACAGCACTGAAAGTTCTCAAGGGATTTTGAAGCATGAAAAGAAGTGAGATACATCAACTCATCACCTCAGCCTGCATAAAAAAATCTAAACCCAAACATAAAAATAACAAAGGCTCAAAACCTACTCTTGAACCTGATGAAGATCTTTCCAGCAATTAGATGAAATATTACATGGATAAGAAAACTGTTTCTATTGAGAAGCACCTCTCACATGCCCAATCTAGACAAATAACCAAAGAAATGTAACTCTGAAGTTGAATAACTCCATGTGTTCTGGCATATTGATGGAACAGTGCAGGAGATGGCAATAAAACAGATGCTTCATTGAATGGCCTTGGGAAATCTCTCAGGCAGCTTTAATCAGAGAAAGAGAAACAATCAGGTGCTTACACTTCTTGAGGCCTAAAAAAACAGGGCAATGATACATGGCTAGTGAAGGAAAGAGAAAGAGCATACAGTTAGTTTACTAATAAAGTTTTGCTTTTATGCAGAAATACATATGCAATCAATAAAGCTAAGCTATCACTCCTCACATAAAACTTATTTTAAGAACTTAAATGTTTATGAGTAAATATTTTACCTGTGTATTTTACCAACAAAGACTCTCCAGATGCCAAAATTAAGCAACAGGAACATAACCTTTCTTGAGTCAGAAAAGCAACGCAAACCAAAGACATATCATATATATTTTGACTTGATTGCTGAATTTATTCCAATACCTGACAGACAGCAATGCTGCAAAATCAATTCTTCATTGCCGTCTTTAATCACGAGGGAGACTGAAGAATACATCATTGCCAGGCAGCAACCAGCATGGAAAATAGCGTGAGCTTATCAGCACAGAAAAATGAGAGCCCATGCTGAATACCACAGCCTTTATTCAATAAAACTGAGAACTATTCTTTGTGAAATAAAGCTTTTCTCTTGAAACAAAAACACAGGTAAACAAATCATGCTAGAATTAAGCACAAGTCCAATAACAGCCTTTGACTGCTGCCACAGCCTGTACTGCTTTCCTAAGGATTTGCATCTCAAGACAACATAACCAGTTTTTCACAAAGGCAAGGAAAATAGGGGAGGAAAAAAAGGATTTAAAAACATTTGTATAAACACAGGTAGAACTCACAAAAGGTTAATACATCTGCAAACTCTTTGGTATGTAGCATTCTGTTACGACCTGAAAAGAATGAGATTCTAAATCCATACCAGTAACATAGTCACAATTAGACAGTTATTAATAACAAGTAGATAAGAGTATTATATCCATACATTTATGAGTATGTATTTGTGTATGCATACACACACGCACACACTTTAAAAAAGCATTGTTGTACAGAATTAACTGTCAATGACTTTAATAAGAATCTATATAAAAATGGAGAGATGTAAGACTGCAGTAGGGCACCCCAAGGTGCGCAATATAGTACTGGCCTTTAAAGTACTGGAATGGGTTAATAATGAAACAGCCCATAATTGATAGCGTTGGTCAAACTGTCTTTAAAACGTACATAAGACTAGAAACAAAAATAACTGGTTGCACTGGTACCTCTTTCAAGAATCAAGTATGTAGAATTGATCTTCTTGATATTCTTGATATACTGCTACATATGTAAATACTGCCATAACATCCTTTAAGGGAGTTTTATTTCAGCATTTTGTCCAATGTTTTGTTTCCTGCAGTTTTTTGGTCTGGTTACCTGCCTCTGAGGACTGTTAAATGTAAATGCAACAATTTCACCACATGAAGTTCTCATGACTTAAAAAAAAGTCTTCTCTATTCCAAACCTTATGATTCAAAATATTTAATTTTGTAGTCTTCAAACACAAAGATTCATAAGCAAAAGAGCAGTAAGTCATGCAGAAATTGAGGAACAGGAAACCAAAGGGCATTTTAGAAACAAAATTCTCAGGCACAATGAAAACTGGTTCTTGATCAAACAGCTGTCTAAGTATCTCACTGAACACAGACAGTGCAGAACAGACCTTCTGAAAAATCCAACAGCTTTCTAACAAACTATTGCCTTAAAACTTGTTGTGTCTTATTAGAACATACCAAAAGTAAAAGGTGGTTTCCTTCCTTGAACAGTAGGTAGATATTACAGTTACTACTTTTATAAAAGGAAGAAGGGGAAGTAGTTATAAAAGAAACCAAAGGAAAAAAAAAAAAAAAAAGAAAGAAAGAAAAAAGATTTGGATTTCTTGAAGAAGTTTTCAGAGTTTTATAAACCCGACTAAGGAATGTTTTTAGGATCCAATATAAAGAGCATCAGGGCAAACTACAGATATTTGAAAATGCATGGAATATCTAACTTATGTAAATGTTCCTAAAACTGACTGCAGAAAGAGAATGAACCGATAACTTTAAATGGGAGTTGGCAGATTTTATCTCATTATTTTAAGGGGAAAAAAAGACCTTACAAGCTTCAGAGAAGAAGTGAGAATTTTCCTTCACCTGTTCCATGAATATGTAATGCAAAAAAGACCAATACTAGGTATTATAAAACAAGATGAAATGGTGTAAGGTTTGCCATTCAACTGTGAAGTTCAGTGCTTTATTTTGTGATAGAGTATTTTACCTTCATTGGGCAAATTTGTGACAAGGTTATGACTTTAAAAAGCCATTGGAAGTTCAAGATTAACACACAAAATAAGTATTTGTTGGAAATGTATGTTAGCTCAAATTTCTAACTTCATATTGAAGCTGCATCTATACATGTTAAAAAAGTTTAGTACTATTATTATTGACGTTCAAAGCTGAACAATGCCGCTTTCCCACTCACAGTATATTTTTAAATTACAATGTTTTCTTTTCATTTTACTTTCTTTTTTAAAAAGGTTTAAACCAGAAATAGGAATCCATAGAAGTCACCTGATGGAACAACTCTGAGTACTTGCCTTCTGAAGGAATATCCACTCTTGTATGAGACTGAAGAAAGATCTGCTCAGTGCTGCCGCTTCTGCCGCTCTGCCTGCCTGCAGTCTCCCCAAGACGACTCTCCCGAGTGCACGGTGTCCTGAAACCCAACCAACCCCAAGAGCCCAGCACGCCGTCAAAGGAAGATTGAGCCCCCAAGGCAACGCTAAGAGCATCTCTGGAGAGCACCAGTGCCAGGCAGGGGCAAAAGCAGCAGCTCTGGGCACAGCTGCCTCTTGTGCCAGGCGCTACCCCCAGCATGGTGGCAGAGACAGGCCAGGGAGCCCCACAGGCAGAGAGCAAAGCCCCAGCACACTTGTCAGCAGTCAGCCCCCCTCCTGGACAGGACTCCTCGGGAGGCAAGCAGAACGCTCCTCCGTGCCACAAAGCAAGGCCACGGGGCTTCTCCAAAGGGACGGGCTGCTTTGGAGCTGCTTTGACTGCTCTCTTGTTAGAGCCTCCGCGGTGGGACACAAAGCACTGATTCCCTTGAGAACCACTCATCAGGCAGCAGAAGAGCGAAGGTGCTCAAGAGAGCAGTGCCCTCCATTAGCCTTCTCCTCCTCAGAGTAAATACCCTGCCATTCCCTGTCCTCCCATGACCGCAGTGATCTGCGTGGCCCCTGCGCCAGACTCACTGTGTCGCCTTGGCAGAGCAGCCCCAAGGAAGCTGGGCCCTCTCCACCCCTCTCCTGTGAGCCAGAGTACGAGAGGTCCCAGCTCTACACGCGGCGGTGGGGAAGGAGGGGCAGGGCAAGGCAGAAAGGAAGGCTAGTGCAAGGCTGTACACTCAACAGGTCTTTTATTGATGGCAGCAGGATCCTGTGCAGGCAGGCTGGGCTATTGCCTCCTGTGCCGCCTGCGGGACGCCCACCTGTGTCTCCCTGTCTGGGCTCCCTTCGGGCAGGAGCTGAGCCAATCGCACATCTCTCGGCCCACGTGGAGAACTCTGAGAGGCCCCGCGCTCCAGAAATGGCGCTTTCATCTGTATGTCGAAGGGAACACGCGCAGGGCTTTCGACTGTGAGCACTTCCTGAGGGCTGGGTCCACTTCCACAGCCGTGTCAGCCTCTTTGGGAGGGGTCCACCTCCAGAGGCCCATCGACCTCTCCCGGGGGGGGGGGGGGGGGTCCACCTCCAGGGGCCCGCCGGCCTCTCTCAGAAGGGTCCGCCTCCAGAGGCCTGCCGGCCTCTCCTGGGGGATCCACCTCCAGAGGCCTGCCGGCCTCTCCTGGGGGATCCACCTCCAGAGGCCCGTCGGCCTCTCCTGGGGGGGGGTCCACCTCCAGGGGCCCGTCGGCCTCCTGGGTAGGTCCACTGCTGTGGGATCATCAGCCTTGTCAGAAGGATCCACCTCCATCGGCTTGACTGCGTCCTTTGAGCAGCTCTCACTGGTGTCTCCTACAGATATTAGTCTGTCCCAAAGACCTCTCTTCTTTATCCTCTCCTCCTCCTGCCGAGGCAAACCATCTGGTCTGTTGTTTGCAGGACCCCCGTTCGGCACACCTGCCCAAGGAGGGCAACAGCTCCCGTTGTCCTCTTTGCACCCTGCCTGCTCCAAGCCTCCTTAGCTGTACAGGAGCCGGAAGCTGAGTGAGCTGGGGGCTGCTCGCAGTGGTCCCTTTTCTGTGGTGCTGGGGACAAAGGGCAGTGAGGTCACTGGTGACAGCAGCAGGCCACTGTGATGGCGGGCCCCAGCGCTGACCAGATATGGCTCTAGGGGTGAGGGTGGGGGGGGGTTGTGGTCTGAAAGGTGCCCTCCTTTCCAGGAAAGCCTGGGTGCAAGGAGCCGAGGGCTCCTTTCGCCAGATACTTCTCATGTGCCATTTTGCTGGCCAGACACCAAAGCTGCCCCTGCGGCACAGGGACCTCCTTGGCCTCCCCCACGCATCCAGCCCCACTGCTCCAGCCCTTTCCTCAGCCCGCAGGCCCGCCCCTTGCCTCCCACAAAGATAAGTTGCCCTCATCAGCAAGGGAAGTAGAAAGGCCTACCAAAAACGGGAACGAAGGACAGGGTGTCAAAGAGCACATCTAACGTAAGAAAAAGCTTACCTTTTAACCCTGAAGTGCCAGTGCTGACAAAAAACTTGTCTCAGCTCATCCTACTCTAACAGAACGCTTTTGCCACACTTCGCAGCGCCCTATTCCCCTTCCTCCACGGTTTCCTCTGGTAGAACCTGGAGAATACTTTCAGTGAAAACCAGGACACAGCACTGCAGAGGGACTGGCGAGGGGAATACGCTGGGGCCTGAGGAGGTGCTTGCTGGATAACAGCTTCACGCAAAGGGATGTCTCGGGCTAGAGATGCCACTCGCCAACTGCCGTCCTCTTCCTTCCCCTTTGTCAGACGGGGGGGTACCTACTGTTGCTTTAGAGACCTGCAGACTTGAAGATTACTGCTGCCTCCATTCAAGAAAAACTTCAGGTGCTTTAGAGCAATATCACGCTGACCTCTCTCTCTTTTGCCAAAATACTGCTCCACCCATTCATTTCAACCCAATGCTTGTATTAGAATTATAGTGTCTTGGTGGGTATTTTATATATATATGTGTGTGTGTGTGTGTGTGTGTGTGTATACACACATACATATATAGCTGTGTATGGTTATATGACCTAATGTAGTTTTTATTAGCTGAGTACAGAGAAAGCGAAACACCTATATCCACCATATGCACACATCTCTAAATTCCATCAAAAGTTCCTCTGCTGCCCACAGCAGAAGATGCAAGGGAGACATACACCAGGCCTTTTCTGAGAACATCAGTGCCTGCTGATTTCAGAGGCAGTTTTGTGCAGAGCCAGGTTACGACCCATAACCTGTACTATCAAGTTGATAGAATGGTGTAGTTGTATCTACCCAGAAATTCAGCCTGTCACCCAACTCTTCCAAACAGGAACACAGACACTATTAAAGTCTTCCCAAAACATCAGATTTACTCTTGTTTTGCTTCTTTGTACAAAATGCAGTGCAGTATTTGCTTGTTTTATATTGGGGTGACAGCTGTTCCTTATTTTACAAAAACAATGCCAGGTCTGCCTTTCGACAGCCTGTTATAGAGTATTTTATCCGGTGACAAGTTGGTCTTTGGGGGCAATTATTCCCACTGTGTTTTTTTCCCTTGTTTTTATAGACAGTTGTTTTTATGCCAGAGGTCACTGCTGTTGTTATGACCTATCGTGACTGGGTATCTGTAATAATAAGTTATGTGGCATTGTGTAAACATTGTATGGCATTGTATAAAGCAGAATCATGAGTAAAGCGCGAACAGTGCATTAAGCAAAAAAGGGAAGTAATTATCTCCAAAGCTAGTTAGATTTTCACAGGTATAGTTCTCTGACGTGGTAGGGAGTACAAACACTTGTTTTAAAGAAAACCAGTTTGGCTTGGAAAAACAGAATGGTACACATATAGGAATGCTCTCCTATCATCTTAGTAATAAGACCAAAATGTTGTGTCCTTGCAAGCAAAGACTCAGGTCTGTTCTTCCCTTCTCTCCGTCTACATCACGGTCTACAACTAGCTCAGGGAAAGCTTATTTCATACACACGTCGACTGATCTCATCTCTCATTTCTAACTTTTCTTCCCCAATCTCAGTTATAACTAGTATTAAAAGATTCTACGGTGAGTCCAGTTTTCTGACAGCAAGACCTTGAGGCCCTTCCATATTATCTATGTAAGTATAATCCACAAAAACTGCCAAGTATACAGAACCTATTTCTCCAAATTTATACTTATATATTATTCACAAATAGGCTGGTCACTCTGTAAGTACGTAGTCCAAGAGCCAATTCATTATCTAAAATCACATGGAAGTCTCCCAAAACCAAAATTCCCAACTGTGCCTGTTTTGGGGGAGTTCAAAACATTTTCATATGTGTCGTGCTGTTTTTAGGAAAGACAACTTCTGTAGCATTTATGGTTCTCAAACTTGTTTCTACATGATAAATCTGTGGCATTTCAGGAGTTTCCTGAGTGACTTGCTTTTCTCATTTCCACAACGAACAGTTTTGTTTTCAAATGCAGAGAATGTATTTTCTCCAGAGATCAAACCTGTGTGACTTCATGAAGTATCAGCTTACCAGACACTAATAATTCAGAAGTCAATATTTGTTGGTGCATATTTTTCTCTAGCAGCCTGCACAGATTTAGGGTAAAAATGCAGATATCTGCTTATTTTAGCAAAGCATAGCCCATCAGACATCTGATCCTGATCTGCACAGCCATCTACTGGAAGTGACTTGAACTACTTTGTGAAAAAGACAGTAAATAGACATCAAGATCGGGAATAAGTGAAGCAAAGCATCAGCTCTCAACTGCAGTTTCTCCTGCTTAAACCCATACTGAATTTAATAAGTTTGGTGAAATGACTTTGCTGAAGTTATGACATGCAACCTTCACTGCAAAGACACAGCTACCTAAGGAAATCAGTTCAAGACTACTTATCTGAGGCTTTGTGATTAATAAAATATTCTCTGTATTTTCTGCAACATCACTTCAGATGTGAAGGGAAACAATTGTTAAATCATTCTAAAATATCACAAACATGCATAACATTAGGAGGAGCAATATCGTTTTCAAGTTAGTATGCGTTTTTTCTGTAAGGTTTATCCTGTTATCCATGCTTACCCTATGTATAATATTTGCAAGAACAGGGATCAAAAGAGGGTAACAGCATGTGTTCTGAAAAAGAGAGTAAAAACTTGCAATTGTCAGGTAATTCACCGTCACTTCTTTTTGACTTCACCACTTTTGCAATTAATGTAAAATTCACCACTTTTTCAGTCAAAAGCTGCATTCGTCTGGGTGGATAAGAGTTCAGGAGTTTTAGGGTTTATATGCACACACACACACTAACCCTTACCGGAACAATCCCTTGCAGTAACACAGCTGAAAAACAAACAAACAACATAAAACCCCCAAACTTCACAGCTTTAATGCACAAAAATATATTACAGACAACTTTTTATTTACACTATGTTTACAACTCAATTTTTGGTGTCAGCAAAGAAGTTTAAGAATAAGCTCATTTTTCCTCATCAAGCACTAAGCTTTTTGTTTGCTGCAAAATGAGAAAGCTGCAAGGGAATATATGGTTTACTGAGCTACACATCTACAGCATGAGGAAAGGAATTATTTGGCAGTTATTGCCTGGGTATATCTTGCCCTGGAAAGCCAAACACATCTTGTCAGACAATCTATCACCATTTCTCCACTTGTCCACATTGCAGAGATTGGGCTTCCTATTGCTCCATCTCTAGGTCAATAAAAAAGTCCTTTCCTGTAAAACAACCCAATAAATCCTGGAGACCGGAAGTCATACTTTAAGTGCTATAAATTACATTAGCTCCTTGTCCTCTTTTAATAACCATGTATTCCCACTCCATCACAAGAAAATTACTGTTACTGAGCTATGTAAAAAGGCATTTCAAATTTTAGAGTTTTTGGTTCAAATAAACATACATAATGAACCATATTCCATATATTTACAGTTCAAACTGAACTGGATCTGGCACTGGGTCACAGCACCAATGTAATTAGCTGTGATCCTGTTTGGTGCATGTACTTCATTTTTCACTTAAAAAACCCACAGAGCAAATTAACTGTGGTTCATGATACACTGTACAAGCTAAATATATATTACATGAAGATACACATAAGTGTTTCTTGGTTTGATGCTCTTATATACATACCTTTAACTACTTAGACATGAGTGAATTATAATAACGTAATAGAGCTTTAAACTAGCAAATAATTCTGTTTTAATTAGCCTTGCTGGTAACACCAAAAACTTTAATATCACATAAATATTCTTCCACAGAGTTGTGTTTGAAAACCAGCAAAGCTGATTAAACTTCCCATAAAACATCACAATATTAATTATGTACAGAAAAATATATTCAAGTCTTTTAAAGTCAGAAGGGGTTAGTTTAAGTGTGCTACACCATCTGACCTGCAGTGACCTTAAAAAAAATTAACTTATTTCTTCAGCAACAATGACACACAGTTGCTTTAGGCATGTCGCTCACTTCCAACAACAGCGTGTCTGTAAATGGTAAAAATTTCAGGAAAAAAAAATCACTCAAGAAGGCCAAAAAGAGCATCCGACCTATACTGCTGTTCATATGGGTGGCCAATGGGGGATTTGTAAAGAGGCAGCAAATCTCTCTGGAATAAAAAGCTATTCAATTCTACATGATTTTTTCTCAGCTCCTGCAGCCACTGCTGGCTAATCGCAGAGCTCCCTGCTTTTCACCATCTATTCACAACACATTTCTTGCAGTGGAGTAATGTGCATATTTAGGAGCAGGGCCTAGTTTTCTCCACAGCCGGAATTTTCTTCACTGAAGCAAACATGCATGTGCAGGGGGTCCCATATCCCCCAAACAAGTATTTGCCAGAGCTGGGGCTACAGTGCTGGAGTAACCCCTAACTGAAGCTCCAGTTTCCCTGCTCGTCCCTACAGAAGTGCCTGTGGAGCTGTTCTATGCAAAACTATGAAGCAGGAAATTGTAAGAACATAAAAGAAAAAATAAAATTATAGAGTGAAAAATAACATATTACCTACTACAAACAACACTGACAAAGCATATAAGTTACTTGCCTGCTACTGCAAAGGCTGGTCTGCTCTCAATGAGGAGATTACCAGCACCATCTGAGGAAGCTGTAGTCATTTGGCCTTGCAAGTCTTTTGGATGCTGTTTTGTTCACAGGAGAGCCTACCGAAATCCCTCAAGCGCCAGACTTCACTGACCCATGCTACTATGCAACGCAATGGAAGTACAGACAGAGAAGAAACCTCCTCGAGCTGGCAGGATGCCTCACCTCGCTGCAGATCAGCACTCCAGGCTGTTACCTGGCAAAGCTCTCGGCTTAACGAATGCCTTAACATTCGTTACCGTTCACAGAGACTTAATTGGCTGAGTTTTATCTGAGAGACAGCATCTTTCCCCATGTTTTGCCACATGTGCACTCAGAGGCACATACATGTCCTACTTCCCTCCCATGGTGCTCCTTACTACTTCACAAGGACTGATACATTCTGTATTTACCCCATCCCCCCCTCAAAAATCACCCTAGCGTGGGGACTTCTATAGAAATAGAACATTTCTATTCTATTGTTATCTAGAATAGAAATGCCTGACAAATAAATTCCTTTATGGGTGAGGGAAGGAGGAAGGAAGGGAAAAAAATCTCACAGATTTCCAGGCAGTTAAACACCTATACATTTAATCATCTGGGGTCCTCTCCACTTCTACCATTTGTATGTAAGTTAAAGTATTATCTTCAGTTCAATATTGAAAATTGTTAACTTATTTACAGTCATGCTATCGAATACTTACTGTAAATTTTGTTATCGTCAGATATCTTAGAGCTTTTCACAGCCATTTGTTCCTAAATTAAAATCTAAGCACTGAATAAATAAGCGCAAGAACAGGACCTAAAAATTTTGACTAATATGAAAAAATTTGCTAAAGTAATTCTGGGAACACAATGGGAAGGGGAAAACAATATATATTATACATAGTACATATATATATGTGTGTGTGTGTATATGTGTGTGTGTGTGTGTGTGTGTGTGTGTGTGTGTATATATATATATTTATATATTGAAGTGCTCGTGTGTATTTGAAATCTGAGTGTTGATGTGAGAATAAACCTTTAACCTGGATGTCTGGAGCAAGAACACAAAAGTCAGTCCTAGGCACACATGCATATTCTAATGTCTAGTAATATCATTAAACACCATGCTTACAATTTTCCACATTCAACTAAATAGCTAGATTGTGTCAAGCAACTATGAAGATGGTGGAATAAATATTCTGTCCCCTAATACTTAAAAAGACATTATCCACGTTAAAAAGAATTTGGTATATCTACAATGTAATGAATCAAGAAAACCAATACGCCATTTATAGAAAAATAAAAAGTTTGACTATCTAGTTTTCAGCTGAGTTTTTAAGCTCAGTTTTACTATATTTAGTGATATACGGGGATGTCAGTTGTTATGATGTTACAGTATGAACAAAATGATTCAGAGAAAAACCTTCATATATATTGCTTCAGAAGTAACTCAAAGTCATTTTTTTGCTGAAGGACAAGAGAAATGTTTGCCCTACAAATAAAAGATAAACTAAATAATTCAATTTTTTTTAACATGTACAAGTCTTGTACAATGTAGAAGATTAATTTATTAAAATCCTATAACAAATATATAACAAGAGATGTGCTTCAAGCTTCATTAGACTAAAATATGGGATATATCAATACCACAGTTACGGGGTACCTAAAAGTCTGTATGCCTTCCAACTTCAGCAGTCTTGACAATATTTTTAGTTATTACTGTAAAAAGAATAGTTTTATGCAAATATTTGTTCAACAGTAGTACACCAAGATGAGGCCAAATCCCAGTTTCTTTCTGCCACTGCTCCAAAGCAGCAGCTGTTATTTGATAGCAAATATTCCAGGGTACTAAGGAAAGGAATGAGCCTTGGCACTACTATCACAGGTATAGCACAGCGTCATCCACGAAGTGAAACAGCATGCAAAATGTGCAACACATTGAACTCTGGTTCATTAGTACAGCAGAAATCAACAGCTTTCCATCACTTTCTAGATGCCTTATGGATGCCGTGGGCAAAACATCTCCCTCTTTGCCAACCAGGAAATCTATGTCCTACTCATCTTTGCAACAGGTTGAAACAATTTATGCAGAAATTCCAGCATCAACATCCCAAATATATCACTGCTATGTTCTTGTAGTTTTAAGCTATACATTGCATATAGATCTCTTCTTTCAATGAGTAGTATGCATATAAGCAAAAAGTGAGCTAAATGCTGGATGCTGATTTCAGATACTCAATTCTTGGTGTAATTCAAAGAACTAAAATTCAGAATGATTTACTGAGCTACTCCTACTTCCTTCTCTGATCTGAAAACGGGTCATGTTTCCAGGAGTTCTCATACTCTTCTGTCCATCTTGTTCACGCATTCTTTATAAAGATCCTCCGTTCCAAATTTTAAAAGTAGATGAACCAGAGTCTATATCTAGCTTCACTGAAAGCAGCTCTTAGCTCTTTCATTATTGTTCTGAGTCCTGTTGCACCAGAGTTCATGACGTGTGCTGTTTCCACAGAACAGTAAGCCCGTTTATTCTTTTACAAACTAACGCCGTGATGCCCAACCACTCAGTTGGACTAGCACAATAACAAAAACGTACAGTTTCAGTGTTACAAACTGAATTTGGATCAGACACTAAAATAATCAACCATCTTGGACCAGGAAATTCTTTCTTGACCTTATTAAATCAGTAAGAGTGTGACAGTTGATTCTCCCATAGGACTTTTACCATTTTTTTTTTTAACCTAAATGCCTTTAACTCTATTATAGAAAACAGATGAGGTGGCAAAACTGGAGATGCTGATTAAAGGGGAGAGGAGTAAGGGTAATTATAGCATGCTTACACAATCTTTCATCCTTTTGTGATGCCCCAAGGCCTGGCTCTCTTGTGCTACCTACAGCCCAACAAGCAACAGTAACAAACCAAGATGCTCAGAAGACTGCATCAGCCCTACATTTCTTTTGCACTACAAGAATTTTCATCCCTTTTATAGCCCTGCATTAGGTAGACCATGCCACACCAAGCAGAGAGTCAGAACAGCAATGCGCTGGGAAGACTGGGCGTACAGGGAAGACGATTGTAACAGTCTGCAGGCAATCCTTGCTTCCAGATATATTCACGGCAGACATTTAGTGTTGTTTCTTTGTCCAAGAAAGTTATGGATCTTTTCTTTCCAATAGCCATGAATATGTCATCATCCTCCATATTAAACTGATGGCCTAATTTTACCACTCTTCCTCTTGGCACGGAGCAGTTGCTGTATTGCTAGTCTAAGTGGAAAATGTTGGTCTAAATTTACAGCAGTTTTGCATTTCACTTGCAAAACGCAGACCATGATCTGAGCCCCTCTTCTGAAAGGCAGTATCTCACCCTTGAGTGGTCTGAAAATTTCAGTTTGCATCTCCTCTGTTAATTAAGCACTAATGAATGTAAGTAGTAAAAAGCCAGATTTCGAGAGCTATTCAGAAGCACTCACACTTTGAACAGTTGATTAACGAAGCATTAATAATCACCTTTAGCATAAAGCAATATAAAAAACTCCTGAGATTGTTTTCTAAGAACCAGCAAATACAACTGTAAAGTTGTACATGTATACTGAAGTCAAAGTTTTCTGAGCATTTTTGAACATTTGGAATCCAACAAAAAAAATCTAAAAACATGTAAATGTCAGGCTGCAAACAAAGACAAATCTCCAGTGACTCTCTAGGCTGCAGACTAACAAAGGCACTGGAGTGTTGGAGGTGGTACAACTGTGAAACATAAAATATGAAGCATGTTGGTAAGCACAGAGGTTGTGCACAGAGAAAGCCATCATGTAGTCTTCCTGTCTTGTTGTCCATTAGAGGATTAGCTGCAAGTATTTATCTCCTGCTACATCAGTTTCTCATCTCAAGGTTGTCATGTTCCTCTTCGTGATTTCATGCCCTCTAAGTCTGATTAATGCTACTAACGTGCTTTTCCTGTACGTTATCAACTTGCCTCAGAGGTTCACTCGGAGACTTAGCTGTCTTAATCGCAGGGATCGAGTATGACTGCCTGCCAGCTCCTGGCAGAGGCACCCTAGCTTGGCCATAAGGAATAATCAACCATATGTACCCTGGTAACGGCTGTGTACGTCTGGTCCAGCAGCAGCAGTAGCAAGTGTATTAGGCATTAAGGAAAACTTGTGCTCTGTGCAGATTATTAAGAAAAGGCTTTGCTTTTCTGTTAGCATCTCTCTTCTTGTATTCGTGTGCCTTACCTCAAAAATAGAGGAGGAAGACATGGCCCTGCCTGCAGTGAGCTGACCAAAGCACAGCTTGCATGTTTATGCATGCACGAAACACGTGTGACCACATGGCATGTCTTTTCTGTTCCAGTCAACCAGAAATGTTTTCATGGAGAGTGTCAGGTCATGCTTAGACCATGGGGCATGCCTGACATTTCTGTGCTTCCTTACAGGCCAGTTGTCACTGGTACTGCCTGTCTTACAGAGGAGAAAGACAGAAAGCATGCTGCTGCGGTGAGGTGGTCTGAAAGCACAGTCTGGCCATCAGATTACGGATAGACAGATAGATTGACAGAAACCTCTTTTCTGCTTGTTCTTTGTATAGAAACAAATGTGTATAACAATGCAGGCAACAAACAGGCTAACACCACAAAAAATGTGATCTTCATGTGTATGCATATTCTATGCAATATAAGGGCATTTATAACAAGGTAGTCATCGTCTCTCTTGTATTTGTATTGGTTACATTAAAACTAGCCACTCATAGTCTACACAGATACTGAGGGCTTTATGGGATCGACCTTCCTTCATCAGCACAAAACAGCCTCTGCTTTTGAACTAAAGAGAGCAGGCAAGGCAAGGAGAGGATAGAAACAAGGGCACCGAAAGATGAATGGAGTATTCCAAGATTAGATAGAAAGTGAGAGCTGGCCAAAGAAGCTAGGCAGCGCTCGCTCACAAGCCCATCAGTTATACCGCCCTGACTGAGAATGACATCAACATTTCTGTAGAATTAAGACCTTTAAATTGGCACTCTCAAGCCTAGCACAAGCCAAAAAAGAAGAAAAAAAAGTTTATAGTATATATTTAACGCATCAGTCAAGCACCATCAAGGGCTGTTTTTAAAATCAGGTTTCAAGGGTCCTTACACACATAATAGGAGCGCTCCAGATCCTTACCAGTCAATGGGATTATTTCCACTGATGGCAAAAGCCTCTGGATTAAGCTTATTATAGGGAAGGAGGCTTTCCATCAAAGAAGCTTAAGGTCAGCTTTGTTTATCCTATATTATTTAATAAAAATTGCTAACGGAGATTAGAATGTGGGAATTGCTTACATCAATTTCCAGCTTTTATTCTAATAATAGATGGGCTCACAGCAACACAATGCTGACAGCAAAATATACCACAGTATTTTTCCTTGCACTACAAAACACAGAAGAAAATGATTTGGCAGCAGACTGCACTGCTTATTTGTCATTGCTAGTCTCTTGTGAAGTATGGTCTAGACTAGGGTCAGTGATTAGTGAGGAAAAAATATTTCATGGACATATTAGCAATCTCCAAATAGCAATTCAGACTCACTATGCTCATACCCCTTTTTGCTCCCTCGTCCACAACATCTGTGCAAACATTTTTATTGCTAGAAAGTCTGCTGACAAGCTTTTTTGAAGAATACTACTTGCTCTATAGGCTATATAGACAAAACAGCATACTCTCAGCTGTTGTTCAGCCAGATTTGTGGTTTTAGAAAAGAGCACTGGTAGCTCACTGAAGACCTGCAAGATTTAACTAGAGATTGAACTCTTGCAAAGGGGAAAGCTAATCAGTGTTGCTTATAGGGAATCAAGATACCAACCTCCTGACCAGGGCCCTGGCACAGAAGTAAATTAAGATGACAAAGATATTTCCATTACCTTAACCAAGTGTGTGAAGATGCTTATACATTCTGTTGTTTTGTTGGAATATATAGGGAATCCTAGAGCCTCCTGAGAATTAGTACTTTAACAGCTCTTGCAAAGCATTCTTTACCTTCAGAAAGTTTAGGTCACCTAATAACAGACTGCAAACAACAATGCATTTGATTTAATCAGTAATGATACAATTGAATGGGCAACCCCCCAGATAATTAGATCTTAGACTTTATGAACCTAAGCTTAAATTCTCTATATACCCAGAACACATTGCCTGAAACAGGCAGAACCTCACTCTTTTTGGTTTCTCCTCCAACAAACACCAAATGAAATTATAAAAAAGCATCACACAAAGGCAGTTTTTTTCACATGCAGAAAGACACTAGATACAGCAACTAATGTTTTTCAAAGGGAATAATTTGACCAACATGCACTTCCATAGTCACATAAAGTACAAAAGATGTACATCCAGTTAAGCATTTGCCTAATGATACTTTAAATAAATGTGGTGGATTTTAGAGAATGACAAATTATTAGTCCATGTGTAACATCGGGGCTGGAGCAGCTCAAAAGCCTGTAAATGACTAGGAGGAATGTAAGCAACAGGCTTGCTAGTGGAAGGAGCCTTTCATGAAACCTTTAGTCAGTCTTTGCCATATGGAAGAACTTTAAGAAACAAACAGTGCAACAACCTATGATGTTGTATGGAGTGCTTTGTTTCTCTCTAAAGAAAAAAAGCTCTCAAAAGACAAAAATGACACCGCCACTTTTTGTTTTCCAGTCAAACATAATACATGCAGAAGAAATCTGTAAAAAATCTGTATGGAGAACAGGAATTGATGGCAAATCATTCAGTGTAATTAAACTTTTAAGTTACTAAGACCCATTGTGCTCCTCCTAATTCTGTTCCCCCAATATTTTTTTTCATTTCTTCTTCCATTTTCATTAACAATTGGCTTTTTTTCTGGACAGAAAGGACAGTTCTTGGTTGGAATATACAGTGCAGATTGTCTCAGCGGTTTTAAGTGACAGCCACATGGCGTTACAAAACCCTTTTTTGAAGGAATGATAATGTTTTGCTGAACGCAGTATGACTTTTCCCACTAATTTCAGTGAGCAGAAGTATGGTCCATAAATGAACTAATGATCCCGGAAACTATATGCTAAAGAGTCTGTCTCAACTGGGCATTAGTCAATAAGCCAAAAGAATTTGTTTTATAAGGGCAGAGCAGCATGAAATCAATGACAGAATTGTCTGCAGAAGATGTGCAAGCATCACTGTCAGTTAGTTTCATGTGATGCTAAGCCCCCCAAAAGCATGTGTTCCTTCAACAGACTACACAATTTCAATGTTACGGAAGCGAACAAACAAGGAACAGGCTCTTTTCATGTAAAACTTTTGTCCAACAGAACCATATTTTTTAAGGAAGTCCACAATGAGCAACATGTGCTTCATGACAACAGCAGAAGTACGACTGACAAAATTCCTGTTCAGGACGGGGGCTCCCCAGCATCTGTACAGCTATTGTCACCCCCTCCACATTAAGCTACACCATGACCTCTCGAACACTTTAGCAAGCATGCATGGTTACTCTTATCTTCATACTATTTACTAGCAATGAACAGTTGTAAAACCTGAATTTCTAGTTTCCAGTATGGCTGACTTCATATTTTGGCTTAAAACGAAGGGTGTTAGTGGATCCCACTACCTCTACAATGATCTAAGTGTCATTATGATAGGAAGGGAATTTTACAGATCAGGAGTAAATGTGCCAGTACAGTAGAATATCATTGTAACTATTAGACTTCATTGCCATTCAAGTGAATTATTTAAGCTATCAAAAATCTCCATTTCCTATGCAGAAATATTCCTGGAAAATCTCCATTTCCTCTGTTCCATATTCCTGGGGAATAAAGTCTACAAGTGGCACTCCAAAGTATGAAGTACTGAAAAGTCCTCATGGAAATACCAGCTTATATACAGAGTAGGAAAGAATATGTAGGATTCAACTACTTTATTATCAGTAAATGTGGCAAAACTGAGGTTTGAGGGCTCATTTATTTCATTAGAAGAGTACTGAAATGGTGATGTGGGTGTGAATGAGATGATGTAAACTTGCCTCACGTTTCGGAAAAGAGACTATGCCACTACAGCCAGATGTCAAAACCAATAATCATCAGCATTGAAATACTGGTTTACATTTTCAGAGCTGTTCACAAATTAACATTTCTAAACAGGGAACTGGCACTTTCTCAAGAGTTAGTGATAAAAATTTAAAAATCCATAAATATTTGTATAAGTATTTACATACGGCTAGCTTTAGAGCACCCCAGTCTGTTAGGAGGAGCTACAGATTTACATTAAAGATAGAATCATAGAATCGGTAAGGTTGGAAGGGACCTCTGGAGATCATCTAGCCCAACCTCCCTGCTCAGCAGGGTCACCTAGAGCATGTTAGACAGGCTTGCAGCCAGGCGGGCCTTGAAGATCTCCAGAGAAGGAGACTCCACAGCCTATCTGGGCAACCTGGTCCAGTGCCCTGTCACTCTCAGAGGGAAGAAATTCCCCCTCAAGTTCAGGCAGAACTTCCTGTGCTTCAGTTTCTGCCCATTGCCTCTTGTCCTGTCACATGGGACAACTGAAAAGAGTTTGTCCCCCGTCCCCTTGACACCCTCCCTTCAGGTACTTATCCACATTGATAAGATCCCCCTCAGTCTTCTCTTCCCCAGGCTAAACAGGCCCAGCTCTCACAGCCACCCCTCATAGGGCAGATGCTCCAGCCCTCTGATCATCTCTGTAGCCCTATGCTGAACTCTCTCCAGTAGCTCCATGTCTCTCTCGTCCTAGGGAGCCTGGAACTGGACACAGTACTCGAGATGAGGCCTCCTCAGGGCTGAGTAGAGGGGCAGGATCACCTCCCTCCACCTGCTGGCAACACTCTTCCTAAGGCACCCCAGGAGACCATTGGCCTTCCTGGCCACAAGGACACATTGCTGGCTCATGGTCAACTTGTCATCCACCAGCACTCCCAGGTCCTTCTCTGCAGAGCTGCTCTCCAGAAGGTCAGTCCCCAGCTTGTACTGGTGCCTGGGGTTATTTCTCCCTAGGTGCAGGACCCTGCACTTGCCCTTGTTGAACCTCAGGAGGTTGCTCTCCACCCAGCTCTCCAGCCTGTACTGATCTCTCTGTATGGCAGCCCAGCCCTGAGGTGTGTCAGCCACTCCTCCCAGCTTGGTATCATCAGCCAACTTGCTGAGGAGGCACTCTGTCCCCTCATCCAGGTCCTTGATGAAGAAGTTGAACAGGATGGGAGCCAGTACTGAGCCCTGGGGGACACCACTAGCCACAGGCCTCCAGCTAGACTCTGCACCACTGATGATGACCCTCTGAGCTCTGCCTTTCAGCCAGTTCTCAATCCACCTCACTCTCCACTATCTAACCCACAATTCCTGAGCTTATCTAGGAGGATGTTATGGGAGACAGTGTCGAAAGCCTTGCTGAAGTCAAGGTACACAACGTCCACTGCTCTGCCCTCATCTACCCAGCTGGTCATTCCATCAGAGAAGGCTATCAGATTGGTTAAGCAGGATTTCCCCTGGGTGAATCCATGCTGGCTACTCCTGATCACCTTCTTTTCCTCTGTATGCTTGGAGATGACATCCAGAATGAGCTGTTCCATCAGAACAGTTTTTAACTGATGTACATTTCCCTTGGCAATATGAGATAAAAACAGTCTAGAATTGAGAGGAACAAGTTCAATTCCATGAACCAAAACACTCATTTTCTATAGAACTACCAGGAAAATAGCCAAATCAGATGTTGCTGTTGGAAAAAATACTCAGTAAAGCTTCACACCTATAACTGTTTCCTCACAAGCTTCTTTTATTGCCTTAGGCTTTAGAGTTGCATTTTCTTCAGAGATTTGGGGGAAAGCATTCAGGCACAGAAGAGGTTATAAGGACAGAATACTTCCACATCTGTTTCCTAACTTAAGGCAGGGAAGCATGGCAGCAGACTGACTAAAAACAAACGAAAAATGCTGTTCTTGCTTTTATCTTGAACCGTTCCTTCAGAATATTACATCTCCAATAAAATGCTGAAAAAGTATAAGAGGAGCCAACCTGGATTTTTTGCATTCCAGTCAAAAAAAGTATTTACAATGGAAATCAATTCAGTTTAAGAACTACAAATGAAATTTGGTCATTTATAAATTTCAAGCTATGACTATCTTATTAAGAAAGAAAGATCTTTTTGCTAGAGAAAAATTATACAAATTTGTTCATAGGACTCTACCTTTGTAAATACCTACCATGTCAGTAACTTCAAGCAAACATTTCTAGTTATTTTAATGTGACTCCAAGCATACTTAAAGAGCAATCAGAGTTTGCAGGAGAATGGACAATAGCTGGAAGTATAAACATGAAAAGGGGCAAAATTATACAGTATCTCTAAAAATGAAAATTAATCTAAATTAACAACAGCAAAAACTAATTACATTAGAATCACCCTGTTTTGTTTTGTTCCATTCTGACAACTGCAGAATTAATAACATATGATTTACAGGCTTATGCTTTTAATAAGCTGTTGAAGCTGCACAGGTTTCCCTTCTTTTCTAGCCACAGTACCTTCAGGAAAAAGACTATTCTCTTTAAAACAAACACCCACCCACAACTATATCCACACACATATTTCTAAAGGTCATAAACAATATCAGTTTGCTAAACCCTACTGGTACATTGGCAACATCAGTCATTTCCCCAAATCCATCAGCCTCATATACACAACGTTCTCGGCCCAGTGCCCACGATAATCTTCGAAATTTACATTTTATTTTCCAAAATCACAAGGATGGTTCCTAGTCATTTGGAAGACATAACCAAAGGTCTTCTCTCTCCTCGTGTTGGCGGCCCAGGGTATCAGAGCCTGGTTCAGCCCCCTCCAGAGGCAAGGTGCCAACACAAAATGGCAGTCTGAATCCAAGCAAAGATTTCTTCCTCGAGCATCTCAGTCTCAACATTTTTTAGATTATTTGAATAAACCTTCACTGATCAGTCATATGGCATTTGAATTCAGTGAGCACCTACACATACAAAATGAAACAGATATCTCTGAGAGTTTTCCATATATGAGGAATTCAAGAGCGGCCTTGAAGACGGAGGATGTAACATCACCATCAAGCAGATAGGATTGAGTTTTAAGTGGTTAATGAATGTGGACAGTTGGTAGCTCAGAGCAAGCACTCCCTCCTCCCAGAGCCTTTCTTCCACCCTCAGCTAGTGACAAATTTATTCCAGAGCTTAGAGCTATGCATTAATGAAGACACTGCCTGATAACACACAGCCATTAACACATCTTAGTGCTAATTACCTTTGTCATTAGAAGACAATGGTCTATGGCCACAAGGTTTAACAGGAAGATATCAGAAAAAAATGACTATCAGCCTGAGTTAAGCATATCGCATATGTAAAAGTCTCCTGGAATTTCATAGTGCTCAGACTTACAAGACAGGGCAGCAGTTATTTAACAGGCTGAAGAGCTGAATAGAGAACTTGCTATTCTTCCTTGCTACAGAGTTTTAAAAACTAGCGCACAAACTTACCTAAAGGAGCCAAATATATACTAAGTTTTATAGAATTTTGCTCGTAACGATCACTTCTTGTCATAGAATAAGGACTTCTAAAGGCTTTTTTTTTTTTTTTTTTTTTTTTTAAACGGTGTGTAATGCAGTAATGGCTGTGCTGAATGGGAGTGTTTTCAGCCGCTTCTATGGACTTTGGAATAGATACTTAACTGTTTTGCTGTTATCACTTGTGACTTCTATTCAACACAGCCTTGCCTTCTGACAAGCGTATTAAGAATGCATACGTAGAAATATACCATAATGCCAATGGATATGAACAGTAACCACAGTTAACCGCTCTTTTCAAAACATGTCAGGTCAATAATGGAGCCTTTTCCAAAATCTGTACTGACAAACTAAAATCCCTTAATAATTAGAGACAGGGAGGAAAAAAACACTTCAATTTCTGTTGCTAAAAAATGATCAGTACTATACAGTCAAAATCACAAACCTGTAAGCTTATTCTTACAGTAGGATTGCAGAATATCATCAGCATGTCACAAAGCTGGATTTGGTGAAAACAAGCAATTGAAAGAGGCAAACTGGCTACACTGAGTAACCTTGGGTTTTGTAATTGCTTTAGCAGAAAAGAAATTCAAAATGAAAACTCCCATAACTACTCTATCACATACTCTGAAATCAAGGGTTTCTTAAAACTCTCAGAGGGCATATCTCATTGGAGAGCAAGAAAATCTGCAATATGCTTTTGATATAGTCTCCTTAAAAGCTTATTTCTCCACCTGAGTTGTTTCCTGGACCACTTTTTTTCTTTTTTTTTTTTTTTCACTTTCATGAGAGTTCTGGAACTCTTGTTCTAGTCCCACAAGTTATTCACATGGTTCATATATCGTTCTGTAGGGGAAGAGCAAAACTGGCACTGGAGCAGTCTAGCACCCAGCCCATAAGGCACGGCTTTGCACCCAAACCACTCCTTTCCACCCAGGCATTACCAGCGTGAAACACTGGCATGACCCATGGTTGCATGTCCCAGCCCTTTTGCCAAGCTACACAAACACAAACAGATGAGGAGAACAGGCCCAATCAGTCTGGATCTAGGTGTTCAACAGCAGGCACAAATCCTCAATATCCAACCATATAAGATATAGCCAGAAAATGAAAATATAGTAGAGCAGAAATAATGGGTGCATCATGCATCTTGCATCTAGAGGGCAGATCCTTTTTGACAACAGGCATGAGGTTCACAGTCTGAACTTTACACCAGAGCATGGTCTGGGTGACAGAACCAGTTAACATGACCACAGATGTTAAAGATTTTCTGCCCAGAGGCCTGATTTTTTTAAAAAATTCAACACAGTAGTTAACTATGCATTCAAGTGACAGTCTTTTATCTCAATGCTCTCTGAATGCCAGCTGAGACACAGCACAGGAGAATTTTTAGCACCCAGCCTTAATATATCCCAGAGCAGCCTGTGAACTTCTGCCTTTATCAAATAATCACAGAATGGTTGAGGTTGGGAGGGACCTCTGGAGATCATGTTAGTCCAAGCCCCCTGCTCAAGCAGGGTCACCTATAGCAGGTTGCCCAGGACTGTGTCCAGATGGCTTTTGAGTATCTCCAAAGATGGAGACTCCACAGCCTCCCTGAGTAACCTTTTCCAGTGCTCAGTCACCCACACAGCAAAAAGCATCTTTCTTCCTCTGGAGATATTTCACGGTGATAGCACAAGCACAGTCAAAAACAGGTGGGAAGAGGGACTGAGGCATATTGAGAGTGGATAATGATGAAAAAGCTTTTAAGAAGTTCCTGCATAGCAAGTAAAACTGAAATTAAAAATGCCCTGACTTTGGTCAAAACTGAGCAAATATTCCCCAGAGAAAGAAAACATCACAGTCTATCATATAAATTACACATCCCTGCTGTGGAGTCTGGTACAAGAGAACTTCTTAAAGACAGAGATAGGAAAAGGGAAAATAAGAAAAGAAAATAAACCAGAGTTGAGACAACAAGTGTTATTCTCCTAGCCTCCATGCTAGAATCAGATTTGTGACTAAAATCTTTTCTAAAATCAGCCTCAGGCACATACGCATCCTGGAAAGCTTTTGTCCAAATGAGATCCATGTGAAATACAGATTTATATGTATTTTATACATATTAAACATTAAAAAATAGTTTAGGAATGGTGGATTTTTTAATGTCAAAACTATGTCAATAACAATTTAGTATACTTGTGAAAACAAAATGGGAAGGGCGATATTAGGGAAACAGGAAAAACAGTCCTAGGCTATGACTTAGATTTTTCTAGACCTCTGTTTCCTCATCTATAAAATGGGGTCAGTACTACTCATTCCTCTTTTTTCTTTTGCAAATGACAGCCACATGCACTCCACAACCATTACGTGTATTCCTACTATTAGTTTTTGATACTATTTAACTGTACTTCCATTACTTTTTAATAGCTCATTCAAAAATAGAAGTTCATGCCATACTGCCTTATTTCTGCTATTTCCATATAAGAAATTGTTGTCCCAGTACCTCTGCCAAGACTCCTGATGTCAATGTTTTTTACAATATTTGATGTTCACTCTTTTCTTCAGAGATTTCCAGCAGACAGTTTTCTCACAGCACACCAACTCTTCTGTCACTCCAAGTCCTTGGATCGATCACCCTCTTAGAAAAATCAAGGTCATTGTATGGATAGTCAACTAGTTCCTACTTCTTTTATATAAGGGCCTCTTACTTGTGGCCAGGCTGATAATCTTCACTCTGTAGTGTCATGTAGCAGCCCAGTATTTCAGCTATGTGATTGAGTTGTCACCATTAGTCAGAAAAAAGCCATTTCCTCCTGCTTTTACCATATTACAAAGTAAAATGTCTTTTAAAAAACTAAAAGTATCTGAAGTTTTCCTTCATTTTCTCACAACAAGGGCAGTCACTAACTTTGCAAGAAGCTATTTTGTGTATTCCACGAGTCTATGGTTTCGTTGACTGTGCTTTCAGTTTTTGTCATACTGACATACAGGAAATGTTAGTGACCTTCATAACTTTAAACAGTAAGTCTTCACGGCCTTTCTAGTGCCAGAGTTATTAGGCTCTATTTCGGATGTTTGAAGACTGGAAAGAACACAGTAAATAAAACTATAATGCTAGGAAGGGTAGTGTTCTTTGGTAAAATATGACATTTTACCCACCACCCCTCTGCATCAGGAGTCTTTGGTTGTCCTTGCACTCTCCCAAGTTCCACTTCAAGTTGTCCTTCACAAGCTTCCCAAGTATTTTCTTACTCATCTCTGCAATCCCCAGGCATCGCTAGGATTTCTGCAAGCCATCTGAAGCTGTTCCCCTGAATTCTTTTCACAGCTGTCGCAATTTGAAGTCAAAAAGACTTCAGAACAGAAGGAGAGACTTGGGGAAAGCTTATTGCAGAGCCTTAATCCACAGTGTAGGGATCTAACCTCATCACAGAGGTACTGATTAAACCTTTAGAAGACTTTAGTTTAGATGTAGTAGCTATACAACAGAACAAGATTGGCTTTTTTTATTCCAGACATTTTACTCTTTCCTGCTTGATAAACAGCAGTTTCACTGACTTGAAACAATCTCATTGTCTCAATAAATAAAAATTGCTCCTATGGAGCAGTTAATGATTATCATTCCTATGCTTAATACTTTAAACAGAAACAATTCTACCAAGATTATCAATACTAATAGCTCCCTTAGTGTTGTTATTGTTTATTGCCCGAATGCCTAATGGTCATATTACACACACATCATGGAACAAAGCCTACTTTACTTGCTAATATAGCTTTGCCCTGCAAAAATACCACAAGCCGTCTTTTCCAAATCTCCTCACAGACCTTATGCAGCTTTAAGTCTCTTTCCACTTCCCCTTTCAGTTGCAGCTATTCTACCCTTTATCATCTTTCTCTCAATTACTGCTTTTATACACTTTTTCTACTTTCCGTTCATTATTTTCAAGCTAGCGCTTATTTGCACATAGCTAAGCAGAGTGGACAGCTTCCTTTTCTTCCACTAAATTTTTATTACAGACACACAAGTAGTCCTCCAACCCCCCAAATATACTACCATATACTGCAAGGGCATTTCTGTAAAGAATTAAACAAAACATATCCCTACAAGAGTGCATTTTTGTCAGCATAATTCAGTCAGTGGACAATACCGACATACTATATATTAGGCACTGCAAAATGAAACTTGACTGCCTTAAAATACATCCTGTCTTTAAAAATCCACTTGTCCCAAAAGGAATTAGTTTCTGTATTACAACATGAAAATGGATTGACAAAGCATTAAAGGGAATCAGTAACACATCTTCCTGCATAGTACTTAGATTGTTGATTCTAATGTTGGGAATATTCTGTTGGTCGGTCTTTACAAATACCAGTGAATTCATCATCTACATTTTTCCAAGCATACCTATAGCTACTTTTCACCATTATTCTTCTGGAGAGGAATGGATGAGGCCAGTATGGAGAGAGGATTCAACTGCAGTATTTGTGCGTATATCTTTGAAATGAAAATGTCTTTGGAAAACACACAAGGCTAAATTACGGCTTTTCTAGTAACCTTCATTAGGAAGAGAGACTTATTTTTATTTCCTCTAGTTAAACATGAAGAAACAAAAAAGGCCATAGAAGCATTCACTGAAAACCTACAGCATGCACAACTGAGAAATCATCTGAAAACTCTCATTTTATGAACCAAATTCCATTCTCTTAGCTGAATTACATTCCAGCTCTCCTAGTCCCCATTAGAAAAGAAGTAATTAAGTGAACCATGAGAACGGCTGGCAATAACCACCCTATAGAGTGGTCACGCTAGTTCGTCTCGCAACAGAATTTGGGTTTGACCCTGTTGAGGTAGTGCACTGCTGCCTGCGACAGCGAGACCCTGCAGTTACTGCTTCCTGCGCAGCGGACTATAACGTAAAGGGCTGATCTGGGCTTGGACATCAGCTGCATTTTTAACATTTCACAGCACAAAAGCAGATCAGTTTCAGAGGGAAAAGCAGATCCCCGGCACAGGCTTTCATCAGGAAGCAAGCAATAGCTTCATATTTAATACACTAAACATTCATAATAGATCAAGCATTAAAAAGAAGGAAAAAAAAATCCCTTTTTCTATCTTTTTCTAAATCAAATTTAAAATTTTATAAGGCTAAAAAAGGTGTCTGAACAGGAAGAAATCACTTCCACTGAAATGACTGAGCAACTAAAGGAAATAAACAACATGATTTTCTAACCATAAAACTGCTATCGGTTCTCCTTATTTCTGAAACTGAAAGCAGTCTGCTATAAAATTTTAAGTATCATCTTCCGTAAAATTTGAATATTGTATTTAGAAGTGGTCTTTCGAGAGGGCTTTTTGGGTTGGGTTTTTCCTTTTTTTTTTTTTTTTTTTTTTTTTTTTGGCGTGCTTGTTTTTTAACAGTAGTCCATCTGTTTTACTTAAGTAGATGAGTTTGGAGCTCCACCTACAGGTATAAATATAAAGCTCTCCTTCAGAAACGTGACTGAGGCCGAACAACCGGTTTCCCTTTAAGCAAAAGGCAATGGGGGCAAGTTTATTGACTGCACTGCAGAGAGCGTGAAGGGAGAGGAGTAGGCTAAGTCGAGACCCCGAAGCAGTATAGCTCTGTCTCCATCCCGCTGCACTTGAGTTAATACACCCCCAGGTTTATCATCTTGGGTTCAGCACTTCAGTAACAGCACTGAGGCCCCCTGGCGCGGCTTGGTGTGTTATTGATGTTTAATTAATGTTTAATTAATACAGATTTACCTATGTTTGAGAACTGTATACTAAAATCCACTGCAGCCTAACAACCACCTCTGAGGTTTCCAAAAAGCAGGAGCACAAGTGAGACCTAATTTTGCCTCTACATCACAGCTGCCTTTTGAGTTTTAGAACCCCATAAGCCCTAAGGGCCATATTTCCACGTATTTTTAGGTTGGTCACTGAGCCTAGACCTTTCCAGGGGAGACTGGAACAAGTCAGTACATCTGCTCAGCTCACATGCCACAAAACTCACCACTACAGTTTTTCCAGTTTGATTGAATACTTGCTACCTAATGCCTTGAATTAAATTACATCTGTTTCACATATCTGTACTCATTTAATTTATGTTCTTACTAATCACACAGCAAATCTGCGTTAGTTATTTTATTAAAGATGATTAAACCAAGAGCTATGAAATTATTGGAGGTACAGCACTAGTTCTGTGGAAAAAAAAGCAACACACAAACTAAATTGGAATTTTCTACCATTAGACAGTGTTGATGCAAGTTTTACAAATGTGCTATCTAAAAACAGGTCTAGCATCTCCTGGTATGCCTTTGCTGAACTGACTGATGGGTGGGCTTATGGCAGGACAACTTCCAGGTGTAAGATATAGTATACCAGCGTAGCTAACTGCTAAGTAGACTTGAACAGCTGCTGCAACTTTAAAGGTCTGTGACTCCCGTGACTGCATTTGTCACGAGTGAAACAGCTATTGGCAAAGGTATTAACACTGCCAATAGGTTTGCTAATAAACTGCAACTAGCAAGAAAGGTCACGGGGTGGCTAGATGCTGCTTTATGACATTTAACAAAAATGGCGTGACATTTCATTATTTTACCCTTTTCTTATGCTACCTGTAGAGCAGATGAACAAAGCTAAGTCCTTGGCCAAGATTGGATAGCCCTTATCGAAATCTGTAAGGAGCAAGACTCTGCGTGAAGAACCTCTTCATCCCTCTAAGGTTTGTTCTAGTTTCTTGCACAGTTTTAGAAAGGAAGTCCACTTGTACACAAAAAATACCCATGTGACAAGTAACGTATTTTGCTACTTTCTCTTTCACTGAATGCATTTTATACACAATTCGCAGATACTAAGCTAAGAACAGTCATCCAGCTCTTCCTGTGATTTCATGTTCTTCCATCTGACAAAATTTTATGCTTTAGAATAGGGAGAGTTTCTACACTTAGACGTTAAAAAGACAGAAAAGTGAACCTGTGCAGAGAAGACAAAAGGAAAGATGTGCTTAAACACCCAACAAAACAGTAACAAACCAATAAGAGGTTACACGAATAAACTGACTGAGGCATTGAGACCAAATAGCCGAATTTTCAGAAACAGGAATCTCAGATTGCAGTGGAAGGTGCAGCCGCATCTCTGCAAAAGACAAGGGAAGAGGACAGACTCTTCTTCACTGCGCTGAAAACCAAGACACCCAGATACAACGTTTGATGTTTAAATTCTTTATACTGATGCTCAACTGGCAAAGCAAGAAGGAAAATTTATGCACTTCTCCCCCTTCCCAAAGGAAAAATATTTTTGAATTAACAATGCAAGAGTGAAACAGGAAGCTTGTTCTCAGCTAACTCATCTTATCTCTGCAGGGTTGCTTTAATCTACATAAGCTAATTAATTAATGAGGTATTCAAAGGGATGTTATTGAGCTGCAGTGTCCTAGGGATGGACCTGAGCATCGTTGCTGGCTGAACATCATGACAGGAGTAAACAAGTGTCGTGGAAGACTAGAGGAACCATAAGAAATGATGAAAATTGATGGGATCTATGCAGGAAGAATAAAATTAGTCAAAAGACTGCTCCAAATATTAAGTCAGAAAAGTGACCTGCACATTGAATGGAAGAATAGCCTAGTGTGTGCAAGGAAAAAAAAAAAAAAAAAAAAAAGACACACACACAAACACACACACAGAAGTTGGAAAAACTCAGCGCAAAAGGCAAAACTGCATGCATTAGAGCACTGACAAAAAAACAGGAGGGAATCAGGTTGAAGTGACAAAAAGATCAATGAGAAGTCTGATACTAACACAATCTAATGAACATAAAAGGAAATTATGCCCAAAGATTTTATTTTTTTGTAAATGGGCAGTAGTGAGATTAACGCAAGGACAAAGGGAAAGGAAAGACAGGCTATCAACAACCAGCTGGGAGTGCAGCAGGCATTCAGTAAGGGAGCAGGAAGAGCACAGACAGCTGGGACAGGGTAGGTAAACTGCAGTTAGAAACAAGAAGGCTGTGGAAATAGGTCATTACAGAAGTAGAAAATAGACCTGTAATTATCTTTAATTTCTAAATTTTACATTAAAAATAATAATTTGCAAAATTTCAGTCAATTACAAAATAAAGCCTCTGAAGAAGCTTTTTCCCCCTCCTTTTTATACTTTTATCAGATGATGTAGATAGACTATAGAACTGGAAGCAGAAAGTTATACATTAAGAAAACTTCTGCATTTTGCTTCTTTTTCACATTTTATATATATTTAATATACTCCTAATAATTACAAATTGCTCTCTGAATTACTGCATGTAGATCTTGCTGACAGATATCAGGTAACCATAAGGATGTTTAACAGACCCAGGAAAGCTTTTACATCTTGGAGTCACAGTTCTTTCTTTCATGGGCTAAAATACAAACTTCCTTCTCAAACTTTTTCCAGTTTAGTGCTGACCAGACACTTTTCCTAATGCAACTACGAAACTTCATCCAGTTATCCAGAAGAGTCAATTGAGAAGAGTCATTTGACTGGAGTCAGATTGGGATATTGATACATAGTGTTCTCTATTGTTGCATTTCACCTTACAATTTTCTTTAAATATTATTATTTAGAGTTTGTGATAAATTACTTTTTTTATGTGTAGTCTTCTAAGATTTTTTTTTAATTGACACTTGTATCTAGTTATGCTTGTCCCAAAGTTGAATGACTTCCAAAAAGGTCATACAACAGTTTTATTTGTGAAGCTAATCACCTTATACAAAATATCATTACTTAATAATATGCTTTATTACACAGATGAACATTTTCTTTTGAAATCATTGCAAAATCTTCATATCTGCCAGGCTTCATTACAGAATCCAAGGTTATCATTAAATCAAACTACAAAGCAAGCTGCTTTTTCACCTGTGGAGAAGCTTTCATCAAAAACTGCGAAGATTTTGTAGGAGAGATTGTACTCTCCTCCACTTTCTCCCCTTTTTCTCCCCAAATTTCTAATCAGTCCACAGACTGATCCTGAATCATCCGCATGACACTAAAGGCATGTATAATCTCTATAAGGTATGAAAACCCTGCAGCATACCAATGTAAGCAATGGAACAGTAACAAATCATTGTAGACCATGCTGAATAAACACAGCAGACCTCATCAAGGTGTAAATTAGTCCATCTGGGCACAGCGCTCCAGCCCAGCTGGGGCTACCAGTTGCTCTCTGCTGGATTCACTGGAAGCAACATCACCATTCACACACTGGTCAAAGTCATTGCCTCCCGCCCATCTCCCCCTCTCCGTTCCTAGTACTAACACTGAAACCATCTGAGATCCTCCCATGCAAAGCAGCTACTCTGTATAGGCAAAACATTTTCCCACACTGGGAGGTACATGGTGCAAATTTATTCTGAGTAAGGACTGGTGGCATCAAGCTGGTAATCATCAAGTTACTGTTTCACGCAGAGAGGAACCACCAACAAAGTAGGAGGAAGAATAGGCAGCACCAGACTTGATGCCAAAATGCCGTTTGAAAGGGCCTTTCTTTATGGAATTGTCAGTAATTTAAGACTTCATTCATTCCAACAAAGCTTTATTTCTCACCATTCTTTTGCATATGTAGTTACTGAATATGTTACACTGAAGCCCCGGCACATAGACTTTTCCTAGAGAGAGAAAAGTGCCTTTCTGCCAGTCATCTCTGAGAGCTCGTGGTTGGAAGTGCCTTCTAGCCACCCCACTATAATAATGTAAGAGGATTTTGTCTAGATGTTCAAAGAAACAGCACATACATGCTTAAAGCAACAGCAAGTGACACCACACACGGGGAGACAGTTTACAGCCCATTCACTTGTGATGCAACAGGTCCATGTTTGAGTGGCACATCTCAGTCATGTAGTCCCTTTAGATACAAAATTCTTGGTGGAGACTCTTAACATCAGCCAAGCTCACTTTTTATAAATTGTTGATACACACACCTTTACGAAGCAGCATAAAACCCTGTTCCAGGGACAGGTCACACTGGGGATTGCTGCCTTCAGGCAAGATGGATGAGACCATTATAGGTCTGGCACCCTGCTTCTGATACAGCACTCCAGCCCTTCCCTAGCACTTGACTCAGGCACTAGGCACCACTCCCTTCGATAGCTGTCCTCACCACTACCAGCTTAATCAAGTTATACTGTTCAGAATACAGCCACTTTGTCTTAAAGACTGCTACAAATGGTTGTAGAAAATCTAAAAGTGGTACTGAATGATGTTTCCAAATATTACTACTTCACATCCTGTCTTCCTAAATCCTTTGAGTTGCTTTTTTTTTTCGTGTGTTCTCTTATCTCTACAAATATTTTTTCAAGACCTCTGAATCTTGCTAAGTCCTTGGCTTTAGCAGCAGTCCATGGCATTGAATTCTGTTGTGTAAAGTAACCCTACAGCATGAGCAAATATTTCGCTTTAACATTTAAAAACATCATCATCCTTTGATGTTTCACAAAAAAGCACCCACTAAAGCTTTCTCCTGCCTATTACTGGGTTCAGTTTCTCACTTTGTTCTCAGGAAGTCCAAAGGAGCTTTAATAGCGATTAGCTTTGTTCTCTTGCCTATGCAGTATAGCTTTAATCATTTTCAGTTGATAACACAGGTCCTCTTTCTAGTTTTAAGGGGTGGAAATTAAACTTCATCTGAATCTCCAGGTGTTTTCTTACCAGACTATCTCTGAAAAGTCTAAACACCTCTGCTCATCTTGGCCTTTACACACTGTGCTTTTCTATCTGCAGCTGAAGAAGTGGCTTTTCTGATCAACAGCCAAACCAAAAATTATCCCAGCATGGAGTTTACCCTCTTCACTGCCTCATATCATCGTTAATGCATCCCCTTTCTTCATAACGTCCCTAATAGGTGAATCCACTCTCATTCACCGCCTTTAACAAAGGAAACAAATACATGTCTTAAATGATTTGCATCGCTTTCTCCAAAACCCACTCAATCAGCAGTTTCAGGGGAGGTAGCTGCTACTATAAACAGTATTCCAGATGAAACAATATTTATATTTTTAGAAAGGAATATTTCCCTTTTTGGCTTATGCAGTGTGGTTATTTCCTTCACTGTATACTATCTCATTCCTCAGACATGTTGGGATTTTGTTTGCTCTTTTGTTTGACTGCATGTGAGAACCAAGCCAAAGTCCTTTGCAAACTGCTCATTTGATGTTCAGGTCTTCCCATGAGCTGATACTTTCCACTTATTACAGAAGGTATATGGATCATTCACTCTTTTCTCTTTCCTTCCACAATGTATTATTTTACATTTATAAATATTTTGAGCTAAAACTTCTGCAGCACCTCTGCTTTGACATCATTCCACAAACACATAATGACAGGGTGGAAGGAGTCACTACATGACCACTCAGGGCAAGGAAACATCTTGGTAAGTACACATTTACTTTATAATTATGAGCTAGCAATATAGAGATGTTGAAGTACTTCACATGCTAATTATACTAAATTATTCTATGATTACACAGGTAAATTGAAATCTGCAAAGTTCTCTGAATGCCAGGCAAGCCCAGCAGCTACATATTGTATAAATTCACGTTTTAGCAGCATGCAGCATACTCCCACAGGTCTGCTATTCAGCTATTGTTCTGGATCAAGCTCTCAGTACTATTATTCAGTGTGATTCAGATCCTTATATCTGTCAACACTGCCAAATTGTCTCATTCTGAAGGCCTAAAAAAAATAGTATACTCCTAAACACACACAATAGGATTGTAATTTCAATTAATTATACTTCAGAGTTACACATTACCAAGACACTATTCAACTGAACTCCTCCATCAGATGTTCATCTCCTTATTCACTTTGTTGATTTCTCTCTTCTATTTTCCATTGCTTATCACCTTCTCTTTATAAATGATAGCTATTATGTCATTTATATATAATATACATAATTTCTGTAACACAGAAGAGAACAGCTTTATCTGTAAGATACTTAATCACAATATTCTGTACCCTGCATAGCACTTTTCATGTCAAGGTCTCAAATAACTTCAGAAACATCAACAAATGATTTCTAGCCTTCTACCCTGAACCAGGCAAATGCAAGAAAAAAAAAAAGACGTTTAAAAAGTAGATCAGCAGGCAACATTCCCGTCTCAGGATCCATCATCTGGGACTCTGCTCAGATGCCCATGGACTTTCTATGGGGGCAAGGCATAATGCCAGGAGATATTAAAGAAGAAAACAGGTACCTGTGGAGGAAAGGGCAACAATCAAATTTCTCATTCAGGCTAGATCCTTGTCCCAGAAGAGCTTAAACTCTTAATCCTCAGTGCTGAAGCAACTTCTTGTATCCTTTTCTTTATACATGGTAAAGAGGCTCCTTGTAAGTTCAAAGTCTTTGGGCTAAGTTCTTCAAAACACTGCTAACTAAGAAAGGCGCTGCATGTACTAGTGAAGAGGCCCAGATATATGCCTTATTCTAGGAGCTGGACTTACATAAGACACAGGCAGCAAAAACAAGGAAACAAAATTAAAATTAGCCTAGCTGTTGATTCCACAGCTGACTATAAAGTTGCCTTGTTAGGGTTTAGAGATGATTTTGAATTTAAAATAAAGCAATACCATGAAAAAAAAAAATACACTGTAACTTCAAAATCCATTCACTCGCCCCTATTTCCAAGGCACCAATTTTTGCATGGTCAGTGATAACTTAGAAAACTCTCTTTGCTAGGAAGGGAAGCATTTTTAAAAGCCTTCTAATTGGCTTTACTCATAATCTATACATGGTTTTGTTTAGTCTTCACCAAAGAAACCGAACAGCACAAGAGAGGAACAAAGCTGATGCATCAAGTTCTTGGTAACTGCTCAAATAGATTTAATTCAACATCTCTTGGCAAGCTGATGCATTCATCCTTGTCCTCTATCCTCCCAAACACCCGGCACATCCATGCTAAGATGTTCTTGATGTACAAATCTCAGCTCCACTTTCATATCTACCACTTGTGCTTGAGATCTCCTTAGGGTTCATAAATGTAGTTAAGAAAGAACTGCCACAAATGTTTTTGTGATTAGTGTTACCCAGTATTTCTAAAGGAAGCTATACTTTCATTCCAAAAGCAATATTCTAAATTTCCCTGTGATTCCTGTGAAGTACCTTAATTAGAACTAATATACAAACATACATACAGACACACAGGTAAAGAAAGTACAATACTTTAAGTGAAAATGTAATGAGAAGTTTTCCCACTTTTCCCAAAGGGAAATGAAAGCAAATAATAATTAAATATTTATTTATCAAAACACTAAACTTACCTCAGGATGGATAGTTTGTTTTTCAAACCTAGATCTAACTGTTGCTGTGCTTTTGCAGTAATTCTGCAGAAAGATCTCTCTCAACCTACTAGTAAGCCTAGAAGACTGAGTCAAACCTGCTCTAGGAACTGAAGCATCCACCGCTGACCTAAACTGGGGTCTTTGCTCATGTTATCAGTACAAGACCCTTGCTGCCAAAGGAGAATTTCAAAGCGATACAAATGTGGTTTCTGTGTAGCAGAATGTGTTCTGCATTGCTTCCTAATTCACTGGAAAACATGACTATGCCTAGCAGACTTCCTGAAGCATGTTATGACCTTACAATAGTTTCAGATGAAAATGAGAAGTTATACCATATCTTTGGGCAATAATCAATCAGTTGCAAGTTATGAGAGCACGAAACCAAGACAGTGAAAATAGCTGTTTTCGTGAGTTGCTGTAACTCCCAATACAATTGACCAACGTAAATGAACTGTCAGATCCTGCGTTCAGGGCTGATGAGCAACCTGTAGGTTGATGTACCTGAGAGGCTAATTCACTAGAAGAAGGCATTACTAGAGAAGGACATTTTCATGTTAAGTACTTGCTATGAAGCAGCTCATATTGGGACATCTGGACCACCAATGAGTTTATATTTCCTCGCTATGTGAGGAACAAACCTGAAACAGCACTTTCTTGGACTAAATGACCTTGAAAGGTCTTCTCCATCTGTACTTTCTGTTTTGTGAATGCATGCTGCAAAGTACAGTGGCTGAGCAAAGTACAAAAGTATCAGTTTTCTGATGGTAATCTTAACACAACTGTCTATGCTCGTATCTGCAAAAAAAGTTTTGTTTTCACTACAGTTGAACAGCCATTTGTTAAGATGATTCCATAAATAGTTTAAATGATCTCATAGGGAATTGTCTTTGTGTGGCATTTTATATTTTTGTTGGACAAATAAATAAAGCAGCACAGGCTATGATATTCCTACCCCATCAATTTTTGTCGTTCTTGATATGCTTCTACATTTGTTTTTGTCCTCCACCTTGACCAGCACTGAGCCATATTAATATTTGATTACCTTACTAGACATTTAGCATTTACTGTTTTTACCACAATATGTAATTTTAATAGACCAGCCTGTGATCTAATTCTAAAAATATCATTAACAACTTTAGTACTATATTTGTATGAATTTACTCCCCTGGGAGTGAAGTTTGAGTTCCTATATATAAGGAAGGATTATTCCATTATTTCTTCTCTTTAATAAATGGGGCTCATTTAATGTAATCTATCCATACTGATGTGTGTAGAGAACTAGATAATGACTTACAGCTTACACTGTATTGCTGTACTATCCTAATTGAATTCAACAGGAGCATAGTAGACTGAAGAAGGTATGAATTTTTATATAACAAGCTTTAAATTAGAGGTCATCATCATCTGAATATTTTACTTCTGAGATATGGCTGAAATTAAATTTCATTCATTCCAAACAAATTGCTCATAATTACATTCACAAGAAAGGTGCCACCTCTTAAAAATAAATAAATTCCATCGGGATGGCTGTAAAACAAAAAACCTCATGTATAATAAAAATATTTAGTACTTGTTTTATGAAGGAAAAACCACATAATCACATCCTTGCCATAATTTAAAAAAAAAAAAAAAAAAAAAACTTCAGCATCGATTGCTAAACATTCAAATATCCTGTACAGATGGTTAATATCTCTCCCAGCCTATGTTCAAAATTTAGTAGCACATCCTGGTTAGCATCATGCAGGCACCCATAGAGCAGGGAGGCCTACCAAACACTAGCTTTTTCTTTTTTTCCCCCCACCTCCTTTTTTCTTTTTTTTTTTCTTTTCTTTTCTTTTTTCTTTCTTTCTTTCTTTCTTTTTTTAAAAAAAGGAATAAAAAGCAGCAACACCTTGTTTCTCTTTGCAGACATCAATATCAGTGAACCAGGACACCTAAAGCTGTTTACGCCTCAGGGAAAATTGTCTGGAGATGTTTCTCAAACACCATTGCTGCACCATCTGCATGGACAGTAGCAAAAGCTTTCAATAGCCAAAGGAAGCTGCTACTGCAGTTATTTCGAATTTCTTTGGGCCTCCTTGCACCCTTACTTTGACAGGACCCCAGCAAAAATGTTCACAAATCCTCTTCCTCCTCCTTCCTCTCCCCATACACACACATCCCTTCCCAGTGCCCCCAGCAACAGAGAACTACAAACTGGTCCTTAGTGCAGTGCTCTCCGACTGCAATATCTCTTCTTGATGAAAAACAGCAAGGGGAGGAAAGCAGCCTGTAAACATTAAGAAAGGATGATGTTATGACAGACAGGAGCATGAACAGTAGTACTGAGTCTTATTCTGGAGTCTCATCCCCTTTTCTCTGGCCAAGTCATAAGCTTACTTTCTTGACTTGCAAAACAGTAAATTCTCAAGTCCTTTTGGTGTCAGAGGCAAAATGCTCATTAATTTGGAGTGCCAGGATTCACTCACACAGCAGCAATGATCATCACCAGCCTCTTCAGTGCACACGGTAAGAGTTATCAGGATTTAGACATCTGAATTACTGCTTGCATTTTTGGAACCATGTTGAGCTACAGCAATATTTTCAGAGTCATGCCTTTAAGAAAGCTGCTTGTTCTAAAAGAACTGAACTTTATGATTCAACTCTGTTAGAATGGCTTGCTCTGATCAATCTTAACCAGTAAATGCTTATTGCATGTACAGTTTGTTTTACTTGTACATCTCTCTCACAAATCTAAAACTAGTTGATTTGTGTGAGATATGGGTAGTGCACAGAGGAAATCTGCAATGCATCAATACAGAAAAAACAACAAGGACACAGATAGATGGAACCCAAGATCCCCATTAAAAATATCTGCAATTCAAAGACAAACAAATCTGCTTCAGCTAGAGCTTGTGCTTATCCCAAGCTTTGAAAGAACAGACCAACATGGACATGCTCAAACATGGACTAGCATTTCACCATCCTCAGCAGTGCAATATGAAATGTGGAATATAGTCCTCTGCAGCAGTCCCACTAAGATGCAGCCAAGAAATTATCTTTAACCTTAACAGCTGGAAAGAGTCCCATGCTTCCAAATTGCCACAGTGTGCAAGATGTCAGCTCTTGAAGAAACAGGCAGGTATTGAACTTTGAACTCTGTTGTGTTCATAAGAAGAGAAGCATAAACCCACAAAATTTTAATTTCAGTCTTGAACTACTCGTAACTCAAAGCTGGGCAGGGAGGATGGAGACCGAAGGAAGAAGGAAAGGAAACATCAAAGAGAAGAGAAAGGAAAGCAAGAACTCATGGATTGGGACTTTTCAGTTCACTATTGTAAACTATTTGAAAATTTTTGAGGTAGGTATCATTTACCATTTAAAGTTAAGGGTGTAGATAAGCCCACAGTGTCAGCCTACGAGGCACAAACAATTTCATACATTTATTAAAACAGAAAAAAAAACCCAACACACAGCCTAATAATCCACTACTTAGAACTAATGATGAACGTAGTCAAAACGAATGTTGTTTTCAAGTTCAGTTAATTACAGAATCAATACTGGTACAATTCCCTAACTCACTCCCACGGCAGCATTAAAATATGCTGACAAAAAACTCTAGAAAAGTACTATACATTAAAGAGTCTCTGGAAAACTTTTAGTTCAAACATTTTTTCAGTATCCACACAGTCTCTTAAAAATTATGAATAAGAACTCAGAGTCGAGAAACCACTCTGAACTCAGCAGAAGAGTTATTACCTTATAGAGGGGCAAAATGCCACTTGGCAGGGTTATTCCTTAGTAGAATTTATTTTAATCTGGAGATTTAAGCAGTATTTAGTTTTAGGTCCAAACTCTGTACCACAACACCTTACAGACGTAAGCCTTCAAAGCTTTTCCATACAGCTGTAGTTTCAGCTTTTTAGAATCATTATTTAGAATTATTTAGAAGCATGGAAGCAACAAGTCAAAAATCAAAAGATAGATTTTCATTTACAGTTAGTGAAACTATTTCTACATCAGAACAGCACAACTTGTCTCTAGTCACATAGTCATCAGTTCACGAAAGCATCTCTTTCCCTGGGGTAGCATGCAACATTGTTCTTGATTTTATGTTTAGGTCTTTTGTTTGTTTAAGGTTATAGTTAGGCATGTACAAGGTACTGTCTGAATGAGAGACAGATTTAATCCCCTGTTTAAGTGGTTTCACAAATTATGGCCTAAGGCTGAAATAATCCTTCCTCATTAAACGCAGGAGAGGAATATGAACTTCTAGGTTGCTGGTATCATGCAGCTGGTGGAATGTTTTGTAAAACATACCAGTATTTTAGGAATACCTTCACAAAGTTTTTCTGTTCCCTATTTCTTCCCAGTGGCTAGCAAAATTTGGGACCTTTTATGTTGCTGCAGGGTGAGGCAGTGACAGAGGGATGGAGACGGGAGGAAAGAGTGCTGCATTCCAGAAAGTCCATATATTCTCCACAAGTAAGCAGAAGCCATGCTGGCTCTCACAGTTGCCTTTTTGTGCTGGAATATATCATCAACAGGCTACATTACCTCTGGTCTCGTAAACCTTGGTTTCATGGCTGAAAAAACCCTCTGAAATCAAAGGCTGAGGTGCACACACCACTAGCTCATTTTGCCCATGGGCACAACAAGAAGGAAAAGCTGTTCTCCCCCCACTCGAACCTGTGCTCCCCGCGCTAGAGAGCAAGGTGGCCACACCAGCACCTCTGCTGGGCTCCGGAAGGCAGGAGCGACTTGGCTGCCTATCCCCAAAGGGGCAGCTGAGGCGCTCACAAAAAATGGTTTGGGACCGTAAATGCCTCAACATAGGCAACTTCCTTGCCTACCTGCACGGAGGTCTCTCCCAGAGGAAAACTGAATTTCAGACATTTTTATACAGCACTTCCCACTGGCAGGCTTAGTACTTTAGCTTGGTCCTTGCCTCTCTCTCCATTCCCTTTTAATAGCACTGTCATCGTAAATCCTAAATCCTCTCTTTTCCTTAGAAAGTGATTTAAATCCTGGGCTAAGGTATGTAAATTCCTTCCTTTCTTTCAGTTTTACTTGGGTTGCTTTGTTCTCCCATTACAGGATATTAAAACAAAAACCAACAATTTAACTTGAATAAATTATTTTTCCTAATGTTAATGATATCACTCTCATGCCAGGCTTTTTAAGGCATTAGCCTTACTCGCATTGCTGCCCTGGGGGAACAGCATGGAGGACAGCTACGTTCCTGCAGGGCAGCGCAAGGGCTGACCGGCTTCTGTAGCGCTACCTTGTTAGCTCAAGGTCGTGCGCCTGTTCAGTCACTGTTAAAAAAAAAAAAAAAAAAAAAAAAAAAAAAAACTCAGTGACCTAAAAATATCTTTTGTCCTTCGCTCTCACATAACTTGACATTAAACGTTGAGTGCACTACACTTGCCACGTTCTCCTCCGTCCTGCTGAGAACACTCACGGAAATTGCTGCCGGGGGATTCGCGTTTTGGCGCATTTCTACAAAGCTACAGCAGTCCTGAGAGTTTCACACCAAGCCAGGATAGTGCATCCTATTTCTATTCACTAGATTTTTGAAAAGAACTAGAAACACCTCCCCAATATCATTTTCAGATGGAACACTGACATTTGTTTGTAGTGACAGTCTTGACTCTTGCTGCAATTTTAAACTTCGAGATTCTGTTCTTTAGCCTCATACTCTCTCTACAAGTTTATCAAATCATGCTGCTTCCCTTTCCCCATTATATATCATGTAATCTGCCCTCTGGCCTTGTTTGCCTATCTCTTTTCAAACTGAGCCGTAAGGACAAAAAGCCTGCCTCAAAAACCGTCTTGTCAAATCTGACTTTCACTTGTCTCAATTAGTAAAATAAAGCGTACACTCTTGAAAGGTGGTCAGAAGAAACAGTCAGCACGAATACAAATGCCTGGATGAGCTCTATTAGAGAGCAATGACCAGAAATAAAGCAGCGAATTATCCATCCCACCACCTAACTCGCAATTTAAATATTGTGCAAATTCAGGTTCACCAACAGAAGAGACGCTCAGCTGTTGGTAGAACTGGCTGGAACGTTCCTCAGACACAGAAGCAGAAGAAGGAAATTAATATTGAGCATTCCAAACAGGGGAAGTATATGCTTTGGCAGTGGTGGGTTTTGCAGATTCAGAAACCGATGCCTGCAAATAACACATATTGCAAGGGGAAGACTGATACTCCATTGATCCTTTGGCTGATCTCCCAAAGGCAAACAATATGATACACTTCACATCACACAGCAAGAACAGCATTTGCCATGCCTGCTGGCTTGGTTTATAGTACTGTTGGCTTCTCGTTGTTTTACTTAGACTTGCGTCGCTCCCCTTGGAGACTGCAGTACAAAGTCACAGGTGTTTGAATCTAATGATTTGATTAAACCTTGAACTTAATATTTTGGTATACTCTCAACGCCAAACCATCTCAACAACATTAATTTCTAATGGCTGAAGTGCCTATGTGGTCTCAACATTCATAAAGCCAGGCTTAATAGAGGAATATGTTCTCCCTGGGTCCATTTGTGCATTACCAACTCCCTTGATAGAGTTTAAAGAGGAACTGCTAAATTATGGTTTAAACCAAGACACTAAACTATCTGTGCTGCCCAGGTAGCATATAACACTTACCTATCATTACTCTGAGGAATAAGTATCACAATGTAAATTCTGCAGCAACCCAGGATCTTCCATCCACAGGAATGTTGGAGGGGAAACAGAGGGCAAACTGAACTTCTGGTGCATTTTAGGCTTCAGCTGGCAACTTTTAGACTGTATAAATTTAAAATCATACTGCCCCACTGACTTTAACTTGATTGTTCTTGCTAAACCTTCTTCTTTATAAACCTAAAAAGGTAGAAAACTTTGATTTGAATTTTAATTTTTGGTTTCACCTCCACAAATATACACAAATATACAGGAGTTTTATTTTTTCATGCAGAAAGACCAAACCACAGCAAAAATATTACTACCTGGGGTGTAATGACATAAGCAATGCCCTAATAATTAATTCAGTTCCTCTGATTTAAAAAAATCCAAGTTGAAAAGAAAGCAAGAATCTTTGGCTTGAAAATATTAAGATACACAGGCAACATCAGTTCTACTATGACTTCACAGAAATACTTCTTACCACATATCTGTTCTCAGCTAAAATACAGTGAGAAGGGAAGCTTTGTCTCCAGCAATGGCAGTGTCTCAAAATCAAGGTCAGGGTATCAAAGTAAACTTTGCATTTTCTCAGGTGTTGCGGGATCAGAATAAAATGCAAAGCCAAGTAGGAGCATTACCAGTCCCTGGAGCTCAGACGCCAGCTCAGCCCCTCACACCCATACACCCTGCTCAACCTCCTCACGTGCATACGCCAAAGTGGCCATATCTGTCAACTTTGATTGCCGTATATACCAAGTGACCAACACATCATAAGGAGTCGAACAGGTGATTGGCGACATCTTGCCTTCGGGAGACTACTGCTGGTATCGTACTGGCACGGGGAAGAGTGAAGAGAAAATTAGCACATTACTCTGAAAGATCACTGACCCTAGTGATTTAAGTGATACTTAAACTTCGTATTGGCTACTGAAGTGAAAAAATTTCATCCTTAATCCATTCCCTTGACAGCAGTCATTCCCATAAGAGTATCTTAAAACTTTTAACAAATCTGGTTTTTCATTTTTAGAAGAACCAAGCAGTTTCTAGCATCTACATCTCCCTGGAAAATATTTCATAATTTAATATTATTCATAATCACTATTAGAAAGTATGTCAGATTTTTCCTCATTAAATCCTGCCTAGAGCCTTTATAGCATTCAGAGTCATTTATTTCACAAGCTTACAAACTTTGGAAAATTTACGGTCTTCATTGTTTGTTCACATTTTTACTGTGTATTTATTTATGAGAGTAGGTCAGTCAGTTCTAAAACAAGTCTATGAATTCTTTCTTTACTTTTGGTGCTCGTCCTAGTTCTCAGACTTGTGTATTATTTAGCACTTCATAAAATACGCCCACTGCCTCACTGTTGGCTAGATATGAATTTTTGCAGCAAACCTGCTTGTGTACGTTCAGCTGCCAACGGCTGAATTGGTTTCATTTCCTGCAGATCACGTTACAGCCTGTCACCCCTGCTGCTCACTGTCATTCTTTCTGTAGATTATTATTAACAGCTCTTCACCAAATCTATATTTTGATCTTGATATATTCACCTTCTGTTTGTCCAAGATTAAAGCAGTTAGTTATATACCCAATTGTTTTAGGCATTTCTCTTGTTTGCTCATGTCGTCAACTGCTACCATGGTACATGTAGTTATTACACTGGTATTATCTGTCTTTTCAGAAAGCATATTCTTTGGCCCTATGTTATCAATAAACATGTATCCCTGATTTCATAGTTCTATGTGTTTTCGCAATTTTATGTCCAGAAATACACGGCTTCCTGTACATCGCTAAAAGCCACTAAAAGAAAAAGCCCCCCCCCCCCCGCTTTTTTTTGGCTCTACACTAACTCATTATCCTTATATCTGCTTATAACGAGCATGGAAAGTAAGGCATCATAAAGCCTACTGCAGTCTTCCTAGTTGTACTTATACAGTAAGCTGGAACAAATTAGAGTTGCTCCAAGAATAAAGCAGCTTTCACTGTTTCAGAGTCGTTATTAAGAAAAATACCAGGCCACGAAACAAATACATAGGGGAAGAATTGGAAGTCCATCCTTGGACTCCACCCTTGATAATCTTGTTATATTTCAAAGATGTTAAAAGGAGTTAGATTCACAACTCCGAGTAAAAAAGGGCTCAGGTGGTCTAGCAGAAAAGGCTAGAATTGAAATCCAATACGCTTTCTGTTATATGAAGTTCCCAGGCTGATTTGACATTTGCTCTACAAACACGCATAAAGGAAGTGTTTTTGTGTCACCAGTGAGCCTGTCATAGACAGCATTAGCTCTCTTTTTCCCATCTCAATGTTTTACTTAACATTTCAGGAGAGCAGAGTTAATACCAACTATAGTTGCACTTCATTTTTGATTGCCTTTATACTGGCAAGAAAAAAACCCCAATAAACTTGACTTGAATAGTGCAAAAAACACAAGTAATCAGAGCACAGAGGTTAACACTGGTATAGTAATAATTACTAGTCAGAGAGGCATCTGACTCTGACATAAGTCTGCATAATGAGTAAGATGGGGGCTCTAAACTCTACTAAAATGCTAAAGATATGAAGAACATAGCTACTGTTAGCAAACTTTCCAACTTCTGGTGCAAATGCACTATTTTAACCTACCCTATATGTCAATAAAATAATCCTTTGACTCCAAAATAGAATTAGAGGAGAAAAATTGTTCCTCATCTTCATACAACAAGCTTTTTTGCACTTACAGTTTTATTTAATGAGTTTTTAAGAAGGAAAGTGCAGTTTCACCAACTGAAATTTTTTGCTTATTTTTCATGCAAGACATTAAGACCAGAAAAATGTACAAGACGGTGCTTTCTGAAAAAGTTATTTTGGGTGTAGATATTCAGTCCATAATGTATCATATAAACACAGCAACAAAGTCAGAGTTCCCAAGCTCTTATTTTTTTTCTAACTATTTACTGTAGTAGAGGAATGTATTTTAACTTAAATATTAGAAAGAAAAGGTTGCAGAAACATTGTGATTAGTTACATTCTCAGCAGACTTTGTGTAGCTGCTACAAAAGAATATGCATTTCTCTTGGGAGTTCGTCTGCAGGTCCCAGGGAACATCTACCACTCAGTAAGGACATTTTCTCACCAAGTACAAAAACCATCATTGTCTCTAAGTGCATTTGTTAATCAAACTGTAGTTTGAGATGTACAAAGTAAAAAAATTAGAGCAACAACTGTGATGGCTGTGATCAGAGATGAGTTGTCTCTGAAGATCTTTGCAAGAATGCCCTTCTATTTGCTTGATCCTACCCAAGTAAAAAGTGTCCGCTCTGACCAAAAAAGTCCTCTCTTACACAACATAATCAATCCATCTTATTATGGATATTGTAGGGGTTGAGAAAACCACTTCAGAAAGAAAGCAGAAGACACCGATAGCCCACACTGCATCAGGCTTTTGTGAGTGCAGTGCACATCACAACGGAAGTTGCACTTGCCAGGTAGAAAGTGTCAAGATGCCTCTGATTCTCTATGAGTAGCGAGATCAGGCAATCACAGGATGGGAAAAAAGCCTGAAGCTGCATCTCTCCTCTAAGCAGGCTTGCACAAGAACCCACACAATGCCAGGAACTCAGAATAGTGGAGCAATAGGAGAAAAAAGGATGAAAGGTGCAAACCCAGAGCCATAAGGCACGAAGGAGCTTAAGGAGTCCCAAACTGAATCACTAACTGGAAAACTTTACATGCTGCAAGAAGGAATTGGTCCACTGAACTGCTCCTTTCAAGGTGCACTGCACCAAATCATCAGCAACTACTCCTTGGCGAGCTAGAAGACAGCAAGAGGTTTTGACATCCACATGGTGGGACAGAATAAACTCATGTTCTGGCTCTTTCTCTTCCAGGAAGGATGATATCTGACAGGTATCACATGAAAGAAACCCTGCAGAAACTCTCTGTCATCTAAAGACTTTTCTCATGGTTCTTTTGCTTATCAGGCTTTCCAGAACTACATTTACTGACTTAAAAGTGCAAATGGAAATCTTAGTTTATTTAATATAGTCTGTGTCTCCAAAAATACACTTACTCTCATTGCAGAAGTACTTGTGAGAGGTAATTCTCTCAAAAGCATATATCCTGAAAAAAATCATCAAGAACATAGTTATCTTGAACCATGCAGTGATGTTACTCTAACTTCCCCGTAATGCAATGAACATTCTTTTCCTGAATAATGAATATCTCCATGTATTATGCATTCCCGACCACTCAAAAACAGAGTGCTCCCTCAAGGAGGAGAAAGATTGAAATGTTTTTACTGAACAAAATCTGAGGTTCATATCGCAATATTTCTTCTATGCCCCACAAAGATCTTGGCCTCTTTAGTGATCAGTTTGCATTGACCTGATGGAGAGTGGAGGTGCGTATTGGATCCTTGCATCCAAACATCTTTAGTAATCATTTAAATGAGTTATTTACCTCTCTCTCCTAGCATAAATTTTTACAAATCTATTCAAATTAAGTCATGTTCCTGCTACCCCCCCCCCCAAAAAAAAAAAAAAAAAAAAAAAAAAAAAAAACCACACACCTCTGGAACACAGATTCTCTTATCTAATTGAAACAATATCTTTTCCTGGATCTTCCCTACTGTCATATAGCATAAGCCAACAGTTATGGTACTAGTAAATAATAAGTTTAGAGCTGCCAGATAATCTGTTTAACCAATGTAGTACCTAACCTGTATTTAGGAGGAAAAAAAAAAAAAAAAAAAATGGATCATACAATCACATACCTGCTCCTGAGTAGGTATAGCCTACTCAGAGCCCTCCTGAAAAATTAATATTTTTCAAAATATGAGGAACCAGCATATTCTCCATTAAGCTGGGCATCTCTACATCATGCTTTATCATCCCTTGTGCATATATCCAGTAGCACATCAGTGACAATTTTCTATACATAAGATCTAGATTAAAAAAAAAAAAAAACAGAAAAAAAAGGTAAACCTGCATTTTCAGAAAGAGTTTCTCTGTCATCTAATACATAAAGTTTACTTGAAGATAAAGTCATTGAAAGAGCACCAGAACATGGTAACAGGTCTTACAAATAAGCTACAGAATCTCTCTAAACAGCTCTCAATAATAATTACAGGAAGGCATAAAATGCCAAGTACTATTATACAATGCTAAACAATTTAGATGAAGAGCATCCTCACATCTTGAAACTTGCTTTCTTACCAAATGTCATGTAGGTTTTTCATATTTTTGCACTAAATACGCAAGTATGTACTATTTTTATACAAAATACTGATTTTTATTACCTGCTCCAATTGCTCAGACCCTCCCTTCTAAATCTTCCCTCCACAACCAAAAAAAGAAAAGATAAAAAATTCCTTGGTATGTTCCGATTCCCACTTTCTTAGCTTGCATTCTGCCCAGCATAACTGTGCAATACAGGAAACGGAACAGTTGCAAGGCCTGTGCCGTACTTGGTTGAGAGCTCACCTGGAATTTTCAGTTTATTAAACAATTCTCTCTCTGAAATCCAGAGCCCATAAATTAAAGCTAACATGTCAATACTGGATACTATATTAAGAAACGTAATTCAGAGAATCTGTTTCAACTTCGCTATTAAAGCTGAGCTGACAGATGAAGGGGAGGGGTAATAGTAGAGTTATGAAGTATTAAGACCAGTAGTTTGTCAATAAAATAGATATTGCAACTGGTTGCGACCATCTGTCCACTGACTTACAGGTAGCCTTCATTACTTTTGTAATCGTGACATGCTTTCACGGCCAGTTAAATGTTTCACTTAGGGTGACAGCTAGCCTAACCTCAGAGTTGGACATGAGTAAACCTCAGAGATGGATATGAAATAAGTCAATATACCAAAAATCTGAAAGTAAAGCAAGTAGTATTTATTTGATAAGTGACAACAGTGCAGATCAGATAACTCAGCAATAGAGTTGCCTGAAATCAAGACAAAAATTTTAGTATCATCCTAAAATCAAACAGAAATGAAGTGGGAAAAATACCTGTTAACTTTGCAGGCAGAGGACTAGATCCTGTCCTGAATTTTGGCTATGAACAGAACATGAGAAACTATTGGAGGTGACATAGGAAACCGTTGAACATAAACAGATGACTAACAAAAGCTAACAAAAGTTACTGAGAACACCATGAGGGATGGCCAGATCTCACAGATGGTTAAGGGGATGGATGCCTTGGTTTAATCAAATGGTCTTTCCGACCATTTACTGCCTCCTCTTATAGTGCCACTGTCAGTAAGAGATACTGCTCAGTCGTGAGTGAATTTTAGCAATATAAAACCAAAGTTATCATCTTTTGTAGTACATGCTTATTGGCACACATACTTGATTGAAGATTTGGTTTTTTAACCTTGTATTTTTGTGACTAGATTCATCCCATCCCATCTCTTCAGAAAGACACAGATTGCAGAAGCCTTTGCTGACAATGCTTTGGCAACTGCCTCCACAATCCCTTCTCGGACAGCACAGATGGAACTCACAAAAGGAAAAGGGTCTGATGAAATTCATTTGTCATTAAACCAAATAACCTCTTTCACATATAATAAGAATGGGTTACTTGTACTCAGCCCATAACTGCACGTTGCTGTGAACGTGGCATGTTGATAGAACTCTTTGATATCCAGCTGATGTAATTTAAAATGAGGAAGAAGGCCTTTCATTTCCAGAGGTATTCATTTCTTAAATATTTAAGATTTGGGGAAATGACGTCTTTTCCAAAACCAGAACATTTGTCCTCAAAGGTATCTGAAGTAAAAAGTATGCAAGTAAACTGCAGAGTCGATCTTTGGCAGGAACTAAAGAATTACAGAGAATGGCAAGGAAGGGAAATGTCAACCCGTTTCATAACTGCTGTGTCTGGAGTCAAAACAAAGTGTAAGCCGAGTTCTTAGACTTATGAGTTGTCACTAAAATAGACTTCCATAATGAAGCTCTGAAATATGCTAACAGGTGTTAAATAGCAGGGAGCACAGTTATTAAAAAAGCTGAAATTTATTTATTTTTTTTTTTTTTTAGGTAAAAGCTAAAATTTATAAAGAGTAGGATTTAGAGCAGGATTTGTCTGAAGTGAAAGTGAGGACTGAAATAACTCCTTGTGTTTGAAGGCTTATCAAATAACTTGCCTGTCCCCTGTGACATGCTCCAAGCTTTCCATTTTCCATTTTACTGAGTCTATATGAGTTAGAGGACAGTAATTTCCACAAAACCATGTAAACAAATGGCATAGCCACAAATGGTTGGTCAGCTGGAGATATTCATAGGCTTTGCAATAACAGATGCAAGGGTTGTGTACCTAAGCCATGTCCCTACTTTCCATGGCCATAAGCAGCTAATTTCTAGGCAACATACTACAGACAAATATGTTCGCTTAAAAGTTTTCTTTCCTTTACTTGTTAAAACAAGTAGGTGGTTTTTGAAGTTCCAGAATAGTTAGCTTCTCTTATTATGTTTTTAATCATCTTCTCCAGATACCTAATGCAAAGACCTAGCCAGGAAATGGGTAGATACAGTATGTTCTGTCCAACAGCTGTAATTTCTTCTATTGCTAAAAGGTCCCCTTTCCTCACCAAGATATCATGAACATTTAAACTAATAGTTTCACTAGAAACACAAGACTGAAGGGACCTGCTGTACCAGTCAGGTTTACTGTCACCTTTGGCAGCCATTTCACACCATTGCTTTTACAAATGTACTGATGTTAGAATTTAGAACAGGTCATTTTTTTGTCACCAAGATCAGTGGTTCTTCTTCTTCTAAGAGATGCCTACTAGTAAGTTCACTCATTGTTAGGTTTGTGCTTGGGCAGAATTGTCCTTCTACTTTAAAAGTCCTCCCTGAAGCCTGCACCACAAGCAGAGCCCCTTGGCACAGTCTGTCTGTTAATTGGCAAGTGAACCAGTTATTACCTTACCTATAGCATCACACAGGGTGACAGCTACTCCTGGTACTAGCCCTTTACACCAGGGCAGTATTTTTCTCATACTGAACAATACAATGACATTACCCTGCTGAGTGCAACACGGTCGTGGTGTCACAGCGACCACTAGCCTCACTTTCAGAAGGCTTCAAAGCACATGGAAGGAAGAGGTCCCGTACTCACTCATGGCCAAACCACTCATCGTGGAAGCAGGTTTCCAGGCAGCCCAAAGCATACAAAACAAAAACCCAGAGCAGCAGAGTTTTCTTTGTTCTGATTTTGTTTTGAAAATTGCACTTGTCTCAGCTGATGAAGTCTGTATCTAAATTAAACAGGAAGCTGCCTTGGGGAAGTGGAGCTCCCCTGACAGAGTCAAATTATTTGAAAACCTTCTAATTTGATTTATTTTAAGGAATTTGAGCGTATTTTGACCTGTTTTTCATCCAGTCTTTCACGATCAGCTAATGCTGTAAATAGACCCACACTAATAAAGTTGAGGGTTGGCTTGAGAGGTGTGGAAGAGGAAAAAAAGCCTTCATTTAATTCAGCTCTTTCAACAAAAATTCAGATCTGTTTAATGCACATGCTATAATATGAAGGCACTACAACTGTAGGACCCTTTAGCACTGCCTCCTTAAAGACAGGGACTGCAAAGTTGAACCTTCCAGTGTTCCTTAGTTACCATCAAAAGCATGCACTATGCTGTTCTTTTCTAGTAAAAGAAGATATAGTCACTGAGAACTGTCACAAACAACACTTCATAATTCTGCAAGCACAGAAGAAAGTTTGCCATGAAGATCAGGAAAGCTGCACACCACCCGTTATTTCACTGGTAACATATATCAGCACATGATAAGATCTGCTCAACTACTGGCAGGGCAGTTGCTATGAGCCACAGAGCAAGAGGTCTCCGATAAAGCCAGCCACAGTGTTCTTCCAGTTCTTAAGAAATAATGGCTATCAGTGAATTTGTGTATTAATTACCTGTTCCTAAATACTGCACTCTCCCTCCCCATGCCTCTGCCTAGCTTCCAAAATTAATCAATTAAAACATAGAGCACATTTAAACAGATACATTGTGGGGAACAGCTCTGTTACTGTTTTCTATCACAAAAAGGCAGGGAGGGGGGATAAAATCTCTATTGACTTGTCCCATGCCAAATTGAGAAAATTTAATCCATCCTCTTTAAGATAGTAAAGTGCCACTAGATTTGTTTAAGCATTCTAGAGGGGAACTTAGAGAAATGCACTCCTTGAACACTGAAGCCTCTATGTTCTGTTGGTCTGTATGTAGAAGATCTGGAATACAGGAAACCATTGCCCAAACAGCAGCTGCTTAAAACAGACTAATAGAGGACTAGCCCTCTAGAGCTACATCTTGCAGAATGACTTCTTAGGAAAAAATGGTCAAAAATAGTCAGGCACATCTTTTTATGAGGCTGCCTGAAAAGCTATACACAGTGGTTGCAAAGGCAGCTGTGGCAATGTGAACAGTACTTTTCAAAGTAGATTAAATTTTGTACAAGTGGTTAGAGGGCAGTCATTGATATCATGACCACAGGGTTAAAAAGTTCAGGAATACATAAACTAAGTCTACCTAGGTAACTTTCTAGTTTGCAATTAATTATTATCATCAAAATATTTTTAGTTATCAAGGAACCCAAACTGAAATTGGATGTAGTACTGTTTCTGAACTTCAGGGAATGAATGCACATTACTACAAACGTCACAACATTTGAAGGAAAACTTCAGAAAAGCCTGCAGAGCCTGTGTTTGCTAGGCACCCACTGCACATATTCTAGAGTTTACATTACCTAAAATACACCCTTAAGAAGCACTCCACTTCAATGGCTACAATTAAAATGTTTTCAATGTGGGACACATACGAAAGGGAACAAATCCCATTTCTGGACTATTTCTGGACTGAAATTTTCTCCCAGAAGTGCTTGCTGCAGGAGAGGCTCCTTCTTTCCTGGAGGTCCGTGCATTAGCCCCTGTAAGCTGTCCTCTCTGTGCACTTACTGCGTGCAGCAGCGAAGCAAGAAGCAGCTGGGTGTGCTGCACACCCTGCGCAGAGCAGGGAGGCAGTGTCAGGACTTCCGATGGCCTGAGATACCAAACTAAACACATGATTGCTCTGCCTGATCAGAATTGTCTCCTTGGTTCCCCACGCTACCCTAAAACCCTAATCTGGGCCCTGGTCTGCTGCGTAGCTGGGGGTAATGCTCCCATGTTTGGAACAGTTAAGCCACATAGACAAAAGGAGAAAGCTTTCTTTTCCCAGCCTCTCCCACTACGGTAACAGTTCACTTGTTGCCACCACGAAGGATAGCAGCTCATTCACTATGCCTGAGGCAGAGGTGGCCAGAGCCATGCTGGACCTGCAGGTGGTTGTTACCTTGAGGAGAGCTTTGACCAAAAGCTGTGCTGAAATCAGGGTTGCAAGGGGCAGCACAGAACAGTGCTTCCTGCTGACAAGCATACAAGTTCTCCCAAAGGAAAATCCCTTCTTCCTCTAACCCTGGCGTACAACCAAGGCAACTGTTATTCCCCTTAACATGAACTCACTACTCCCTACACCCCCCAGCATTCAAATACAAACAGAAGTAGCTCTGAGGAACTTCTCTATACTGCCCTACCTGGAGAATCAGAGTGGAGAATCAGGTACTTTGGGAAGAATGCTCCCAAGATGATCAGCTGTATGGTATTAAAATAGGGCTTGGAATCGTTTGCACAGGTTGAAATGTACAAAGTGAGTGAACTGAATTGGTGGTGGTGGGGAGATGAATAAGAGAAGAGAGAGTGTCTGAAAGTCTGCAGGATCCAACACTCGCACAGCGCACATACTTCACAGTTAGGCTGTGATGGACTAGCTGGAAGATCCAAGGACATTCAAGTTGGAGGTTAAAATATGCTAAGGCGCTTCTCAATGAGCTTTGTGGAAACTCCTGTATTACACAGGAGTGTTTGACAGACTTTTGGCAGCACTGGTACAATATATGCAGCTGCTGTTCTAAAAAAATTTAAAAATAACAAAATCCACCACACGGGCAAAAAGGTATGAAGGAACAGAGAAGGAGAAGCACTGTTGAAAAGAAAAGCATGGCCTGAATAGATTGCCAGATGTAAGACAAGTCTTGGAAGTAAACAGATACTTTCCCTTCAGGAGCTTTGATATCTTGTCTCTGCAGAAGACAGCCAAGCCACAACTGTTTGAAAGAGTTGAATTAAGCTGTATAAGGTACAGATCTAGAAACAGAGTTCCAAGTCACACATACCTTACCCAGTGCTTTTATCCTGCAATTTGTGGAGCTATTTATATGTTGTTATTCAGGAATAATGTAATGACAAGATGTTCATATACAAGGCTTGCAAATCCCCAAAGTTTTATGAATTTTTAGAATTCATATTGCATGCATATGAATGCATATTGCATGAATGACTGCATATTCACGCTCATTAGGAGGATAGCATATTATTCCTCTGTTCTGTAAAGAAGAGACAAAATGACAGCACAGCAAGAAGAATAGCACAGAGAATTAGGAGGGGAAAAAAGGAACCCACACAACACAAACCAAATAAGAATCAGATAGAGATACATCTAGGTTATTTTGGAGATAGCTACTAGTAACTGCATACACTGAAATCAAGAGCAAGTTGTTAGACTGTATGAACTATAATATAGAATTATTCACTGTGTGAAATGAGTTAGTTCATCCAGATTTGTCTTCATACGACATAGAAACAAGGGGTAAGTTCTGCAATCAACTGCAAAACGTAACACAATCTAGTTCTCTACCCAAGAAAAATGTCTTGTCAGTTAAATCATACAGAAGGTGAAAATCACATCCTAACAACAATTTTTCAAACTATTCAAAAAAGATACTATTTAACTGACTTAACTGGGAAGAACCTAGGAGGTAATTAAAAAAGGAATAAACTTCAAATTCAATTGTTACATATTTAATGAGGACTAAACTGTAGCTGAAAGGACCAACAGCTCAAGCCAATAGTTCTAACAAGTTACTAACCTTTGGATTCTGTACAAACTAAGATAAATATTCCACGGGAAAAAAGTCCTGAGATGCAGAATTCCTCATTATGGTAAGAAAGCAAACCAGTGTTAACTCTTCTTTGGAGAGAGCAGAGCAGAGAAGTAAGAAGCTGAAGATGCTAATTCAGCTGTTTCACACCACATTACACAGGCAAAAAAACCTTATGCTCTTCACAGAACCACCTGACTTATAACCTGAATTTTCCTCCTGAAAAATCAGAGACATAATTGCACATGAAAATAATGGAAAAGCAGAAGAAAAGGAAATGAAGATTTTGCTTTAATTAATTTTGAGAAGTGACTAAATAGCCCCAGCATTTAGATTTATGAATACAACCAGCTCTGAGAAGAGGTAAAATTTACCAGGTTATTCTTAAGAAATTACTTGCATCCATCTATTATTTACCGTTAAGCCTGTATTGCTAAGCTCTGCTCCTTCCCCAAGAGGTAGTGAGATCACTACTAGGAACACATGTAAAGACAGTATTGCCTCTCCTTACCTCAAATTTGGAATGCACTTAGATTTAACTCTTTTTAAAACCTCACTTAATAACATCTTGATTTTTATTTTTCACATTCCTTTGCTTTTTTATTAAGAACTGCTCAGCTATACACAACCCTCTCTCTCTCTCTCTCTTTTTTTTTTTTTTTTTTTTTTTAAGAATTTTGGACTATGCACTTACAGAGGACTATAAACCACAACTAAAAGCATACAAATACTTCTACAGCATTCATTCCTGCTTAAATCATATGCTGACCAGTTCCTAGTTTGCAGTCATTCTGGGTGATCTTAAGGAGAAATAAACACCTGGCATAAATACTGCTTTCAGACTCATCAACTTGAAATTAAAAAAAAAAAAAATATATATATATATATATAAAAACATATACATATATACATACATATATATATATATACACACACACACACACACATATATATACATGCACACACACTTTTCCCTCTAAAAAAGAAAGGGAAGAGTGACAAGATTACTCAGTGTCTGGCTATCTTAGCTACTTGTGCATACCAGCCTGCAAACCTTATGGGACTATAGGTCATATATAAAGAACCTGTGAAAGAAAACCAAGGAAAACAAGGTTAGGTTGAGAAGGCTCAAGTTCAGTAAACAAAAACAGCAAGCCCCTGAAAAAGCACACAAGGGTCCACAAATTAAGAGATGCTGAAACCCTCTGTTCCAGATACTATAAAGTCTTCATTAAAGAGCTGGCAGCTAAAAATGAATTCTCTTAGAGTGATTTATAATTCTTATAGCTCTTAGAGTGGTTTATAATTTATAAGAGCCAAGTTGTTCTTTCAACAAACATTTTCTTGAGTTTGGTCTTGTAAATATTCAGGTATCATCTTGCCAACAAATTAGCAAAATGAAAGACAACTGATTGTAGCAATAAGTAAAGAAAGTCGAGATAGAGTTTTCATAAATCCTGAAGAGAAAGTTAGGTTCTTCTTTACATAATTAACATATGACACTTCAAAGCAAAGAAAATTTTCTCATGCTCAGCCCTAATATGATAATAGCATATACATTCTATTTGCCTTATTTGGGGAGGGCTCTACCCAGGCATCTCTTCACATTTGGAAGTGACATTTTCTTATTAAAATCTTCCCCGCCGACCTGACACATGGAACACTCAGCAGTCATCCTTTCCACTCAGATTTCATTTTTCATAATTAAAAAAAAAATGGATCGCTCAGCAAGATGTAGGTGCGCTAAAAGCAAAAGAATAATGAGTTATTGATTCCACCCAACAGTGCCAATGATTTGAGCAGTAACACTGAATTTGGGGAGTGAGGAGAAAAGCAACTCAAAAATTGAGACTGCGCTAACTGAAACAAGTTGAGGGAAAAAAAATAATGTCCAGTTAAGTGGTATTATATTTTCATTGCCTAACATTCCATTCGGAAAGAGTAGAACTGATCAAATACCCATTTTCTTATATTTGCACAAAAAATTATTTGGGACAAAAAGAATAAATAAGAGAGTTTTTTCCTTCATCTAACAAAAAAGTTAAGATCATTTTAATCTCCCAGGGAAAGTTCACTTCTTCCCTCACCTACAACCATGAGTGACTGTATTACACCACTCGTTTATTTATTGTGAACCAATTTGTCCAAATCGCTTCCAAGAATACAGCAGAATAATTGCTATTATTGATTCCCATTTCTGGTATTAAGACCTCCTGAAAACTACTAAACGAAATTGCTGCTATGATGTAGCGTATCCAGAGTTTATACAAGCCCTGGAGAAGCAATAATGCTCTCTATGAAAAAACATAGCTAAAACTGGGCGATAGAGTAGGAGCCAAACATAGCTCAGGACCTTCCCAGGGCTTTGCCCTCTGGGAGGGCTGGCCAAGACTGCACTTTAGAAAAGTGTTTTTGCCTTGTGAGTGGACCAGTAAACCAAAGGGACTGATGATACAACAGAGACAAGCGACAGAACAAAGACAAGGAACACACACGTTCAGGAAGCAGAAAGCAAATGAACAATAAATAATTAGTTTGCTCTTGAAATTCTCTAAGTAGCCACTTGATATTTCCTTTTTCCCTTTGTGAAGGAAAATAATCTACACTGGCACACGCAGTCTTTAAAGGATCACGTTTCCTTGCAGATTAGGGAAGTTCTCTTGAGGAATTCACCACACCCCAAGAATATAGTTTAAAAAATAGTGTTCATAGGATTTAATACTGACAAGGGCATCCATGACATTCAGCTCTAATATAAAAACATTTGCAGCAATTCAGGCTGCTGAATCAGAAATTCAATTCTTATATCACACCTAATTCATAAACACTCTTCACTTCATTTATTTCCAGTATTTCTTTTCTTTACCTGGAAAAACTGCCAAATTTTTAACTAAAGGTGCTTTGCATGCCTCAGTAATCAGCTCTGTCACCAAGCATAAATCCTTCCGCTGCACACCAGAGTTGGATTTTCCAAAAACAAGATTTCTCAAGCAGAAAAGTGACATTTCCAGACTAAGCCTTCAAAAGTTTTATTACACAAGTTAGAAAGTCACAGAAGTGGGATTTAAACCTTTGAAGTGTCTAGAGGAAAACTTACAGCATAGGTGAAAGAAGACAATGAGAAAAGATAAACATTAGGCAAAACAATCCTAAAAGAATTTCCCCAGGTTCTGCCCACACCAACAGCTAACTGGACTCCCAAGAAGACATCAGACGGCTGCTGCTTGTACAGAGAGCAACAACGTCACCATCTCGATCAGTTGTTCCTGCGCCCGATGGAAGACAGAGCACAGTGCTTGTGGTCCTAACCAGAGCTCCGTTCTGCCTCTTCCTCGTGCCCACAGAACTGGCAAAATAAGTCACCAGAAATAAGTTACCACAATCCTCCTACAGACCTAAGACCCAACTGTCAAGCAAAAGCCATGATCACGTTTATAATTATCTGTGCGGCAGTAATAAATTTCAAGAACACGCAGGCGTGTGTATGCCATTATCATACTTCTTTTTGCTTGTTCATACTAAAAGAAGGTGAAATCCACTATCTTCCTCTCTTCCCAGAATAAGTACTCTAGAACACATTAAAAGAAACTTCTATGCCTTGGAGTGAATCCAACCAATAGGTATTTGCAAAACTTCTTTAAAATGCTGTGTGATTATAGCTTAATTTTTTCCATAGTTAGGACACTCTGGGCCTCATAAAAAATGACAGCTAGTGGTAAGCAGAGATTTTGCTGTAGTTATATCTGAAGGCATAAAGAGGAGCAAATCAAGGATTAAGCGACTTGTAGTAATAAACTGCAAACTGACTATTGAACATCTTCCAACTCTGGAACAACAGTTAGCTAGAACACATTGCATTTAAGGCTGTTATCTATGGCTTGCTAGTTCTTTCTTTGAAAACAACTAGCACTCAGGTAGCATGGGCCAGCGTCTTTCAACTGCAGATTCACTTATCTCCTTTTTCAAATCATTAAGAGTAAAACATGTTTATGCAAAGCCTCAAGAAAGTAAGGTTAGGTACACAGTTCCTTTGACAGAAATGTGATTTAATGTTTCAGGTCTTCACTGAAGGGTTACCAAAGACAAGACCAGATAAGAAAAAACCCATAAAGATAATAACCACTTCTGATGGCACACACAAGCCCATTTTTTAAAACCTAAAATGATCTTTAAATGACTAACTCTCTACCCATTAAGGAATGTGTCCAGACTACAAAGTTACCCTGACATAAGTAATGGTACTAGTTTCAGACAGCAATACAACATCATAATATAGTTTCCGCAGTCATCCAATGTAGCTCCCCGTTAAAATATCAGCAGACAACACACAGCAAACCAGTCTGCCATGAAACTGATACGTGGGGCAGTAATAAAGAACATTGCTGCAAACGTGTTCTACTACAGATACTATTCAGTTAAGTCCACATCCAAAAGCCTTGCTCAATTTTCATGGTAGCTGCATTGCCTGGGTAGGTGTACATTGTTTATTAGAATAAAGGCTGCATTTCAGAGAAGAATACTACTTGTGCCAGACCCCAAAACCTGCACACTTGACCAAAATTCACATGTGAGAGGATGGACAGAGCCCTCTGGAATGCAGTATGTTGTACGGCTCTTATCAGGGCCCTCATCTGCACCCCTAAAAGTCCACGGAAAACAGTGTTTAAACCACTGCTGGTTCAGAACCATTTTAAGAATTTGCCACATTTCTTATCAAATACTCTGAAACAACTATCATGTAGATAAGAGAAGTAAATTCTGCACAAAAGTGCAAAGCTTAGTCAAAACACAGGTCTTCCTGTAAAAATCTCCAAACCCCATAGCAAACCTCCCACTCAGATCAGCAGCAGCAAACCACCAGTTCTTTCAGAGATGTAGGGAAGACCTATGAGCCTATAGCTTTTGAGAAAAACACGTCTGAAACAGTTAGCTGTTTTGAAAACATTATTTATGGCTTGCTAGTTCTTTCTTTGAAGACATCTAGCACTCAGGTAGCATGGGCCAGCGCCTTTCAACTGCAGATTCACTTATCTCTTTTTTCGAAACATTGTGCTTGCCACTTCATTTGGTATGTCCTGAATTTTTACCTACCACAACCTCATTTCTCACTAGTTAAACATTTGTTAGCACACAGTTAAGCATACACAAATTAAGTACAGTTAGTTAAAAGGATATTCAAAAGCTCTTTAGCCAGAGCATTAATATACAAACGGAAAAGCTTTCCACAATTACCACAGTTTATCGTTCACACAGCCTTCAGGGAGAAATCAATCTTATCTGTGGCTACTGAACTCAAGGATCTGGTTCAGTCCTCAACTGCCCAAGCAAACCACTGGAACTAAGGCAGCACTTCCCCATTGTACACTTAATTGAAAGAATATTTCTTCTGTGGCATTATTTGCAGCTCTCTACAGTGTAGTTGCCAAGACAAAGAGAACCCTATGATGCAGACCTAAAGATGTACTGGAAATTTACAGCCATTTCAACAGTTTATAATAGCTTCCTGATGAATCTCCCCAACAAAGCCACAACCTCCACAATAGTTTCTCATTAGAGCCTAGATAGACTTTACAGTGTTGATTTTTGACCTATAAAATCCTAGATGTTCTGCCATTTTAAGAGATGCTGGCATAGCACAAGTACCACAGATCCTGGCACAGAGGAATTAAAGGGAAGGCTTATAAATAAACTTTGGGTTGCAGAAGCTAGAACTGAGGCAAATGCATACGTAATAGTGGAGGGGTTGGTTTGGCTGTTTAGCTTTTTCTGTTTTTTAAGCAGAATCTCAGATACTGGGATTGCCCACCTAAGTTTTTCTTTTTAAAAAAAAAAAAAAAAAAAAGGAGGAGGGAAGGCGGGGGGGATTAAGAAATGTTGCATCACTTCCCAGCACCTTGCCCCTCTAAATGTTGCGGAAGAAGTATAGCACAGAAGTAGAGCCTTTGTCAGTGTGATTAGTAAGGAAAAGATATTCATTTCTGAAGGGAAGGTGTCAAGGATTTTTTTTTCTTTTTTTCAAAACTATTCAGCCCAAAAGCTCCAACATTAGGAGTAGCTTTGGAAATAGATGCTGTATCAATGGCCTATGAAGTTTGCTGACTACTGGCATGTTTATGAGATTAGTGTAGTCCCTCTTCTGAGGGATGCTTTGCTGCTCTAGTTTCACGGCATGTGCCAAAGCATGCTGCAAAGCTGCTGTGCTGAAGTTCAGTTTTATAGGGAGATATCTGAGACCCAAGGAGGGGAGAAGGAACAGGGTAAAGGTAGGTGTGCAACAGAGGAAGAAAAAAACCTCTCCTAGAATCCTGAGCTGGTGAGTGGAGCATTCAGAGAGAAAGAGATTTAATTGGGAATGGCTTTTTGATAGGGATCAGGCAACGATTTTTTCTAGTTTAGGGGCCCACCTGTATTTCCTGTTAGCGAGCACCCACACTGAGTGAATTATTATTGTACATTTCACACTCTGTGGAAGAAGAGTTAGTATAAATAAGTGAGGTCAGTATGACTACTGGCTTGGAAGCACTATGAGTATAATTGATATAATTAATATAATTTTCTATATTTTGATGCTTAAATGAAAAACTTTATTACACCAAAAAAAAGGTTGAAAGAAGTCAATGAACCAAACTTGTGAATTAAACATTAGCATTATGTTTAAAGACACTTAGTTTATTACAGATAATATGACCAGACGAATCACTGCAAATATACACTTGAGTAATGCAAATTTAAGTGAAAATTTATCATTCATGAAGGTTTTAAAAAGTAATATCAGAACTAATGCTGCCACCAGAAATTCATAGCAGGATTTGATTTTTTTTTTTTTTTTTTTTTTTGACAGGGCAGACAAAGAGTCTCCCAAACCGTAGGAACGTACACCAGTTAAAGAACTTCTGAGATCCAAAAGTCATTGTTTTCTTAGAATACTGAACATCCTAGGCCACAGCTTTGAACTACCTGAGTCATTAGTTATTGGTATTGCTAGGATGATATTTTTCCAGATAGATACTTCTTTACACTTGGATAAATATACACATTAGTTTTGCATAGCTATAGATGTACAGACTCAGATATGCACCCTTGCCCACAGAAATAAGATGAAGGTGCTTATTGCTTACCATTGTGTTACGACCTTAGGTTAGCAAGTCCTGCCAACAGATTAAAGAAAGAAAGAGAAGTTGGGAGTGGAGAGGGAGTTGAATCAAAAGCCTTAAAGGTCTCAGTATTTCGTGAAGCAGAAAACATTTCTGCAATCTGGACACAGCTATTTAAATTTGTGTTGTTCAGACTCAAATAATGACAATAGAGAGGCATTACTATATTCATGTTACTTGTAACCAGAGTTTATTTATTTATTATGCATTAAACAACGATCAAACTGCAAAACTATGTTTTCTTTGACTCTCTGCCTTTCTCTGGAGTGTTGCTCAACAGAACTACAGACAAATACTGTTTAGAGTGCTTTGCGGGGGGGCAGGAAACTGCTGAGACTTTAGTGCAGCCACAAGATTTACTAACATCCTATGGACAGAGGTGATCACTCTTAACCTTGTGATAATAGCAAACATCACTGAAGAAATACAGCAGTATAAAACAGTAGCCAAATGGGTGGCCTCAACTCCCTTCAGTTATCATCCTTCATCTGTGAGCTAAAGGTTAAAAAGCAGGATCTTATGTCATCCAGGACAGAGTCACTCCATCTTTCTTCTCCTCACCCTTCTCCTGCTTTGTACATTTTAGAACTACTAGTATAAGCAGTCTTCTAAATCTCAAATGCCAACACCAGGACAGCTTTCCTCCTATTCAAACCACCAGAAGATTAAAAAGAATCACCTTTTTTTTCATATCCTATTTAATCAAGTCTCTTGTACAACTATTGCAAAGATTCTCCTACATTAATTCCTACTTAAATCAGTATTGTTTTGTTTGATTGCTTAGAAAAAAAACTAAGTTATAATAGCAGAAAACTATCATAACCTTTCCTAGTTTATCCTATATAAAAACTATTTATATATTCATTTTATTTGCTTTTTTCGTTAATATATCCAGTGTCAGGTTTGAGACACTGGCTCTTATTGTGCTTCCAAGAGCTTACAGAAAAGCTTTTTATTACTGAGGCTTTCTTCCCTGCAAACTACTTTTAGAGACATTTTAACCTCCTCCTTTTTAAAGCAAAAATAGTAGATAATAAGATGCCATGGGCAACGCAACTGCAGGCATACAAACAAAAAAAATTAAGCATGTAAACAGTCACAAGGATGTTTAGCTTCGTCAAAATTTTGAAGTTAGGCGATATTTCATAACTTCAATTTTGAATCAGGAGGAAAATAAATTTGACAGAACTTCCTGTTGTGGGAATTTAGTTCCCCTTAAGGCATTGAAGAATGTAACATCCTTTAGATAAATAGATGTTTCCACAACGATTGTTGATACTCTTTGGAATGTTTTAATTTTTGCCTGTTATAAATTAAACTTTGGATTAGCAGGACCATATTCTTGTTCATGATATTCCTCACATAGCAGTATATAAAAGTGAAATCATTAATTTTATTGTACTTTTGCCTCATCTAAATTTTGAGATTTCTCTAGTTTAAGCATCCTAATCTTATCTCCCCACCACCAGCTTCAGGCATCCTACCGCTTTTACTACTTCTCTGCAGACGTTCACAGTCATCATGCATTACTCAAGTTGTAGTTTGATTAGGACTAAGTATCATATATTTATTGCCTATGTGATTACTTCAATGCACCTAAAATAAGCAACAAGTATTCTAGACAATTCCCCTGTATTACTTTAGAATTAAGAAAAGTTCTCGAGTTGTTTAAGGACATTCTTGTCAAAGTGGTGCATTAACGACCAACGTCTTGCCCTTATTACTGTTGTATTGTCACGTCCATGAAGACGGTCAGACATGTCAGCTTTGTTCCTTGAACATCAGGTTACTGTTAAATTGCTTCCTTATGTTTCCTTTCTGGTAAAATTAAAGCCCGAGGAGACAATTTTTTTCCAAGTTTTAGAAAGCCTCTGAGGAAACAGCGCAACCTCAAACCCCAGAGAAATCCACTGGAACGGAGGGCTTGCTGCAGCCATTTATGTATCACCCTTAATGAGGCTCGTATTGCTGTCACCATTAGAGGAACTTCCTGTTGAGCAGCTAGATTAGTTACTGTTGTTCAAAGCACTGGTTCTCCAGGTCTGCCAGGTTCTGAAGCCTTTCCGATAAATTCCCGCTCATCTTATACATTAATTGCAACTGCAGCATTTTAAAAGGCTGCAACTGAAGGCACAACAGCTGTTTATTTTACCAGCTACTGCCTCAGAACAAAGCAAGGAACCAGGGATCTCCACTTCTCCTAGAATCCCAGGAGCTTGTGCTTCTGCAGTCCCTCTGAAATACCTTCAAAACAAGAGAGAGGCTCTCATACTAGCAAAATAGTAGTAGCAGACCTGACAGGAAACAGCATTGATTTTCTAAGTCAATGCTCACAATACAGTAAGTGCTTTTCACAGTTTGGGAGCACAACAAACTCTCAGTTCTCACATGAGCAGCTCCAAATATCCAGCGTGTCTGCACCAATGAACTCAGAGACCCGCAGTGCGGTTCATACTTCAATATTCAAACATGAATCAGTATTTTGCACTTTTTATAACTAAGAACAAATCTAGAGACAAGCCATCAGTCAATCAGTTTGCCAAGTTTACTGAGTAGTACCAGATGACAGTATTTGAATGTTAATAGCACTTTTTGTCTTAGAAATTTGGACTAAGTACCTATGATGACCAGAGCTAAGATTAGGTTAATACTTTCCTCTTCTCAGAAACAGGCACTGTGTGCGCTGTTACAGCTGCATTATCTCTTATTTTAAGAGAAACCTGTGGCTGGAGAGAAAGGAAAGGGCAGGAAAAGGGGGGGGAGGGAAAGAGAGAGAATGAGAGAGAGAGAGAATCCATCTCTGCTTGTAGCATCACAGCACAGTGCCAGTAAGTAGAGCTCTTTGGATAACTCCAGACCACTAATCCATCAGTCTTCTGCCCACCTGGTTCCTCATACTTCCTTACAGCCATAGGAACAAGTCTCTGAAAGTCAGGAGAAATCTAAAAGCCTCAGAGAAGCCAATTCAAACTAAGGAAAAGCCATTGATTACCTGACCTCGTTTCAGTTTTTACTGAACCCACACCACCTATGTGGGTTTGTGTTTGTGTTACAATCGAGGTACAGAGAAAGACAGAACACCTTCTTGTGCTGCAACTATGTCAGACAGTTTTCCACAGATTATTTTAAAGCAAGAGATGAGGGAAAACTTTCCAATAGTCACCTAATGATGCAAGAAATGTATACAGCTGAAGCACTGTGCTGCCCTGAAGTGGCCACATCTCTGAATGACCCTCTCTAAAGAGAAAACATTTATCTGCTGGGCATAGAGATGACATATTCCTAAACATAATCATCTAAGTAGCAGATACAAAGTTATAACCTGGGAATACATGCAGATTATGCAGTCCAAAAAACATGGTGGTTTTAGACAAGCAATATATCTGAGCAGAACAGCATCTGAAATATTCAATGAATTGTTTTTAAGAGCTAAGAAAAATAAAATTGCAGTTTAAAAAATATAAGCCATTGTATGAAGTACTGAAATTCTGGTATTTATTTAAGAATCACCACATCTGGAGAAATGGAATGCAAGCAAATATTCTGGATGGATAGGACATTAAAAATCTCCAGGGCAATGTAATAGTTGCAGGAAGAGTGTTTCAACAGAATATACAGGGAAGAGCTTTTTATAATACTCACAAAAGATAGCTAGGATTACGTGAAGCATTAAACCATGCTGGTGACCTTATGCCATCTCTGCAGATAAACAATTTTGAAGACTTGGAAACACTAGAGGTGCCTCAAAACTGGCTGGAAATGAAAGCATGCTGCTAACTCTGAGGACCTGACTGCTAGGAGGCTCTGGGGCTAACTTCACTGGGGACAGGACCCAAAAGAATAAGATAAACCTGACTGAGAGAAGAAATAAGAATCTTAAGATATGCATTCATGGGTTTATCTATTTTCTCTGCTTTTCTGAGAGAAGCAGAGAACTAACTAAATTCTGGTTGTGTATATGACACATTGGCAGTCAGAAGTTTGTTATACTGGAGTTTATTATGTACATATTGCTATATTACATAATTTATGTATTAGCATGATACTGCACTACAATTTTGCTCCCATGCAGGCATTTTTGCCCAAAAGAACTTTTGCAGCAAGGGAAAAGACCAGTGCTTAATACTAAAATATCTGTTGAGAAAACAACAAAACTACTAAAAACCATTAGCAAGATATGATAGTTTATGAATAAGTAGAGCAGACACAGAAGAGATGTCTTCCTCACCACACACATGCACCAAGAAAGCAAATTGACAAAGCTCAGTTGCGCTCCTTAAAGAGTATACTTTGACCATTTCTTGACAAACACTGAGTAATTGTAACTAGTCAAAAAAGATTTTCTCTAGTACGGGATGGAATAAATCTCCCTACAAAATTGAGAATAGCTAAACAGTCAGAAACACTAGGATGAAAAGCCATAAGAGAAATGTAAAACTTTGAAGTGACTTTCAAAACTCATGAAGCATCTTGTCATACTGTTACCGTTACTCGGAAGTTATTTGAATAAAAAGTTTTGGAGAAAACCACCTTGGTCCATGATGTTACGGAAAGGCAGACAAAATAGAACACTTAACAGTCTGTCATAAAAACTATGTAAATGTTTTTCATTACTACCTCAGCTGTGGAAAGAAAAAGGGGATTCATTTGCCAAACAGGCAACAAGAGAATCCTCTCAGTTCAGCTTCCTAATCAGTTCCATTTCCTCTCCTCAGAACTTTCTCATCCTTAATATGGACATAGTAAGTCCAGGGAACAAGAAACCACTGAAGAGAGAAAAAAAAAAAAGTAATAGTGGTCAAAGTTATTCCCTGGAGACAGAAGGAAAAAACCAAAGTTTCTATATCTTTCTATATGAGCTCCCTACGTAGGGGTTTGCTAAAGCCATCAATTCTCTGAACATCTCAGTTTGCTGATATTATACTGTGAAGAAAAAAAAAGAGAGAGAGAGAGAGAGAGAGAGAGAGAGAGAGAGAGAGAGAGAGAGAATACCCACATTAGAATGATCTCCTATAGGAAGGAATAACACCTTGCCCCACTATGAGCTGGGGAATGACCAGCTGGAAAGCTTTTGCAAGCCAGCTTTGCAAAAAAGTGCTTAGGGTCCTGATGGACAAGTTGAACATGAACCAGCAATGCACCCTGCACTAAGAAGAGCATAGCCAGTAGGCTGAGGGAGGTGATCTTTTCCCTCTGCTCATCTGCTCAGCAGTGGTGAGGTCACATCTGGAACGCTGTGTTCAGAGACAAGAGAGACATAGACACACTGGAATGAGTCCAGCAAAGGGCCATGAAGACATTAAGGGATTGTAGCATCTGACAGGTTGAAAGAGCTGGGGATGTTTGGCCTGGAGCAGAGAAGGCTTAGGAGAAAACTTATCAATGTGTATATAACGGGGGCGGGGGGGAGGATGGGCATAAAAAAAAAGTCAATCAGACTCTTTTCAGAGTGCCCAAC